>NC_142515.1:104626666-105964583 GCF_057876585.1 Rhinolophus sinicus | reverse complement strand
TAAAAAGTCTCTGGGTTGAATTATTCTACCCTTAAATGTTAATCCTCTTAAAGCTCTCATTAAAAAAAAAAAAAAATTGAAAGCCGCAGCTGATATATACCCATATAAGATCTATGTCTATATGTCTATGTCTATTTCTATACAGGAAAATATTTTTGCTTTAGTTACACATAGAATTCAGACTTGAGAGATAATTCTCTGTCTGTTTATGGAATCCATTATACTAGATCATTAATTCTCGACTTTGGCCTCAAATGACTTGTCTACCACACCAACCCTCCACCCTCTTTTTTAGGTGAATAGTTATTTTTGTATATTGTATGACAGGGATAATATAGTATTACTCTTTTATGCCCAGTTTCTTGTATTCAACATGTTTGTAAGATTCACCAATGTTGTCGCATGTGGTTTTAGATGGTCTGACGTCGTGCTGTATAGGATTTCATTACATGAATATACCACAATTTATTTATCCATTCTACTGTTGATGAGCGTTTGAGTAGTTTCTAGGTTTTGGCTATTTTGAATGCTAATATGAGCATTCTAGTACATGCATTCTGGAGATCATATGTATACATTTCTGTTAGGTATATACCTGAGAGTGAAATTGATGGGTTACAAGGTACACCTCTATTCAGCCTAAATATATATAGAGTATTTTCTTTATATGAACACCAGACCATGTGACTCAGCTGTTGAGACTCTCACTGGCTTTCTTTTATAGTTTGAATAAACTGTCCTCCAAATTGTAAGGCCTTGTAGGACCAGCCTGTGTCAAATTATCTAGCTTTATTTCATGCCACTCTTTCGACTCAGTCATATTTGCTCCCATTCATTTATTTTTCTGGAAAATAGTCTCCTGCTTTTCTCTCTGCTTTGAATATTCTTATTGTCCAACCCCCCATCTCATACCCCCACCATCCACAGAGCTTACCTCCTAAAAGGGGGCTCCTTCTTATTCTTCAAATGTCATCTTCTTGGAGAAACTTTCTCTGATTGTGGTTATCTAAGTAAGTACCTCCATTTTATCTAGTAAGTATTTCCATTTTGTTTTCTCTAATGCTATCAAATTTGCTCATAACACTTATGACAAATTTGAAACTATATACTAATTTTATTTCTTGTTCATCTGTGTTGTCTTCTAGCCTCAGGTACTTAAAAAAATATCTGTGTGTATGCCCAACTCCCAGATGTAATTAGTTTGGTGGATATCCTGGTCTTGGTAGTTTTTCAAAAGCCTCTCAAGCTAATTATTGTTTTATAGTGTATATAATATGTCACATGTATATCATTATAAATAAATATTGGAGGTGTGATATAACAAATTTTATTGATGGATGTATGCAATCCAAAATATTTGGAGACCGTTGGACAAGCGCATGCAACACCTCATTTACATGGTAGGGAACTATGTTACAGAGAATCTCTGAATAGCGTTCACTGTTGTGCAACTGGTTACTGCTATAGCTGGGACCACTCCCATTTCCAGTGCCGTTGCCCTTCCGCCGCGTTGCCAACTCTGGCTGTTGCACATTCTTTCTAATTATTCACTGAGCTGTAACAACTGGGGCTGTGTGCTCTTCATTTCATTCTCCATAGTACCTGTTACATATGATTCTTTGCTTGTAGCGGACCATCAATAATTGTGTTGAGAGCAAATAATATAACCATTTAGATCATTTATATGAAGCATAAAATAAGCTTCACTGAGCAGTTTCTGACATTTTATACCTTGAGCACTGACATTTCATTATTTTAGATTTTTTATTTTTCTTTCACAATAAAGAGTTGAATCAATCTTAAAGCTCTTGAAGCCCAAAGAGGTTTGAGGATCCTTGAAAATGCAGTACACCTTCTGGAATATTAAATATAAGTAACAACAGGGATTATCTTGGTCTATAGTTGGACGTATTTTTGGCCTGTATCAGAAAATAGTCTCCTCATTCAGGAAGAATTTCTGGTTATTTCAATAACTACACATTCCTATGTACGTAGAAGCATCACTGACTCCCAGTATTTGACTCAAACTGAAATGAAAAAGAATTCATTATACAATGAAGTGGTTTCCTATGATTTGTATTTAAAAAAACAAAAAACAATACATTCTAACACTCAAAATGCTGTCTTAAATTAGTGAGGAAGTTCTGGTAATAGGAATTTTTGGCCTGGGCTCTTTATAAAGACAGTGAAAGTATAACTGCCAATAAAATTCGAAAATTTTGTGGTTGGGAGTATACAGTAAGCTACCTTTTCTTATCTGGTATGGAAATTGTGTTTCTAAGCAGAGTACCTGGTAATTTTTATTTGGCAAGATTAAGGTCTATTAGAAAATAGAGGGTTGGGGAAAACAACTAAAATAGCATTAAAATAGTTTCTTAATGTCAATTATATCTCAATAAAAAAGGTTTTTTTGATAAAAGTCACCATAAATAAAAAAATTAAAGTGGAAACCCATTTCATCAGCCCAATAGTCTACTCCAGAAGCATCCTCTTTACCTGATCAGAAAACATTGCTGCTGACTTGATGATATGCTGAGGCTACAGGTTTTGTTTTATATGTAATGTACTTTCTTTAATATTTTCCAAGCCAGTCCTCACTGGCTTGAAATGTAATGTCTTGGGCTCTTGCATTCTTGTTGTATTCTTGCAAGTCTTGGCAAAATGCTAAACTCTTCACAAATTATTGTGGTGCTCAAGGGCATGCTTTCCTGGCTTGTTCTTCGGTCCGTATATTGAGAGTGTTAAGTATAAACAAATCTCCCCACACTACTACTCAGATTTGCCCCCTTGAGAAGCAGGGATGGGGGTGGGGAAACAGTATGCACTGATGAGGAACTTTAAATTTGTGGAATGACACTATAAAACCAACTGCCTCCAAACCACTGCTGGAAATATTTACATGTCTCCCTTTCTACACCTAAGGTCCTTGAGGACAGTATTTTTTTCATCTTTATATTCCTAGCATTTGTCAGAGTGTTAAGTAACTATTCAGTGCTAATTATGCAATTTTTGTATGAATTATGAATGTGACATTGTGGGGTTTATTATGTAGCAATCACCCCTTACTTGCCTCTTGCCCCTCTGCAAATCACCTTTTCTCTGTAATTTTTACAACCTTCTCGGGGATAAAATCAGAAAGCAAATTTATTTTTGTTTCTCATTGTCAGTTGGAATTTACTCAGTAAAGTTGTTTATTCACTGAATAAAATGTAAGGCAAGTCCCACAACTTCTGTGCTCACACTCAGATAACAAAATTTTTTTTTGTTCAGTAATTACAATGCCCTGTTGTATTAATTGTCAAAACTTCACTTTTAATTACATTTACAAAGTTCTTTCTGTTGAGGGGAGAGGGTGTAGTAGGAGAGAGGGAAAGAGGAGAGGTCTAGATTCTGATCGAGTGTAAGCTTCCTCTAGTTTGGGCCCAAGTTTAAAGCTGATTGTTTTTCTCATACTCCCTTTCCTGGAATCTTCAGAGGCCCTCCTTGAGTCTGTCTCTCGGGATTTCTCATGAACAAGTCCTTTAACCCAGACTAATGCCTCTTTGCTCCTGCCAATTACTTCATGGTAAATCATTTCAAGTCCTTTGCCCCAGTGTCTTTTTGTAGAGCATGTCATGCAATGCAGCCACTCTTTTACCATTCTTTTAATGTCTACTCTATTTTCCAAGGCAGGTATTGAGTCACCAAGTATCCTAAATGACATCATCTCCTTTTAAATCCCTCTTGACTTGAGGTGAAAGGGGAGTACTGAGGGTGACCGTCCATCCCAGTTTACTTGGGATGGTTCTGGTTATAGCACAGAAGCTCCTCATTCCCCGGAGCCCCTCCCTGGAAGGCAAAAAGTCCCAGTTTTCTGCTGTGGGTGTGGAAGGCTGGGGGAAAGCACAAAGCCACGTGGACCTTGCAGGACACTTGGTCCTATCCAAAACATCCACAGAGACATTTGGTCCACGCTGACCCATCTATGTAATTCCACGTGTCATTAGCAGCTCGGCTACTAAGGCAAGAAGGGTTCTTATTGGCAATACAGCCATAACACAATTACTGAACCAATGTAAACATGATAGTTTTTTTGTTTGTTTGTTTTATGTATTAATCCTGTAAACCCAAAGTAGAAATAAACGTTATGGCCTATTTGAACCCAGGGACCTCTACTAAGCATGAATGTTTTGGACAGAACCACATATCAAGGACCATTTGGCATGGATGCTGTAATTGTGTTAACAGTCCATCTTTGACTTTGGATTAACCGTGCTTTGTACTGAGATAGAACTAGTTCATTTTTTTTTTTAAATTGTGAATGCTGTGACCATGTCTTCTAAGGGCTCGGTTAATGATAATGAGAACGATTATAATACCAATGCCTGCACTGAAAAATAATAACTGTGTTATTTTGATGACAGCTGGAAAGACCCTTACAACTGGATTAAAGAGGTAAATAACCAAAACAGAGCATATTGCATAATATGGAGAAAACAATTTGGAATGGGATGGTGGAGCAGGGGATGTCAAAACACACATGGAGACCAAAGTCCGGAATGAGCTGTGCAAGTACTTCAAATCAATGAAAAGATTTTCCATTTCAAAAAAGACACTACTGCTTAATGGAAAATAGCTGCCCTTGAATTAGCTCAGGCATACCACAGAGATGAACACTTGTAGTATTGTTCCCTTCATTATTCTGTGAAACTGAGTAAAGCCACATTTCCTAAACGTCTTATGGTTGAACAAACAGGGAGGTTTTGATAACAGCTGTTTTGACCCCTTACAGTGTAGAGCTGATGCTGTCAGATCTTACCAACTTTCTCCAGTATATCAAGTGATATGTTGAATCATGGCAACCAGAATGTTCCTGCTACCTCTTAGGTACTTTGATTTGAAAAATAAAGTTTCAAGTCACCTTCTCCGTCTCTTTAAGGATTTTAATGAAACCACAGAAAATGTAAAATAGAAGACTATTGATACCTTGCCCAAATACAAACTAGACTTTCCTCGTTTATCTACGTATTCCACAGTGTAAATGTAAATTTTGGCAACTTCTGTTCAGTCTGTAAACTTCTTACCAAATAAAATGAAAAGATCTTCCCTGCTAACTGTCCAGCACTCCTTGTGTCCAAGACTGATAAGAAAGGGTGTGCTTTGCTTTCCTGTGATATTGAGGCCTTTGTCGTGAACAGTTTTGGTCACTTTTCAGTTTCCTCAAAATGTGCAGAAGAAATTAATGAGGTTTCTGACTGTCTAGAACTGGAAGGAGAGAGCGCACTTAGACAGGTGCCTTCACGTCGCTGTCACATAGGAGATGTAGAAGTGTAGGCCTGTTGTAAAATCACATATTTTACACTTTATTTTTGAAAGTGTGGGTCAAGAAGAATGTCTTCCTCTAATGTGCAAATACACTGAGGATAAGAACGGAGAAGAAGATCACAAGCAGAAATGAATATGCTGTTTTCCTAAAACTGCTTGGTCATCTTTGAGGTGACATCATAAATTTCAAAAAGGGTGAACTGACGGACTGCACCTGAGTTCCTCAATGCAATGTGTAGGTGGCAACAAAAACAAAGCTGTTTTTTAAAAAATAATAATATTGCTTTAAAAGTCAAAATAAAGTCACCAGAAGAAGATAGCAACATTAAACTAAACAGGACTTCCTTGATTTTTTTTTAGTAAAACCATAACTTATTTGGAATTCAGTTTTGATATAAGTTCAAGTTACCTCTGTGCTTTAGAACTATTTTCTCTGAGAAACAGAGGTTTAACTTATGATGGCATCCTATGTGCTTAGACATGGAGAGCCTGTATGATACGTTTATAGATGTAAAGGACCCGTTTGACAAACTGGCTACTGACACAAGTCTGTAGATACAAAGCGGATGGACAGAGTTGGAAAGTTGGAAACTCAGTCACACAAGTCTAAAATCCTACCGTCGCCAGTAAAGGAAATCTAAGTACTCCATGCTCACATGCTTTTGTCGAGGGGATATTTAGCTTCATGTCAAACAGACGCCAGGAATCAGTGGGATGCAGCCTCGATAAGAGGAGAGCTGCAAAGGGAATTGTACATTGGACACTATTTATCACCACATAAAAGAGAAAGAAGAATGTCCTAAAGGCCACATGCAGCTCAGAAAAGTATTACTGGAAAAGGAAACAAAAAGAGTGAAAAAAATCCCATTGTATCATGGGAAAGAAAGAAAGCTGGCATTGTTTTTTTTATTAAATATTGGTAATTCCTGTTTAAAAAGCCCTTTTAAAAAGTCTTGCATACAGGTATCTTAAAAACACAGTAATTTAGCATACAAAATATAAACATCCAACACAAGTTTAAAAATAAAGTTAAAATACATTGCAGTGTCAGAGAAAGATAAAATTATGATGGTTTCTTAGGCACACTATTTCTTTCATTTGTCCTACTATGAATTTCTATTCATCGTCACTATTAACGAGTCCTATTGTTATTTTCTTTTAATAATTTGTAATTTAACAGTTATGTAACAGAAAAGTAAATAATGCAGAATAATAATTTCAAAAAAAATCTATTTTAAAAATTTGTGTTGCAGTAATAACACACATTTAATTATTTATCCTATGTTTTGTAATTAGGTGGGGTTTTTAGGTCTAGTATGGCTATGTCTTAAAGAGTTTGTTATGCTAAGTACTATCAATCTTATTCTATTGGGATAGTTTACCAACATATCTGTTTCTAAAAACATTTCTTTTTCACAGAACAAAACTCTCCAGCTTCCCAGGCCTGTCATATTATACTCTAGATTTGTGTGGGCACTTCCATTGAAAAGACTGCATTGAGGTCTTGTAATTAACCTTGGGCTGTGGCACCTTGGGACCACAGGTCCACTTTCTGCATTTAACAAGTAACTTTTGATTTATTTTTTTAATTTCCGATGAGCTTTCTCTCACTTGGTGCTGCCCTATGGATGGTGTTTTCTGTGAAAACCAAGTTGGTAACGCTTTATGAATTCTGTTTTGTATTTTTAGAAATCAGCTTGGACTTCACCTTAAAACACAGACTAGCAGGACTATGGATCCTACTGTTTATCAGGAGGTTAGTGCTTCAGATGATAAAAAAACTCAGGTCCAGTATATGTTCGTCTGCTTCAGCAGATCTAGTGGAGTGTCAGTTATTCGCTATTTGAAAAGCTGCCATTTCCTTAACCATTTTAATGCAGAACTTGCTGACAGTTTTTAAATATTTAATGTTTAGAAGAAAAACGCATTGGATTCATTAATAGAGGCTTTTCGGTTGGTTGACTAATTGTAGATTGCATTCCTGAGAATATCTTGCCTCTCTGGATATGTGGTATTCTTCTCCAAGGGACTAGTCAACAATTACTGGGAGAGAAAGAGCCGGCATATTGCTTTTCAAGTTTATTTGTACTTTCACAGATAATACATTCACATGGTTCAAAATCTAAAGTATACTGAAAAATATATACGGTAAAATTCATTTCACTCCTGCAGTGATGACACCCTTTTTCTCCCCTAATTCTCTTCCTTGGAGGCAACCAATGTTATCAGTTTCTTGTAAACCCTCCAGAGATTAGTTTACATATAGGCAAGCAAATATATTCTCCCCTCTCCTTTTCTCCCACCACAAAAAACAGTAGCTTTTATATATCCTGTACTAAACATGGCTTTTTTTTTCTCTTTCAAGATACCTCTTGAATATCCTCAATGTCAGTATTTAAAGAACTTTCTCATTCTTTTGAATGGCTCCAAAGTATTCCATTTTATGATGTGCCCTAAATTATCTAACCTGGTATCTATTGATGAATACATAGGGTGATTCTAATCTTTTCTCATTACAGAGAGTGCTACAGTCAAGAAGCTTGTATCTTGACCTTTCCCCATGTTTGTGAATATAATCTATGAAAAAGTACAGGTAGACTTGATGGATGAGAGGCATGTGTTTTTAAATCATGCGAGATATTTTAAAATCACCCTCCACAAAAATTATTAGGGTTGGTGCAAAAGTAATTGCAGTTTAAAAGGTTAAAAATAATTGCAAAAATGGCAATTACTTTTGAACCAACCTAATATACTAAATTAACTGCTACCAGTAATTTATGAGAATGCCTATTTCCTATATTCTTGCCACATGGAATATTGTCAATTTTTTCTCTTTGCTAAAATGACAGGTGAGTAAGTAATATCTTGAAAGAGCCATGAGTGAGGTTGAACATTTTATTAGCTTCTATTGTTGATATAACAGATCACCACAAATTTGGTGGTTCTAACAATATACATGCATTTATGATCTCCATTTCCATGGATCATAAGTCCAGGCATGGGTTAGCTGTGTCCTCTAGTCAGCCTCAGCAGGCTGAATTAAGGTGTCTACTGGGCTGTGTTCTCATCTGGACGTTCAGCCGGGAAGGGTTTGCTTCCAAGCACACTTAGGTTGCAAAAGTTGGTTCCTTGAGGTCACCATTTTCTTCTTGCCTATCAACTGGGAGCCTCTCTCAGGTCGTAGAATCCACTGCCGTTCGATGCCGCGTGGCCCACAACATGGCAGCTTACATCTTCAAAGTCAGCAAGAGGACCTCTTACTTCAGTCTGCTAAAATAGAGTCCTTCGCAACATAATGTCATCGAGGGGGTGATCTTCACGTTATAATGTAACCTACTTAAGGGAGGGGGCTATGCCATCAAATTCACAGTTTCCACTCACACACAGTGGGACAGGATGATTAAGGCTGTGTGTACCAGAGGGCAGGAATTCAGGCTATCACAAGCAGTTTTTCATAAGTTTAAATGACATTTATATTTCCTTTCTATGAACTATCTTTTGATATTCTTTGTGTGTTTTTTTCACAGATTCTGAAAATGAAAACATTGCATAAATGAGTGTATGAAAGCTGAAGTGTAAAGGGGAAAATCCACTGGACAAGCTTTTCCCCTTCAGAGGAAGGCAAGGGGGGTGGTAAAAGATACACTTCTTTGAGAACCCACTGTGGAGGGGCCCTGTTATATCAAACGGAGACCAACTCTCTGTCTCTGAAGCCCTCCTCTCACTGAGGATGGGCTCCTGGACTCCCAGTTCCTGCTTCTCCCAATCAAGATATTAATGGGGTTGAGGGGTATTAGCAGATCCATTATAACACTAATTTAATATCAGAACTCATTGCTCATCTGGATGGAACCTTACATCCGAGTTCTGTAACCTTGTGAATACTTTAGGCCTACCTTGATAAGCCAGGATAATCTTTTTTTATTTTTAGGTTAGGTGATTACCAAACTTAATTCTAGCTGCAGCCTTCATTTTCCTTTACCATGCAGTATAACATATTCTTAGGTTCTCGGGATTAGGACATACACATCTTTTGGGGGCCATTACTCTGCCAACCACCAAGTCCTACAATTAGCGTAGTTTGGTTAACATGCCCCCCACAATGACGAGTGACAGTAGGTATATGATCAGCAGTCCCCACCAGTATTCCTGTAATTTAATTAAGCCACTTGTTGAATATATTTCTTTTTGGAAGTTAATAAATTGACACACTGGTTTAGACATGAAGATCTTGATGGTTTTGTTACTGTCAGGTGGTGAAGACAAAATGAGAAGTCGACAGTCGGTAACCTGGAAGAGGGCTCTCACCAGAACCGTATCTTGCTGGCACCCCGATCTTGAATTTCCAGGCTCCAGAACTGTGAGAAATAAATGTTCGTTGTTTATAAGCCAGCCAGTTTGTGGAGTTTGTTTTAGCAGCCCACGTGGACTAAGATAGCCACTCTATACAAAATATTGAGACAGACACTTTATGTTATCTCCTAACAATTTAGGGTTAGTTCTAGAAGGTTCATAATTTAACCGAACCTCTGATGATGATACTACTACTACTACCATTACTAAAGATTATGATACTATCAAGAAAATAGCAAAAATAATGATAAAAAAAAAAAAAACAGCTGCTAATATTTATTGAGAACTTTCTAGATGCCGAGTATTATGTTAAAACTTTTTATACATTATCTCATTACATCCTCCCAACAACCTGAGGTCAGGACTACTTGTTAAGACTGTTTCCTTTTCCATTTTTTGTTTTTGTTTTTGTTTTTTTAATTTAAGCCACAGGGTAGCTAAGTAATTTGCTCTGGTTGAAAGCAAAGAGAAATATAAGGATAGGAAATCAGAATGGTTTCTAAAGTTGCCGAGGTTAAAGGTCTAAATATTTGGACAAGTGGTTTGTATTATAAACTGCTATGCAAATGCAAGACTGTTAGTATTATCTAACCTGATTTTGTTCTATACTGAAGGTGCTCAGAGACCACAGCAGGCAGGGAACAAAGTCTGCCCTATCCCACTGGATGATGCTGGCAGCAAATGCCTCAGCCATCTGGCCTGGTAGTGTCAGGCAGATACATAGCCCAAGACCTATGCAGATGAGAGGGTGGGAGGGAAAGCAGAAGTCCCTAAGGGAGGCCCCAATGTTATTCTTCTGCTTTTCTCCTGGATACAGTAATGCACACTCCCTACCCCGAGAAATGAGAATTATCTCAGTTTGAATTACACTTCCCAGTTGTCTCATGCGTGGGTCACGTTTACATTCTGCTACTCCAATCTTACTGTCTTCCGCAGGTCCTGCTTGATCTGCCTCTTCTGCACAGAGAAGTCAGGGATAGGAACGCACTTCGGCAGCAAAAGCACAGTGCTTATGAGGTGTGGATTTGCACAGCTACTACTTACTATTTGTCAAGGGCTGCCTTGGGAACTTCCACAAATACCTCACTTAAGCAGATGATGAAGATTTTATAAGGAAACCATACAACTAGGAAAAGCCCCCTCTGACTATGCCACTTTCCTTTTTAAAATATCCCTGTAGTTCTCCAGTGTTTACAGAATCAAGCCCCCAATCCATGAGCCACCCATTCAAGGCCCATTAAAAACAAATCTAACCATTCTTGCCCGTCACAGCCGTCCCCTAGAGATGCACGTGCTACTGGGAAGTGGTGGTAGAACTTAACATTCTTTTGATCAGTGGGGGACCAGAACCTTTTTTCCAATTCCACAGGGTAACTACCGACCTATGATGCATTTTGTGCCTCAGATCCAGCGATGAGGTGCACTTAGCAGTGCCCAGCTCCAAAGCATACTTGTACTGGCTTCCTTTCTTCTCTGCTTTCTCTTCTTGCCCCTCACTTCTGCTCCCTAACAAAGTAATAAATAGTGTACCAGGATGTTTCTGCTTTCTGGAGAACCCAGTCAAGACATCCTTATTTCCACCTATCAAAAAAAAAAAAAAAAAACCAAAAAAAACACCTCATCATGAATTCAGTTGCCTTATATAACAGCATGCGTACAAGATTATTGAGTAAGAGAGGGGCTCAGAACCCACGCTGGGTTTGAGTCCTGGCTCCACCACTTACTGGCTGTGTAGCCTGGAGTAAGTTGTTATGGTTAATGTTATGGAGCAACTTATACTCAGGTCAACCTCCCCTCCGTCCAGTTGGATATTGGAAGGCTGAAACCTATATTCTCCAAACAGTGATGCAGCTAGTATTTTAGATGTGAGTGAGAGGCACTTGTGCGCGATTCGAAAGGCAGAACTGAAGCAGAGGCCACCTTCCTCCTCCTTTGTGGTTCCCTTGACTGGTGACTAACGCGGCAGCAGAGTTCCCATGAATGTATTCCCTTATCCTGGGTGCTGTGAGGCAGCTGCAGCCACAGAATGGTCTGAGGCTTTGCTCTCCAGATCCCTGGTCAGAATAAAAGGAACGAGGAGCTGGTGAAAGACTAGTGAATTTGAAAGTGGAACAGAACAACAGCTTTCAAGGAACAGCTGAGTTGGCCCTAAGGTGAAGGAATTGCGAAAACAAACACGAGAGCAACTTATCTTATTTATTTATTTGTTTGTTTATTTATTTATTTATTTATGTAAAGGAGGGCGCAGCTCACAGTGGCCCATGTGGGGATTGAACCGGCAACCTTGGTGTAATTAGCACCGTGCTCTAACCAACTGAGCTAACCGGCCTCCCCAACTTACCTCTTTTTGACATAATACTTCTCCTTACTTAGGAGGACTCACTTAGAACCTAATCTTAACTCTACCATCTGTCACTATGTGACCGTGTGTAAAACATGTGGTCTCTCAGCCTCTGCTCCCCGTCTGTAACATGTAAATATGATCCCAACTGTGATGGTCATGGCTGTGGAAGTATTTATAAGCTGTCTTTCCTGCATGTCTTTGGCTATATGTATGTCTGCCCATCTCTGTGTTTGTATGTAAATGGATCCGTGGGGGTCTGTAAGTATGAATGTATCTGAACGTATCTTTCCTGTCTGTAGATATGTTCATTTGTGTGTCTTTATGAGTTTTTATGGGCGCGTGACTGTGTTCATGAGTATGTTTGTGTGCACAGGTGCTGGTAGGCACATGAGTATCTATCTAAGTGGTGGAGGTGTGTGTTATGTATGTGATGATGGCTGGGTGCTTGTCCATGTACTGAACACATGTATGTGTATGTGCAGACGTATGTCTTTGCCTGTGTTGCTGTACATGCGAGTGATTTCAGGTGCTTGCACTCACATGCCTGGGCTGAGCACTTCCTATACACGTGTACACAGCACCCTCTAGTGCTCAACAGGAGAAAGTGCCTCATCCACTGCAACCCCAGGGCCGGAATTGTCTTCAGTAAAGCTGCTTTGCGGTATGGTCCCATATCTACATGGCCAAATTTCCAGGACTGCCCTTGAGAAGCAGAGAAGGATGTGGGAATCCATGTAAGAGAACTCTGCAGCGGCTCCACCACAAAGGAAGTTGCTTAATGGTGTGAGGTGAAAATATGCATCCAATGGTGGTGGGAACAGGGTCACCAGGGAAGGGGTAGGACCCCCAGGTGATCCATGGGGGTGAGAGCTCATTGCACCGCATTTCTCTTTGGTGAGTCAGCAGGGCAAGAGGATGGTTGCTGGCACATAATCAGATTACAGTGGGAAGGAACCTTCCTTCTTGTCCCTACATTTGAGGTTCTCTGACCCTGAGAAGCTGATTCCAGAATATACTAGCTTCCTTTACAACTCTGCATAAGGAAGTGTTGGGGCTGACAGCATCCAGAGTACATAGGTGCTGTTTATGGTTTGTTTACTCTGTGCCAGGCACTGCACTAAACTGTTTATGCATTATCTCATTTGATTCTCCAAACAATTCTTTGAGGTGGGGGGTACTTTTACTATACCCATTTTAAAGATGAGAAAACTGAGGCCTAGTAAAGCTAAAGAACTTGCCAAAGGTCACACAGTTGACAAGCAGTATAGTCAGATTTTGAATGCAAACTGTCCAAATTCAAAATACTACTCATAATAATTGTAGGGCATTCCATGGTCCAAACGCCCATTTTATAGAAGACATCCTGAAAATAAGAAGCAGGGCACATGCTAATTATTTGACATAAGATAAATGGAAGAAAAATACTGATACTTTAAGCAATTACATTAAATTTTCAGCAAGGATGCCAGGCCCATTCAGTGGGGGAAAGAATACTCTCTTCACCAAGTGAAACTGGTACAACTGCAAAATGATTTCCAACCCAGGAGTCCTAATCCTGACAAACTACTCATCAAGTGTGAGGGTGGAATACAAACATTTCCAGACATGCAAGATCTCAAAAGTTTCACTTCCTGTGGACTCTTTCTCAGGAAACCACTGGAGGATGTGTTCCCATCAAAACTGCGTGGGAAAAAAATAAGATAAAGGACAGCACATCACCCAGGAAATGGGGTTTCACTTCAGGACAGCAGCGAACAAAAGATTCTGGATGACAGCTGTACAAGAAGTCTGAAAACAACCAATCCATATTAGAATACAAAGACTGAAATTTTAGGAGGGAGGGCTTCAGGGCCAAATGAAAAAATGCAAATGATAATTTGATGATTTGGACCATGTAATGAACAGTTCTAAGAGAAAAAATTTATAAGAAATTAAGTAAATGAACAAAAAAGTGAGGAAGTATTTGACTCCAGGAAAAAAAAATGTTTACACAAAGTAAACATTGTTGGGATACACTACTTCATACAACAGTGAATATATTATATACTAAAGTAGATACTAACCATGGATTTAATAAAAACAAATTATCATACAATTATATAGGTGAATATAGGAAGCAAACCTCATTTTCCATTTTAAGTGGTCAATATGTAATGTGCAAAATGAATGAAGCAAGGAATATTGATTTAAAAAATTTTTTTAAGGAATTAGATAGTACAAGAAGTAATTTTAACGACTTTCAAGATTTTTAAATGGTTGCTTCTGGGAAGCAGGAGTTGAGCTAGAGAAGAAGGAGAAATCTTTTTTTGCTATATGACTTTTAGTACAGTGCAAGTGCCTTAGTCTAGTGAAAAATTAATAATTTAAAAATGAGTCAAGAAAAAACCACAAACATTTAGGAGAGGATTATTTGTAAATCTGCAAGTAATCCTGACATAGAATGTTTAAATAAAAATGTGCTCTTGACATTTCCATTTCCAGCAGTTTAACAAGAATGGATATTATAAAATGCACTCCCATATCAAAACACACAAAGGCTAGATAAATGAGAATAAACTTACTTTTAAATGCATTGCTGAGCTTATAAGAAAGTAAGGGGAAAAAGAAATTTTAAAAAATATAAAATAAGGGAAGTACTTAAATGAACAAATAAGCAGACAAGTAACAATAACAAAAATCATCATCCTTTATAAACAAAACAAAATGTAGAGCTGAAACCAGTGTGGTACCCGCTGCAGTAGCCTAGATTGACCTCAGCTATGTCACTAACTCAGAGACCTAGAGCTTTGTTGGTGAAAAACTCCAGAGGAATAGAATTTCAACCTGGCGAAGTGAGTGAGCTGAATCTGAGACCACCCCACATAAACCAGGTCTTTCATTAAAAAGATGAATTCAGAAAAGTCTGCATGCTGGTAAATTGAACCAAGAAGAAAATCAGTCTGTCTCTGCTGATACTGGGTTTTAAAAAAATCATAATATTATTAGTCTTCCCTAGTGTTTTGCAGTGTAGTGTTTCTCTCATGTAGTCCTAGGATTTGAATTTCAGCATACTCCCAGGCTGAGAAAGCCCAACGCAAGAAAGTAAGTTGAAATGTTTTGAGATTGCCAGCGCTGTCTAACACGCGGGAGAAAACAAAGCAAAGCACTTCAGGCAATTCAGGATCCCCCCCATTTAAAGTTCAAACAAATATGAGCTCATAGTAACATCTAGCAAATCTTAGGATGTGTGAGGAAAGAAGCCTACCTGAGCAAGAGTCAACAGAAACTACAAACCGTAGACTAAGACACATGCAAAGACTACAGATATTGAAATTATAAGAACATATACAAATCAGGTATGTTAAAATATTTTAAATTGACACAAAAGTTCATAGCTAAGAATAGACAAACCAAAGTTGAAGTAGAAGAACAAAGTGTGGCAACTTGGTATAAATCTGTAGTGAATGAGACATTGTGGTATTGGAGTAAGACTAGACCCAGACTAGCAAAACAGAAGAGAATCCATAAACAGACCCATACGTTCGATGGGCCTCTGATACATGACATGGTTGGATCGATATATGATACGGTTGGATTGCATATTTATGAATAATTCAAAAATGGTCCTCAGGTAGTTGTTTATCTGTATGGAAAACAACTCTCTATTTCACACCATAAGCAAATATAATTTTCATGTGGATTAAAAATAAATATGAAAAACAAAACTCTAACCATTAAAAAAGGAAATGAAGGAGACAATGTCCTCAGGATATGGAGGAATTAAAAAAATCAATCTAATAAAAGGAACAAACCATAAAGAAAAGATTGATAAACATAATACATTTAAAATAAAATAAAAACTTTATTCATCAGAAATCATCAGCAAAAGTACAAAAAAAGACATGAAATGAGAAATTCCAAATTTGGTGTTTATCTCTGGGGTGGAGGAAGGTTGATGATGATTGCCCAGGGGCTTTATACCATGCTGTATTAGCTTACGTCTTATTCCTTTTCAAAAAGTTTTTCCTTAAAATATAGCTAACATACAATATTACATTAATTTCAGGTGTACACCATAGTTACTCAACATTTATATACCTAAAGAAGTGATCACCATAAGTCCAGTAACCATCTGACACTGTACGATGCTATCACAGTATTATTGACAGTATTCCCTATGCTGTACATTACATCCCCATGACTTATTTGTTTTATACCTGGAAATTATTCCCCTTCACATTTTCCCCCTCTTTTTTAAATTTTCAATTACAGTTGACATTCAATATTATTTTATATTAATTTCAGGTTTACCGCATAGTGGTTAGATATTAATAAAATTTAAGAAGTGATCCCGACTAGTCTAGTACTCACCTGGCACTATACATAGTTATTACCATATCATTGACTATATTCCCTATGCTGTACTTTACATCCCCATGACTATTTTGTAACTATCAATTTGTATTTCTTAATGCCTTTACCTTTTTCACCCTGTCCCCAACCCCCCCATCTATCACCCCAATAAATCTAGTGGCCATCTGACACCACACACAGTTATTACAATATTATTGACTATATTCCTTATGCTATACCCTACACCCTCATGACTACTTTGTAACAACCAAGTTGTACTTCTTAATCCTTCCCTTTTTCACCCATTCCCAACCCCCCTCCGGTCTGGTAATCATCAACATGTTCCCTGTATCTATGAGTTTGTTTCTGTTTTGTTTGTTTGGTTTGGTTTGTTCTTTAGATTCCCCATATAAGCGAAATCACATTGCATCTGTCTTTCGCTGTCTGACATACTTCACTCAGCACAATACCCTCCAGGTCCATCCCTGCTGCCGCAGATGGCGAGAACCCATTCCCTTCCCTGGCCGAGCAATATTCCATTGTATATATGTACCACCTCCTCTTTATCCATTCATCTATCGTGGACACCCAGGCTGCCTTCACATCTTGGCCATTGTAAACAATGCTGTAATGAACATATGGATCCACATGTCCCCTCCAAGTAGCATTTTGGGTTTCTTGGGATAATTACCCAGAAGTGGGATTACTGGGTCCTTTGTCACTTGTTATAGCCTTTGTTTTAAAGTCTATATTATCTGGTATACATATTGCTACCACAGCTTTTTCTCATTTCTTTTCCCCATTCCTTTACTTTCAGTCTGTGGCTATCAACTTGAAGTGAGTCTCTTGTACGCAGCATATGTAAGGGTCTTGTTTTCTTGTCCATTCAGCCACCCTATCTTTCGATTGGAGCATTTAATACATTTACATTTAAAGTAATTGTTGATAGATATGTAGTTACTGCCATTTTATTATTTATATTTTTGATTTTTTGATTTTTATTTTTTGTCTTAAAGAAGTCCCTCTAACAGTCCTTGTAATGTTGGTTTGGTGGTGAGGAATTCCTTTAGCTTTTTCTTGTATGGGAAGTTTTTTATCTGTCCTTTGATTCTAAATAATAGTTTTGCGGGGTAGAGTAATTTTGTTTTTCACTACTTTGAATATTTCCTGCCAGTCCCTCTGGCCTGCCAAGTTTCTGTTGAGAAATCAGCTGACAGTATTATAGAAGCTCCCTTATAGGTAACTAGCTGCTTTTCTCTTGCTGCTTTTAAAATTCTTTCTTTGTCTTTAACCTTTGGCATTTTAATTATGATGTGTCTTAATGTGGGCCTCTTTGGGTTCATTGCACCTGCTGTTTGGAACTCTGCACCTGCTGGGCTTGTATGTCTATTTCCTTCTCCAGGTTAGGGAAGTTTTCACTCATTATTTCTTCAAATAGGTTTTCTGTTCCTCGCTCTCTCTTTTCTTCTGGTATATTTGCTATGATGCGAATATTGGTACCCTTGATGTTGTCCCAGAAGCCCCTTAAACTGTCCTCATTTTTTTTTATTCTTTTTGTTGTTCTGTTTGGGTGTTTTATCCTAACTTACCTTCTCAATCGTTGATTTGATCCTCTGCTTCATCTAATCTACTATTGATTCCCTGTAATGTATTCTTCATTTCAGTTATTGTAATCTTTATTTCTGTCTGGTTCTTTTTTTATATTTTCTATCTCCATTTTTATGTTTCCTATCTCTCTGTTGAAGTTGTCCCTGAGATCACTGAGCATCCTTATAACCAGTGTTTGGAACTCTGCATCTGGTAGATTGCTTGTCCCCATTTTGCTTAGTTCTTTTTCTGGAGCTTTGTTCTATTGTTTTATTTGGAACATGCTTTTTTTGTCTCCCCATCTTGGCTGCCTCCCTGTGTTTGTTTCTATGTAGGGCTGTTATGTCTCCAAGTCTTAGTAGAGTGGCCTTATGTAGTAGGAGTCCTGTGAGGCTCAGTGATGCAGTCTCCCTGGTCACAAGAGCCTGGTGCTCCAGGTGTGTCCCTTGTGTGGCTTGTGCCTTCCTGTTGTAGTTGAGAATTTATTGTTGTTTGCACATCAATGAGAGGGATTGAACCACACACTGTTTTGTTGTGAGGACTAGCTGTGACTACAGTGGGGGAGTATTGTGCAGGGGCTGACCCTACAGAGCAAGGTTCACTTTAGCAGGGCTCTGGTGCCTTCCCACTCTGCCTTTTGGATGTGTTGTCCTTGGAGGTGGCTAGGTGATGCTCCAGCCCAGCCCAAAGCTGTCCACTGGGCCTGCCAGTCCTGGGGCCTCCTGGATGGTGACCTGCTGCAGGCCAAGTTCAGCCACAGTCTGTGTCCTGCCCAGGGCCACCTGGCATGAGTCACAAAACCATCCAGAGGTGGCCACTGCCCACACTATGCTTGCAGGTACCTTGAGAGGCCAAGCTGCAAACCAAGGCTTGTTGTTGCTCATGCCGGGCTTAGGGCTCCTTAGCCAGAGGTACGGGACATACTGAAGCCAGATGCTGCTTGTTTGGGTTTTGTGAACCTTTGAGAGACTTTAGGAATATCCATAGCATGAGCCAAGGCAGGCCGTTTATATGGAAAAACCACTGGAAGTGGCTTGGGTGTGCTCAAAAACTGGGTGGGGCTTGGCCTTAGGGAATCACTAGGGCTAGACAGATGAAAGGTATTAGCCATTATGATAGACTGCAATAAGGCGTCTGCTTGCATCAGCACGCATGCACGGAGGGGGAGGGCTCAACAAAGAAACGGTGACTTCCGCCAGCTCCTCCATCTGGGAAAAACTGTCCCTCCAACCCTTGCCGTGAAACCAGACTACTCATTTACTCCCTGTATGATCCTGGGACCTTTTGAGCTGCTATTGCAGCGCTGGAGCTCAGAGTGGGTGAGTCTGTGCATGGTCGACCCTTTAAGAGGAGCACCTAGGACTGCAGCTGCCCTCCGTCCCACTCAGCCACAATCTTTGCTGGTTTTCACAGCCAGAAGTTATGGGGACTTCTCTCTTCGGCACTGAAACCCTGGCCTGGAGAGGGGCTGGGACCCCTCACCGCTCAGGGTGGGGACGCAGCTCAGAGATCCCTCCTAAGTTTTAATGGTCACACCCAGGTGTGGGACCAGCCCGTTCCGTGTCTCTGCCCCTCCTACCAGTCTCAGGTGGCTTCTTCTGTATTTCTGTGTTGGAGGGCTTCGGTTCAACTAGACTTCAGGTGATTCTCAATGATGGTTGTTCTGTGTTTTAGTTGTAATTGATGTGGTCTTGAGCGGAGGTGAGCGCAGCATTTACCTACTCTGCCATCTTGACCGGAAATCTTTTCGATCCATTTTTTAATTAATTTTTATATATTGTGTAAGGAAAGGGTCCAACTTTATTCTTTTGCATGTGAATATCCAGTTTTCCCTGCACCATTTGTTGACGAGACTGGTCTTTCCCCATTGAGTGGTCTTGGCAGCCTTGTTGAAGATTATCTTATACACAAGGGTTTATTTCTGGGCTTTCTATTCTATTCCATCAGTCTATGTCTGTCTTTATGCCAGAACCACACTATTTTGATGACTATAGCTTTATGATAAGTTTTGAAATCTGGAAGTGTGAGATCTCCATCTTTGTTCTTTTTAAATATTATTTTGACCATTGGGGTCCCTTGAAATTCCGTATGAATTTTAGGATGGATTTTTTTTTCTATTTCTATATTAAATTCTGTTGGAATTTTCATAGGGATTGTATTAAACCTGTGGATCCCTTTGGATAGTATTGCCATCTTAACAATATTTTCTTCCAATCCATGAACACAGGATATTTTTCCATTTATTTTGTGTCCTATAATTTATTTCAGCAATGTTTTATAGTTTTCAGTGTACAAGACTTCTTCCTCCTTGGTTAAGTTCATTCCTAAGTATTTTATTCTTTTTGAAACTACTGTGAATTAAATTATTTTCTTAATTTCCTTTTCGGATACTGCATTGTCCGCCTTAGCTTTTAAAAAAGAAAGACCTGGCTACATTGCTATATTAAGCTTCCTCTCTCCCTCATGGCAGTAGACTTTTGACCTGAATAGCAGCTATTCACTGTAAGCGGGATGTTTGTTCTCCAGTTTGCCTCAGCCCCTATCCAGCCATCTTCCTTCATCTTCCCTGTCTTGCCTCTGGAGGCATTTTGGTGTTTGACCCCTTGTTTGGGTCCCCAGTGAAGGTTACCCACTGCTGCTCTTCATTATGAAGGAGCTAGGATGGTATAATAAATACTGTGGTACAGCTAGGCAACTTAGCAACTGGACAACATGAAATCTAAGCTGACTTTCCATGTTTCTGAAATTTATCTTTAAGCACCCATTTTTTGATTGCAAACATTTTGAATACATTTTTTCCTGAAATATAGTGTATGCTTTATTTTTTTCTAAAATACAGGATGCAGAACATAATTTAAACTTTTCTTCATGATTTCCAAAATAGACCGGTGTGCTGCATACTAAAGGGCTGCCCTCAGGAGGTGATGGAGCATGCAGGATTGTTTGTCTCTGTGCTGTTTGTCTCTGGCCACAGAGACCTGTGATTGGAGCGTTCCTGCATTTGCCGGCATTTTTTTGTTTCTTTGTTTCTAAGAGGTTCTTCTTGCCACTAACAACGAATCTGCCTGTAGAAGCCTACCCTCACTTTCTAGTGGGTGCCTCCAGCACCGTGTGGACTGGAAGCAGAGAGCCACAATTGTTTAGGTTCATGAGGTTGCTCCCTTCCTTCAGAGTTTAGACATGGGCTGCGGGGCACCCAATGAGCTCACTCACAGGTGGGGTAAGGGGTTGATAGCCGAGAAGGCCAGGGGACTGACTCAGAGTGCCACTTCCACGCAGGCACTCCCTAGGAGCACCCTGCAGCCCACCAGGAGCTAGGCAGGGCCCGACAGCAGTGCCTGAGGCTGTGGGAACTGCCTGGCCTCTGTGGCACGGAGGCTCTGCCTGTTGTTCATTAACAGAAAAATAAAAGCACTCTTCTGCCTTCTCCATCTGCCCCCCCTCTTAGGTACCCACATTAATTTCTGAAAGGATTTAGTATGGTTTGATTTTTCCCCAAGAAGATTCACTTTGGATTATGTCCAGCAATTTTTTTTCTCTGTGTGGAAAGATTTTATTTATTTTAGTTTTTTCACTATGAACATTTTCAAACACAATATTGGAGAGAACAGTATTATTAACCCTTCATACCTTATCATTCAGCTTACATCAGTTGTCAACTTTGCTTTTTGTTTTACCTGCCCTCCACATGGTGTGTGTGGGGGGTCATGGGGTATTTTAAAACAATGCTTATTTTTATTTTTAGGAACAAATTTTTTTTTAAAAATTATAATAGGATATAATACCTCCCATTTACCATCAGCTATGAGCCATAGCACTAGCAAGGAAATTTACAAGTATCATTTCTAGTCCTACCAACAACACTGTAAAAGTAAATTATTCCCATTTTATAGATGAGGAAATTGAGGTTCTGCCTCAATTGTATATAAAAGAAAGTAGGCTAAATGGTGATATATTAGTTACGATGTCGTCTCAACTATGGTAACAGAGAAGCCCCAAATGCAATAATCTGAACAATTTGTTTCTTTCTCTCCCATGTAAAAGTGCAACTAGATCCAGACCATTTGTAGGGTTAGCATGGTGGCGTGATAGCAGTAGAGACACAGGCTTCATCTCTCATGTGGTTCAGCTGTTCTCAACCCCACAGAGCAAGATGGCTGCTTAGGTGTCCATCAGCATGTGGAAAGCAAAAGGGAATAGTGGAGGGCAGGCCCATGCCCTGGAAGGGCAAGATCCTGCAGCTGCACACGTAACTTCTACTCATCAACCACTTAAGAACTTAACCACATGGTCACACCTGCAAAGGCGACTGGGAAATACAGTCTTATTTTGGGCAGCTTATGACCAACTGAAAAACAGGGATTCTATTCTAAGGGAAGAAAAGGGGACAACCAGGAGTGCTTTCATGGATGGAAGAAAGGGTTCTTTTGAAGTCAAGGGCGTGGTTTTAAGTTCTTTATGTTGGCTTCAATGGTGATCCATTTAGGAAACCTAATGGAACCTGGTTAAATTGGAGATAGAAGTCTTTTGGTGATGAAGGACTTCAGTTATTTAGTCCTTGTGCCCATGAGTTTTTCTTTGTTCATTTTGTTGTTGGTGTTTAGAACACTTATAACCATACTAGGCTTTCAAAATGAAATTTATTGTAACAGTCAATTTACATTATGGGATTTAATTCCATTATTCATAATGGAGAGACCCCAATTATATACTATCACAGCCCTGCCAATGATGGATTTGGATTCAGCGCTACTCTTTTCCTGGGCAGCTATGGACAAATTATTTACTTTCTCCAAGCCCCCTTCTTTCTTTCTACAAAATAAGGAAACTGTTATCGACCTCAATTGTTGGGAAGATTAATTAGATGATGGGTGATAGTTCTTGGCACACAGTGAACATTTGACAAATTGTGTCTCTGTAACGTGTGTGTGTGTGTGTGTGTGTGTGTGTGTGTATGTATGCAATATCTCCTCACTAATCCTACCCTGTTTAATTCCTATCACTTCTAAAAATAATTATTATAGCATTTTCAAACCTGTCATTTAATTTGGGCACCACAATACCCTGTGAAATAGGTACAGCAGCTGGTACCTATTCTACTCTCCTAGATTAGGAAGTACAGGCTCAGGGACATGGATTCTCTTGCCCAAGGGCATGTCTTCCCTCTTGACTAGATTTTTTTCCATGTGCATTAAACCTACTCCACGGACTCCCATCTTAAACAAATGACAAAACATGCTCTCTTTCAACCCACAACCTTCTACTTCCCCCATCTCTTGATTCCTCTTTCAGCTAAGCTTTTCAGACACTGTCTGCTCCTGCTGCCTCCATGTCTTCACTTCCAATTTACTCATCAGCCCACCCCCTTTGACATTTGCCTCTTCACTAAATTTGCTCCTGGCAAGAGCTTGACCTTCTTACCACCCCAGATAATCTCATCCATTTTTGTGGTTTCAGATGCCAGCCCAGAAGTTCATCACCAGCTCATACCACCTTGCTGAGCTCCAGTCACAGCTACTGTTGGGGTGAGAGTGGGGACAGATTAGAACCCTTTCCACAAGACTCTACTGTAAGAAAAGAGACCATGAACCATAGTGGCAATAGGATTAGAAAGGGACTCATGAGTAGGAAAGATGCTGGGAAGGATTCCCAGGACTTGGAGATTGAATGGCCAGGGGGTAATGAGGGAGAAGGGAGAGTCCAAGGTAACTCCAAGATTTTAACATTTGCTGCCTGGGATAATGTTATTGACACTCCAGGGAAAGATGAAGGAGACCTGTTTGGGGAGCAAAATCATACACAACAAAAGGCCTGAATCTGGATTCAGGGGGCACATCTACATGGAAAAGTGAGGCTTTTTCCTTACAGTTTTCTACTCCTGCTGAACCAGGCGCACAGCCCTTCCCCACCTCCCACGAGGGCCTCCCTCCCACAGTATCACTCTCTGCTTGAGACATAGACAGAAGGAAACTATTTTTGCATTTTTGCTTCTCCACTGGGGTAAGTCACTCTCACACTCTACAAGGAGCCAAGGGTAGAAATTTTTCAGAGCATTTGTATAGAATCCCAGGCTCCTGGAGGCGTTTCTGACAGGTTTTCTAAAAAGCAGGCAACAGGCAGACATGTGTGTGACGCTGTCACTTTAGCTCCTACACCAGACAAAACATAAGGTGACCTGCAGGTGGAGTCGGCTGCACCAGGCACTTTCTCAAGGTTTCGTTCATAAATAAAACCTATGATTCTACAATTCTAGGAGCTAGGCTTTGGAGCTTCAAAAAAAAAAAGGAAGAGAAAAAAAAAAAAAAACGCTGAAGAATTCAACCACCTCTGAAAAATTTGAATATCTGAAAACTGTCTCGAATCAGGGACCAATGAAGTTGTAGTTAATGGATTTGGCCACAGGGGGGCAGCATACACAAACTCACCTTTTCTTACACCAGTCCGGTTTCGCTTTGGGATTTTCGTTCCACTGCCACGACCCTACCACAGACCCTGAATTATTCATGCTGGTGTCTAACCTCCACACCACTCATCTTCATCACCTCATTTCGTGCACAAGAATATAAAGGGCCACATACTGTCTGAAGCCCTCTGATAATTTCCTTGCAATGTGGTCAGTTAACACACAGAAAGGGTCTTTCCCACACTTTTCCCTGCTCACTCCAGTTTACCCCGTCTAACTTACCTTGTCTCCCCAAGCACTAGCCAGGGTCTCCCTGGACGCTTTCCTGGCTGCCTTCTGACTTCTATGCAGCCACCAGCAGTACCTTCAAGATTCCAAGTGAGTGACGGGGACACAAGGGATTGGCCAACAAGGGGGACGTCCAGCAGTGGTGGCTTATGAGCTCCCATCAGATGGCTTGTAAACTGCTGGGGCAGAATTCTGACTTTTAGTAGACCTGGAGTGGCATCCACGTATCTGCATTTTAAAAGCTGCAGGTAGTCCACTGGCCATACTTTGAGAAATATGTATGTATGTATTTATTTATTTATTTAATTATTTATTGGCTTTGTGGCCACAGATGTGTCACCGTGTTTCCCCGAAAATAAGACTGGGTCTTAAATTAATTTTTGCTCCAAAAGACGCATTAGGGCTTATGTTCAGGGGACGTCCTCCTGAAAAATCATGCCAGGGTTTATTTTCCAGTAAGGTCTTATTGTCGGGGAAACATGGTAATTCATCTGTCTCCATGTTCTTTGCAGAAAATGGGGAGAATTAAGTAAAATCGTGTAGACCGAGTTCTTCCTTAGCACAGGGGTTGGCATTTGGACATGCCCACCACCTGTGGGCATTTCCTGCTGTTTTCTAGGGGTGGCTGATCCACTGAGTTTGGAGGTTGGGGTCAGGCAGTGTCATGGGGCTGTTGTGTATCCCGGGCTGCACGTGGCTGCACAAGTGTGAGGGGCGCCCACCTCTGAGCCAACCTCATGAAGAGCATCCTCCAAAACTGTGAGACCCCAATCCTTCACAGGACACAGTGAAGAAGTTTGGGGCTGGGGCTCTGGAGAGGAGCTCTGAGGATGTGTGTGTTTGTGTGTATATGTGGTGGGGGCTGGTGGGGAGATGCTGAATACACACTAGGTTTTGACCTTATGCTAAGTCCAGTTCACCTCCTCCTACTCAGGAGAAAGTCTGGAATCTTTCTAGTGATGGGGGAAAGGGTTGCTAAGTACCCTGAAAGCACTGCCTCGAATCTCACCACCCAGTGCCATCTTTGTTTGGGGAGCAAAGTGGGACGATGTGAGGCAGCTCAGGAAAGGCTGCCCAGGTCCTATGACTGATCTTGTGCCACCCTCTGGTCCTGCCCTATCACAGCGCAGGGCTCTGGTCTGTGGTGTTTAGTTCTGCCAACTCCCCTGGTGATATTCCCCTGATCTCTGGTGCCCTAAAAGAGGCTGGGCACCTTAGGACATTGAGAAATGGGGAACGACCCAGGTGCTGAAAGACTAGGAGGCAGGTCCAGTCTCCTGCTCGGAAACATACCTGGAGGCTAGAGAGGAAACAGCAGCCTGGACATGTGACCTCCAAAAGTCTGCAGGTGGAGTGGAAGGAGGAGGGAGAAGGGGTAGGAATTGGGAGTCAACTACTCACAGGGGGCACGGAACAGCAGAAGACCCCATCTGGGGTCAGGGGCTGACAGAGATGGCCCCCAGGTGTGCAGGAGCAGCTCAGGGAATCGGAGGCTGCGTCTATTTCAGAGTTTATGGTAAGAGGCTGGGGCAGGCACACACTCAGCACCACAGAGAACGCACCCCACCCTTTAAGGAAGTGGGGAGGAGAGCAGCAGGGGTGTGGTTAACTCGAAGGAGGAAAGGGGAAAACACAAACCTGTCAGCCCTCTTACTCAGTGGAGGCTTTCGGAGCTGCCACAAGCCCCTTACCTGCCATAGCGCCGACTCACCTGTACCTGCACAGCCCCCCGCCTCACCTGGCCCAGCCGAGAGCCGCCGCCGGAATCGGCGCTTCCTTCCGTGAGTCCCCTCCGGTGATCGGGTCTGAGCACCAGCCAGAAGTTGGCGGCTGGACGACGTGGAAGGGGTGGGGGTGGGGGGGGGGGTGCTCCGGAGATTGTGGGTACCTGGACGGGACCCGAGTTCCTGCTAAAGCAGCCTGGGACCCAGCAGGCGGAGCTGCGGGTGCAGTGACCTCCGGGGCTTCCTAGCCTTCCGTATGGGGAGAGGGAGACTGTTTTTGGAGTTAATTTGAGACTAAAGGGTGTTTCTCCCTCTTTGTCCTCTTAACATACTCAGCCTGGGGAGGCTGGGGTGATGAGGAGAAAGCAGCGATGAGGAGAGGCAGCCTGCCGCTAAAGGTCAGATCCGAGAGCAACAAGCAGGGCTTTTCAGAACCCACTTCAGCTCCTGCCTTGGAGCCGCTCTCTGCGCCCTGCTGTCTCTCCGCTCCCCATGCCCTCACACCCCCACCCTGGCCACACGCCCAGGTGCAGCCCACTCTGCCTGCATCCACCTCTTGTCCCCAGAAAGGGCATCTTTTGAATCAAGCCCTGACTCGAAGCTAGCAGAGGTCTGCAAGGGAGATAGAGGCAGAACTGGTGTGTGTGTGTGTGTGTGTGTGTGTGTGTGTGTGTGTGTGTGTGTTGTGGACACTAAAGTTAATGCTCGCGCCACCACGCTGGTCCTTTGTGAAACTACTTTCTGAATGCTGCTAAAGGGTTAAGTTCTGTGCTGCCTTCTCCTGCTGTCAGGCTGTGCGTGGGCAAAGCCTTGGTGGGTGAACAGGGAACATATGGGTGATGTGCTGAGCCCACCGAATCCCACCACCTGCCCTAACCCTCAGCCATCTGATACCAGCATCTCCCCACACCCCAAAGTTGGAGCTCAGTCCAATTAGGCTCCTTTCAGGGGGACAAGGGGAGGAGAGTGGAAGTTTGGACACCGGGGTCTTTTGCAGGAGGATTTGTAATCCAGAGGAGGAGGATATTTTCGTGACCTGTAGCTGGACTTCAGATGACAGGGGCAGTTGGTATGGCATGATCAGGAAAGGGGCCTGAGGAGGCCCCTCCATGTGTGGCTGCTCTCCCCTCACCTGAGTCCAGGCCAAGACATGCAGTTGTGGACCTAATTCCAGCCTTTCACAACTCCTCTGGGGTAGAGAGATGAGGCAGATGAAAAAATGAGTCAAGTGGAAGGGAGGAAGGAAGTAGTCACATTCAGGAGGCCTAGCTCTGGCAGGACATTCTGAATTCATTCATTCACTCACTCATTCATTCATTCATTCATTCATTCAATAAGCACTTACTGACCCTACCTGAGGCCAGGTGCTGATGTTGGTGCTGGGTGTAGGGAGACAACAGTGTATGTGACCCAGCCCCTGCTCCCCAGAGCAGTGCGGAAAGTGATGGGTGCCTCAGTGGGAATGAGCAGGGTGCTAACTAACCCCGTGCTGGAGGGTTGTGGGAGGAGATGGTCAGGGGTGCACCCAGGAAGGCTTCCTGGCAGAAGTGACTCGAAGTGGAGACCGGAAGGATCAATAGGAATTAGCCAGTGAGGGGAATAAGGGGGAAGAATGGCACAGAGCACAGCAAGTGCCAAGACCCGAGGCCAGAAGCAGCGTGAGGCATCCGGGAAACTGAAAGTACCTCAGAGTGTTCAGAGCATGGAGAATGCAGAGGTGAGGTGAAGCAGGAGAGGTAAGTGGAGACAGCTCCAGAAGGGCCTGCTGAGGCTGCCATGGCAACTCCTGTTGAAGCAACACTTGGGACCTGGAGCCGGGCGTGAGACTTCCCAGCATGCTTTCCACTCTAGGATAGGGTTGCCAGATTTAACAAATAAAAAATACAGGTCACTCAGAGTTGAATTTCAGATAAGCGATGAATATTTTCCAAGTATAAATATGTCCTGTGCAATATTTGGGATGTACTTATACTTAGACATTATTCATTGTTTATCTGAAACTCCAGTTGACCTGGGTGACTGATATTTTATTTGGCATATTTTATTTCTCCTGTAGGAGAAAGCTGAGGGTGCTACTATGCTGGGAAGTGAAGGATGGGTAGTGTCCAGGGGCCACGAGAACAGTCTCAGGACAGATTTCACTTGTAACCAATCCTGGATTCCAGTTTGGGGCTCCTCCACTGATTGACAATGCCATTTCTTTAAAAAAAAAAAAAAAAAAAAACAACCCAGTATCAATTCCTTGGTCAGCTTGTTCATCTACTGAAAGACCTCAGAAAGAAATCAGGCTTGTGTTGGACCTGGGTTCCAATCCCAGCCCGGCCACTTCCCCGCGGTGAGGCCTCATGTAAACCATTTAGCTTTTCTGAGCCCCAGAATCTTTTCTGAAACAAGGACCAGCGTGGTTGGGAGGATCCGTGATAATGTATGTCAATCACCTAATGAGTGCCAAACTGGTAGATACTAACTTCTGTAACACCTTCTCAGGGTCACCCAAGTAACATCCCCAAAGTGCTTGGGGCTCATTTATTTCCATTTATATTTATTGAGCACTCAGAGGTCCCAGGGGAAATAACGTGGTGGGGGTTCTGCTTCTAGTGAGAGTGTAAGCTTAGCTCCTGAGCAGAGAGGGAGAGCCTGAATCACATTTTCAGCTTTGCTATTCCCTTCCTATATGACCTGCTGCACGAGGAGGAGATGCCCACCCCTCCAGGTGGATGACAGTGGGTGGGGGAGAGGGAGTGGCTCAAAGGAGAATTAACTGAAGGGAAATGTGAATGAATGGAAAGAGAATCCATATAAAATACCTAGCACAGTGCCTGACCGTCATTATTCCCGTTTTTTTATAATGAGTATCTTATTAGAAAATTAGAGCTCAGGGCTAGACGAAGTAAGGATGCCTTGTGAACCACGTTTTGACTTTAATGGGAGCATTTGTAAGAGGAAATTAGGGGCCCCTAAAAGGGAACCTGAGGGAGTTAAGAATTTGTTAAGAGAAAGAGGAAATGGAAAGTGTGTTTCCCTTGTGGTAACCACTGGGTTAAAAATGGTCTCTCTTTCCAGAGTCTAAATCTCCCCACCCCCCTGCCCATTAATAACCAGTTTGTTCCCAGCTCTTCAGAGCAGCACTTGCCAGTGTTTAGAGAACATAGCATAGCGTTCTATGCCATGAGATAGTTATAGATGTTCCATTGATGAAACATTCAAATGAGCCTGCTTGGAGATTTGTCATGCATATTTGCACAGTCAAGGTTATGATAAGTCCTGCAGAAAAGACATCTGTATCACTGGGCTTACATTGCTTTCCCTAAATTGACTATACAACCCTTTCGGGGGCAGGGTGGACAGGGGGCACCTATTACCACATCAAGGACAGCAACACCCCACATCTAGCAACAGTTAATGTCGATGCAGTTCTAGGACCAGGCAGGTCTTTCAGGGGACATTATTCATCCCATACCTCTAGCCAGGATAGACCAAGATTCAGCAATGTCCAACTTACAGAAGATCCTCAGGGACTGAGTGCTTGAGTGCCACTGTCTGAGCCCCACACATTTCTCATGGACACAAACCCCTACTTCCGTCAGCCTAAATCTTCCTACCGCAGCATACACCCTTTTCCCATCGTTCAGAAGACTCTGGGCAAAGAGTGTGTCTTAGCACATAGCCCTCCATGCTGATGGCAGCAGCTTCTCACGTCCTGCATACTGCTAAGATAAGTACAATTGATGGGGAGGTAGGAGAGGAGCGGGGACATACCTGGGGTGGACCCCAAGGGGTAGGTCTCCTGGCCTCTAGTGTCCCCTCTGCCCAGGAGCCATGGGCTCTAGATGAATGGGGCTCCGAGGTTGGTTGGAGCACATATGTACAACTGCTGGTGTGCTTGGGGCTGACAGCATGGTAATTAAGCGACGTTCTTGCTGGCTTCCTGATCGAGACTTTCTCTTAGACTCTGCATCCGTTCTGAGGTAAAGGGCAAGGAGCAGCTAGAGTGGTGACAGTCTCTGTGACAGGAATGTGGTTGGTGGTCTGGTGGTCAAGCGCCCAGGCTTGGTCAGTCATCTGGGTTCCAGTTCCAGCCCTGGGACTCATTGTGTGACCTTAGGCAAGTCACGGAGCCCTGTCTTCCTCGTCTGTAAGCCAGAGGAGACAAGAGGGCTTTGCATGAAGATGGAGTAGGGTTGTATTCCAGGAGTCATATTCAAACACGGACAGCAGCTAAAGCCTGGGCAGCAATCTAACAGAACTGACACTAGCCATTACCCTGAGCAGAATCAATGAGAGCCCCTCGGGTCCCCGGCTTCTGGAAGAGGAGGAGGCAGGTAGTCAGGGGGCTGGGGTGTCAGACATGCACCAGTGCCTATGGACTATTTCAATATTTTAACATCCCAGATGGCCGTATGCACCAGCTTAATAATAGCCTTGACTGTGCATAAAACACTCTGTCCTTTAACAGGCAACACACAGTAGGCATTCAGTAAGTGTGAGCTCTCCTTTTCATTACATCTTTATACTTATGGTTAATCTGAGCTGATGGGGAAGCACCTTTTTTTTTTTTCTTGAGGGAAAAGGCCGTCTTCTGAGGGGCAGGCTTTTCATGGGTGCTATCTCATGGACACGCGTCAGGTAGACAACAGTATTTGCTTCTTACCCCCCCCTCCCCAATTCACTGTGTGTGATGAACAGCCACGCCTAATTAGCTCTTTAGCCAGAAAAGAGACTTTCTCCAACTGCCCATCAGACAGGGGAGTCCGAATGGTCATTTAAGGTGTTGAGAGGGCTGATGGACAGGAAAAAATGGTGGCTTCACTTTCCGGGGTTTTTAGCACCGTGTGCAAAGCTCTGAGCTGTGTGAGGGGGTGGCAGTGGGGGAGGGGTAGATTTTTGAGTCACTGCTGTTTCCCAAGGTATAATTATTACTCACGATGACAGTTTGATTAAGAGCAAACTGGAGACTGCATGTTCCCATGCACTTTTTACCTAGACGCACGAGTAGAGAGATAGGACTACAAGATTTTGTCTCCAGGGACCCTTCAGGCAGGCTGTGGGTGGGCTGCAGAAACGGACACTCCTCTGGTTTTCCGGATATCCCCCAGCTTTTGCCTTTGCCCAGCACGAAGGCACCTGCTGCTCGTAAGAAGCCAGGCAATGTGATTAGAACTACGACCCACCATTACCCACAGAAGCGTGAGCCTTCCCCTTTTCCGCCTTGGCTACAGTTCACTAACATTTTCCTCCTCTCCAGTCCCCTTCCTCCCTTTTATGTTCTGAAACCTACACAGAATCTGGCATCACTCACTAGAGAGGGGGGCTCAGAGGAATGCACCTTGCCCAGGGTTTAGAACTTAGACTGGCTGTAATTCTTGTCTCATGGACTAGTCTCCCTTTCAACCAGGCCAGTTCTCCCAACCACTGAGTGCAGCAGGGCCACAGAACCCCTGTTTCATGCCCCTGGTATCTCTGAGGCACTTCCTCCCAACTTTCTCAGACACCCCGTACCCTATTGCAATCCCACTGGACACATGCACAGGGCCCAGGGAGCTCCTGGCCCGTCTGCTGGGGATTCTGCCCTGAGTTTGGGCTTTGCTCTTATGCAGGGTTCCTTTTCCCACCTGGTCCCTCCTCTCATCCTGGCCCTTGGAGCATCACATCTTTTCCTGGTTTTTAAATGAATGCACTTCTTCCCGCCCCCCTACTTCCTCCCTAACCTCAAGCATGTCTTTGTTCTCTGGAGCACTTGCAGTGAGAGCCCAGCTCTTCTCTGTTCAGCTCAGGTTAACACTCTCCCCACCCCCAGTTCCTGCTCCAGTCTGGTTATAAGAGATCAAGGCGCTGTCACGAGCATCCTGTTACGGTTCATTAGGTTGGTTACGTTCCTCAGTCCCCAGCTCAAGATGGGCAGCAGTTCCTCGCTCAGGCAGTTTGTCAGCCTGGGGAGGTGGAAAGGCAGTCTGGGGGTCAGGAGACATGGCTCTAGCTGTGTGCCTTTGGGTAAGTCTCTTCACTCTTCCCAGCCTCACTTTCTCATTTGGGACAGAAGAAATGGTACTGCATCCCTCATAGGGACACGGACACAAATAGTTGACTTGTGTGAAAAATGCCCCGTAAATCACCACCCGGCAGGCACTCTCCCTGGAAAAATGAAGAGTTTCGAGTCAGGAAGATGTGGGTTTCTACCTGTGGGACATTGCCAAGTTATGTAGCCCCTCTGAGCTTTGGGTTTCTTATTCGTAACTTGTTCTAGGCATTGGTATCACATTTCTCCTCTTCTTCACCCCTGTCCCTCTCAGGGTCTAGTCTTCTCTCCCCACATTCGAAGGACTGTGTCGCTTCAATGAGTTTACAGTCTGGTAGAGGAGGTAACACATAAAGATAAATTACTGTTAGACAAGACAGGGAATTATGGTGCCATAAAAGAGGCACTGATGAAGTGCTATCAGGTCAAAGGATGGAGAGATTACCTCTGCCTGGGGAGTCTGGGAATCCTTCCTGGAGGAAGAGGAATTTGGAAAAGCTCTGAAAGGATGAGTTAGGGTATCGCCAAAGAAACTTAGGATGGTAGTTGTGGTCAAAGGATAGTGTAAATAAAGGCAGGGGGTAGTGCGAAGGCATGGTTCCAATGACTCATTCTGGGTGGAGCCAAGGGTATCCAAGGGCACTAAAGATAAGGTAATTGCAGAAAGTAAGATAAAGCTTAAACATGGCGGCTACAGTGTTTGGATGTTATTCTGAAGGCTGTAGGGAGCTGTTGGACTTTACTCTGAAGACTTCAGGGTGCTGTTGTGGTATCAACTTGGCTGAAGGGGCCATGATCAGATTTGGACAGCAGCACGTAAAGTGGATCGGAGAGAACAGAGCCTGCAGGAAAAGCAGATAGGAACTTATTATACCAATTCAAGTCTTAAGAGTCTGAATACATTGTGTAATCAGGATGATTTGGGGGTCCTGGAGAGGATCTGCTGGTCACTTAGAGCTTCTACATTCTCTGGGTTGAAATTGGTCCTTAGATGAAGGTAAAAGATGTAGGGTTTATGGGAGTATCACCTTGTTTAGGTTATATACGTGATTTTTCCATTCTCCATTATCCTCTCCTTCTTCCGTGTTCTTGATTCACAGATAAGTCCTTTCCCATCAATTTGGCTAGGGATGCACTAAATGTCAGCCTGTCTAGAGGTCTATTGGCAACCTCTGTATGGCAGCTCCTCCAGAATCAAGGAAAAGCACACACTTAGACCTGCCCCCATCCACCCTCATCAGTCCGGAGGACGCCAGGGCTCCATCTTCAGCCTCACTCTCCTCCCTTGCTTTAGCCCTCCACTTCCAAGAATCTCTAAGACATTTCCACTAGAGTAACTCATCCAAAATGCTACATGTCGGAAACTAAACTTGTCATTCTCTCACACCAGACCATCTGTTCCTCCTGCCATCCCTCCTCCTGCTCGTGCAGTAGTCGTTCTCCTAGGTACTTGGGTCAAAAACTTTGGCGTTATCGTCTCTTTCTCCACTTCTCCGCTTTTCTCCACTCATATCTTCCCCCTCACTAATCAGTCCTACAGATTCTTTCTACATGCCTCTCATTCCTTCCTCCCCTTTATCCTGGCCGGCCCGGCACTAACTGAGCCTAGGATAGAGCCATAGAAATACCTAATATCACCTACCACGTACTTAAGAGCCTCTCCCTTTCCTAGCTCTAGTTTCCAAAGAGCCTCTAGGCAAATCCAGACCCTTTAAATGTACTACTCCGTGCCCTCTATAATCTGTCTTTTTGTCTAGTCTTCTAATCTAATTCCCCTGTCCTTCCCTCATCTGCTCGCTGGTTCCCATCAAATCTTTGCTCAAGTCCTGTGTCCTGCCTGGAACACCAGCCCCTTCCAGCTTCCACAGTCTAACTTCCTGATGGCTCAGCTCCGGACCTGTGAAGCCTGTCTCTCCCCTGCAGCCTCCAGGCTTGGGCTTCCGGATGTGAAACTCCTCCCGGGCAGAGAGGTGCCTTTCCCTTGATTCTCCTTTCTAACTCCCTCCGAGTCCAGGACTAAGGTTCCTATGTCCCTCCTTCTGTACGCACTTAACTGGCTCACTGGGGCCTGATGTGATCTTTCCTCATGCCCTGTGCTGGGTGACACAGCAGCCAGTTGCACCAGAGCAGGATCACGTTCTCCCCAGAGGTCAGGATGTGCCTCTTGCCTCTCTGGAATGTGGAGGTTTCTAGAACCCAGAGAGTGTGAGTCAGCATTTAGAGCAGGAGCTCCATAATCTCCCTGCTAAGCTCCTTCTGTGTCTCTCTAATCCGTGAGATCCTTGCCTTTCCCTTTTCCCTCATCCTGCAGCTTATTGAGCCTGACAGGCCAGGCTGAATGGCAGGAGAAAGACAAGGGGTAGGAAAACAAGGCAAGGAGCCTTGGAACAGGGTGAAATTGCTTTTGGGGACGCAGGAGAGAGATTTGCAAGGCAGAGTTTGGCAGTTTTTCGTAGCCTGGACTTCGACATAACTACGTGGGCACAGGGCTTGCCATGGTAACTGCCCTGGAGGTCTCTGGCTCCTGCAATCCCAAGATCTGGAAACGCTTAGTCCGTATCGGCTCCTTTATCTCCAGAGGGTGGCCTCCATTGTCCCCAGCATGCTTCGGAGTCCTCTCCCTCCTTCTTTACCTGACTCTGTGTAGGAAACCCGTTCCCGCACCTGTTTGATAAAACACTTAGCTGCCCACCTGTGTTCACTCCCAGCGAGAGGTGTGAGGGACAGAGCCCAGCCCTGGGACCGGGAGCCCCTAGTCTGGTCGCTGGCGGCTCTGTCACGTTCCCACCACATGACCTTGGGTGAGTCATCTGGGTTTTCGTTTGTACAGGCAATAAAGGGGGGTTTGGACTGTTCTCAAGTCGGAGCTTTCTTTAAAATGGATCTTAGGTGAAGGGGCAGTATGGAAACCAGTTAAACGGAGACCCTCCCAGGGCTGACACGGGGAGGACGGGTGCCTGCCGGGCCATTGACCCCCTTCTGCAGAGAGCCCTGGCCTTCCCTGCGTCTCCGAGGCCTAGGTCATCTTTTCCAGGTCTCCAGATTCACGTGGGTTCACTAAAGAATGATCTCGGAGGAAGGAATCCAACCTGGGCCATGTGGAGTGTATTTGTTGAGGGCAGGGGGTGTTGTATATATGCCACCCTGAGAGCAGATGCACAGGTTTGTGGGAGGAGAGTCCAGAGCTTTCGTCTGGACTCCAGGCAACTTATGAACCTCCTGCGCCTGTGATTAAGAACAACGCACCATGTTTTGTCATCAGATTTACAAACTTTTCATAGAAATCCCCTCAAACTTGAGTTCCATTTTAATTCAGACGAACTAGACTATCAACTCGGTGGACGTCAGAACCTTCTCTGTAAGGTGTTATGACTGGACACGGCTGGTGATTTACACACAGTCAGTCACCAATCGATGAGTACAATGTGTGCCTGAACATATGTGTGCCTCCCAATAAGGGGGTTGTTTAAAAATTAAAAAGGCTGATGTGAATATGTAAATGTTTTAGGGTAATATTTAATATATTATTTTGCTGACACATGTTCTGTACATCACCTACTATATAAAATAATACATTAAGTTAAAACTATGGCTCTTTCCCCACTCTCCCTGTTTAAAATGCAGCACTTCACTCACATCTTGGACATTAGCGTCCTTCTCATGACTAAAGCCACCTTTTGTGAATCAGCTCTCTGTGAGCTGGCCTATAGCATCCTCCCGACAGTCTAAGGAGAGTTGGCTCTTTCTTATTAATCCAGAAGGTGTTTACTTATCTTTTAATAACAGCTTTTTGGAGATACAATTCACACGCCATACATTCATCTTTTTAAAATGTACAGTTTGGTGAATTTAGTCGATTCACAGAGTTGTGCAACCATCACCACTAGGTACTTGCAGTATCATTTTTATCACCCTAAAAAGAAACTCATACCATCAGCAGTCCTTATTCTCCTTTCCCCTCAGTCCCTGACACTAATCTACTTCCTGCTTTTCTGGATTGACCTATTCTGGACATTTCCTATAAATGGAATCGTGCAACATCTTGACTTTTTTTGTGACGAGCTTCTTTGACTTATCATAACGTTTCAAGGTTCATTCAAGGTGTAGCGTGTGTCACTCTTTCGTTCCCTTTTTTTATTGCCAAATACTATTCCGTTGTATGGATACACCACATTTTCCTTATCCATTTATTAGTTGATGAAGATTTGAGTTGTTTCCACTCTTTGACCATTATGAATAATGCTGCTATGAAAATCCGTGTACAGGTTTTTGTGTGGGCATATGTTTTCGTTTCTCTTAGTTGTATACACCTAGGAGTGGAATTGCTGGTTCGTGTGGTAACCCTGTGTTTAACATTTTGAGTAACTGCCAAACTGCTTTCCGCAACAGCTGCACCTTTGTACATTCTCATCAGCAATGCGTGATGGTTCCAATTTCTCTCCATTCTCACCACTTGTTATTGTCTCTAATTTTGATTTTAGTCATCCTAGTGGGTATGAAGTGGTATCTTGCTGTGGTTTTGATTTGTATTTCCCTAATGATTAATGATGTTGAGCATCTTTTCATGTACTTATTGGTCATTTGTATGTCTTTTTTTGAGAAATGTCTAATCAAATCCTTTAGAAGGTATTTCTTTTTGGTATCGACCATATAACCACTTAGTGTGCTGCTTTATAAAAAATCATCTTTTGAATGTTTGTTTACAACAAAATGTAGCACTTGTAATTGTGAGACTATTCCCCCAAGAAGAGTTACTAAATCTACATTATATTACCGTGCTTTAAAAAAAAAAATTCTATCCAGTGACCTTTGTAAGCATCCAAAATTTACATTGACCAAAATGGTGTCAGGCTAATATTTTGTTCCCAAACAGTGTATTTTTGTTCAAAATATGTTAAATGAGAAAGAAATGCATACTATGAAGGATTCTATAAGAGCTAGAATGTAAACTTCTCTTTTCTGACAGATAATTAGGTGGGGGGAGAGCTTTACCTTATGTTTAAGGATGTTTAATATTTAAAAATGGATGGATGGTGAGACAGATGGATGAATGACTCTAGAAATGAATGAACAAAAGAAGGAACACAGGCTAGGCCAGTTAACCAAGCAACCACACCAATCTGACCCTCTTTATTCCCTCTTAATTCCCACCCAGAAAACCAGCATTGGTCTTATTTAAAAATATATAGAATCGTATATAAAATTGTTTAAAAAACAGGTTCGCAGTGACAGGTTGAAAACGAGACACTGTATTTTCTGTTGTCTGGCGTATCTTTATCATCTTCCTTTAAAATGGGAGAACCTGAACCTACCTGAGTTTTCTGGAGGCAGCTGAGGAGCCCAAAGATCCACTAACGTGACTGCAGCATTTGATAACGTGACATTGATTCCGGGTAATAGTTGCTGGAGCAGGACCTACCATTAGGGTTATGCTGTGATACCAGGATTGCCTTAGGGTTTGCCTGATTCAGGCCCCGAGTCCACTGCAGCCCTTCCCACCCGCATGAGGGCTTTGGGGTTGCTGCGGCCTCCTGCGTGGCCTGGTGCTAGCGGCCTTTCCTTCTCCCTTCTCTGGGGTGGGACAGTCGCATCTATCTCACAAACCACACTCACTGGTGATTCACCAGCAAATTCCACAGAGAGAGACTGCCGCTGCCCTTCTTCCCCTCCGCTCTTCTCTTAACACGTTGCATACGGATCACGAGAATCTTCACGAGGGATTTAAACCCCGCCGTACGCAACGTGTTAAGAAGCCCCACACGAGCTAGAGAATAGGACTCTGGAGTTTGGGTCAGAGTGAGAAAAGGAAAGAGAAAGAATAGTGGGCAAAGGGACGAGAATGGAAGCTATGGCCAGACATTTGAAGACGTGACAGCGACATGAGCTGTGGAGGTGGCTTGTAAAGGCACAGATCCTAGAGGAGGTGTGACAGATAATATTGCTCTTACAAAGACCTTCATAGCAGCTACAGAAGGACAGGCTCCTGCGACCTTTACTCTGGAGTGTGTGTGTGTGGTTGGAGTTGGGGTCAGGGAGCAGGGGACGGGGAAGGGACTTGTGGACATGGCCTGGGCTCCATCCTTTACCCTCGGTGGTCTGTAAAGAAAGTGAGACGTTCAGGTCTGCGGATACTGGGCAAGCCTCTGGGTCCATAGCACTTTAGTCCCTTCCTACACAGGATCCCAGTGACAGTGACAACCAGTCCTTCCTTCTGGGTCATGACGGGACTGAGTCTAAGCTGTCCCCCCAGGTGGGTGTTTCCCTTGGTTTTCAAACCTCTGCAAGGAAGGAGAGTCTAGAGTCTTCCTCCTCGAAACCCCGTTTCCTTTTCTGAGGCTGTGGGATCAGTGGCTCTGACATGGTGACTCTGAGGCCCAGCTCCACATTACGTAGCACCTAGTTTACTAGGGGCCAGGCACGGTGCTAGGCGCTGGGATACAAACGTGAACAAGAAACCGTCCTCAAGGGGACAGAACAGGGCAAGCAAGCAGTCACAGTAAAACCAGATGTGCTGCTAAAGGATGGTCAAATGCCAGAGGCACTAAGGCCAGAACTACCCACTTTACCAAGGTGGGAGTGTGTCTAAAAGGCTTTACAACTGGGGTGGTGCTGGGAAGGGATTTGCAGAATGGATAGGAGTACACCAGGCAGAGAAAGGGTAGTGAGTTGCTCTTCCAGGTAAAGAGCACAGCATATTTAAAGGTAAGAAGGCACCAAAGAGTGTGGACAGCTCAGGGAGGCTGAATCCAGCAGGATGGAGGTGGGAATAAAGCTGGACGGATGCAAAGAAGCCCTTTATTATGGTCGCCTGGCACTGGATGTTATTCTGTTAACAATAGGAAGCTGCAGGATATATAAGATAACATATATAGAGGATATAGAACTAATAGGACTTTTAAAGCAGGACAGAGAGTCAGATTTTTGTTTTGGAAAAGAGGACTCTGACCCCAGGTCAGAGCGGCTCTTGTGCCAAGCACAGAGAAGGCTTGGCTCAGAAACCTAGTCAGTCATTTCTGGGGTGTGGCCAAGGGCTGCCGGAGGGCCGTGCCAATGGCCAGGAGTTCCTGCTGTCGGCTTGGGTGTCACAGCTCTCCACACTGCTGACTGGCCAGAGAGGGTGGTGGCGAGGGCTGGCCCACAGGCCTGGCCCTGAGGAAGAGTCCACTTCCTGCTTTCTTTCCCCTGTGCATGTGTGTGCGGTGGATAGTCGGGCAGAGAGAACAGAATGGGGCTTAGCTCGATGAGCAAGAACCAACCTGCCTCCTGTGGGCAAATGCCCATGGTGAGATGGTGCCCTGTCTGCAGGAATGGGGAATCTGTGAAGAGGACACCTACCTGGAAAGCAAGGGTCCAGACAGGCCCCTATATTTGCCCCAACAGTAGGAACAGGGTATTCCCCAGGAATTATGGAACATATAGGCTATTCAGGCCTGGAAGGCTCTGGTGGAGGGAAAGAGACTGGGCATGAGACAGAAACTCACTGTCCACCTTCCCGGCACCCCTCCTCCCAGAACTCTTGGCTATACCAGCCATTGATGCCAGGCACATGTTGTCTTGAGATAAAATTATTTTTCACAAGTACATGTCTTGCTAAATGGAATGGTGGAAGGCAAGGATCTTGTTTTGTGCCCTTTTGTCTCCCAATTATATTCCAGCAAATATCAGGATGTGAAATTTGTACTCAGTAAACATTTGTTCAGATTTGAGGAGGTTTTAGGGAAAAGATCTGAGGGGGAAAGTTCTAATTTAGAAATGGTCTCTGACACCTGTGGAAATCAGGGGCATTGCAGGGATTCAAATGAACACAAGATACACAAAACGTCATTTGCTGCGAAAAGAGACACACGGGCAGAGGACTTCCTGATCCCTGGATGAATATACTTTGGAGAACATTCTGAGGGGAAGCAACCCAGACCCTCCAGTATAGTGCAAGGTAGAGCTTCTCGAAGGTCAGTGACATCAGAATCACTGAGACAACTTTTGAAAACACAGATTACCCACTCCTACTCCAAGGTTTCTGCTGCATCCCATCTTGGCCGGGTCCCAAGAATCTGCATTTCTGATGGTTTTGCAGATGATGTGAATGCTGCTGGCCCAGGAACCGCTGGTGTAGAGCCAGTTCTGTTCTTTAGGGGGGGGTGTTAGAATCCCCCATCTACAATTAGACCCAGGCAGCCATTTCTTCCCGTTTTGGTTTTGCTTTGTTTTCTTCTTAACACTCCAAACATGGTTTTGATGCCCACCCTGGTCGAAAGACCTACCGCGTCTCCACGGGCTCTGCCATCAAGCCCCACCTTTCATCTGCTCGAGGCCCCCTGAGGGCTTGGTGGACTTTCCCCAGCTTCGGGCCTTTGTCCAGGGTCCTCTTTCAGTCAGGACTGCCTCTCCCGTGCTTCCTACATTCCCACCTCGCAGACCCCATTGGGCCCTAACCCTAATGCCACCTCTGCATGCCCCTTCCCCCAGTACCCTCCGTCTGGCTTCATCTCACCATCCCCTCTGTTCCCTCAGCTTTCTTCCTTACTCCGATAAGACTTTCCTTCTGCCTTATTTCACCTTTGACTATATGCGTGCCTTCTGTCTCCGTCAGCACGGGCTGCCATAACAAAATCCCATAGACTGTGTGGCTTACACAACATACTTTGACTTTCTCACAGTTCTGGAGGCTGGAAATCTGAGACGAGGGTGCCAACATGGTCAGTGTCTGGTGAAGGCCCTCTTCCTGGCTTGTAGATGTCATCCTTCTTGCCGTGTCTTCTCACGGCCTTTCCTTGGTGTGTGTGTTTAGAGAGAGAGAGAGAGACCTCTGGTTGCTCTTCCTGTTCTCATAAGGGCACTAAATCTATCAGAGCAGGGCCCACTCTTAGGACCTCATAAAGGCCTCATCTCTAGACACAGTCACAGTGGAGGTTAGGGCTTCAACATATGGATTTGGGGACATGCAAACATTCAGTCCACAGCATCGTTTCTCCCCATGAGACTACACATTTGGGAGGTCACAGCCATGGTGCTTGTGTCAGCCCTCAGTGGACATTGTAGGAGGTGTTCTCTCAGTCACTGCCAATCACCATGAAGCTCTGTAAAACAAAGCAAAACAAACCGAGACCTGTTTACTTTGGCCCTTCCTGGCCCCTAGTTCTTGAAATGTATTCACAAAGGCTGAAGATGTGGAGAAGAGAAGGCTTCTGCTGAACACGGGCCATGAGATGACATGGCTGGATGCCAGACTTGTCAACGGGTGCATTAGCCTTGAAAATCATGTGATTACTCATCTGTATCACTTAGGGAACTACCACCCCCAGAGCCGTATTAAGAGTGTTTTCCTCGGGCAAAAATGTGCTGCCTTTGGCATCCAAATCAGCCTCAGGAGTCTCATTTCATGATGGATCCTTCTCTTTTTCTGCTTCTTCCTGTACTTCTTCCCGCTCCACCCCTTCCAGTTCTTGGTCAACAGATAACCAAGCCCCCACCTACTCTGCCCTCTTCAACACTTGAAGAACTTCCAGACTTGGTTCCTATCCCCCAAAGCTGTCTTTTAGTTCTTGCTGTTTTACCTGATTCTTCTCAAATGAAGCCACTGAGTTTACCCAGGCGGGTAGTGGCCCCTGACCTGAGGATCCACACAAATCACAGAAACCTGAGTGACCCAGTTACATCCCTCAGAACCACTGCCCTTTGCTATCTCTTACAACTCTTTAATGACAAGGTCTCCCTGGGAAGACCCAGAGAACGTGCCTTGAACAGGTCATAGCTTATCTTCACCAACCTCTACCTTATTCGTGAACCTTGTCCCCTGTCTTCTGGCCTTCCTTTTTTTTCCCTGGTCCACTGAGTCTCCCAGCTAAAGGAAGGAAAATAGTGCCCTAAGGTTGGAGAAAGGATTCCTCCACTCAGTTCGTGACCCCGTCTTGCACTTTTCAGGACAATAGCAAGCTCGCTGGCTGACTTCTTTGTGTGCCATCTCCCCACTCCAAATCCTCCCCTCACCCAATTCCTCCCCTCCCAGCACAAGCTTGGGCCTGATATTACTGCTCCTTTAAGTGTGGAGCAATCCAGCCTCCCTCTGGAGGCAGAGGAACTTCCGTCTTCACACAAACAACTTCCAATCCATCAGCAGACAATGTTCATAATGGTTAGGAGCAAGCCCTCAAACTCAAGGTGTGGCTCCTTACTTCCTGGAGATGTGGCCTCAAGCACATTCTTAACCCCTCTAATCCTCAGCTTTCCCACCAGCCAAACGGGGTGATAAAGTGGTAACGTTGGTAACGGTAGCACTTTCCTTAAAGAAATAGTGCACAGATTAAAAAGAGATAACATATTGATGTGTATAAAGCATTTAGCATGAGTGCCTTGCACGGAAGTACTCAGCACATTTAGCAATTGTTTCTATCAAAAGCATACACTATTAGAAGACAGAAGTATGTATAATGAAATGTCACCTGGGACCCCTTCCCCTTGTCTGTTACATTTGGCAGACACCCCAGCTCCGCAGCCTATGGCAGCCCAAGGTCCTGCGCCAGGATCTCTGCCAATTCTAGACTCATTTCCTTGTGCTCTGGCCACCTCTGTGCTGTCAGGTCTTGTTCAGTCACATCACTCCCAGGCACAGAACTCAGCCCGTTGACCAATTACCCCAAGAAGTCCAACCACACCAAACGTTTGATTTTGTGGGTCTTACTGAAGAATTGGAGGTGGGAGGAAAAGTGTTAGGAGAGGATCGGATCCTGCCGCATTTGGCTCTTTCTCTGCTCTCCTCCCCCTCCTCCTCCCTTTCCTTTTCCAAAGCAACGAACAAATTATACCTGCCCAGGCTCCCTGGGCTTTGTGTAACTACAGTGATTTGGTGATTATCTTAGTCCGTTTGGGGCTGCTATAGCAAAGTACCATGGACTGGGTAGCTTACAAACAACAGACATTTATTTCTGGCGGCTGGGAAATCCAAGATCAAGGCTTTTGCAAATTCTGTGTCTGGTAGGAACCTGCTTCCTGGTTCATAGACAGTCTTCTTTTTGCTGTGTCTTCACAGGGTAGAAGGGGCAAGGGAGGTCTCTAGGTCTCTATTATCAAGTCTCTGATCCTATTCATGAGTGCTTTACTCTCAGGATCTCATCACCTCCCAAACACCCCACCTCCTAATACCCTCACCTTGGGGGTGAGGATTTCAACATATGAATTTGGGGTGGATACAACCAACCATTCAGTCCACAATAGGCATATTTCTAAGCAAATACAGTTTTCTTCCTGGAGAAATTCTGCTGACCCTCTCCTAAGGGAATAGAAACCTCATCATCTTTTACACATGTTTAAACAAAGATGCTACGTCCTTGGGGGAGGACTGCCCATGTTGACATCTGAGTGAGCCTGCGTGGTAAGCCACAAGGTGAAGGTGAGGAGCTGCGACCAATGCGGTGTGGAGCAGTGCTCTGCCTGAGGCTGTTAGTGGTTTGGACAGCAAGTTCTGTGGGAACACGCACCCATTCCCCAGCAAAGGCAAACTGAGCCCGGGCTAGAGTTTTCACTGCTCGTGACAGGAAGCAGTTGCTTTCCCCAGACTTCAGATCTGATGTTCTGGCAAAGCTACTTTTTAACTGATCAAAAAAGTTGAGGAGAAGTAGACAAGTTCTATTACATATGGTTGATTCAGGCATAAAAAACAAACAAAACCTATGAGAGCATTGACACATACAGGAAGGTGAGTCAGGATAAAAGACATACACAGCTGCCGTGAATGAGACCACGGGATCATGACCTTGGAGGTCACAGTGAGGGCTCTGGGCTGTGAGGGCGAACTTTGAGAAACAGGAGAGGCTCCTTCCACTGGGTGCAAAGTGACTGGCCTGTCTGGCACACGGTCCCAAAGGTGTCCACACTCATTCCCAAAGTCGTACTCACATCTCCCACCTTTGCCAGAAGGGCTGCTGCTTCTACCCAAATGATCCTCATTGCTTCTTATTCCTTATTTTTCTTCTTCTTCACCCTTTGAAATCCTCCTCAGCTTTCAACTGCACCACCCCTGTGGGGCTTTCATGCTCTCCTCTTGCCTGTAGTCAGGATAAGTGGCCCTGCTCTTCCTGCTGCTTTCCCAGTACATGGCCTTGGGTGACAATGGGCACCTCCTCCCTCGGACTCTCAGTGAGCCCTGTAAGACCATCTTACCTGTTTTGAAATCCACACTCAGCCCTATCTAGTAGCTTAGGCAGGGGCTGGCATGCGATAAATTCTCCACGTATCTTTTTAAAATCCGTTCACTGTGATTCTGAAGTTATGGAGAACCTGGATCAGCTATAAGTCTGGTCACTCAAGACCAGGGTATGCATTATAGATAATTTGCCCTCTTGGAATTTCCATTTCCCGTTTGTGGATGAGAAAGAAAGAGTTCACGAAAGGGGTTCTATGGATCCTTATTTTTACTCTCTTCTCATAGAACTATTTGGTTTCTGCTCACCATGTTGCTGCGAGTAATGGAGAAAGTGATGGAGAGTTTCCTTTGATTACAGAAAAGTGGAGCATCCCAGAGGACAAGAAATGCCTCCATTGAACAAGAATTATTTGGGGAAGGAGTGGGTAGACTGCAAAGTCATCTGGTCTATACTCCATCTCATGGAGAAAGGTCTTCTTTTCCTTGAAAACTTGGGGAAAATGTCTCTCCAGAAAACTAATTATTGTTGGGAAATTCTTATTGCTAGCAGGTTCTTTGTTTCACAGAGCTGAACTCTCTAGAAGGCACCCGTTGTGCTAGAATTGCCCTCTGCAACAGCCCAGAATAATGACTGCTTCTCAGTGTGACAGGCCTCAAAGATAGGGACCACCCACCCCATTATTCTCTGATCAAGGCTTACCATAAAAAGCGGACCCTCGCCCCTTCCATTCGTGACAAGGTTTTCAGATGCCCTGCCTTTCTGGCTCTCCAATTCTGTCTAAGTAATTTTGTCACCATCTTAAAATGTCATGGTCAGCAGTAGATAAACAGTCCATAAAAACAAGACCTCTCAGCTAGTGACTTCTAGCCTCTTTGTCACTGTGGGCTCTTGTCTTTCCCCTCTCCAAACAGCCCTTTTATTTAAAAATATTCTGCTAATTAAACTTACGCAGTAAAACTCATCTACAAATCCCTTTAAATTTGAATTCCTCGGCCTGGCTTTCATGATCCCAGGACCACTCTGCAGTTTGTCTCTGGTCCAGTCTCCTAGCCTTGCTTCTCATCATTCTTGTGTGTCAGCTTGAGCTGCCATAACAAATACCACCAGCAGGGTGGCTTAAACAACAGACATCTATTTCCTCACAGTTCTAGAGGCTGGAAGTCCACGGTTAAGGTGTCTTCAAGGTTGGTTTCTTCTGCGGCCTCTCTCCTTGGCTTGTACATGTCCATCTTCACCCTGTGTCCTCCCTGGTCTTCCCTCCGTTCATGTCCTTTTCCTAATTTCCTCTTTGTATAGAGACATCAGTCATATGGGATTAGAGCCCACCCTAGTAACCTTATTGTACCTTCATTACCTCATTCAAGTCCCTTTCACCAAATACAGTCACTTTCTGTGATGCTGGGAGTTAGGACTTCAACATAGGAATTTTGGAGGGGACACAATTCCGCCCATAATCTTCTACCTCACCTTCATCTAGTTCAGCTGGTTTTGCCTTGTCTTCTCAGAGCATCCTCTCTATTTTCATCTCTCCTGCCTTTGTTCCTGCTGCCTCTTGCCCTACTTCTCTTTCAAGGCCACTCTTCCAAGAAGCTCTATGGCAAGTGGTTGTCCAGTCGGTTTAGATACCCACAGACATGGAGAATTCCCTTTCTCTTGAACCAGCCCGTTCTGCTGGATTCAACAGCATTCCACCCTAGCAACATGGCCTCCAGTTTCACAAACCAAAGGTGCTTTTCCTTCCAATTCAGATAACATGATCTCTACATGAAATGAGAGCTGAGTAGCATATGGAGGAAATAAATTTGAAATACCCCAGAACTTGAAAACTAGTGAAACCAGATGCCTGAAACCTGTCTACTCTGACATACTGTTCTTGGGGAGCAGTTTTAAACAGAATCTGGTCCTCTTCCTATGTCGTGAACACCCAAACATTTCTCAGTTTGTTCCCCACAATTCAGCGGCATTGCAATCCATATTTCCTAAGCCATGTTTCCTAAGGGCTTTCCTAAACTTCACCTGCCAACATCCCTCAATCAAAGCAAAATCAACTGAGCCCACTTTTCTTTCCACTCCACTCTGCAGTTCCTCCCCCATGCACACACACACACACACACACACACCCCTCCTAGAGTTTCAGCCTTGCACATCGTCTTAATGCTGTTGCTTAGCAACCAGTAAGGGAAGTGTGATCACACCTCCCAGCACTGTCCATGGAACACAGCAGACAATACAAACAGTTCCCTGGCTTCTCTCTGCAGCTAGAGGAAGGTAAACAGTCAGAGGTGGCCAGCATTATGCTCCAGAGATACTGGCTCATCATCCGGGGGCCCACACTGGGTGCCGCTTTGCTTTTACTTGGCATGGGTAATATCTTTGTGGGGGCGGCTGGGTAGGTGGTTCTTGAAGGGCCGGATCTCTCTGCTTGCACTTGTTCTCAGGATGCCTGTCATACAGAAGGACACCTTGCAGAATCCTCTCTGCTCCCACGCAGCCCTGCCCTGCACCAAGCCTGCATCCCCCCAAAGCCACTGCATTCCTTGCAGTCTCTTCCATTTGGAGGTGGTTCTTCAATGCTCTGGCATTGCCTTGCCCCACCCGCACCCCCGCTCCACCTTCACTCCCTGCAGCCCTCTGTTCTTCCAGTCCCCGGTTCCTCTGCCATTTAAGGTGCTCCTCCCTGCTGCTGGACAGCCCCCAGCTTCTCAGGTCATCCCTGTCCCTAACCGGTCTCCAATCCTTACTATCCTGACATCCCAGCCTCAGACCACGGGACCAGATGCCACACAGTGGGCTGAGGCTCACATCCTGCTCTCTGTTGGATCACTGTGACTTGGAATTCTTAGGTGTTGGCTAGCATGGAACAGTAGAGAAGGCTCGAGAGTCTGGAGTCTGAAGATGTATCTATATCTATATCTATCTATCTCTATCTATATGTATATATCCTGTTCCAGACCCTTTTTATTTTTTGTCTTGACCACGTGATTTAGGTCAAGTTTCTATAACTTCTCTAAGCCTTTGTTTTCCAAGGGGATTGGAATGTTTGCCTCACTGGACTAGTATGACAATCATATGAACTCACAAATAGAAAGAAGAATACAATAGAATACATAGCACACAGTTGGAGAATTCTTAACTGTTCCTTTCCTCTCCTTCCATCTCTACCTCTTTATTCTTCCTTTGGAACCTGCTCTTCCTCAAGCAAACACCCGTCTTCTGATTAGCTTCTCCAGAGGCAGTGCCATGCATGGTAAGGATGCTGCACTGGGAGCCAGAGGATCAGCTTGAGGTCTACCACTCAGTACTCGGACTTCCCTACAGTCCCTTTTGTTCACCTGTAAAATGGAGCTAAGAACACCCAACTTGTTTAATGCACAGAGTTGCTGTAAAGCTCAAAGGAGATAATATTTGTCAATATTCTTGACGCAGGTCAAAGTGTTTTACAAGTTTAGAGATGAGAGTTCTCTTGGCCCTTTGCCGCATCTACTGTAAGGATGAAGACCATACTTGACAATCAGACTGTGGACATTCCAGAAAATATGGATGTCACTCTGAAGGGACCACACTTATTGGGAAGGGCCCCAGAGGCACCCTGTGGGGGGGCTTCAATCACATCAATGTAGAACTCAGTCTCCTTGGAAAGGAAAAGAAGAGGCTGCGGGTTGACAAATGGTGGGGAAATAGACAGGAACTGGCTATTGTTCGCACTCTCTGTCGTCACGCACAGAACATGATAAAGGTGTTGCCTGGACTTCCGTTAGAAGATGAGGTCTGTGTGTGCTCACTTCCCCATCAGTGTTGTTCCTCAGGAGAACGGTTCTCTTGTTGAAATCCAAACTTTCTTGGGTGAAAAATATATCCACAGGGTTTGGATGAGGTCAGGTGTTGCTTGTTCAGTATTATCTCAAGCCCAGAAAAAAGAGTTAATTCTTGAAGGAAACAATATTGAACTTGTATCAAATTCAGCTGCTTTAATTCAACAAGCCACAACAGTTAAACATAAGGGCATCAGAAAAATTTCTGGATGGTATCTGTGTTTCTGAAAAAGGAACAGTTCAGCAGCCTGATGAATAAGATCTAAGTGTCCAGCCACAGATGTGCTAAGTGATGCCTCAGACTTATTTGTGATATTTTAAAGATGCAATAAAAGTCGTGTATTTAAAAAAAGAAAAGAGTTCTCTTGGACAAATATGGTCCCATCCCCCCTTGTAAAGTGAAGGGGTTAGATTGCAATATGTCTCAAGCCCCTTTTAGTCCTCAAATTGTAGCACACTGGGAGATGACAGTCACTTGCCTTCCCAAGGCCTCAATGGACAGAATCCATTGGGCACCATGACCAAGATGGCTGGTTTTTCACCTAGTCAAAACCTCAGCCGAGAAATGTTCTAGAGGTTTCTTCTAGTTCCATCTTGGGAATGCATATAGCGCTGTCCTTTCAATAAGGAAAACAAATGAGTCAGAACATGCTCACAGTGTGATAGAGGTACCAGGGAAGCGATCGTGGGTGTAGGTGTGTGAAGTTTATGTCACAGATCCTTCCTTGGTTATGTGTTTAGTCATGGCCTGAAAAAGAGCTGAATTTGCATATGGAGGCTACTTGCAGCAAGACATATTAAAGTATGTAACATCAGTAATCTACAGTAAGCTAAATAAAAGCGAGACCAACAAATAGAATTTGGATGTTAATTGAAATCTTGAAGATTGGGAGTCTGGCCAAGGATGAACAAACATTCCAGAGATATTTGCATTCTTTTCAGTGAAACTTCCCCCAGGCGATGATAGAGTCTCCTTATAAAAAGGATCCCAACAGGAAAGATGGGTGATACCAGAAACTCTCAAAGCTCTGACTCGGCTTAGAAGATCTGTTTCCAAGCCCTTTGGGGAGAGAGGTGCAACTTCACTCAGGGACTTGAATGCCCCACCCGCTAATCCTAGGACTTCAGGGGAAAGATGAACAGAACCTTCTGCTGAAAAGTTGGGAACACCTGTTTTCTAATAAGGTTACAAGAGGTCGGATATAATACAAGTGTCAATGGCTAAACATATTACCACTAACTTTTTAAAAATATAGGAATTTGGTGGGGCAGCAGTGAAGAGACAGATATGATCGATGTTATGACTGGACCCATGAAATAATTAGTCATAGAATCAAAGAATATTAAACTGGAAGGGACATTGGCAATCACCCAGTCCAATACCTGTATTCACAAATAAGAAAGCAGTCTCCAACATGTTAACAGTGGCCAATTTGGAATTAGGGAAATGTCATTTTCTAGGTTGTTTCTTTTACTTTTCCAATAAAAACACAAAAATAAGGAAACAGGAAAGTGACTTGCCTAAGGTCCTGTCGTCATGTAGAGGCAGACCTTGCCTAGCCCCCAAATCTGTTGACTTTCATTCCTCTGCTTGTCGGGGGGCAACGGAGGGCAGAGGGTCTCTCTGAGACTAGAACTGGGCTTCCACAAAAATCTTTTACAATAAGAATATAATCATGCCACCAATTAGTCTTCACCATTGAAAGCTTAGCTTCAAATTATCAGCATTTTATAATTTCCAGGATAATTTCATACACATTTTCCTTTGACTAAAAACATAGGCTTATTCTACAAGGGTAGGTGAAAAATAAAATGTCAGTTGTAAGCAAATCTTTCAACACACACCTGGTTCTACAGGGTTAAAACCACCCGCTGAAGGATAAGGTGAACATGGAAACTGTGGTGGGTTATCTGAACCCACATCCCACATCGCCCATCACTTGAGGAAAGAGGAACACTGCTAATGGGGTAGTAAAACCAGTGTGAATGCCATCCTGCCCCCTCCCCCACCCACCGCACAGGCTCCTGTCTACAGCTTTTGTTCTATGGTCTCTTCAGTAAATATGACTCAGTCTGTTCTTTGGTCTCCACTTCCGCTGGTCACGGAGCTGACAGCAGCATTCTGCTCTGCCCGTGCATAACCCAGGGGCCACGTTCCGGGGCCCCACTGGTCATGCTGCCTCTTCTCTCCCGAGCTGACCAAGCTCTCTTCTGCTCATCTGAGCGCTGCGATCCCTGACCCTTCCCCGCTTTCAAAGCACCAGTTAATGTGGATGGCATCTCTCTACCACCCCTTTTTTTTTTTAAGTGCTGTATAGTTATCTTGACAAACTGCCAAAGTGCTTTTTCACCCACCTACTCATCTATAGAATTTGTCGTCTCCAGCACATGCAAGATACCCAGGAGGCCAAGTGAAAGTCAAAATGTGTGTCTGTGCACAATGAGAAACGGCAGGAAAGCCTCCCGATCACCTCTGCTCTTGTAAATGCTTGTTAGAGCAAGAACATTATGTATACTTCATGTGTACAGACGATAGGTCATCTGGGCCAGCCTACACGTGGGAACTTGTTTTGGCTGGAAGAGTCAAGATAGGAGCTTCAATTTATTTGGAGGTACTTTATTTTAAACTCAAGAGAATGGTAAAATGTCCCAGCATTTTCTATAACAAGAACAACAAAAAAGGATTGGATAAGAAGCGTGGGATCTCCTTCCCCCTAAGCCAGCTGAGACCATAGTCACCTCAAGGAGATGGAGAGGCAGAGAAGTGAATGCTCACGGGACTGCCAATCTAGGCTCAGGATTAAAGGGGATTTAATTCCAAAATTATTTATTTAGCACCCACTAGGAATGAGGCACAGACGATCTATAGCACAAATGTGCTGTCAGCTATCCATCGACGTTGCTATTAATGTTGGAGGCTGTTGTATCAGATGTCCAAGTTAAAGGAAACGAGGCCACCACATCAAGCTGGTGAGTCACATTCAGTTTGGGGGATGGCATTCCCTCTCTAAGAAGGTACTATTGTTTACCAGGATATCTTGGATGCAGTGCCCGTTGCTTGCCAATCTGCTGGAGACTTTTTCTCCCCCCTCTCCTTTCTTCTCGTGGGACAGGAAGGGCCCAGCGTGGCCTAATGGTACATGTTGACCTCTGAGTACGAATAAGCAAAGTCCCTAATTCTTCAGACTATACTTTGCCCTTATTCAAAAGGAGTCTTCATGCTTTAATTCTGGTGGGTACATGATAATGGCCTCCTAAAGATGTCCATGTCCTAATCCGAAAACCTGTGAATATGTTCATTTACATGGCAAAAGAGACTTTGCAGATGTGATTAAATTAAGGATTGAGAGGGAGAGATTATCCTGGATTATCTGGGTGGGCCTACTGTTATCATAAGGGTCTTTATAAGAGTGAGATAAGAGGGTCCAAGTCAGAGAAGGTGAGGAAATGTGACAACAGAAGCAAACGTCATAGAGAAAGAGAAAGAGTTGATGATGCTCCTCTGCTGGCTTTGAAGCTGGAGGAAGGGACCATGAGCCAAGAAATGCACACAGTTTCTAGAAGTTGAAAAACACAAGGGAAAGGATTCTCCCCCAGAGGCTCCAGAAAGAACACAGCCCTGCTGGCACCTTAATTTTGGGACTTCTGACTTCCCAAACTCTAAGACTAATTTGTGTTGTTTTAAGCCATGAAGTTTGTGGTCATTTGTTGCAACAGTTGGAAACTGACACAGTTACCTTTCTGGAAAAGAAACTTGGCCACATGTACTAAGAGATATAAGAATTTACGCTTCCAACTCAGTCATTCTACTTCTAGGACTCTCTCCCAATGAAGAAATCAGATATGCAGAAATGTACTTACATATTAAGATGTTCATTATAGCATTATCTATAATCGCAGAACCTTGGCACTACCTGGGGGCCTTACTGGTGGTCTTATCTTTATTAGTCACAACATTGTTCAAGTAAGTAAACATGGCCCACTGGACGATGACCATCCCTCTTTAATATGCTGCTTCTAGAATGTGTTGTAATCACAGGGGACAGCCTGCATTAGAAAATGACCATGATGACAGCATTGCTGTCAATATACGGATTCAACAAGTACTAGTGGAGCATGCTGGCTTCTGAGCCAGGGTTACAGAGGCAAGGGACACTCGGGATTATGAGTGCTGCAGAAGGCTGGCCAGGGAGATGGTTATCAACACAAAAACTTCTCAAAAAAGCTGACATTCCACTGAAAACTTGAAGGATCAGTAGGAATAAGCTGCAACTGAAATGCCGGTTCCCGGAGTTCTGGCCTTTCCCCATGCTGTGCATACATGATAACTGAAAATGAAGCTAGAACCTCGCTGCGTGCCAGGAATCCCCACCGCTCTGCAGCCTGAAGCTGGGCTAACTGCCCTCTCGTTAAAGAGCTACAGTGAAAAACTGGGAACAATCCAGATGTCCTGCAATGGGTGACTGGTATAGCCAAAGCCATGAAATATTAGCAATAAAAAGGAATGGACCATTGATACATGCAGTCACCTGGATAGATCTCAAGGGCATTCTGTGTCATGACTAAAAAGGCAATCTCAAAAGGTTTCATAGTGTATGATTCCACTTGTGTAACAGTCTTTAAAAAAGACAAAACTATAGAGATAGAGGACAAATTAATATCGTCATGCATCACTTAACGACGATGGGGCTATGTTCTGAGAAATCGTTGTTAGGAGATCTTGTTGTACAAAAATCACAGAATTCAAACACACCTGGAAGATGCAGCCCACTACACACCTAGGCCATATAGCATAGCCTGTTTCTCCTAGGCTACAAGCCTGTACAGCATGTTGCAGTACAAAACATCACAAGATTAAATCAAGCACAAGAGAAAATGATGCGATAGAGAGATGCAAACACCAGATGTATGAGGCTGTTGCCGATGTAACCCAGCATATTTTACAGCACATTTTTTTTAATAAGAAGAAAGAGTACACTCTGAAATAATAAAAAGTATAGTAAACACATAAAACAGTAATACAGTCATTAATTATCATTGTCAAGTATTATATACTGGATATAATTGTATGTGATATACTTTTATGACTGGTAGTGCAGGTTCGTTTACACCAGCATTACCACAAACATATGAGTAACGAATGCATTGCGCTATGATGTGATGAGGGCTATCATGTCCCTAGGTGATAGGAATTTTTCAGCTCCATTATAATCTTAGGGGTCCGTCCTTAACTCAGTGATGTGGCTCATGACTAGTTGCAGAGGTGGGGAGGCAAGTATGACTCTAAAGTGGTAACACAAGAGATTTCTTTCATGGTGATGGAACAGTTCTGTATCTTGATTGTGGAGTAGTGACACAACCATCTATACATGGGATGTATACATGGGATAAGATTGCGTAGAACTACACACACACACACACACACACACACACACACGAATCCATGTAAAAAATGGTGAAAATGGAATTAAGTCTGTTGTCTCATCACAGTTTATACCAATGTCAGTTTCCTGGTTTTCATATTATACTACAAGATGTCACCATTAGTTAGAGACAGATGGGTCAGGGTGCTGTTTTTGCAATTTCTTCTGAGTCTATAATTATTTCAAAATAAAAAGTTTAAAAAAAATAGCTACAGACTAAAATTCCTCTTCCTGATGACACTTCTTCTGTCCCCAAGAAGTTTCTCACCGCTCAAATAGTTCCAGGTCCATTTCATTTAATGTTTAACTACCTCAGGGTTCCCCCATCACTTCTAGACATCTGCTCATGGCCACGTAGGATAGGGAGGTGATGCTAGCAACAGACGGCACAGGATTTCCTCTCAAATCTCCAGGGCATTGGGCCACCTTGTACCTGACCTTTCCCTCAACAACTATCAAGAGCATCATTTCCCAACTGCGCGCCCGTAAGGAGACTGGCTGTGTTTGTGAGCCCTGGACATGTGCGAGCCTGGCTTTCTTCTCTCTGCTTTACCACCTCTGGATGAGGGACCGGAAGTGGCCTGTAAACAGACTAGAGGGAGGAGAAGCCTTTGTGGGAGGGGAGATTTGGATGGAGTGAAGATACAGATAGCTAAGATTAAAAGATAATAGGTTCTCTGGCATCATGGAAAAAGCACAGGCTTGGAGTATTATCTGAATTCATTCATTTCTTCAGCAGGCATCTTTGTTCAGGTTGCTAAAATAGAAATACTGCTTAAACAACAGTTCTGAAGACTGGGAAGTCCAAGATCAAGGTGCTGGCAGATTCGGTGTCTGGCTCATAGACAGTTGTTTTTGGGTTTTTTTTTTTGCTGTGACCTCACCTGGTCGAAGGGGTGAGGGAGCTCTCTGGGGTCTCTTTTATAAAGACATTAATCCCATTCTTGAGGGCTCCACTTTGACCTAATCACCTCCCAAAGACTTCAAGTCCTAATATCGTCCCCTTGGGGGCTAGAATTTAACATATAAATTGGGGGGAGAGGGGAGTACAAACATTCAGTCCAGAACAGCAGGTATCTCTCAAGTGCTAGGCTTAGTTGTACTCACTGACGATGCAGGCCGAACATGGTCCCTCCAGGAGATTATATCAGATGATCTGAATTTAAGCTCTATTGTTCAACAGTCTTGTGGCCTCTTAAAAGTCACTTAATATCTTTAAATTTTGGTTTCTTCTCTGTAAATCCAACCTCTTTGGATTTCTGTGAGGTTACGCGAGATGGTGCGTAAGTGCCGAGCACAGCGTCTTCAACTATGGCAGGTGTTCAGCTTTTTCCATCAGTCCTCACTGTCCTCTCTTCGCTCCCCTTCTATATAGATAGCTTATCATCAGCTGAATTCTACCAGGGCGGCCCAGGGACAAAGCTCGGTATTGTAGGTTCAGTTGAATTGAACACCTGGCTGTCTGTGCACTTCTGCAGAGCTCTGGCCAATGAAGTTGGGCAGGAAAACATTCTTTTTGAATTTCTGTTAATTTTTGTTTTCTATTTTTAATACTCTGTATTTGGCGTATTTATTATTGTATCTTCTTAGTGAATTTTTCTTCTTAAAATCACTCTTCCTCATAATCCTATTTTTAACGTTTTTCTTCAAATCTAGCTTGTTTGTTATTTTATGTATCTGTATCAACTTTCTTTCACTTAGTAATTGTCTGGTTTATACCGGGGGTGCCAAAAAATGTATACACATGACTTGTATTCATCTTTCGTTATTGATATATATTGAGTATTACAATTTTAATAGTATTTTTCCTCTCTTAAAATTTGTATACGTTTTTTGGCACCTTCTGTATGTTTCTATCCCCATATTTTCAACTTTTCTAGATCTTAATGTTTGAATTTTGTTTCTCGTAAACTACACATAGCTGGATTTTTATTTTTAATTGAATCTGAAGGTCTTTGTCCTTGAACAGGCAATTTAAGCTTTTCTGAATTTATTAAAACTTGTAATATATTTAGTACATTTCTATGTATTATTTTATATTTGCCATGCTTCATCTTTGGCTTTCTCCCACCTTATTACCTTGTCTTATGTCAGTTATGTTTCCTTTATTTCCTCCTTTTTCATTTTTCACCCTCTTGGTTTAAAATTTATATATTACAATGTTATTATTTTAATAGTTTTGCTCATTTTTAACACATTACTTGAAAATCTCGTATTAGTCAATATCATCATCCTTCTCCCCAAGATGGAAGGACTTTATGACACTTTGACATGAATCTTTCTCCCTCCATCTTCTAAGCTATTTGTCAACTCTTGTTTTAGTGTTACCAACTTTTCAATGCCCCTTCCCCAGTTTGGCTGTTAGGATTGTGTTCAACATCTCATACCTTTTTTCCCCTCTACTTAAATACATTTCAAAAATATTTATATTTGATAAATATATTTAAATATATTTAATTCAATTAGGTATATTATAAAATATTTTAGTTGATTACATTAAATATATTTCAAATATACATTTTATAGTCTTCGATTATTCTATTATTAATACCGCCAGTTATTGATTTTCTAATCTATGAATCGTATCTGCTGAGTCTTCCTCAATGTTGGTTGTTTGCCTGGTTTATAATTTTGAATTGTCTATCTGTGCCTGTGACGGTTGGCAGTTCCCATGTATTTCTGATTGTGGAAATGTCCTAAGGAGTTTTGCTTTTTCCTCTGCCTGAATCCTTGTCACCATTTCTGGATTTCTTTTGATTTTAATTACTCGGGTTAGAATTCCCACTGCACATGTGTAGAATGGCACAGGCTTTGTTTTGAATTTCTTTCTTTTTTTTCTAACTGGGCTCCAGGCAGAGATCAAGTTTCCTCACCTCCGGGCTGGTGAGCAGTGTTTCTAGTATCTGTCTTACAGTCAGGGAGGTTGTATATATGTTCCCTGTACTCAGTCCCTACCTCGAAAGGATCTGAAGCCAATGACAAACCTGCATGAACATGAACCCCCAGGCCCCCCTCCTGGGGTCTCTATAGCTTCAGCTCCCACTCACCACTCAGGTATGAGTCCCCACTATTTTTGATACCTGAGAATTTCCTTTTTCTGGCTTGGGTATGACTAACTTTTTTTTTTCGTGACATTTTATCCAGCATTTCTACACATTTGGAGTGGAGTGGGTCTGGTCTACATGAGGTCAGTCTTTCACAATGACTGTCATATTCTCGCACAGGCAGAAGTTCACTTTCATTCTGTCAGTCAGCAAATGTCACTGAGTTAACTAGTTTCGAGCGCTATAGGGCTGAGTAAAGAGATTGCATCTGCCCTGCCCTCACGGAACTTAACAACCAAAGGGAGACAGACTTGAATGAAGTCATCTAAGGAATACAGGTAAATTTGTAACTCTGGCAAATTCAGCTAAGGAAAGGCACATGGTTCCAGGCCAGTGGATGCTCCACGTGGGGCCTCACTCAGCCAGTGGTCAGAAAAGGAGAAGCCCAGATGTCACAGAAGCCAGAGGACAGCCTAAGGGGGATTTCATTGCAACAAGGACCAGGGTTTTCACCGGGCCTTTCCCTCCACCACTCCCTCCCTTTCACCGTGTGAGTACTGTCTAATGTGGATGCTAACTTTCTCCCTAACCAGCTAGCAGGAGCCGGGGGCTATGAACCGCCAACAGCAGTGGGGATAGGTGGCAGGGACAGGATTTCCCCTGGCACAGCACCCTAAAATGCTGTGAACTACCCCCAAAATAATGCTATCTGTGCTGGAAACAAACAAACGAAAACAGGATGTAAGTTGTCTACAGAACTTTGCACCTGGTAGTATATTTTGATTAGTGGGATGCAGGAAAAAAAGCCAGAACTGTACTTCTTTTGCCCTCTGGGTCTGGAGTTGGGGATTTTTTTCTCTTTCCAAATGACAACCAAGAAAAAGCACCCTCAATTATTCTCTGAATCAAACATTGTGGTCACTCAAATGGCCAATGGGGTGATGAAGGGAAGGTTGGGGAGGTTTGGCTTCTTTTGTTTTTTGGTTTTTTTTGTATTGGAATATTGGGGAGCAATGTGTTTCTCCAGGGCCCATCAGCTCCAAGTCATTGTCTTCCAATCTAGTTGTGGAGCATCCACTGCCCTGGAACCATGTGCCAGCTCAGCTCCAAGTCCAGTCGCCATTTTCAATCTTAGTTGCAGGGGGCACAGCTCACCATCCCATGCGGGAATTGAACCAGCAACCTTGTTGTTAAGAGCTCGCACTCTAACCAACTGAGCCATCCAGCCGCCCAGGTTTGGCTTCTTAAAAGAAAGAGCCCTGGGCTGGGAGAGCCACGACCCATCTCTTCCTCTGACTTTCTGGTGGGACCATAGAGCAGGGGTGAGTGGGAACCAGGCTTCTTCTTTGTAAAATTAAAAGGTTACACTAAAGGAGCTAGAGGGACCTTTCTATCTCTGGTATCTAAGATGGTCTCCCTGGGGAGATGGGGTGCTGCTGAGCTCCCAGCTGCCTTGCATTTCCAGGGTTCCCAATGCGTTACAGTCCCTTGGGCCTCTACACCCAGATACCCTGGGCTTTCGAGCAGCCCCCCTGTCCACCTTCCCACCCCCACTTCCCGTTACTGATAACCCAATGATCCAACATGCTCCCTCAGGAACATTTCTCATCCTCAAATCCATCTGTGCTGCCAGCTCTGCCCAGATGCATTTCTTGTGCCAAGAAAATGCAATCTCTATGCCGTGAACCTAGGAGCTGAGCATGCTCTTACTTGGTGTTTACTAACCTTCCTGGGTCAGGAGAGTGGGAGTTCCTGGTCTCCCTTTGGAAATTCCTGTTATGGACACAGACTCCTGACTAATGCCTGGCACGCCTGTTCTAATCCAGGTCTGGCCCTGAGCCTCCTGTCATTTTGCTGACTCAGTTTGTAACCCTGGAGGCAGGGTCCATGGAGTTGAAAAGTTAGAGAAAAGTTAGCACCTGTGGCAGTGACAGAAGCCTGCACTGCCCAGGGCCGTGTTTCTCCTTCTATTTCCTGTTCTCCCCTTTTCGTTTCCTGGGAGTGACTCACCCAGCAGGCTCCCTCTCAGCATGGCAGGTATGTGTCATTTCCTTAGGCTGGTGAGACCCAGACTTTCAGTGTTCCCCCTGCCCCCACCCCATGACTGGTCTAGTGTGATTGAAAAGGGCTGAAAGGGTTGGCCCTCAAGCCCATAACAGCATCCTAGATTTATTGTTGGGGTGAATTTATCACCTGTGGGAGGTTTTCGTATTTCTACTGAGAGATGTTTGGGAAAAGCAAGGGCCTGGGGCGGTCTGTTTCATGCTGTTCTCTGCCACTGCCAATCCCATGCCCACCCCGCCCCAATCCCCACACTAGCCCCAGATCCCAGCAGCACCACTGTCCCCCATCACTGTTCTGCTTTCCCCTCACTTTCCCCCCACTTCCCTGGGACCCTTTGGCCTTTCTAGAAGCCCCTTGGTAGCAGCTGAGCCCTCACTGAGGAGGCTGGTGGGGTGATGTTAAGCCCTGTGATTGGGCAAGAGGGACCCATCCACGCAAGCCCATCACTGGCTGCCCGTGTTAGTGCTTCTCTGTCGGCCAGGATGACAGAATCAGCATGTAGGCAGAGAGCCATTCCCATGTGAAATTTAAAACCACTGGGTGAGAATGAGGTTCAGTAAGTGTTGGCATTGTCAAATCTGCTCTGCCAGCATTGTTTCACTTCTTTGTGACCAGGGAGTCCCACGATGGCCAGGCGGTTAAAGTCAGCTGGGAATTCTTGTAATATTGGCTCCTGAGTCAGAGCTTCCAAGGGTAGCAGCCATTCTTCTTCCCTCCCGGTGGAAAATGGGAAAAAGTATAGGTATCTCGCTGAGCCGGGGAAACTCTCCCTGTTGGGGTAGGGACTAGGAGAAGGGCCAGCTCCTTCCATCCAGCTGTGGTCCTTCTGTGGTCTTAGGCCCAGTTCTAAGGATCCCATCTTGAACTCGTGGGAAAGAGCTTGCTGGGAGAATCTATCTGGGAAGGTGAAGGACCTGAAGATCGAATCTTGTGAGACTTTAAAGGACTTGAAGAAGTTTAGACTGGAGAAAACCTGGAGGAGCAGGTGAGCTGTTTTCTAATATCAAACGGTTGTTAGGTGGAAGTGAGATGTGTTTTATTTTGTGTACGTCCAGAAGGCAGGCTCACAATGTTAAAGAAAAGTATATTTGGGCTGAATATAAAAAGAAGCTTTCGTATCATTAGAGTTCTGAGCAATGGAACAGGCTACTAAAATTTTGAGGTAGTAAGTTCCTTATTACTAGAAGAATTCAAGCAGCGGGTGGCCTAGAGGGAACTACTGCACTAGGCGGAAGTTTGGACTGCATGACTTCTGACAGCTCTTCCTACTCCGAGCCTCTGTGAGTCTCTGATTTGGGTCTAGCCCTACCCAGAATTTCCTCCAACTCCACGATGCTCCCGTAGCTTATCTTTCTCATCACAGGCCTCCTCCCCTGAGCAAGCCAGGCACACGGTCTGGCCTGTGCCTAAGGCTGGTGTGGGCTGTGTGATGATGGCTCTTGGCGGAAGCCCTAGAAAGGTCTGCCACGTACGGAACTGGTACAGTCACTCAGCGTTTCTGTTGCATGTTTTTGTGAATTCTTAATGGTCATCTCACCCAGCCCCAGTCCTGTGCGTCAAGATTACTCTGCCTCATGCTGCAGAGGAGGAAGTAAGGAAATACCCTGGCTACTGCAGGGCTAAGATTAGACCCGGAGCCTGCCCTCCTGTTCCCAGCAACGTTCAAGAAGTGCCTGTGTGCCAGTCCACACATTGACCATGTATCCTACATGCAATCTCCAGTTGAATCCTATGGCAGCTCTAAAACAGCTGCATTATCCCATTTTACAGAGAAGGAAAACCAACACTCAGAAAAGTTGGAACAGTGTCTGGGACAGAACTAGTAAGGGATAGACTTATGCTGTTAGCTCCTCCACCAGGAGTTGCGAGGGGGCAGCCACAGGCATGCAAGGAGGGGCCCCATGCAGCTGCCCCAGGGGACTAGTTGGGGCCATTTAATTCTGTACTCCGGAGTGAATGATGGCCTACTCCATATATTTCAGGTCCTGTGCTAAATGCCACTGGGGGAAAAGGTGTATAAGGTACGATTCCCAGCTTATGAGAAAGCTGTGGTCCAAAAGAATGAAGCTGGCATGTTTACAGTAAGCAAGATGTGCCTGATAAGGGAGTGAGAGCTCATCTTATTGAGGGACAGGAAGGAAAACTTCATGGCAGAGATGGAACTGGAAGTGGGCTTTGCAAAAAGGAGCCTTAGGTAGGCAGACATACGGGGGCACAGAGACGGGAAACACTGTGTTCAGTGGCACCGGAACCAAACAGAATTGGGCCCATGAGTTCTTGTGTTCTTGTTAAGCGAGCGTGATTGACCCTCCCACTTTCTCCCTACCCACGGATGGCTCCAGTCCAAACCAGAACTTTCCAGCCCAACCTCATCCTCTGACTTGATGAATAGACTCACCATGGCTCCACGGACTGGAGAAGGTTGTAGATAACACGAGCTCCTCTTCCAGTTACCGATTCCTGTGGATTCTAGGACTCTCCCTTTATCCATCCCTATTGTTGCCCCCATGCTGGGTGAGACTCTAATTCTTCTTGCCTAGATCAATACATCAGCTGCCAACTTGAGGCCCCAGGGTCTTTCCTTGCAAATTGATCTGATGCATAGGCGATGCACCTTCATAAGCCTTAGTACTTTGAATCCTCAGCAAGCTTTCACTTTCCTGCTGCCTTGCCTACATTCATTCTGTTTTGCTGACAACCTTACTCGCCCACCTCCTTAGTTTACAGACCTATCCATCTATGAAGGCCCAGCTTGAAGGCTGCCCTTCCCAACCAGGTGAAGTTAGCGACTGTCTCTTTGGTTGTTCCCCGGGTGTAAAAAGATTTGTACCTCTCTTACCGCACTTTGCTTTGTGGAATTAATCTATGGAAACGTCTGCCTGCCAACTTGGTTGTAAGTTCCTGCATTACACTTTAGTTCCTCTGTGCTTTTTCTCCTGTCTGCCCATTTGGTGGGGACTCAGTGATGTTTGCTGAGTTGACTAATCACAGCCCCGCAGCCCAGCCCCAGGCTGAGAAAGGGCAGAAGAGGCTGTGGAAATGCGGCTGCACGCATAACTTAATCTTGGCACAATGCAGCACGTGCTTTCTATGGGAAAAAAATTTTTTTTTAGCAAGAACAGGGACCTTCCAAAGCCCTGGCTGCTTTCTTCCACAGTGGGACCGAGTCCCATATGTTTCTTACAGAGATGGTGCGGTGTCCTTGTTACGGACATAAGAGACAGATCTGCCATTTCCTAGCTCTGTGACATCGGGAGAGTTACTTTAACCTCTCAGTGCCTCAGTTTTCCCATATGTAACATGGCAGGAGAATAATAGCACCAACCTCTTTGCTTTGTTTTAAGAACTAAGTTAATACAGGCTTCGCTCGATATCTGAGAGTATACCTATGAAAACTTTTGTACGCCGAAATGTCGTAAAGCAAAAAAACAACTACCATTCATTTATATGGAAAATATTTTGAGTGTTCCCAAAAAGTAACCTATCAAATTATATCAAAGAACACATAAAACCTAAAATAACACCAACATAAAGTGAAAGCTGGAATAATATGATAAATACACAGCCTCTATAAAGCTTGGCAGAGCCATTCTTGCTGCTTGGGGTACAAGCTGCCCCTATGACCCCTGCTGCAAAACAAACTCTTTTTGCCCTTTTTCGTAAAAGTGAACATCCTCTTTGGGTTTTTTTGGTTAGCGAAACTGGTACTAATGTAGGTCTTTCGTAAAAGCAGTGATGTAACAAACTTTCGAAAAGCAGGGGATGCTTATATTTGTAACTGGCACATTAAAAATACCCAACATATGGCTATTAATTTAAAGTTATTATTACTGAAAACCTGCCCCTCCACCTAGAAGGCAAGAGGCACATATCTGAAAACTAGGGAGGTGCCCCCACCGATGGGGACTGTTGGCTGGTGGTTGGAAATTACCTTCCTGTCAAAGACCACAAAAGGACCCTCAAGAGGGTCCAGATGTGAGATAAGGTAATGAGGGGCTGCAGACTTACGAGTCCTGAGAGAAGGATTTCAAACACCGTTAATCAACCTTATTTTTTTTATAGTGTTTCCTTTTGACACTGCCCCAGAAATATGAGACCTCTGGCCATCAGCCCTAACACCACCCTCTCATCTCTTCTTTACTCTGTCACATTTTAGACGTTCTAAGGAAGCATCTCAGCTTCTTTTTCAAATAGAACAATCACCCACCTGATACTCCACTTCCTGTGATCGACAGGAAATGTAAAACCAAAAGAGGCAAATCATGGCTAGGAACTTGAGTCTTGGGGTGACACAAGTCACATTCTAGAAAATCTCGGGGGACTCGATGCCATTCCTGACCCTAGAATTGGTCCAATCTCCCTGAGGATAGACACCTCCTTAGCACCTCCCACCTCTGTCATCTCACCTTCTACTGTGATCTGAATGTGTCTCCCAACAAATGCGCATGTTGAAACCTGACCCCCAACATGATAGTATTAGGAGGCGGGGCCTCTGGGAGGTGATTAGGTCAGAGGGTGGAGCCCTCATGAATGGGATCTGTGCCCTTATGAAAGAGACCCCAGAGCGCTCCCTCTCCCTTCCCATGTGAGGATACAATGAGAAATCTGTCATCTGGAAGAGGGCCCTCACCTGACCATGGTGATGATCTCAGGCAATCACCCTGATCTCTGACTTCCACCCTCCAGAACTGTGAGAAGTACATTTCCATTGTTTGTAAGCCTCCCAGTGTGTGGTATTTTATTACAGCCGCCCAAATGGCAGGTGTTCTGCTAGTGCAGGTCGCCTTCCCTCAGGAGATGCTGTCTACTTCTTTCAAGGCTTTGGACTAATTTCCACCCAGCCCCCTTCCCAGCTGCACAGGTTTTTATGCTAACCTAGTCGGTTTCATATGTAAACAGCACAGTCTCTCTGGCGACATCCAGCTTCTAGATTTGTGTACCCAGTGTCTTGGTGGTTGGCTCCCCTTTGCCTCATTAAGTTTCGGAAGTCTTTCGGCTGGCCCCACCAGGGTCTACCAAAACTCCTGCGAAGTCCGTTCTAGGCCAGGATCAGAGCAGGCGTCCGGGAATGGCAGAGACTTCTGGCCACCTGCATTTCTCTCACACTACCTAACCTTCCACTCTTGGGGAGGCAATTCCTGAGCAGGGTTCCTGTGCAAGGTCACATTTACAATATGCAAATTGCTTCTGACCTAGCCTGTCTCCCCCAGCGAGGCAGGCAGGAAGTCCCATCGGAAACATCTGAGCATATAGAACAGAGGCTGGGAGAGGATCCTGCCAGCTTGAGGGCTCCAGCTCGTTTGTCAGGGGGTGTTTGTATGTGTGGGTCTGTGTGTGTAGAGAGGAAGGGGTGGTGCAGGGTGGTGTAGGGTTGGGGACCGTGCAGAGGGAAACGGTGAGCTGCAGCATAAGAAACAGCATTGGGTGGAGAGGCGAGGAGAAGAGGAGGTTTGCCTCTGGCTTACCTGGTGTTTGAATACTCAGCTTGAGGAGGTAGAAGGTCCTTGAAAATGGGATCTCTACAGTTCTAGAGAGATCTGGGCCTCTTCCATTTTTGGAAGCTCTCTGGATTAAAAAAGTGGAAAAAAAAAAATCAAAATAGGGCAACACATATCCTGATGTATTTTAAATATTTACTTTCACCAATTAATCGTTTTAAATGCATACACACATGTAGTGATTTCATGAATGGCCTCGCTGGGATGTTAAGGGCTCTTTACCCGCTGAAGCCTGAGCCAAATGGCCCTCCTGGCTTTGGGGTGTTAAAGAGCAAAATTTGAAGATCGAATTGGCTTTATTAAGTGATTCATGAATTGGGCAGCATCCCCTCTAGCAACTAGATGGGTGCCCCTGAGGGGTTGTACACAATGGAAAGTTTTTATAGGAGGAAGGATGGGGCAAGAAAGCTAGTCACAAAAGAAAACAAGGGATTATTTGGGGGCCAGGATGTCTTTTGGGGGGGAAGAGCATGGAAGGGTTTTGATCATGCAGATTGCCTCTTCTTTCTATGAGGGGATAGAGAGGCCCAGATTACCTCATTGGTGTTGACCAGAAAATTCCAGACTGGTTGATGAAGATTAGGTTTCTGGGAGAGGCTGAAACTGCAAGTAGATCAGGTATTAAATCTATGTGTGTTTGCACAGGCTTTTAGCAAAAGTGATGCCATTTTAGGCCTGTGGCTTTCTCTTTAACAATGCTCATATTGGGTGTGTTCTGAGGAAGATGAGGGAGGAGAAGAGCTCGTTCCCAAAACTACTGACCTCTGCTTCCCTTCCAATGATAAGGTGTCTCTCCTTGACCGAACAATAGTCAGGCTCCCCTGAGCCTCTTCTCAACTAGGCCTCATCCTTGGCCTGCCATCCTTGGCCTGACAAGCTCAGTTCAGTAAGAACACCCCACCCTTGATCCTAACCAAGTTCCTCGTAGTGATTTCCATCACTGATTCCCTCACCTTGCCCATCGGCTATCAACCTCCAGCTGCCCCTGTTATATCTGGAGATGAGTTCAAGCTCTCTCCCCTATTACAATAATCTTGAATAAAGTCTTCCTTGCCTGTTTTAACTCCATCCTGTGCAGTTTTTCTTTGTACCTACACGTGTACACACACAAACTCTCAGCCAAGTATGCTTAACAAATTCCCTGGTGCTAGTGGGTTGTCTCATTAACTTTTCTGCACTCAGAAAAGCTTCTAGGAAAGGATTTTCGGGTCTGGGGAGAAGAAAGGCATCTGTTCACCTGGCCATGAGACCCCTGTCAGGGTAGAGCTGATCACACTCCCTGGGGCCTGCAAGTGACTTCAGGGCCATACTCTATTCTGTAGTCAGTCAGCTCTGTGCCCTGGAGACTCTGGAAAGAACCACTGCTGCCTTGGTCTGGGAGGGAGGAGGAGGGCAGCCAGCGGGGTAGGAGTGGCAGAAACACCCAGGAGTGTCCCCCTTTCAGGAGCTTCTCTGCTCCCATCCCTTGAAAAGGGCTGTTCTAACCTTGGTTCCTGCAGAAGCTCTCTCTGTCATTAGAGGCATTTCTCAGCATATCTATTTTGGAGCTGCAGCTGGTTGCCTCTCAGAATAAACAGAGCTGTGATATTGGGATAAAAGAAGAAACGAGTATCATCCCCTCTTTATTCCCTTCCCAATGTTTTGCAACCTCCACTTTTCCCTCTTAGAGGCCTTACCCTAAGACCCCTTCTGTCTCACTCAGAGCCTGTGGCTCTCTTCCTACCATCTTATAATCAGAGGCTCCCCTCCCAGGCAGGTATGGGCCCTGCTATGGCCAGGTTCTTGCTAGGCTTGGGGGCTCCAGGGCCTGCAAAGAACTCACTGTCAAGTGACACAGGTGATCGTAAATTAAGGACTTAAGCTAAAGAATATAAGAGCTGGTCCACCCCTCATGCTTAGGTGAAGCTGAGGTCCCCGATGGGGATATGCAGTGCTCAGGGTCTCAGAGCTCCTGGGGGTTAGGGTAACAGCACCCTGACTATGCAGTGTTCCTCACACCTTACTATGTCATTATCAGAATGGCTGGGTTGTACTGAAATCATTGAAATGGGAGCTTGATGTTGCAGAGAGAGGAAGAGAAACCAGACCATTGTTTCTGACAGAACTGATGTGTGGTATCAGGTGTATTTATGACTGAAATGGCTTCCATGAGGGATCAAGGCAATCAGGGATACCATCTGGTTACCTGGAGGCTGGAGGGTCTGGTGAGTAAGAAGAGACTGAAGAGACTTGTGTGTGTGGCCACATTCAAGACCAAATTACTGATCATCCCGTGTTATACCTTGTACCCCCAGTGGGCCTGACAGTGCGTCCACGGTTGTGCAAGCCTCTTACCTCCGTTCTGGTCTGTCTGGGGCCCTTCCTTCACGGCCTTCACCCTCTCCCCTCTCCTGCCTCTTTTGTATGCTTGCTTCATTTTCCCTTTTGTGAGCTCTACCTAACTCCATTCACCATCAGTCCTGTATCTGCCACCTGCCATGCGGCTTGACCCACATGGAGTTACAGAGGCAGAAGGTAAGGGGGTGGTAGTTTCTAGAAATTGTGCACATTTCCTCAAAACCTTCTTCCTGCCCAGGACCAAGCTGGTCAGCCTCACTTCAATCACCTTTTGGTCTGGCCTCTTGGCCTGCGTATCAGGCCAAGCCATCTCCTCCTTTATTTGAAGCAGCTCTGAGAAAATGGGACAAGTCAAGTTCCCTGAGTAGGTTTCCTCTTTTTAACATTTGTTTTATTTTTAAAAATGAAACGTGGTTACACTCTCAAATTACTCTTTAGAAACCTCAGTGGATGGCCCAGTAGCAGAGCTGTTGCTGTAGGGATGGGTGTGGGGTGCTGAGCTGTGAAGGAGTCACACTCTAAGCACCCCCATTGGCTAAGAGAGTTGTAAGTCAAGTGTGTCGTAATATCAACTTATAAGTGTGAATGTCAAGGTCAGGCACTGGACATGGGTCTCACTTTCCTGTGCACCGTGGGAGGGGGCCGAGGATCAGGAATGTGGGTTTTGAATTCAAGAGAACTTGGGGTTGTGTCTCAGCTCCACCATTTCTTAACCCTGTGACCTTGGGCTGGTTATTTAAGTGTCTCTGAGATTCCGTTTCCTCATCTGTACTATGAGGATATTAAGAGTATCTCTTTTAAAGAACAGTCCATTCCTTAATTCAGGCACAATGTATTGAGCATCTCCTCCTTGCCAAGCGCTGGTCCAAGTATGAGCATACAGTGGTGGGAAGGACTGACACGGCCCCCGTTCTCATGATACCTATGTGTTCTGATAAGGGAACCAGGCGTTGTGCGGATTAAATAAGAAAATTTTATATGTATATATAAAAATTTTATATGTGTATATATAAATATATGTATAAATTTTATATGTATATGTGTGTGTGTGTGTATATATATATATATATATATATATATCCAAAAAATGTATACACAATTTAAGAACAGAAAAATCTTAAAATTGTAATACTCAATATATACCAATAACAAAAGATGAATACAAGTCACATTTCACTTCTGCAATTACAAGAGGTGCTCAAAGTGGTTACCATCAGCATAATTTTAATACAGTTTTTTCCTTGCTTAAAATATGTATACATTTTTTGGCACCCTCTGTGTGTGTGTATGTGTGTGTATATTTATATATACATATATACATATATACATATATACATATATACACATATACATATATATATATATATATATATATATATATATATATATATCTTAACATTATGTTGCTGCACCAAAACGTGCTTGATAAATGGTAGTTGTTATTATACTCAACACTGAAAATATGGTATAAATGGTCTGGAAGAGAACAAGAAAAGGTGTTTTCACTCCATAAAATGTTTAACTTCTTCTTCAGATTTGTAGCTCTCTTTTAGATAGGAGACCACATTAGTCAAAGTTTCCCAGAGAAACAGAACCAATAGGATATATATGTATATCCCAGGGGTGCCAAAAAAATGTACACAAGTGGACACTTTGGTCAATGTTGCTCAAGCAGTAGTTCGCCATAATCAGAAGTGTCCGGACGCTGATGGTAACCACTTTCAGCACCTCTTGTAATTGCAGAAGTCAAACGTGACTTGTATTCATCTTTTGTTATCAGTATATGTTGAGTATTACATTTTTAATACAGTTTTCCTTTCTTAAAATGTGTATACATTTTTGGCACCCTCTGTATGTATGCATATGTATCCTAAATATATGATACATATAAATGATGCATATATATGTGTGTGTATATGTATAAAGAGATTGAACCTAAGGAATTGGCTCATGGGATTATGGAGGTTGACAAGTCCCAAGATCTGCAGTGGGAAAGCTGGAGATGCAGGAGAGACAGGGGTATAGTTCAAGTATAAAGGCCAGCAGTCTCGAGACGCAGGCAAAGTCAATATTTTAGTTCAAGTTTAAATGGTAGGAAAAAGCCAATGTCCTACTTCAAAGGCCATCAGGCAGGAAGAATTCTCTTTTATTCCAGAGGTCAGCTTTTCATTCTATTATCCTTCCTCCAAAGGCATGAGCCAACCCACATTGCGGAGGGCAATCTACTTTACTCAGTATATCGAGTCAAATGTTAACCTCATACAAAAATACCCTTATAGAAACATCCAGAATAATCTCTGACTAAATATTTTGGTATCCCGTGGCCCAGTCAAGTTGACGTATAAAATTATCCAGCACAGGGCATCATGGTTGGAGGATGTGGTAGCTGAGAAAGACCTTGGGGAAGAGCTGAGTGGCCACCCTATCCCGAAGGGAAAGGTAACCCTGGCTAGGGTTGGGACGGGATGCAAACTAGTTGCCTAGGACTCAATCCAATCCAAAGACGTGGTTTCGTTAGTTTATACTATGTGTTGTAAATTTGTGTCAACATTTAAAAATGAAAGAGTTCACATTACAATCTGAATTTCCAGTTTCACATGAAAAACTAGGAGAAGTGGTCATGTGGGGGTCAGGTATCTGAGCTGGGGCTGTCCCCCACTCTGGGTACCAGTTCTCTTGTTAGCTTAGTCTCCACCATCCATGCCTGACCTGCTACATTCATGTCTGTTACTACTGCCCCGGCTTTAGGGCAAAAGACACCTAACCTGAGCATCCCAGGGGGAGTGTGTCAACAGCATGCTATGTTATTTCCTTGAGAGAGCAGGGGTGGGGAGCAGTATGAAGCTGTGTGCCAAGTGTGCGTCGGAGATCTTGCAACTGGTGCCCTCACAAACTTCTCTGACAAGCTGCTCCTAAGTGACCCCCAGGACCGTAGACCATCCAGGGCTCTTGGACTGGGAAGAGCCTTGGGTAGGGGTGGGAAAGCATCTCTCCACTTAGTTCTTTCCAACTAAGACATAACGAAGCCATCCCGGAGGAGATTGGTCTTGGGTGAGTGGCTAGCAGGGGAACCAGCAGCTGCTCCCTCCATATCATGTTCTGTAAGTTTGTAGCGACATTTAGAAATTCAGACATTTCACATTCAGAATCTCATGAAAAACTAGACGTGGTTACATGGAAGGTCAGGCATCTTTTGGGGTCAGGGAGTCTTTTCTTCTCCTGCAAGCTTGACACTTAGCCATGGGCCTTGGCATGGAAACCTCCAGAACCACAGAATCATGAAAAGCATGACTCTTGACTTCTGAGGCACACTGAAGGAACTGGGAGTGTTTAGAGAGGAGGAGAAATGCCCCTAGGGGAACAAAGAGCTGCTTTTAAATAGCTGAAGGGATGTCATCCTGAAGTGGGATTGAACCACTTCTGAATGTCCCTAGAGGGTGGAAGTCCAACCAGACACCAAAAGCTGTGAGAAGGCCAGTCTGCTGTGAACATACTGCAGACTTTTTCAGCAATGACAGTGCCTTAGAAGTAGAAAGGCCTGATGCATGAGACAGCAAGGCCTACAGAGAGGATTCAATTATTAGACTGGAGGTGGACTGGATCAGGAGTTCCAAACCCTTTTCATGTGTGGTACATGCAGATAATGAAAATATAGGTAGACTGGAGGGGATTTGAACCTCCAAAGGGGTTACACACAGGCCCAGAGGCTCGGGCCACAGCAGGCCTGTTTGAGGGGAACTGGGATTTGTTTGAAACAGGTACAGTAAGACACACAGACTCAGGGATGATTGTCATGAAGGAAGCAGCTGATACTCACAGGTCCCTAGAAACAGGGCCACATGGGCAAACACCAGGGTCAGTCAGGAGGCAGAGGGAGTGGTGGAAATGTGGACAAGAGCATTTAGTGTGGTTTTCTTGGGACGGAACAGGTAAGGCAGGATAAACAGGTTTAGGATAAGCTAGTCTGGATAATCTCAGTGGTTCCTGGGACACAGGGCCTGTCCCTTGTTGTCTGGTACCTGGTGGCCTTTGGGTGATTAGAGCAGGAGAATAGTGGCCCAGAGTGCGAGAGCTGAAAAAGGAAGTGGTGGGGGGTGTGAGCTCTGGATTGACTGGTTTGCACATGAAAGAACTGGCTAGCACAGCTGTCCCTCTAGGGTTAGCTGGGCCCCAGAGGTCAAAGCACCAAATACAGAAACTAGAAAGCATGCTTATTACAAGGTCCTGCCCACAAGCCTGAGGGTTGAGGAGATCCATTTCTCTACGGGTGCCAGGAGGAGAGCACAGGACAAAATCATGTCTAGGTGTCCTTTGGGCCCTAGGGTGCTGTAATCACATAGCACATCTGAGCCGCAAGCAACTGAAGGGTCCAGCCTTACTCCCTCTTTGTACAGAGGGGACGCTGGGCCCAGAGAGGTAAACCAACCTATTTAAAGGCTTAGGGTCAGTTGCAGAGCAGAGCCTAGAGCCAGTGTCTTTTGGCCATTTCATGTGGTTAGAAGGGCCTAGAGGAGCAGGCACAGGGCCTTCATCCATGACAGTCCACGATGGGATAACACAGCCTAGGAAATGCCTCTACCTGCAGCCTCTGGGGTTTCAGGGCAGTAGGAAGACGGGGGTGGGGTCGGTGGTGAGGAGGGTGTCAGAAGTGCAGTCCTTGCCAGACCTGCTCTCCTGACTCCCCCTACTGTGTCCTGGACACACAAAGAAGACTTAGAATCTGGGTCTTAGCACTGGACGTAGCCTGGGACGGGAAGACCTCCCACAGGCCCCAGCTTTGTTTGCCCTGCACGAAGTGTCTGTCTTGGGCAGCTTATTCCCCTCCCTGGCATCAGCCTTACCAACAGTCTCCAGTCGTTCCCAACCTGCTGTATATCGTCCTTCCTGTTAAAATAAAGATTCCTCTTCCTTTGGCCCACCTGCTTATTCTGACCAGAAGCTCTAGAGTAGACCGCCTGTATTTGTAACAGTCTCCCCGGAGGGGCACTCAGGTCTTGGAAACCACCGAACTGCGTGATGCTACATCCTGCAATGTTCTGATCATCTGGGCTGGTTCACGTGGGCAAATCATCAGCACCTCATGGCAGAGGCAGAGGGGGAGGGACTAGAGAGCTGAAATGACTTCTGAAGGTCACAGCTAGTAATAGGTAGCGAAGGGTGGGAACGAGAACCCAGACCTCCTGCCTGTCAGTCTGCTCAGGCCACCTCGGCAAGACACCACACACTGGAAGGCTTAAACAGCAGGCATGTATTTCTCACAGCCTGGAGGTTAGAAGTCCAAAGTCAAGGTGTCAGCAGAGTTGGTTTCTTTTGAGGCCTCTTCCCGCTTGCAGACAGCTGCCTTCCCTGTGTGCTCACGAGGTCTTTTCTCTGCATGCAGATGGTGTTTCTCTGTGTGTCCAAATTTCCTCTTCTGGTAAGGACACAGGTCACATTGCGTTAGGGCCCTCCCCGACAGCCTCCTTTACCTTAATCACCACTTAAAAGGCCCCATCTCCAAATGCAGTCACAGTCTGAGGTCCTGGGGGTTCGGGCTTCAACATACGAAGTTCAAAACCCTGCCTCCTGGGCTATTTTCTTCCCTCTGCCCTGCACGCCTCTCCCATGGTGGTCTCCCCCCCCCCCATTATGCACTTAGCCCCGCTCCCCATTTTGTGCGTCCAGCTGTAGATACTACGTGCACCCTGTCCATCCATGTCTGGTTCAGCATTCTGCCTGTACGACCTGTGTGTGCCCAGAAGGGCTGTGGGCTGCAGCAGCGAGCAGGGAAGCCTGTGTTCTGGGTTCTTTATTCCCCTCACCTGGCACACAGCCATGTGCAATTAGGTGCTTGACAAATGATGGTTATGTTGACAGCTCAGAATAGAACCCTTGAGTGGGAGGTTAGTCTGCTCAGCTGGCAATGCGGGGACAAAGGGGGGTGTGGTTGCCAGCTCGGTTCAAGGCTGAGCAGGGACCAGAGTTCGGACTGAGCGTCCACCTGGAGCCTCAGCTGTGACTGCAAGGCTGTGGGAGAAGTTCCAGGGCTGTGTGACCTTCACAGCCCATATGCTGCTCTAAAGTCCTGAGAACCTAAGTCTACACCCAGAGAGCTGTGGGGCAGGCTGTAGCCAGGCAAGTCTGGGCAGCTTGTCTGCCCCCACAGAGTGGCCTCTGGAGGTGTCTGGTTGTCATCGCTGCTGTCAGCATAGCTCATCCAAACTGATTTCTATGGGCTTCTCTTGAGCTTGGCATTAAAATGTCTATGAGCAGCAGGTGGTCCTGGTGTGGAATGACCTATACCTTTCTGAACCAGTGTCCCCTCCCCAATAAAGGGGCCAGCACCACCTCCAGAGAGAGGAGGAAGGTGAAAAGAGCAAGTGCTTTGTGAACTGTCACCTGTTATTGCATGTGTGACCAAACAGTATTTCTACTTGAGGCCACCATTAAAATGTAGAGTTCCTTTCTGGGCAGCCGAGCATTTTGGCTCTGGCAGGAAGAAGCCTATCCCAGGAGGGCAGTCCACAGTAAGCAGGGCGAGGTAAAGACCAGGGAGGTGTTGGATGCAGCTGTGGAAGGTTCCGGAAGACAGAGGCCTCATTTTCTGTTTGACTCTGTACCTGGCTGGCGTCCTCTGCATAGTCAGTCCGTAGGAATCACTCCAGCACCCAGCAGGGCATTTACTTTGGGTGAGACGGGCCTCCTGACAAAGACTCAGGCCCTTCAGTCCTATGATTGTTCCCCACCAAAGGGTCCTGCTCTGTTCACCACAATCAAGATTTCCGCCTTGACATCTCTGACCTCAATTTCCTCATCTGTAAAACAAAGGAGGTAAAAATAGATCATTTATAAGTCCCTTCAGCTCAGGTTCCCACCACCAGTGAGTTCACTCATATAATCTTAGTTATTACTTTTTTTTTTCCTTATCAATATCCCACAGTCTTCTTTTTCTTTTCTTCCTAACTACATCCCCGTCCCTCACATTTTTTTCTTAGAGCTCTCATTTCTCCCTCAAGGATGCAGGGTATCTCCTTGTGGCTAATGATTTTAGCTCCCAGAATTTTAGATCAAAGAGGGCACTTGGGGTAGCATCTAATCTGGTCCAGTGGCTTTAACCCTGAATTCTGGGCCACTGATAGGTGTTTGGTGTTGGGGAGTTAGGGGGAGGTTCTGCAAACATTGAAGCGTTTTCAGCCAAACAGTGAAGACTTAAACTACCTCAGGAACAAGACAGGCTATCACTTTTAACAGTTTGAAATATTCATGCTCAAGACTCTGTTGGAAACACCTTCCTCTCACCCAGTCCCCTCACTTTTTAGATGATAAAAATGAAGTCCGGACAGATGAGGTGACTTGGTGAGGCCACGTTATCTAAGTATCTTTCTGGCATGGAAGTTGGATGTGATTCAAAGGAATTTAAATGCGATAGAGTTTGTGTGTGTACGTGAGGTCACCAGAAAACGCTCAGTCCACAAAAGAAGAAGAGTGATAGAACTGGATTCCTGGGGGTTCTTGAAGAACCTAGCTGTGGACATGACCCCTACACAGCCCTCCCATCCATCCATTTCTGCTCGCTCCCACTGTGCCGTGAGGGCCCACCAGTACACAGTCCCCTTGGCCTCTCCTCTGTCACAGGGCACTTTCTGGGTTCTGCTGTGCTCTCTCTCCCTCCTGCCTCATGTCTGTGGTGAAGGTATGCAGAAGTGGGTTGCTGCTTGTTTTCTCAGACTTCCTGTGTACTTCAGAAACCTCAATGAAAGAAGAGTTGGAGGAAGGCCAAGGACCATTAGGTGAGCACCGCCTTATATCTGACATGGGGGAGCCGGAGTCATGATTTTGACAGAACTAAAGCCCAGGATCCTGACACTGCCCCCTTCTCTACTTGGCTGCTGGGAAATATAAGTGCTAGAGGCTGGAGGTAGGTAGTGCGGTCCGGGGTATTCTCAGGCTTGGGTCAAATGAAGTGGCCAAAGTGATTCTTGAGAAGCATTTATCGTTGAAACCAAACCCTTTAAAAGGCAAAGTTAATTGCCTCTCTGCTACAACTGTTCGTAGTATTTTCTGTGTCTCCCTTTCTGCATACAACCCAGTTGTAACCATGGGAGCATACTCGTGTAGCAAATATTCATATAATCTTTGGAGTTTTTATATTACTTTAATTGCATCTGCTTAAGTAGTCTCCTTATCAATTACCTTTAGGATAGACAGAAATTAATTTATGAGGGAAGTTCTGTACCTGGTTGAGAAAAACAGAATTATGGGGAAACATCGTGTTTTTTCCCTTTCCTTTCTCTCTCTCTCTCCCTCTCCCTCCTTTCCTTCCCGCCTTCCTCCATTCCTCCATCCCTTCTTTCCTTCCCATGGCACATTGTTGAGCCATCTGCCCTTCAACTCCCATTTTCAGGGCCTCCTACTCAAATTCTGACCCAAAGGGGACCCTAAGACTCAGTTCCTTCCCAGCCTAGCCTGGCCTCCTGGCTGTAAGTTTTAAACCTGACTTTGGGGCCAGGAGCTCTTTCTCTTCCATAGTACTTATAAAAGGATAACTAATTTTGCTACCTTTCAGGCTCAGGAAATTTGGGGTTGGGTTTTCCCTTTGTATTTTATTTTGTTTTTCTAACCAGGGAAGAAAGAAATCCTACCATAGTTTGAGTAGTGGTTGGGAAGATTGTGAGAGAAGAGCTGTGAGCTGGGGAATCCCTTGGCCCTGCACTCAATGTTCCCCTGCCTTGGAAGTACCTTGGCTGGAGTTTTAAACGACCAGAGTTCCCCCAAATTTTCTGATTTTCTGAGCTGTGGAAAACTGAAACCACCTGTTTCTCTTCTTTCTGTCCATTTCCCCATAATGGGTTTGGGTAACTAGAAATTAAAACAAAAACCACTACAGTGCTCTGCAATGAGGGACTCAGACACACCTGCATTTAAGAATCGTAACTCACTGAGACCCGTCGCCACACCAAGTATTTGTCGAACACCACTCTGGGGGTGGGGGGCCTGGGTTTCAGCCAAGAGTCCTCACGTTTCAGTCTCTCCGAAACTCAATGCTCTCCAAGTGAAACAAGGACCAAACCAGCTGTTCTCTACCCCCACTGGGTATCTATTAGAATCACCTGGGATATTATTTAAAAATAGAGGTGGCTGGGCCCCAGGACAAAGGCTTGGGATATGTACATATACGTATGTATATGTTGTTAAGGAAAAATTATTCAGATACTTGTTGAAGAGTAAAGCAGACTTTATTCAGCAGGCTACTACAATAGGATTTTGCAGTACAGGAAATAAATTGAAATAAAACAAGGGAAAGTGAGGATTTTCAGCCAAGAAGCAGGGTGGGGGTGAATAGATGGAAAATTGCGGAGAGGATAATTCTTGTCTAAATTGACCTAACCGAATTCTTGCTGAAAGCAGGCCAAAGTGTTCAGATAATACCTAGGGGATGGCGGGGGTGGGGGTGGGGGCGGAAAGGGGTTTGAGACATTTGATCAGAAATCAAGGGTAATCAGCTATAGATGTTGGAGAATTCTGGCTAAACCCACTGAGCAGGATTTTTGCTAAAGCTGGACTCTACAAGGACAGAGACAGAAGCTGAGGTTCAGAGAGCTCAGGGGAGTCTGATTGAAATCTGGTCAATTGGAAAGAATCTTTGTCAATATCTACATAGATAAGTGTGCATACAGCCAGAATGAAGAAGCCACTAAATCAAGTGCTGTGTGAGGTGATGTCTCAGGTCCAACAGTCCACTCTTCTCTCCAGGAGAATTCCAAGCCCAGAGGACATTACCCAGGGGTGGCTATGGGTGGAGGCCTCCTTCTTGGCTCTAGATTTTTGCAGAGTGTGGCAGTCAAGACCACACCTGCAGCCCCTCGGATTCTGTTTGAGTCAGGTCTGCTCTCACTTGCTGTGTGACCTTCGGGAAGTCCCTTTGCTCAGCTTCAGTCGCCTCATCTGTGAGATGCGTGATAAGAGTGGCTGCTTGGTAGGTTTGTTATTAGGACCGACCAGCTCATTGTGCAGGTGAAGTGCTGGCCCAGGGTCCGTGTAAAGATGTGCTCTGTGTTACCTGCTGTTAGCTCTCAGAAGTGAGCCCTTTGGCGGCATGCAGGGGTGGCGGAAGAAGGAGGGCACATGCACATGGTCTCAGAGATGGAGGGGAATCCGGTCACAGTGGGGCAAAGACCCCCCGGGAGGTGCTGCAGTCGCTCTAGTCTCTTGGAAGGCAGCCTGGAGTTGAGGATAGCTTTCTTGTAGTCCTAGGGTCGTCTTGGCCGATTGTATTGAGATATCTCTCTACCCTAACCACCCCAATTTTGATTTTGGGTAGGATCCAGATATCTAGATTTTAGGGACCTCTTTGTTCTCTAGTCTAGCTGTCGGGTAAGAAGATTGGCCACACTCTGGGCTATGTGGAGAGTCCAGAAAGTAAGACTGTGTCCGAAGAGGAGTTAGAAGGAGACGGTGGAAAGAGGGCAGGCTTCTATCCTTGCAAAAGCTCTTATTAATTTTTTTAAAAAATATATTTAATCAATGTGACAGTAAAAAAAACTTACAGTTTTTAATTGTATGTAATTTAAATGTAGAGGCATTTTTACACATTTATAAACAGTTATGTCAACTCCATTCCCTGTCATTTAACATTTTTATATAAATATTTCCATGTATTATCACAGTTCACATTATCAGAGTTTGTCATGACTGATATTGCTTAGATTTCCTCCTGAGCATTTTGTTCTGATTTTACTATCTCGCCATTTGTTATAAATAGTACAGCTATGAACATATCTGTGCAAATAATCTACGCCCACCCCTTTAGATATGTGGGGGGTATTTACCAAAGTTGGGTAACCAGGTCAACACATGTGAGTTGTTATATTTAACCAATCTGCTCTTCAGCAAGCCAGTTCTGAATCAACTGGCCCTTTTACCTGTTTCATTTCCAGCTCATAAACATAAGATTTTATTACTTTTCTCACAGTGTCTTGGCTTGTTTAAAAGGTTCGTACTGGTACCTCTAAGCTGTTTTCCTTAGCATTTTTAACTGCTGAGGATTTTTCCATCTATTTTTAATTTTCCCAAGTGTTTTCACACACAGGTGGCATCCTGTTTGCTTGACAGGGCATCAAAATTGCTGTTTTACCCAATTCGCGTTAAAATGAAAGCTGATTACGCAGTGTACAGATGGGGGGCACCATCATGTTTAATGGTTTTGGTATCTGTTTACATAAAGCAAATTTGTAATATATACTGGGTTTGCAAAGAGTAGCAGATTGGGGATTAGCAGGTGGAGAAGCTTGTTCAAGATGATGGCTTAGTTATTTTCAGGGTGGTAATAGACAAGGGGACAACACCTGTACTGTTAGACTTGGGTTTGTACTTTCTGATTGAAAAACAAAACAACAAAACGGCCTGAGTTTTCTTTTTGTCGTCAATATTTTCTGTTTATGAAATGTATCATACAAGACAACAAATTCTACATTGCCATCAATATTACACATACTAATATATCAAAAAGCTGGTATTCCTTTTAGCGCTGCATGGCTAGAACTGATGAGTTTATGTGTAAGTTTCTGTTTGAGCAGGATTCTGGGAGCCACATCAGGAAAGCAGTGCTCTGAGCTATGCTCTTTGGCACAGAAATAACCTTGATGTGTAGAGACAAAGCCCAGAGTGGCAGGCTCACTAATGGGACTTGGGTTGTAGGCTGTGTTTGTTGGGTTCAGATGAAAAATCTGAGTCTGGTCCTACCTCTACCACTTAACAGGTGACCTTAGGCAAGCTGCTCAGTCACTTTTCCTCGTTCTCCAAATGAGAGTGATATCTGCCTTGGGAGACATCAGTAAAAACAGCAAGGGTGCCAATACTCTAGAAAGGGATGCAAACATAGAGACCCTCTTCCCTCCTGTCTGTTGCACACTTTTTTAACCTTGACTTGGATGAAGGAGTTGGGTCCACCTTTTGCAATGCAGCCCTACAACCATTTGAAACCACGAATCCATCATCACTTCTCAGGACTCCCCTCTCCCTTTAGTTTTCAGGGTCTGCAGCATGTGAAAAAGTCTCCAAGCTCCGAGGGCTCTGAGGGTCCTCATTCTAGAACACAGCCTCTCCAACTGCGGGGCCTTAGGCTGGCAGTGGGTAGTTGTGGTCACGTCTGTGCAGGGCCCCAGGGGAAATCATGGTCCTTATTTTAGGGGTATTCTGGTAACCCCAATACTGCAGAAATTTTTTTTGGCAGCCATATCATAGTGACTAACAGTGAGTTAGTTGGCTTAAGCCCCATGTTTTTAATCCATGTGGTTGCTAAACCACATCTTCCTCATCCCAGACTAGAGAAGATGTTTTTTAATCTGTATGAAGAACTTCACATTTATCCCATTTCACTGGTTGCCTTTGTTACACTTGGCATGTCTTGCCAGCCTGCGTAGATTCCGGGGGTCATTTGTAGTCTGCAATGAAAGTCACGTTCTCTCCCGATCGTGGGCTCAACTCGGTGCTTCTTGTCTGATAACCACGAACTCCTTAATGCCAAACTAAAAGGTGTGAACAAAGGCCAGTTAAAACAACAGTCCTCAGATTAATATGGACACTTGACCAGCAGCCGTGGGAAGAAACCATTTGACCAGTTATGAATTCACCTCCTTGTCATCTGGCTTCCTCATTAACCTCAAGAAAATGGGGAAGAACTCGGTCTAACACCCAACTGAAGTGTTGATTTGTCATGTCACCAAATTTGCCTGCTCACCAGCCAACTCTGTAATGCACGCAGAGAGGGAAATGAGATTCATTGAAGTTGAAGGCTGGGAGAGAAGGAAAAGTCCGAGATCATGACTCGAAATGGAGACGTTAGAGAACAATTTAGTTTGGGGTTAAAGATGATAGAGTGTGGGTTTGAAAATTACAACTTAGGAGAATGGAGAGTAACAGGAGCGCCTCAGAGGAAGGCACACATCTTAAATTCTGTGCTCCGCACACCTTGTATCTTGCTGTCTTAAAATGCCGCGTGGTGATACTACTGCTGGGAACAAACAATGTCAGGGTCAGGTGGGCTTGAGGCAAGTGACTCTGAAATCTGCCCTCCTCCCCCGGGGTCTCTCACTGTTCAGGCAGTAGTGTGCTGGAACCAGTTCTCATAGGCTGGCGGCAACCATTTCTCTCCAAAGCCACTCTCAGTGAGGTCACATCGGTAACTGACATCAGCCGTAATGGAAGCATTTACACCAGAGAGATTGGCAAATGCTACAAATCTTCTTTCCCCTGGATTGCCAGTTGTGAAACACATACCAGAGCCTCATCTGAACGGCTCCTGCTGCCTCCGAACTCGTGCCTGTGCTTTCGCCTGGAGCCAGACTTATGTTTTTTAAATGAAAATCTGCTTTTCTACAGGGTGAAGTTCAAATTCCTTAGCATGTTGCCCTGTCTCATCTCATTTCCCAACAACCCCTCACCACCCTCCTTGCCAGCCCTATGTCAGATCATGTGGTTTCCCCATCTTGCTGTGTCACCTTTTCCTGAGTCCCCTGCAAGTCCTCTCTGTGCTCCCCTGGCACCAACCTTAGACCCCTGTTAGAGCCCATATCATGCTGCGACTGTTTTGTTTTCATCTTTTTCCTCTTTACTGGATTATAAGTCTCTGGTGGATGGGGACCCTTTTCCCTCTTGTGTTTATCTTTGTATGTCCAGAGTCTGGCATGCCTCCCGAGATATAGGAAGGTGGAGTGAGGGGCAGGGAGGTACAGATGAAAGGAGGAAGATGGAAAGAAGGGAATGGGAGAAGAGGAAAAGGAAGGAAGGAAGGAAGGAAGGAAGGAAGGAAGGAAGGAAGGAAGGAAGGAAGGAAGGAAAGAAAGAAAGGAAGGGAGAGGGGGAACAAAGGAGGGGAGAGGAATGGAAGTAAGGAGAAGGAAGGAAGGAGGCAGAAAAACAGACCAGCCAAAATCAATCATGAGCTGGCAAATAAGGAGCAAGGTGAGGGATTTTTTGAAGGGTTGGGGAAGCAGCGGACCCTAGAGTTCACATAGGAGATAAGAAAAATTTGCCCAACTGCAGGAATCAAAGTCATTAAACTAGTGAGAACAGGGGTCTGTTAACAGGGAAAGATGGGTAATGCACCCCATTGCTCCCCTCCTGCCCCCTGAGAGCCCCCCGAAGTCAGCTGACCTCCAGGTTGGTAGATGCTGGTAACAGAATTATCCTGAGTTGGTAATGTGTGCAAGTGGCAGGCTGAAAGTGTGATTGAGACTCAATAAATGTTTTTGAATTATATTGAATTATAGCTGGTGATAATCACCACCTTTCTGATTCCTTCTTTTGCAAGGTAATGGGGAGGGATGCTTGGAGAGGAGGGGAAGGGATTAGCCAAATGATGGGTTGGGAGGCCCAGGAGCAGGCAGGATGCTGGTGAGGGAACTAGGGGCTGAAAGGGCTGAGACTGGGGCAGAGGTGCTGCGTGGAGCCAGTAGGGCCCAGCTTGCTCAGAAATGCAGGCCTGGCTCCCCGAGACTGCAAGGTCACTGCCAGTTAGTTAAGTGGCTGCTCTCAGCAGGACTTTGCAGAGGAAAGGCATGTGTTCCCCATTTTGTTGATGTGGAAACAGCAAGAGGAAGTGACTCAGAAACGGAGTGGAAATAAAGCGTGTCTTGTGACATTCTGGCTTCCATAAGATCCAAAGGGCTTGTGTTTTCAAGTCTCCCGTGAGGCTACTTTCCATGCTTCTGTGGTGTTCTCAGGACAGACAATGGCCCTATGTATGAGCAAAGAGTAGGAGTAGGGGTAATCTTTTCAGGTGGGCAGAGGGATAGAGGAAGGCAGGTATTGATAGAAAAGCAGTCTCAGTGCCCTGGAGAAAGAGGGGGCTGCCACAGCCACCCAATCCTCCACCTACTAGGCCAGCTTAGTTTTTGACGAGTGGGGATGAGTATTGGGTTTCTGATTCTTTCTTCTACCAAGTCATAGGCATTTAAAATATACATGTGCCAGGGAGTTGGCATAAGCGATCTCTGATTCTCCATAAAGTTCTGCAGGATAGGTAATGTTAGCCTCATACCTCAAGAGAGGAAACCAAGCCCTAGTCAGGTGACCTTGTCCAGATCACACTTGTAAGTGGCAGAATTTTCAGTCCTGGAGAGAATGCCTTTTAGCTCCGAGCTCCCGGCATCCACTCTCACTTCCCCAAGAGGTCAAGCTTCACCATCAGTTGCCAAAGACTGTCATTGTCATTTCATAAGTGAATGAGGATTGGAAACCCCAAAACACGTGGGAAGACATAATGTTAGAATGAAAGACTGCCCTTTAAATGGGATACATTGGGCTTCATGATGAATTCTCCACAGTGTCCTTATTTTTCCTATTTTGCCATGGGCACGGGGAAATAGCAAAGGCCATGATCTACCTACTAACTGTTGTCTGGGAACTCTGACCCATCTGGCCTCCTGTCTCAAGGTATCATGGCTGGTCAGTGGCACAGGTGGGCACTAACTCCAAAGCATGGTGGCAGAACAGCCATGTCACCAGCCCTCTAGTAGTTGGCAATCAACAGTGAAGCGTGGCCTCTCGGGAACCAGAGATGAAAGCGGAGTTTGGGAGTCCAAGGGTAACACGCATTGTTTCAAGGATTGAAAGTTCTGCCCGAGATTTGAGGGAGCACGGAAAGGGGACCATTAGTCAGATATGTGGCATGACGTCAGGGAGAAGGTGCACACATATCTGACTCATAGGTTCTGGGTTTAAAACTCGTGTCCTTGGGGCAGCCATGCCATATAAGTCTGGGGTGTCACTTATGATGGGCTTCAGAGTTAGGCAACGTGGTGGCCTTAAGTCTCTACCTTTTACCAGTTGTGTGGCCTCCAGGTCACCTCTCTAGGCTCCAGTTTTCTCTCTTAAGGTCTGAGGTTAACATTACTATCCTACAGGATTTTTCTAAAGACTCAGAGATTACTAAGTACACTCCCTAGCAGACAGAATGTGTTCAGTAAGACGTCACATGACTTTACAATGTCTTCAAGTGCAAGATTATATTTTTCTGAGATATTGACCCCTATGACCCTGACATCTTGCCCATGCCAAGAACATAGCCCTGGGTACAGTGACTATCCAGAGGCTCTGAGAGGACTTAAATCCTGCTTCAGCACACCCATACCCCTTCAGGCAGGTGAATGTCTTACCAGTCAGGAAGAGTGTCATTTACTTTCTTCCTGAAATCGGCAGGCACTTAGAGATTGTGCAGCCTCCCTTCGTACCCTTTACAGGTTTGGGCCAAGACATTCTTATAGCCAATCAGAACGTTTCCTGTTTTAATTTGATCCCATTTCCTTGTATTTGTTATTTTTTGACTTTGACTTGGGCAGATCCGGGGTTTGGGAGGCAAGCTGTCGCTCACGATGGCTCAGAGCCAGGATTTTCACTAGTGTGAAAGGATGTACTCTCGTCCAACAGAGCTCATAGGGTCTGGGGCAGGCCAGGATGCAGGGGGCAGGGATTGCCAAGCTGGGGGTCCAGGTCTGGATTAGAGAAAGGGGCAGGGCTTTTGGCTCACAGGTTGAGTCAGAGGATTTGGTGATCTTCGCATGACTAGGTCCTAGTTTGGGAAGGGGTAACACTCTCCAAGCCACGAGGGCCTCGGGATTCTTCATAGACTGGGCATATTCAGTGCTGGCATGATCGGTGTCTTATTGCATGGAGTTTGTGCCAACCACAGTAATGTCAAGAGATACTGTCTTCTTCAAAGGCAGACAGGAAAGGGGAAAAACTTTAAACTTGGATTCTTTTTTTTTTTAATTAAAGTTTATTGGGGTGATAATTTTTAGTAAAGTTACATAGATTTCAGGTGTACACTTCTGTATTACATCATCTATAAATCACACTGTGTTGAACTTGGATTCTAATCCACATTGGGGTACAAGTTTGCTATTCAGGAAGCATGAATCGTGGACCAGATGTTGAGTATATTTTCTTATCTGTAAATGGGCATAATCATCCATACCCATCTCCCAGGATTGTTGTGCAAAGCACTTATGTTTCTTTCAAAGTTTTTAAATTATAATTATTAGGCTTGTGCAAAAGTAATTGTGATTTAAAAGGTTAAAAATAACTGCAAAAACCGCAATTACTTTTGCACCAACCTAACACTTTGGAAATAAATAGTACAGGACTAAAGACAGACGTGAGGGACTTGCGTTGGGTTGAAGGTAATGGTAGATCCTGGGCGACTGAAATGACTTCGCTAAAATATTTCCGCTGGAGCCATGTTGACCACTGTGGATGATGCCTCCTGAACCAAGGGCCAGGGGAAACTGATAAAGATGAGAAACCTGTATCCTCCAAGCATATTGGTGATGGCCAACACATCAGTCTGGGTGGGTTGAGTTGGTCAGATGTAGAATATGAACATTTCTCCTTGGCCAGGGTTGGGGGTGGGGCTGGCTCCTGAGGGAGAGGGAGCAAGACACTGCCTGGTGAGGCTGGGCAAGGGGGTCAGCTACTAGGCTGTGGTTTCCCAGCATTACATTTTTTTGCTTAATAGACTTTATTTTTTAGAACAGTTTTAGGGTCACAGCAAAATTAAAAGGAAGGTACAGAGATTTCCTACATACCTCTTGCCCCACACATGCACAGCCTCCCCAGCTAGTGACACCCCCCCACACCAGAGTTTTATAATAGATAAACCTACATTGACACGTCATAATCATCCAAAGTCCGTCATTTACATTAGGGTCACTCTTGGCGTTGTCCATTCTGTGGGCGTGGACAAATGTGTCACGACAAGTGTTTGCATTACAGTATCATACAGAGTATTTTCCTTTCCTTAAAAATCCTCTGTGCTTTCCCTGTTCATCTCTCCTTCCCCAAAAACTTGGCAACCACTGATCTTTTTATTGTCTCCATAGTTTTGCCTTTTCCAGAAGGTCATATAGTTAGAATCACAGAGTATCTGGCCTTTTCAAATTGACATCTTTCGCTTAGTTATATGTACTTAAGGTCCCTCCATGTCTTTTCACGGCTTAATAGAGCATATCTTTTTAGCACTGAATAATACTCCATTTTCTAGGTATACCATAGTTTATTTATCCATTCACTTACTGAAGAACATACTGGTTGCTTCGGAGTTTTAGCAACTATGCATAAAGCTGCTATAAACATCTGTGTGTAGGTTTTTGTGTGGGAAATAAGTTTTCAGCTCCTTATGGTAAATACTAAGAAGCATGATTGCTGGATTGCATGGTAAGAGTATGCTTAGTTTTTAAGAAACCGCACAACTGTCTTCCAGGCTTTGTACTAGCAGTGAATGAGAGTTCCTGATGCTCCACGTCCTCATTACATGTTTACATCCTATTGGCCCCTCAAGTTGGAAAGCACCACATTTCATTGTACTGGTGGCTGTACCTGCACAGGTTTAAAAGCACCATGAGAGTCTAATCCCTCTTCCCAACTGCCGACTGTGCCCCACACTCTGCCCCAGGTCAAGGTTTCTAATCCCCGTTCTATCTCTGCTCCTATGTGCTGCCTTTCAGAGAGGGCTTATGTCCTTCACTCTTCCCTTCAGCCAGTGACACACACAGTGTGTGAAAATGGACTTTTCCAGATTTCACCAGCCAGATCTCTTGAATTGAACTGTTCTCTCTCAAACTCTTCCCTGGTACTTCAGGGAATCCCTGGGGTATCTCTTGTGTCCTCACTGGCACCAGGAGCCTTTGGGTGACGATGCTGCCTGGGCCGGGTGGAGGCCATGTCCTGAGTGGCACCCATTCCCTTCATTGTGGGTGCCCAGAAGCCACATGGTGTAACCTGTAGACGAGGGTATAATGCCCTTCTTTCCAGCTCTGAGTCCATGTTCCCATCAACCCATATGACAGCACTGATTGTGCCCCTTGTTTCCAAATGGCCTTTGGAATGTAGGCCCTCTGGCTTCCATTAGTAGGATCTAGTCCCTGGAGACAGATACCGTCTGCCACTCCACTTCCTTCCTACCCCAGGCACCTGTTTCACAAAACTGCCTCGTAAAGCAGATGCCCAGGGATGCCCAACAGATGCCCAGGGATCATGGGGCCCTTGGCTCAGGAGACACAGCGGATCCTGAATCTGTGTGTGTTATTTACTTACTTGTATGTGTGTGTGTGTGTATATATGTATATGTATGTGTATATATATGTATATATATATACATGTGTGTGTATATATATATATATTATGACCGTTTGTCTCTACAACTAGAGTGCATGCCTTTAGGGACAAGACACCCTTCTCTCATCTTCACATCCTCTAGCAGATCTGTCATTGTTCCCTCTGATATCCCCTTGGGCCTTGTTATTTCAGTGTTCTCCTGCTCTCTTCTATCTGCCAGCATCTGCATCTTTGTGCCTGAGGACTTTCTCTGGCTGCTTAAAAAGTCTACTCTACCCTTGTGCAGAACTGGCTAAAATGCTGAGGACAGTGGCTGTAAGAAGTGGTGTATACATATATGCCCAGCCCCCCCACCCCCACCCCGGGAGGGATAGCTCTGTGGGATTATGCTGCTGTTGCCCAAGTGACAGTAACTCAATTGATGACTCTCCTGTGGCTGTCTTCCCCTCCCTGTCACCCACTTCCCACTCCGCGGGTAGATTTCCTCTCAAGCTACTTCCTCTGGATTCCTTATTGAGGGTGTGGGGAAACTTAGGTATATGTCCAGTACAGAGCAGAATATTCGCACACAGGACATGCTTAGTCAATATTTGTAGAAAAATGTGTGGCTACTTCTGGAATATTCATATTAGTCTCTAAAAGAAAGCAGACTGGATTTTTTTTTTTTCTTCATCTGTGTTGTCCCAAATTCTAGCTGGCCTGTGGCCTCAGGCTGCACTCTGCCCATTGTCTGACTGTCCCCGGATGGAAGGGACATACCCGGCTCCGTCCCTCATCCTCACAGCATCTCTTTTATGGCTTATAATACACATTGGGCTTTTTTTTATTTTTAAAGGAATGACTCTTTGAAACTAATGACTGTCTGCATCTTGCTTTCTAGTGCTTAACACAGTGTGAATGAATGAACACAGACTTTGATTCAACTTCTAAAGCATTTGACTCCACATTTGTATTTTAACATTGCCAACTTCATCTCTTTGCTCCCAACTCCTGGTCTAGGAATGTGCCCCTAAAATTCAAGTCTCTTGTTAGAAGGGAGATACCTTTCTGTACGAATGGGTTCAGAATGAGAGCTAAGCTTAGTCTGGAATAGTGGTTCCCAACCTAGGCTGAATGTTAGAAAAATCCCTGGAAACTTAAAAATACCAATTCCAGACCTCCCCACAGACCAGCTCAGGGGCACTCTCCGAGCACAGGGCCTGGATTTAAGCGTGCTTAAAACCTGCCCGGGGGGTCCTCGCGTGGAGCTAAGGTAGACACCACCTGGTCTAGAGATAGAACTTCCATTGCTTCCTTGGGGCACTCCTGCTTTTTGACCAGTGGTGGGTAAACCCAACAGTGTCGTGTTGGATCAAGAAGACCAATTTTGCTGAGATTCAGGGTGAAGTAAAGATTACTAGGATTCTTATAGTCTGTATCAGTGTCTACCAAACTGTCATCAGAACTGGGCAGGGCTTCTAGGGGCCCAGCCCCCTCTGACCTGGCAGAAAGACCTCCCAAGTTGTGCTGCTGGAATGCTGTCCCTCTTGAATCCTTCTATGTACAGTGAATGATGTGCCCTACGATGAGTTCCTGTGGGACTGAGGCCTCCTGCCCAGAAAGTTCGGGCTGGTGGCTTCAAGCAGGGGCAGACAAAGTCATCCACTAATAGCGTGGTCCCCCACCCTTTCCTCCCCTCTCTGTTCCAGTGCCCTCCGGGCCACCCATTCTTCTTTTTCTTCTTGGTTTTTCCCCTTGTCTCTGCTTCTCTCCTGCTATTTTCCACTGTCCTTCGCTTTTTTCTTCTCAGCTGTGCCTTGGAACCGTGCTGCGACCGCCTCCTCTCACAGCTGCGTTTGCAAAGTGTGGGCCCCTTGCCTAAGAGCCAGTGTGGGAGGAGAAAAGGGATGGAGAGAAGGGGATTCTGGAAGAGGGAGCTCACAGTCTGGGAGTTCCAAGCCTGCGTTGAATACCCGGATGTTTATGCAAACTGATCCTTTGTGCTTCGGTTTCCCCAAGTCAATAAATCCCAATGCCTTTAAGGGAAGTTTTCAGGAATGGGGGAATGTGGTGTTTGCGTGGGTCTCAGCTTGCTGGGTGCTGTCCCTGGGGGGCGAGGCATGTGGGCCTACACAGACTCCTTCAGGGCTGTCCCTCTGCTTTCTCCACAGGACTGCAATGTGCCGGTCCTAGCTGCCGTTTGAGAGGATGTCTGGGGTGTCGGAGCCCCTGAGCCGAGTGAAGGTGGGCACGTTACGTCAGCCAGAAGGCCCTCCAGAACCCATGGTGGTGGTGCCAGTAGACGTGGAGAAGGAAGACGTGCGGATACTCAAGGTCTGCTTCTACAGCAACAGCTTCAACCCTGGGAAGAACTTCAAACTGGTTAAATGCACTGTGCAGTCCGAGATCCGGGTGAGTGTGGCGGGCGGTTCTCTCTCTCTCTCTCTCTCTCTCTCTCTCTCTCTCTCTCTCTCTCTCTCTCTTCTGGGCAGTTGAGTGGCCCTCCTTCAACCTAGCAGGCTCTCCTGTATCCACTCCTGGGCTGGGGGCACCAGGAGAAAAGTTCTCAGCCTGTAGGGCCTGGCCTCCTTTCCAGGGGTCTGCAGCCCACTTCCATAGCAGCCTGAGGGCAGGTTTTATAGCCTTATTTTGAACCTCAGGTCATTTATTTGGTGGTCCTTGATTCAACTCATTTCAAGTCATTAAATATTTATGACATTTAAGTATCTATAATACTAGGGCCCCCACCCAAAAAGAATTTACAGTCTGATGAAATTAGGGAAATATACAAGCAATGGCATTGAAACTAGAACAAAAATGGTATAAGACATGTGCTGGGTAGTTAGACAGGTGAGTTGGTGGGGTATTTACAGGATGATAATGAGCTAGAGATGCCCTAGACCAGGTAAATGGTGGGCAGGGCCTTTCTGAGGCAATATTTCAATTGGCTCATTCTCATCCGGGGTCATGAAATTTGTTTTGCAAGTCCAGGTACCCACCATCATGAGGGCACCTAGACACTAGGCAGCCAGTTCACCTTAACCAAACATATAAGAACTTGTCATCAGAAGCAGTTACAATACGTTGATTGATTTTAAACACCTGCATTTATTAACAATCACTGTGTACAGCCTGGATCAATTCCTCTGCATATATTATCTCACTGTAGCCTCCCAATAACCTCATGATGTAATCAGGACCTCCCGTTGCCCTGCCCAGAATATTCCTTTCTGATGATACAAAAGAAAGCCATCATGGTTCTCAATAGGTTGCTTGGTGGGATGGTTATTTGAACAAAGGAAACAGGGACTTTTTGAGACAACTAACCAGGTCTGAGAAAGATGGATGAATTATCTCCAATCCTCTCATTACCAACCCTTCCCCTGTCTTACAAATCAGTATCCCCCAAACTCTGTGAGTGTCTCTCTGGTTGGCGCTGGCAGCAGCCTCTGCACGTCCGTCCCTTGGCTTCCTTCCATCTATGACAGCACACACTACGCTTCCATACACCAGAGCAGAATGTAATTGATTAGGTCACGGCCTTGGCCAGTTATCACAATGGTGTATGGTCTGGTGACTCCCTCTGTTTCCTGTAACTGATGTGATTCAGGCCTTGTTTGCTCATCTCATGGTTCCAGGTATGCAGGTAAAACTGTGTCCTGAGAGTCAGCTTTGGGCACCTTCTTCCAGGAAGGTGTTTTCTTATCTCCTTAGCTATCTACTTCTTAGTCTTCCTTTGGGTGTATGCTTTTGCAGATAGTTAATGCCATCCACAGTGGGGTTTACGAGTGTAATTTTCAGAAGTGAAGCTGATTTTCAAGTTTGGGGGCATTTCCTGGCTCTTTCATGCTGAAAACCAGACAGTATTTGGTTAGTCCAGATCAGGATGTGTTCTGTGGAGTTACAGTGAAAAGAGACCTGAAGGATAGGTAGATTTGAAGCTGCAGCACTTAGGAGCGCAGAGGGATTTCCACAAGGAGAGGACGGCAGGAACAAAGGCAGGGAAGCTCCTAAACAGTGACTAGTTGGGTTAGGCTGGAGTATGGGTTATATTTAGAACAGTGTCTAAAGTCGGGATCAGAGAGGAAAAGTTGGTGGCAGATAAGGGAGGGCCTAGAAGATCAGGCTGAAGACTTTGGAGTTATTCAGGCACTATGAAGACAGTTTTTCAGCAGGGGAGAGGATTTCCTGGAGCTGTCTGATGTCTTGCTGGGTGCTGAAGGGGGAAAAAAATAGAGCAGACCTACAGAAAGGGCAATGACCCCCAGGTTTAAGAGGAGTGGCTAACACTGAGGCATTACTGGAGGGGTATGAGAACAGAGGTGGGGAAGAATAAAGAAAGAAGTGATAATGGCCTTCTAAGAATGTATGTCCAAGCTTTCCTGTTTCCAATCTGTCCAGCAGGCAAAATGTCATGTGCTTATTGCAAACAGCCATGGCTTTAACGCCATCTAGACCTTGAGCCAGATATTGCTCTCCTCTTATTGGTTATGTGGCCTTAGACCCAACACTTAACCAACCTGATTCCAGTCTCCTCCCTTGGGGATCATGCCCACCTGTAGCCTTGTTGTGTGGGTTAGAGATGATAGATGAAAAGCACCTACTTATAGTAGGAGCTCAGTCATTGGAAGCTATTGATTGTGTGGGCATTAGATCATTACCCTGCTTAGGAATCTCCAAGGGTTTCTAATTGCCCAAAGGATAAAGTTCAAGTTGTCTTCTTTTAGTGTTTATCCACCTCTCTGTCATATTTTCAAATAGAGAAGATGATCAGATTTGTGTTTTGAAGCAATACACAGTATCCTGTAAGATGTCAAGAAGTGTGTCCTGGAGAAGGGGTGCTTTGGTCAAAGAAGTTTGAGAAATGCTTGGTTCAAGAATTCTGAACAGATTTCTTCGCAACAGGATTTCTCAGAACCTTAAATGTGCTAACATGCAGGGTCGGTCAACTAAGAAAGGACCACAGAGAGGAGGTTTCCTTAAGTAAGCCATTTCTTAGTTGCCTAAGAAACACTTCTTCTTAAAGTTGGACCACTAGTCCTCTGGAAAATCATTTAGGGATCTGTTTTCCTTAAACTCTGACAGCGGTACAAAACGGGCTGAAACTACGGGAGTGGCATTGGGAACAAAGACAGGTCAACAGAGCTGAGTGCATCTAGGGAGGCAGAGTCAACAGAATGTGATGATTAACTAGATGTAGGGAGGCAGACAAAGGAAGGAGACGAGGATGACTCAAGCTTTCACTTGGGCAATTGTATGGGTGTTGGTACCATTCATTGAGCTACCAACGGAGAAAGAAAGAGCATTCAGAGATTTCAGCTTTATGTGTGTTGTGTTTATGAAACACCCCCATGGAAGAACGTGGGTCTGGAGCTCAGGAGGGAGAAAGGACCTAGAGATGAGGATTTGGGGGTCATTATGTACTCATACCAGGCGAATGGATAGAACCACCCACGAGAATGAGTAGAGCAAGAGAAAAAGAGTTCCAATTAGGAAACTTTGAGAATTCATCTTCTTCGGGGCTGGTAAAGAAAGGGAAGCAAATGAAGGCAAAAGATGAATCATTCAGAGAAAGACGAAAAACACACAAAAGAATAGGCAAGGGAGACAAAAGCAGAGGCAACGTTGAGGAAAGAGTGGTTAGCAGTGTCTGGCACTCAGAAAAGTCAAGTCAGATAAAACTGAACATAGGTTCATCGGCTTCAGGAGCAGGTGCCATAATGACCTTTTGCTGTGTGGTTTCAGTGGAGAGAGGGGCAGAAGCCGTTGTGCAGTCAGTTGGAGAGTGGAGACAATGAGTATAAGTGACATTTCAGAGAGGTTTTGATCGTGAAGGGAAGGAAAAAGGGGAAGGCAAAAGGAACAGTGTTACCTGCAGAGGGAACAGCATATGTGAAGGCCCTGAAGTGGGAAGGAACATGGCAGGTTTGAAGCTAAAGAATAGCAAAGCTTGGCTATTTAAACCCTATTAACAATTTTGGGTTTTATCCCATCTCTTGTGGAAGTCACTGATATAGCTTAAGCATATGAATGACATGAGACTGCATTTTTACAAGATCACTTAGATTAAATAGTGGAAAATAGATTGGAGGAAGCACATGCCATCATTATCTCCATTTTGTATATAAGGAAATAAGGTCTAGAAGAGCAAATTGCTAGTAAGTGGTGGAACCTATTTTCAAACTCAGTCAACCCACCTCCAGAGCCTAAACTCAACCACTGTGGTATACAGAGAGAAGAAAATGTATCCAGAGAATTCAAGGGATGGAAATGAGAGCTTTTGCTGATGGACAGGAGGTACAGGAATGAGGAAGAGGGAGATATGAAGACTGGCAGCCCTGGTTCAAGTGGACAGGGTCCTACTCCCTAAAATGAAGAATACTTGAGGAGAAACTAATTGGGGACTGGGCAGTCACACGTTCAGTTTTGGATCTCTCAAGTACAATTGAGATGCTCTAACGTTTTCACTTGAAAACGCTGAGTAGACTGTTTGATACATGATTCTGGAGGAGAGAACTGGGCTGGGGAGACATTGGAGTGGTATCAGCCTCTGCGTGGTGGTTGAAGGCATGGCTGTGGGTGAGATCACTGACAAAAGAGTCCTGAGTGATTTCATCAGCCATTCCATAAATATTTGCGGAGTGCCCCCAAGTACCTGTGCCATGTTTGTTATGACCTGGGGAATATCATCATACCCCAAACACAGATGCACCCCCTGTTTTCATGGGGCTTCCAGGCCAAGGGTGAGTCTGACGTTGACTCATACTAATGAATGAAGCTTTTTACAAGTGGAGGCAAGTACTCTCTCAGGAATGAAGAGGTTCTATGAGAGTATGGAATACAAAAGGACTCAGCCCAAATGTCGAGGAACAGCTTTGGTCTTCAGGACCTGTTTATGGACACTGTGTCCGGTTTTGTAGGTCCAGACCCAGCTTCCCTGCCTGAGACTCTCCAAGGGCAGCCCCTCCCACCCTCTGCTTCCTGACCTCTCCTTGCACTTGCCTTCTCTTGCTGGGCTTTGTCCTTTGACGGATTTTTCTACTTCCAGCTCCGTATCTTCTTTCACCATCCTCTCCATGCTTAAAATGCTGCCAGCTCTTTCCAGATTGCCAAGATTGCCTGGCCCTTCCTTTAGAGCACTTCTGAAATTCTGACACCCCTAGCTAGAGCTGTGTCTGATTGAGTAGAAGCAATCGAGAATCACAGTCCATGTGGTAGCACATGTCCAAAACATAGTTCCTCCAGGCATATGTGCTCACTGCATGTTTTTCTTTTTATTCTCAACTTCTTTCTATGTGAGTGTCATAGCCTCATGATGCCTTCTCTGTGCTGTTAAAAGCTGTGTGAATAGCTGCTGGCCCTTGTGCTTAGGACCCAACAGAATTTAGATGGGCGTTGAAGAGAATTGAGCAATGTGCCGAATGAGAAATGCGTTTTGCTCTTCTTGATTTTCCACATCCCTTTTGTCTGATATCCATTGGAAACTGTGTTTGCTTGGGAGCTCTGAATCTCTGTAGCAAGTGGAGGCTTCTATTATGTGTTTCTTTAACATGCTAATTTGCTTGTCTGGGAAAGGGGTTAAGATAACACTTTGTAAACAACTAGCAGAGTGCCACCCAGACATGCCCACACAGGGCGTCTCTCTTTGATTCTCACAGCCTCACAGCCAATCTTTCATTCCCATTTTTTCTCTCTCTCTCTCCCTCTCCTTCTCCCTCTCCTCTTCTCTCCCTCCCTTCTCCTTTCTCTTCCTCCTCTCTCACTCTCTTCTGAGGTAGGTTGGGTGTCAACCGACCATACGTCCTGGTTTGACTCAGGCAGTCTTAGTTCATACACATTGTCCAGCGATGACTATTAAAACTGCCCCTGCCAATCTCAAGAGCATCATGATTCAGAGGATAAGTTATATGGTCGCCTACTGCTAAGTGCCATATTGGCTCCTCTCTCTGCCTCACAATGACTTGCTGGCTTATGGTGTTTTCTCTCTGGCTGACCCACTCACTGCATGGGCCCCTCTCTGTCCATCATCGGGCCATCTGTGTCTCAGAAAAGTAGGCACTTGTCTGCGATGCGGTGGGGTTCCAACGGTGCAGGCGTGGTCCTCACATCCAAGACCCTCGCTTTTGGCCAGCTTCTGTTATGCTGAAGAGCCACATTCGAGATTCATCTTTGTTTCGTCTCAAAGCATCACTCCATTTGGAACCCACATTTACATCCCTGAGAGGGACAGACTGAGGCATTCGGTGCCCTTCCCACCTGGTTCAGTTGTGTCCCCTCCCCCACACAGGGCTTCCAGGCTGGCTGGTACCATCTGCCTAATGTGTGAGGAGTGCAGATTCCAGTCCCAAATTCACCCTGCTCTGCACATGTTTGTACTTACTGTCCTCCCCTGTAAATTCAGTGGTCACGCAATACGTTCCAGAATATTCCCAGAGACGCAGATTTCAGATATTGGGACCCATTCTGCCCTGTACTCGTCACACAATCCTTCCAGTTAGTTTCAAATTTAAACTTGTTATTAACCAGACACTGGGTGTTACGAACTGGATGTTTGTGTGCCTTCCCCCGCCCATCTCCAAATTCATATATTGAAGCCCTAGCCTCCCATGTGATGACATTTGGAGGTAAGGCCTTTGGGAGATGAGTAGTGTTAGACGAAGTCATGAGGGTCCCCATGACATGATAAGTGTCCTTGTAAGAAGATGAAGAGCCCAGAGCTCTCCCCCAGCCATGCGGAGGCACAGTGAGAAGGTGGCTGCCTGCAGACCAGGAAGTGGCCCTCACCAAGAACCAAATCTACCAGCACCTTGACCTGGGATTTCACAGCCTCTAAAACTGTGAGAAATAAATATCACTGTGGCCACCTAGTCTCTGGTATTCTGTTATCACAGCCCGGGCTAAGACGCAGGGCCAGCTGCTCTATGTGGTCAGAGGAGCAGTCTCTAGCCCACAGTTCATCCATTCAGGTTCTTTGTTTCCAGAACAATCCCTGCTGCCGGCCTTCCCATGCCTCTAGGGGCAGAACCACAAAGTTGAGGTGTAAGAAGAAGGGAAGGCATGATTACCTGTCCTGGAAAATTGCCATTTCTAAAAAAAAGGTTACCCTAAACAGAGTAAAAGAAGCCACGCAAAGCCAGTCCCCCATACATAAGAACAGTCACTGAAAACCTGAGAGGAAAAGGTTCAGCCAGGAAACCACAAGCTGACACCACAGAGACACTCACAGTGATAAAAAGAGGTACATTTACAAGGACATTTTCTTTTCTGTACCCCCTCCCCACTTCCTGTGTGCGCTCACCATGCCAGCCCACCTACCCACAAACGCATGCAGAGGGGAGCGTGATGCCGAGCTCTGAGCCTCTCTTTATTTATCTGTATGACTAGATTTATTATATTGATAAATTAGCAGTGTGGTGACTGTGCTTACATTTCTATTTTTATGTGGCCGTTTCATTGCTGAATGTCCTTGTTAGATACAGGTTTTTAGCACGTCAAAATGAATGCTTTCAGAGTGGGGTAAGTTATGCTAACTTTTATTATTTGGTTCATCAGTCACTTTTTAGAAATTATCTCTTAGGTATGCAGAGAACTCGGAAGTTGCATAGTAGCTATTATATTTGGTTCCTAGGGCGGCCGTAACAAATTACCAGAGAACTGGTGGCTTAAAAACAACAGAAACATATTGTCTCCTAAGAGGACACTCCTTGGCCTCTTTCAGCTTCTGGTAGCTCTACGCTTCCTTGGCTTATGGCTGCATACGTAACCCCAGTCTCTGCCTCTGTCTTCACATCCCACTCTCCTCTTCTCTCTGTGTGTCTTTTAAAAGGACACGTCATTAGATTTAGGAACTACCCAGATAGTCCAGAATGATCTCATCTTGAGATCCTTAATTTTATTACATCTGTAAAGACCCTTTTCCCAAATGAAGTCACATCACAGGTTCCAGAGGTTAGGACGCAGACATATCTTTTGGGGGCATCATTTAGCCCATGACCGCCATCAGTTAGGATCACAGTGTCTGTTGCTGGTAAGCCCACTCAAGTGTACACAGACCTGTGTCTACGGTATGCAGGTGAGCGGAAGTGCTCTGCACACATATGCACACCCACACGGAAGCAAGGCTACGTGCTGGGAAGGGAGCACGGAGCACAGACTGAGGAAAGTCTCATTTTTTCCCACTATTGCCGGGTATTCTCAGTTGCCAGGCAGCCCGTGGCCTGCCTGTCCCCTGGCCTGATGTTTCCTGTGATACTGCCCGTGACGCCACAGGCAGGTGCCTTGTCTCTCCTCAGGTGATCTCATCCAGTCACATAGTTTGAAATTCTAGTTTTAACCGGTGGCACCCAAATTTGTAATTCTGGCTCCGATCCCCTCGCACGACTCCAGCTCACATATCCACCTTCCTGCTTGCCGTCTCCACGGGATGTCTAACTTCCACGTGAAGAATCAAACTCATATCCTCTCCTAAAACTTGACTTCTCTTCCAATCCTTCCCAGCTCCATTCATGGCAGCTCTGTTCTCTAAGTGAATTGCATCTCAGGCTATAGACCTCAGAGTCATTCTTAAATTCTTTTTCTCTCACACTCCCTAATTTAATCCATCAGTCAACCCTGCCGTCAAAACATATCTGGATTCTGACCACTTCCTTCTCATCACCTCCACTTCCTCCCTTACCTATCACTTCCTGACTGCTTCGGCCCTGGGGTTCATTCTACAGGTAGTAGCCATTGTGAATTTTCCAAACACATAGAGGGATATGTTTGAGGTATAGCTTAGATCATATCACTGATCTTCTTTAAACTCTCCAAGGATTACCTGTCTCACTCAAAATAAAATCCAAAGTCCTTACCTTAGCCTACAACAGGGGTTGACAAGCAATGGCCTGCAGGCCAAATATGGCCCACCAACCATTGTAAATAAAGTTTATTTGTGTGTATATTGTCTACGGCTACTTTTGAGCTACAGCAGCAGACTTGAGTAGTTGTGACAGAAGCCTTACAGCCAGCAAAGCCTAAAACATTTACTACCTGGCCCTTGACAGAAAGTGTTTGTCAGGCCTGGCCTAGCCCCCTCTGTCCTTTTCTCCCATCACTTCCCTCTTGCCCTCTGCTCCACAGCCCCACTGGTCTCTTCACAGTTGCTCAAGTACACCAAGCATACTGGGGCCACACAGACAACCATCGTGTGGGCTCTTTGCTCTCTGGTCCTTTTGCCGGAAAGACTTGCCCCACAAGGCCACCCCTCTCCCTCTTACGTCCTTTGGGCATCTCTGCAAATACTGCTTTATCTGGCCACCTCATGTAAAATAGCAGCCCTCTGTCATTCTAGTGCCCTTGCCTGCTTTGTGTGTCTTCTTAGCACTTGTCTGAGCCTAAGATATTATTATGCTTATTTGTTTATTGTCCCCCCCTCCCCGTAGAAAATAAGGTCCATGAGAGGGACTTCTCTTTTGTTTCCCTAATTTCATTAATGAGTCAATATTTCATGATGGATGGATGGATGGATGGATGGATGGATGGATGGATGGATGGATTGATTCCAGTTATAAAGGCAACAAAAGCTGACTAAAATTCCATGTTTCAGTTGGGGGAGAAAGAATTTCTAATTGACCTTCTGTGCACCAGGGGTAGCATCTTTTGTCTGTGGCAGCAGCTGCCTAAGAAGTATGGTGCGTAGGGCAGACAGACGTAACCACTATGTCAGTCTTCCCAGATGAGGCAGATGATCCGAGTCACTGGAGAGTTTTTAAAATACCAGATTTCCGAGACCCGCCCCAAATGCACTGAATCTGAATCTCAGGGATGCCAGGATCCATCACTGCCTCAGAAAGGACCTGTGGGACCCTGTCTGCCTATAGGACACCCAACTGTCTCACATGCTCTGGGGAAGGATTACCAGCAATCATGTAGATGGTGGGCAGCCCCAGGTTATGAGATCATCATTACAAGATACTGAGTCTGAAAGGGTCTATTAAAGGGTGACAAGAGAGCGTTGGATGGAGCAGAAGGGGAGAGAATCTAGATGGGCACCAGGTGGTTGGAGATGGTACCATAGCTCTCCCATTCCCCCACCTTAGCAATTGACAGGCTGCATAGTGACGACCTCTTGTTGGTCTCTAAGCAGAGGTGGCCTCCTGGAGAGCGGGGACGATGGCTTGTTCACCACTGTATCCCCACTGCTCTCACAGCGTGTAACACAAAAGAGATACCTGGTAGATGTTTGTAGAATGAAGGAATGAACAAATGAATGAACTGATGCCTACAGAGTACTCAGCTGAGGACAGTAATCTCCTAGATCACTTGATACAAAGACCAAATAGGAAGTTGAACGGAGGGAAGATTGTCATTCATAAATGATAAAGTGTAGGAGGGTTAATAGAATTTCAGCTGGATGAGAATAGAATTCCCTGTACATACTCAGGCAAGTCACGTGTCCTCCCTGGGTCTCAGTTTCTTTGTTTCAAAACAGAGTCAAATTTCGTGGTCTCTAAATTTACGTAAAGCTCTAAACTTCCAGTCGAAGTTTTATGAGCTTAAGAAACAGCTAAGTGTCTGTAGAGTTTTAGATTTTATTTTTGTGGCTACATTGGTAAGGTCTGCTTTCATATACGAGCTTCTGAGATCTACAAGGCAAAATATCTGTTCAACTTTCATTAAGATCTGGGTGAAGAGATTCAGTCTTTTTTCTCTCTGGCCCTGCGACACTTACTGTCGAGTCAGTCCGCATTTTAATTTCCGAGTTATGTATGTTACAGGGGGTTTATTCGCCTCTTAAAGCTGAGCCTATCAGCAAGGTGTGAGGTCCCCAGTTGATAGCACCTGAGCCAAGCACGTGGGCATAAGCGATGGCATTTGTCTCCAGGTAGAAGAGATATCTGCTCCTCTCATGTCACTATGGCACTGAATTTTTTATGCAAAACCAAGCCTATTATGATCGCTAAACTTAAATGTTTATTTCTGAAGATTTTTTTTTACAATTATAAAATGAATATAGGAGCGACATACATGAAAGGAGAACTAGAGATCAGTATCTCTCATGACCTTAGATGCCAAAATCCTCAATGAAATATTAGCGAATTGAATCCAACAGTATATAAAATGAATGCATATTTATTCAATAATAATAATACATTTTATTTATCACTACTATGCCCAAGCCCCTATGCTAAGCTCCTTAGCTATAGCCTCTCAGTTAATCATCATGAGAACCCTATGAGATAGGAATATTTTTACATTTGACAAATGAGGAGAACAAAGCAGAGATGATAATTTGCCCAAAGTCACAAAGCACATCAGAGATGAAACAGTTTCTGACTCCAAGGCCATTCATTCTCTTAACTACTACATTATATACAAAAGTTCTAATACAGGAAATCCAGAATAAAAAAATATATGTATATATGTATAATTGCACTACCCCAAGACAACACTGTTCACATTTTGATATATTTCATTCTGGATTTGTTTTGTTTCTGCTTCTATCACTGTCATACTTTGTATATGATTTTATATCCTATCTATCCCATTTATTATAATAGAAATAAGAAGTCCAAGAGTTTAGTAATGCACGGAAACCCCCTTAGAAATGGAGGGGGGATGACAGTGTCATGTGCTTATAATTTAATATCTGCTCTTTATTTACACCCCTCCTCAGATCCCAGTCTCAAACTCCAGGGTTCCCAAGCCACCCACACTTCTGACCAACTGGCTATAAATTTAAGAGTCCCAGCTGGCCCCACAGGTCCAGGAATACTCGTTGTATTTAATCATCCTATCTCTTTGGTCTCCTCCAATCTGGAAGAGTTCCTCAGTCTGAAAGAGTACAGGCCTTTTACTCTATTGGTCTCTGAGAAGACCCCTCATCCTAGGTCTCAAGACTAAACTCAGCATGAACTCTTGGTAGGAATATCTCAGAAATGGTGCGGGGCTGTTCTGGGTGCATCAAGGTGAGAGAGACGTGCTCTGTTTACCTGTTCTATTGATAATGATGATGTTAATCTTGATGACCTAGTCATTTGTGTCTGTCAGGATTTCCTTGGTGTATGATTAGTGTCTAAGGGAAGATACGCTAAGACATTGTCAACATCCTACACATCATCAGACCTCCACCCTCCAGCTTTATCATCCATTGATGAATCATGCCTAAACCAACCAATGCTGAGTTTGTTGCCAAATGGTGATGTTCTGTTTCCATCCCTTCTACATTTACTAGTTGACATGCTGCTGTGAGGAGGAACATTCCCTACTCCCTCATTTATTTACTTACATATCACATATCCTATTTTATTTGGTGGGATGTAATCTATTCCTATCGTCATATATTTTAAATGCTTAGATTGTCCCAGATTTAGCCAGGGTCAGCCCCTTTAAGCTGATACTGTTTCCTTGTTATGTAGCCCCAACATTCTCCTAATACTTCCTTTTTCTCCAGCACAAAAAGATATTTCAGGCTCATCTCGCACTTTCTTTGCCCCAGCCCTGGAATCACCCATTCCTTCAAGGAGCCCTGGATGCTTTTAGTGGAAAAGAATATTTGGAAACTAAGACTGGGTGTTTGGTATGCAAATGGCTGGCTCGCTAGCTAGTTTCTCTCTCTCTCTCTCTCTCTGTCTCTCTCTCTCTCTCTCTCTCTCTCTCTCTCTCTCTCTCTCTCTCTCTCTCTCTCTCTGTCTCTTTCCCCCCCCCAACCTCTCAGCATGAGTTCTCACCAATACTTCCAATTCCAATTCCTCACCAACGGTTCTCTCTAGCCTGTCCCTCTCCATATTTCAAGTACTTTCTCCAACAATAAGAAACCCATTTCCCATTATCCGTAATATATTTACTCCTTTGCTCAATCCCCATATCTGTAACCAGTGGTCTAACCACTGAAGCCATTGTGGCCCTGGCCCCACCTTTGCTTTGCTCCTGGCTTTGCAGCCACTGCCAGCCCCTCAGCTTCACCACTTTGACCTCTGGCCATACCACCCTTCCAAGGGAAGGAAAAAGAAAAAGATTAAAAGATGAAGAAACCAGGCTTTGTTTTTCCAATCTTTCTTTGTTTTTACAAAAGCATCAGAATCTATACTGGATTGCTGTGTTAAAGCAATGCTTGTGTTGGGTGGCCGGTTAGCTCAGTCGGTTAGAGCCTGGTGCTGATAACACCACGGTTGCCAGTTTGATCCCCGCATAGGCCACTGTGAGCTGCGCCCTCCTTAAAAAAATAATAATAATGCTAGTGTTTTGATTTTTTTTTTTCCAGTATTACTTTGTGTCAGGTTCTGTGCTAAGGAGTTTTATCTAATTTAAGCCTCACAAAACCATTCAAAATAGGTGCTGGTGTTTTCTCCATGTTGTAGATGGTTATATGTAGGCTTGGTGGCATGACATGGCAAAGATATGAAACAGAAATCGGTCAGTGCCTGAGAGTTTTAAAATTTGCCTTGGAGGGCCCTCTGTGTTCCAACAGGAGTGGGCTCGATTCACCAGTTATGTATACAACTGCATGAGAAACCTGCGTTCAACTGGAACCAGTGTGATTCAGATCTAGGCAGGACCTTATAGATGGGCTTCCAGGCAGCGGCACAATTGTCCTCCTCTTAATCCAGCTTCTTGTGAGGGAACTGTGCCGCCTAACCCCTTCCTGTGAGTCCTGTCCTATGTCTTGCCCAGCCCCTCCATCGCACAAAGCAGCTTGGTCTAGTAGAAATCCTCCAAGTCCAGTGGCCCAGTGTTCAAAACCCAGCTTAATCCCATGAGGTGTGTGAGTTCCATCAGTTTCCCATCAGCCACATGGGCCTGTGACACGTACTTCCCTGTGTCGTGCGGATTCAATAAAACAATGTATGCAGAGTGTCTAAAAGTACCCACAACAGAACCTAAGTGATGCTGGCTATACTGGAAGCCACTCAGAGGCGATGCGTGGTAATTGTCAGTTGGTTTGGTTGGAATGAAATGCAGAAGCACAGAATCTGTGCTCTTTGCCTTGATGCATTTTCTCCTTTGCTTCTGTTCTCTCCTCTCAGGTCATCTGTCTCTGCTTCATTTTGCCAGTTTGCTCACTCATCAAATAGAGCCTACTGTATACCCAACTTTGCACTAAGTGCTAGAGAATCAGAGATGAATAAAACATTCAGACAGGACCTCACCCTAGAGAACCGCCCTGCCAGGCCCACATGAAGACTGCGGGGGCCTAGAAGGAGGCACCTCTGAGTCACGTCCCTCTCTTTTCCTCTGCAGGAGGTCATTGCCTCCATCCTGCTGAGCGGGCGGATCGGGCCCAACATCCAGCTGGCTGAGTGCTATGGGCTGAGGCTGAAGCACATGAAGTCAGACGAGATCCACTGGCTGCACCCGCACATGACAGTGGGGGAGGTGCAGGACAAGTACGAGTGTCTCCACATGGAAGCTGAGTGGAGGTAGGATGGGAGCCCGGGGCTCTTGAATGTGGGGAGATGAGTGTGGAGTGGGGAGGCCCTTCCTGGGAGCTCTCCCAACCGCTGAGAATCTTCTAGAAAATCTGAATGATGTTTTAGGCTTAGTGCCCCTGCAGTATCCAATGCATGTATTTGTCAAGGCCTAACATGGGCTCACAGCACACCCCCATCCCAGAGCAGATATCTTCAACATCCCTAGACAAGATGCTAGTGGGGTTATGAAGCAGGAGTAACAGAAGTGCAGGGAGGAGAAGGAGCCAGGCCAAAGGCTAGTTTGCCATGAAGAAGCGTGGAGACTCAGGATGAGCACTGAGCATCACCTGTTGGTCACCCCTCTGTCCTCTGTGGTCTTCCACCCAACCGAAAGTCCTGCATGGGTGGCCAGGAGCCTCATGGGCAGCCTTTTGCATGTGGGGGTTGAGGTTGCTTCTGCCCTTGGCCAGCCTTACTCTTCCTTTAGATACCAGAGAGTCTGAATTTCCTGTCCCAGGTATGACCTTCAAATCCGCTACTTGCCAGAGGACTTCATGGAAAGCTTGAAAGAAGACAGGACCACGCTGCTTTATTTTTACCAACAGGTAAAAGTGTTTTATCTTCCTGTCCCCAGTGTCCTATTACACCTTAAATGCCAAGTATTGGCCATCCTCTCCTAGGGAGAGAGAAGGACAAAGCCCAGATGTTGGAGGTCCCAGTCCAGGAAAATTCTCTCAGGGACATCTGTTGGCCCCTGGTCAGCTGTCCAACTCTGCCACTCTCACAGCTAATGAAGTGTTGGCTAACCCCACCCCATATGCTCACGGCTCCACTTGAACTTTCCTGGTGGCTCTTACTGCCCAGGAGACCTAGCTGGTGAAGCAGGCAGGGCAGACCCAAGGAGAAGGCTGTAATCTTAGACACACAGGCTCTGCCATCTCACACACCAGTCTGCTAGCCCAGCTCTGCCACTTACTAACCTGGTACCTCCAGGGACTTAACTTACCTGCATGAATCTGTTTCCTATTCCATAAAATGGGAATGATAATAATAATACCTACTTTATAGGGTTGTTGTGAGGTCCCAATGATATTATTAGTAGTGTGCTGGTAAACCAGCTCTCTGAAGACAAAAAAACCCTGATTTGTAGTACTTGCCAATTTCCATGGTGTAAATGGGCCTGTTTCAAGCTGCCAATATATCAGCCAGCTTGCAAAATTTCAGAAAATTTAATACTGGCTTTCATGAGCTGTTTGGAACTGCTCCAACACACCACCAACTATAGAACATGTAAAGTGCCTAGCACAAGACCTGGCACAGGATAAATGCCAAGTAAGTGGCATTATATTCTGTCTGGTTTTAGCTCTCTCTTATCTCTCCCCTCTTCCCCCCGCCCTTTTGCTAGAGATCAAGCCAGACTTTTCTTATATAGTGGATGACACCTGTCACAACTTACCAACAAGACTTTGGATAAAATTACTGCCTCTTCCCCAAATCTGAGTTTTCATGTGTCCAAAATGAGGAGTGAGAGGGGTATCTGAACTTCCTGCATCATGGAGCCAGTGGGGACATGTCTAGCACACATCAAAAGCCTGAAGCCTCAGTCTTTGGAGACAGCACTACCCAGGGTTCTGGAGGGAGGCAGGGGCAGAGCTCGGGGATGGGGGGGTGAGACCCCATGTCCTCCACTCTTCATCTTCTGCTATGCGTTTCTACATGATGGGGTACGTGAGAGAGGCAGCTCAGGGTGGCAGGGTTGTGTTCAAGGCACCCACCAGTTCCTGGCGCCTCTGCTCAGGAAAACAGGGAATGAGGGCAGGAAGCTCAACCATGACCTTTCTCTTCGCCAGCTCCGGAGTGACTACATGCAACGCTACGCCAGCAAGGTCAGCGAGGGCATGGCCCTGCAGCTAGGCTGCCTGGAGCTCAGGTATGTTGTCTCGAGTCTTCTCCAGGGAAGGTACCTGTGCCTCCCCTCCTGGTCAGCTCAACTTTCCTCCAGGGTGGGAAGCAAGAATGGGTATATGAGAGCCGGAAGGGGACAAGTGGTGACCGGCAGGGTCAGACCCTGAGGTGCTCGTCATCTGGTCCTTGGGATAGAAGTATCAGGTTCTCCCTGGTTGGTGTCCCCATCTTCCTTTGGCGTCCACTGCTCTTGCCTCCAGGATGCCTGCTTCTTCCATCTATCTGCCATTCAAGTGATTCCATAAATATTTCTTTGAGCCTTAGGCAAGATTATGGGAGGTATTCAAATCTGTGTTGTTTGCTGCTGTGTCCCCAGCTCCTGTAGGCACAAGTAAATATGTATGGAATTAGTGAATCGTCCAAAGGGGCCCTGAAATGTACAGTGTTTGGGAGGTGACAGGTGTATCTATAATTGATCATAATACAGGGCAGGATGAATTATGTGCCAAACAGATGTACATATAGGAGCCATTAATCCTGCCTGAGGACATCAGGAAGATGTGATTTGAACTGCTCCAGGAAGGAGGAGAAAGATTTCCGTCAGTAGATAATGGGGGGAGGGGGTTTGTGGGGTGGCCAAGAAGTGTGCATTCTTGGTTCAGGGACCAGTGGAAGGAAAAGAACAGACTGGAGGTTAATGGGACCTGAGCTTGGGGAGATAGTTGGAGCTGACGGTGGAAGACTTTGAATGACAGTCTAAGAAATAGGTCTTACTCTTGGCTATTGGGCTGAGAAGGTGATGTGGTTAAACTCTAGTGCTCTCTTGACCAAAGCAGCACCATTCGGCTTCACCATCCATCATCATCCACCTGCCCATTCCACCCTCCCATCGCTTTTTCTATACCCCATATCTGTCTTAGAACAGTGGTTCCAAAATCTGGTTGCAAATGATAATCACCTGAGAGCTTATTAAAGTAGAATCACCCTAACCCCATCCTTGGAAACTCTGGCTTAGTAGGGCTCGGTGGAACTTTAGGATATACAGTTTTGACAAGTTTCCCCACCACCCCACAGAAGATTTGGATGCAGTTAGCCTCATGAGTTGTTGGAAGGACTTTCAGGACCATTGTCAGGAAAACCTTTGGCAAAGGATTACTTTTGGTTTGCTGGAAATGTGGTACCAGGAAAAGTCCTGATCCTATCTGTGATATTAGAGTTACAGAGAGTAGAACCCTGGTGCTGTTTTCTGCAGAGTTGGGGGCCACTGAGGAATTCTGGTTTCCATTGTGTGTTTCAGAGAGAGTGCTGAGGCGTCCCCCAGGGAGGCCCATGGGATGTGAAGGGGAGGGTCCCACTTTTATCTCAGTGTGTGAGACTGTTGGTGTTTGTGACAGAATGAGTCAAGGACAGCCTTGGAAGGCTCCTCATTGATTTTCCACTTGGTGACTATGTCAATAAGCAAGGAAACACTCCGACCCTCTGTGCAGAAGTCTGCAACCTATGATGCCAATTCGAAGACAGACCCCTCACCGCAGTTAGTAGTGGTCCTGGGAGTTCCATGCTGGTGGGTCGGGGGCTATGTGTGAAGTTTACTTTATTACGTGTGCCCTTTTATGTCCTTCCAAGACCACTGCAGCTCCCATAACCTTCATTGCATCTTACATGGTCTCATCTTCTCCTCTGAAATTTGACACCTCGAAAAAGCTTACGTTTCCCTTTTTATTTGTGGATCTCATACCCCGGACTCTAGTATCATTTTGAGACTCCAATCATCTAAGTCACCTGTCAAAGTAGCATCTCTTAGTAGCAAAATGACAGCATAGATAAGACCCATTAACATTCTATTTTACGTTCTTATTTCCTTAAATTATCCCCAAACTATTATTGGTTGTAATAATAATAACTATTATTATTTAGCACCAGACACTGTATAAATGTGCTGGGGGATGCAATGAAGCCTCTGACACGGCTTCATTTACAGTCTTGTCAGGAGTGTATACTCTCATGCTGTCTGCTGTCTTATCAACTCAGGCTTACTGCAAAACCCATGATTGTTTTATGACAGGGACGCATTGTTTCACATCTCCTGGGTTTAAGGAACAGGTCAGGTAAATGTTCCTATTCTTATAGGTAACCTTTGAGGTACAGGTTATATGATATTAGGGAGAGGATGTGGAAAACACCTCTTTTGTAGGTGTAATAGAAAAATTTTCAAGCCTATCATTTTTAAAGTTGAGTACAAAGGTATACATTATCACAGACTATTTTAAGTCAAGGTATAACCATTTCTCACCAAGAGAGATGGATACATGTCTGAAAATTGGGCCATAGGCAGAATTTTCTGGGGCTTGCTTTTTTTTTTTTCCCCCTGAAATGATTCCAGAGTGCAGTCTACCTACAGATATGGACAAAAGTTCTTGTCCTATTAACATCATTGATTGTATTACCTATAGATATATGGTGTCTCCGGAAAAAAAAAATTCTTTCCTGGCTTAAACAATAAGTATGCTATATGCACAAGATATGAGATTAGCAAGATGAATCCTCAGGGGGCTCAATTCATATCAAGGAGCAATTGGGTGTAAAGATGAAGAGCAAAGGGTCTGAAATTGGGCTGCCTGGAAGACCCCGGGTCTTCCATTTACTGGGGAAGTCACTTAAGCTCTTTGTGCTTCAGTTCCTTCATCTGTAAAATGGGAATGATAATCATAATAATAGCAACCTTAGAGGATTATTATAAGGAATAAATGAGTTAATTTTTTAAAGTACCGTGTTTCCCCGAAAATAAGACCTAGCTGGACAACCAACTCTAATGTGTCTTTTAGTGCAAAAATTAATATAAGACCCAGTATTATATTATATTATAAAGACCTGGTCTTATATTATATATTATATTATATTATACCCAGTATATTATATTATATTATATTATATTATATTATATTATATTATATCATATTATATTATATAAGACCCCATCTTATTTTACTTATTTTATTATAAGATGGAGTCTTATATAATATAATATGATACAATGTAATATGATTTTTGCTCCAAAAGATGCATTAGAGCTGATTGTCCATCTAGGTCTTATTTTCGGGGAAACACGGTACTTAGAACAGTGATAGGGACTGAAGTATTCAATAATTATTCATTATTTGTACTTTTTTTCCCTTTACCCTTATTTATTATTTTTATTTTTTTAATTTATCTTTAATAGACTTTAATGTCTAGAGCAGTTGTAGGTTCATAACAAAATTGACGGGGAGGTACGGATTTTCCATATACCCCTCACCCCCACACACACACAACCTTCCCCATTATCAACATCCCCACCAGAGGGGTACATTTGTTACAATCGATGAACCCACATTGACACGTCATTATCACCCAGAGTCCATAGTTTAGGGTTCATTGTTGATGTTGTACATTCTGTGGGTCTTGTCCAACATATAATGACATGTATCCACCATTATAGTATCACATAGAGTAGTTTCACTGCCCTAAAAATCCTCTGTATTCTACCTATTCATCCCTTCCTCTCCCTAACCCCTGGCAACCAGTGATATTTTTACTGTCGTCATAGTTTTGCCTTTTCCAGAATATCATATTGTTGGAATTAGACCTAATCGATTTTTATTGATTTACTGGAGGTACTTTGTAAATGCCAAATGCATCATTTTATCTACTTGTCCCCCTATAAGTTAAAATGTGAAATGCATAGCCCACATGCTAGAAATTAGTACCTTCCCAGTTTGAGCAACAAATAGCCTCACCTTCTCCTGAGATTTCCAGGACCATTGCCCACCCCTAGCAGAGCCCCACCCAGAACACTCTGACCTAAAATCTCAGATAAATGTGTAACCCAATAGTAGTTAAGTAGTAACTGATAGTAAGTAAAGATTAACGGAAGAATCCTCAGCTTACTTCACAAGGCATTTTGTCTCATAGTCAGTTTGTAAATGTTGGTGATGAGTTACTATTTCTATTGCTTTTTAGAAGGAACACACAACCACATGGATTTTGCAAAGAGGTTTCTTTACTTTCTGCTGTCGTTACTTGGATAACAGTCATGGACCTGTGCCTGCCCATAGGCCCTCAGTCTACCTAGCATTAACTCATCAAAATGGCACACCTGGGCTGGGGAGGACCAACCAGGCACTAGAGGGCGCCCCTAGTACATGCAGCCTCATTCAAGGATGGCCTTTGGGATGAGTTGGGGATTATTGGGTGCTCACTGACAGCAGCTGAGAGGGGGCTCAGCCCAGAAGGTTGTGAAGCTCAATCTCTGGGGAAAGCAGTGCATCTGATTAACAGTGGTGACTGGTTCTCTGAGACATCCCAGTGACGTTCAACTGCCCCAAACATTAGAAACACAGATCATGGCATGGCACACTTAAGTGATTGGGCACCTTTGTCAAAAGTAACACAATAACTGATCTTGGGTGTATGAGAGAAGGGCAATCAATGACATAGAGAGTGAGCTGGATTTCAAGAGATTGGGATAACCTAGGTATGTTACCTGAGTCCCCTTTTTTTCTAATTAAGCATTCTTCCATTCACCTCCGTAATCATTCTAAAATTGCTGTTGTATTTTTCATGTATTTTAATTCCTCGCTGTTCCCACATCTGGTGGGGGAAGGGGCTTCTAGGCCAACGTGTGGGCAGTGGATGACCTGGCTCTGATGGCCTCATTCTCCAGCCACCAGCCTCTTCATGAATTCTCTCTCTCTCCCTCTCTAGGCGGTTCTTCAAGGACATGCCCCACAATGCACTTGACAAAAAGTCCAACTTTGAGCTCCTGGAGTAAGTCCTGGGATTGGCCCCTGCTTCCCCTCCCTTCTTTTCTTGCTGCCCTGCTTTTCCTAATCACCCCCTACTTTACTCACCCCAAGACCAGAGCCAGGCCGGACCCATCTCCCCAGTCCTCAAGCCCTCTCGCCTCTCCCTAATTGGCCAGAAGTCCTAGGTTAGGGATGAGGAGGCATCAAATGAGGCTTTTTTTTCTTCTTCTTTCAGGAAGGAAGTGGGGCTGGACCTGTTTTTCCCAAAGCAGATGCAAGAGAGCTTAAAGGTAAGGGAACCAGAGGGCAAGGGGCCCAGAAAGACCCCCTTTGTGCTGTTCCCCAAGACCAGAACCAAAGGGATTGGGCTGGGGATACTCAGGGATACAGCAGGGTGTCTGTGCTGCTTTGATCCATCCGGACATAAGACCATCTAGACAAAACGCATCCAGTGGGCCCTTTCCATGACTTGGAATCAGGAAACCTGGCTCCAGTTCCACATCGGAAGCCATGTGGCCTGAGCACTGGGGACACTACCTCCCCTGGTGAGCCTCCCTTGAGACAACAGGTGTGTGCTTTAGGTAAGAGCTCGCTGTTGCTCTCATGGCAGAGGCCTGGAGACTGTCCTACAGCAGCAGGAAGGCTTTTGGTGAGATACTAAGGGAAGGAATCAGAGCTTGGAGGAGCCCGCTCACCCCTGCCCATCTCCCCACAGCCCAAGCAATTCCGGAAGATGATCCAGCAGACGTTCCAGCAATACGCCTCACTTAGGGAGGAGGAGTGTGTCATGAAGTTCTTCAACACCCTCGCCGGCTTTGCCAACATCGACCAGGAGACCTATCGCTGTGAACTCATTGTAATAACTCACTCTCATTATTCTCTCCCGACCTGAAAGGCCTTTTGGGAAAGGGGTCTACAGGGCCACCAAGGGGGCCAGGAAGGCGCTTTGCTTGCTTATAGTGACATGCCCTGAAATGCAACTAACATTGATCTACTTGCCTCAGGGAGGGAACTGAAACCTTGGCTCCAACTCTGGGAGGTGGGCAGGGTTTGGGGGAAGGGCTACTCTGTATGACAGGGGTTTAGGGTGGAAGGAGCTGAAGGGCCTGGGAAACAGTGGCCTGTGTCTAGCTTAGTGGGATTTTAAAACATTTCTGAAATATGCAGAGAGTAGAGCTTTGGGCAACAGTCCCCTCTCTCCTTTTATTCCAGCAAGGATGGAACATCACTGTGGACCTGGTCATCGGCCCTAAAGGCATCCGCCAGATGACAAGTCAAGATGCAAAGGTAGAGAGAGACTGGGGGCAGGCCCCACCCAGCCCCAGGCTGAGCCATCTTCTCTCTCTGCTGCCTCCTTCCCTGGCCTGCACCATTGGTTCTTCCTGACCCATTGCTGAAAGCAGAGAGCCCTTGGTATGAGCAGCTGGAGAGAGAGTGTTTGGGATAACAGTGTGGGGCTGATGGTTCTTTACTCCCCTGTGACTATGCCCCGTACAGAGGCTGGGGGGCAGGAGTGGTTTAGGTGGGGCGAGAAGAGGGAAGGACACTATCACTGCTCTTCTAGCTCAGATAAAAGACTTGCTCTTTCAATGGCAAGTTGGGGCCATCATTCCCCTGGGAGTGGGACAAGTCCTGGCTCTGGAACCAACTTGGCATATGACCTTGAGCAAGTCCTGGCTCTCCAGACTCATTTTCTCTTCTACAAAGTGAGGGGCTTGGACTAGACGATCCTTCCAGCCTTAATAGTCTTTGATTCTCTCTTCATCCCCCTGAGAGACTCCCAGTTCCCACTTTTTCCTTGTTCCCACCCCTCTTACTCACTAATTTGCATGGCTTGATCCCAGGAGTGGGATGGTCTGAAGCACGCCGCCCCCCCCCCCTTTCCTATAGCCAACCTGCCTGGCTGAGTTCAAGCAAATCAAGTCCATCAGGTGCCTCCTGGTGGAGGAGGGCCAGGCAGTACTGCAGCTGGGCATTGAAGGTGCCCCCCAGGTAAGCATCTCTGGGTACCTGGAAGCTCTGAAACAAGGGGGTGTAACTGCAGGTTGGATATTCTTACTCAAGTGGGCGGGAGACAAAGGGTTCCCTGGCTTCTGGGATCTTGTTGAGAAAATTGCACCTACCGTAGTTCTTAGACAAAGTACTAGGATGATGATAAATTACAAGGAAGTTACCTCAGGAAGCAAAGCTGTTTTAAAAAGTATCAAGAAAGAAATTGCGGGGGGGTGGGGTAGGGGCAGAGGTAAAGGTTACCAGAATCAAGGTACAAATCAGAGGCCTAAATCTGAATAAGTGAACAATGACTCAGAATCAAGACCTCAGGGACCCCGGGCTTTTTGTGGGTAGAAGAATCAAAGAGACCTCAGAGTGCAAAGAAATTGTTTATCTCTCCTTTCATTTGTCTTTCTCCTGCCCTACTCCCTCCCTCTTCCCTTTTCTCAGTTTCTGCTCTTGCATGTTTTGTACCTATTAGGTCTAAGGCATTGTGCTATGCACTCTGAGACCAAGATAAATCAGACCTAGAAAAACTGGCTTTCCTAGAGTTTAAGGCGGTCAGTTGGGAGGGATGAGAAGCGCGCCCCCTGGTGGTTACGGGGAATTCAAGCCGAGCCCCAGGAGAGGCCCAGATGGATTTTGTGTGTGTGTTGAGTTGGGGGCAGGTGGATGTGGGGGTGGGGTGGGGGCAGGGTCCTGCTCCTTCTAAGTATGCAGTTTCTTCTTCAGTCACGTGTGGGGTAGACTCTAGCCAAGGCTCTGGGGTCTCATCCTTGGCTGGTCTCTTCTCTACAGTCCTTGTCCATCAAAGCCTCCTCTCTGGCAGAGGCTGAGAACATGGCCGACCTCATAGACGGTTACTGCCGGCTGCAGGGGGAGCACAAAGGCTCTCTCATCATTCATGCCAAGAAAGGTGCGTTTCCACTTACGGGCAACCTGGCCCAATGGGCAGATGGCGGCACAGCTGAGCCAAGCCCCTGAGACAGAGCAGGGGAAGCTAAGCCATTGACCAATATGTGAATAAAATGGCTTTCATAGTATTTGGAGGTGCTCACCCAGCTCTGCAGGAAGTTCTCTGTGGTCCCATCCTGGGTCCCACGCTACAAGCCCTGGCTCCATGGGTCAAGGGCAGCCTGGGGGCCGGTTTCGGGAGGAGAAATGTTGTGGCCCCAAAGGGCTGTAATCCAGTGCTAGGACATTTCTGGTCCCTCCTATGTAGGTGTCTCTGTGTAGGATGGGATCAGGAAGCAGGGGTCAGGGCTGGAACTTGTGGATGGTGGCAGGAGGAAGCCTAAGAATTTCTTCTACAAAGAGGATTCCAATTCAGGTCAAAGGCTATCCAGCTTCCACCCCGACTATCAGAGCACTGAATGGCGGGGAGGGGTCTCCCTTGTGTTGGCTCATAGCAGTGAGGTCAGCCATCCATCCACGGCCCAGGGTCCCTGGCTGCAGCTCCCTATCTTCCTCCCCTCTCTCCAGACGGTGAGAAGCGGAACAGCCTGCCCCAGATCCCCACGCTGTGAGTACAACCAGTGGGCAGGGAACAGGCCCTGCACCCAGCCTGTCTTTCCGGGAGAAGCCAGAACAAACAAGGAGCCTCCAGCTCCATGGTTTCTGGTTTCTGGGCTCCGGGGAAGAAGAACGTTAGAACCCTAAAATTTCACAAGTGCTGATTTTTCACCAGTAAACTTTTGCAGGGATATTCGTATGTCCTAATGCCACATGGCATCATCTTAGGGGGGATTGCTGTTGTCCCCTCTCTCCTGCTCCTGGCGACTCAGCCATGCTCCCAGGTTATTACCATTAGAACAGGCTGGTTGGTTCTCCAGGCAGGCAGGGGGCACAGTGGCCCTCCCGGTGGGGCTGTGGAAGAGGGTGGGCCGAGGCTGCCCTGGAGAAGCATTGTCAGGCTCTGAGCTCACTTGACTCCTGCCCTCTCATCTCCTCCTACAGAAACCTCGAAGCTCAGCGGCACCGCCTCTCAGAAAGCTGCAGCATAGGTAAGCCCGCCGTCTGCGATCCTCTGCCTGGGCCCCAGAGCCTTTCTTCTTCCTGCTCTTGTGACATCATCAAGGATTCCCTCAGAATTACAGGAAAATGAAGTTCCCCTCTGATGTCTCAATGACAGCTGAAAATATCATTAATTATAATAACGAGCATGTATTGAGTAGTTAGTATGTGGCACCATGTTTGTCAGAGTCAGCTCAGGCCGCCATAACAAAATACACTGACTGGGTGGCTTAGAAAACAGACATTTATTTCTGACAGAGCTGGAGATTGGAAGTGCCAGCTTGGTCGCATGCTGACGAGCATTCTTCCTGCCTTGCAGACAGCCACATTCTCTCTCTGTCCTCACATGGTGCAGAGATGGAGAGCTCTGGTCTCTTTCTCCTCTTATAAGGGCACTAGTCCCATCAGGGGGCCCTAACCTCATGACTTTATCTAACCCTAATCACCTCCCAAAAGCCCCATTTCCAAATATCATCACCCTGGGGGGACAGGGCTTCCCCATATGAATTTGGGGGATCACAAACATTCAGTCTATAACTATGTTAAATGTATAATAGGCATTATTTAATTCAATCTTTAGGACATTCCCCAGGAACATTCATTTCACAGACAGGGAAACTGAGATTAAGGGAGACTAACCAACTTGTTCTAAATAACGTAACTGGGCAGTAGCAAACAGGGATGCCTAGCTGAGGTACACTGGGCTCTGGGGCCACTCTGAAACCTGGGGCAGCGTCCCAGCTCTCTCCTGGCTCCTGCCCCCTTCCCTCCAGTGATGTCAGCCTTGGTTCCACTCGCCTGATGTGGGAGCCACACTCCTGGTTCCTTGTGGTGCCTGCAGAGGGCGTCTTGCCCATGGGATGTCCTCTCCCTGTCTTTGCAGAATCAGACATCTACGCCGAGATTCCCGAAGAGACCTTGCGAAGGCCCGGAGGTAGATTCTTAACCTCACCGTGTCAGCTACAGCCAGGGCCCCATGAAGTGACATGGTGGAGACAGACACATGTGACACCACAAGGGGGCTTTCTGTCTCCCTTTGTCCTCTCCCATGTGTGGCTCAGACAGGGACAAACCTGAGCAAGGCACCTTTGAGTTGAAAGCCGAGATCATTCCTTTATCCCCACACTGCTGCCCTTTCCTGTGCCTGATGGGACCAGCTTTCAGAGGGATAAAGAGGGTGGTGGCTCTTCCCTGGGTCTGAAACAACAGAACATTCTAGATCCCCTTTCCCAGCCCAGCCCAGCCCAGCCCAGCCCCTGGATATTGACTGAGGTGTTGTTGGGAGTCTGATAATGCCCACGTAGGAGGAGAGCAGAATCTAGCATTAGGGTCTGTGGACTCTCAGATTCCCGGGGTGTGAGCCAGTTTCTGAAACCTGGGACTCTGCTTCTCCATCTGCACAGGACTACAGTACGGCATCGCCCGGGAAAATGTGGTTCTGAATCGTATTCTTGGTGAAGGCTTTTTCGGGGAGGTCTATGAAGGTGTCTACACGAATCACGTGAGTTCCGGACTCTTCCCTCACACTCCCCTTCCACTTTCTGTAGGATGAGAGAGGAGCGCAGCTCTTCTAGGGCCGGAGGTGGCAGCCATGTGTGGGTTTTCATGCACTCAGCCTTCGCAGTACTCATGACATACCTGGGGAGTGATGAAAACACGAGTCATTTCCAAGAAGGGTAGTGATGCCAGGGGTCAAACGAGAGACAGCAGCAGGAGAGGGGTGACCAATTCTTGGTGGGAGAATACACATGGGGAAGAGTACTAAAATACAGTTCTGGGGAAAGGACGGGTAGATCTGAGGCCGGGGTTAGTCTTGAGGTCACCGATGGGGAGAGACAAGCTTTGCCTTTGCGGTTATGCTTCCACCAGGTCTGGGGAAAAGGCAGAGCTGAAGGAAAGGGGCAGGAAACATGTAAAAAGTAACAGTAAAGAGAGAGAGAGCCCCGATGTGCCTCTGATGATGGCCGTGCACATGTGCCACGCATGCCCGCTATGCGTTGGGCAGATCCCCTGGCCCCTCATCCTCGGTGTCCTCTGCTGGACAACCAGGGACTCGAGTTACCTGATCTCCAAAGTCCTTTCCAGTCCTAACACACCCTGATCAAGAAGAAAGGGAGAAGGGAGGAGAGGAGGAGCAGAGAAGAGGGGAGAAGGGGCGAGAAGAGAGGCAGAAAGGGGAAAGAATGGACTATGCAGAGACCCAGAGGCCAGAGGTCACCTGTCTTCCCTTGGCTGGAAAGAAGCCTGTGAGAAGACCATGGTGACACCAGAGTGGGACACTTTCTTTGGGGCATTGGCTTGGACTGAGGGGCCCTACACACTCATTGCAGAAAGGGGAGAAAATCAATGTAGCTGTGAAGACCTGTAAGAAAGACTGCACTATGGACAACAAGGAGAAGTTCATGAGTGAGGCAGGTAGGTAGGTGTCCTCTGAGGAGAGACACGGCCCCCAGGAGCTGGACGAGACCCCTCAGACCACCCAGACCTCCAAGACAGGAGCGGAGCCTGGAATGCGGGCAGGGGAGGGTGTGAGCAGTGTTGGGACCCACACCGGGAGGAGGGGTGTCACTTCCCGTTTCTCCAGGTGGGACAGCAAAGCACATTCCTCATATTGGACCTTAGAGCCGGTCAGCCTATCCCTCTCTCCCCCATCTCAGTGATCATGAAGAATCTGGATCACCCACATATCGTGAAGCTGATAGGCATCATCGAAGAGGAGCCCACCTGGATCATCATGGAACTATATCCCCACGGGGAGGTGAGCTGGACACGGCAGGCGAGGAATCTAGTGATGACAGTTGGGCCACAGCTGAGCAGGGCCTCTGGGTGGGATGCTTTTAGAGCTCCCTGCCTTCTGTATTCTGCGGAAACAACCCAGAGACCGTTTGTAGAGGAAATTGCTGGAACGTCTTGCCAGCCTGGGTTTGCCCTCCTCCACGTCCCACCCCTTGCCTACGTGTGCCTCTGGCTCATGTGGAGGCTGTGTCCAGGTCTTGATGGCACTTTCCCCCTTCCGGCAGCTGGGACACTACCTGGAGCGAAACAAGAACTCTCTGAAGGTACTCACTCTCATCCTGTACTCGCTGCAGATTTGCAAGGCCATGGCCTATCTGGAGAGCATCAACTGTGTCCACAGGTGCGGCTGAGGAGGAAGTTGGGTCCTCGATCTGGTGGTAGAGAGGTTGGGGTAAAGAAGGGCTTTGCTGTCACACAGAGCGTGTAGAAAGCTCAGTTTGGGTCCTACCTAATGTGACAACTTGAGCATCTTTCATGAATCTGTTTCCTCATCTGAAAAGTGGAAATAGTGATATTTTGTTATTAAGGGTGATTGTTCTTAAGGGGGAATCCAAAATCCTCGGTGTCTGATTATAACTCAGTGGATTCCAGCCCGCTCCCTTGTGGGTTCCAGGAAATGGCTTCCCGTTTACTCGTAGTTTGCTCTCCTCCTGCTAGCCCATGTGGTGGCATCTGTGGGAATCCCACAGATAGTAACCTCACCCCAGGCAGGTGGGACTGAGCTAGTGCAGCACCAGGAAGATCCTGGGGTCCAGCCCTTCCAGCCAGAACAGGTGATACTGCTCTGGTCCCCAGGGCCCCCAGGCTACCAAGTCCAATTCTCCTTCCAGCTTTGGAATCCACCCCTTTCTACCTGGCTTTGTTCCCATTCCCTGAAAGAAAGTCCCTGCCATGGGGGACATGATTCCCTGGAGGGGAGAGAGAGAATGGGTGTATGAGTAAATTCTTCAATCCAGCACCACTGACGTTAGCTTGGGGCCCTGTGATGATACTATGCAAAGCAATGTTGGGAAATTAATTCTTCCACTCATTCAACAAATATTATGGAACTCCCACCCTGTGCCTCCACGCACTGTTCAAGGCTCTGGGATAAAGTCATAATCAAAACAAACAAAAATCCCTTTCTTTGTGGACCTTACCTTCCAGCACAAGGGTAAAATGTGAGACATAGCTAGTCATGGGTCCAAGGTGGTGGGATAATAGATCTGTTTCCTTTGTTTCTGCGACATTGTCATGCTTTGAAGTCACCTTTTCGATAATAAAGACGAATGACAGGGAGTGAGCCTGCTTATGAGAAACCAGCAGATGAATCAGTTTGGGGTAAGAAGTGATGCAGGGATAGCAGGTAAACTGAGTCAGCGAGTGCTCCATTGGGAGGGTGAAAGCCTAGCTCTGGAGTTACGCTGCCCAGGCTGACCCACCAGTAACCTGTTGGGCAAGTTCCCCCCGCTCTCTGTGCTGGTTTCCTTCCCTGTACCACAGGGTCCCGAGGGTCTCTGTGTCACAACTCGGGGTATGTAAAGCACTTGGCTGGTCCTGGCTATCCTCGCACTCCATTGAAGTTAGCTACGAGCTGCTGCTCCTGCTCTGAGCCATCACAAAAGCCTATGCAGTCCTGTGGAGCTGTGAACCTGCACAGTTGTCAGGGTTCTTCCTTGGAGAATCAGCAGGGTGGCCGCATCCCTGGCAGAGGGGACAATATAAGCAATAAATAAAGCGGGAAAACATGAGGAATAAGTCCCGGGAACCCGAAATAGGTTTCACACTGAAGGTACATGAGAAAGGGTGATGGGAGATGACAAAGAGCCTGGTGTGTGGCAGGGATTGGAGGGCCAGTCCAGGCTCCCACCTGAGCTGGGCTTCAGCAAGATGGCTCAGTGGGTCAGGGAAGGGCTGACTGACAGAAGCTGCCTGACTCTGCTCTGAATGCTGGGTCCCTGGCCGGCACTCTCCTCTGCCTGTCTGTCTGTCTGAAGCATTCTGAATCACCTCACCCTTATCTTTGTATCCTTCTTCCAGGGACATTGCCGTCCGAAACATCCTGGTGGCCTCCCCTGAGTGTGTGAAGCTGGGAGACTTCGGCCTTTCCCGGTACATTGAGAATGAGGACTATTACAAAGGTGAGGGGGACATTCCAGCCTCTGCTCTGCCCCTGGAGTGGTCACTAAAGCCAAAGACCCAGAAAAAAGGCTATGATCAAGGGTCCATAGGTCCTTGGGTCTCCAGAGAATAGCCTATATTTTTGGATAATTCTGGATCTTTCTTCCCCAAATATCTCCTGTAAACCTCTTTGCCCACCCAAAGCCTCTGTGACTCGTCTGCCCATCAAATGGATGTCGCCTGAGTCTATTAACTTCCGCCGTTTCACCATGGCCAGCGACGTCTGGATGTTTGGTGAGTTGAGTTTCAGGAAGGTGTGGATGAGGGTTCCGATTCTCACCTCCATGACCAAGCTAAGAGGAGGTGCAGGATGCAGGGGTCTGGACCCCACCACCAGGTTGCCAGGGTTCTATTTTGCTGCAGCCATTGAAAAGTGTCAGAGGTGGGAGGCCAGTGGTGGGTTGAGGTGATATGGACTAAGGGCTGGCTGGGACCATGTTGGTTCATTTTTCTGGAAAAGGCTCTCGAGGGGAGTGTGTACACTACCAACCAGTCCCAGGGACTAGTGTGGGGATATCATGGTGAGGATCCTCAAAGGCAAACGGAGGTTTGTTCTGAGAAGAAGGCACAGGGAGAGGTGAGGACAAAACCATGTGATACACAGACCCTTATGGAGCACACAGCCTCGTAGATTACCCCTCTCGGTTCTCCACAGCTGACCAGCAAAATCTTCTTCTTCTTCTTCTTCTTCTTCTTCTTCTTCTTCTTCTTCTTCTTCTTCTTCTTCTTCTTCTTCTTCTTCTTCTTCTTCTTCTTCTTCTTCTTCTTCCTCTTCTTCCTCTTCTTCCTCTTCTTCCTCTTCTTCCTCTTCTTCCTCTTCTTCCTCTTCTTCCTCTTCTTCCTCTTCTTCCTCTTCTTCCTCTTCTTCTTCTTCTTCTGTTTCCAGATAAGAAATCTCAGGCTCAGGCAAGTCAGGGACTGGCCCTTGATCACATAGGCAGCACGCATTGGCTTCAGACCCCGCTTTCTGGTAGAGCCTTCATTCTCTCCTAAGAGAAGGCACCAGTGGTCCCAATGGGTGCCTTTGACGGTTCCTTTTCACCCCACAGATCCCTACTATTTCCATGTGGAGGAGACAGAAAGAGGGGGACCTTAGTTCACTTACAGGTGCAGGTGACTGGTCCCTCAGTGGGCCATCACGGTGGGCAAGGGAATACAGGCGGTCCTCCCAGCAGGGACTGAGTGCTGACGGCCCTGGTTGCTCCTGGAGAGGGTGGACTGGCCCCTCCGGGCACAAGTCGCCCCCAGGGCGGGTCCTGAACCATCTCCTCCTGCCCTCAGCTGTGTGCCTGTGGGAGATACTGAGCTTCGGCAAGCAGCCCTTCTTCTGGCTGGAGAACAAGGATGTCATCGCAGTGCTGGAGAAGGGTGACCGACTACCCAAGCCCGACCTCTGCCCGCCTGTTCTCTACACCCTCATGACCCGCTGCTGGGACTATGACCCCAGTGAGCGGCCCCGCTTCACCGAGCTCGTGTGCAGCCTCAGGTGAGCATGGAGCAGGGGTGGGGGCTGCGGACACAGGGCCCCCAGTTTCTGTAGCAGCACTTAGACATTTACCTCCACCTTGCCTAAACAACATGCACCATGGTCCTTGTTCCCACCTTGTGGAGGAGAGATCGGGTTCAGAGCTGGTGACTCACCCAAGACAGGGACAGGTAGGGCTGGCATTGGCACCAGGACCTCCCATCTGACCAACACAGAGCCACGTGTCCAAGTGGACGTCACCGATCCTCCCAGCGGAAGCACAGCACCTTTGATTTTTCCTCTCAGATTGCAGGGAAGGGAATCAGTTCTGTGGGGAAGACAGTGGCCCAGGGCTCACTTCTCCCTTCTGAAGGGCGTATCTGCAGCCTGAGGGTCTGCTCCTCCTCAGGTGCCCAAGAGCCATTATTTCCTGAGTCCTGGGAGGTCCCTGGTGAAGTGCTGTCAACCTTTTAGAAGGTCTTCTGTTTCCTTGGTGGCCCACCGGCCATCAACTTCCGGGTGGTCTGACTTCTTTTAGCATCTCTTAGGGCGGGGTTCTGCAAACTTTTTCTGTAAAAGGCCAGAGAGTAAATATTTTGAGCTTTGCACACTATGCTGTCTTTATTGAAAATATTCAGCTCTACCATTGTCTCTGAAAGTAGCCATAGGCAACACGTAATGAGTGGGTTTCAGTAAGACTTTACTTGTGGATTCTGAAATGTGAATGTCACATAATTTTCGTATGTCATGAAATACTTTTCTTCTTTTTATTTTTTCAATCATTAAAAAATTAAAAACCATTCTTAGTTTGGGGCCATACAAAAATAGGTGAGGGCAGAACTTGGCCAGGGGCGATGTTTGCTGACCCCTGTTTTAGGGAGTGTAATGCTTAGCTCGTGTTAAATAGCGCAACTTTGAACCCTGTAGTCAACATGCTGGTGTTTTTTTAGCACAAGAAAATGGACGCTGGAGGTACCCAGGAAGGGACGCTGGGAATGCCCAGGCCAGGGCAGTGGGAAGGATACTGTCTTTCTTTGTAGGGGAAGGGGTTCCAACAGTGTGCAAGACCGCCAGCTTAAAGGACCTCTTTGTTCCTGTCTGTCCCTTCGTGGACACTCCTCATTAATTCTAGTCTCATCTGTTTGTCCCCGATAAAGTTCGATTAGGAAAACCAATGGATTCCAGGAGAAAAGTATTTGAAATATGTGACTTGAGAGGGCCAAAGCCCTGGGGGGTGGGGTGGGGTGAGGGTTCTTAATTCATTCTGGGCTTGAGAACCATGGGGAGCTGTGACAAGGTACCTGTCCCCAGGCTGAGAGGGATGCCCATGGGAGACACCAGGCCAGCACCCAGCCATGAATGGAGGGAAGAGCTGGCCTTTCTGGTGTGATCTGCAGGATACCCAAGGACCCCAATGACCTCAGGAGACCTCCCCCAAGCCACAGCCTGGCAGTACTCCAGAGAGTTAAAGAAGAATTTAATGACTATTCCCAATCTTTTGGGAATAAGAAGGGCCCTTTTAATGTTAAAGTTTGAGAATACCTCTATGTCACGAGAGTTCTGCTTTTAGTATCTGTTGATGAACAAAATGTGGTAAGCCGTAGGGTGAATGTTTTATTACACACAATATAATGCATATACATCTGAAAACACACCGCCAAATATTATGTATTCAGTGGTACTACTAAAAGTGATGAAAGAAGACAATTTAGGTGACACCAAGTTTATTTCACACCAAGTTTATTCCATTGAAGGGGGCTGTCTCTGTTCCCAAGGGGCCAGAGCACAACAAAATGGGGCAGAAAACAGGAAGCTTTAATAGGATAAAGAATAAGGAGCAAGGAAGAGAAATAGAAAATGAATAAGGAACAAGGAAGTAAGTATAGATGCCAGAGTTGTCTTAGCGTTTGGGGATTGGCTGACTGGTCATACTGTGTTTCTGGACAGGCAAAGAATGTGGAGGGACATGAAAGCTGTCTGAGTCTTGGTTGGCTGATGTGGCAGCCTGAAGCGCCTCCATCTTGGGCGTAGAAATTTGTTTCAATAGTACACAATACCTAGTCTACAGACAATCTGTGGTACACATGTGAGTGTGTGGATTCATGGACCTCTGCCATCGTTCCAGATTCCTCTGGGATCTATAATTCCCAGGTTGGGAACCACTGGATGGGGTGAGAAAGGCAAGAAGCATGCACATAGCCAACGTGGGAGTGACCCACAGCTCTTTCCTTTAGCACACACCGGAAATGCACCGCTGGATGTTGAATGAAAAAACATGGGAGATGTAGAACCCAGGCCTTGGTCATGACATTGGCTGGGACATCAGAAATCTCTATAGGGGATCAGTGCCGTAGCAGACACAGGAGGGCAAGAAGCAGGGGGAGGTGGGCTGGCGACACGCTTCCACGGCCAGGTTGGGCTTTGACTGGCTGTCCAAGGACTTTCTCCCACTGTGGATTCATGCATTCCTGTGGTCCGCCCAACCTCAGTGTGGGAGCAGCCTCAGGGTCCACGTCTCAGCCTGTCTCTCCCCAGTCAACTCTGCAGAGGAAATGACAATGGCATCTGGTGGCCGTCCTCTGGCTCTCTCCAGGCTTCAGTGGAGAGCAGAGAGGAACCCCCACTAGCATTTTTTACCTTGCTTCTCTCTCCTTACCCGCCTTACTCCTTTGCAGTGATATTTATCAGATGGAAAAGGACATCTCTATAGAACAGGAGAGGAATGCTCGCTACCGACCTCCCAAAATCTTGGAGCCCATAGCCTTCCAGGAACCCCCACCCAAGGTAAGCCAAGGCCTGGCCTCATCGGTCTGAATCACAGCAGAGCTGGGCGCCTGTCTGGCGCACTCCGGGCCTGATTATACGACTCCCCACCTCACAGCATAGACAGGATGTGCCCCTACAGTCCTCTCAGCCCCTGAACCCAATCTTCCATCAGCCCCCACCACTTCAGTGCCCTGGCGGATGGAATCTGAGACAGCAAGATAGCAGGCGACCGTGGGGCACCGAGGACAGGGAAGCACCCTGGAAACACTTCCCTCGAGAGGCTCAAGCACTTTTCTTTCTGGCATGTTTTAGGGACAAATTAGATCCCCATGAGGGCACATGAATGGGGAGTGTCCCTGGGGCCCTTAGGACCAGTCTTTGTGTCCATCCCTCCCTGGCATCTCTGGGCTCAGAAGCCAGTGCCCACTGCCACACCCTTACGTGGGTGGGTTTGGAGGGCCCCTGCCTGTGGTAGTCAGCTCAGGCTGCCATAACAAAATACCACAGACCAGGTGGCTTAAATAAGAGACAGCTGGGGAGGCTGGGAAGTCCAAAATCAAGGTGCTGGCAGGTTCAGTGTCTGGTGAGGATTCTTCATGGTTTGCAGACAGCCCCCTCCTCACTGTGTCCTCACAGTGCACAGAGAGTGAGAGGTCTGGTGCTTCTTCATATTATTATAAAGACACTAATCCCACCATAGAGGACTCCCCCTCATGATCTGACCCTAATTACCTCCCAAAGGCCCTGCCTTAAAATACCATCACACTGCGAGGTAGGGCTTCAACATAGGAATTTGAGGGGGACAGAAACATTCAGTCCATAACAAAGCCCCATCTGGTCCAGGGCCTTTTTTTTCCTGTCTCCCTTGCCTGGTGTGCTCTCCTCGTTCCCTCATTCAGGGCCCAGCTCGGTTTTCAGAAGCTGCTCTGAGTGCCTGAGCCCTCCGTGACCTTCTACGTCTGGATGTCTGTGGCTCTTGACTGCTATTTGGGAGCTGCTCCCACATCCAGAGAGGCCAGCCACACAGAGATCAGTAACCCCTCCAATTAGCCATGGCCCCCAGGAGGGCAGAGACTCTGGCCCCTTTGTACTTTCCCATCACTCAGCTCAGTGAATGTATTGATAACGTTGTCCCTCCTCTTCTTCATTCCGAACAAGCCTGACCTGCCTCTGAGCTGGTACTACCCTTGGTGAGCTGCGTTCACTCAAGATGAGAGACCAAGACTGATTTCTCTCTGTGTTCTCTCTCCAGCCCAGTCGGCCGAAGTACAGACCCCCTCCACAGACCAACCTTCTGGCTCCCAACCTGCAATTCCAGGTAAACATAACCAGAGGGCTGGGAAACTTCAGGGCCATTTCTCATCTTGGTCCTTCCTGAAATTCCATTCTCATGCCTTTGGGGAGCAGCAACGACCTGCTCAGGTAACGGACATCGCCTGCATCGGTAGCCGGAAAAGAATTTGAACTCAGAATACCCAGAGATCAAAATGCAATTCTATCAGGCTGTGCTCAGCTAAGATGTGCCTTAAGTCCAGTCCATCTGTCCACAGTGTCTGCTGCTCTGTGTGCCTGCCTGCAGCGTGCCTAAAGCCACCCTGTCCTGCTACCTTGAGCAGAGCCTTCTGAAAAGGAGTCCCAGGTAGTTAGGGACAATTGATGTTCCCCAGAGGATGAAATTGCCCCCTGGGGGCTCCCCACAGAGGCCCTGGCCAGAACCTAGGTGGCCAGTGAAGAGAGAGAAGCGTTCCATCTGAGCTTTCTTCCCACCTTAGTCGTCACCAACCATGGGTCGTCCCAAGCTGTAGGTCCCTGTCTCAGGGTGTCTCTTGCCTGTGTCTCTCTCTTCCATCTTGGTCATAGGCAGCCTGGGCCCTTCTCTTTTCTGCTCCTACATCCCTCAACTTAGAGTCACTACCCAGTGCTAAAACAAGCCCAAGCAAGAACTAACAGATAAATCTTCTTCATGTGAAGAAAAAATCTTGATGCAGAAGATAAGAGCAATGTTGCTAAGAAGGAACATGTCTTTTTGTGATGTTTAAAGTAGTGATTTAAAACTATATGCATACACACACTCACACACGTGTGTGCTAATCATATCTGTCAGTTTGTAACATGACTGTGAAGTATAACTCTTTTCTGAAGAGTCCCTGAAGGAGGAGACGTACTCAGTAGGTCAGTCACATGTGTGGACCCATTGTATACAGAGTCCCATGGGAGGGCTGTTAGATGTATGAGGCCACAGTGGCTAGGTTGACATCTAGCCGAGAGCCATGTGTTTTGCTCCACCATGTCTCCCAAACAGGGCCAATGAGATGCCCACATTCTTTATTAGCTCCTAGAGAGAGAGTCCTGGTTTTCCCACGGTGCTCATGTATCGTTTCTTTGTGCTCATGTTTGTAGCAGCTAATTGTCCACCTTCTTGCCTTGTCCCTGTGCCTGGTGCTTCTTTGCTTCTCCTGACTAGGTCCCCGAGGGTCTGTGTGCCAGCTCACCTACGCTCACCAGCCCTATGGAGTATCCATCTCCTGTAAACTCGCTGCACACCCCACCTCTCCACCGGCACAATGTCTTCAAGCGCCACAGCATGCGGGTAAGAGGGCTCTGCATGCTGGGTCCCGGCCCGGACCGAGGAGGCTGATGGAGGGAGGTACCTGGGATACCGGGAACCCCACATCCTCAGGCTCAGAAGGTGCCCTCTACACTTCTATGCTCCAGTCAGCCACTCAGGGGCTCTCTGACCCCCCTCTCCTTTGCAAACACATCAGAGGCTGGGGGGAAAGCCAGGTTCTGTTCCTGAGGACACCAGCTGGACGTGGACCTGCCCCTGTCTATACTCTGGTGCTATAGTGAATGATGCAAAATCTCCCCCTTTCCTGAGCTCTGGGCGTAGTGAGGAGTCTTGTGGGCAGAGGGCAGCTAAGCCTTTCGGTGTCAGAAGATAAAAGATCCGGGAGGTTCTGCCCTACTCTGCCCTTCCTGCCTGATCGCTTCGGTTGCTCAGTCTCTGGTCAAAGGAAGGGCTTCCTTTTGGCTTCCGTTCCTGCTGCTTTTGTAAAAGTTGCTGCTGCATGGGAAGTAGTTTGGGGGCTAAGCCACCCTCCCAGTCACCTCTTTATTGTCAACTGTCAGTGAAGCCCTGAGTACTTCATGGATTAGCATCTGATTGTCAAGTCTTGTAAAAAACAGAACAAAACAAACCCTTCGCTTGCCTTCCTGTCACTTGTCACCACTCCTTTGTCCTTCAGTACAAATAGTCCCTGTGGTCAGTTGCCATCAACACTTAATATATTTTACTAAGCTGAGTCTTGATATGTGACAAAACCAACTAAAGCCTTTATTATTTTAGTTCTGACTCTGCATACATGCATGATATTTCAGGCTCAGTATACATGACTCTAAAAATTTTTGGAAAAACTGCATGATTATTCCAATAGATTTAGAAAATGTAGAAAAGTACATATGTTGATGCATTCTGTGCCATTATTCTTAATTTAGTCAACTTTTGAAATGAGTAATATAACTTAGAATTCTAGGCATCAAGACCTATTGTGAAATAAATTTTCCCGACCTCCCTCATTTTTCTCTTTTACATTAATTTAACCAATTTATATCTTAGCATACACTTAGCAATAATAAAACTGCATTTTAAAGCATGCACTATAATTTAGGCAGTATTCAATCCCTCAACCCTCCTGCCCTTCACTCTTTATTTGTAATTAATTGAGTTTTAGTGAATTTTGCTTTAAAATGTGACCTTTTAGGAAGAAGCTATTTTGCATGTTTGATGGGGTGGCATTGCCTTTGTCTAATCCTGCTTCACCATAAGGACTTTGTTCAGTTCCATAAAAACAGACTGTGCAGCATGAAAAAAGACCTTTTGTGTCAGGGTTTAAAAGCACTTGCCTAAAAGAACTGCCTGAAAGAACATAATGAGCATTTCTTAAAATAAACCAAAAAAGGTTAACAATATAAACTCGATTTTATGGTATACGTCAGAAACATTGAGAAAGGTTCTTCAGGTAGAATGCTGAAAATGTATAATAGGCTCCCTGCAAAGCATCTGAAAGCATTTAACAAAAATCGGAGCTGGTTTTCCCATAGAAACAATTTTTCTACTGACTGACTCTATTGCCTGACTCCTCTGGGAATCTGTGGGATTCCACACCAGAGCCAGGCTGGACGCAATCCCCCTCTTGAAGACCTCACAATTGAGGTTTAAAATAACAGTAAAATTCAATAGACAGTACCTTTCGCAGGAATGCTTTGCTGAGAGCTGTCCTAGGTGCTGAAGGGAGACCAAGGCGATTCTGCCTTCAGTGAGCTTACAGTTGGCCTGAAGAAACAGGCCAGGTGGACACCTACCTGTAACACAAGCCAGAAAGCTGTGAGTGGCACACATCAAAAGTGCAGTGGGAGTTCAGAGAGGAGAACAACTCTTTTCAGCTTCTTTTTCCAGCTGGGCCTTGCAGAATGGGTAAGATTTGGACAGGAGGAAACTGGGATTCATGGGGCAAAAGAGGCAGAGGCCTCAGTAGGAGCTAACATTGAGTGATGGGAAACCACGGGGCAAGTTCAGAAGCTATTTGGCTAAAAGAAAGTGTTCATGTGGGGGTGGAAATAAGGCTGGTGGTGGTAAGGGGGGGATAGCCAAAGTCTGGAAGGGTCACAGCTTGTAAGATTCATTTTAAAATACCACAAGTACCTGATCCCTTTTAAGAGTGACCAGCAGTGTAAATATCCATTGCCTGATAAGAATACCTGAGGTACATTTCAGACAAGTAAATACTAAAGAGTTTCAATTTTTAAAAATCTCCTTTTTTCCTTGAATTCAATTATGACATTGGAAGACATAGGAACAAATCTTCAAATGCATCTTAAAATATTTTGTAAGATGCTGATCAGGCCTGGGGCTTACTGAACATTTGTGTGGCGGGAACCTTTTTTCAGCACTTACAAATTACATAGTGTTGTCTTGACTTTGGTAACTCCTCCTATCAGCATTAACTCTAGTCTTCCTCAGCCCACACATTTTTCTTTTACCTGCAGATTTCTAACTCTATATTCAAAATATTTGACACTTAGCTCCTGTTTGTCACTATTTGTCAGTAGCCTGGGGTAGCTGTAACATTGTGGTTGCAGCTGTTGACATTTAATATCCTCAGGGATATTTATAGCCTTATAATCCCCCAATTTGGAGCCTCAGTCTCTATGAAATCAATCTTATTTATTTTTTTATCAATTCTATGATTATGAAATACTCTGATGTTCTGAAATTTGTTTTCTTAAAATAAGGTCTGACTCAGTAGCTCTTAACTGAAGTGATTTTGCCTCTGAGGGGACATTTGGTGATGCCTGGAGGCCTTTTTGTTGCAACTGGGGAGGTGCTATAGGCAGCTAGGGGGTAGTGTTGCTGCTAAGTATCCTACAATGTACAGGAAATGTTGCCCCAACAAAAACTTATCTGGCCCCAAATGTCAATACTGCTGAGGTTGAGAAACCCAGTCTACCTATTGTTTCCTTAGCGCCATGAGAACAGGGACATTACATATTTTATCATCACTGCTCCTCCCAGCACCCATCCCTATGCCTGCCACATAGTAGGTGCTTAATAAATAGTTGTTCAATAGAATAATGAACAAAGACTATTTCAGCAAGTAATCTAAGTTTTGGGGAGAAGTACTGTTAGAAATTGAGAGTGGTAATTGGTGCTCAGTGAGCACAAGGAGAAACATCCCAATATAACCATCTTTAAACTTTGTTGTTACAGTCAAGTGTGTTTTAGGGAGTTTCGTGGGGAAAATATTTTTAGAGGCTTGGCAGAGATTATGACTTGCTAAAGTCGATAAAGAATAATTTTTAGCATTTTATGCAAGTGACTTGAATGTAAAATGGCCACTTGAAAGCAAAGGACCTGAGGTGTCTGCTGGCCTGGATGCCCTACGGAGGGCCTGCCCCTGGCAAAGGCCGTCTTGGGCTTTATGAAATCCCAAGAACGCCAATAACACTCATGAGTCCGTGACTCCAGGTGCAAGGTGTGCAGCAGGAAAAAGCAAGTCTGAAGGGACGGAGCACATAATTAAATAAAGGAACCCCAGGGAAGATGGAAAGAAAAACAGTAGTAAGAAAACATGCAACACCTCCTGTTTAAGAAATAGCAAGTAAAGCTATGAATAGGTCCAAGGCTCCGTGCCCCACCAAATGAGTTTAAACAAGGGTTAGATTAATAAAGCTGGGAGAGGAAGCATTTATTGCGTATCTAGACATCTATGTTTCTTTAGAGTATTGTTCTTCACTTTATCTCTTAGCACATGCATTTTTGTAACCTTTGGTTAAATAACCTAAACTACTATCTTAATAAAGAGTCTGTCCTAATAAAAAAGGCACAATCAGATGGGTTCATGTCCTTGCCCCTTCTCTCAGGCTCTGCCCTGCTGTGAACAGCTTTGCAGGACTGCATACCATGGGGCGACACACAACACCACTGCTTCCCAAAGCTTCCAGACCTACTGCCATGGTGCTTAGGTGGAGATAAACACCCAAGGCTTTCCAGACAGCTGGCTTTGCACTTCTCAATTTATTAAGTGACAGCAACCATGACAAACGCAAACTGAGAAAATAACCTTGGGGCAGTAGTTGGAAAATAAAATTGTCTTAACAGATCATGTAATCGTTTGAATACAATGCATGTTAAACGTGGTGATCCGGGTTTGGCATTACTCCGCAGTGGAGGCTTATGCTTGGGGCTGAAGGACTCAATAAGAACTGTCCGCATGTATGGCTGTGGATTTAAGAACAACCTTACAAGAAAAAAGCAGCTGGCGAGACCAAGGCTTGTGGCCCCCACCAGGCTCTCCAGAGGACTGCCCTCTAAGTCTGGGAACTGAGCTCACTGTGTCCTCTCCTCTCTCCCCACTGTCCTCCCAGGAGGAGGACTTCATCCGACCCAGCAGCCGGGAAGAGGCCCAGCAGCTATGGGAGGCCGAGAGGGTCAAGATGCGGCAGATCCTGGACAAGCAGCAGAAGCAGATGGTGGAAGACAATCAGTGGCTGAGGCAGGAGGAGAAGTCTTTGGTGAGCAGCCGCCGAGCCGTGGGGGGGATGGGACATCGTTCTCCGCAGCACTGCTCAAGACATTTTGATAGAAGTGCTTGCATGGGAGAGATGGCCATGCCATCCTGTCGTTTGGTGTCCTCTTCCACCTCCCCCTGAGTGACTAGAGCGAATGCTCTCTGTGCATTCTTGGGGGTTTCAGTTCTGGAATTCTAAGTCCTTTGCTTTGGTTTCCTTCTCTGCAGGACCCCATGGTTTACATGAATGACAGGTCTCCATTGGTAAGTCACCCGGAGAGGTCTCTACCTTAGTGTGTAGGACCCCAGCTCAGGGCCTCAGACCTGCCCTTCTTTGCCTTTCTGACTCTCACCTTGGAAGTGCATCTTTTGTCATTAGTCTGATCTCCACAAGGCCCCTTGCCTGGGCTCTCACTTGATTGACAGGCTTAGTGCCACCTTGCAGTGCCCCAGTCCCTTCAGACTCTTAGAAAGGAAGGGCCTGCCCCCTGGATCACTTTTGGTCAGGAGCTCCCCAGACATCCCCACACCCATGGCTATAATCTCTAAATCTCTAAATGCACAGTTGAAGGGGTGGGGAACAAGTCAAGGGGGGAAGTGGGTTGTCCCCAGAGCTACATTAGTGACGTGTTTTCTTTCCTTCCTTCCAGACTCCAGAGAAGGAGGCTGGCTACAGTAAGTGTTCATACCCAAGTGCGTGGCGGGAGTTTCCACTTGACATCTTGTGTCAAATCACCATCCTTGCTCGCTGCTCACTGCAGAGAGCAGCAGCGTCTATTTACAGCCTTAAGAAATGTCTGCCTTGCTTTCATTCAGAGCATGCAGAGAGGTTCAGTTTTGGAGTTGATATCGACCCCTCCACTCCATCTGTCGCTCCACACTCTGCCTGCCCAGCGCCTTTTCTCATCTCTCCCTGTCCCGGGGTCCTCAGTCCTCTTCCCAGGTTATCTCCTTCTTGCATTTATTTGGAGGAAGTGGTGATTCTCTCTGCCTCCCTATGCCCTACTCACTCTGTCGGAGGCTCCTTGTGGAGGAAAAGGGGGCCCCAGCTGATCCACATCTTCCCTGAGCCGAAGTGATGAAAGAAAGAAAGAGGGTGGCTGAGCCCTCAGGGTCTCTCCAGGGGCCTCTGCTGACGGGGCAGAGGGAGGAGCCAGCAGTGAGCCAGGCTCATCACAATCCTCGCTGGGTGGGGCTGTGATGGTGGTGAAGGACAACAGTGACAGCTGTGACAATAACAACATAGAGAACTTAACGCAAATGCGGCATGGGCCCAAGTCACGAACTAATGTCCACTTGTTTAACCTCACAGCAATTCGATGAGATAGGACAATTTCTTATTATGCCCATCTTACAAAGGTCACAAAACCAAGGCACAGGCGGGTTAAATAACTTATCCAAAGTCACACCACTAGTAATTTGCAGAGCTCAGATTGGAGCCCAGGTAGTCTGAGAGCCCAGAGACCCTTTTGAGCAACCCCCTTATTGGATCATGAAGGCCCAGGAAGTGTAAGTTCAGAGTGTGAGCTGTTCCTCAGGGCTGGGTGCACAGGCTTGCAGGAGCTGTAACACCCTCTGCAGTCACTCCATCTCCGTTGTGACATTGGCTTTTCCTTTCTGTAACATGGACAACAGTGCTTGTCCCTGACCGCAGGAGGACCAGGGAACCCAGAGGTTATTTTTCCTGCCATCTTCTGGAATTTGCTGGGGTTTCATTTCCCCAGATCTCCTGGTAGCAAAGGACAGGGGTTGGCTGGGTTATCAGTAGGTACGAAGGGAAGGGCCAGGCTGCTGAGAACTTGCCCCCTTCCCTGTCCCTCCCTTTTGCAGCGGAGTTCACAGGCCCGCCACAGAAGCCACCACGGCTGGGTACACAGGTACGTGTGGGCTCTGCCGAAGCTGCTAATGGATTTGAATCAGGGCTCCCCAAGAATGAAGAGCGTGGGCTATGAAGGCCTCAGAAATAATCTAGTCCAGTATCATCGTGATGTAGCTGTAATCCAAAGAGGGGAAATGCCTTGTCTAAGGCTACACAGCTAATCCATGAAAAATCCGGGGGAAGACCTGTCTCTTCTCTCCTGTGCCTACTCCCCGACCTAGAGAAAAGCTCACTGGTCTGGCCCTAGGAGCAGGAGGTGGGGGCCCCCTTCCTCTCTCGAGCCTGCCCCTTGGCTTCCAGCACCCACACTGTTCTTATAGTTGCCTGGGACGGGTGCTGGTTTTCCTCGCTCTGAAAAGCCTTGGCTGCCATTAGAATAATCTGAGGAACTTTGAAAACCACCTGCCCCCATGCCCGCCCCCATGCCCAGGTGATGGTTCAGTTGGTCTGGTGTGCAGCTGGCCACCGGGATCCTTTAAGGCTCACTGGCAGAGTCTAACGTGAGAACCAGTGCCCTGGAATCGGATGGGAGGGATGCACCCCTAGGACAGGGCACTGTTATTTTGGAGAAGAGTCTTTTCCAATCGGGCTGGTGGTTGGGTTGGCACTGGTAGGGCCCGACCAGAAAAGAATGGTGTCACCCGCTGACTGGAGATGCCTACCCCCAGTCCATCCAGCCCACAGCCAACCTGGATCGGACTGACGACCTGGTGTACCACAACGTCATGGAGCTGGTGCGGGCCGTGCTCCACCTCAAAAATGAGCTCTGTCAGCTGCCTCCCGAGGCCTACGTGATGGTGGTGAAGGTGAGCACCGGACAGGTGGAGGCTGCGCATGCTAGCCCTGGAAGCAAGAGGGAGGGACTGAGCTTCCTGGTCTGCCCAGCAGGTGCCTTTCCCAGGAAGACCCACGTAGAGCAAGGCTGTCTAAAGGAATTTAGTCCGAGGTAGCCTCAGAAGGCGGGTACAGCCCCGGGAAGTCTCTTGCCAAGGGAACATGGCTTTCTCAAAAAGCAAGAGGTGACATCACCCTGCCCCTTTTCCCCCCAGAACGTGGGCCTGACCCTGCGGAAGCTCATCGGGAGTGTGGACAATCTCCTACCCTCCTTGCCATCGTCTTCACGGACAGAGGTGAGTGTCCTCTGGCTGTCACTTCTCCCCTTCACCTCCACCTGCCCCACTTGTTTCACACAAGAGGCTCAGGAGGGCCACCTGGACAACGCATTTCTATGAGCTGAGCCTCGAGCAGGTGGCTCTGCACAGCTCACATGAGCAGGTACCACAAAGGGGCTGAATTGGCACCAGTGGACAGGGCCAGCTTCCTAGGACAAAACTCCTAGTTTAGGTGTCAGTTGCAGTGACTTCTTAATGTGTGAAGATATGCAAAGGAGGACATACCTTCACTTTTGCCCCTCCTGGGATCCTTTATCTAATCACCCTCCATACTAAAGTTGAATGTGTTATCGAAATAGCAGTTAAGGTTTCTTTAATTGATCATGTAATCTAATTTTCTTTATTTAATTGAGAAGCAATCACCAAAACCCAAAACAGGAGTCTTGGTGCTTTATATTGAGATGGTGCCTGTGGTGGGCAGAAAAATGGCTCCTCAAAGATGTCCTCATCCTAATTCCCCAGAACCTGTGACTGGGTCACCGTACATGGCAAAAGGGTCTTTGCAGATGTAATTAAATTAGGGATCTTGAGATGGGGAGATTATGCTGGATTATCCAAGTGGTCCCAATGTAGTCCCAAGGGTCATTATAAGAGGGAGGCAGAAACAGAGGTCTTGTAAGGGTCAGAGAAGATGTGATGACAGATGCAGAAGTGGGAATATTTCAAATTTGGGCTGGAAGGATCCACAAGCCGAGGAAGGCAGCAGCCTTTAGAAGCTGGAAAAGACAGGAAAGGGATTCTCCCCGCGAGTCTGTAGAGGGAATGCAGCCCAGCTGTCCACCTTGACTTTAGCCCAGTAGGACCCACTCCAGAATTTTGACCTCCCGAACTCTAAGAGAATAAATCCATGTTGTTTGAAGCCACTACAGTACTTTGTCACCGCAGCAACAGGAAACTGATACAGTGCCTTGCAGTTGTTGGTTGTCTGTCTAGAAACCACCCATAGAAACCCACAGAATCCTATAGCGCCTGCCAGACTGTGGTTTGATGCAGCATCTCCCAATGGTCAGCGATGTGGCACAGGTGACCACGGCATCCCACCACTGTGCCCACCATGTATGACTGTTCAAGATAGACAGTAGGGGGAGGGGGAGCTGGGCATTTTCCAGCCTCCTTCTGGGTGGCAGCAGCAGCCCGCAGAGGAGCCCAAGGCCGGGCTATGCTGGGAGACTTCCGAGCATGATGGCCCAATCATTCATTTCACCTGATAAATAGCCTGAGTTCGGAGTATGTGCTCAGTAATATGCTAGGCACTGGGCATATGGCAGTAAACAAAACCCTACAGCTCAAGTGACAGCCCTTGAGCTCTTGATTTGATAGTAGACAGCTAACAAATGAATAAATGCACTTGATCCCTGACCTTCCACTCCAATGTTGGGCCAGCACAAGAGGGCCTGTGGGGCCGGATCAGACTGGGCTGGCATGGGGTGGACTGAGGTCTGCAATGTCTGTCCTTGGTGACCTGACTCCAGCCCTCATGGAGCCTTGGACTCAGCCCTGGCCTGGGTCTGACTTGCCCCCCAGAGATCTTCTGACTGCGTTGGCCAATGCCAGTGTGGACACTTGTGTGGCTTCCACACCCTCTCGGCCTCTGCTAATTCACTCTTCCTACAGATTGAAGGGACCCAGAAACTGCTCAACAAGGACCTGGCGGAGCTCATCAATAAGATGCGACTGGCCCAGCAAAATGCCGTGACCTCCCTGAGTGAGGAGTGCAAGCGGCAGATGCTCACAGCCTCGCACACTCTGGCGGTGGACGCCAAGAACCTGCTCGATGCTGTAGACCAGGCCAAGGTTCAGGCCAACCTGGCCCACCCACCTGCAGAGTGACAGAGGGGGGGTGCCACCTGCCTGCGTCTTCCACCCCCACCTGTCATGTACCTCCCCTATCCCCGGCCCCTGCCTTGCCTTCGGACATGTGGGTCTTCTCAGGGGGAAGGCCGAGGGGAGTCCTTCCCTTGCCACTTTGCACGACCCCCTTTCCCCACCCCGACCCCTAGAATGTGCGGCTCCGGCTGCAGCTGGGCAGAGGGGACTCAGGGCTGTAGACACCAGGGGGTGACAAAGAGGGCTCAGAGGGAGCACGGGGGCCGCTGCTGCTGCCAGCCATGCCCTCCTCACACCTGCCTGGCCCGTTGGGGGTCACACTTATGCCCCTAGAGACCATGATGGCTTTATGCATGGACATAGCAGGCCATTTGGGAATGAAGCTATTCCTTCTCCTTCCTCTTCTGCCCACGGAGGTCCCCGAAGCAGAGGGGTAGGGAGGGTCTTTCTTTTGGCGGAAGGCAACTGGTGAGATGAGGAATGGACCTGGCTTTTTTGTACAGTGTATAGTGGAATTTATTTAATGTGAGTTTGGTATGGACTGATAGCCATGAGTCCCCCTGAGGGGGGACCTGGAACACAGTCCCGCAACAAGTGACTCGGAATCTGGGCACAGGACGCTGTGTTGTCAACACGGCAAGTGTCGAGGAGAAGGGGAGACAGGGCCAAACGGGACTTGGACCACAGTCCACTCTCGTTCTTGTGCTCACTTTTCTCTTTCTTTCCTTACTTCGCACCCTCTTTCTTTCTTCCTCCTTTTCTTCCTCCTCCTCCTTTTCTCTCCTCTTTCTCATCAGCTCCCTCCCTCCTTCTCTCTTGTGTTTGTGCAAAATACTCTTTACATTCTTTCTAATTGACTTGTGGATGAATTAAAATCGTACCATTTGCTTTGTGGTTTGATTGCTTTTTTGCTGTTTACGGGGGCATTTTGACCTCAAGCCACAGCCCTGGAAGAAATTGATTGTACTCAGCTGGGCATAGATCAAGGGCTGATGCGGGGCTGAACCCAGGGGTGTCTGGGGACGCCTGGCAGTGGGGTCAGGTCTGACCAAACGGACCAGGGCAGCCCCCTACGTGGCCATGAGGAATGTCAGTGGAGTGGCACTCTCCTGGCTGGCATCCAAACCCCCAGGTTTCTGGGGGAGGCTTGGGTGGTCCTGGGGATGCTGAGGAGGGGTCCCACAGTTCAATGAACAGCAGCTTTGGTTTTATTTGATCTCTTTACGCACATGCAAGATGGATCGGAGACAGACTAATATGAGGGCACATCATCGCACCAGGAGATCCAGTCTAGGGACCCAGGAGGGAGGAAGGAGGTTGGGGGTGCTATGGGCACAGGACCAAGTAGGGGCTGGAAACCAGAATGAGTCATTGAGTGAAGGGTCTTGAGAGAGAACTGAGGAGCAGAGGCCTAGGCTGGGGTGTCATGGGTTTCCCCTGGGGTGCCAGGGAGAGGCAAGTGGGGTTTGGAAGGAGGGGACTCCAAAGGCTGAAGTGAAACTGGAAGTTTGTCCTACTTGGATTCCTGTCCCAGGTCCCCACACTGTCTGGACACTCTAGTGCCTGCATTTGTTAGCTGCTGGGGTTCTGCCCTCGGGCTGGATGGGGCAGGGGCGAGGCCGGATCCCACTGGGGCCACAGCTCCTCTAGGCTCCTGCTGCTGCTGAGGGCTGTGGGTTGCTGGATCCAAGGTGGGAGAACAGATTGCACAGAATGGTTCAGGGTGGGTCAGACACATCATGGGGCTTTGGGAAGGAGAGGGAGGGCAGGCTGGAGAGGGAAGCAGTCCTGGTCCTGCCACGTTTGCATTTCCACAGCAGTCTGAGGGGCAAAGCAATCCACTCACTCCCTTCAGTCACTCAGAACTGTTGAGTGCCGACCACCATGCACCCTGGGGAGGGAGCAAACTGCAAGCTGGAGCTGGATTGACAATGGCTCTGAATGGCCTTGGGGTTTGTCCGTGTGTGTTTAAGGAGAGGTGGTGCCCTGGGCACAGGGGCTCTCAGTGTGGCCAAACCTCTGGGGGCCAGCTGATGCTGAGCCAGTTTGCAGGAGGGAAGGTGGGGGGAGGGGGAGCACACAAGAGCTTCCAGGTGGGGGGGTGTTCCAGCTACCATGCCCCCTCCTTTGCCTCGAGGGTCCACCCAGCACCTCCACCCCACTTGCAGCCTGTCTCCCCCTTCCTCCCCTCTGGAAAACCTTTGCCACTCTACTGTTAATACCTATGGGCTCAGGCTCTGAACTTGGTTCTCTACCTGGTTCAAAGACACCCCAACCTGTCTTACCAACCTCCTCCCACTGCTCCCCACACTGGAGCCCCACCTCAGCCTGGCTGTTCTGACACTTCAGGCTCATTCCTGAATCCAAAACTACTCACAGCCCTTCCACCTGCTGCAGCGCCCTCTTCCCTCTTCCCCACGCAACCCTCCTCCGAGGTCCCTTCTGTTCCTTCTCACGGGGCCCCACCCCCACCGTCTGCTCCCCCTGCTTGGCCCTCCTGTCAGTCAGTGTCGGGTCACTCCTGCAGGAGAATCTTACACGGCTTCGTGCTGTCCCCATTGTACCATAACCTGCAGAATAAGTTCTTTCTTTTCCGAGCTCCTCAGCATCCCAAACAGGGCTCTGTGCACAGTAGATTCTCAGCACATAGCTCAATGGTGTCAAGGAACTTTGTGCCAGAAAGTCTTCAACGACTGGGACCGTGTCAGGACTCTGGAGAGGCATCTGCAGTCACGTGGTGCTGACCCCAAAGGCAGACTCTAGAGGCAGCAGCAAACATGGTCAGCAGTGCCACCTTCGAGCCAAAGCGAGGGACGTGAAATCAGATCATTCCAGCCAGAAATGGAGGAAGAAAGAGTCCCACAGTTCCCAGGACACAGACGAGGATAAACAGCCAGAGGAAGATCCTGTCAATGACCATGGCCACGTACTTCCAGTCTTCCTGTACCTGCAGGTGGAAGTGGGCTCACAGTGACAGAGGCCGGGCCTTGGGAAAGGGGGAGTGTCCCGCCCATGCCCGCCCCTGTCAGGATGGCACAGGGGCCGTGGCAGCTTGCTGAGACCTTGGGAAGCTGGGGACAGCGGTGGGGGTGGGGGGAGACACAGGGTTGTCTCAAGACGGAAACAACACTCTCTTTAGTGATTTTCACCCTATCCCACCCCTGACACAGCCCAGAGATCCTTTCCACAGACTCTGAAGTTCCAGGTAAGTGGGGCTGGAGGGACACAGCCACCGAGGAGCCTACAGTGGTTTAAATGCAACACCCGGCAGTTAGAAAACAGGGAAGATTTTGCTGCCCCATGTTGCCTCCCCACTCACGCACCCACCCACTGCAGGAGATGGAGCAGCAGAGGTAGGTGAGGGCAGGTGCAGCCCAGAGAAGGTTGGGGGGAGAACTTTGTGGAATTTGGACTCACAGCTCAGATAGGCAGGTCTGGACTTCTAGCTGCTCCCGGTTAGACAATGATTAATGAGTCTTATCTATTCAAACAAGGCCACCCAGTAATAACCTCCCGGCCTTTCATCCTTCCCTAGGTTGTTAAGAAGAATTCTGTGATCTTGGGCAGTGGCCTACTAATGTGGACATGGCAGAGGCAAAGGAGGGGAGCCCACGTGTTACAACCAAGCTTCCTCAGAGTTTGTGAGTGAACAGTGAAGTTTCCAAAATGCCGGGGCCCACAAACAAGGAGAAGGAGGGGGACACCGTCAGGACAAAGAAGATAGGCTGGTACGTCTCCTGATGACACTCCCTCGGCCTCTCTCTGCCCCTCCCCCACCACCTATCAGGTAATGGTGAGAAATGGCAGGGAAGTCCCACATTTGAGATCCCTCCCTCTCTGTCCTGCTTTCTCCCAGTGAGGCTGAGCTGGGACATTCCTGATGCTATCCTACCACCTGCCAATTCACGTCTTAAGAACTACGGCTAGATATTCTCCACCACTGTTTCTTCCAGGCTCCCAAGGGCCATGACTGAGGGAGATGGGTCTTCACGAAGGAGAGTGGGTTAGCCCAACCTAACCCTCTGGGGTAGGATGGGACAACACGAGGCTGGTAGAGTCACCCAGGGAAGGAGCCCAGCCCCTACTCACGGAACAGTCAGCATCCTCAGACCGCAGGTGGTCAGCAATATAGTGTACACCTTCCAGTGCCTTCTGCATGCGAGGGGACAGCAGGAATCCACACTTCTGCAGCTGGGCATCTGCCTGGGGACCCGAGGCCCCTTGGTGCAGACCGCCATGGCCGTGGAGCACACCCATGGAGGAGCAGGATGCCCATCTGTCTTCCTCCTCCACTTCGTCCTCCTTCTTCTCCGCATCTACGTTGGTCTCCAGCCAGTGATAGGAGGGGCTGAGCTTCACATCTGGGGGCTCACGAAGCTCCAAGGGGGGCGGGGGCCGGTTCATCAGAAGCCACCGGGGCACACAGCCCAGAAAGGCCACCCTCACCCACCGGGGCATATTGTGGGTGCTAGGGGAGCGGTGGTGGACATTGAGCACAAAGACGGTGATGACGATGGACAGGGTGACGAAGATCATGGTGAAGAGCAGGTACTCGCCGATGAGCGGGATGACCAGGGATGTCGAGGGGATGATCTCCGTGATGAGCAGAAGGAAGACGGTGAGCGAGAGCAGCACGGAGATGCACAGGGTGATTTTCTCCCCGCAGTCGGACGGCAGGTAGAAGACGAGCACGGTCAGGCAGGAGATGAGCAGACAGGGGATGATGAGGTTGATGGTGTAGAAGAGAGGCAGGCGCCGGATGACAAAGTAGTAGGTGACGTCGGGGTAGATCTCGGCGCAGCAGTCGTACTTCTTGGTGTTGTAGGTGCCCGTGGCGTTGATGATGGCCCACTCGCCACTCTCCCAGTAGTCCTTCAGGTCCACTGTCTGCTCCATCTGCTCCAGGTCGATCTTGGCCTTGTCGTACGACCAGGAGCCAAACTTCATCTTGCAGTTCTGCTGGTCGAAGGGGAAGAAGGTGACATCGATGCTGCAGGAGCTCTTATAGATGGCGGGGGGCACCCAGTGCACGGTGCCCGTGGAGAAGAGGTGGGCCTTGGTCATGTGGGTCACTGCAAAGTCCCCATCTGCACTGGGGAGAAGAGAGGAGTTGGGTGGCCTGGCAAACCCTCCCACCCACACCAGGCAGCTCCAGATAACTGGCAGCAGGGGGACCCCAATAACATAGCCAGACCTGGCCAAGTGGTTGGGGTTTATGCCAGTGTGTGAGATTCCCCCAGGACCCTGACATTTCTACCTACTTTAATTGTCTTTTCAAACCCCAAAAGTAGGAATTTTGAAGAATATAAGTACCAAGAATTTAAAAAACAGCCACTGTCAACATTCTGATGTTATATATGGGGTCTGACAATTAAGATCGCGAACTTGTTGCAATGATGTTGCTAACCGTTTTTTATATCAGAGGATTATTCATTATGAATTTGTAACAAATGGATAGTTAACCAAGTTTACTATTTGGAAGTGCTGAAAAGGCTGTGTGCAACTTAGATAACCTGAACTTTTTGCCAACAATTCATGGCTCTTGCATCACGACAATGCACCAGCTCACACAGCACTGTCTGTGAGGGAGTTTTAAGCCAGTAAATAAATAACTGTATTGGAACACCCTCCCTACTCACCTGATCTGGCCCCCAATGACTTCTTTCTTTACCCAAAGAGAAAGGAAATATTGAAAGGAAGGCATTTTGATGACATTCAGGACATCAAGGGTAATACGGCAACAGCTCTGATGGCCATTCCAGAAAAAGAGTTCCAAAATTGCTTTGAAGGGTGAACTAGGTGCTGGCGTCAGTGCATAGCTTCCCAAGGGGGGTACTTTGAAGGTGACCATGGTGATATTCAGCAATGAGGTATTTAGCGCTTAATTGTCCAACCTCGTATGTCATTTATAGTTGATTGTCTTATAGATCATATGTATAACATTTTACACATTTGTGATCATGGGGAATATGTAGTTTGGTTGTCTGTTTGTATTCATTTAATATTTTAGAGTGATTATTTATGAGTATATTTTCTCCCGCCAGCAGAGAGTGTAGTAGGGCCCTCGCTGCGTGTCAAGTTTTTTCCACCTGAGATCTTCAGTTCTTCGCTCAGAAGAGACCTAATAATCTTTGCTGGTGAAGGAAGCTACCTTCTTGCCACCCATTTACCATGCACTTCTGAGCCAGCCTTATCCACTAGGGCCAACTAGGGAGCGATGGAGGGACCAGGGACGCAATGTGACACTCAACCTGCCCTTAAGGAACCAGAAGGAAATGAGACGCTGCCCCAAACACCTACTACACAAGGGAGGCAGTTTGGCAACAGCACTATGTGGGCTGCCCATGTGCTCCCCAAGAACTCTGGGAAGGGTCTCCCTTCTGGCTGGAGTGAGCAGGATCACCACGAAAGTGGCCATTCAAGCAAGGCTTGTACTGATGTTAGTGTTTGACAGAGAGATGGATGCAGAGGGTACCGGAAGAGAATCCTCTGGAACAAGGAACAGAGGGGCAGGGCACGAGGGGACAGGCTGAGGAGGCGATGGGAGATGAGGCTGGCAGCGTCAAGGGACTAGGCATCTAAGGACCTACAAGGGCCCTGGGGACAGTGGAATAGCATGGACTTCCCAGGCAGGGGCTTCCTGGGAGCCTGAACCCCTGATTCCCCTTAGGAGGTGGTGCAGTGAGTCCAGGGCCCTAGTCTTTAAGGAGCCATCACTCCCCCAATTCCTAAGGTCAATCCTAAATGCAGAGGAACCAGAAGTGTACACAGAAAGAGAGACTTCTTTCCCATGAAGTGGTTCCAGGCTAGAGATATAGGCGGGTTTGAAACAGGAACTTTGAAAGGCAGTGACAAATTGATCAGGGCAAAGGTTTTAAAAAAAATTTTAAGGCATTTTTGTCATCACACATCGTCACCACTAGATGGCAACATGCGCCCCTTTTTGAGAAAGGAAAGGTGTTTCTTTAATCTTCCCGTTAACCTGGAGTGCAGTGTTTGGGTGGAGGAGACCTTTCTTTAAATGTGAGAATTTAGTTTGGAGTATTGTCCTAACAAGAATTTCCTGTTATATTCAAATACCACTGGTTGAAGCCTTACTGGCAATCCTAAAATTCAGGTCATATTTGCTCCCAAATTCTGCCAGATGCACCGGAAGCACAAACTACCTAGAAAGATCCTAGATGCTGCCTCCTGCCCGCCACCCCCAGGGCACAGACATATGGGGTGTCCTCAGTGAGTCCCATGGAATAGTAAACACTAGGCGCCTGCGGTGTTACACCTTCCAGGTAACATGTGCTGGCTGTGTGTTTACAGACAAGCTCTGATGAAAGGGTATCATTGTTGCTATCTTTCGACCTCCTAGCTGGAGGCCCCAAAACCCCAGACGTGGATCTTTTCCTCTTTATTTTATTGTTTAAAAATAGCTTTACAAATTTGGGTCAAATGAATTGAGAAATGCTGGGCTGTATGTGTTTCTTGGCTGCATAACTTCTAACAACTTTTGAATACTATTGTGTCCTGACGTTTTCCAAAGGGTCAACAACATGCCCTGTTATCCAAAATTGTTTGACCACAGGACCATTTTTCATATCTGTTCATATCTCCAGGAATTCCTTAGAGCCCCATTTTAGAAAACATTTTTTTATGACCATAATGCCAAATATCATTTAATTTTAAGTTCTTGACTTCTAAATGAAGAATTACTTACTACCAAACACCATAAATGAAATTATAGATCTCGATTTCTTCTATAAAAAAAAGTCCTCCCCCCCTCTCCCACCACCACTGGGGCTCTCTTTAGATTCCCCTGCCTTTTATTGGCTTCTAGTTATTATGCTCAAAGACTGGTCCTTTTTGGTCTTGAGTACAAGGCAACTATGAGTAATATGAATTTTTTTTAAAACCCATAGCAAGTGAGCTTGCTCCCTTCAACCATGTAACTCCTATGCTGCTTGCCTGTTCAGGAAACACTGCCATCCTGCAAAACTCCAAACCTTAGGCATTGTTTTCACAGCCTGCACCAACCACGTTTTTCAAATAATACTGTGTTGGCAAATCTGTGTTGGCAAATCTGTGTTCCACGAGCACAGCGCCAGGCACTCATGCATAGTAGATACTCTGTAAATTTGGGTGTATGAGTGAGAGAACAAAATGAAAGAAATAGAGGAATCAAGGGGAAAGATCAGGATGGGGGTTAGTATTATTAGCAAAGCTCGAGTTGAGAAAGAGGCCACAAAGCTGAGACACAAGGGGGCGCACCTCCCAAGTCCAACCCCGCCACGCCTCCCCGGGACCCTCCCAGGACCCCAGTGGCTTCCTACTTGTTGTAGAGTACTATGTCGGGGATCCAGATCATCTTTGAAGGAACCCGGAGGGATGTGATGTTGCCGAAATCAGCCGGGTTCCAGCGCAGCTTGTAGTCGTTCCACTCCTGTGATGGGGAGGGGTGTTAGGTCACCAGGTGCTGTCCTGGGAGGGGGGCCTCAGGACAAATGGAGGGCAGCCTGGGGATGCCCCAGTAACTGGATTCAGGAGCACCCCAGAGCTCCTCCTCCAGCCCCACGGAGTAGAAAGGGCTCTGAGCTGGGGCTCAGGAGTCTGCTCTAAGATGGCCGAGCCTCTTGCTTTGTCCCAGTTCTACTAGTCAGAGGCCCCGGCACACCTAGTGGGTAGGTCACCCGGCACACTGGTCCCGCCTCTACTCTTCATGCTGCCACTCCCCAGCTGGACCACACCGGCAGGCCATCTCACTCATTAGGAGTAACATTTTTTAGTGCATCACATTTTACAAAGTATTTTTTTACACCCTGTTTAGGAAGAACCTCAACAGCAGAGCCGGACAATGAATGCGCAGTGAAGTGTTTCCTCTTTAACAGGTAAGGAAACTGAGGACCAGACAGGTAAACACCTGCCGGATCATACAGCTGAAAAAGGGAAGTCAACCAGTGACTTTAAAACTGTGCTCCAACGCGTGCCCTAGGGGTCCCAGCAACCTTCCAGTAGCAGGTCCCAGTGTATCTGTTTTCTCCCCCAAACCAGGTTAGTATTCTTCACTCTCTGAAGTTTTCCTCCATGGCATTATCACAAGGGGTGATTACCTGTGGATTTACATATTTATTTATTCATTTATTTAATGTCTCTGTAAGGTTCAGGAAGCCAGGGACAACATCTGTTTCACTCTGCTTGGCTAGCACCAGGCCCCTGGTAGATGCTCAGTAAATGAGTATCCAAGCAATGGAAAAACTCCAAAGTTGTATGGTCTTCTTTCTGGGAGGGTTTTCCATGTGTTTTCTAGACCTAATAGGAACAAGTTTCCCCAACAGATAACGACTGGTGTTGACACACACGCCTGTCCTTTGCCTCACAGGGGCTTATAATAATTAAAATAATAATCACTACTATTTATAAAGTTAACTTTGTCAGGGGCTCTTTAGATCATTCTTTCTAATCCTCACAACAATCCTACAAGTTAGGGCGAGGAAAGTGAGGCAGAGGGCGTACTGCTAGTAAGTGGAAGCCCTGGGCCTTGAATCCTTGCCTCCCTAACTCCAAGCCTGCCCTCGATCCAGGGTCCATTTTGCTTTCATGCATTTGCACTAATATAGTGCAGTGTTGTACCCTTGGTAGATCCCCATACATGATGCCTTTTCCCCTCTAGGAATAGTAGTGCAACATTAATACAAATGCATCAACCTGGGTAAGGATCCAGGAAGGGGTGAAGCAGACACATGAAAGAGAAAGCATTGCCCCAGCTCCTGCCGCTGCTGGGGGAGGCTCCCTCACCTGCTTTAGCCAGACGTTGGTGGTCATCATTTGGTTCTTCTCATCCTGGTCAGGAGGCAGCGGGAGAGAAAATAAGGCAGTTAGTGTGACAGATCAACCCCAGAAGACAGGTGGCATGGGATGGCCTGATTCAGGGCCCCCACTCACCGGAAGAACCTCTTTTATGATACTGCAATCCCAGCCCACCCACAACCCCTTCCTGACAGGGTGCGGGCCACTTGGGTCCTCTGGGCTTGTGTCCAGTGGTACAAGCAAAGCACCTAGAAAACCCACTGCTGCCAATCAGTGCCCTTCAGGAGGGTCTTTAGGGTTGGGGACGGGGCAGGAAGGGAAGCTCTGATTGAGGCAGGCTGGGGGGCTGGAGAGAGAAGGACTAGGGGGGAGGGAGACCCCCGGAAAGGGGCCCAGGATCTGGGCGCTGATCCCAAGATCATGCAGGGTGGAGGGACAGGCGTACCACATCGATGAGCTGGGCGATGGACAGCCCGAAGCGCACGATGACCACGTCAGAGGTGTTGGGCACTGGCCGTGCCCAGCGGTTGTAGCCCTGAAAGAGGTGTTTGAAAAGGCGGTCCTCTGCTTGGGTGTGGGGAACTCGCTGCGCTGACGCTGTGGGACACGAGGGAAAAGTAGGGTCTCCAAGTTCATGAAGGTGGTCGCCTGGCTCCCTCTCCCATCAAATCAGAGCCACTCAATCTCACTGAGCTTCATCTACAAAGTGGGGACGCTATTCAGAACCTATGTCACAACACTGTTGAGCTTAACCAAGCAACCAGTACATGGTTGGAGCTCAAGAAATGTCAGTTGCCTTGTGATTATTCAGTAAGAAGACTTGGAAATAAGTGCTTGGAAATAAGGGGAAAGGTGCTGAGGCAGAGGAATTGGGAAGAAGTCAGATGAGACTCAGCCTTCAACTGAGCAGCCTCAGGGGGGCAGTAATATGGGGGAGATGTCTGGTCTGTGTGGGATGAGCTGCAGGGAGAAGGGTTTTCACCTATTACAGTGAGCCTTCGTTCCCATCCACTTATCGATGAACCCCTATGATAACCATGAAATCTTCTGCCACCTTGGGCATCTCTCCCATTTTTCCTTAAACCACTGGCATTTGCTCCTTCTTATTAACTAGGCAAAATTGTCCTGAAGTTGTCCCATGGAATCCCTCATGTCTGTTTTCTCCGTGTCTTGCAAACAGCTTCAGCTCTTAGGGTTCTGATGCCTGAGCAAGCAGAGACTACCGTTCTAAAATTCGGGCACGCACATCCAAAGCAGCAGTTGCCAGGTATTGAGTGCCTGCTGTATCCCAGGTGCTGGTCACAAACTCCCATGTCCTGTAGTCCTCACAGTAGCCCCGGGAGGTTCACAGCATGATTGGCATTGGTTCAAGGTGACCCAGTTGTCAATGTCAGAGCTGTGAGTGCCCCACCACCTTCTAGCTGTGAGACAAGTTACTCGAAGTCCCCTGCAGCTTTGGCAGTTGCCATGAGCCCAGCTGCAAGAGTGTCCTCCATGCAGCGTGAGCTTGCAGGGGAGACACGATGTCTTAGTGATGATAGCCACTCACCTGCTGGGATCAGAAGGAGCCACCATAGGCCAAGCTTTGTCATGGGTGTGAGTGCAGGGTGGGAGGGGCCCATGGCTTCAGACAGGAGTCGGGATGTCCCTGGACATCAGAAGAACAGCAGACCCGGGCTTTGCTGTGGGTTGAACCCACCTCCCCAGTATGGCCTCAAGTTGCTGGCACGGCCAAGCTCCTGTTGGATTCCATGCAGCTGCCTCTCACTGCCGAACCTGAGCAAGCCCAGGAGAGTGTCTTAGGGTCATGCATCTTTGACACAGGTGTGCCTTTGCTCCTCACACTCCACAGAGATGAGAAAGGCGAGCAACCAGGCCTCCCAGGAGGAGACGGCTCTTGGGCTCTCCCAGGCTTGAGGAACCAGCATCTTTCATTTCTCAGGGTCAAGCAGCTACTCTGCCCTAAGATGAGCCTTGGCCTACTGGACAGAGGAGGGCACAAGACGAGACCAATGTCCCCATTGCTCTGTCCTCATTTTCGCATGTATGAAATGGGGATAATCATACCGCAAAGTGTGGTCAATGGAAGAATTTGGGTGCTATTTATGATAACCAAAAGGTGGAAGCACCCAAATGCCAAAGCTGATGAATGGACAAAACAAATATGATGCATCCATGCAATGGAATACTATGCAGCCATAAAAAGGAATGAAGTGCCGACACATCCTACAGCCAGGATAAAGCTTGAAAATATGCTAAGTGAAAGACTCCAGGCACAAAAATACTATATAGTATGTGATTCCATGTATATGCAATATCTAGAATAGGGAGACAGAAAACAGATTAGTGATGGTTGGGGAGGACAGAGAAGAGGGAGAGGCTGCAAATGGTACAGGTTTCTTTTTGGTGTGATGAAAATATTCTGCAATTACATAGTGGTGACGATTACACAACTCTGTGAATATACTAAATTTACCAAAGTGTACATTTTAAAAGGGTGAATTTTGTGAATTATATCTCAGAAAAAGCTGTCAAAAAATAAACAAACACCTTGTGGATTAATAAGAAATAGCCACCTCTCTTTAGCCTGTGGGGATAATGCTATAACCCAGAACACTCGTCCAGATGGCTGATTGAAAACATGATTCTGGTATGACAAGGACACTCGTGCCAAAGGTGTGAGGGAAGTGTTAGGATGTTTCAAAGCAGGAAGAGTGGGGGGAAAGCTGTATTTTTAAGTTAGTGTGTTGCTGTATATAGTATGTGATTTAAAATGTGTGTCACTAGAAAATACTGGGGGTGCCAAAAAAAACGTATACATATGACTTGTATTCATCTTTTGTTATCAGTATTTATTGAGTATTACAATTTTAATACAGTTTTTCCTTTCTTAAAATGTGTATACATTTTTTGGTACTCTCTGCATATTAATTATTACTCCAAAAAGTTTACATATTCAAGTTAGTGCGTTTTTTTTTTTTTTAAAGTAAAATAACTGTTTATTGGGAGAATGGGGCTGTCTTATGTTCATGCACCTGTTGTTTGAATGAAATGCTGACTGTGTGTTAGATTCTGGCCAGGTCCTCGGGATACAACACTGACTCTCAGTACAAATAATGGGCAAGAGGTTCCCTTTGGGGAAGCTGAGAATGTTCTGGAACGGGATGATGACAGGGATGATAGTTAGGGATGATGCTGGCACAACACTGTGAATATACGAAATGTCACTAAAGATAAATCTTACGTTATGTATATTTTACCACAATTTAAAAAGAAAAAAAGAATATGGGTAAAAGTGCTTTAACAATGTAACCACAAGTACATGTGGGGAGTCATGAAACCTCTTCAATCTGGATCGTTCTCATCTGCCCAGGCCACTCTGTCCCAACTGTTGGAGTATCTCCACCTCTCCTCAACCCTGTCACACCGCTGCCTCCTGCCCTCCTTCCCAGGAGAGAAGTTTGTAAATGTGGCTTTGAGTCCTGGCTTCACCCCTCACTGAGAAGCCTTGGGCAGGGCAAGGAACCCTGCTGGGATTTTGTCTTATCTATAAAATAAGGATGCCACGCTCTCTGTCTTGCCCACCTCTGAGGACAAGGGCAGGGAGCAAATTGGACTGTGCCCATGAAAAAGGCAGCAGGAACCTCTGGGAAAATGTGCAAATGAGATTTAGTGGACTCTAGAGGACACATTCCGGAAAGATGCCTCAAATTTGCATCCCTTGGAATTAGCCCACTATGATAATTTCATTAATTTGTCACTGGAAACCACAGGAGAAATTGTTCCTGGTAATTAACAGTCTCATTAGAAAGATATTTTTTTTTAAATTCCAGGACTGTTTGATCCTCTAAGTGGCTAGATTGGCAGGCTTGGGGGAGGGGTGGCTGTGGGGTGATGGCCCTGTTTGTAGAGTGGGTCTGAGTCAATGGAGAGCACAGAGAAACCTGCACAAAAATACGGCAGATGTCAAGGGCTCAGACGCCAACATCCCTGCCTAGCTTGTATCACTGCGGATGTACAAGGGTGTCTAGACCATCTCTCACTCCCACCCCAACTCATTGCAGCCTGTCTCGTTCGTCTCTTAAATCCTGGTCTCACTGAAGTCAAGGTTATCTGCTCTCACTTCTTTGTCCATTTTCCTATCACAGCTGGTTTCAACTTCTCATTCACCAGGCCACGTTCTGTTCTTTTCACAGGCACCACCTTCTCCAGAAAGCCTCCTTAGATGCCCCCAGCCCCTCTCTGCCATTCAGTACCCACCCCCCAACTCTCCCAGCATGGGAGTCCCAGCTCTCCCACAACTGTCAATACCCCAAAGAAAGCCACTTAATTAGAAGAAATGATATTGTTTCTTTATCCAAATAATTTCACTGAAGATCTTTAGAGGGGAGAGAGCATATTGATAGCTTTTATCTCTGCTCTGCTTAATAAACAGATCAATCACGGAAGTCTAACATCTCAAGGTTGGGCGGAAACTCGTCTGGATTACCACACCAGCTGACGGAGAAATCCTCTCCATACATTCGGCCTCAGAAAATCCCCAGCAATGAAGAACTTGCTCCTTTCCAAGTCAGTGAATACCATTCATGGCTGTTAGTCGCTATTAAAGGATATAGAGTATTTACTGAATGAGTCAATAAATGACAAAAGAAGGAATAATTGTAGTAAAGGCATTTGAAGTAGCTTCAGTACAATAAAATGATAACTCCTGGGACTGAGCCACCCACACCAGTGGGAGGGGTTGACTGTCACTGAGCTCTGAACAGCTCCAGCAGTGACAATCAGAAAACTAAAATTTCCCTAGGAGCAGGCCAGCATTCTGATATGTCCCCCTCCTAAGTACCCTGAAGCTGTTAATCTGTTGGTATCCCTTTGACCTCACTCCCACAATGTCCCATACCCACAATGCCCCCAACACAAGCCTTGGGGAAACCTTTCTTACCTGTAGCCACAGAAGAAGACAGGCCATTTAAAAAATGCAGAGAACCAACCTGGCTTGGACGTCCTGCTCAGCTGACAAAAGTCCCCCCAAAACAGAGAGGCAGGTGCAGAGCAGAGCTGGGTGACTTCATTTCACGGTCAAACTGAAGCTGAGGCAGGACACACCTTGGCGGATGAGAAAGACCTGATTCTGAGAGTCTGGTTGCCTTCCTGAGGAGAGCTGGACAATTCTGCAGACAAGTTGGTTTGCATGGGGCTTCCAGCTCTGCCAGAGAAGCTTCATGCAGGTGCTACTGAGGAGGGCATCGTGGAGCGCTCGACAGAAAGGCTTCTTCAGGTAAAAGGCAAGCGGTCCACAGGGGAGACTGCTGACTTGGCAAGCTCTCTCTCTCTCTCTCTCTCTCTCTCTCTCTCTCTCTCTCTCTCTCTCTCTCTCTCTCTTTCTCACACACACACACACCCTCTGGAGGGGAGGAGGAGGAGCCTGTGACTATTCAGTGTATGTCTAGTGAGGACAGACATCAGATTTGCTTTCCCTCTGCCCAGTTACTACGGTGTTTTGCTCCTTGTTCTGAAGGACCCCATGCTCCAGGATCACTGCCTGGGCCCCCTGACCCACTCATAAGTGGGAATCTCCTGGGTCCTGGATCTGTCTAGTGATAGAGCAGGATAGTTTTGAGTAAAAGAGGATGGAGGACCAAGCCACCCGACAGCCAGCCTACAGTTCTCTCCTTCCCCTTCTCCCCTGGAGAAACACCCATCTTCCCTTAGCCAGCCCCCCTGTGGGAACACCAGGTCACACCTGCTGCCTCCTGGCTGGGCTGCAGCTTGCCTGCCACCTCTTCAGCCTCCTTACCAGTGACCTTGGCTTTAATTTCCCAGAGAAACAAGGTCATCCTCCTCCAAACCATAAACCAGCCTCCCGCCTTCTTTCCCTCTAGTATCAAACCAGGAGTCCTGTTCCTCCTCCTGGGAGGAGCTTGGCTCCTGCAATCTTGATAGTGTCCCATCTACTAAGTGGCCCCAGGCTTTCTCACATCTTCACCCCCCCCCTTCCGTTTGTTCCTTCCCTTCAGCCCATAAATAGGCTCATCCTCCATCCTGAAAATACTCTTAGGCTTCTGCCTCCCCCTTCAGCTACTTGCTATCTCACCCTTTATTTTGTCAAAAAGCAAAGCGCGGTCTCCAGACACCGCTCCTTAAAAGCTGTGTGATTTGGGGCAGGTCTCTTAAGCTCTCTGTGCCTCAATTTCCTCATATGTAAAAAGAGGATGTAAATAATGGTTCCTACTTCATAGGCTTGTTATGAGGAGTAAATGAGTTAGTATAAACAAAAGGCTTAAAAAAGTGAAATAGTAATATATACTCAGAGGGTGCCCAAAAAAATGTACACACACTTTAAGAAAGGAAAAAACTGTATTAAAATTGTAATAATATCTACTGATAACAAAAGATGAATATAAGTCATGTGTATACATTTTTGGCACCCCTGGTATATATATATATATTTACATACGTGTATATGATTGCTGGTATGATCTTCTGAGAACATTAAAAGACCTAAAACACAAATCATAAAATACCCAAATAACCACTATCCATAATTAACAAATGAACAAATATTAATATTTCACCATATTTACTTTATGTTGATATACTCGTGTATGTATGTGTATACATATATAATACATCTCTGTGTGTGTGTGTGTGTGTGTGTGTGTGTGTGTGTGTTTAAAGTTATGTAAGTATCACATGCTGGAAACCAGCCACTCCTGCTGCTGCTGCTGCCACTACTGCCAGAACTCATTCTCCTCTGTCCCTGCTTCTTTGTGTCACTGGCTCCCGACGCAAAGGTCAGGACAAATGCATCTGATTAATCATGTGCCCATGAACCAGATGCAAGGAAAGCTGAGGAAGCATCAACCTAGTGTTGTGAGCTTCTATGTGGAAGGTGGGCAGTGCCACCTTCAAGATGGGGACATTCCCAAGATATTTTAAAGGAGTTTAAATTCTGGAAAGCTCCCCAAAATCTATCTCTTTGGTTCCTAACATCAATTTGTCTTTATAGGATAGGGCCCCACTCTAACTTCCTATAATTAAACTTTGAAATACATGCTGACACTGAACTGTTCTAAAATCTGCACCCAGAATTTATTTAATCAAGGATAGTAAACACGCCGACCCTGGAATGATTGTCATGAGAGAAGACATTTATACTCACAGATCCCTAGAAACAGGAGTCATGACACGCCAGACAGGGCCACATGGGGAAGAGTTAGGGCCAGCCCTGGGATGGGGAAGGGGGGCAAGGAGGTAGGTAGAAAGGGCAAAGGAGGAAGCAGGAAGCCACGGCCCAGAGTGTTTACTGGAGTTTTCTGCAGGAAAGACAAGGCAGGGCAGGGTAAGCAGCTTAGGATTGCGTGGTTTAATAACACTGGCAGACTGTGGGCACGGGGTGATCTCTAGTCGTCCTAGCTGGCCCTGGGGTGATTTAGCGAAGGGGAATATTGCCGTGGTGTGTGAGAGAGAGATAAAGAAGATGGTTGGGATGTTGATCGGGATTGGCTGGCGAGTTTGTAATGAGATTTTCGCACGCCTGTGAAAACTGGATCACAAGGCAGGTGTAAATAATGCTGACCATTATTTGGCCCTGTGAGTAACGGGTGCCAACTAGGCAAATACAGAATCTCAGAAAATGCAGTTAGAACACTAACACTAACACTAACTTTGATTTCCTCACAGAAATAAAAGTGCTCGTCCTAACCTCAAAGGGACACAGCCCTGAGTCTTATTAGTTACTCCATCCAGCGCCATTCTAGCCTCTCTGGGCGATGTCCATTCTTCCAATCCTGACATGATATCATCTTGCAATTCTGTGTCCTATGGAGTAAATAGGACATAACGTTCATCAAAAGCACACTTCCTGTAAAGTAATTGGGTGGACAGGACATAAAATAAATTAACAAAGTCAAAAAGAAAATATAGGAAGGCACAGCCCTCACTGTTGTCAAAGATCACTAGGTGAGAGTTATTATTTATAGCGTTTCCCTCCACCCATTCTCCAGAAGCAGCATCTATACTATAAAAGACAAATTACAAATGTTATCTCCTGGAGAACTCTGACTAATACACATCCCCAGGTGTTCAAACTTGTAGACCAAATCAAAATCTTTCAAAAGCACCCCCCCCCATGAGTCAGCCAAACCTTATTTCAACTTTGGTCTAGCACCTCGAGAATCCATTTCTGATGAAACAGGTAAAGAGTTAACAGGAGTGAGCGTGGGAGCTAGCAGGAATGAGCTTAAAAATTAACCACTTGGCTCTGAATCTCCTGGCTAGCACTGCACCCGCAAGCTGACAAGCACCCTTACATCCATCATAGGTGGGAACAGAACAATTCACAATCGCAATGGCAACCCCCCTGTAAGCTAACATCCATCATAGATGGGAACAGGAAAGTTGCCAGAAGACAATTGTAACAGCAGCCCCCCTGCAAGCTGACAAGCAATCTACATCCTGCACAGAAAAAATGTGAAAACCCTGCTAAACAGAAACCTGCCACAATTGTCCCTATCGGACTCTACCCTGGCAAAACTTCTTTTGCCAGTATTTTTCGTCCAAGCAAAACTCTCTCGCTCTCTGCCTAACTTTCAATTAAACCTTTCCTTGCTTTCTCACTTTTTAGAGTCTTGTGAACTCTTCATATTCTGTGAACGACCAGGGGTAAATTCTACACCAAGACAATTTCTATGCATGTTTGTGGGGACAGAGTCCCAGAGAGCAGTTTCCAGGCTCTCGGCCTTACATGGAAAGATGCTGGCTCGGTTATTAGATGGTCATCAGCTGTAATCAGATGGCCATCTGTTGTGGCTGGGTGTCCATCAGTTGTTACCGGTTAGCCATTAGCCACTAATATAACTGCCATGGCTGAGCTAGCAAGCACGGATTGCAGCTAGCAAGTGGGATGGGTGGGTTGGCAGGCAGGCAGGCAGGCAGGCAGGCAGGCAGGCAGGCAGGCAGGCAGGCAGGCAGGCAGGCAGGCAGGCAGGCAGGCAGGCAGGCAGAGAAGCGGACGGCAGGTTGTGGATCGTGTGGCTCCTGCTTCCTATGTCTCCAACCCAGCTGCCAGTGAGACTATAGTGGTATGACTCCCCTATCTATGGCTCCATGGGTGTTCCTTTTAGACCTCACCATATCCTGCGTTCTTGTGCAGGGAGCAGGACCTGAGACCCCACATGACAATGTTCGCCCGACTGTGGACATAAATGAGCAGAATCTTGCAGTTTGGGGTGTGTTTGTGTCTCTTCCCAGGTTTGTTCCTGGAATCTGCTTGCTCAGGCATATAGGGACCTGACCCTGTTTCAAATCCAGAAAGCGGGGTGTGGTTAGGATGGGTAATGAAGAAAGTTGGCTTACCTGGTTCATAATAAATTCTACAGGTGAGTTTACTGTAAGAATTTCAGCTAAAGCAGAAACAAACTCATCAGAGAAAGAGAAACACCTTTCCTTGACAAGGGAGCCTCCCTGGCATTTATCATGGGACCCGGCCCAGTTTTTAGAGTCTCAATTCTCCGCCATCAGTGCTATGAATTAAACTGATGTAAATAATTTTGCAAATGACAGGATCAAAATTTGAGCTTGGATTTTAGTCATCTTGTCAATGATCCATTTATTGCCTCTGATCTCTGAACGTACCTCAGCAAATGTTTCTTTAAGCATTTCTCCTTTAAAGCGTGCACAGTGCTAAACTTTCTCGTAGCGAGTGCTGAGGGACATTGTGAGAGGATGAGAGAGACATTTCCTGCAATGTCTGGCATGGACAATGAGACATTTCAGCCTTGCCAGGCAATAACCTTTCTGCAGCCCTTTTGACACAGAAACCAGAGCACATAGCCATCTGCCCAGCCTCCTTCGGCAAGCCCCTACCTTGCTTGCATGCAGCTGGCTGTGGCCAGGGTGTCACATGGGAGGAAGAATGCAGGAGAGATAGGTTAGGGAAGAGAAGACTGGTTGAGAAAACCCAGAAAGTGATTGTAGATAAAGAAGAGGCCCAAGGACTCTTTTCAACATCAGGAAAATGAAGAGGAAGCAGCAAAGGATGCCAAGCAGAAGCAGCCAGTGGGTGATGAGGTAAACCAAGCAGCAGGGGTCCCAGAAGCCAAGTACAGACAGTGCCTAAGGGAGGGTAATGAGCAACTGGCCAAATACTGCTGCTAAGCCAGGTAGCAGGTACAATAAATGTCTCCCCACTCTCCCCGGAATCGGAATCAGTTGTGAGATGTCCGTGGCCCACGCATCTAGGGGACGCCCTAGAGCAGGTTGTGGGAGATGAATTGTGAAGGGACGCCTTTCTGTTCTTCCTCCCTTTCAGATGGGCAATCAGTCCTCACACGCCTACACCCCCCTGAGTGGCGTCTTGAAACATTGGGACAAATTTGACCCTCAGACTTTAAAGAAGCTATGCCTGGTTTGCTTTTGTTCAGAGGTTTGGCTTAAATACTTGTTGGAAGATGGGGCGACTTGGCCTTCTGAGGGAAGTATTAATTGCAATACTATCATACAGCTGGACCTGTTTTGCAGACAGCAGGACAAATGGTCAGAAGTTCCGTGTGTTCAGGCTTTTATTGCCCTGAGGGACAACCCAGATCTCTGTAAGAAATGTAGTGTAGACCTGGCTCTTTTGGCTGTGATCTCTGGCCTCCCTTCCCCTAATGAGTCCCTTTTTAAGGGGACTCCTCCTAAGAGGACTCCTTCTAAGGAGACTCTCCCTAGGGAGACTCCTCCTAAAGAGACTCCTCCAAAAGAACCCCCAGTGGGATCCTGCTCTCCTGAGGAGGTCCCTTCAACAAACACACATCTCCTAATCCACCTATAAACAGGAATGCCTGAGGCTGAGGTAACTGAGGGGGAAAATTGGCACTTTTGAAAACCAAACAGCTAATTCTCAAGCCAGACCACCCCTCCGCCTGACCCGCCCTAACTCCCCTAACTCCGCTGCTCTAATTCTTTGATAGACTTTTCCTTTAAAAGAGGGAAATGAGATGGTAGCTGGAGGGAAATGTGGATTTGATAGATTTATTTATGTTTTTAATGAACGAAGTTACAGACTGTTGGTGTTGTTACTGAATTCAGGTTTGGTGCCATTTGCCACCCAAAGAGTCAAAAAAACTAGAGTGACAAGGGTTGGTGAGGAGAAAAGCGTCCTTCATCCTGGATACCGGCAGCTAGGGAAGATGGCAGACTCATATCTAAAAAAACCAACTTCCTCAAGCCAAAATGATTAAGAGGTTTTATAGGCAGGTAAATGGCAAAGAACAAAGGAAAGCAGGTCTCAGGGCTAATAGTTAAGTTGTCTCCTGGGTCTTCTGAGGCCTCAGGCCTATCTCAGTGTTATCTTAAATCTTATTGTCTGTAGGAAAAACTGCTAGGGAGTTGTGACCTTGGGTCCCAGATGTCTGGACACCTGAGGATTAAAGAAGCTGTTTTTTTCAGGTTAGGATGTTTGTTAGTTAACGAGGTTATTACGGGTAGCCTTGAAAGGGAACAAACTGAGTTCTTCCATTAATCAGTGGGAGGAGAAACAGAGGAAACAGCTGAATATTAGGATGGATCAAACTGCAAGCTAGCTAAGTTTCATTATATTATTGATCTACCAAATTTCACCTTTACAGCATCTTAGTGTGTTTCAGCTGCCATAACAAAATAGATTGTATTTTGGGTGGCTTAGGTTTGGGTGGCCATAGATTGGGTGGCTTAGGTTTATTTCTGACAGTTCTGAAGGCTGGGAAGTCCAAGACCAAGATGCCGGCAAGGTAGGTTTCATCCTAGGCCTCTTCTCTTGGCTTCTAGGTGGCCACCATCTCGCTGTGTGCTCATACGACCTCTTCTTTGTTCATACGCAGGCAAGAGAGCAAGCTCTCTGGTGTCTCTTTTGGTAACACTACTAATCCCATCCTTGAGGGATCTGTCCTCATGACCTCATTTAACCCTAATTACCTCCCAAAGGCCCGATCTCCAAATATCATCACACTGGGGATTAGGGACGCAACATATGAATTTGGGGTGTGTGTTGGGGTGGGGGGGACACAAACACTGAGTCCATAACAATTAGTATGTGAATGGCATGATCCAGTAGAGGTGATAACTGAATGTAGTATAGCTGAGCCCCTTGTGATTTTAATGCCCCTAGTATTTTGGCAGCTAGAATTAAATAATTTAATTCTTAATTAGCCTTTGTTCGCATGTTAACCACTCTTCTTGTTCAACTCCTTTTGTTCTCATAGTATAATTTTATGTGTGCTGTTTCTTTGTCAAGCAGAAGGAGATTTCGGGGTCTTGAGAATTTGAGTTTGTCTTGCAGGAGGGAATTGTCTCCAAAGTAGCTGCAACCAGCTGCTGGCACCCAGGTGTATGATGTGAAGTGTCATCGATGATAAAAGAAACACAAACTTCTCTCTCAGTTCCCTGGAACTCCTCCTCCCCTTCCCCCCCTTAAACACCCTGCCCCAACTTCTCTCTGGGAGCCTGACCCTCTCACCTGAGCCTTTTCCTTTCTCCATGTTGGTTCCCTTGTGCACAAGCTTAACAAACCTTTGCCTCTCGCCTGAACTTTCTTGTGGGGATCTCTCTTGATTCTCATCTTGGAAGATTGCACTAGCCCAAGGGAATAATGGGGAAGGGGGGATTGTCCCTGTGCCTACAAGGGTACCAAATCTAATGCCTCCGTGGAAAGTAGGTCTTAGACTGAGGCAGAGGCAGCTGATCAATGTAGCTAGAGACAGGGGAAGTAGAGATAGCCGCAGGTACAGGTGTGTAGGTTAGCAGGAGGGTGGGATGTTGTGGAAGGTTTCTGATTGCTCCAATGTTCTCAGTGCAAGAGGAAGCAAAGACACTGGCTGGGAGTGAGGGTGAGGAAGAAAGCAGTGGTCCAGTGGGAGGAGGGGAGAATGGCAGAAGCAGGTGACTCAGGGGGACGGAAAGAGACTAGGAAAGAGGTTGGGGAACCGATAGGTTTTGCTGATGATAAACCTGAAGTTCCAGAGGGCAGAGAGAGTCCCAGACGGTCCTAGAAGGCAAAGTAGAAGGGTTTTTGGGAATTAGTGAGGAGTAAGAGGTATCTACTCTGGGCTGATTTAAGTAGAGAATATATTTAATGACAGCATAATGATGAGGCCCTTTGGGAGCTTAGAGAACCAAGCTTGGAAAACAAGCATAGCCAGGGCCAACACCAAAACCGCACCACAGAACCAGACTGGTGAGGACACTGCTGCTGCTACCGCCCTTGAGTGCTAAGGCCACGGGGCCTGCACCATCCTCGCCAGCTGGGGACCCTAGGTACTGTTGCTGCCCCAAAACTGCCCACCAAAACCCTTCTCTGTCCTTGTACCCCTCACCACCTCCTGTTGTAAAGTCTGGGCTGAGTGCCTCTGATTTGCTGAGCCTAGCTCATCGGCCTTCACCCCAGCTTCAAGGCAGGCTGGGAAAGTGAGCACATGGTATCAAAGCGGCTCTTCTTTCTCCTAAGATCCATCAGGCAGATATGTCTTACAGGCTTCTTATTTGCAACCACAGAACCTCCACTGGGTCACATAAGCAGAAAGGGGATTCTTACAGAATGGTGAGAGCTCATAGAGTTAGAGAGGACCAGAGAAGCAGGCTTGGAAACTACACAGCCAAGAACAATGCCATGACAGCAAACCATGTGACAGCAAACGATAATAAAGCCATCACTGTGCCACCCCATCCACACCAGACTGGAGAAGCTCCATCTCAGCCTCCCCAGAAAAACTAGATGCTTCTGCTACTGTCATTTCTGGAAGAAAGTTCCAGCAACACAGCTGTTGCTTCAGGTTGCTCATTTCCATACCCAAATCTCAGGCAAAGATGCTTATTGGCAGAGCCCATGCCACATGACCAGCATGAAGGGAGCCTGGGAAACGTGGTGTTTGTGGAGTCAACCTTGAGAAGGTAGGACTCAAAATGTGAGAACTATCAAAGTAGAGAGGTGTTTGAAGGGTGCTGTGCATCTCTAAATGACAGATGCCCACTTTGGGGCAGAAGTATCCAAATGTAGGAAGAGGTTATAGATGTTGGGAAGCCAAAAGGAAAAAAAAAAAAAGATAAATAAGAAAAAGGACAAGTAGCTGCCATAATATTCCTAGTCTCATTCCTCTTATTGCCCCAGAAGCAACTAGCAATTCCTTCAATTCATCATTCCACTAAAACGGAAGCTTCTTGGTGGTGCTTATTTTTGCCTGTTTTGTTTACCAACGACTCTTAAGCACATAACAGATGCTCAATGCATATTTGTTGAATGAATTAAAGATATTTATTTGCTGCCTTAAAGAGAGCCAAAACTTCAGGTGGAATGTGGGTTCTGAAAACTGCCAGAGACAACTTCAATTTAAGCTTGATTCAAACACCTACAGCAAAAGAAGCGGTAGTACAAACTCCTCTCTCAACCATTACGAATTAAACGGAATTTTAAAATAGGGTTGGAAAACCAAGGCCTAGCAGGAGGTGGGAAAGGGCTGGCAGTGGCAGGAAATCCAAACCCAAACCTGATGAGGTCACTGTTAACTTCATTACCAATTCAGTGATTGACCTCACGTGCAACTTCTGGGTTTTCACTTCTACATTAGCCAGGTTTTATGATTCCATGCTATCAACTAAAACATATTTTATAAATATTAAAATTAGCAGACATAAGGGTTAGGATATACATTTCAAAAAGATACTGAGATTTCATAGCCCAGCTGAAATGAGCTCTTATCTTGCTGTGCCTTGGGTGGCAGAAAACATAGGGAAAGTGTGACTCGTGAGAACAAGTGGATCACCGTAAAACGCATTTGAGTCCTCTAATCCTTGCCTAAGCAAGTCAGCCAGGAAGTTCTGTAACTCCCAACGTATTATAAAATATTCCAGACAAGATCAATCTACGAGTTTACTGCCCATGGATAAACAAAGGTCCATGGGATAGCTTTAGTTTCCTCTTAACCGAAGATAATTCCCATCTTAGAGTCTCATATATTCTAAGTTTCTTATAAATCCCTTGTCCAACGAGGAATTTATAAAACCCGGCTCTGGAGGTGGCTCCTTCGTCTTTGCTGTGCCCCTTTTACAAGCATATATATGTATTCATAAATGGTACTGCACCAGTCAGGCAACAGAAATCACGCTAGTTATTTAAAATAGAGATTTAATACCGGACGTTAGGAGACCACAAAACCTTTGAAAGAATGCAGGCAGCTCCAGGCTGGGTTTTTAAGAAAGCCTGCCAGAGAACAGCACCACTGACCTAGAAGCTGCTGCCTCCGCCCCAGTCAGCTGACCACCTCTGGGGTGAGTCCAAGCACCCACAGTGAGGGGTCTGTAAGTATGTGTACTGAATCTACAAAAGAAGGGCAACAAAGCTATTACTTTCCTAGATATGTCGACCAAAGCGAATGTAGAAGGATCCTAATATTGAATGAAGAAGCTTTTGGACTCACACACACACACACACACACACACACACACACACACACACGAAAGTCTGGCAAGTTCGCAATAAGCGGTCAGCAGGTCCCAGTGCCTGGGTCCGCCTCTTCAAGGAGCCACTGTGGGAGCGCGGGGGTACTTTTGACTTCCATTTTAGGGGGCAGAAGGCGTTGCATCCAGAGGGGCAAGTCTAGCGCCGAGGCGCCGGGAGGCGGTCCGGATGGAACCCACGCGAGTGCGAGTCCACCCAAAGAGCCTGGGGTGTGATGCGACTCGCGCGAGACCAGAACGGGGACCTTAACCCGGGGCAGCTGGGGGGCGGGGCAGAGGCCGAAGCCACTGAGTGGGAGGGGCCAGCCCCAGGGCGGGGGGGCGGGGCAGAAGCCGAAGCCACTGAGTGGGAGGGGCCAGCCCCAGGGCGGGGGGGCGGGGCAGAAGCCGAAGCCACTGAGTGGGAGGGGCCAGCCCCAGGGCGGGGGGCGGGGCAGAAGCCGAAGCCACTGAGTGGGAGGGGCCAGCCCCAGGGCGGGGGGCGGGGCAGAGGCCGAAGCCACTGAGTGGGAGGGGCCAGCCCCAGGGCGGGGGGCGGGGCAGAAGCCGACTCTACCCGGGTGGTTCCCGCGGCCCTAGTTCCAGTTCCGCAGCTACACTTGGGTGCGGTGTCCTCGAACGCCCGCTTCCTGTGTGGGAGGTTGAGGGGCAAGCAGCCATGGTGCTGCGGGCTGTCGTGTTCGACCTGGACGGGGTCCTGGCGCTGCCATCGCTCTTCAGCGCCCTTGACCGCGTAGCGGAGGAGTTGGTGCTGCCCAGGTGAGGGGACCCGGCGCCCGTCCTGCGTGGGTGGGTCGGGGCAGCAGAACGGGGATTCCTGCCGCGAAATGCCCTTTCAGGATTTCAGCCCTGGTTCCAGATGACTGTAGTTTGAGAGCCCTTCGAAAGGTTCAAACAATTACCGGGCCCTAAAATACCAGGGTGTGTAAGTAGAGGCGTTGTCTTTTCTAAATGCCAAGTAATTAAACTTTGCAAAAAACTCCAAAATTGCCCTCTATAGTGAAAGCTTTTCCTAAAGTGAGTCGAATTACTCGCCAACAGGGCTGCTGCACGCCTAGCTTAAAATAAGAAAATACCTTCCCTTGAACATTTTTGTGAGGGTTAAATTAAATAAGTAAAGTGGATGAGCAGCTGAGCTGTGTGCCTGATACATTTCTTCATTTACAAAAGTCTCACGTATATGCAAAGTGATGCATTGGGCATCTTTTATTTATCTACTGTTGCACAGACTCACCTAACTCACATACACCCTCTGAACATGGTTAGGGTTGTTCCCAGCAGCCAAAAATCTGGTCATAGAAAAGCTAGCTGATCTCAGGAGGTCAGAGCTCGTGACCCTGGACCTTATTAGCCTGTGGCGCTGCACCAACCACAGTCTTTAATTCGGAAGGTGAGCCTGAAGGGCCTGTTTCAACATGCTTGGCATGTGGTATGAAATCTCACACATCCACAGATAGCCCACATTCAAGATGTGAAGGGAGAACTTTCCAGGTGAGAAAACAGCGTGAGGTGGAAAGCTAGGAGGTGGAAAGCCAGCTGGGAGGTGGGAAGGCTGGGAGGTGGAAAGCATGGAGTGTGCACAAGAACACTGAATGTTCCAGTGTAGCCGGAGGAGGTGAGTTTTGAGAGAGAAATGGGCAAGTTGGTTGGGCCTGCATTGCAATGTGACATGAAAGTCAGGCTGAACGTGTACCTGCTTTGATAGCCAGTGACCCTCTGAGGCCTTTTGAGATCGATGGGTTGGAGAGGGAGTAAAATAATTGGTGCTCTAACTCAAAGTAGCTGATTGTTGGGGTGATGGATCAAGTACGTTTGGTAAGAGGGAAGACGCTGCCGCTCACAGTAAGACCCAAGAGTTTGGCAGCGTGGAGGTAGCGCAATGTGGACTGATGGAGAAGTCTGATGGAGGTTGGAACTGAAGCCAACAAGACCTTGAGCTAGGAGTTTGCAGGGTCATTGGCATGGAAGATGAAGAACCTGGGCTGCAGGGCCCAGGGGAGGACAAAGGAAGCCTGTAAGCCTGGTGCTGAAACCTTGAGAGGAGGAGTAGGTGAGGATCCTGCATGACATCTGGAAATACCTGTCTGAAGACAGGTGATGGGGGCCCAAGTGGCTGTCATGAACTCCAGAAATACAGATTGTTGAAACCTACAGTGGACCAGGGAGTTGCAGCTTCTTCCAGCACTTACGAGGGAGGGAAGGAGCGAGGGAGGGAGCGAGGGAGGGAGGAAGGAAGGAAAGGGTGAGCTCCACTCTCAGTCTGGTCATCCAGACCAGAGTCCTCTGAGAGTTAGGGTGCTAGAGATGGTGGTTACCTCAGCACCTGAGGCTGACGTGGCCTGGAGGCGCCAGGATGGTTCCCTGAGATCCAGATTTGATGTGTGTGCTTCATTTAATACCTTTTCGCACAGCTTCATTGTGGAGGGTCTGCCTGGTGCCCTCCATTACCTCCAATGGCAGTAATCATTAGGGATGATTACAGTGTTAATTTCTTTCAAAAATATATACTTTAGAACCTGAGGTGCTTTCCATATGCAATGCACACTAAGTATTTTTTGAGTAAAAGAAACAAGTGATTAGCAAATAGGTACAGAAAGAGTATTTGAGACCCAGGACTTCTTATTCATGTCCTGTACTATTTCAAGATATATTTATTGAATGCTTCCAGGAACTTCTGGATTTATGGTTGCTTTTTGCACCTCCGGGTTTTTATGTACTCTTTGAAGCAGAGAGTAAATATTAATGTACTCCCCCCCCCTTTTTTCGCCTCTCCCCACCCCACTCTGGCTCAAGCCATGGTTTCTCAGTCGAGTTGTGTAGGACACGGCTCCCTGGCCCATGCAGGTATTATGAGCCTTGCGCTTTAGGAGCATGGCGCTCCAGCCACCTGAGCCACCTGGCAGGCCCTTAATGTACTTTTTTAAAAATACATTACATATAGGTTTTAATTACGCAAATAGTACAAAAGTACATTCTTATTATGAAATACTCAAATGAATGAAACCATGTAAAGAAGGAATTGCAAATTCCTCTTCACCTTTCCCTGTTCCTCTTCCATCCCAGACACAATTGTGGTTGATACATATAGTTCATTTATCCCAAACAAAGGATTTTTTTTGTATTGTTTTGTTTTTCCATAATTCTTTAGCAGCAAAACCTGACCTAACTTCATTTGATCACAAAATCTGACCTGACCTCATTTGGTAGCAAATCTGATCAGAGCAAGCATGAGGGTATTTATCACCATTATCTAGCCTACGACCCTAAAGAGAATCTGCAGTTCTAAGGAGATGGTTGTTCTCATATTAATCTCGAATTTTTATTTACTACCATGGTGGAATGACCAAGATTGAGCTACTTGAGAAGAGTTCAGAGGAATGGAACTGAAAGAAGTCAGGAGCTATAACTAAAAACCTTAGTCTTGTATGCTTTCAACTGATGGCATTTAAAAATTACACAATGGAAAAAAAAATTACACAATGGAATCCTTTTTGCTCCACACATATAAACCAGTGTTAGAGAAAAACTACATCCACAGAAGTAGCAGAATCATACTGGGATTTACAAAGAGATATAATCCGTTTACGTTATAACTAGCAGTTTGTGAAACTAATGGTTAATAAAACAAAATTCGGGTCAGCCGGTTTGCTCAGTGGTTAGAGCGCAGTGCTCATAACACCAAGGTCGCCGGTTTAATTCCCAAATGGGCCATGAGCTGCGCCCTCCACAGCTAGATTGAAAACGACCTGACTTGGAGCTGATGGGTTCTGGAGAAATACACTGTTCCCCAATATAAATTAAAAGAAAAATTCTTATGAACACAGTACTAATGTGTAGCGAATTATACCAATTAAGTAAACAGCTCAAATTTTTAAGCGTAAAAACCCAATATTCCCAAATTTCTAAGTATTTATCTCCGTGTTAACTTGGTTTCACCTAAATGTTACAATTCACCTTTTAGATTTCACCTAAAAGCGATTTTAAATATTCCTGCCCTTCGAAAACATCATCATACTTTCAGAGGCGGAAAAGGAACAATCTGATTACTCCATCATTTTTACCCACTGTCATGAATCTGATACTACTTTTATTGTAGTGTTTAGGCTAAGGTAGGTGCTCTAAAGAATCCAATGAATTGAATTTTCTAGGTTTCAGATTATTGCTGGCATTGTCCAATAAACCCATTTGCCAAAAAGCCATGTCTATGGTTGAAACATTTCTTGTATTAACGATTGAGAAGTTAAGATCAGCTTCTAATGAAGTCTGATTGTTCCCTAATTGTCAGATAACAGTTTGATCTTTTCTATTAAATTATAATTTTTTAGTGAATAGGACCAGATCTCATTTCTTTCCTGTATCCTCTATAGCACCTACAAAAATGTGGGCATGAGGATCATTTTGGTGGATGGTATCTGGAAAGGTTTTTCTTTCTACCTCAAAGAAAACACCAGTCTTATCACATGGCCTACTTTAACTCCAGTAACACAATTTACAGAATCATTAACCTTTAAAATTAAAATATTCAACTTATTCTCTCTGACATCACTTAAAATGCATTTCATTTCTTTTTTTTTTTTTTTTTTAAGGAGGGCACAGCTCACAGTGGCCCATGTGGGGATCGAACTGGCAACCTTGGTGTTATTAGCACCACGCTCTAACCAACTGAGCTAACTAGTGACCCTGCATTTCATTTTTTAAACTTTGGCATGAGGTGGAAGGAACTCACAAAGGGAAGTACTCTGGAAAATACTGGACTCCATTCAATGCAATTAACCCCAAAAGTGAAGTAAGAAAAGATACAGCTAAGGTTCTGGGAAAAGGGTAATACATATTCTAAGATATTCATAAGGATTGTATCCAACAGGTTTTTTTTTACCCATCAATTTTTACTTTATTGTGTTTTTCTAAATCACCCTGATTGAGATGCAGGTCTTTCCACTTGAATAAGTGATCAAATACCAATATGAGGGTTGAAAATCCTTCTGGCAAGCTAAAAGGAGTAATTCACATTTAAAGTAATGTACCTTTCATAAAATTAGCAGCACTTCATTCTATCAGAACATTCAAATTTGGCTTCATTGACTGGTCAGAAACAAGGGACAATGCATGTAAGTCCAAAACAACTTCTACAAGGGAAATGTGGGACTACAATTTTTTCCTTAATAACTAATTACTTCCCCCTGAGGTGGCAGATGAAATTACTGAAATGTCAACTTCGATAGTAAGAGGGGGAGCTGAATAGGGGTGTTTCCTGACACAGTGGCTTTACAGAGGGGAGTTCTACAGCAGTCAGGGTTGAAATGGATGCAGCTTGATTTAAGGCATTCAACATACAGGTAGCAATGCAATAAGGGGTGCCTAGGCACCACCTCAGTTGTAGGAGGTGGTTGGGTCCTACCAGGGAAGTGTATGTGTGTATGGTGGTCGATGTAGATGATGGTTATGTAGACACAGGGAAAGGTGAGACCCCTTTTAATGGCTTAACCTGATTAGTCTCAGGAGAGGTAGTTCTATAAAATCAACAGTAAAGCTAGGGACGGCTAACAGAGATAATTGGGATTATCTGAGGCAGGCATTGAATGGCAATCCAGCATTCAGATAGGTTCCATGAGGAGGCTAAGCAGTGTGTCATAACACTTCTGTGCCAAGGTTTCCCATTTACAAGGGTTAAAACGACAACATTTAGGAGGTGGGGTATAATTGAGGGTTAATGATAGGGAATATTGTGGGAACAGAGCCCCAGAGAGCTGTTTCCAGGCTCTCAGCCTGACGTGGAAAGGTGCTCACTCAGGTAGTAAATGGCCATCAACTGTGATTGGGTGGCCATCAGCTGTAACCATTGAGCCATTGGCCACTAATATAACTGTCGCGGCTACGTTGGGGAGTTGAGGAAAGTTGAGGAGAGTCGGTCGGTTGCCAGCAAAGCGGACAGCAGGTCACATGTCCTGTGAACCCAGTCTCCAGTGAGACCATAGTGGTATGACTCCCCTACCAATGGCTCCGTGGGTGTTCCTTTTTGGCCTCACCATATCCTGTGTTCTTATGTGGGGAGCGGGAGCAGAGACCCCGCAGGCCGACTGGCTTATCCGAGAGAGTTAAGGTTATTAAAATACCCAAGAGATAAATGTTATAGCAGCTATGAAATAAAAGAAATATGCGTAGTGGGAGTTGACATTACTGGCCCAGTCTCCAATCCTGGGAAGAGCCATCCGCTTCAAGTGCCATCTGCTTTCTGTCTGAGCAGTTGTCTGCTCTAGATAACTTTAACTTGAGGTCTCCCATAGGCTGGGGTGTTCAGTCAGGCGATGAGGTGCAAGTGTAGGAGCCTTTTAAAATGAAAAGCACAAATTCATGAATCAATGCCTTTTAACTTTGTGATGCAGAGTTTAGTTAACAGTACCCCGCGTGGTCCCTTCTAGTGAGGCTGGAGGGAGTCCTTGTGGGGATGTCCTTTTCCATGGACCCTGTCTCCAGGTTGCAGACCGTGATGTTCGATGTTTTCATCTATCAGAAGCATGCTGTGAAAAGATTGCTCTACGAACTTGTATTTATTTCAAGAACCTTTATGAGTTCTTTGCAATAAGTCAGAAGGTCTTCTTAATAAGGCAGGTTCATACGTTCCTCATTCTAGCCGCATAGGTCTTTGGGTAATGATTTTTAAAAGGGGACAGTGTTTACCAAAGGGAATAATAGGTCTTAGGTTAAGCAACACTAAGGGAAGGGACTTAAAGCAAAGACGGGTTGAGTTTCAACATGTTTCACCAATTGAATTTTACTACCTTATCACTTTGTTTCATAAAACCAGAGGCCTGGGGATGATAGGAAATACTGCAATATCGGCCAAGTTTTGCATACGTGGTATAGAATTTGTCTCGTAGAGTGGGTCCCCTGATCGATATGGAGCTCCGTGGGGATTTTCCAAGTAGGAAAACTTATTTCCAAAAGTATTCTAGAACTGCTATGGCTCTAGCCGTTTGACATGGGGATGCTTCTGCCCAATGAGAATACACACAAATCATCGTTAGTACATTTTTATCCTTGAGAGTGGGGCAGTTGGATTGACATCCACTTTCCAAAACTCAAATAGGCCTAATTAGTTTCATTTCCCCCTCTTCTTCATGGTGACAAAGACTTCGCAGCAATTACAGAAAGTTAAATGGTTAGAAGCAAAGTGTAGCTTTTTTAGTATTAAAAAGGTTTGGTTTACCTAAGCAATCAAAGACCTGTTGATACAGAGCACAGGAAATAATTTTAATAAAATGTAAAATCTTTACGTTCCCTTTACAATTTTCTAATAAAAGCATATACCAATACTATAGGAAAACTTCTGTCCTTTTAACAGAGTAATAAAGCCAAATTCCAATTCTGTGTTAATGGACTCTTAAGTCCATTCCAGTCTTGGTTAGTATGATCATATATAAGATTTTTTAAAAAATTTCTTCTCCATGAACCTTCTGCAACATACACAAACCTTCTGCACCTTTGATATACCTTTTAGCTTTTGTCCTATCTTTTTCCTTCTTATTCTAGAACAATCATTTTACTCTAAGACTGTCTTTATACTCAAATTATTCTCTTTTCCTTCAACAAAAATGCATTTCCGTCCCTTACACCTTCTTGTACCACGCACACATATCTTATTCTCTATATGCAGCCATCTTCAATCATCGTATCTTCCTAATCAGTCTTCATCACAATCTGAGGCATTTTGTGACCATCTAGCCTTGTAAAATGACACGCAAACATCTCCGAACTTGTTATGGTTTTCTACCTGGCCTGCTAGCCCAAAAGATTAATCCTAGATCACGTGCACTTGAAAAGGAATTTGGTTAGTTTCTGTTATTTTTCCAATTCGTATGAGTGCTCGTGTGTTTTAGGCCAATTGAATAGGGTCCCTTTATAACCTAATTTTGAAATTACAAATCAATTTTAGCAATACCATCGAATTTTTTTTATAGATATGGTAGAAACATGCCATATCTATAACATACATACATAAACAAACAAACATACTGATAACCATAAACAAAGATCCCATAGCTTTCATTTTCAAATGCTAGCTTTTGTGTTCCGGGCATAATACAAAACTAAAAAAAAAAAAGGAAAAAAACTGGATCCAAATTATGTTTTCTGGAAGATGAACAAAGTTAAGGTTTTGCTCAGATGCCCAAAGGTTTTGCGTTCTGTAAGAATTTCTTTAAAGCTGTTTTTAAAATGAGAAACTACATTTCATTGTCTCTGAGAAACCATCTGTGCAGAATCAAAACCAGAAAAAATATTTCATTCCTTTTGAAGAATATGAACTATTGTCAGTCTTTTGGGGCAATGCCTAGTACAAATGAGCTGAAAACAGTAATGGTCGCACGTCCAGTCTTAATTTTGTCCCTTAAGTGGCAAAGCTGGAAGCACTTCCAGTTGAAAAGTCTCTGCTGGGTGGTCCCCCATGAGCCACTTCACCTGTGAGAATATTTATCCTTCAGTTTGTGGTCTCAGGTCGCCAGCTGGATTGCTCCTTGTGGGCAAAGATCTCAACTTGAACTTTGCAGTTCCCCATCCATGGCAGAATGCCTTTCTAATAGCAGTTTGTCCATGGATATAGTGTCTGTCCCCTATGTGCTACTGTGATTAAGTCAGTGGAATGTTCATGATGTTGTTTCTTTGTGTCTTCCAGTGGCTTTCTGAATAAAGCTTTCAGCAAAGAAGGCTTGGGTGGTTCCACTGCCCGCCTCATGAGGGGAGAAATCACATATTGCCAGGTAAGGGGACACCTCATAGACCCCCCCGCCCCCCTTAGAAGGCATTCTGTGCCTACATGCCCGTCTCCTGCACTGATCATAGCCCTCTGAGGGCAGAACCATGTCTGCTTTATCTATTTACCCCTTATGGCACTTATCTCACGTGACTGGGCTGGAGGCTCTGAGACATACAGAGACATTTTAGCCTGGTTTGTCTTCTTTTGGTACCAACCAGAAGGACAGACTCCAAGGACTGGGAAATTTTCAAACTGTCGAAGATCTATGCCATGGAATTATAACAGCCACAGGAGCTTTTCATTGTTTTATTTAAATTGCGGTAAAATACACATACTGTAAAGTTTACCATCTTGATTAAGTATACAATTCAGTAGTGTTGTGTATATTCACGTTGTATAACCTTCACCACCATCCAACTGCAGAACTCTTTTCATCTTGCAATACTAAAATTCTACAGCCATTAAACAAGAACTTCCTGTTCACCCCCCAAATCCATAACCACAACTGAACTTTCTGTCTCTATGCATTTAGCTACTCTACGTATCTTATGTAAGTGGAATCATGCAATACTTGTCTTTGTGTATTGGGCTATTTTCATGTAGCATAATGTTTTCAAGGTTCAGCCATGGTGTAGAATGTGACAGGATTTCTGTTTGTAGGAAGGAAATGATACTATGATAAAGGCTACTTAAGTTTCATTTGTCTTTTAATATATACCACATTTTGTTTATCCATTCATCTGTCGATGGACACTTGGGTTGCTTCCACCTTTTGGTTATTGGGGGAAAGTGCTGCTATGAACATTGGCATACAAATATCTGTTCAATACCTTGCTTTTAGTTCTTTTGGGTATATATCCAGATATGAAAATATTGGGCCATATGACAGTTCCAATTTTAATTTTTTTTTTTAACAGGACTTTATTGGGGAACAGTGTGCACTTTCAGGACTTTTCTCCAAGTCAAGTTGTTGTCCTTTCAATCTTAGTTGTGGAGGGTTCTGTTCAGCTTCAAGTTGTTGTTCTTTCAGTCTTAGTTGTGGAGGGTGCAGCTCAGCTCCAGGTCCAGTTGCCGTTGCTAGTTGCAGGGGGCACAGCCCACCATCCCTTGCTGGAGTCGAACTGGCAACCTTGTGGTTGAGAGGACATGCTCCAACCAACTGAGCCATCCGGGAGCTCAGTGGCAGCTCAGCTCAAGGTGCCATGTTCAACTTTAGTTGCAGGGGGCGCTGCCCACCATCCCTTGCAGGAGTCGAGGAATTGAACTGGCAACCTTGTGGTTGAGAGCCCACTGGCCCATGTGGGAATCGAACTGGCAGCCTTCGGTGTTAGGAGCACGGAGCTCTAACCGCCTGAGCCACCGGGCCGGCCCACCAATTTTAATTTTTTGAGGAGCCACCATACTGTTTTCCATAGCAGCTGCACCATTTTACATTCCCCCAATAATGCACAAGTGTTCCAATTTTTCCACATCTTTGCCTACCCATATTATTTTCTTTTGTTTTTTTATAATAGTCATCATTAGAGTAGCTATTTTCAGACAGGTCCGGGAGGGGGGGGGAGTTATTAATTAATAACTATATAATGGGTGAACTTTGGGGTCAGAGATCAGGAATTGAGTCATAGCTCCCATTTATAGACTGTGTGACCACAACAATTTGCCTAACCTCTCAAATATTTTTTTTAAAAATTTTTATTAAAATATAGCTATGATACAATATTATGTTAGCTTCAGGTATATGCCACAGTTATTCAACATTTATATACCTAAAGACGTGGTCACCATTATAAATCCAGCAACCATCTGACTCCGTACCATGCCATCACAATATTATTGACAATATTCCCTATGCTGTACATACATCACTATGACTTGTTTTATACCTGTAAATTTGGACCTCTTATTCCCCTTCGCCCTCCCCCCCTTTTAATTTTTCAATTACAGCTGACATTCAATATTATTTTATATTAATTTCAGGTGTACAGCACAGTGGCCAGACATCTATATAATTTAAGAAGTGATACCCCTGACTAGTTTAGTACCTATCTGGCACTATACGTAGTTATTACCATATTATTGACTGTATTCCCTATGCTTTACTTTGTATCCCCATGACTATTTTGTAACTACCAATTTGTCCTTCTTAATCCCTTCACCTTTTTCACCTGCCTCCATCCCCCTTCCAGCTATCACCTTGATAAATCTAGTACCCAATGACACCATACAGTTATTACAATATTATTGACTATATTCCTTATGCTATACCCTACATCCCCAGGACTACTGTGTAAAAACCAATGTGTACTTCTTAATCCTTTCTCCTTTTTTATCCATCCCCAACCCCCTCCCATCTGACAACCATCAAAATGTTCTCTGTATCTATGAGTTTGTTTCTGTTTTGTTTAGTTGTTTATTTTGTTCTTTAGATTCCACATATCAGTGAAATCACATTGCATCTGCCTTTCTCTCATATTCCACTCAGCACAATACCCTCCAGGTCCATCATGCCACCGCATATGGCAAGAACCCATTCCCTTCCATGGCCAATCAATATTCCATTGTATATATGTACCACCTCCTCTTTATCCATTCATCCATTGATGGACACTCGCTGCCTCCACATCTTGGCCATTGTAAACAATGCTGCAATGAAAATATGGATACACATGTCCCCTTGAAGTAATGTTTTGCGTTTCTTTGGCTAAATACCCAGAAGTTGGATTACTGGGCCCTTCTTTGTCTCTTGTTATAGCCTTTGTCTTAAAGTCTATTTTGTCTGATAAATATTGCTACCCCAGCTTTTTCTTCATTTCCATTTTCATGAAATATATTTTCCCATCCCTTTACTTTCAGTCTGTGTGGCTTATGATCTGAAGTGACTCTCTTGTAGGCAGCATATGTAAGAGTATTGCTTTCTTATCCATTCAGCCACCCTATCTTTTGATTGGAGCATTTAATCCATTTACATTTAAAGTGATTGTTCATAGATGCTGCCATTTTATTTTTCATATTTATACATATATATGTATATGTATTCTTCATAAGTATATAGACATACACACACACACACATATATATATGTATGAAGAATAAAATGGCAGTATCTATGAACAATCACTTTAAATATAAATGGATATATATATATATATATATATATATATATATGTCTTAAAGAAGTTCCTCTAAGATTCCTTGTAATCCTGTTTTGGTAGTGATGAACTCCTTTAGTTTTTTAGCTCTTTTACTGTCCTTTGATTCTAAATGATAGTTTTGTTGGGTAGAGTAATCTTGGTTGTAGGTCTTTGCTTTTCATCACTTTGAATATTTTGTGTCAATCGCTTCTGGCCTGCAAAGTTTCTGTTGAGAAATCAACTGATAGTCTTATGGGAGCTCCCTTATAGGTAACTAACTGCTTTTCTCTTGCTTCTTTTCAGATTCTTTCTTTGTCTTTAACCTTTGGAGTTTTAATTATGATGTGTCTTGGTGTGGTCCTCTTTGGGTTCATCATGTTTGGGACTCTCTGTACTTCCTGGGCTTGTGTGTCTATTTCCTTCACCAGATTAAGGAAGTTTTTCATCATTATTTCTTCAGATAAGCTTTCAGTTCCTTGCTCTCACTTCTCCTTCTGGTACTTCTATGATGCGAACATTGGTATGCTTGATGTTGTCCCAAAAGGCCCCTTAAACTCTTCTCATTTTTTTGGATTCTTTTTTCTTTTTGCTGTTCTGTTTGGGTGTTTTATGCTAACTTAGCATCTAAATCACTGATTTGATACTCCGCTTCATCTAATATGTTGATTCTCTCTAATGTTTTCTTCATTTCAGTTATTGTAGTCTTCATTTCTGACTGGTTTTTTTTTCTGTGTTTTATATCTCCATTTTTGTTTCCTATCTCTTTGTTGAAGTTCTTCCTGAGATCACTGAGTAGCCTTATAACCAGTGCTTTGAACTTTGTGCCTGGTGGATGGCTTGTCTCCATTTTGTTTAGTTCTTTTTCTGGAGCTTTATTCTGTTCTTTTATTTGGGACATGTTTCTTTGTCTCTCCATTTTGGCTGCCTCCTTGTGTTTGTTTCTATATAGGGCTGCTATGCCTCCTGGTCTTAGTAGGGTGGCCTTATATAGTAGGTGTCCTGTAAGGCCCAGTGGCACATTCTCCCTGGTCACCAGAGCTGGGTGCTCCAGGTGTGTCTCTTTTGTGGGTTGTGTGTGCCCTCCTGTTGTAGTTGAGCCTTGGTTGCTGTTTGCATGTAAGTAGGAGGGATTGACCCTCAGGCTGATTGGTTGTGAGGACTGACCGTCACTACATGGAAGAGCTATTGTGCAGGGGCTGATCCTACAGAGCAGTATTCACTTTAGCAGGGCTCTCATCCCTGCCTATCAGCCCTTTGGGTATGTTGTCCTTGGAGGTAGCAGGTGATGCTTTGGCTCAGTCTGAAGATGGCCACCAGGCATGCCAGCCCCAGGTCTCCTGGGAGGGGCTCTGCTACAGCCAAGTTCAGCCACAGCCTGTGCCCTGCACAAGGCCACCTGACATGAGTCACAGAGCAGCACCTGCACTGGGCTTGGAGGCGCTTTGAGAATCCAAGCCATGACTGAGGCCATCTGCCATTAGTGCCGGGTTTGGGGTTGCTTGGCAAGAGGTATGGGACATGCCAAAGCCAGATGGTGCTTGTTTGGGTTTTTTGAACCTTTGCAAGATTTTAGGAAAATCTGTAGCATGAGCCAAAACAGGCCATTTGTACAGAAAAGCCACTGGAAGTGGCTTGGGTGTGCCTGAAAGTTTGGTGGCGTAGGGTCTCAGGGAATCACCAGGGCAGGGCAAATGAACAGTGTTAGCCAGGTTGCTGGAGACTCAGATATGACAGCTGCCTGTGTCTGCACACACAGAGGGGGAGGGCTCAACAAAGAAACAGTGGTTTCCACCAGCTGCCCCTCCAGCCCTTGCTGTGAAGCCAGATAACTGTGTTTCTCCCCATATATCCCTGGCAACTTTTGAGCTGCTGCCCCAGCGATGGAGCTCAGAGTGAGTGAGTCTGTGTGCAGGCCCTTTAAGAGGTTCACCTGAGATTGCAGCCACCCTCATCCCACTCAGCCACCATCTCTCCTGGTTTTCACAGCCAGAAGTTTTGGGGATGTCTCTCCCTGGCACTGGAATCCTGGGCTGAGGAGCCTGGTGTGGGGCTGGGACCCCTCTCTTCTGGGAGGGGGACCTCTGCAGCCAGGATATCCCTCCCAAGTTTTAATGGGCACATGCAGGTGTGGGACCAGCCTGTTTCATGTCTCTGCCCCTCCAACCAGTCTCAGGGTGGCTTCTTCTGTATATCCTTAGTTGTAGGGCTTTGGTTCAGCTAGACTTCAGATGATTCTCAATAATAGTTCTTCTGTAGTTTTATAATTTTGATGTGATCATGAGAGGAGGTAATTACTGGATTTCCTTACTCCACCATCTTGACCAGAACTCCCAATGTTTTCAGTTTTGCCATCTGTAAAATGAGAGTGATAATACTATCAATTTCATATGTTGTTAGAAAGCTTAAAAGTGCTTAGCATAGTGCCTGACACATAGTAGTAAGTGCTGAAAAATAATAGTTATTATTGTTACTACAACCTCGATTATTTTTAAACAAAGTAATCAGGATTGAAAACCACTCCTGAATTCTCAATTAGTGCCTCGAAGAAGAAAGGCTATTGAGAATCTACTCTATAAGCACACAGATAAAACCGTCTATATTTTTTAAAAGTTTTTACGAGTCACAGCCACCTATGGGTCTGTCATAGAACTTGGGGCCTACTATAATAGAAAGGAAGAGCCCACTTTTTCTGTGAAGGTAAGTGTAGTCTTAGTGTGGGGAGTATAATGAATTATGTCACTTTAAAACTCTCTCTCTCTCTCTCTCTCTCTCTCTCGCTCTCGCTCTCACTCTCGCTCTCTCACTCTCTCTTTCTTTCTCTTTCTCTCACTCCCTCACACACACATACACACATTCACACACATTGAGGCAACTGGTGAATGAAAACTGGAATGATACTATTGGGAATAAATGTTACTGAAGCTTGAATCAGTAAAAAGGCTGAAGTAACATTGTTGGAAGGTATTTTTGACACCATTGGACTCAACATGATCATGGCGAAAGAGAGTATGAATGGAGAAGAGAAGGGGCCAGAGTTCAGGGTACTCTAATGTTAAAGGTCAGGTTGATGTGGGACCAGCAATCAGAGATGAAGAATGCATCTCTACTGATAGAGGAAAATCAAGAGAGTGTGGAGTCCTGAAAGCCAAGAAGTTATCAAGTTTCAGATGAAGAGTGTGATCAGCTGTGTTCAATGCAGCTGATAGGTCAAGACTACTGGGTGCCCCTTAGATCCAGCAACACAATGAGGAGGTCACTGGTAACCTTGACAAGAGAAGTCTCTGAAATGTGGAGGTGAAGGCCTGCTGAGAGTATGTTCAAGAAAGAATGGGAGGAAAGAGTTTAAAGACTATGTATACTATAGCTCTGGAGGCTAGAAGCCCAAGATCAAGGAATCCACAGGGTTCATTTCTTCTGGGGCCTCTCTCCTTGGCATGTAGACGGCCATCTTCTCCCTGTGCCCTCACAGTCTTTGCTTTGTGTGTGTTTGTCTGTGGTCTGATCTCCTGTTTTTATAAGGACAACAGTCTGATTGGATTAGGGCCCAACCAAGACCTTATAAAGACCTTATCTCCAAGGACAGTTGCATTCTGAGGTCCTGGGGGTTAGGACTTTAACAAAAACGTAGGGAAGAGGGTACAATCAGCCCATAACATGGGCATTTGAGTGTTTTTCAGTGTGAAGCTCCTAGGGATAGTGCTGCTGTAAACATGTTTTCAGTGAACATATGTAGATAGACATTTCCATTGGGTAAGTGTCCAGGAGTGGAATTGCTAAACCACAGGGACTGCGTATGTTCAGATTTAGTAAATGCAGCCAAAAGCTTTTCCAAGTGGTTCTACCAACTGACAATCCCTCAACATTTTGCTTTTACAGTGGGTGTCGCTCATGGAAGGAGACTACAGGAAATACTCTGAGGAGTCTGGAATCTGCCTCCCTAAGAATTTCTCTGTGAATCAAATCTTTGGCAAGGCACTTTTGGCAAAAGAGATCAACCGCCCCATGCTTCAGGCAGCTCTCACTCTCAGAAAGAAGGGTAAGGATTCAATACTGGCCATTTTCTGACCCAACCACACCAGAACCCTTGGGAGGATTAGGTTAGAATACATCTAAATGTGTTTTGAGATCACAGGTCTTCGGGGCATTGATGGAAAGCTGTTTTTAAAACAGCCACAAAGTAAGTTTTACCAAATGGCAGAGGAAAAAAACAAAACAGCACTATCAGAAAAACTGGGAAAATGAACAAATTTTATTTAATAAAGTGATTTATGCCAGAGACTGCCTTGTGAGCAAAATTCTCTCCCTCTGAAGACACGAGTAATGACCCAACTTTTTGTCAAAGTGATTGAAAAAGAAGGCCTTTTAAGTAACTATGATTTTCTCAGCCTCTGGTTGTCAGAGTGATGAGCTACGAGCTGGCTAAATGGATTCCGATAGTGTCAAGTGGTCTACGACATGAGGTCATATTCATCCAATGTGCATTTATTTAGTGTCAGAGCCCAGCTCTTCTTCACAAGCATATTTGAAATCATTCCACTCAGTTATTAGTAGACTTACCTGCCTATGGCTTAGCCATATTTCTCACCCATATCGTATGGAAAGGGTCACCCATGCACTCATCTGTGTCCCATTTCCAGCATCTGATTCTTGCCCTTTCTGGTTAGGCAGAGAAAGCCAGGGGATAATGCTATCCCTATTTACGTTTTTCTAGTTCTGAAATGATAATACAGTCTTTGACAGCCAACACAGGTGTTTTGAAATGCAGTCAAGCAGAGTTTACAGTAACAGAGACTAGAAAGAGTACTGGAGTGGTAGTCTGAGGGCAGTGCTCTGGGGCCAGCTCGGCTCTGCCTTCACTGTGAGTTGGGCAGCTTGTCATGTGTCTGAGCTTCTGGTTTGCTCATCTGTAAAAGTGGGATGGTAAGATTTGATCGCCTACCACTAAGGTGGTGATGATCAGATGAACTAATGAACGTCACGACCTCTTGCTCTACAATCTCCATCTGGGCTTCTGAAAGCCCATAATGTACACAGTTAGCTCACTCTCATGTCTGTATCAGGAGGTGTTTAAGGGTAAAGATGATCCTTTTCCAGCTTGTCAGTGTAGAAACTAAGCATCCGGACACTGATGTGGGTGAGCAGAACCCCACTCGGCCCCCTCTTTGGGGACCGTTGTGTGACATCCAGAGCTTCTCAGAGCAAAGTTCTGTAGCTGGTCCATTCACTGGTGACTCCTTGCTCAGGATTTACAACGGGCATCCTCACCAACAACTATCTGGATGACAGCACCCAGAGAGGCCACCTGGCCCAGCTGATGGGTGAACTGAGGCCACACTTTGACTTCCTGATAGAGTCATGTCGGATTGGAATGGCCAAGCCTGATCCTCAGATCTACAGGTTCATGCTGGATACCTTGAAGGCCAGCCCCAATGAGGTACGTAGATGCTGCTTTTCAGTGGAGATGTTGTAATCAGGAAAAATTGAAAAGGAGTGAGCAGGTGGGAGATGCTGGGCCCTGACAAGACCATTCTAGGTCCAGTGGCAGGCTCCACTTCTCCAAGGCCAGGACTTCTAACAGACTTTTACCCATCCCTTCAGTCTAGAAAGTTTTACCAGCGGTGGGCATCTGTCCCCTCTCTATGGCTCTTACAGGACCTTGAGCAAAACAGGTATTGTTCAAAGCTCATAGGCCAGATGCCTCACACATAGACCCTGAAAGACGCTCTCAAGACCACAAGACTAGTTAGGATTACCCCACCAAAGAGTGAGCAGGAATGGACTCCAATATCGCAGCAGTCTCCTTTTAGGTCCCCCTGGACCCCTACATTCTGTTTTCATACTGTCTCTAGATGATTATTCTCAAACACTTTTTTCATTGTGTTCCCCTACTCTAATCTTCCAAAGGGTGATTGGACCAAGTTTAAATTCCTTTCCCTGACAATTCTGACCCCTTTTTATTGGCCCCACCTTAACCCACAACCTGATTGCATGAAACCCTGAGCTCCATCATTGGGAATCCATACCAGGCTCAGTCATACCAGGAACCTTTCTTTCACCTCTTAAACTTTGTTTCGCTCTTCTTAGCCCCTGGATTAAGCATTATAACGGAACTATAAATTTTAGAATGCATATAAATAAACATCTTTGCATTTATAGTTTTTGGGTTGGATGAGCTGCTTAGAAGTCTAGGCCTGCCCTAATCCAAAATTATAAATAAATGCACCCATGCTTTTTTCTACAACTCTTAAGGATTTATTTCCCTTTCTATTAAAATTTAAACCTTTGATCCATACAGAATTTATTTTGGGATAAGATATGAAGAAAGGGTCCACTTTTTTCCTTCAAACAGTTAAAATAATTAAATAGTCTTTTAAATATCTTTTCCCTCACTGATTAGACATGACACTTTTATTAGACACTAAATTGTCATTTGTATTTGGGTCTATTCCTCAACTCACTTCATTGATATGTCTGTTTCTTTTCTAGTACCAAACTTTTTTTTTTAACCTGTCATAGCTTCATAATGTGTTTTCTTATTTGCCCTTATTACAGTTCTTTCCCAGTCATTTTTCTTTTTGTCGATTCATACATGTTGATTTTCCTAGATGAATGTCAATGTCATCCTGATAATTTCAGATCCTTCTTTAATCTTCTCACAGTTTCAGAATTCAGGCTGAAACCAATAGGTGTATGTGGAAACGTGTATCTGTGCATTTATGTGATGCATATGTAATTAAATGTGTTTAATTTTAGAAGTAAACAGTTACGCGGAGAGAAAACTCATTCTTAATCTCACCATTGTAAAATAACCACCGTTGTCTACACTTGAACGTGTTTCTTTCTGGTATTATCCCTCGTGCATGGGGTTTGCTTTGGTAGAAGTGATGCTAGTGTCCATGTGATTTGCGTTCAGGTTGTTTTCTTGGATGACGTCGGGGCTAATCTGAAGCCGGCCCGTGACTTGGGAGTGGTCACCATCCTTGCCCGCAACACCAACACGGCCCTGCAAGAGCTGGAGAAAGTAACCGGGATGCAGGTAACTGTACACCTGTGCTGAGTCGCATTTCCGATCACTCTTCTGTGTTTAGGTGCAAAAGACAAAAAAAGTGAGAGGAGAACCTGATGTCTGGGGAGTTCCTCGCTCCAGGCATGGACTTCTTGGGCCGGAGTTCACTATCCATCGTGCCATCAGCGCGATGTCCTTGAACATCTTGTTTCTTTTTCTGCAGTCAATGAACAGAGGAATGATTCTCTGAGAGCAAAAATCTAAACTAGTCAGAGTGGGGGGCACCAAGACAAGAGTGGGGCTTTCAGAGCTACCCACTTTTGCTTTTTAGAGTAAATATTGAGAATGTAGCTGTAGGTCTTCCCCCGTGCAGGGAGGGGACACAGCCCTTACCTGGTCTCCCTGGTCATGCCGCTGGTGCTCAGGCATACTGGCTTGATTCCTCCTGGTTCATACCCTCATGGCAGATGGAAGGCTGGCTGGCTTTTAAGGAAAACCTCATGTGAAGGAGGATGGGATGCTCTTAATGAGGCCCCTGGGGCCTGTCTGGAAGTCAGCCTGCTCTGCCAGAGTTGAGCTTTTGCGTTTACCTGCGACCACCCATCCCACTAAAGTCCAGGAATGACAGTTATACAAACCTTATTATAGTAATGTTGTGCTTTGCTCAGGGTTGTCGGTGTAAGGGGAGAGGAGGGAGGAGGGAGCCCATACAGTTGACTGAGCTTCAGCTTGACTTGATGGACTTCAAAGGCGATGCAACCGTTTTCTCAAAGGGAACTGTATTCGTTTCCTCGGGCTGCCATAAAGTAGCACAGACGGGGTGGATGAGACAACAGTTTCACTAGGAAACTAGAAGCCCAAGACTAAGACGTCAGCAGCGTTGGTTCCTTCCGAGGCTTCTCTCCTTGACTTGTAGATGGCTACCTTCTCACATGGCCCTCCCCTGTGTGTCCTAATCTCTTCTTGTAAGGACACCACTCAGATTGGATTCTGCCACCAATCGTCCCACTCTAATTTAACCTTAATCACCTCTTTTAACCTTAATCACCTCTTTAAAGACCTTATCTCCAAATACAAGTGCACTCCGAGGTCCTAGGGGGTTAGGACTTCAACAGAAGGGGACACAGTTTAGTTCAGAACAATTGGCATTTTTGTCTGTAACAAATAAATAAAAATGTATGTCTGATAACTTTATAACCTTAAAGCATCTTGCCTAAGCTTGTTGTGTCCTACAAGCCTGGAAGTGTCACCCAGCAGAGAGAAAAACACCCAGACTTGGAATCGGAGCATCCGCCTGTTTGTCCCACTTACTAGGTTTGTCCCTTCATCACAGCTGAGCCACAGATACCTGTCCTGTAAAACTGGGAAAGTAAGCCATGTCTCACCTATCTTCTCAGGGGTCTGGGGAAGATATAAGGGAAAATGAAAAATCAATCCTTTGTAAACAGAGAAGGCATGATTCTTATCTCTCAGGAAGGCAGCGGGACCCAGTCATGAACGGGCTTTGTAAACTGTACAAACACACGGGAGAACCATTAGAGTAGGAAACCCACACCCTCTTCACCAAGGGAGTAGTGGGACATCCCTCGTATGTGACCAAGGAAGCCGGGGGCATATCAGAAGGGCCCCCAGGGACACTGGCCCTTGGTTGGTGTCTTGGCTCCCTTTGGCCAGACAAGGCTCATTGCCATTGGAGAGCACCACGCTGCCTTCTCCCCATCCTTCCCGCCACACCTGGGGTCCCCTCCAGACACTGCAGAGATGGGGGGGCTCCCCTTCTGTTGTCCCCTCTGAGGACACCGAGGCAGACTTGCCCATGTCTAGAAGGGAGGTGGGTTTCATAGTTTACTTCTCCCATTTTGGAGATCAGAATACTGGGCTGCGGTGGAAAGCTGCGTCGTCCTTAGGTGGTACGTGTGGGACTGAAGATGAGAAACCAAGCAGGAAGAGTCACTAACCTGTTGTTCCTCGTGAATAAATCACTTACAAGTGCTCAGCATCCTGTCCTCAGTCATTTCTGTCTCGAGGAAGCCAACGCTAATAAGTTACAGAAGCCCATTAAGGATGCTGTTCAGGAATTTTCCTGTTTACCTAAATGTCATACACAGATGGGTTATCTGAACCCCTGGGACTCCAGAGAACAGAATTGGGACCTGCAGGCAGAAGGTTACCAGCCGAATTGTGGCTGCTCGCCCTCAAATTCATCCGTTGAAGCCCTAACCCCCAGGACCTCAGAATGTGACTATATTTGTAGCTGGGGCCTTTGCAGAGGCAGTTAGGTAAAATGGGGTCGTGTGGGTGGGCCCTGATCCAACCTGACTGGTGTCCCTGTAAGAACAGGAAATTAGGGCACAGACACACACAGAGGGAAAGCCATGTGAGGACCCACCAAGAAGGTAGCCATCTTCAAGCCAAGGAGAGAGGTCTCAGGAGGGACCAACGCTGCCAACACTTTCTTAGATTTCCAGCTTCCAGAATTGTGAGAAAATACATTTCTGTTGTTTCAGTTGCCCAGTCTATGGCACATTGTTATGGCAGCTCTAACAGACTAATGCAAAGGCACAGAGAGTTTGATTTAGGCTGACTTGAAGGAGAAACCCTTCAATAGAGCCATACAGTGATGGGATGGCTGCTCTGTGAACTCTGTGTCCCCGCGTTAGCCTGGGCGACCATGTGAGGAACTGCCGTAGAGAAGAATTACATTAATTAAAGCCCCAAGTCTCAGTGTTTTAGAGCAAGTGCTATTTATTTCTTGCTTATGTAAAGTTGGTGCTAGCCTGGGGCTTTGCTTCCTGCAGCCATTCAAGGACCCAGGTTGATGGAGGAGCCACCATCTTCTATCTGTGGTTTCCAAGGTCACACAGGACACTCAGCTGGAAATTGGGGTGAAAGAGAATGCGGAGGATTATGTGGGGATTTTCATGGGCCAGGGGGACAGGCCATAGTCTTCTCTGCATTTGGTTGGTCAGAACTCAGTCATGGGACTCCATGGAATTGAAAGTGGGGAACCATGTGCCTGAGGGAAGAGGATAAAGGCTTGGTCAGTCCCTGATAGGATTCAGGAGACCACAGCAGAGGTGATCTGTGGGCTGTCTTCTGGAGCCAGTACTCTGGAGTTTTATAAACTTTGAGAACTTTTCATGAAAGGAAGCTGCAGCCACCTCTCTCACTATACCTCTCCCTGTATCTCTCCTGCTTTCCAGCTTCTGGAAACTGCAGCTCCTCTCCCAACCCCGTGTAAGCCAAGTGACATGAGCCATGGGTATGTGCCAATTAAGGTAAGTAAACACACTGTCTCTCGGTCAGCTGAGTACTCTAACCAGGTTGCTTAAAATGACTCGCAGAGACATTTGTTCAATATGAAGGGTAATTGAATACCGTTTACAGGGAAATAATTTTTTCCACAAGTGTCATTCCTCAAAAATAAACAGAAGACGTGGACCATGCCTCAGGATATACAAAGCAGTGTGACTGATGTAGCCAGACTCCCAGAGAACAACAGGGCCTTGGGAAGCCCAAGGGTGCCAGCGTGTGTCCATGTTCTGGGGAGAACATTTGTTCACCCAGTCAGTATTTATTCAGCGCTTCCTTTGTGTCAGGCACGGGCCAGGTACAAGGGATGCAGTGAAGAACAAGACAGCCCTGTCCTCAAGGAACCGGCATCAAAGATAAAGAGAGGGAAATGGTCATTAAAATGCCCAGAGGTCAGGGCTGTGGCAAGGCCCAAGGCCACATGCCAAATGGTCCCGACTCCTGACCTGATCACGATATAGTGCAGGGCTTTAGTTCTTTTGCTGACACCCCACCCACTCTAATGGTCAGAGGAGGCTTATTACTGTCACAGACAACCCCAGCTTTCAGTGGCTTAATGCCAAGTCTGTTACTTCCTGCAGCACAGTCCAGTGTGGGTTAGGAATGGGCCCTGTCCATGCAATCAGTCAAGCACCCAGGCTCCTTCCTTCTGCTGGCTCCACCTTCCTCAAGACCCAATCCATTCAGGAGCATGTAGGAAAAGAGAGGGAGGACCAAGCGGGGGAGGCCCCCAGCTGTAGCACACATTTTTTTCCACTTACATGCCATTGGCCAGAACTCAGTCACATGGCGACACCCACTGCAAGGAAGTGGGGGGACGTCTGGATAATGCCACCTTGTGCCAGGGAGAAAAGCAGAACAGATACTGAGCCCTAGCACCCTCGGACACACCCATGGAACCCAGAAAGGATAAGAAATGTAGCAAAGCGTGAAAAAAGTTTCATATTCAAGAGATAAACTGCCTTTAACGAACTAATGGTATTCTGCATGTTAGCATAAATATTATGCTCTGCACAAACTCAGCCTCCAGTTTTAAATATTGAAAACATGACAAACTGCACTAGAAAGTAACAGTATGAGGGCCTTTTAGGGAGGAGGTAAAGTTACTTTGTTCTGTTTTGTTTTCCGACATTATAATCTTTTCAGGCTTCTTACTTCACAGTGACAGCCACCTGTTTTTACTGTACAGTTTGGCCAGTTGTCTCTTCTCAGACATCTTCTCTCATTGGGGTCTTAGGCTGAGAAAGCTGGGTCATGCAATACCTAGTAATATACTGAAATGACCCGGACGGTCTGCAGAGAAGGGGCCTGATTCGGCCAGCCTGGGGCTCTGGTCACTTCCTGCTCACCTCTGTCTTCTACAGCCTGGAGTGCATCTACATTTTGTGGAGTTGGGCTCTGGCCCTGCCGTGTGCCTCTGCCATGGATTTCCTGAGAGCTGGTTCTCTTGGAGGTACCAGGTAATGGAAACTGGGGGAAGGTGTGCCCCAGTCAGGGTGAGGTGAGGGGAAAGTCTAGATGGCGTGGCCCCGCCTGAATGTAATTAAGAAGCCGAAACTTTACAATGGAGCCTCGTCTTCAAAATATGACCACGATATTTCAGGCATGTTGGGGCCAGAGTTTAGACCTCAGAGCTGTGCTAGCCCATGTGCCACCTTTGCAGATTAAACAGCAGAAGGCTTCTTCAAGATATTCTATGTCACCTGGGAAGTCTCTGTAATGCTTATTGAAATCTGCAAGGCCTTTGTTAAGAAAGGTGCTCTCTGAGATGTGGCATTCGCTGAGTGTACAAACCCTGTCGCCGTCCATGGTGGCCCCATCCTGGTAGGCTAGTTCTGGCCCCATGGTGAACATACCAGCTAGTGCCATGTGGCACTTTAGAGTGAACCATTTGCAAGAATAGGGGGATAAAATAAGCAAAGAGGGAGGGTCAGCCAAACACTGATGAGACCACACTGGAGTGTGTTTGAATTGTTTGTTTTCTAGATCCCAGCTCTTGCCCAGGCGGGTTTCCGGGTGCTAGCTGTTGACATGAAAGGCTATGGAGAGTCATCTGCTCCTCCTGGTGGGTTAGCTCTCTTATAGCTGTCCTCCTCTGGTCATCTTTCTAACTATCTGAGCTCTCTAACTGCACTGTCTTCCCCTGGTCCCAGCTCAGAGCAAGCAGTGCTTCAAGGGGGTCTTACTTTGCCCCACCCCTCTCCTGCAGTGTCCTCTGTCTATGCAGTTTGGGTCCCAATGTCTGTGCTCCTCATACTCTGAATGAATACAAAAATCCCAAAGGCCTGTGCTCCTGCTGGTTGGCAGGGTTGTAGAGTACAGGATGTGTCATACAGCGCCAGTACTTTTTTCATCTTGCAGAGCTGAAACCCTGTACCTATTAAACACTTACTCCCCCATCTTCTTCCCCCAGCCCCTGGCTACCACCCTCTGCTTTCTGTTTCTATGAATCTGACAACTCTAGGTACCTCATATAAGTGGATCATACAGTATTTCTCTTTTTGTGACTGGCTTACTGCAGTTAGCATAACGTCTTCAAGGTCCATCCATGTTATAGCATGTGTCACCATTTCCTTCCTTTTCAAGGGTAAATAATACTACATTGTATGGATATGCCACATTTGTTTATCCATTCATCCATTGGTGGACACTTGGGTTACCTCCACCTTCTGGCTATTGTGAATAATGCTGCTATGAACGTAGGTGTACAAATATCTGTTGGAGTCTCTCTTAAATTTTTGGGGGTATATACCCAGAAGTAGAATTGCTAGATCATATGGTAACTTCTAGGCCAAATTCTTAACTGAGCACCTAAGGATTCCAGTGGGAGCCTATCCAAGGATAGGTGTCAGGGGGCCTCTGAACCCCTGAGACCATGTGTGGGTTTATGAGCATTTTCCTGGGAGAGGGAAGTCCATTGTTTTGATCAGTTTCTGAGGGCTTCTCAGCCACAAACTGTTAAGAACCCCCCAATATGGAGGCAAGGATGTGAAGCGAACAGATGTGCCGCAGAACTCCTGGTCCCTCCAAGTGTCAGCGACGCTGTTAGCAGTGGTGGCTTAGCAAGCCAAGCCCGCTGCTCAGCACCCCTTTTCTGACCTGCCTCCCCCATAGTCGCATCAAGCCTGCTGTGTTGTTCGAGGCCAGCTGACATGGACTTGGGCTCTTGGTCACTCAGGGGGCTACCATCCAGGCCACTCAGCCTGTCAGAGCAAGGGAGTGCCTCCATAATTGTCCCCTAAATGTCATGCTGTCGACTCAGCAGCTGCTTACTCTCTTGAATGATGCAGCAGCATTTTAGACAAGAGGAAAGCCTTCAGTTCAAACATCCAGGAAAGGCACCTGAGGTGTTTTTTTTAATTTAATTATTAAAATGTTTATTTTTATTCATCTATACCCTAATCTTCCCTAAATCCCCTAGGCATAACTTAGTGACATAATTTTTATCATTCAAACTAGAACACTATTAAAAGTAAAAGAGACACTATTAGCAGTAACACACATAAACTGAAACTGTCCTGAACAAACTGGGACTTAGCGTTTTACCTTAATTATAACTCTTTTTTAAAGAAAATCATAATTTACATGTTAACTATCATTGAAGATTATGTATAATGTGAATTCTAAAGCCAAGCATAATGTTTGGAACACCTACACATACAGTTCAGATCACGTGTATAAGTTTTGTATTTGTTAATAGATTTTGAGTAGCAAATTGTTTTCCCTTAAAATGTTGAAGCCTTTGTCCCACTGTTTTCTAGCTTCTCCTGTTGCGATTAAGGAGTCCCATGCCATTCTGATCCACAGCCTTTCTATGTGACCATTTGTGTTTTGTTCCCCCTTACCCTTAACACTTATCAGATCTTTTCTTTATCTGTTGCGTTCTAAAATTGTATGATATTGTGCTATGATGTGGTCTTTTTTCATCTACGTTGCTGATTACATTTATTTTTCCATTCTTGGAACTTTTCTTCAATTATATCTGATATTTTCTTCTTCTGTTATTCTTTCTTTCTTTTTTCTTTCTGAAATTACTATTATTGTTAAAATGCTCATACAATCCCAAACAAACTACAGATTCAATGCAATCTCTATCAAAATCCCAGTGGTGATTTTTGTTTTATAAAAATAGGAAAAACAATTCTACAGTTCATTGTAGATCCACAAAAAAACCCCCAAAGAGTCAAATCAATCTTGAAAAAGAACAAAGCTGGAGAACTCACACTTCCTGATTTCAGAATATATTACAAAGCTACAGTAATCAAAACAGCATGGTACTGGCATAAAGACAGACATATAGACCAATGGAACAGAATAGCCCAGAAATAAATCCACGCATGTACAGTCAACTCATCTTCAACAAGAGTGCCAAGAACACACAATAGGAAAAGGACAGTTTCTTCAACAAATAGGGCTGGGAAAACTGGATATTCACATGCGAAAGAATGAAATTGGACCCTTATCTTACACCATACACAAAAAACTCAAAATGGATTAGACTTAAACTTAAGACTTGAAACTAAAACTAGAAGAAAACATAGGGGGAAAACTTTATAACATTGGTCTTGGCAATGACTTAAATCACTAAAATCACAGGCAACAAAAACAAAAATAAACAAGGGACTACATCAATCTAAGAATTTAGTAAGATTTTTCCCCTCTTTGGCAAACGAGCCCTTTTAGTCTGTTACTTTTAATCACGCGAATTAAATTTATTTTTTATTTTTTATTGCAGAAATAGAAGAATATTCCATGGAAGTGTTATGCAAGGTAAGAAGGATCTTTGGGTAACATCTGTAACATCTTTTCCGTTCTGCTGTTTTCACTGATATAAGCCAGAAGTGTGGGTATTCCTTTAAAGCCTAGCAAAGCAGCATTTCACAGTATTTGGGTATAAATTCTTACTGAAAGTTGAAACGGCATTTCAGAATACCAGCCAACATTTGCTGTATATGAAAAATGTGTCCCTAAAAAAACCTGGATATGAATGTCCACAGCAGCATTATTCCTAACAATGCTAAAAAGTAGAAACAACCCAAATATCCATCACCTGACAAATGAATAAACAAAATGTAACATGTCCGTATAATGAAATGTTATTCAGCGATAAAGAGGCATGAATACTGATGCATGCTTCAGTAGGAATGAACCCTGAAAACTTTATGCTAAGATAAACCAGTAACAAAAGGCCACATATTGTGTAATTCCATTGATTTGGAATATCCAGAATAGGCAAATCCATACAGATAGAAATTAAATTCTTGGTTGCCAAGGGCTTGGGGGGGGGGGGGGGGGGCAGAGGGAGTGGGGAGTGACTGCTAATGGGTACAGGGTTTCTTTTTAGTGTGATGAAAATGTCTGTTCATAACTCTGTGACAACACTAAAAACAACTGAATTGTACATTTTCAAAGGGTGAATTTTATGGTATATGAGTCAGATTAATAAAGTTGTTATTTTTAAAAAAATCATCAGTACAATATTTTAATGTAAAATTTTATTTAAAATAACCTTGTACTTGTCAACATACGGTTACAAAAAAACTCAATGAGGGTCCTTAATACTTCTTACCCTCAGGTACCCACAACAACTTTTTTCCCAGTGACAGTTCCCAAATATAATTAAAACTCTTTCTTCTCAACCACAATTCCCCAAATCTGTGTGCTAGTTCATCATACAACTGTTACTTGTTTTAACATGGGTACTTTAAGGAACCAGAAACCTATTCTCTGTATGTGTGTAGTCTTAGGATTCCAAATTAGGAATGTTGGAATGCTACAAAGCAATAATGTCCTCTAAAGTTCATTAATGTCGGGAGACTTGTCTACACTCAGTTGTCCCTTTCCTTGTGTGTGACCTTGGGTAAGTCATTTAACTTAAGTAGGTCATACTGTCAGGTATAAAATACAGTTCATACTCTCCAAAACCCCTCCTGATCTGAGCATGATTCTCAGTTTGTGGGATGTGGAAATAACACTGAACTAATCTCCAGCCTCTCGGTGGTTAATTGGAAAGTGAAAAGATGTGGCCTGCAGGCAATCAAGCAGGATGCTTCATCCATGGTGTGCAGACCCTCTGGGGTCCATGAACTCCTGGCGACATTTGCAGAAATTGAGGCAAAAGTGCCCATGAGTATTTTCCTGGGAGAGGACCCATAGTTTCCATCAGATACTTGGAGAGATCTGAAGAGACAGACGAATCCCTGTAGGTTGGGGACAGGGGTGGGAAATACACATATTACAACGTAGTCTGTCTTCTGTCCCCTTTCTTTTTGAAGTTCCCTGAGATGAGTTGTTTTGTCTACTTTGATCAATGCTGTATCCCAGTCCTGAAACAGAAGCATCAGGCCCATAGTTGGCTCAAAGTGAATTTTAATGGGAGGGTAGATGGTATAAGTGAGGGAGCTCGTTAGGTTGTGTGTTGGTAATGGAGCGATTTGGGAGGGAAGAAATGGAAGAGCAGGTGCTTCTTACTGGCAGGATGAGGGGCTTGTGATGTATCGAAGTGTCGTCATTCCACTCCTCTTGTCTGGCCATATGGCAAAGTGCAGCTAGTGGAAAGTTTTCCAATAGGTGGTTACGTGGGTAGGACCCTGAGAATGTCTGTGGATCCAGGCCTTTCTTTCTGGAAACTGTTTCCCTAGGACCTGCGATCTTCCAGGGAGCTGTGAGAGTAAGGCCATTGCTTAGTAGAGATGAGATTTTGGATCCCCAGGAGCAGTACAAGATTCTGGCTGCCCTGGAATTATTGATCTCGATTCCACTTTGGCCTCTAAGTTGCTGAAAAGTGGCTGAAAAGCAACAGCCACTCCGGTCTTTGTAGCTGGACCAAGGTTCTGCACTTCACACCCTTTTGAGATCCAGAACCTTGAGGACTGTCTCTTACATCAGATAGTCTGTTGGTTCTTAGATCTTCACTGAAAACCTCGTGTGTGCTGCCCACTTTGATAGGCATATTAGGGAATTTCTAGGAAACCCTCAGCTGAATTCCTCATTAGAGCTTATATTAATTCCCTAGGGCTGCCGTAACAAAATCCCATAGACTGGGTTCCTTTAGCAACAGAATCTTATTTTCTCTGAGTTCTGGAGGCTGGAAGTCCAATATCAGGATGCCAGCATGGTCAGGCTCTGGTGAGGACCCCCCACACACCCCTAGCTTTTTGGTGACCGTCTTCTTGCTGTATCTTCACATGGCAGGGAGAGAGGGAGCTCTTTGGTATCTCTTCTCATAAGGACACTAATTCTACTGGATCAGGGCCCCACCCTCATGACCTCATTTAACCTTAATGACTTCTGTAAAGACCCTACCTTCAAAAATAGTCACACTGGGGGTTAGTGCTTTAACATGAAGTTTGAGGGACACAAACTTTCAGCACATAACAGGATTAAAAAGGCCTCTTGACACCATCCGATAATTGTTCCCCTCTCTTTGAAGGGAAAGATGAAAATAAACCAATGAAGTAATTACACCAATACTCTGTGCCTCCATCTTAAAAAATAAATTGTGTGGGGGGTGGGGGGTGGTAGATGAGGGGAAGGGGGATCAAATATATGGTGATGGAAGGAGAACTGACTCTGGGTGATGAACACACAATGGGATTTATAGATGATGTAATACAGAATTGTACACCTGAAATCTATGTAATTTTACTAGCAATTGTCACCCCAATAAGTTAAAAAATAAATAAATAAAAATAAATAAATAAAGACTATAATGAGACAAAAAAAATTTTTTTTAATTAAAAAAAATTAAAAATAAAATAAATTGTGTGTATTTTAACCAGTGGAACCTGTCATCCATGCTTTTTAAAATGTCACTGTTGGGGAGCAGTAAGGGACTTGCCCATTGCTCTCCCCCTTCCCCCCGCCCGGTCCCCAAGCGAGGCTGTCACCGGGGCTCTGGGTATTGAGGGCAGGTGTGGGGAAGGGGTAGCGAAAGGAATTAGAACACCTTTAACACGCTTTCGCCTAGGAGCCATCACTGGATGTAGGCAGACTTCTGTGTCTTCCCCTTTCCCCAAAACAGAGTCAGCCATATTGATAACTTCCCCCAGCAGAACTGAGGCCTGCGTGGGGACTATGTGAACTCTTTTTGATGCTCTTTGGGCAGAGAATACAAGGGCTACGGGAGAGCCCTTTGTCTTATCTCTGTCTCCTGCTGTCCTGAGATTTCCATCTCCTTGCTTAATGTAGAAGGACTGAAAAATAGACTTACTTTAGGGAAGAAAAAAAAATTGTCCTTCATTTTGGAAGCACCTTCGAGCAATAGGTGACTGAAATATAATGACATATATTTTCTAAGTCTTCAAATTCTTGCAGGCATAATCTCCACAGCTCTCAGTGAGGGCACTTGTCTGGAAAATAAAAAACAGATTAGGATGACTTCTCAATTGTTAGGAAGAGGAGAGACTTCAAGAGGCTGGAAAATATTTAAAATAAAGTTGTTGGTCTACATAGTCAAAAAGAATGGCTTGGCATGTTTTGATTGTGAATTTTTGAAATCAGATAGACCTGGAATCGGTCCCAGTTCTGGTACTACCAGCCGTGTGGTCTTGGTGGCACCAGTTAAACCATTGAAGCCTCAGTTTCCTCATCCGTAGAGTGGAAATAGCCACTTGCTCCCTGTAGCTCCCTGTGAGGGAAAGGAAATGGTGAAAGTGAGGAGCATTGCACACAGCAACCTGTTGCTGAGTGAGGGCTCCATAAATGCAGCGCTACAGACTTTTTATTATGACAAGAAGAGTTCCCTCACATTGTTGGCTCAGGTGAATAAATAAGGGGTGGTGTTGATAAGTTTGATGGGAGTCTTTTAGGAAGAGTGGGGCTGGGAAACAAGAAAGCCCGTGTGGCTTTCTGCAGGGGCTGAATGGCCTGTCGGGTCTGTGATTCATTCCCTCCATATATTCACTGTCTCCAACCCTCCACCCCTTTCCAGTAGGGTTCCCCTGCTTGCTCATTTTGCATGTGCCCAGTACAATTGCCTCAGCCCCCATTCTAGGTGACCCTTCATCTCCAACTCCAGAACCTCCAAATGTGACTACATTTGGAGCTACTTCTCACACATCTCAGAGACTTTCTTCACACTCTGTGGTTGCTGGCCAGCGTGGCCTGGTGTCTGTATCTGTGTTGGGGGGAGGGACAGGAGGTTACCAACCTGGGGCAAGACAAGCAGCCATACCTCTCCAGAACAGTTTTCTTCCCTTTTCTCCCTCCAGGGAAAAGCCATGGTGTTTGTCTTACAATGAATATGGCCCAGTAAGGATGTATACTAACATACCCTGAGTAATTGATTCTGCATGTTTGGAGGCGACCTGGTTTCTGTGAGGAGGCTGGAAAGGGAAGGGAGATAACTCGAAAGCTGGTGAAATGATGGAATGTCCTGTTAGTGTGCTCAGGCTGCCATAACAAAGTACCAAAGACTGAGTGTCTAAAACAACAGAAATGTATTCTCTCGCCGTTCTGGAGGCTAGAAGTCAGAGATGAAGCAGCCAGTATGGTTTCATCTGAGGCTTCTAGATGAGGCCTGTAGATGGCCTCCGTGTCTTCACGTGGTCTTTCCTCTGTACACGTCTGTGTCCAAATCCTCTTTTTAAAATAAGGACACGTCATATTGGATTAGGGCCCAACCTAGTGACCTCTTTTTAACTTGATCACCTCATTAATGACCCTGTCTTCAAATATAGTCACATTCTGAGGTCCTGGGAGTTAGGCCTTCAACATATGGATTTTAGGGAGATACAATTCAGTCCGTCACAAGGCAGACACAGTAATCCTAATCTTGAAGCAGCGGAGGTAGGTGGATACAATTTCTGATTTGTGTGTGTGTTTTCCCATAGGATATGGTCACCTTTCTGGATAAGTTGGTAAGTAATAATTTTGAGCTGATCTCTTTGGAGAATCCTGTTGGGGCCTGGTAATTAGACAAGATGTAAGGCTTTGAAGGTATCAGCTGTTGGGGCCTTGCAAGGCATAGCAAGGGCAGGCAAAGGCCCTCTTTGGAGCCCTGGGAGGTGGGGTGGTTGGTCAGCATGGGTTGCAAAGATGGAGAAGGCAAAGTATTAGGAGAACATTGTAGACAAGTGTGTTTTGGGTTTTGTTTCATGAAAAGTGTCTCCCAGGGAATAGGATACCTATGTTGATTTGAGTTCAGAAGTTTGGAAATATCCTGTAGGCTAATGTTTCACAACTTTTTAAACCTTGCATTTCTTTTGAAATCTCTAAAAGTGAATGCCTTCATTTAACATTATTTGGAATGTTGAACTCAAGCCAGATCAACAACGGTGATCTATGAATATGCGTCTGCAGAGCACACGTACTATTCCTGACATTGCAAGTGGGTAGCACCCTTGTCCCTGTCCTCAGTTAGGCTATGGCGCAGAATGAAAACACTGCAGCATGGACTGGGGCGGGGGGTGGGTGCAGGGAGGGCAGGGAGGGCTAAGCCAGGACAGTGACAGTGGAGGGGTAGCTAGAGAGAACCTCAAAACAACAGGATTTCAAACAAACAAAACAGAAAAGGCAGTGGGATTAATCACCTGTTATTGCATGTGAGTCCAGAATCTCAGATGACTAAGGTGTTCCAGTTCAACAGCCAGGCACTCGTTAAATGAGGTAAAGATGTCATAGTCCCTGGAATTGGTGTTGGAACTCTTGAGTATGCTGGGGACAGCGAAGGACATGGCCCAGTGTGGTCGCCCCAGTCGTGATGCTATAATGGCCTGTCTAGAAGATTTCCCACTGGCTGAGAACGTCTCATTCTGATTACTGAAAGGGTCTCTGTGGTTGCTGGCCAACTGGGTCAGGTGTCTATCCCTGGGCCAGTCCTTCTGGGACACAAAGCAAGGAGGCTGGGCCAACTACCGATGAGGTGGTCACCCACCACCTGGAGGAGGTAATTGGAGCCATTGGAGTGGACGAGTTCCCCCACGACAGGCCTGAGGGCTGAGCCATGAAATTGTCACATAAGAGGTGTAGGAGGGAGTAGACTCAGTAAAGTAAGAGCCTGGAAAGCACAGTGTCACAGGCGCCGAAGGACGGAGGTGTCAAAAGAAATGTCTGATGCTGCAGAACAGGCAGAAGAGTGAAAACCGAGAGGGAATAAAACCTCTTATTAGTGATTATTAGCCTTTAAGAGGGAAGTTTCCATGGACTCAGGGGTAGAAAGGAGTAAGCCAGACTGCAGGGATTAAGATGGTCGTTGGAGAGACGTGGCGTAGAGACTGTGATAAGGGGGAAACACACAGGAGACCGAAGTATGGCAGGAAGCTGAGTCAGGAACCGCGATTCTAGATGGCGGTAAGGCGGGAGAAGAACTGAAAGGCCCTAATGTGGCTGAACGGGGCGAGCAGGGTAGGGTAGAAGAGAGAGCCCAATTTTTGGGTGGGGAGACCTGGGTCTGAATTACGGTTCCACCGCTTACCATCCGTGCGGCCTTGGGCCAGTCACCGAGCTGCTGTGAGCCTGTCTTCCCATTGGTAAAATGTGTATTAGAAGGTTACCGGGGGAAAAATAAAAAAGGTTTACTGGAATAATTCCAGGTAATGGATGTAAACACTTAGCCCAGTGCCTGAGACAGAGTAGGTGTTGAGTAAACAGGAGCTGTTGTCATAGTTGGCAGCCGCAGATGAAAGGAAGGTGCAGCTAGAGAGGGAGAGATTCAAGATGGCTTTGAGGTTTTAGTGCTTAGCTAAGGCGGGAAGGTCCCCAAAGCATGGGGCGTTGAATCATAATCACTCAGGGAAAGAGGAACATAGATCACGGGAAGGTAGGTCATACTGACTTTCAGACAAAAGGGAGAAAAAGAGCTGAAACAAATTTTGTTTCGAGGGGAGGTAGAGAGGGAGAAGGAATCTGTGGGCCGTGGTCTCAGTCTTCTAAGAAGATTTAAAAGGCCAGTCATTTGTGTGGGAGGTATAGGGGGTGGGTGTGTGTGGAAACGGGGGCTTCAAGAGGGTGGACATTCGGAGTAGCTTCTGCGTGATCAATGGAGGAGCCCAAAAGTGTTACTGCTGAGGGTTGGGCCTCAGGCGAGCACAGGCCCCAGAAACCTGACCACATTCAGCTGCCTTCTTTATCCTTCACTAGGGCATCTCTCAAGCGGTGTTCATTGGCCACGACTGGGGAGGCATGCTGGTGTGGAACATGGCTCTCTTCTACCCTGAGAGAGTGAGGTAATTAGGCTGTGGGCCTCAAGAATTTGTGTGATTCTCATTAGACTGAATTCCCATTAGAATCCTTCCTTGGGTCTGAACCCCCGAAAACTTCTTGAAAACAAATAGGTTATCTGAGAAGGTACCAATTTAGCTCCTTGGGACTCATTGATACATGAACAAAGAGGGCTTAAGGAACTAATGTCTTAGGAAGTGGGACTTATCCCAGTTACTGGTAATGGGACAAATAATTCAGGGCCAGAGTATTCAGTGGGCATGCAGAGGAATGATGGTAGACTTTGAGGGGAGTGGGTGAGGCAGCATGGGTGTCAGATTCGTAGAATTAAGCACCAGGAGAAACCTTAGCCCTGGGTGGGGAGTCAGAAAAATGTGGCTTCCAATTTTGCCCTGAACTGGCTGTGTGACAAATCAGTTCACCCACTGGGCCTTGGTTTCCTCAACCACAAAGTGGTAATGTTAACTCCTACCCGACTTACACAACCAGCTAAATGCTGTACAGATGTCAGGTTAGAATGGCGTTTCATGATCAATCACATCATTCATAATCATTTGTAGAATGGCATTTCAGGGCACCAGCGGGATCTTTCAGATGACAGGTTTTGAACCCAGAGAGTCAAGTGGTCTTTCCACCTACACCCCATTTGACCTGGTAACCAAAATGAAAGCCTGTCTGACCTCCCATTTCAACCTGGGATCTTAGCAGATTAAATAAACATCGTGTGCCGTATACATCTATGTTCTCTAAATAATCCAATTACTTTTTGTTGGGCTAAGTTTATAAGAACAGTAACACTGGAAAACTTGGTTCACCTCAACCCCAGCTCAAACGGTAGCGTGGGATCAAAGACTAAGAAGAATAATACATTTCCTAAAATATTTTTTAAAATTTTGCCTCTTGTTCTTCGGATCTCTTTAGCTTTTCTCCCTATTCTCTCTCTCACTAAAAGCAACCTACAAGCTGGATTCTTAAGAACTGGGTTCACCAAAAAGTAACTCCATAAACGATTAGATGGTTCTTGAAGAGAACAAAAGGACGTAGAGCAACAAGCTATAGGGTTTACTTTGAAGGATGTAAAACACCTCATCGTTGTTTTATTTAACTGAATCTGTCTCTCCTCTGTGAGAATGTAAAAATATTTAACATGAGCCAGGTGAAGTTGTGCCCAGGATAACATCAGATCTAAGACATGCAAGCATGCTGTGGTTTCCCATTTCCTCTTCTCATTGTTCTGTTTCCATCCCGGCTTCCTTAGTTCTGGTAGTGCGTGCTCCTTCCGCAGCTGCTTTCATCAAAGCAGCCCTGCTACTGCATTCCTGGGAGGGCGGAGGAAGCCGGAACCCTCTCCCCGGTTGTCTGTCCATGATGGGGCATAGCATCTCTGGGCATAGGCACATCTGTTATTTAGGAATATTGTTAGCAACACTGATCTCCACCTTTCTAGCCAGATCATGAACGAAAGAAAGTCCACTTTTAACGGGGAATACTTCTTTGAATCCTTGGTTTTGGCTTTCTACTGAGATAGGCTTTCTACTGAGATAGGAACCTATTTAATATAGGGTCAACTCACTTGTTTCGTCAACAGTACCCTTTTATAGTCTCTCTGTACCTCTGTCTCTGTAATCTCTCTGGAGATTCTGCTCCTGAAAGGTTTAGCTTTTTCTACTCTTAATGCAGTTGGCAGCGGCATTAAATACTATCATCTCATTTAGTAATGACAATTTTTTTTTATCTGTGGAATAAACTATATATCAAGGTGATTTATTAAAAAAAACCTATTCTGCTCAGAGTAGTTAGGAAAAGCTAGAATTTCTTGATTTGTGATTTAAGTAATGCTTAAAAATGGGTTCAGTATGGTAACATTAGAAACCTGTAGGCATCAATATAACATTTTATACCCAAAACTGTAATGGCTGTTGAACTTTTGAAATGTGTCCAGCTCAAATTGAGATTACTATGAGTGGAAAAACCTTTCAGATTTCAAAGACTTAGTACTAAAACAAGAATGTAAATTAACAATTTTAAATTAATATTTAATTAACATTAAATATTAAATAATATTTTAAATTAACCACCCCTATTTCTTTTTATTTGTTTTAATATGGCTACTAGAAACTTTAAAATTATATATGTGGCTTGCAGTTCTATTGGTTGGCACTGGCTAAACCTCACCATTCCTCTCCCTGATGATTTCATTTACCCTAATTATCCCATTTCACCTATTTTATATCTCTTCCAAATAGTCTCTCCTCTCTACTTCTCACCTGGGAAGAAGTTTCCTTAGGGTAAGAATGGGATGCAGAATCCATTACTGACCAACCAGACTAACTGTAGTCCTCGTTAGCTCCTGTCAACTCTGCCTTCATGTGGACTCTCAAATCCACCCCTCTCTTTTACCCCTATTGCTGCCATCCTATTTCCTTTAGGGTGACTAACGCAATCGTCTGCTGACCATCTCCCTGCTTCTGGTTTCCCTCTCTGCATCCATGTGAAACATCACTGCTTGATACATCACTTCCTGACCACAACTTAAATATATTCACACCTCTTCTCAGAAGCCCTCCTGGTTTTCTGCAGCATCAAGTCCAGGCTCAGGGCCCTTCATGTTCAGGCTCCCACTTGCCTTTCTGGCTTTATTTGCCAAGATGCCCCATTAAATGATTGGCCTGTAACTACATAGATCCCTGGCTCCATAAAACTCAACCACAAGCTTTATGCCCTTCTAGAAATTCCTCATGCTACCTCATGGTCTTTCCCTTACAGGTACCATTTCCCCTCCCCGACTCTCTTCCACCGTTAAAAGCCAAGTTCAAATGCTCTTTTTTCATCAGGTCTTCCATGATGCCCAAACCCAGACACTTTATTTCCCTGAACTCGCACAGTATTTTGTGCCGTTCTTGTGGCTCATATCACAGTCTATCTCATAATAAAGTCATGGATATATTTGTCTATCCTCCCTTATTAAATTATAATAAGCTCCTTGAGTGTTAATTTTATATTTTGTCTCCCCTAGTATATAGCATGGAATTACACTCAATACAGAGGAGATACAGTGAGTGAAGGAAGAAAAGAAAAACAATGAATGCTAAAAACTAGGGAGAGATTATAGTGTCCACATATTCTAGTCAAGGTTGATATATTGTGTGTGTGTGTGTGTGTGTGTGTGTGTGTGTGTGTGTGTGTGTGTAAAGCAACTAGGTGAGAAATACTGCAGTATAATGGGGGAAAAACTACTGGGTTTGCAGTCAAGAAATTTAAGTGATCCCATTCTCCCACACGGCTAGTGTGACATCTTGTACACATCACTTTCCCACTCTAAGCTTTGGTTTGACATGTAAGGTCCTCTTTGGTTCTTGCAGACTGTCTTCTTACAGAGTCTGTGTCTTGGTGTCTCTTCTCTCCATAGGGCAGTGGCCAGTTTGAATACTCCCTTCATGCCGGCAAACCCCAAAGTGTCCCTGATGGAAGCACTCAAAGCCAATCCTATTTTTGATTACCAGCTCTACTTCCAAGAACCGGTAAGTTTGGGACCCTGAGAGCAGTGATTCCAGCAAGGTATTGTTCTTCATTCCTTTTTCTCTGTCCTTCTCCGTTGGTTTGATTTATCTTAGTCCCCTTTCATTTTCTGTGGCATTAGTCAGAAGTGATTTGATAAATGAACTCAGGTGACACTGGCTCCGGAGCTCAGCTGGTCCTTTCCAGGTGATGACACACTTCTGTGTGAGTGTCTAGGGCGGTGAGAGGAACAGGAGTGGGAGTGATGGCAAAGTGGGTTTCCCTTCTTCTCCCAAACTTTAGAGTGGGTGGCTGAGCACTAGTTTGGATCTGTCCCCTCTTAGTGCTGTGGTGGACAGGCTGGGGGAATCCACCTTTTACTGGTCACAGTTTCTGACTCTTGCCAGGGATCTGGTATCTTGGCTTCCTGAGAAGTAAGGTTTGTGATTACAGACAGCACCAGAGCCTAAAAGCGCTGCACCTGGCCCCAAGTGTGCTTTGAGTGATATAGACGGTTTCTAGGTGTCTCCCCATGAGCCACAAAACCCAAGATGCACCCTGGAGCTCGGGTGATATGTGTGATGGGGTGTCACTGCCACATTTCACTGGGGTTCACTGAGAGCAGCAGCATTGTCTGGCCTGTCCCCCCACCCCAGCTGCCCTCATCTGTGGGAGCATCTGTTACTCATTCATTTGTGGACTCTGGACCCCAGTGTCCAGCTACATCGAGATCATTCCTGAGAGAATAAAAGAAATTTCCTTAACATTCCAGAGAGAAGAATGAATCAGAATAATGAATAAAGTGCACAAGAGTTTCTCCCCACACGTCTCCCCCAACTCTTGTCCTTCTGCTGTTCAAAGGAGGTACCCTTTCCAGCCAGGGTCACAACACCCCGGTTTCAATTAGACTAGTACTCTTCTTTAAGAACAATTTTAGTTGATAAGATGGGGCCTTGGAAGAGGAACTTTTTGATTCAGGCAATTACCTGATTCATTCAGTAAGACACCAAAAGCCTCTGGAAACCTCATGAAAAGATGCTCAATGTATCACATCCTCCTATGAGTGAGGCCAGGGCCTTACCGCTCCAGTGTCTGGAGTGTGGGAAGCAGCCAGCTTCCTTTGGCTTAAATTAAATCAGAATATCTTTCATTAGTTTGAAGTCCTCTTGATCTTGAAGGATGGATATGATTCAGATGACATATTAGTCGGTTAGGGTAGCCATAACAAAGTACCATGGACGGGGTGGCTTAAACAACAAAACGTATTATCTCACAGTTCTGGAGGCCGGAAGTCCAAGATGAAGGGGTCTGCGTGGTTAATTTCTTCAAAAGCCTCTCTCCTTGGTCTGTAGATGGCCTGCTTCTCACTGTGTCCTCACATGGCATTTCTTCTCTGTATGTGTATCTCTGTGTCTGAAGTTCCTCTTCTTATTCACTAGGGTGCACCATAAAGATCTCATTTTATCTACCTCTTTAAAGACCCTATCTCCAAGTACTGTTACATTCTGAGGGGTTAGGACTGAATGGGAATTTGGGGAGGACATAATTCAGCCCATAACAGAGTGGGTAAATGAAAACAGAGACAGTGTCCCTTGTGAAAGAAACAAGAGGATGGGGACAGAATGGAGACAGTGAGGGTAAAGAGTGGGGACTGTGAGAAACTGACCTATTTGGAATGAGACCTGAGCAAGTGGGGTGGGAAAGAGGGAGGAACCCTTGTGCAAGGCCTGGAAAGGAAGCCCCAAGTTTGCAGTTGATGTCAGAAGTAGTGGAGAATCACTGTAGGCTCATCATCCCGTCCGTCACAGATGGCCCCATAAAAACTTCTTCAGCTGTACTAGAAGTCAGACTCCCGTTCAGTCTAAGGTGTGATGTACTGCCTGTCACCCTCTCCCAGGTGTTTGTTTCGCCCATATACAACTCACACTGGAGAAGTATCTAGCGGGGGTGGGGAGAGAAACAAAGTGGTGGTTCTAGGTTCTTGAGTGGCAGCTGCCTTGGCCTTTGGGAATTGAGGAGGGAGCCGAGTCCTGCCCAAAACTGGGAAGTTGGTGTTTGGGTCCTTCTCAGCTCTTATCTGACTCTTTCTCAGTCTTTGGCTCTGCTTGACTCCACCCCAGCAGATCGACCCCCTCCCACTGGTCTCTATATGCCCAGAGCCCCCCTCCCAGAGAACCCCACCTGACAGGGCCCTCTGTCATCTCAAATGCCCCATTCTTAGTCAGTTCTCACCCTCCTACCTGCTTCTCTAACCCAGCCCTTAAGTCCTGTGTACAGGTTACAACAGGCCCTCAACACTCTGGCCCCAACTGTTCAGTGCCCCATGTGGACAGCCCCGAGGAAGAGGGAAGGCATGGGGTTTTATGCCTGCTTCTTTCTCTTCCACATCTTCTTTCCTTTTTCTCATCCTTTTGAATTGAACATCTTATAAGAAGATTCCTGTCTGCTGCAAAACAGAGGTGCCCTGTAATGTATGTGAGAGATTAAGCATCACAAACACGTTTAAACACCAGAAATGTTTTAACTAGTGTTCCTTGTGAAGAATTACGATTTATTAACTCATCTTGCAGATACTTATACACCTTCTATTACATGCCAGTTTCGGGGGAGTGGGGGGAATCTAGAGATGAGTAACCTCTGAGGGCTTAAACAATTCCTGGGGAGACAGGGAGGAAACAAATACCTGGAGAATAAGGGAGCATAAAGGAGACACAACCTGCGCTGGGAGCCCACAAGAAAACAGTTAATTTTGACCAAAGGAGAGAGCCTTTGAACTGGACCTGGGAGCATGAGTAGGGCTTGGTGGGTATGAGAGAGAAGACCGTCCTAGCCTGAGGGACAAACGGCTGAAATTGCATCTAAAACTCACCCAGGGATACATATCGTGGGAGATGAGCAAGTTCTTGACAAAACAGTGATCTTTAAGGTGACTTTCAGAAGGTCTGGAACATCTTGAAATTGCTCACAGAATTCAACGTACGCACAAATTTTTCCAAGGAAAGAGTCCCTAACTTTCATCGGAACTTTGAAAATGCAGTAAAGGCTAAGCGCTGCTGGCCTGGACAGGCTTGGTGCTTCAGGTGAGGTGTGGGGAGCAGCAGCACCAACACCTCCTGGGAGTTTGCTGGAAATCCAGACTTACAGGCCTTCTGCAATCTACCCAACAAGAATCCGCACTTTAAAAAAGGTCCCCCAAGTGACTCATGCACATTATACAGCCCGAGGAGGTCCTCCCAGCTCTGACAGCTCATTTTCTGTGACTCCCAAGCAATTTCTGTGAGTCTCTAGTGAACCTCAACCGTCAGCAGGCATCAGAATGGAAGGGTAGGTAAAACACAGATCGCTGGACCCCAGTCCCAGAGTCCCAATACAGTAGGTTTTGTTGGGGCCCAAGGACTCGCATTTCTAACAAATTCTTAGGTAATGCTGATGCTGCTGGTTCTGGAGCCAGACCTTGAGAACCACGACCACCGACCACCATAGCCCCAGGGGAGGGGCTAATGCAGCCCCTTTCCAGGCAGTGATGGGCAGACAGCCATCCTTCTCAATGAACTAGAGACCTCTGAGCAGCCTGTTCCAGCCAAGGATTGCTGGAGCAGCTCCTGGGGGATTTGACTGTCTCGCTACTGTAGGTTTTCTCTAGTGCAGTGATTCTCTGACTTTCTGCTCCCAGGCCCCTTTTACTTTCACACTCTTAAAAATTATTAAGGACTTCAAAAAGTTTTCGTTAATGTGGATTATATCTATATGTATTTGTTCCTCAGAGAAGGGACATTTACCACACTAGAAATTGAAATTCTAAATAACATTTTTACTTTTAAAAACTTTATTTTCCTTAAACAATTTAGTGAGAATAGCATTGTTTTACGTTTTTCAACCCCCATTTACGTCTGACTTGATAGAGACATCTGGTTCTCTTAGCGGCTTCTGCATTCAGTCTGTTGAAATAGCACATATGTGTTACGGCTGCTCGCTCTTGGGTTGTGAAATAACTCACAAGGCAAGCAGAAAGACAAGGAAGATTTATTAAAGTAAAGGAGAGTGAGCTGGGCAGGGTCTCCTTGAGACTATTGCCTTCAGTCTTTGTTTCATCTGAAGTTTTATATTTTCTAACCAGGATGTAAATTGCTTTGGCCTGTAGTGGAATCTTCTGTTGTGTTCGGCTTTGTCTATTGGGGGTGGGGTAGATGTGGTTAAAGTGGTTATTGCAACATTCGCATATGTTACGTAAATTTAACATTATGTAAATTGAAGTTGGAGCCAGGAATGGATCCCATATGGATGCAAAAGCCTCCCAAGTCACCGGGGGTGGCTTTCTGAGGCTGAAGTAAATAGAACCATGCAAACTGGCATGCATAGTACATGTATAGTAAACCGAATCATTAAGGGTTGGTAGGAGGGAGGCAAAGAAAAGAAAGGGGGGAAAAAAAAACACCTTTCAACAAGTCCTAAGCTAAATTACACTTGTTAAGTCAAATTATACCAGAGGCCCAAATCTCAAAATAGAAGATATAGTGCCACCGTTATGGAACCTCTGGAAGCTTCCACGATGCTTACGGGAGCATGAGAGCGAGAAGGACATATATCATGCCAATGTTATTATGAAAATGTTCTGTCTTGGATTCTCTGAAAGGACCTCAGGGCATCCCAAGTGTCTCCAGACTACGAGTACTTTGAGAAATACTGCTTTTTTGAAAGTTGTAACAACGGTGACACTATATCTTCTATTTTGAGATTTAAACCTCTAGTGCGATTTGATTTAACAGTGTAGGTTAACTTGGGACTTTTTGAAAGTTTTTCTTTGCTTTGCTTTCTCTTCTCTGGCCAAACCTTAGTAACTCTGCGTACTATACATTTACTATGCATGACAGTTTCAGTGGATCTGTTTACTCCAGGCTTTTTACACACCAGGCTCATGACCCTGGTTCACTCCAGGACACTGACTTAAAGAAGTTTTGACATCTGCATTAGATCCACTCCTGTCCCTGAAACAAACCAGCCTCTGGGAAGTGCCTTTTCCCAGGAATTGCCAACCAACTTCCCCTTTCCTTTCCTCTTTCCCTTCATCTGCCTCTTCTTATCTGCCTATAAAATCTTTTGGCCTTGCTGGGAGTGGGGATGGGCTTTGGACAGGAATCCACCATCCTCCCAGAATGCCAGTGTTTTCAAAAAACCTGCTTTTCTTTCCACCAACCTCATCTCTTGAGTTTTGGCTTTCCTGTGGGGAACAGCCAGTCCTTTAGCTCAGTAACAGTATTAATGTAATTATAGGAGATCGCAAAGGGATAGTAATAGTTTCACTACATTTTGTATTTTGATCAAACTTGTATTTAAAGTATCAATGGGATTTAGCTCATTAAAATAATTTTTCAATATTATTTTTTACGTTGTGAAATACACATAACGTAACATTTACCTTTTTAACCATTTTAAGTGTACAGTTCAGGGGCATTAAGTACATTTACCTTATTGTGCAACTGTCACTACCATCCACCTCTAGAACTCTTTTCATCTTGTAGAACTAAAAATCTGTGCCCGTTAAACACTAACTCCCCATGTCCTCCTCCCTCCAGCTCCCGGCAGCCCCCATTCTACTTACTTCCTGTCTCTATGATTTTGATTACTCTAGGTCTCTCATGTGAGTGGAATTACACAGTGGTTGTCCTTTTGTGTCTGGCTTATTTCACTCAGCAGAATATTCTTCCTCTTTAAGACTAAATAACATTTCACTGTATGTGTTGACCACATTTTGATTTGTCATTCATCTGTCCATGGACACGTGGGTTTCAACAACTGCTCTTTTGGCATGGCATGTGCCAATCAGTTCTCTTCATACCAGTGCTATGATGTCTCTCCCGTCTTTTCAGCTGAGCCAGTCGAGGCTCTGATGGGCTCACTGGCCCATGGTATAGGACTAGATCAACATGTTGACCTGGTCTTGTTTGACTTCAAAGCCTATGTGTTTCCCCTTCTGCCACCCTGGGAGGGAGCTTGGACTTTATTCCGTGTACCTAGCACATTCCAGCAGAGAATATGCAAACCAGGATAGTTTCAAAGTCCTGATTGAAAAAGTGACCTCAGGGGAAGGACTCTTACTAATTGCAGCCCTAGTGGGACAAAGTTTTTTGGTTTCAAAGGTTGGTACAACCATTGTGGGAAAATCAGTACCTCTATTGTTCTGTTGTAACAGCTAGGTTTAAAACCTGCAAGAGTTTGGGGATGGTTTTGTTCTTAAGAACAAAGCCTCTTGACGGGAATATTAGGGATTCAAATCAGTGGTTTGGCCACTGAAAGGAACCCAGGAACCTGGCTGGGATGAATCCAGCCAGCTGAAGGCGGGCAGGATACCTAGGCACAGAGCTGAGTCTTAAGGAGCAAACATTCACAGGGGTCCTGCCAGCATGTCTGCTACCTACTCACTAGTGGGGTAGTCCCTGTCTGTCTCTGGCCCTCGGTTTCCACATCTGAAAAAAGAGAGTTTAGTTGGCTGGTCTTCAAATAGTTAATAGCTGCAAATGTAAGCTGAATTCAGGCCAAGAAATAAAACTTATTTGGCTGCTCTGCTTCAGGGTGGGTGTTGAGAGCCTTCCTGCCTTTCCTCTCTCAACCCGGCCCCACTGCTCTCTAGCCAGGAGGAATCAGCCCTGAGTGCTCAAGGTCATTCCAGACTCCTTCAGTGTAAGGGAGGCTCCAGTCTGGGCGAGTGCACCCAGCCCTCTTACCTCTTGCTCCAGTTTGCTGAGCACTCCGGGTGTTGCTTGGACAAGCTCCAGGTTTAGATTCAGCCCGACACGCCAGCTCTCTGAACTCTTAGCCTACATGTTTACTGTCTTGTCCTGAGAATTTGCCAAGTCTAGTGGAAACTAATATTAAAAGGTGTGGTTTTCCTTGCTCTTCAGAGAAGGGATAATAGGCCTTGTATTTATGTATTAATAGTAATAGTAAGAAAGTGAGGAGGAGTCAGCAGCTCTGGGCAGCAAAGACAAAGAGAATAGGCTGAGTAATTTCAGCAAGACTTGTTCCATTTTTTAAACCTTGGGATTTTTCACATCCTCACTCAGTCTGGTGATATTTCATAGTCCTGTGTCCCCCAAATCAGAACATGTCTAGTATATCCTGTTAACCCTGCCTTCTTCCACCTCCCAACATTGGTTCCTCTTCTTAGCAGCGTGTGTGTGTGTGTACATGAGTGTATATATAATTTTTAATATAAATTAAATCATTTTGCTTTTTCATTTAATAGATCTTAGATAGATTTTTCCCTCAGTACATACAGATTTACCTCATTCCTTTTAATGGTTGCTTGGTGCTTCATAATATAGATGGACCATGATTTATTTAACCCGTCCTCTATGGAGGGACGTGATTTTGGTGTTTTTTTATGTCTGAATAATACATTTGAAAAGAAAGTGCCACCGTGGACTATTTTACTCACCAGTCTTTAGCTATCATGGTTTTGGTTTTTGTGCCTTCCATGGAAGAAACTCTTGGCATTTTATTTTGTTTTCTTAAATGGGTAGTGTTGGAAAAAAAGGAAAGAGCCCCATATACCTGGGCAGACAGGAAACTTGTATAGGACTTTAAAAATAGGCATCACCTACAAACAGCTAAAGACCAACAAATTAATCTGGAAGAAATGGATAATTTTCTAGAAGTATACAACCTTCCAAGGCTAAATCAAGAAGAAACGGAAAACCTGAATAGACTGATTACCACCAGGGAAATTGAATCAGTAATCAACAAGCTCCCAATAAACAAAAGCCCTGGACCAGAGGGCTTTACAGGTAAATTTTACCAAACATTCAAAAAAGAATCATCTGTCCTCAAACTATTCCAGAAAACCCAGGAGGAGGGAAGGCTCCCAAACTCTTTTTACGAGGCCACTATCACCCTGATCCCAAAACCAGACAAAGACATTACAAAAAAAGAAAACTGCAGGCCGATGTCCCTAATGAACATAGATGCAAAAATCCTCAACAAAATATTAGCAAACCAAATTCAGCAATACATTGAAAAGATCATACACCACGATCAAGTGAGATTCATTCCTGGTATGCAAGGTTGGTTCAGTATCCGCAAATCAATTGATGTGATACACCACATTAACAAAATGAAAAACAAAAATCCTATGGTCATATCAAGAGATGCAGGAAAAGCATTTGACAAAGTCCAGCAGCCATTTATGATAAAAACTCTTAGCAAAGTGGAAATAGAGGAATCATACACAACATAATAAAGGCCATATATGATAAACCCCCAGCTAACATCATACTCAGTGGGGAAAAGCTAAAACCATTCCCCTTAAGATCAGGAACAAGGTAAGATTGCCCACTTTCACCACTTTTATTCAACGTAGTTCTGGAAGTTCTAGCCCTAGCAATCAGAGCAAAAAAAAAGAAAAGACATCCAAATTGGAAAGGAGAAAATAAAATTGTCATTATATGCAGATGACATGATACTATATATATAGAACCCCAAAGACTCCACTGAAAAACTATCAGAACTGATAAATGAATTTAGTAAAGTAGCAGGATACAAAATTAATATTCAGAAATCAATTGCATTTCTTTCTATATACCAATCATAAACTCTCAGAAGGAGAAATTAAGAAAGCAATCCCATTTACAATTGCTTCAAAAACAATAAAATACTTAGGAATAAGTTTAACCAAACAAGTAAAAGACCTGTACTCGGAAAATTATAAGACACTGAAGAGAGAAATTAAAGAAGATACAAATTAATGGAAACACATACCATGCTCATGGATAGAAAGAATTAATATAGTTAAACTGTCCATACTAACTAAGGCAATATATAGAGCAATGCAATTCTTAACAAACTACCAATGACATTTTTCACAGAAATAGAACAAATAATCCTAAAATTTATATGGAACCATAAAAGACCCCAAATAGCCATGACAATCTTGAGAAATAAGAACAAAGTGGGAGGTATCACACTACCTGATATCAAATTGTAGTATAAAGCGATAATGATGAAAGCAGCATGGCACTGGCATAAAAACAGACACATAGATCAATGGAACAGAATAGAGAGCCCCAAAATAAATCCATACCTATATGGTCACTTAATCCATGACAATGGAAGTGAGAATTTAGGATAAAGACCATCTAGTCAATAAATGGTGCTGGGAAAACTGGACTGACCCATGCAAAAAAATGAAGCTGGACCACCTCCTTATGACATATATGAGAATAAATTCAAAATGGATTAAAGACTTAAAAGTAAGATCTGAAACCATAAAACTCCTAGAAGAAAATATAGTAATTAATTTGCAGACATTACCCTTAGTGATATTTTTATTGATATATCCCCTCGGGCAAGGGCAGTAAAAGAAAAAATAAACATATGGGATTACATCAAACTAAAAAGTTTTTTCACAGCAAAGGAAACCATCAATAAAACCAAAAGGCATCCTACTGAATGGGAGAAGATATTTGTCAATGATACATCTGATAAGAGGTTAATATCCAAAATTTATTAAAAACAAACAAACAAAAAAAAACTAATTCAACTCAACACCAAAAAACCAAACAACTCAATTAAAAAATGGTCAGAGGACATGAAGAGACATTTTTCTAAGAAGGACATATGGATGGCCAACAGACATGAAAAAATGCTCAACCTCACTAATCATTAGAGAAATGCAAATAAAAACCACAATGAGATACCACCTCACTCTGGTCAGAATGGCTATCATCAATAAATCAACAAACAAGTGCTGGCAAGGATGTGGAGAAAAGGGAACTCTCATGCACTGTTGGTGGGATTGCAGATTGATGCAGCCACTATGGAAAACAGTATGAAGGTATCTCAAAAAATTGAAAATGGAACTACCTTATGACCAGCAGTTCCACTGTTGGGTATCTATCCAGAGAATTCCAAAATGCTAATTTGAAAAAATATATGCACCCCTATGTTTATTGCAGTACTATTCACAATAGCCAAGACATGGAAACAACCGAAATGCCCATCAGTAGATGACTGGATTAAGAAACTGTGGTACATTTGTACAATGGAGTATTACTTGACCATAAAGAATGAAATCTTACCATTTGCAACAATATGGATGGACCTAGAGAATATTATGCTAAATGAAATAAATCAAATGGAGAAAGTCAAATACCATATGATCTCACTCATATGTGGAATCTAAAGAACAGACTATTTCTAAACAGAAATAGTCTCAGAGATATAGAGAAAAAAACTGATGGTTGCTAGACGGGAGAGGAGTGGGGATGAGGGAGAAGGTGAGGGGATTAGAAAGCACAAATTGGTAGCCACAATATTGCCACCAGGATATGAAAGACAGCTTGGGAATATAATCAATTATGTTGTAAAGATTTTGTAGGGTGTCAGATAGGCACTTGTCTTATTAGAGAGACCACTTCATGGACGGGGTAGATGCCTGACCACTGCGCTGTACACATGAAGCTGAAACTGAATAATAATGAATGTCAACTATAATTTAATATATACCTATAGTCACAGGATGTGGACTACAGCATAGGGAGTAGAGTCAATGGAATTGTAATAGATATATATAATGTCAGAGGGACAGTAGATTGGGGGAGGGGAGTTATCACTTTATGATGGGTGTAAATGTCTAACTATTACATTGTTTTGTACACCTGAAACAGAAACATAAATAAATAAATATTTATTTATTAGGAAAACTGGAAAATAAAATGCCACATTTCTACCAAGGAAGATGGACAGCTACCAGTATACTTGGGGATGAGGGGAAAGGAAGGTTATAGATACTGCCGAGATATTGGTGAAGTTAAAGCGTGTATTAAAATTTTTAATGTTAACGATCCTACTTATGTATGAGTAAACTTTTTAAACCACTGGGATGAGAGAGGGAATCTGTCTATGTAACCATAAACAAAAAGGTGGGGGGAAAAGTAATAGAAGTGCCTAGAAAAAAGATAGCAGGATAAGTTAAATAGAGAAAATACCAAAGTTGAACTCTTATCAAGAGAAGGATATTTTATCACTTACTATAATGTGAATCTTGAATCTATATTAAACTTTTTTTCTTTGACTATAAAAAGAAAATTCATAATTTCCTATCGTACACTGCAGAGGTAACTGTTAATTCCTTACACATTTTTCCAGGTTTTTCAGGGTTATACATTTATATGTGACTGTTAAATATCCCTTTTTGAGTAAAAGACTGGATCATTTTCTCTTGTTTCTAAAATTATAGTAATATAGCACAGATTTCTAATAAAATTCTAAATTGGAGCATTATCTTATTTCCTTGGTTAACAGAATTAAAATTATGATATTTCTTTAATTACTGATTTGGTATAACATTTTTGTACATTTTTACTTCTTATCTGTTTGAATTTTTACTTATCGGTTTGAATTACATATATCTTTTGTCAGTTAATTTTTTGATACCTTTAAGTTTGGGATTCTTTAGTTTTTGTTTTTTCATGTAATACAATAAAATCTATCAATTTTTTTCCCTAAAAAAATAGGACATCACCTTTTATAAATCACAGTCAGGTGGTATCAGCTGGGCACACAACCAGAGTACAAACAGTATTAGCTTCTCGCCTTTCTGGTGCTCACCTGTGTCCTCATTCCCCTGTTGACCTGATGTGCTTTTCATGTGGGTGGACAGACTTATTTACCTGTCTGCCCCCTTTGATTTTTTTCATTGACCGTTTTGGCATTCGTTTGCTCTTTTAAGGACCATGTGAATACTGAAGCCCTGTCCAAACCGCTGGGCCTCTGTGGAGATTCCTCCACACACTGAGACAGTCCCCCTGAGCTCATGTGCAGCTTTAGTTTCTGGGATGGGGACTGCTCTCCATAAATAAGAGTGATGACCCATGGTGACAGACAGCGCTAACGCGGCTTTCATCGATCACTTAAAATGTACTTCCTTCCATGGTTATTTCTGCCTGGGCATTCATCACTTAGCAGAGGGCCATGATTCATTCTCCATCATAATTGAAGCTTACAAATGTCAGGGGATTGTAATGAACACACCAACATCGCTTTCCTCAGAAAAATCTCAAACCGCAGATCCAGCTCTGCCGGATGAGAAATATTTCCTTTCCTGCGAGATGGAAATATTTCCTTTCCGGCTTGTAGATCCAGAGCACTCATGGAGTGCCATAGAGAGGGACCTCTTAAAGTGTGCAAGGACGAAGGGGCCACTGGTCACTAGAATGCTTGATAGACCTGGCTTCCAGGACCCTCCTCTCTGGGAACATTACTAGAAGAAGCGGAAAGAACATAGAGTCAGCCTCTACTCGATCCAGGAATAAGATGAGTGGGTGCTTCCCTGCTCCCAGGGTGCTCCAAGGAGAGCACGTTACAGGCTCTGTGGGATCCAAGAAGAGCAGAGTGATTTCGTCGTGATGGGGAAAGGCAGGGCTCCATGGAGAAGGCAGTGTTTGGGACAGGCTGTGAAGGCCACACTGAGGGAAGTAGGTGTTCTTGGTGGCAGTGACACTGTGTTAAGCCAGGGACGTGGAAAGTAGGATACCCATACAGAAAACATCCTGCCATCCAATTTAGTTGTTACCTGGGTACGTTCAGGGGAGCAGTTGGAAAGGTGGAGAAAAAAATAGGTTGGCACTTCGCTATAGACTGAATGTTTGTGTCCGCACCCCCTCGGGCCTGCACATTCATGTACTGAAATCCTCACCCCTGATGTGACGTTACTAGGAGATGGGCCTTTTGGGAGATGATTGGGTCATGAGGATGGAGGCCTCAAAAATGGAATGAGTGCCCTTCTAAAAGAGACCCCAGAGGGCTCCTTGAACCCATCTACCCTGTGAGCACACAGCGAGAAGATGCTATCTGTGAACCAGGAAGTGGGCTGTCTCTCCCCAGACACCGAATCTGCTGGTGTCTTGACCTTGGACTTCCCAGCCTCCAGAATGTGAGAAGTAAATGTCTGTGTTTATAAGCTACACAATTCATGGATCTGTGATGGCAGCCTGAATTGACTAAGACATTGCCATGCTCTTACTCAGTCCCTTTCCATAAAACTTGTCCCCTCAGGGACTGTGTTGGGGGAGGATCTTTATTATTTCCGAGTAGTTGCCCCTGATGGGTCTGTGCCTCAGGGACAGCTAACTTTCTTTACACTGTTTTCTGTAACAGCTTTCAGGTCCAAGGGCTTTCAGTTCCTGGCAAAGACAGATTGGGTTAACATTTTCCTTTTATATCCTAAAAATCATGGACCCAGGAGACCCGAGCCAGTAGATTAGGGTCCACTGATGGATCTAAAGCCCCTTGCCACCTGCCCCTCAGTTCTTAGTGCCTGGAAAGGCTCCCGGATGGATGAATGGATGATTTGGGTAAGAAGTAAGGGGGTGGGGAGATGAGGGATACAGACCCTGCGTTTCCAGCAAGAATCTCTTCCCCAGCCCTTACTACGGATCAGTAACTCAAGCACTTTACTTCAGTCCACATCCAGTCCTCGTTTTATATGTTAGTGTCTCTTAGCCCAGCTTTCCTGGAAATGGCCAAAGAACTATGTGTAGATGAGGCAATTAAATGCTCTCATGAGGCAGAAAGACCTGAAAATTAGCAAGGCAATCTTGCTGTCCTGTCCTTAGGGAGACAATCCTTGGGCAGTCTGCTAGTCTATAATAATTTAGGCTTAAATCAGAGGAGTTGGTTTTGAAGCAACAAAATGAGATGCATGAATGGAACAGCTTTCGGCTTTTCCACTTGGCTTCTCACCACCCTTCAGCCCCTATCCTGTTGCTGCATCAGCCCTCCCCTATTCCCTAAAAAGGATTATTACAAGTACTTGTAGGAATGTTGAAAAACAGAAAAGAAAGAAAGAGAAAAGAAAAGCAACATCCATAAACCTACCTCCCAGGGGGAGACCACTGTTAGCATCTTATACTTTATTCGAACCTTAAAAGAGAAAAAGTGTATTTTAGTATGAACATTTAAATGAATGCACTTCTAATGGAACTTGGGCTAGATAAGCAGAGGTTGGGGGCTTCTTGCTTCCGGTCAGATCGGTCATTTTTCTTTCTTGATTGTTTTAGGGCGTGGCTGAGGCCGAACTGGAACAGAACCTGAATCGGACTTTCAAAGCCTTATTCAGATCACATGATGAGGTGAGGTGAGGGGTGCAAGGGGCAGGAGAGTGGGTGGGGGCTGAATATGCAGGTTGAGGGGGCTGCCGAGGTGTGAAGGTCTCTGGATGGCCTTCCTAGGAGAACAGTGGAGGGAAAGGGGGTGTCGCAGGATCTAGGAATGAGCAAGTGGCCTTCCTTCCTATGACTTGTGTAGTCAGGGCGATTGGGGTCCTCACTCTACTGGTCTTCGCATTAGTGGGGAAAGGTCACATCCTTGCTGCCACACACCAGTAGAACTTTGAAACTAAAATCAAAGAATGTTTATAATAGTGACGGTTTAGAAATTATCCCATTATTACATTACCATTTTAATATACATATGAGGCCTGACAATTAAGTTTGCAAACTTGTTGCAACGATGTTGCTATCCTTTTTTGATATCAGAGGGATTATTCATTATGAATTTGTACCAACTGGACAAACAGTTAACCAAGTTTACTATTGGGAAGTGCTGAAAAGGCTGCGTGAAAAAGTTAGACGACTGGAACTTTTCGCCAACAATTCATCACGGCTCTTGCATCACCACAGTGCATCAGCTCATACGGCACTGTCTGTGAGGGAGTTTTTAGCCAGTAAGCAAATAACTGCATTGGAACACCCTCCCTACTTACCTGATCTGGCCCCCAGTGACTTCTTTCTTTACCCAAAGATAAAGGAAATACTGAAAGGAAGGCATTTTGATGACATTCAGGACATCAAGGGTAATAGAATGACAGCTCTGATGGCCATGCCAGAAAAAGCGTTCCAAAATTGCTTTGAAGGGTGGACTAGGCACTGGCATTGGTGCATAGCTTCCCAAGGGGAGTACTTGGAAGGTGACCGTAGTGATATTCAGCAATGAGGTATGGAGCACTTTTTCTAGGATGAGTTTGCAAACTTAATTGTCCAACTTCGTAATTGTTTATCAAAGTCCAAAATCAATTGCTACTTCTAATTCCTTCCTTGGACAACCAAAGTGGCTTAGATTCTTGATGCCTGTAAACCCCACCCTCCTGTCTTAGGTGTTAGTAGTCACTGTCACTGCTGCTTCATAAAGTCAGTGCCTGCTAAGACGCCCATGCTTGCCAGTGTCTTTGCTGACCATTTGTAGCATCTCACTCTTTTACATTGAGTTCACTTGGTTTCTTCCTGAAGGACCTTCTTGATAGTTCTCGCGAGTCTCAGTGAACTCATAATTTGGAGGGCCTGAAAATGTCTTTATTTTGCTTTCAGTCTTGGAGACTAGTTCAAGTATGGAATTCTAGGTTGACAATTATTCTCTTAGAAGCTTCTGTCAATGCTTATGAGAAATTGGCCTCAGGTCTACCTGCCCTCTTATTGGTCTTTTAGTGGTGTCTAATCTGCAGTTAAACCATCGTTGAAGTTTTGTTTTGTTGTATGCTTTTTTTTTTTTTCATTTCAATGAACAGTTTTTTTATTTATGAAAGTTGTATTTGGTTGTTTTTCAAATTATTCAGATCTCTTGTTCCATTCTTGTTTTTCAGTTCCTTCTTTTATGTATTTAATCATTTTAAGCATACTCCTTTATCTCTCTCTCTCTCTTTCTCTCTTTCTGCAAGTTCTATTATTTGATATTCTTGGAGAGTCTTATTTTACTGTTTGTATGTTTGCTGTCTCTAGTCTTACAATGGAACCTTGGTGGGGTGGGGAGTGAAGGGGGGAGAGAGTTTTGTAATTTTGGTTTGTGAGCTCATCTTCAGCAGCGCTTACTCTGCACCAATCTGCTTCACCTGGGATTCATGAAATGACCTTCTTGTGGTTTCGCATTGGCTGCTTTGCCGAGCATCCTGGTGGTGTTACCAGCCCTGACTCACTTTGTTGTTGTTGTTGTTTTTGTTTACTTTGTATCTTGGAGGTTTTCAGATCACACAAATAGTGTAAATTAAAACCCAAACACTGTGAAGGCCGACTTGTAGCTATAAATTTCTAAGTGAGCTTTTTTTGGTTTTCCCTTAGTACCAAACTAAATGGACCAACTCCTTTGACATCTCTCTGTCATGATGAGTAGTTTTTTTTCTAGTTTACCGTTTAACTGAGGACCACAGATGTATTGGATTTACTGTGGAGGGGTGCGAAGGATCTCATTTTTAACTTCCCATCCGCCATGGACCTGAGATCTCATCTCTTGTTCTCACTGGTTGATACACCCAAGTTCTTACATTACCCAGACCTGCAAGGGCCCAGGGGGCAGCCTTGGCCCAGAGCTTTGGTTGTTAGCTGCCTCTGCTTTGACCCCTGAGGACTTGCTCCCTCTCTTGGGAGTTGAGTATGTTTGTATAGTCTGATGGCATGCGTAGGGCTTTTGCTATGAGAGAGTTTTCAGGTGACCTGTTCCAGCATAATTACTTCACCCATGACATCATTTCTAACTTTTACCCCCTACAGGTTTTTCTCAACACGAGAAATGTTCGTGAAGCTGGTAAGAGATGGTCTTAGGAGGGAAGGGAGATAGGCGGACCGTGAGAGGAACTGGCTGAATATTCAATGAGTGTTTCTGCATCTGCCCACTCTAGGCAGAAATAATCACCTGCTAGCTCTGAACTGTGACTTGCTTAATAAGGGTCCTTGCAGGTGACTAGCACCCACCATAGCCCTGGGCTGACCACACAACCTCAAGTTCCTTTCCTCCAGGGACCTTTGCATTCAAGATCATAAACAGTAAGAGCCTGGAAGAATCTCAGAGTTCATCAGAACTGTCCTATTGTCTACTGATATGGACCAGGACCCAAGCTAGGACCTGACCTCTGCAAGATGCCCTGGTGAGGCAGAGCAGGAGTCCGGCGAGACCACAAACCCGGTCTCCTTTGTCACAGTCCACAGGCCTCTCCTCCATCCCAGCTCCATGTTCCAATCATTTCCAGTTCTGTCACAGGAAGAACACATTTGTTCTCTCTCCTGCGTTGGATACAAATGAGGAGTGAGAGCTCAGAGCAGATTGGAGCCCATCCCGTGGCTTCTAGATCCAGCACTGTTCCCACAGAAACTTACTTTTGCCCCAACACTGTGGTCTTGCCATGATTCACTTGTATTTTTGTTAATAACGATGATCGTTACCATTTGAGCACCTACTGTGTGCATCAAAGACTGACCTGGTCACCTTTAGATATATTATTTATAATCCTCATAACATCCCTAAAAAATGCCATTATTATCTCTATTCTATAGGTGAGGAAAACGGGGCTCAGAGAGTTAGGGGACGTATCCAAAGTAGCCAGGCTGGAGTTAAACTCTGATTTGAAAGGCCATTCTCCTCTCACTGGTCAAGACCACCTCTCCCTTCCCTCCCTCCTTTCCTCCCTGCGTTCCTTTACTCATTTACACAGTCACTCTTCGTCTCTTCGTTTCTCAGGCAATTTGAACACACTTGTGGTGTGAGGCAATAACAGATATCCAAACACACGAAGCAGAGTCAGGGAGCCCATGGTCTCTTGGGGAGGCAGATGGCAGTAATTCAGGGAGGGAGAGCAGGTGGGGCTCTGTCTGAGGTACAGAGGCAGTGGAGAGCTCTGGCCTCCAGGGCGGCTCACTGTTGCTTCGTCCCGGGGAGGCACCCTGATCACATGTGCCTGTGATGTATCTCACAAAAGCCCGCATCACTCAGCTCCTATACCTCCCAGGCTTCGAGAGCCTGAAAATGGTGAGGCAGCTCTGTTCAAGCAGCAGTGTTCCCAGGCCTTGGGGCTGTCCCCTGCGCTATGGCAGTGGTCCCTGGGCTGTCAGTCATTGTCACAAGGTCACACTCCACAGGACTGGGGCCTGCCGGGACACAGTGTACATCCCTGAAAACAAGATAAGACTGCACTCCAAGGACACCATGGGTGGGTCTGTGAGCAATAGTGTGCACGCTTTTCTTCCAGGCTGAGAGCATGCATTTGTGAAAATTCCAAGATTCTCAGTAGAGACATCTAATGAGAGACATGATTCCTTAAGCTATTTAGGAAAGGTTTCGTCTAGGGGAGGGGGAGAGCTGGTAGGGCTTGGAAGACAGGTGTCATCCTCAAACTGAGTTGTAATTTTTGGAAGGAGAGGAGGGGTATCGTCAGTCCTAGAGTTTGTCCTGGAAGTTGAGGCCTCTGTGTGGGATACCATTGGGTTCTAGAACAACGAAGACCGCACAGACTTGGAGCTTGGGAGGAGATGGGCTCATCGTGGAAAAGAGACAATGAATGAAGGAGTACCTGGGACGTGAGAGGCAATTAGAAATTTAACCTCAGTTGAGAAGGCCAGTGAGTTGCTGGGACACCTGGTCCGGGCCTGGGAGAGGAAACAAGTGGCTTTTTGCAGGAGGATTACTTGTGAGAACACCAGAAAATCCCAGCCTCAGCAAGCTAATGACTGAGGAGGACATCCAGTTCTACGTGCAGCAGTTCAAGAAGTCTGGTTTCAGGTAAACAGAATGGTGCCCCAAACGCAGAAGAGAGATGGTCAGCAAAGGGGCTCTTGTACTCTCAGGGTGCAGGGCAAGGCCCAGTTCCCCTCCACCACAGCCCCCATGAATGTCTGGCTGGCCTCTTCTTAAATGCCCCCAGTGTTGGGAGGCTCACCACTTCCCGATGCTCTGCCTACTCTCATTTGGGATAGGTCACCTCTCTCTGCCTTATGTTCAGAGCAGACATCTTTAATCTCTATTCAGTCATGACCCCTGTGAGAATTAGATGACAGTTCTGAGTTCTTTCTTCAGGGAAAAAAAAAAAAAAAAAACCCAGAAAGTCAAAAATTGCATACGTGTTCAGGGGATTTATAGACCTCTCAGGTCTATTCTTTCTCTTTTTTACAACAATTTTATTGAGCTCTAACTCACACACTATAGAATTCACCCCCTGGAAGTGTGCAGTTTAATAGTTCTTAGTCTATCCACGGATCTGTGCAGTCATGACCACATTCCATTTTAGAACGTTTTCATCACCCCAAAAAGAACCTCCTTTTGCTTTAGCAGTCATTCCCCTCGACCCCCTAGTCCTAGGCAATCACCAGTCTGTTTTCTGTCTCCATGGGTTTGCCTGTTCTGGATATTTCGCATAAATGGAATATAATATGTGGCCCTCTGTCCCTGGCTCCTTCCCCTTAGCATAACCTTCTCAAGGTTCGCCTGTGTTGTCGTATGTGTCCGTACTTCATTCCTTTTTCTCAGATCTGTTTTGTGCAGAAGTTGAGAGCCCCTGCCCTGGAACCACAAAGAATTGCCCAACAGCCCCTTTTCTGCATGTCCCTTCAAATGTCGAAACATTGCAGATCTTTGAAGCGCGTGGTTACTTCAAGGGCCTTGCAGTTCACCACGCTTCCGTCCTCCGCCTCTCCCTTATGGCTCTCTCTGTGCACCGCCATCCTGCACACCAACCCGAAGGGCACTGCCTTTGTCAGCACAGCCCCAGAAGTCCAGGACACTGCAGCCTTGGCCGTGAACACCTGCGGCGGCAGCATGTTAGACCCCAGCATTGCCTGTACCACAGCCTACAACTCTTCCCTACGCTTCTTTTTTTTTTTTTTTTTCAGTTAATTAATTTTTAAGTGGGACGCAATTTAAGAGTGTTAGATTTGGGGATAGATTTGCTTTGGAAGGGAGCATAGAGATAGTCTGCTCCATCCCCTTCCTCGTACAGGAGGGAAAATCAAAAGTCCTAAAAGGTCACATGGCTTGTCCAAGGGGTTTCCAGGACCTGGAGCCCCGGGGGAGCCTCCAGGGCCCCACGGCGCCAACAGTCCTAGAGCTACTCTTACCTGTCCTGGGGGAGACGCCTCTGCACCACCTGATGTCCCATTAGGAGGAGGCACCTTTGCACCACCTCCTGGGGTCCCTTTTCAGTGGGTTTCTGGGGAAGAGGAGTGGCCTCTGGATGGCACGGGTGTTAACCAAGATCCCCACTGTCTTATGCAACAGTCCTGGGATCCCCTGGAGAGTCCTGTGCCTACCCAGAAGCCCACTTTGGACGCTGTCAGGCCTCTCCATGAGCCCTTGTGCTCACTAGGATTGTGCCAGGCTACAGGTAGACTCCTGGGCGCCTCTGTTCCCCCTGCAGAAACTTTGCTCTTCCTGGGAAGACTGGCTCTATGCAGAGCAGCTTCCTGGTGGGGTCTGTAGCGTAATCATCTACTAAAAGCTTTCCTACTTTTATTCCCCAGGGGTCCCCTAAACTGGTATCGAAACATAGACAAGAACTGGAAGTGGAGCTGCAAAGGCGCGGGAAGGAAGGTGAGTGTCAGCTTGGTGTTGCTCCCCTCCCCCCATGAGCCCTGTTTGGGCTTCCCATTGGCCCAACTGATACGCCCTTGGGTCAGAGCTGGGGGTGCACAGACTGACCTGCTGGCTTCCTCCTTTCTGTCCTTTCCCTCTGATATGTTGGAAGTGCCTGCACTCAAGGGTTTCCCCTTAGGACCACTTTTACTGATGCTTCTCTTGGAAGGGTAGAGGGTGGCCTTGTGGGTGGAGCAGGCGTCTGTGCAGGTGACTGCGTTATCCCTCTGGAAGGCCCAGGTCTCCTGGGGGTGCCTCAGCTCAGGGCAGTGGACGGTCCAGGGGTGACCAAAGGTGACAGGATCATGGAGCCCCCAGTACACAGAAGGAGCATTAGGTACTCTCAGAGAGACGGGGCTTTAGCTTCTGGCTTTGTCCTCTTGACCAAGTCAGTCTAAGTCTCAGTTTTCTCATTCATCAGGCAAAAGATGGTTTCCAATCTCTGGTCTGCAAAGGGGGTAATGGGGTCCCTAGTTTCCATTCAAAATTGAAGCGCAATTGCCTGTTCGCTTTCCTCAGCTCAGTCAGTAGCCCTGGTTATCTCGTTGATGCACTCGAATAGGAACACTCTCTGTATGTCAGGCACTGTGCTAGACCATGGAGATACCAGGGGAATGAAACAGATGAGGTCCTGACCACATGGGTTAGGTGTGGAGACAGTACAGCACAGTGGTTAAGAGCAGGCTGCACAGCAAGTCGGCCTGGGAGCTAATTCCTGTGTGACCTTGGGCAAGACACTTAACCACTCTGTTCTCTGTTGCTGCTTCTGTAATATGGAAATGACAAGGATAGTGCCTACCTCGTAGAGCTGTGTAAAGATAAAATGGGTTAACGCACATCAAATGCTTAGAACAGTGCCTAGCTTGTAATAGTAGGTCAATTACTGCTCATTGTCCTTACCATCACTTTAATCTGTGATCGACAAAAATTACAAAACTGCAGTTTGATAGACAAAATCTCTCAAAGCATGGAGGGACATAATGACGAAGTCTTTGGGAAGGCGAATCCCAATGGTGCACAAGTTGGGAACCCTTCCCCTTCTTCTGCGGTTTCCTTCCAGGTTTTCCTCCTCTCCCACTTCCTCCCATACCCCCTCCACCAGTTTACATTTTGACTGGGAACATTCTAGAGCTTACACAACCTCACAGCAGCCTCAGGATGAGTTTCAGCAACAAAAGCACTTTGGAATGTCCCCTGATTCTTCATCTTTTGCAGGAGGGGGTGCAGCGAGAAGCACATGGTTCTGCATATAAGTTTTAAAAAAATAGTGCAAATTGCATAACCAGGTACAAATTGCAGCTGTTTGAAAGCTGTAATGGTGGACTGAGAACAAAGAGAATAAATGGAGGCTTTCAGGACCTCGCCCTGTCCCCTTTGTCAATAGATAAAAGGGAAGCCATTTTTGCTGCCTCTGCTGTCACGTTGATAACAGTTGTGGCTGGCCCCATTCATTCTCTCGTCTTGGCTGCCCTTTTTAAGCGTTCATTTAATTAAAAGAATGTTGATTCAAGGGCATCTTTCCTCCTTTCTGGTGCCATCCACGGTTCCACGAATATGCCTCGCACAGAGGGAGCCAGCACACATGTTCTGACTTATACACAGACGTACACGTACTGTGTTGGTCCCTACACGGCTAAGTCCAGCTCTTAGTTTGGTGCAAAAGTCATTGCGGTTTTTGCAATTATTTTCAACCTTTTAAACTGCAGTTACTTTTGGACCAACCTAATACATTCGAAAAACCCAATCTTTTCCTCCCGTATGTCGCCTTTACTTTCACACAAAACACTTCACTTCTGGTCACCCAGGGTGTGAGGGTTTTACACTGCAGGCACCATTCGCAAGTTCAAATTATCACCTGTGCTTTGACCAGCGGGCTATAGAGCTGAGGTTCCCATGACCCCCTTCTTAAGTTCGATTAATATTTGCCAGAGCAGCTCCCAGAACTCAGGGAAGCTCTTACTTACATTTACCAGTTTAGTAAAGGATGTGATAAAGGATACAGAGAAACAGCCAGACAAAGACATGTATCGGACGAGATCTGAGAGGGTCCCGAGGACAGGCGCTTCCGTCCCTGTGGAGTTGACTGTATCACCCTCCTGGTGTATGGATGTGTTCACCACCTCGGATCCTCTCCAAACCCCAGACTCCTGGGATTTTATGGAGTTTCCTCACGTAGGCATGATCAGTTATTAACTCCATTTCCAGCCCCTCTCCCCTTTCTAGAAAAATTGGAGGGAGGGATTGAAAAGTCCAAGCTTCTAATGATGGCTTGGTCTCTCTGGTGACCAGCCCCCACCCAGGAGCCACCCAGAGCCACCTCATTAAGGCAAAAGGTGTCCCTAATGGTCTTATCAGTTAGGAATTGACAAGGATTCTAGGAGCCCTGTTTCAGGGACAGGAGCAAAGACAAATAAAACAGGAAGTGCTCCCAGAGCGCTTGTCACTTAGGAATTTCTAAGACTTGCAAAAGCTCTGTGCCAGGACCTGGAGGCAGCGACCGATACAGATATTTTCTATTATCTGACATCGTCCTTCTAGATCTCCAGTAATAGCGATGCCTCCTTCAAGCAAAGCTTGCGGAAACAAAGCCAGGTCCACAGTGGCTATGCTGGGAGGCTTTTTCAGGGGGAGTTAGTGGAGGAAACCACATAGCGTGAAAATGAAGCACGTCTCCTTGCCCTGGGGGATGGAAGGTAAGAAGGGGACATTTCTTCCTTCTCCGGCTGCACCTGCTTCCTGTCACCTCTCCCCAGATCCTGATTCCGGCCCTGATGGTAGTCGCAGAGAAGGACAGAGTGCTCCTTCCTGAGATGACCAAGCATATGGAGGACTGGGTAAGGAAATGGTGCGGCCCAGGGGCCATCAGTGCTTCCTGGGAGAGGGCACAGGTGCCCCAGAAGAAAGGTGGCAGCTGAGGACAGAGTGGGATATTGGGTTGAACAACTTGCTTAACACGGGGCTTCATCGGTAGCAACAAAAATGACTGATGCTTCCTTTTCCCTGCACTGATGGAGTCTCTCATTCATTCCCTCATTCGTTCATTTCATGGGTTTTCACTGTGTCGGGACCTGCTAGATACAAGGAGGTAAACTTGAGCTCCAGACCCCGCCCTCTAGGAGCTCATCCCGTACTCGGGAGAAGTGAAGAAGAGGACATGGTGGGAAATGAGGACTTCACAGAGGTGCTGACCATTGCATCTGGACCTGATGACCAACTGAGCATTGCCAGGCAGAGAGAGGGCAAGCATGGGGAGGAGGAGACAGGTCGTTGAGGTGCGAGGGGCATGCCTGCTTGGAGAACGGCAGGAGCCCGATGAGGCTGGAAGGTCTTGCTGAGCCTGCGAGGCCTGGCTGAGTTGTGTGGACGCAGTGGGCAGAGAGCCGCTGAATGGGTGGCGATGGGCATCAAACCCGTGGGTTGGAAGCTCACTGTGTTCAAAGTGTGGAGGTTGGTCGCTACTGGGGAGGCCTGCAGGTGGGTGACCGTGGACTGGCTGACTGCTGAGAGGCCCATCCACATTTGTCTGTGGCTTTATTAGCATCGGCAGGCACAGTGGAGAGGGTGCATTTGGTTAGAGCCTTGCAGGCTCTGAATCCAGCCAAAGGAAAGACTACAGAAAGCTGAGAGCCCCTGGGAACTTGTCTCTCTGCTCCTAACCCTTGAAGGTTTCGTAAAAACTCAGGTTCTTCAGATGGCCCTTTCCGGTCCTTGCAGCTGACTGCTAACCTCCTTGAGGTATTATGCTTGGAAGGGGCAGCTCTTACCTCAGGGAGGAAAGCTGCATTTTCCCCCCCAGCATTTTCCCTATCCTGTCCCAGTTCAAGGCTGTGTCCGAGCTGTGGCACGGCTGCTTCCTCTCAGCCCTTGGTGCTTGTTGCTCTCACCCATTGTGGGGATTCGGGTCCCAGAAGGGAAGCCAAACAGCCCTGCATGCAGACCACCAGGGAGGCAGCATGAGAAGGGGATACAGTCACGTCTGCATGGCGAGAGCCAAACAGCAACCAAGCATTTTCCAGGCAGCAAACTGGCTGAGGCCTAAGGATTCTGAAGGGAGACAGTTGTCGAGATGAGTATGTGTCAGCCCTGAATTCAGATCTTAGCTCAGTCACTCTGTGTAGCCTTGGGTAGGTTACCTAACCTCTCTGAGCCTTCATGTTAACCCCACAGGATTATGGTCAAGGTTAAATAAGGCAATGAGTGTAGAGCACCCAGCACATAGTAGGAGCTCAATAAATGGTGACTCCTTTCCTAAATAATGCAGAGTTTTTCAGGGGGGTAGCCTATGGGGAGCAGAGAGGAAGGTGCCCCCTTATTGGGGTCTCCATTGCATGTTGCCCTAACCTGAACCAGACCCATTTGCATTCTGTCATTTACTTTTCTGGGGGGGGTTTTCTTCCAGATCCCCAACCTGAAAAGGGGATTCATTAAGGATTGTGGACATTGGACACAGATAGAAAAGTAAGGAGATGGTGTGTGTGGGGGGTGGGTCTCTGGGTGGGGAGATCCGGACTTCCTGTTCACTTTCAGTAAAGGCTTCCCTGGGTTCGCCCTTCACTTCACCTCAGCCTTAGCGTGAGGCAAGTGTGAACGGTCTTTTCTTTCCTTCCCAGGCCTAACGAGGTGAATCAGATCCTCACCGAGTGGCTGAAAACCGATGCCAGGGACCCGCCACTGGTCTCGATGCTTTAGGGGGAAACGTGTGCGAGCCCCCAGCAGGCACCCCAATGCCTTCATCAGTGGGACTGCAGCCCTTGGTACCCAGATGGGGCCTTACCTACATCTCTCAGAACCAGCAGCTTTGTTCTGAAGGGGTGTACAGCCAAGAGTGATTTTCTTTCAAGGAAATGAGTCAAATCTACATAATTTTAGATACAGGAAAAATAATGTGTGATTAATTCTCTGGATATAAATGCATCACTTTATCTCTAAGAATCGTTAGTATTTTGTGGGGGATCAAGATGAGATGACCAGCAGGTGATTTCTCTTTGACTAACCAATGCATACATTTGCAGCAAAATCAGCAGTTAATTGGGAAGCATTTCCACAGATATTGGAACTCCTTTGTTCAATAAAGCTAAGACAACCGTGGTACTGCTGTTTGTGTTCTTGGGAGGACGCAGTCATTGTTCTAAGAACTTCCCTCTGTCTAGCCTCACCTTCCCCCTCGCCACACCCAGAAGTCATGTCTTGCTGGTTTTGTTTCCCACCCTGTCATCCCCCCTGCCCCCCACCCCCACTCCAAGTCCTCACTGTCTCCTGCCCAGAGTCCTACAGCAGCAAGTCCTGACTGGTCAATTGATACTAACTTCCATGTTTAAACGGTACTATGTTAGGACCTAACTTTTGTTTTTCATGCAGTTTATCACTGTTTTCCATGGTGTTATGAGTGCCATGATGGAAGGGCAGAATGTATCAGCCCTGGGGAGCTTGTATGATTATTTGGCTTGTGTCAGAATTTGGAAGACAGAAACGATTCTTTGTTTATGCAACTCAAAGTAAGAAAATTCCAGAGAAAGCCCAAAACAGTGATCTTGGTTGCCATCTGAATAGATTGAGGGGATGGATATTTGGTCATTGCCTCCATCAATTTTCCTGGGTTCAGATGGAGCTGTGAAAAGCAAGGGATATTTTAGACAGTGCTGTGGTAGAGAAAGAAACTTTCCCCTCAAATTTCTTTCAGCTGGTATAATAATCAAATAGACATGAGACAGATTAGCAAGAGAAAAATAACCAAACTTAATACACACACATGGATGAGAACCCTGCCTACATGAGATACTCTGAGACAGAAAGGAAGAATGGGTATATAAGCCATTCTGAGCTAAGGGCCACCTCGGGACTTCAGAGGACAGGAAGGTCACTGCAGGATGATAAGAAGAGCAGGTGCTCAGTAATCGGAGGTTTGCCTTGCCCGACAGGTAGGTCATAAAAGGTTCTCTCTGGTAATCTCTTATTATGGGTGAGGCCCCCAAATTCAAATTCTTTTAGGTAGTTAAGGTGGGGGGCAGAAGTTTCTCTTGAGCCCACACCTTTAGCTCAAAACAACCCACATACCACAGAGGCACATCTTGGGGTGACTTGTTCTGAACCCCTACCGTGCCATCCCACTGTGTCTTATGTGTTGAATGAACTTCATGGCCTACATCGTATTTTAAAGAGAATGAGTTGGCTGAATGGGACGCGGAAGCATCATCTGCAGATCAGAGATCATTAAACACTTTTGCAAATGTCCCCTGTGTTTCAAAGAAATGTTATGTTACCATGTGCAAATTGTACAGGAAGGAGCTCATTCTCCCTGATTCACAAGTACAGGAGGGGAAAAGAAAAAAAAAAAAAATAATCTACTTTTAAAGGAAATAAATATTTAGAAGTCTAGGGAAAAAAAAGGTTCGGTGACCATCGCAACAGTAACACTAATTTCCCTTGCCAACAACTCTGGGAAAAAAGTTAAGACTCAGCAATTATTGAACAAGCTGAACCCTTCAGACAAGAAGAAATAAGCAACAGACTATCGACCTCACCCATGGGATGGCGGTAACGCAGATTCAATTAACTGATACACACCGTGTTTTGCTGATTCGTATATTTCTTTTCATGTAATTTTATTTTCTTCAATAAAGGCAATTTATAAAATTGATGTGACTGGCTTGGGGGTGGGGGAGAAAGTGTTCCATCCAAGAGCAGTCGTTCAGGGTGAAGGAAAGAAAACCTGGTGCAGAGCTCCAGGATCCGGGCAATCTCAGCAGAGGAGGGAAGGCCAACCCCTAGCTGTGAACCCAGCTTCCCGAAGCCCAGAGTGCTGTACCAAAAGGAGAAAACTTGGGTCCAACTGTGACTGAAAGAGACATTTGTGGGTAGGAGCAGGGCATACGTTGCCTGAAGTTATGGGAACAGGGCTTGAGGGTGAGTGGGAAACATTTATTTGGGGTGACAAGGCTTTCCTTTAGCGCTCCCCTTGTTACAAGCATCTGGTGTCTGGTGCCCAGAGATCGTGGTCTCACGTACCCAAAGAATGAGAATGTGGACTCGGAAGGAGAGGTAGAGAAGCAAAGATTTTTATTAAAGTGAAAATACAGCTCTCCTACGGGAGAGGGTACCGAAACTGGGATGCCCACTGGCTAAGGCAAAAGGCTCTTATTTTATACACAATGGAATACTATTCAGCGGTAAGAAAAGATAATATAGGAACATTTCTGACAACATGGATGGATCTTGAGAGTATAATGCTAAGCGAAATAAGTCAGGCAGAAAAAGCAGAGAACCATATGATTTCACTGACATGTGGTATATACACCAAAACAACAAAAGAACAAGACGAACAAATGAGAAACAAAAACAGACACAGACAATAGTTTAGTGGTTACCAGAGGGCAAGGGAGGTGGGGGTGTGGTAGATGAGGGTAAAGGGGTATCAAATATATTGTGATGGAAGGAGAACTGACTCGGGGTGGTGAACACACAATGGGATTTATAGATGATGTAATACAGAACTGTACACCTGAAACCTATGTAATTTTACTAATAATTGTCACCCCAATAAATTTTTTAAAATGCTCTTATTTTTACACTTGTATGCTTGGGGAAGGGAGCTGGCACCTTCTAGTGGATTCTGTCTACCAGATTCACTCGGTTGCCCAGCCTAAAGGGATTTATGAAATACCCCTTTAACCCCAGAGCGCAATTACATTTTTGCCCTGGAGCAAATGAATCACTTCATAATCTGGAGTTCCAGGATATGGCAGCCTTTGTTAATTCTACCAGGGACCTCCCTGTCTACCGAACAACATGCTAGCGAATCTGTCTCACCCTCCTGTCCCTGCATGGGCCTCTCTCTGTCCCCTGGGCTCGATGTTCACCCTGTATGTTGGCCACAGCCTCTGGGATCCATTCTAGGGCTTTGGGATAGTGAGTATGGAGAAGGGACTACAGCCAGCCTTATAGGTGCTTTCTCTATCCCTCAGCCCCAAGTTCCCCACTACTGTCCCCCCACCAAGCCTGAAGTTATATGGGGAGGTCCCCCAGCTCTCTGCTCTTGGGCAATGCAGCTGGCAGCCATGGAGTACACAGGCCCTGCCTCCTCCATTAGGGACAGCCAAGGGAAATGGGTGCAGAAGAAAGAGGCCCAGCCTTGCTCTTCTCTCTTACAAAGGCCTTGGTGGAGACCCCAGCCTCAGGGGCTTGCAGACATAGTATATTAGTCGGCTCAAGCTGCCATGAGAAAGTACAATAGACTGGGGGGCTTCAACAACAAAGATTTATTTCCTCACCTAGTTCTGGAGGCTGGAAGTCCAAGATCCAGCTGTCGACAAGGTTGGTTCCTTCTGAGGCTTCTCTCCTTAGCTTGTAGATGGCCATCTTCTCACTTTGGCTTCACATGGTTTTTCTTCTGTGTGTCTGTGTCCTAATCTCATCTTATAAGGACAACAGTCGTATTTGATCAGAGCACATCCCAGAGCACATCTAACTTAATTATCTCTTTAAAGACTCCATTGCCAACTGCAGTCACATTCTCAGGTACCAGGGGTTAGGGCTTCAACATGGGAATTTGGGGCAGGGGGTGTGTGTGGGGGGACACAGCTGAGCCCATAACACAGCTTTTCCTCCAAAGTCAGCTCCGTTCTGTGGCCCTGACCTCTGCAGGTCCCTCATGTGTCTTTGGCACTACCCTCTCCATGTCTGAGCTGCCTCTGAACAATCATATCCACTAGCTGGGTTTTTCCCTGTGGGGAGCACATGCCCCCCCCCCCCAGTTCACTGCATGTATATTTGCATTGTGAGCGGGGGGGGGGGGGGGTGCATTTCTGTGTGCTCATGAGCACACACACACACTTGACAGTTTGTTGGAAATCCTGGTTTGAGGAACACAGGTATGACTCTGATTCCCTCTCCCCCCCGCAGTGCTCAAGGATTTCTCCTGTGCATATCTGACCCCAGCTTCACTCCTCCATCCTGGCCTTTCTTTCTCCCAAACTCCAGAGCTGTGGTTCACGTCCCCACTAGATACCAGCTCTTGGCTTGAAGAGATATGATAAGCCAAGAGATATGCTCAGTGACTTATTAATTTGTTGCCCAAATGTGCATCGGTGCTGGCTCTGTGCCAGGCACGCAGCTAAGGGATCGTGATGCAGGTAAGTGTCCTGTGCATCCTGCCAGAGCAAGCTCACAGCTGGGGGCAGGTACAAGACCCTGCTGCCATCTCAAGTGCTAATTGTGTTCTAGTGCTTGTCACGCATCTTCTCTAACCTTTGTATTGACTCAGGGAAGCAAAAATGTCCCCACTTTATTGAGGAGGAAACTGGTTTGTGGACACAAATAAAGGGTTCTATGGAAGGTAACCTCACAGGATGATCTAATCATAAATTCCGAAATGGGCAGGTCATGGTGTGTAGTCACTCCCAAACATACAACTTCTTTAGTAAAAAGTTTCTCTTTGCCTTGAGCACTGTCCATTGTTTCTGTGCATATCGAGGTTAACACACCTTTGAAATAAGATGTAACCACTGCAAAGAAAGCACATAATCTTGTTAACTATCCCTTGTTAACTATCCTGTAATCCAATCCCTGCTCTGCTTTCTCCTACCTCCTAACAAAAGTTCCCTTCTTAATTTCAAATGCATAAAAGAAACTGCAAAACTGTTATTCTCTGGAGCATTCGAGTTCTTGCTCCCCAGCATATGTCATTAGTTTGGCTCAAATAAACTCTAATAAAGTTTCTCTATAGGTTTGGATGTTTCTTACCTTGACAGGTCCACAGAGGTGAATCAGCAAATCACGGATAAGGCACTGCCCTGAAGCCTAGGGAAGGGAAGAGCTCGGCTAGAAGACTCCACCTGGGCGGAGGCCCACCTCCCTCGCATGCTACCGCCCCCAGCGTCCTGTTCTGTCTCGCAGCAGTGGTGAGCCGCTGGGTATTGCAGGGGAGGGAAAAATAATTTTCCTTCTACTCTTCTAAATTCTTCTGGCTGGACTCATAATCAAATTAACATGAGACAGATTCACAGGAGAAAATGATGTATTTTTAAAATGTATTTACATACAATTTTAAAAAAATACAAAACTTACAACAGAGATTTACAAATTTCTTACTTATCCATACTGGGGTTCCATAAGACTCTGACACCCAAGGACGCATTGTACTGGTGAGGCTTCTATGCCATCATTGAGGAAGGTTAGTTAGTATGACATCAGGCAGTTAGAGACTCCTCAGTAGACTGAGAAAAACAGAACAAAAACAGAACACAGGGCAACCGTCCCAGGACAAAAATGTCATCAATCCTTCTCAGGGACAAATGGGTTTGTTTCAAAGGCCTCCCCCAAGCTGAGCAGTAGACCTAGTCTGGGAAACATTGTTTCCCCAGGCACCCACATCCCAGCATCCCCCCCCCCCCCCCCCAGGTAGAAATAAAGGTATATAAACACAAGCTTTTTGCCTTAGCTAATGGGCATCCCAGCTTCCGGTACCCCTTCCCGCTGGGGAGCTGTAACTCTTCGATTATTATAACAAACTATCTTCCTGTGCAACTCTTTGCCTCTCCCTGGTCTGTGTACCCATTCTTCCAATCCACCAGACTAGGAACCACCCCCGCCCCATTCACTAAGCAACATTTTACATTATCTTGAGCTAAGGAGATGGGGGAGGGGGTAGAGGTTTGGGACATGAACAAGGAAGGCAATTCCCATGGGGATGGAAAAGCACATGGTTCCCACACAAATGATTTCTGGGCCATCGTTAACAATGGGACATGAGAGGACTTTGAACAAAAGGCCTTGTAGATTCCTCCCTGTCTCACACTAGTTCCTGTTAAACTATAGTTGTCTGTGGTGATAGCTCCCTTCCTGGAGCAGGTTCTCCACCTGCATTCTCTTAGGCAGTTAAGGGGAAGGTCAGTGGTTTTTCCTGAGTTTTTTCTTTTCTTAAAATAACCACCTTAAAATAATCAACATCCCAAAAGGCATATTTTGGGGTGACAAACTCTGCTCCCCCTCAGTGTATTCATCCCCCAGATCTGATGAGTAAGCCAACACACACACACAGAATTCAGCTGCACAGTCAGGGCACCGAGGAAGCCCCCACATTCACTCCCCCAGGCCTACTGCAGCACAGGCCCCCCTATGGTATCAGGGGCCCAGTGTCAAGGCTGGGGGGTCCTTTGGCTCCAGAAGGCCTGGAGTTGGAATCAGAGTTCAGGCAGCTTCCAGCGAGAGCACACCTACCCTTTAAACTCTGCCCTTTCAGCCTTGCTGCTGAGAGGGGCCCTGGGGCAGGGGGCAGGCCTAAGCTGCTGTTTGTCTGGGTGGAGCCTGTTTACCCAACCTTGATGGGCCCCAAAGCCCCTCAGTGAGCAGCAGCTTTTTGCGTCTGCCCTGAGTCCTGAGTTGGCTGTGCTGCCTGCTGCGGACCCCTCGGCTGTACCTCTGTTCCTGGAGTAAGTCAGAGTCAGCCAAGGCCTCTGACCCACCGCTGGAGCTATGGTAGGGCCACAGGGGACAGCCGGTCAGCCCAGCTGGGCTTCATTCAGGCTGTGTCCATGAGGGCAAAATTAGGTCATATCTGGAGCAAGAGGAAGCCACAGGGATCCTCTTGAACTGGACTTGAGGCTCTGGGGAGGCCGTGGGGTGTTGGGGAAGGCATGGGAAAGGAGGGCCTGGGTTGGACCCCTGTGTCTACATTCGGCTGCTATGTGAGCTTGAGGAACTTACTTTACTTCTCTGAGCCTCAGTTCCTGCTCCTGAAAATGGAGGTCCTATTAGCTATTTTGAGGCATTACTGTAAGGTCTACCTACGATACGCTGTATGGAGGATCCCAGAACAGTTGGCACACAGCTGGTGTCCAACAAATGGGAGTCTTACCCCCAGGGCTCCTGCTGTGGAGTCTCCCAAAGGTGCCCCTTCCCTGCTGGAAAAGCCTGTTGGGGAAGATGAAGGCCACTTCTGAGTCCTTGGGCACCAGGCCAGCTCATGCAGCCCCTTTCCTGATCATCCTCCTCTGCTGGAGTGCACCATCCAATGGGTCCCTCAGAGAAGTGCCAGCACAGCAGGCACTTCCCAAGTCCTGATTTCTCAGGCTCCAGCCTGCCCTCATATTGTCTCTTAAGAATGGGCAGTCTGCTTTATAATCTGCTTACCCGACCGTGAGGGATCAAGAGATAATAACAGGAAGCCCACCCGCAGCTGTTTTCATCTTACCGATGGCCCTGAGAGGTGATGGTGGAAGAGAAGGAGCCTGACTCAGCACAGGGTCCTAGCCTCCCATCTCTTCAATGGCAGGACAGGGGCATGGGGGTCCCGGTAGCCCACAGCCACATATCTGGTGACCCAGCTTTCTTCTTGTCCTAGGTTCATGGCTACAAAGGAGTCACATTCCACAACTGGGCAGAGACCTATGGCTGTTGCCCGGAGATGTACTATCAGCCCACGTCCGTGGAAGAGATCAGAGAGGTGAGTGTCCATCTCAGCCCAGCACCCGATAGCCCCGCCCCTGGATCTCCAGCTCATCTGGGCCCTAGAGACCAGACCCTGCCCAGAGCAGAGGCTGGGAGATGGGCTTCCTGGGCTAAGAACCCCAGCCTGCCCCAGCTCTGCTGACCACGTAAGATTCTTTCCCCAGCTGCACCCAACAGCCATGTCCACCGATGACAACAGACTTTCATTTCCAGCTCAGATCTCTTCTCTAAGTGTAGATGCACATGATTTCTCCCATTGTATGTCTCAAGGACATCATAAACGTGTATGTCCAAAGCAATATCTTTCAATGTTCCTGGTTTGTTTATTTATTTACCTTCCACCTGTTCTACTGCAGTCTTCTGTCTTCTCTGTCTCTGTAAAGGGCACCTGGTTGCTCAAACTAGAAGCCAAGAAGGGAGTCACTGTCCCTTCTTTACCCTTATCTGACATCAGCAAGTCCTGCCCCAGAATGTTCCAGAACCCATCTTCTCGCCAGCACCATTGCCACTCTCTGAGCCCAAGCCACCATCCCTTCCTTACCCACTGTGACCTGTGACAGCCTCATCCCAGGTCTCCCTGCTGCTGTTCTTGCCTTCCTCAAATGTACTTTCTGCAATCAGCAAAAGTAATTTTCTTAAACTGTAAGCTGGGTGGGGTTACTTCCCTGCTTAAGGCCCGTCTGAGGCTTCCCATTACTTGTAGAATAAAACCCCAGCTCCTAACACCCAGGGCCATGCATCACTTATTCACAAGCACCAGAGCCAGGATTCAATCAGAGATTGTCTGAATTCAAAGCCCCTAACTTCCATGCAGGAAAAGCTACATAAAGGAACAGTGCTCCTTGAGGTGGGGCCTGGAGGATGAATAGGAGTTCAACAGGAGCTGGGGGAGGGCAATGTGAGCAAAGGAAGTGAGGAGGACGCCTGGAGAATAGGCTGTGGGGAGGATGGGGAGGGGAGGGTGCAGGGCAGAAGAGGAAGGCTGGCAGGGCGGAGTGGCTGTGAATGGATCAGAGGAGCCTGATTGCTGAGGCACCAGGCTTTGTTCTGAGCTTCAGGAAGAACCTGGAGGCGGGCTAGTATTTCTGTAAGTGAAGGCCATTCCTAAAGTATCCTGGCCTACACAATTGTGAATTACTAAGAGGATCGGGCTATTTATTGTAGGCCGATGTTTCCCTGGAGGGCTCATAGGGGTAGGTGAAAATAAAAATTAGGTTCTGTGGTCAAGGGAGCTCAAGGAAGATGGTGTTAAACAGATTTCTTTATTGTAGAACCTGTAGCTTTAAACATGCTGCACACGTTTCCTTGCTCATGGAACCCCTGCTGGTGTAAATTGTAAGATTAGTGTTCCATGGACCAGCGAGAGTGTTTGAGCAGAGACCTGAGGGTGAGCGGGAGTAGATCCATTCAAGTGACACTGCACGTTCACTTATTTATTCCTTCAGCAGTCATTAGAGACTGCCTACCTGTGCTGGACCTACGGTAGACATGGAGGGTACAAAGTCACATTACGCCTCTGCCCCTGCCCCCTGAGGCAGCAGAGGCCAGTGTGGGCCAAGATGAGGAGCCTGGACCTTATTCTGAAGGAACCGGGGCACCCTTGAAAGCCTTTGCCCTGGAGAATATCATCAGGTTTGCGCGTAGAAAAGCCTCTAGCTGGGAAAGTGCACCGGAGTCCCACTTTAGGATGTGTCTTTGATTCTCCCCGTCACTTCTGGGCCGTTCTCCAAGGCTTTCTTTCCTGAAGTGCCCTGCATAGCAGCCTGCAGCCAGGCAGGGGCACTGGAGGCCTGGGGGTGCACGGCCTTCTGGAGGCCAGGGGTGCTCCCTGGCTGCACCAGAGAGAAAGGCCTGCGCTGAGGCTGACTCAGGCATTGCCTTGGCAGGTGCTGGCCCTGGCCAGGCAGCAGAACAAGCGGGTGAAGGTGGTGGGTGGTGGCCACTCTCCCTCAGACATCGCCTGCACCGATGGCTTCATGATCCACATGGGCAAGATGAACCGGATCCTCCAGGTACTCCAGCCCGCTCCTCCCCGCCTCTGCTGGCCCAGGCTTGGCCTTCCTCCCAAACCCCGGGTGGAAACTCCTTAGCCTTTCCCCTCGGGCCTGATCCCCTCCTTGCTCCTGGGTCCCACAGTGACACCCCAATTCCTAACCCTCTAATGATCACTCCTCCCTAAAGCCCTGCCTGGACATGCTCAGGCCTCCTGTCCGGTCTGCGCGCCCCCTTGTGGCCACAGGGAGAATGTCCACGTCCCCTCTGCCGTGGAGCCTCCTCTCCATTTCTTTTTTTTTTAAGATTTTATTGGGGAAGGGGAACAGGATTTTATTGGGGAACAGTGTGTACTTCCAGGACTTTTTTTTTTCCAAGTCAGGTTGTTGTCCTTTCAGTCTTAGTTGTGGAGGGCGCAGCTCAGCTCCAAGTCCAGTTGCCGTTGCTAGTTGCAGGGGGCAGAGCCCACCATCCCTTGCGGGACTCGAGGAATTGAACTGGAAGCCTTGTGGTTGAGAGCCCACTGGCCCATGTGGGAATCGAACCGGCAGCCTTCGGAGTTAGGAGCATGGAGCTCTAACCGCCTGAGCCACAGGGCCGGCCCCTCTCCATTTCTTTAGAACAAGAATGGCAAGTCAGGTCCCCAAAGGAGGACTCACAATGACAATCCAGAAGGATTTGCACTTAACTAGTTTTACATATGGGGAAACTAAAGATCAGAGAGGGTGAGTGACTTGGGTAGGGTCACACAGCCTACCAGCAGCAGAGCTGGGCACAGACTCAAGAGCCTGACAATAGCCTGTGCTGGGATACTGTCTATTCGATTCAGCCAGCGCTGGGTGAGTGCCCATCCCCTACTCCCCACCCCTCTACGGGCCTGCCCTGGAATCGGAGACGCAAACAGATGTACCACTGTTAGCATGTTAGCAGGACTCCTATTCTCACCGCCCCCCTACACCCCTGAGCTGTAATGTTTGCCAGATAACCTCCCCTCCACCCAGACCTGCTAGCAGAGGTTCTGGATTCCTCTCCACTAATTTCCTTAGTTGCTCATGCTGATGGTCTCCACCTCGTAGAAAACATTCCGGTCAAGACATCAGTCATGGCAGTAATTAACTCTGATTGCTAATTAGCGAGGATGGGCCTCCAGTAATTGATTTTGCCGAGCTCTGTGCTCAGGGCCCGTGGAACAAGCTTGTGCTTTGGAGTCACACAGATGTGGATTCTCATCTCAGTTCCCCATCAATGTTTACGTGACCTTCAGAGAGTGGCTTAAAGTCTCTGAGCTTCAGTCTCCTTCCTGTGAGATGGAGAGAGACTGTTCCTACCTCCCAGGGCTGCTGTGGGGCATCTCAGGACATAGAACCCTCCTTGCATGTGGCGGGAACCTAATAGACATTAATTTTCCTCCCCCTCCCCATCCAGTTCTAGTCTTTGCCTAAGTCCTGCCAGGGTGAGAGTAAGTGGGGAATTTGAAGTCCATCTAACAAATCAAGCCCTCCAAGAGTAGACCCTCTTTAGTTGGTGATGCTGCACAAGGCGTGGAGAGGGGTGGGGGAAAGTGCAGTTGTGGCAGTTAGGAGATCTGAACGCTAGTCCCAGCTCTGCCAGTGACCTTGGGCAAATCCCCCTTCCCTGCTCCTATTTCCTGCCCCTGTGAAAAGAAGGGATTGCACAGAATATTCCCACAGCTCCAGCACTCTCGAGCTCTGCTCATACCCGCTTTGGCTACCTGAGGCAGGAGGTGGCTTGAACTGACCACAGCCTGGGACAGACATGCTTATATTCACTGGGAGCCTGGCTGTAGGATGAGGGCTGGAGGACAGCCCAGCTCATCCCAGACTATGCTGGTCTGTTACAGGTGGACACGGAGAAGAAGCAGGTGACCGTGGAGGCCGGCATCCTCCTGGCTGACCTGAACCCACAGCTGGACAAACATGGCCTGGCCTTGTCCAAGTAAGAGCCACCTCCCCCATTCCTAGATGGGCCAGTGCTGCCCACCACCCTGTCTTGGCCTTGGCTAGGCACTCAAAGATCTGGCAGGAGTCAGAGAAGAGTTACTTCCCATGGTGTACCCCCTTTCTGTGGACCCTGTTCTTCCCCCATAGGATACCTATCTCCCCATCCCCCATGGGTTCAGGTGCTGTTGTGTAAGAATTGAAAGAAATAGGTTAGAGATGAGCTGAGCATTAAATAACAGTCTTGTACAGGGGTGGGGAAACCATGGATTAAGTCTTTCTTAAAACTTGCAACTATATGGACCCAAAGAGAAGGCTGTGCAAAATAAGCGCTCAGAGGAACAGAAGAGTATGCTGAGTGAGACACAGGGCTTCCTACCGTACCTATCTATGGCTTCACTTGTTTCTACATCCAAACACGGTGTCAGTGATTGCTCAGGTTTAATATCGGGCGATTGATGGAAACACAGCCAAAGGAGTGAACATCTCACTATGGGATTTCAATCATTAGAAAGAAGTGACAGAGGTATTTTGGATATTGGGGTAGCAATGTTTTCACAGCTGGATATTGCCCCCATGGCAGCCTATGGCTGGTCTTCAATTGTGCGTGTTCCATTTGCCCCAGGTTTCTTAGCCCAGGCCCAGGGGCATCACTATACCCTTTCACTCGGGAAACCATTCTGTTCCTGCCTCTCCAAGGGTCATGGCAATTCAAACATTTGTGGAGTGTCTACCAAATGCAGACCTTGTTCAGGTCCCAAAGAGGCAAAGATATATAAAACTAGATGCATAAAACTCACTCACAAGAAGCTCCGAGTAAGAGGGCAGATGGACACACAAAGTGACAAGCATAATACAGGAAAATAGGTTCAATGTCAGAGAAATATTCAGGGCATGGTGGGACTTCAAGGGGGCCCCAAGTTCAGCCTTGGCAGGCAGGAGAATGTGTGAGGGGATGGGAATCAGATCAGGCTTCCTGCAGCAGGGGCCCCTGGGTTGAGTCCTACAGGATGAGTAGGTATTAAACCAGAACAAAGGGAGGAGAGAAGGGATTGAGGCAGAGGGAGCAGCAGGGACCAATGCCCAGGAGAGGGAAAGGGTATGGGGTGCAGGGACCCATAAGCAGATAGGGGGACAGAGTCTGTGACCAATGACAACAGGAGACATGTTCTATTAAGTATGGGTATTAGTTTCTGGGCCCTGAAACCTCTCCGTGCCCTGCTCATGACGTCTCTGTCCTCCCTGGGGACCCAGCCCTCCTCAAGTGGCTGCCTGCGCGAGCCTCATCTGCCACTCAGAGGGAGTTAGGATGTCCCATCCTGTGTGTCTCAGGGGCCGCCTGAGTCTCTAGCTCCAAGGACGCTGTGGGGATTGAGGAGTGCTGCGAGGCTGGGGGGAAGGACAGAGCTGTCGGGCTGCAGGCTGGGTGCTTGACGCACTGTCTCGTTTCCTCATGACACCAACCCTGTGAGGAAGGAATATAACCTCCATTGAGGGATGAAGAAGCCAGAGGCTGAACCTAAGGGGCTTACCAATTTCACCCAGCTGGAAAGCTCTGGAGCACTCCACCATGTGGTAAGCCAGAGCAGGCAGGACACAGCGCCATTCTTATGAGACAGAGCTGTGTGGTGAAGACTCCAGCTCCAAGAGTAGCCAGCCTGGGTGTAAACCCCAGTTGTACTTCATGCGAGCTTTTATCTAGTTCCTGGACCCACCTGGGCCTCACCTAGAAAATGGGTCTATAAAATAGGGGTGCTCAGAAGGCTGGATGAGTTAAAGATGTCCCACAGAGAAAGTGCTCCGTAATTGTTAGTGCTGGTCCATTTTCCTGCTTCTGTCAGTGTCTCGCTCCACAGCCTCCAGAAGTGACCTTTTCCGTTGGCTCCTTGGCTCCACCCCTCCAAGGGCCGTAGTCTAATCCTCCTAAGCCCTTCTCCCAGAGGGCCTTGCTTTATCCAGTTTATTTCTCTTAACGTTGTCACAAGCATGCTTCCATATTGTGTTTTGTAAATTTCATGGAGAAGGGAAGACAGATTGCAATTAGATCAACCCTCCCCCGTGGTGGAACACTCAGGTTGTTCTCTTTTCCCCTATTATACATAATTCTGTGATGAACATCTTTGTGATTATGTCTTTCCACATGCTGGACTCTTTCCCTAGGGCAGGATGTCTGTGACCCTCTTTTTTAACATTCTGGTCTTTTTGGAAGGGCCGATGTCACCACATAGCCCAATGAATGGGGACAGAGACAACAGTACACATAGGGTGGGGGAAGGGCGAAGGAGGACTGGAAAAGGCTTCGGTTTCTCTCCTCTTCCTATCCTCAGGTCTCGCCTCCGCAGGAAAGTTTGAAGCTAGATTTTCTAATCATTATCAACTTCAGCTGAAAGCAGAGCAGAGCCACTGGTGTCCTTCAGCCTGCGTCTTTGGGGGCCTGCCTGCGTCGGGGGCCCTTGGTCTGTGCTGAAGGCAGGAGTTGTGTCAAACCCTTGCCTTTCCATGCCAAGCCCACTTCTTGAGTGTGAAACTATTGTGTACAGTACAAGGCTCCAATAACCTTGGCATCCAGTGGATCTTCAATACATATGGGCTTCCTTCTCCTTTAAGCGAGGGCTGGGATGTCTCAGAGAAAGCGCCTGAGAAGTAAGCCTTTTGCACTCCTGATCTGCTCTTTTTCCTTGACCCTCAGGTCTGAATACATCTTTCTAATTCCTGGCCCCAGAGCGCACACCTCTGAAGGGGTTCTGCTCCTCTTTAGGAATCAGGTCCTCTTGGGCACACAGAATCTTCTGTTTATTCCAGAGCTTGGAACTCTGGGATGAGGGAGGTGGGCTTTATCCTGGAGGCCTCAAATAGCCCCTGAAGGTTTCTGAGCAGGGAGGTGACATGGTCTTCTCCTTCCTCACAGCTCAGGGAGGCTCCCACCTCCTTATACCTGCCTGGGACATCTCTGTGTGCCATTTGAACCAGGTCCCCCAGAAGTGTTAGCAGGACCTCGGGGGCCTTGGGTTGATGGAGAAGACATCATTGGCAGATGGAGAACAGAGAGAAAGGAGTTTCTAGGCTGTGGAAACCCCAGAACCAGGCAGGCAGGCCTCCCCTCAGAATTGAGCTGTGCCCCTCCTGGCTCATCTGACAGGCCACTGAGGGGAGGAAACTGAGGCCCAGAGAGGAGAAGGGCCAGCCAATCAGACAAGCTAAGTCATGGTACATTTGGGACGAGAATCCAGGCAACAGATGCATCTACTATTCTGCTCTGAGAGACTTCACCCTGCAACCGAGGGGACCCATTATCCCAGCAAAGCCTAATTGGTGCCTTGTGTCCCTCTCGCTCTATCCTGCTTTGCCCAGCCTGGGAGCCGTATCAGATGTGACTGCAGCTGGCGTCATTGGGTCTGGAACACACAACACAGGGATCAAGCACGGCATCCTGGCCACCCAGGTGAGTCCGCCTACCTCCCAGCACTCGGCGGATTGCCAGGGAGAGGGGAGGGTCAGATGGAGCCCCTCTTCTCTGCGGCTCCTGAAAAAACTCTCTGTGCTCCCCTGGCATGCCAGTTCCGCTCCATGTAGGCCTGAAAACCACCCCGATCTGTCCTTCTGATGGAGACTTGGCAGATGCTTTCCAGGAACATCATCTCCTTCTGTAAAGCTCATTCGTCCCTGACAGACTCAAGTGACGAAGGCACCCTTCTGCATGTTGATGCCCCTCCGCCTCTCAGGAGCCTCCTGGCCACCCTGTGGAAAAGGGCAAGAAGATCCAGGGGTTCTATCCCCCATTGCAAGTAGGAGCCAGGCAGGGCAAGGGACCTTTGCAAGGTAGCAAGTCAAGGAGGGGCTGGGCAAGGAGCTGGGGCTACCTGGGGTGGAGCCCAGCACATAGGGGCCTGGGATCCACACCTGACCTTCATCAAAAAGCATGTTCTAAACTTCTCAAGTGTCCAGTTTGGGGAACTGGTGATGAGCACAGGTTTTGGACTTAGACCTGGGTTCAAAACCTGCCTCCAGCCTGCACTGGGTATGCGCATGAAGGTAGGTTATGAGAGAGGGGCATCTGAGGGATGGAGTGATCGAGGAAAGGAAAAGACTGAGGGCCCTGTGTTAATCAGTTTCCACCTGCCCCTTAAGAGCTGTTGCAGCCAAAGCATGATAGATTCCATGGGGCCTGATCCCCAGGTACTTGGAGCCCTCAGCGGACATGTCATTTGCCCCCTCCGAGCTGTCTTCACTGCCCAAGAGAGCCCAGTGGTAACTGGGGTGAAGGATGACACAGTCAATAGGCCCCCTCCTAAGATTTGGCCACAGGATTCTCCAGGGCTGATGTCAAGCTGATTGCCTCAGTGTCTCAAAATGATCAGCAGAGTATGAAAATAACTCTAAGTGGCCACAAATCAAACTGCACCTGAGATTTACCGGCTCCTTCTCTTAGGAAGCCCAGTTGAGCAGGAGCGGCTCTTGAATAGCAGTGAGAGACCCTCGCTGTTGTATTTTACACTTTATGCCAATGGCAGGAAGCCAGGGGAGGGGACGGATAACTCTGATACCCACTGTGCACCAGGCACTTAGCTGGATGCTTCTCACGCTCTGAGATTTGCTATCCTCATTTTACACATGAGGCAACGGCAAGGTTAAATGACACGCCCAAGGTCACACAGCTAGTAAATCGATACCCACCTTTATTTGTTGCTGGACCCTGCTACAGTATTTCACTGGCCAGCTCTCATTCACTGCTCTGGATCTTATACAAATTTCTGGTTTGTATAAAAATCATTTCGACGCCCTCACTCCCACAGAGGGCCATCGTGCCCCCGTTCTGCCAATTCCTCTTCTCTGGTTTTGATCACTGTTTAATCAGAATTAGTTCAGCTTTATCTGTTCTCTCACCCTGAGCATCCAGCCGCCAACTACACATGTCAAAAGTAATTTCTGTCCAAATTAGCAGGTAGTGGAATGTGGAGAAGTACTTAAAACAGGCCATGAAAGAGGATTGCTCTGGAAACGGGGGCCAAGGAGAAAGATACTGGGACTAATCATCTGTTTCCGAGGGACATCCTACTCTGTAGAAACCCAGAGGCGTCTGGTTGGGTGTGTCCAAGTAGGAGACTGGTTCCTGTGGCTGAGCCTTGCCCAGGAGGAGCCACAGGCAGAGAGAGGCTGCAGGCGCCCCCGGCTCCCAGGCTGCGTGTTGGGACAGCGGGGCTGGTCTTACCCCAGACACATGCACATCCTCTGTTTGCCTTTGCAAGGCACTTCTCCCGGGACCTCGTGGCTCTTTGGAGCCGTCTCATCTTAGACTTCCTCTAGGCAGGGCAGAGGCTTGCTGTACCCTGACTGTGAAGCCCATAGTATGAGCAAAGCCGTCTCCAGGCTGAGGGCTGTTGACACTCAGACACAGCCTCACTTTGCCCATTTCCCCTTTCTCCTGCCCCAAAGACTGAGACCCCTTCAGACTGTGACTGTAGACCCTGCCGAGAAAGTCTCCTGTAGCCAGATGATCGTGATCTTCCCGGGAAGGTGACCCCTGGCCTCACTTCCAAAGACAAAGGGAAATGAGGGCTTCCCCCTAAGTGTACAGGAAAAGCCCACCGGATTCTGAAGTGTGGCTCTTCTCCGACTGCCAGGTGGTGGCGCTGACCCTGCTGACGGCTGATGGCACCGTGCTTGAGTGCTCCGAGTCCCACAACGCGCGCATGTTCCAGGCCGTGCGGGTACATCTGGGCTGCCTCGGAGTCATCCTCACCGTCACCCTGCAGTGTGTGCCTCAGTTCCACTTGCAGGAGACATCCTTCCCTTCTACCCTGAGAGAGGTACTGGTCTCTTGCTTGCCACTGTTCAGCTTCAGAAAATACATGGAGGACGTTGACAGGTGGGCCATGCTCCACTGACAGCCCCCTGTGGCTCTGCAGACCCCCTGAATGGGGGCGTAGGCTGACATCACCAGGCCCTCCCTGGCCCTAGGGATACTGTGACCAGAAGCCTTTCTGAGCAGGTCAGTGAAGCTCAGAGGAACGGCAGGGGGGTGGCAGAGGTGTGGGCAAGAAAGGACGTTGGGTAGAGACTTGCCATGGGAGACATGGTGCCGGCATGAGCTGACTGCTCCTTAGAGGGCATTGACTCTCAACTGTACTGAGCCACAGGATATGCCCAGGATTTCCTTTCTAATGGTTTCTTCACAGCAAGGGGGGGTGGACTAACTTTCAGGCTTATTGTGTACCTAAGGTGACATGCAGGGGATTTGAATCTGAATGATGGGGCGGGAGCAGAAAGGCTAGCTTCTGACTGATAGCAGTGGTTTTTGAATGAGTGAAAACTCATGTTCGTTGGATGGATGGATGGATGGATGGATGGATGGATGGATGGATGGATGATTTGATGGATGGATGGATGGATGGATGGACAGAAATGCAGCATACAGCAGGCGTGCAATGGCCTGGGTCTGTCTCTGGTAATCACTAAGCTCAGTTTTATGATTCCAAGTTCCCTGGAGTTTTGTGTCCCTCCATAGTCACCTTATCATTCAATATAAATAGACCCTCTGCACAGTGCAGTTAGCAGTGACATGAGCACTACTGACCCAACATGCTTAAGGTAGGATTTGGGATCAAATGGACCCGGCCTTGAATGCTGGCGCTGCCACTTCCAAGCTGTAACCTTGAGCCCGTCATTTAACCTTGCTGAGCCTTTGTTTCCTCATCTGAAAAGAAAGTTAGTAATGTGTACTTTAAAGTATTGAATCTGAGGATTACATCCATTAACACACGTGAAGTGTCTGGTTCAGTACTAAAATATGCTGCCATGGCACCTAGTCAGTTATAAATGAGAAATATTGCTTGTTACCTAGAACCTGGTCTAAAATCCTTACCATTGGAATTTCTAATGCATTAAACCACAAGGCAAAGGCCTGAAATCCAGGAGGCCCCCTACTTAGAGGTATGGTGGTTGGTAGAAACTTATTCTCAGAACTCCCAGCTGGTGGCTGCAAGAGTGATTCCGCAGTTCTGGAGGACGCAGCACTGATTTCTAGAGGACCGATGCTGAGCCTACCTGGGCCAGTACTGGCAAATGAGCTGCCTGATGCTGCGGCCCAAGAAAGTAGGGTAAGTTCAGCACAAGTACATTTCGTGGAATTGTTTGGCAGTGACAAGGTGCGCACAGACCCTGGCATGGCCGGCTTCTCTCCCCTTTAGCAGCTCTACCATCCATCCTCTCTGCTGGGTCCTCAGGGTCTCCTATCCTGGACTAGCAGCAGAGGAGATAACAGATCCTCCAATTTCCCTTATCCATGCTGCCTCTGAACCAAGCACTCCAGCCCTTCTCAGCTAAAGGGATTTAACAGATAGGGAATAACCGAAATGCATGCAGGGGGAGGTCCCAAAGACCATTGTGGTCTCCACTCGAAGGGTAAGTGCATATGCTGACACGGCTAATAAAGGCATCGTAGTCTTGGAGCTGGGCTTCTAGGACTAGCAGCCTAGCCAGCCTACCCTGGTCTTCAAACTAAAGACAGTATCCAATGCAGATGGCCTGGCCTGGAGCTAAAGAAATAGTTCATGACAAGCGTCCAAGAAGGGCCTGGCAGAGAGGCCTTTGACCAGAGTCAGCACCAGGAGGAGGTTTGGAAGAGAATGAGGTAGAGCGGGCATAGCCTAGAAAGGTGCCCGGGGGGGTGAAATCCAGAGCCCAGTCCACTTCCTTAGGGCACAAGTTCAAGGGATCTTTAGGGTGAGGAACCAAAGAGACTCGGCAACTGGTGTGGGGTCAGGGAGTGGGAGGCAGGGTCGGGAGTGGTGGAGCCCCCATGGAGGTAGACAATCCAGGAGGCACAGCAGCTGTGGGGAGCAAGATGATCAGTTCAGTTTGAGAACTTGAGCTTGAGGTGTCTCAAGTGGAGGTCATGGTAGGGGTGTGGGGGATAGGAGCTGGCTGTGCAGGTCCTCAGGTGGGGGCCAGCGCTGGAGACACAGATTGAGGGGTTGTGTTCGTTTGCTAGGGCTGCAGTAATAAATACCATGGACCGGTGGTTTCAACAACAGAAATTTATTTCCCACAGTTCTGGAAGCTCGAAGTCTAAGATCAAGGTGTTGGTTCCTTCTGAGGCCTCTTTCTTGTTGGCTGGTAGATGGCCGCCTTCTCACTGTGTCCTCACGTCTGTGCCTGTCTGTGTCCTAATTTCCCCTTCTTAGAAGGACACCAGTCACTCTGGATTAGGGCCCACCCTAATGATCAAATTTAACCTTAATCACTTCTTGAAAGTCTCTATCTCCAAATGTAGTCACATTCTGAGGTACTGGAGGTTAGCATTTCAATATATGAATTTTGGGTGGACACAATACAGACCAAAGCAAGGGTCATCCGCTCCCTGAGCGATTGGTCATGGGAGTCGATGAGCTCACGCAGGGAGAGTGGGTTTGGGTGAGGAGAAAAGGGAGACTTGGGGCTTAGACACAAGCTTTCGGTGGATGAGAGGATGAAAAGGGTGCCAAGGAGATTGAGGGGAGCTGAGAGAGGAATGAAGCAAATGAGGAGCGGGTAGAAGCCACAGAGGCGGTGGGTGCTGGGTATCCAAGATGAAGTGGTCAACAGAGCCCAATGCTGTGGGAATCTGGGTTCAGCACCCAGATCTGGTCATCAGGAGGCTGTTGCTGACCTTGGTGAGCGTGGCTTCAGTGGAGCATTGAGCAGGTTAAGGGGTGGGTGGGCATCGCAGGCCAGGAAGCGAGATGGCCGGCAGAGACCACGTTCAGAAAGCGGTTGTAAACTGCTTAATTGTTGAATCTATTTTCCTGCCTCGCACTTAGATCAGAACTTGTTAATCTGGAAGCTGAACAGTTTGACCCCTCTGGGTCAGAAGAGATTATTGCTTCTTTTTGCCAGTAGAATTGGCTCCCAGGCTCCTTCTAGGATATTAGAGCTGAGTCTCTTGATAGCTGGTCCATCCTCTTTCTGCTCTTCCTGTGACCTGGCTGAGACTGGTTAAGATTCGTACTTGCGTGTGTGCGCACGCATGTACACACACACACACACACACACACACACACACACACACACACACAGCAAAAAACCCTCAATACAGTGTAAGGAAAGGGCTGTGGGGGAGGTGGGGAGGCAGGGCCCATCAGCCTGGCTGTGCTGCTCTCTCTGTGTGACCTTGAGCAAGTCCGTCACATTTTTTGGCCCCCGATTTCTTCATATTTTAATAGTGGGGTCAGATTAAATCAGGGGTGTTCAAACTGCGGCCCACGGGCCAACTGTGGCCTGCAATTCATTTTTTATTGGCCCGCAGCAAATTCCAAAAATATATTTAGTTTACTTAAATAAAGCCGGTGAGGCAATACGTACTGCACCTCGAGTGAGTCGCCCAGCTGTTTGTGTATTTTACCGCATATGGCCCTTGGTGAAAAACATTGAAAAAAGTTTGGACACCCCTGGATTAAATGAACCCTGAGGTCTTTTTCTTTCAGCTCTTGACATTCTTTAAGCCCCACCCTGGAGACAGAGTGTCCTCTTGCATTTCTGTCCGTTGGAGCATCTGGTGAAGTTCTTGAGTCTTATCCCTGACGAGGGGCGTGAACCCTAATGGGAACGCCTCCCACGGTTCCAAGCAGACCCCAGCTCATCAGTGAGGGATCATGGAGCTGGGTCTGTTCTCCCCACTCGTCTGAGTCAGCTCGTCCTAGATGGACTCCCTCCCTTTCCTTGAAGCGGCCGCTGCAACTACTCTGCCCCTCACTGCAGACCCATCAGCATCCATCAAACCCCACTGATAGACTCTCCCACCTCTAGTCACAGGCCATAAACAAGGACTGCCACAGAGGGTAGGTGGCATTTTCAGTGCCGTGATTTACTCCAACGGTCTGTGCAATTGATGGTCCCACAGTTAATTTGCTTTTGCTTTCTCCTCTCTGAGCAGCCTTTCAAGGGGCTGAGAATGCTTCTGAGAAAGAGCTAAGATGGGGATGGAAAAACCACACGTGGGCCTTGCTCCCCTTGAAGGAAACAAGCCCTGAAGGAGGAGGAAGGGTTAGAAAATCATCGTTAGTGCACTTTCTCCTCCCTCCTGCTCGGCCTGAGGAGCTTTCCCTCTAATCCAAAAAGGACAATCTTTGGACCTAATTTCCAGGAGGCGTGAAGGTTTTTGAGAACCAGCAGGCAGACAGTACATCTTCCTATTCAGGCATTGATATCTGCTCCTGGTCGCTTGCCATTTAGGTTCCTAGAAAACTGTCCCACTTCCCCTGGGGCTGCAAATCAGGCCTCCCTGAGCGTTTGTAGGTGCTGCTCAGACATGCACGCAGCTCCCCAGCATCACGTCCTCTCCAGGCATTGGCCAGGCCTGCCAGGATGGCTGGGCCTGAGCTACACGAGGAGCACGCACGGAGCAGAAGGACCAGAAGCTGGGACAAAGGAGTGTGACAATGGCTTCTTGCATCTAATGTTAGGTTTGAAGATTCAGCTTCTCGGCCCTGTTTCCTTCCCTTATATTTTTTCCTCCCCTCATATTTCTTTCCTTTCCTTTGCTCCCTTTTTCTTTCCTATTCCCTTCCTTGCATGCAGCACGTGTTTATAGAATCCCCACCACGGGTCATCCAGCCCTGAATTCCAGAAGCCAGGAAACCCATGCTGGGGTTCCCATGCACAGCATGGACACCTCCCCAAGTCAGAGCACCATGTTTGGAGCCCAGCTTCTCCACTCACCACTCTGATTTTGCACAAGTTCCCTGCCTCTCTGGGCATGGATTCCTCCCCTGTGTGGTGGGAATAAGAGCATAACTGTCCACATGAGATCGTTGCCAGGACCTAAGGAAACAGGACATGTCAATTCTCTGCCCTTGCTTTTCTTTAGAGTCTCAGAGAGAGGAACCCAAACCCATCCTCCCTCTCACTGTATTTGAAGAAAATACTACCTAACACCTGCTTGGTCGGTGGATTCTAGAATCTGAATCAATACTTTTCCAGCTAGAGGTGCTGGCTGCTCTGATTTGTTCCCTAACATTGTCACTACCTCTTGACATTTTCCTCCTCCTTCTCACTGCCTGGTGATCTGTTCCTGGAGAGCATAGATTCTATCTGAGGCCTCCTATGCTCCCCAGGGTCCACAAAATTTATAACGACGCTCTGTACCAGGGAACTCAAGTCCGATTGATCCAGAATTTATTAAAAATCCCTTCTTTTCTGGGATTTTCCCTGTCTCCTCCCGCCATGCTGTGTGTGGTCCATCATGGATGTAGTTCTGTGCTCCCCAGTTCTATGCTCCCCACTACCCATTCCTTAAATATACCTCATCACAAGTTCTGAATGCTGCTCACAGCCATGTGAGAGGAAGGGGTCATTCCCGGGCCCCAGGGAGAGTTGAAATCAGTGCTTCAACTCTCCCTGTAGGGCTGTGGGTCAAGGGAAGATAGCTAGTCCAGTTTTGTGAATGTGGTACTGAGAAAGGGACAGCTTTAGTGGCTTTTTATGACAAAGTCTCAGCATTGCTGACTCTCTTGCAGTCTGGTCAGTATGGAACCACAGCCAGTTAGAAGACGTAAAGATTTTAGAAACTATTGTCAACCGTTAGTCCTTTATGCCACCCAAAGCATAATGAGATGTGATGAGGGCAGCTGGTTGCCTGCATCACCCCCCACCCCTCTGCTGCCTTGGGAAGCAGGATTGGTCCTGGTGACAAACCAGGCTTGTCAGCAGCATCCACTCTCTTGGGTGGAGGTCCACTGATGACACCCAGCCATGGCCCGTGGCACCTTCTGCTTCTGCTCACAAGTCTGGTAACCAGTTCCCAAAAAGTCAGTTCAAGTGGTGCCACAACTCTGAATCTGGGGGGACAGAGCCCAGTAGAACCCTTCATGCCAAAGAAGAGGTTCCTATGGGGCCCAAACTCCTTTGATGGTGTTCCCAGGAAATGCAAGTCAGATCGAGGAATCCTGTGACCCCAGGGACCGTCCTCCTCCAGATAAGATTGTTTGTGGGCTCCAGGGAGAGAGTTTAATTCACAATGGGACAGGGCTTGAGGTGGTTCCATCATTCAGTGACCACTTGTGCTCAGTTAAGAAATACGGAGGGGACAGAGATGGATCGTGCATGACTCGTGACTCTAGAAGCTTGTAATTTATGTCTTGTCTTCTAATGCAGGGAGGACAAAAAATGATAGATGCCAGGAAAGACGCACAAAATGTGATATGAGGGCAACTGGCATCACCCTATTCTAGGTGGGAAGCTGGTCGTGCCTCTCTCAGGCACCAGAGCTGAGAAAAGAACACCGTTACAATTACTGCTGGGATTTGGGGCAATATAGTGGGATGGCCTAGGCTACTAGGACATGAGAAAATGGAGGTTTTCTGCTCTTAGTGCCCAGCCTCTTCCTCCAGGCCGGACCACCAAGTTGTGTTCCCTGCTCTCCCAGGAGAAAATCAGCTGTACCCAAAGGCTTCCCACATGCGAGCCCTGTGGGCCATGGGTCCCTTGCCCTGTCAGGAGGAAAGCGATAGTGACAGGGGCCCTGGGGTTTTTTCCTGAACTTCTCACAGGCCTACAGCACAGCAGGAAAGTCCCTTCTCTTCAGATAAGGAAGCATAGGGTCCTCTGACCTTGACTGTGTACAAGGCACTGTGCGAGCAGCTCTAGAGCAGGGCGTTAGGAAACTACAGCCTACGGGCCAAATCTGGCTTGCTGCCTGTTTTTGTATGTAATTTTTGTTGGCACACAGCCTGCTCATCATTTATCCACTATCTATGGCTGCTTTCACGCTCTTATGGCAGAGTTGAGTATTTGCAACAGAGAACACATGGCCCTGTGATATTAACTCAAAGAATGTAATAATGAGCCTTATTAGAGCAGGACTCTCCTGTTCATTTTATTAAGGACCTATGAGGTGTCAGGCATTATGGAGATAAGAGATAATGATGACAATGATAATATGAGTCATATGTAGTAGTAGCAGCAGCTGACACCCACACTGCTTGTCATGTTCTTGCCACCATTTTAAGCATTTTCTAGTCGTACACACATTTAATCTTCATAATAGTCCTGACATGGGTACTATTATTAGTCCTATTTTACAGATGAGGAAACTGAGGCATGAAGATGTTAGGTAACTTGCCGAAACTCATATAGCTAATTGCTCAAGCCAGGACCACTAAAAAATCATTTCTGTCGTCTCACCTACTCAGGGAAGTCAACGTGGACATGGGCCATTTTAAAGTCCAGTAATATTATGAGACATTCCATACCATTCAGCAATGTGTGGACCATGTTAAGTATTTCTTTTTTGTTGTTTTTCTTTTTGTTTGTTTGTTTGTTTGTTTTTTATTAGTTTCAGGTGCACAAGACAAAGTAATACTTAAGACGTTTATCATTTATATCCCTCACACTGTGTGAACCCCCCTCCCCTTAAGTATTTCTTTTTGGTGGGGAGAAACTGAGGCCCACTCCAGGCCCAGACTTCCAGGACTCCCCACTGTCATCCTGTGACCAACGCCATCTTTTCCTCCTTCCTTCTGCCGAGGTCAGGTGCTTGACAACCTGGACAGCCACCTGAAGAAATCTGAATACTTCCGCTTCCTCTGGTTCCCTCACAGTGAGAATGTCAGTGTCATCTACCAGGACCACACCAACAAGGTAGCCTCGGGCGTCATCCCCGTCTTCACACAGAGCCATAGTCCCCATACCCTTCCAGCTCCCAGGGCAGCCAATGCTTGTTATCATCCTAATGGTCAGCGAGACGTGAGAAGGAAAGTAAGGTGAGGATGAGGAGAGAAGCAGTAAAGACCAGAGGGTGGAAGGAAGAAGGAAGGTGGGCCCCGTGAGGGCCCAATGTGTCTGCCGGTAGGGATGAGTAGGGGTGAGCTCAAGGGACAGCCTGGATGTGGGGGTTGGGGGCAGAGAACACAAGTATGGGCAGGACAAGATAGGATAAGATAGAAACCTAGGCAACTGGGCTAGACCTCAGAAACCATCTAATACACCAACCTTCCCTCCAACACCCCCGTCTCTCCCACCCCCAACTGTGCAGGTGAAGAAACCGATGGTTTTGTCTCTCCCCTGTGTCCCTAACAGGCTGCTTCTCAGCAGAAGAAAACAATGGCATCACTTAGGATGAATGTTGATGGGACAAGTCAGGCAAAGGCCATGACACCTACTATGTGTAAGGGGCTTATGTGGGTCTCATAGAGTGATAATTAGACACATGGGTCATCGGTTCTTAAGAGGAAGGAGAGATGCATGTCTTTGTCTTAAAAAAAAATAAACACATACATACATAAATAAGCAGAAATGAAAGGAGAGGGCCATGGGAATTGACTGTACCACCAAGAAGTGAGGCCTGCAATTGTCCTGGCAGGTGAGTCATCACACACACACGCGCGCGCGCACACACACACACACACACACACACACACACACTCTGGCTCCTGGGACACATCTCCCTCTAAGAGGACACTATCATGCACTGAACTTATCACAAATTCTGCTTCCCAGCCTCCTTCCTCTTCGTCCAACTGGTTTTGGGACTATGCCATTGGATTCTACTTACTGGAGTTCCTGCTCTGGATCAGGTAGGAAAGCCAGAGTACCTGTTTCAGCACCTGCCATATGTCTTTGAGAATGTGGTCCATCCCAAGAATAATGCCCCTATCTTTCCCCCGCCCCCTTATTTCCACCTCCCCCCCACACTCCGGTTCAAGCCGTTGTTTCTCAGTCTAGTTGTGTAGGACACAGCTCCCTGGCCCATGCTGGTATGATGAGCCTTGCACTCCCCCCAGCTGAGGCAGTTGGTCGCCAGTCATCAGTCAGCCGCTCACAGTAGCTCACAGCAGCTCTCGCCAGGTGACGGCTGCTCACGCTGGCTGCTGGCCACTCACGCTGGCCACCGGCCACTCATGGCAGCCCACAGTAGCACACAGCAGCCTGCAGTAGCAACAGCAGCCCATGGCAGCTCATGCCAACCTTCGGCTGCTAACGGCAGCCCAGCTTGAGAGAGAGCTGTTGTTCACAATCTCAGCTGTAGAAGGTGCAGCTCACTGGCCCCTGTGGGAATCGAAGCAATGACCTCGGTGTTAGGAGCACGGCGCTCCAACCACCTGAGCCACCAGGCAGGCCCGATGCCCCTATCTTTATGCATACAATTGGGTCTGTCTCCTGGGTCAGTGGTTTTTTAACTCTGCCTGCACATTCAAACCACCTGGGGAGCTGTTTTAAAAATACCAAGGACAGGCCCCATTCTCTGGCACACAGGTGAAGTGAATCTTTTCCTATTGTCCTGTTTCCTACCTTTTTTCCAAACCTAAAATCTGTGCTCATGTTCAGGCTCCTTGTCTGCCACTGGACATGTAACTATGAATGATGGGGAAGGTTTCATGAGACCTTGAGTGGCGATTTTGTATCCAGCCTAGACATGGAATGATGTCATATACATTAAAAAAATTTTTTTCATAATGCAAAATAAGATATATTTGAGGTATAAAGAATAATATAAGTATTACATACTCAACACCAGCTTCAGAAACAACACTAGTATAATTGGAGCCCTCTTTGTAGAACTCCCCCATCACAGCACCTTCCCCCAAGAGGCAACCACCACTCTGAACTTCATGCTTAATTATTCTTTTGTTTTTATTTATACTGTAGTTTTATGAACGCTGAGATAGTAAATTTGGTAGTTCAGCTTCGATAGTCATATTTATCTAAGTTGATACGAAGAGCTCTAATTACTCATTTTTACTGTATGCATTTACCACAATGTCCTTATCCATACTCTCGATGGATATTTGGGTTGTTTCCAGGATTCTTTGCTATTACGAACAACGTTGCTGTGAGCATTCTTGCCCCTGGTGCATTTTTTTTGTCTTGAGTATATACTCATGAGTGGCATTCCTGGGCCATCAAGCCTAAACATTTTCAGCTTTATCAGATCAAATGTTCTCCAAAGTCGTTCTACTCCTCAAGCACTGTGAAATTCTCCGTGCGCCATCAGCTGGCCAAAGTTGGAGCTGTCAGGCTTTTAAATTTTCTTGTGATATGTGTTAAATGGCCTCTCATTATGGTTTTTGATTCTCATTTCCCTGATTATTAATAAGGTTGCACAGATTTTCAGCTTGTCGATTCTTCAGACTTCTCTTCTGTGTAGTAACTATGTATTTTGCCCTTTTAAAAAATTGGGTGGTGGGGTGTTTTTTTTCTTACTGTTTTGTAGGGTTTTATTTACATATATTTTGAACACTAGTCCTTTGTTGGTTATATGTGTTGCAACATCTCCCTGTTTGTGTCTTGTCTTTCACTTTTATGGTGTTTTGTGGTGTGTAGATTTATTTGATTTTAATATAGACAGATTATTCCATCTATGTTTTTATCTTGGGAATTTTGTATCTTATTAAGAAATCTTCCATACTATAAGGTCATAAAAGCCCACCAGAGGAGGTGCTGACAACAGGACCTGGCGACCTGGCTGGTGTCCCTGTGGGCTTGGCTAAGACTTTTGGAGCCCTAGGTCTGAATCCAAGCATCCAGGAAGAGTTGGCCCCTTCCTTCACGGCAGCAGCCTCTCCCCAGGGTAGGAAAGTTACTGGTGGCATCAGAGGGGCCCCTCCTTTAGGGGCAGACACCAAAGTAGGAAGGTGTTAGGAAAGTGAGGCACAAGACATGACTTCCTGGATCTGGGCAGGGAAGGGACAAGAAGCACTAAGTGAGTCCAGCCTGGAAGCCATCATTCCATCAGATGATGGATTGAGTGTGAGAGCAGAAAATGCCCTGCCAGGCTTTCTGTCCAGCCTTTATCACAGCAGCTCGGCAGCTTTGTGTGCATGTGTCTGTGGCGTGTGAGCCCAGTGATCACTCAAAGAAATTGGGCTCTAAATCTCCACTGCCACGTCCTAGCCGAGGCTGGATGCTCTGTGAGAGCTCCACAGCCTCTGAGTTCAGCCCATGTGACGTCTGGAAATTGCATCCATCCAGTCTCATCTTTGCAGCTCTGTGCTATGTGCCTGAGGGTGCAGGAGTAAAAGGTGAATAACGGACTGGGTAACAGCCTCTCTGAACTGTTCTTTACCCATATGTAAAGTAAAGCTGGTAGCAACAATTGGGTTGTTAGAAGGAGCGTTCAGTAGGCCTCACTTCCCTCCCTTTTACAAAGGCACATGAAGGCTCTTTGCGACCCACCTGTGTGGCAGAACGCAAGGCCCTGGACTCACTGGTGTTATCTGTAAATCCGCATGAGGTGCTCTGAGCAGTTTGAATGGATTTATGGCAGTCGATGAGATGGCAGGAATGGGATGAGGGACAGGCCTGTAGGGAAGGAAGGTGGCCACTAGCCTCTGGGCAGAGGCCACCTGCAAGGACAGAGAAGGTAGGAAGTTCAGAGGGAGAGGACTGCACCGGGATTCCAGGCCCATAGATCTCAAAGCAGTCAGCCCGTGCGCACTTTAACTAGACCAAGAAAACCATCGAAGCCAGACCGAGCCTTGTTACCAGGAGTCTTTAGTGACTCCAGAAGAGGCAGGAGCTGCAGCTGAGGTGATTAGAGCCAACTGCAACCTGCTGAAATTAAAACTCTCCATGCTCTTTGCCCCAAAAATCTGGAAAGGGCCCTGAGCTAGCAGGAACCGAGTTCATGTGGAATGACTGGACAGTCCTCTGCCCAGCTGTCCTGCAATGAGCCTCTGGACCTGTGCCCCCCTTTGGTCCCTGCCAGGACTGGTTCACCCCTTGTCCCTGCCCCAAAGTGCCCCTGGTTGCACATCTGAGGTTAGCTCTCTTGGAGGTTGCCTCTTAGCCTCTCCATTCATAGCTTGCAGCATGAGGCTCTCTGCTCTTAACGTGCAGATTATAACACATGTTCAAGGATACAACCTGGAATCCTTCACCTCCCTAGATGATTCTTCAGATGACTTTCCTGTACCCCTATGACTTGAATCCAGGTAAAGCAGTAGGAGAGCATGGACTTTGGAGTGTCAGTCAGACCCGCTGGAATGTATGCCATAAGGACCCCATTTATCAGATGCATGTATGTTAGACAGTGCACACCACACGTGGCACACAGCAGTGAATGGCCCATTGCTCCAAGTGCCTGCCCATAGCAGGAGCTCCCTTTTCCTCCCGCACATCCTTTTGGGCAGATACCACAGGCCTTAGGTCTGACATTACACAGCATCAAGAAGGCTGATTTTGTTTTCTTGTCTTGCCAGATATCTACAGGGAGCATTTAGTTCTTTTATAAAAAGGAAAAAAACAAACTTTGTGTGTGTGTGTAGATTTTGAAGAATATGACTTGGTGAGTAAGTTTCCTAGATCAAAAGCCAGGTGACAGCTCCTTCCTGGCCCAAGAGAAGCACAGAGCCCGCCTTTTGCAATTCCTTGGGTAGTTCTCACATCATTTCCAGACACAAGAATCTGTAAGCTGAGACCCCATCTGTGGGGACAGAGTCCCAGAGAGCAGTTTGCAGGCTCTCGGCCTCACGTGGAAAGGTGCTGGCTCCGGTAGTAGATGGTCATCAGCTGTTACTGGTTAGCCATTAGCCACTGATACAACTGCTGTGGCTAAGCTAGCAAGCATGGATTGTGGATTGCAGATTGCAGAGAGGCGGATGGCAGTTAGCAAGTGAGATTGGTTGGCAGAGAAGTGTACGGTGGGTTGCAGATTGTGTGGCTCCTCCCTGTGTCTCTGGCCCAGCTGCCAGCGAGACTATAGTGGTATGACCCCCCCATCTATGGCTCCATGGGTGTTCCTTTTTGGCCTCACCGTGTCCTGCGTTCTTATGCGGGGAGTGGGACCAGAGATCCTGCATGATACCCTGCTTGACACCATCCTAGGACACTGGCCCCCAATGGCCACTTTCAACAATCAAGGCTTCCCAGACTCGCCATATGGGGAAGGAAAGTGGATTACTACAGTCCTTATGGAAATTAATCTGGTAGCAACCTGCTGAAATTAAAACTCTACATGCCCTTTGCCCCAATAATCTGGGAAGGACACATGAATAAGTACAAAGATATTTGTTATTATAGTGTAGCCTGTGGTGACAAAACACTGAAAACGTGTCGGTGAGGATGTCGAAAAATTGGACCCTGGTGCACTGTTGGTGGGATTGCAAATTGGTGCAACCACATGGAAAACAGTATGGAGGTTCCTTAAAAAGTAAAAAATAATGCTGCCATATGACCCAGCAATCCGACTTCTAAGTATACATCTACAAAAATCGAAAGCACAGTCTCAAAGAGACACTCGTATATGCACACTCATGTTCACAGCAGCGTTTTCCATAATAGCCCAGAGGGGGAAGCAAGCCAAGTGTCCATCAGTGCCTGGATGGATAAACCAAATGTGGTATGTCCATGCAATGGAATGGTATTCAGCCCTGAAAAAGGAAGGAAATTCCAACCTGCTACAACGTGAAGGAACTCTGAGGACACGGTGCGAAGTGAAATAAGCCGGACACAAAAGGACAAATGCTGTATGATTACACTTATATGAGGTTCCTAAAGATAGTCAAATTCATAGAAACAGAACGTAGATTGAGGATTTCCAGGGGCTGGAGGAGGAAGGGGATAGGGAGTTGTTGTTTTTTTACAACCCACCATCGCGCTTCTGCCGCCGAGACCAAAATGCGGGAGTTGTTTTTAATAAGGACAGAATTGCAGTTTTGCAAGATTCTGGAGATGCATTGCACAATGAGGTGAATGTACTGACCACCAAACTTTACACTTAAAAATGGTTAAAATGGTTTCACACAGTGTGAGGGATATAAATGATAAACGTCTAAGTTTTGCTTTGTCTTGTGCACCTGAAACTAATAAAAAAAAAAAAAAAGAATGGTTAAAATGGTAAATTTTATGTTATGTGGTTTTCACCACAATTGAAAAATGAAAAGAAAAACACACCCAACATTGAAAACAACGTAGCCATTAATAGGGCCATGGTGGGAGGAAATGTGGGCTCTCCGTAAGGGACTACTGTGCAGCTATGGAGAGGATGACTGAGAGCAGTACTCACACTCCCCGAGGGGTTTCCAAGCTACAAATGAACGTAAGTGGCAGAGAACGTAGAGAATGAGGCCCTGCTTTGTAAAGTGCTCAGCCCAGTGCCTGGCACACAGCTGGCACTCACTAAATGCTGGACAATGTGGTTATTTTGTGCCCCTCCAGCACTTTCCTGCCGGGCCTCGTGGGCTGGATCAATCGCTTCTTCTTCTGGCTCCTGTTCACCAGGAAGAAAGAGAGCAGCAACCTCAGCTACAAGATCTTCACCTATGAGTGTCGTTTCAAGCAGCATGTCCAGGACTGGGCCATCCCCAGGTAGGGACTGCGTGGGCCAGGCTGGGGTGGGTCAGCTCCCCTGCAGTCCTCACCACCACCCGAGCATGTAGACAGCCAACCAGGCTCCCAGTCCTACCCATTATTAGTGGGAGGGCAAACCAGAGGCCCTGGGGCTCCTTCCGGCACATGTGTTCCAGGCCATTCTGCCTCTCAGGGAAGACCAGTCATGGAATCCCCCACCCCATTCTCCCCATCAGCCCCTCTCCAGCCATGAGACCAGGTAACGGCCGGCTTGGGCTTGGAGCATGGGGCTTCCTGCCGAGCTTCTCGTTCTGCTGAAAGACTGTCCCCTATCTCAGGCCCTCGGTCAGCAGCACTCACGCAGCCTGCCAGGGGCCAGTTCTCTGCCTTGGGAAGGACCCCAGCAGGGACCTAGGCTAGGTCTGGAGCCCCAGCTCACTGTACCTGTTCCTCTAAATTTCCCTCTCTCCATCTCTCTCCAGGAAAATTAGGGGTGGTGCCAGGGCTTAGGGGATGTTCTTGTCACTGTGTTCAAGGGCTGGAGCCAGCAGACTCTCCAGGTGGGAATAGCAGACAAAGTAGAAGTCTTAGAATCAGAGTGACTTTCCTCTGTCTGAAGAAGAGGAGGCCAGGGCTATGGGCGGAGACTTGAAGGGAACCCCTGATTGGGCGGGGCCTGGGGATTGAACCAGGAGCAGTAGGTAGACCTCCAGGGCCACATTCACAGGCTCTGCTTCCATGGGGAGGACTTTGAGAGAAGCCACGAGGAATAGGCGTCCTCAGGAGCTGGGAGCCCGTCCCCAGGTATGGCCGAGCGAGTCTGAGGCCCCACTCAGCTGGGAGGCCATGCACGGCCTCATGTGATGGCTCCCAGAGGTCCCTTACTAAGCTCTGGGTCTGTCGCCCTGGGCTGAGTGCAGAGAGAAGACCAAGGAGGCCCTGCTCGAGCTGAAGGCCGTGCTGGAGGCCCACCCCAAGGTGGTGGCCCACTTCCCCGTGGAGGTGCGCTTTAGCCGGGGGGACGACATCCTGCTGAGCCCCTGCTTCCAAAGGGACAGCTGCTACATGAACATCATCATGTACAGGTGACTGGCTCCCTGAGAGGGTGGGGTGGGAAGCCGGCCCCTCAGCTTTGAAAGGACCCCTCTCCTTCCCCATCTTCAAATCCACCTTCTCCAGCGAGAACGGCCCTGATCCTGGCAGCAGAAAACAGTCTCTCTCCTTTGGGCTCTTACACATTTTCTCTTTATACTCATATGATATCTGCCATTTCTAGCCTGTATTATGTTAATACAATAGTTAATATTAATTGTTAAGTGATGTTAGTATAAATAGCTACTATTTGTGAAGCTGAAATTATGGAATGGAAAATACATGCTATGTCTGGTACCTACTCTAGTCAATGATTGTGACAGCCTAGACTGCTGTGCTGAGAAGGATGCTGAAGTAGGTTGAACTTCGGCAGAAAAGAGGATGTACCAGGTGCTGTGCTGCTATCCTGTGCCCACACCTGCCTAATCTTTTCCCCAGCGGTCTCCATTGTGAGGCCTAGGGACATGCATAGTTTAAGAAGCAGGTCTTTTCCAAAATGTCCTGCCTGTTCCCATCTCTTACTGACAGTAGCGCTTCTCTGACTTGGCAAAGGAAACTCATACCTCTTGCCCAGCCTGAGTCTGACATGGTGTATTTCTCCAGCATATACAAATCCCACACTTGTAGATAGGAGTCCCAGAATCCAGAAAAGAGGTTCTGAAAGATGCATCCCGCGGGGGGCATGTAGGGACAAATGTGGCAAGGCTCAGACCTCATCTGTCTGTCTATTTATCTTCTCCCTACCTGTGAATCCAAATTCAGAAATGAAAAAGTTGCCATGGGAATGCATCTTAACATGTTTTGTTCTGTTTTTTAATTTTTAAAAAGTCTGACTTAACCTTTTTCCGTTAGTAAGTCTGACTTGACTCGTGGGTTGAGTGGTGAGGAGTGACCAACTAGGTTATATGGCCTCGCTTTCCATACATTGAATGAGGTGATTCTGAAATTCCTAGGTTTTGTCAAAAAGATCTGAAGTATATATAATATATATATATATATATATAATATATATCTGTGTATCTATGCATAATATAGTATATTCTATAGATTATATAATCATATATATATATATTGTTTTTAACTGGGGAACGGTGTGTTTTTCCAGGGCCCATCAGCTCCATGCCAAGTAGTTGTTTTCAACCTAGCTGTGGAGGGCGCAGCTCACTGGCCCATGTGGGAATCGAACTGGCAACCTTGTTGTTAAGAGCTCACCCTCTAACCAACTGAGCCATCCAGCTGCTCCGCCATGAGTTCTTTCAGTATAATAATATATTTTGCAAAAGAAAAACATACCTCTCACCCAGCCCTAAACTTATGGTGTATTTCTTCAGTATATAAAAACCCCAAGCTTATAGGATGCCCAAGGGATAATTCAAGAATGCACAGTTGTGGGGAATCCCAGAATCCAGAAAAAAAATCCAAACATTATAATTACATAATAATGTATAATTAATTATACATAATATCATTATATTATGTATTGTGTATATATACACAACACTTTTTGAAATTATTTAAAATTGTAATAACTTCCAGGTGCTTACTGAAAAATATTGGAGGATGCAAACTTTTTCAAATCCTTCATGGGACTAGCAGTGACCAAAAGCCCTCAAGTTGCCGGGGCATTGCTGTCCGTGTCCTGTGGGCACAGCTGCATCTTGATTTCCAAGCAACCTGCCAAGTTCCATGTGTGACTCAGAGAAGGTGCCAGATAACTGTGGGGTGGTGCAGGCAGGAACAGGGCCTCACCTCCTTCTGCCCTACTCCCAGGCCCTATGGCAAGGACGTGTCGCGGCTGGACTACTGGCTGGCCTACGAGACCATCATGAAGAAGGTCGGAGGCAGGCCCCACTGGGCCAAGGTAGGGCTTCCCAGTCCGAGCTCACCGGCGTGTGAGCCCATCAGCTGCTATGAGCCACAGGTTCCTCCAGAGGGCGCCCCTCTTTGCTATTTCTCTGCCTGCCCTAGGCGGGTGCTGGAAAAAGTGGAGCTGAGCGAATCCCGGGAAGGAGAGACTCCACCAGACTCAGCTTTCTTCTGCATTCGTGTTCCAACAGCCCAGTGATTGTAATTCCCTCAGAGTTCTCAGAGAAATTCCTCCTCTTCCACTTCATTTGAATCTCATAGAACCCTATGAGCAGAGTAAGGCAGGGGTCAGTGAGCCCATTTAACAGAGAGGAACCCGAGGGTCTCTCAGAGGTGATGGGACTTACTAATGAGCAGTAAAATTGGGGCCAAAGACATCTCTGCTGTCACACTGACTGAGGGTAATGAGAATGGGGAGTTAATGCTATATTTTAACTGCTATATTTTAACACCTTTCATTTTTACTTTCCCAGAACTTGCTCCCTTCTGTTTGGGTCTCTACATTATGTGTACGTGCATGTGTCGTGTGTGTGTGTGTGTGTGTGTGTGTGTGTGTGTACGCACTTGTGGGTATGGGTATATGCATTCCTGTGCATGCATGTGTGTGTGTCCTTGGGGGTAGGGGTTATCACACATGCAGACACTTGGACACGGGTGTCTGTTTGCAGCCCCTCTGTAATACCAGCTCCAGGGAATGAGGCCTGGTGTATCTGGTTGCTTCCACAGGCCCACAACTGCACCCGGAAGGACTTTGAGAAAATGTATCCTGCCTTTCCGAAGTTCTGTGCCATCCGAGAACAGCTGGACCCCACTGGGATGTTTATGAATGCATACCTGGAGAAGGTGTTCTACTGAAACAGAAAGAGGAAACAAGTCGAGGCTACCCCACGCACCCTCAGAGCGACCTATGATGAGGTTAAAGGCTCAGTGTCCCACTGGCCTGATGGGCAACAGATCTTTCCCCCGGGCCCCCTGCTACAGAGCCCTAAACTGCTCTGCCCAGCAGTGATGGGCCTGCTTCTGGGCGGGAACTCCTACTTCCTTTATCCTCACAGCAACCCCATGCAAGGAAGAGCACCCGAGTCCCCATTTATATCTCTAGGTGGCACCCCGTTTTCCTGAGCCTACAATGACCACATCCTGTTTCCCCAGGAGAGAAAGAAGCCCCAAAATGTCATGTTTGTCTAGGAGCTCAGGGATTCAGTCACTCATAGATTCCACCTGCCAGCTGGTTGTTTGTAGCTCCAGGTGTCCCCTCTCCAACCCTCTTAGGAAAAGGCCCCATTGGCATATGTTTGGGCACTGAAGTCTTCCATACTGTGCTCTGCTTCCTTTCAGTCTTGGGGAGGTCTTTCAAATGCTCAGGTGAGTGCCCCCCTGCCCTAGGATTGCCCTCTCCCACATGGGTCCACCTGTTCATCTGACCTCCATAGCCTGACCTTCAGTGTGTCTGTTTCAGGGGATGTTTGGGAAGTGGGACTCGCCTTGCCTTCTTTTTAATAAAGGTCAAACATTGGTTCACCCTCTGATCACTCCTCTTTCTGTCCAAGGTCATCCTTTGGGGCTCACTGAATCCCTGGCTTCCCTCCGGAGGCAATGGGTCTTGGACTAACCTGGAAAATGCTCTTTGTGTTCCTTTTGCTAACGTAGTTTCAATTCATCTCTGACCTACTGCCTATTCTTTCATGGCTTATTCGTTGAACATCTACAAGGTGCCAAGTGCTTTGGGGAATTAAAAAAGCCTTAAGACAGGTTTTTGTCTTAAGGTTGGCTCATGTGAGCCAAGTCCTCAGGAAACTTATATTCTAATCATATATCTCATCAGAGGTTAATATCCAGAACATATAAAGAAGTCTTACAACTCAACAGCAACAAAAACAAACACCCAGTGGGCAAAGGATTTGAATAGACATTTCTGCAAAGAAGATATACAAGTGGGCAACAGCACATGAAAAGGTGCTCAACATCCCTAATCATTCGGTTAATGCAAAATAAAACCACAGTGAGATACCACGTCACACCCATTAGGATCACTATTAAAAAAAAATTTTTTTAAATAAGCGTTGTCAAGGACATGGAAAAATTGGAATCCTTGTGCCTTGCTGGTGGGATTGTAATATAATGGAGCAGCCATTGTGGAAAACAGTATGATGGTTCCTCAAAAAATTAAACATAGGGTTACCACATGATCCAGCAATTCCACTTCTGGGGACACATGTAGAAGAACTGAAAGCAGGGACTTGGAGAGATATTTGCACACCCGTGTCTACAGCAGCATTACTCACAATACCCAACAGGTAGAAGCAAATCAAGTATCAACTGACAGGTGATACAATAAAGAAAATGTGGCATATACATACAGTGGGATGTTACTCTGTCTGAAGAAGAAAGGGAATTTTGACACATGCTATAATATGGATGAAACTTGAGATCTTATAGTAAGTGAAATAAGCTAGCTACGAAAAGACAACTACTATATGAAGTAGCTAGCATGTCAAATTCATAGAGACAGAAAGTAGAATGGTGGGAATGGGGAGTTAGTGTTTAATAGATAATTTCTGTTTGGGAAGATGAAAAAGCTCTGGAAATGGATGGTGGTGGTGAAGCTTTCTCAACAAGGTGAATGTACTTAATGCTACTGACCTTTTAAATGATTAAAACGGTAATGTTTCATTATATATTTTTTACCCCAATAAAAAAAAGAAATTCGTATTCCCTGGACATCAGGGAAACACAACTGATGTGCATAGGACGTTAAACAGTGATACCAGGGAGAATGTGACGGCGTCAGGGAAATGATATAGCGTGAAGGCCTGGCCAGCCCTCCAGGACTGAACTTCTTCAGGTAGCCTGGTTCAGCAAAAAAACCCAAGTCCATGGCCATGAGAGCAAGAACTAACCCTTCAGCAGGACCAGCTGTGTAGTTTGCAGGGCCCAGTGCAAAAAAATTAAGAATTTCAAGACGGTGAGAGCAGAACATTAAATTCAGCACTGCCCAGGTTGTGCCCCTGCAAAACCCACCCTGCTCACCACCACCAAGAGTGGCCATTCATTTTATGTGTTAACTTACTATAGTACTGAGTTATTTCATCGAACACTAATCTAGGTGTTGCTCTGAAGGTGTTTTGTAGACATGGTTAACACTTACAATCAATTGACTTTAAGTAAAGGGAATTATCCTTAGTAATGAGGGTGGGCCTCGTGCTATCAATTGAAAGGTCTTAAAAGCGAAAACGGAGGTTTCTGGGAGAAAAATACATTCTGCCTCAAGAACTGACTGAGTTCCCAGCCCCACAAATTTTAGGCTTGGGAAGTCATGTGAGCCAATTCCTTGAAGTAAATCTAATATAAATATATACCTTGGTTCTAGTCCTCTGGAAGACCCTGACTGATACAGTATATAAGGAAAGAGATGGATTAGTGAAGTTAATGCAAAGCTAAGCATAACAGGCTAAATCTTGAGGCTTTGGAAATCATGGGGTCCAAATCACTCCCATGTTCTACAGATGAGAGAAGGGAAGAAACTTGTCCAACATCACACAGCAAGTTAGGAAAGGCAGTGCCTTCAAGTTTTCAACCAAAGTATGTCTCACAGCTCTGTATTTTCGATAATTTAAATTTAAATTTTAAAATGTCTGAATTTTGTGTTCTATTCCATTATGTAATTGTGTTATAAAACTTTTTAAGTTACATTTTATCTTCCAACTCTTTTTTTTTTTTTTTAAAGATTTTATTGGGGAAGGGGAACAGGACTTTATTGGGGAACTGTGTATTTCCAGAACTATTTATTGGGGAACAATAGTGTGTTTCTCCCAGGACTCATCAGCTCCATCCAACTTGACTTGTCAAGTTGTTGTCCTTTCAATCTTAGTTGTGGAGAGTGCAGCTCAGCTCCAGTCGCCATTGTTATGTTGCAGGGGGCAGAGCCCACCATCCAGCAACCTTGTGGTTGAGAGCCCGCGCTTCAACCACCTGAGCCATCTGGCCACCCGGGAGCTCAGCTGCAGCTCATTGACTTCATTCTAGTTGTTGCGGAGGGCGCAGCTCGTTGGCCCATGTGGGAATCAAACCGGCAGCCCCTTTGCCCAGCGCTCATGCTCTAACCAAGAGCTCTGGATGGGTTCTCTGAGCCACCCATCCGCCCCTCTTCCAAATCTTTAAGTAACATTTCTGCTCTAGGAAGGAGTGCCATGTTTGTGCCGTGTCCTTCTGGCACCTCAGATCTACCCCAGTGGGAGAAGTACAGACATTAAGGAACATATTGCAATGGCTTAAGTCTGAAACCTTGAAATTTAGTAAAACTTCAATTTATAGACTGTTAAGGCAAAAAAGTGTTCTGGAAAATAGACTTTCTAATTAGCAGAGAACGCAGACATTCTTTCTGGTTCTGGCTTTCGATGCATTTAATTTACTCTTCCTTTGATTTGGAATCTTTTGATGCCTGAAGGTCACCATTGCCCAGAAATTCTTATTGCAGAATCCTTTAGATACTGAGTGGTGTGTATTGAGCCTATGAATTGGGCTCCTGAAGGCGTCCCTGGTACGGATCCCTTTTCTCTCCTCCCTCGCTTCCTCCTTACCAGTTATGTTCCAGGTTCCCACTGGCTGTCTTCTCCTCTCTCCCAGTGCTGGCCTAACTGTCTAAGCTTCAGGTAGCACGAGCCAGCCCTGCCCCTGTGGTCAACAGTCTCCTCATCTCAGGAAACTTGGAAAATCGTGGTGCTGCGGCTTGGAGCCTCATGCTCAAAGACTGGACTTCTGACAGTGAACAGTGATTGCCAGCAGCATCTAAGAAGAACTAGGATGGAAAGATGAGGAATGGTGTCTTCCTGGGCCAGTGTGAAACTAAATCAGAGTATAGCATCGGGCTGTTGGGCCATGAGTGCTTCTCAAAGTTGAATTTGGGGTGAGAGATCACCAGCCAAAAGGAAACGTGCAAATTTCACCAAGGAGAGTGTGGGGACAGAGTCCCAGAGAGCAGTTTCCAGGCTCTCGGCCTCACGCGGAAAGGTGCTGTCTCCGGTAGTAGATGGCTATCAACTGTGACTAGTTGGCCATCAGCTGTTACTGTTACAGGTTATCCATTAGCCACTGATATAACTGCTGTGGCTAAGCTAGCAAGCGGGGATTGCAATTAGCACGGCGGATGCAGTTAGCAGGGCGGATTGCAATTAGCAAGTGAGGTTGGTTGGCAGAGAAGCGGATGGTGGGTTTCGGATCGTGTGGCTCCTGCTTCCTGTGTCTCCAACTCAGCCGCCAGCGAGACTATAGTGGTATGACTCCCCTATCTATGGCTCCGTGGGTGTTCCTTTTTGGCCTCACCATGTCCTGCATTTTTATGTGGGGAGCGGGACCAGAGACCCCGCATGACACCCTGCATGACAGAGAGTAAATGAATTGTGGGCAGCTTCTCCACTCTGGGAGGCCCCCTGTCCCCTACACTCCACAGGTGCATAGTAGAAAAGGAGGGATCCAGGTGAGCTCTGAGGGTACCAGAGGGATGTACCACCACTCAGAAAGCCTCCCAAAATGCAAAGATGAGGGACATTTAAAGGCCCAAGACAGATGCCCCCTTACTTCACTTCTAGGTGTCTTTGCATGGGGAGAATCCCAAACTGGCCTTCAACCTGGCCATCTGCCTGAGCTGGGCCCAGAAGATAGATAAAGGGATGTGGGTAGGTGGAGCTGACTGGAGGGAGAGAGCAGCAAAGCCTGCCATCAGTGGGAACGCAGCAGAACTAGTCCAAAAGGTCAGCATCCGCCTTCAGCCCCAGAGCAGTGACTCAAGTCGCCCCCTGGTGGTAGCTGTGCGGCCGCAGCCGAGGTACACAGAAGGAAAGAGCAACCCCCTCCCACCTAGACCCTGTCTGTGCAGCCTGCTAGTCCCAAACTATAAAGTGACCAGAAATGGCACAGAAAAGGGAGCAAACCCTGATGGAGGCACTAGAGGGAGCTGCTGAGAGAAAAATGGTCTCTACCTGACAGAAGGTTTCAAATTTGGAAGGGGTGTCTCTTGATTGCCTACAGAGATCATACCTGTAGGTCTCCAGTTACTAAAATGAAACCAAAGACAGGAACTACTCCAAGGATGGGGGAGTGGAAGCTGGAAAAATAGCTACAAGTACCCAAATCCCAAGGGTCTTTGAGGAACCCACGCACTACAGGGGGAAAAACTAGAAGGCAGTTCCTGAGCAAAGCTGCACTAAATGTCTGACCCTGGCTTATTTTGGTTTTTATATTGGCTTTCTTTGCCCCATGGCAGGACCTTCCAGAGGCCAAGAAAAGCCCAGACATTTCCAGAAAATCCCCAAACATAATTATTCAAATTGTGGTTTGTTTTCATTTTTGACATCCACAAATGAATGCCCTCACCCCGAGTGAGATAATGTTGTACTGTGCTCCCGGTAATGGCAGAATGCCACTCTGGGCAGGTGGGCCGGTGATGGGTGCAGGTCTGAATTTGGAGAATGAACAGCTTCCTTTGATGTTGTCATATGATTTCAATTTCTATGATTTTATATACATAAATATGAACGGGACTGAAGGCAACTGTTGAGCATTGGTGAGCCCTCCGTGGTGGAGGCGGGCAGGAGTTGCTGGGCAAACTCCGCTGTTGCCCACCCCGCATTGAGCAATGTGATAATCTAGGAGGATTATGACCGAGCAGTTGAGAATATCTCCGACGCAAACAGCAAGTTCATTATTAACTTTGTAAATCCGTTCCATGTGATCTGGCATTTATTATTATCATATCGATTGATTTAATAGCTGTTAGTTCTACTAGTAAACTGCAGACCCAAGTCCTTTTTGTGCTGTCTTTTGAATTATTTAATACATCCTGGGTTTGCCAAGCTATTTTATTACAGCTAGAATATACCAGGCAAAGGCTGAATCTGGATAGGATGCTGAGGTAGGAAGCATTGGGCACGTAAAGGTGGCAGTGGGGACCTTGTGAACCCTGGAATCAGACCTGGGTTCGATCCCAACTCTGCCGCTTACCCACTGAGTACCTGCAAAGAAATGACCCCTGTTATTTCTACGACGTGATTCTCATTACCTCTCGCGGGTATACTTCCCAGCTGAACCTCATGATTAACTGTGGTAAAGAGCTCCTGGGATCTGTTTGTTGTGGAGTTTGAACTCATTTGGAGGCAAACTTGAAATTATTTTAGTCATTCTGACCACGGTTCCCATTACTTGGTAATATCTCAAGCAGATTGTTTTTTCTGGGAAAATCTCACAGTTAACAAACAGTTTTCTTTGGACCATTAATCTCATGTCCAAATCAAAGCTCTTCCCCTCACCCATTGGAGAAGGAGGGGCGGAGGTGAGGGGCACACACTCTACCTCTCACTCTCCCTTCTGTTCTGAGCCCCCCACAGTAGGAAGGAGGCTTGGGTCGGCTCTGTCCTCCTCTCTCCCTGGTCAAGCTCTTCTGAGGTTACCTGGGGTCAGAATAGTCTTGTTTGATCTGGTGACCTAGACCAGAAATAGCTACAAGTACCCAAATCCCAAGGGTCTTTGAGGAACCCATGCACTACAGGGGAAAAAACTAGAAGGCAGTGTCTGAGCAAAGCTGCACTAAATGTCTGACCCTGGCTTATTTTAGTTTTTACATTGGCTTTCTTTGCCCCATGGCAGGGCCTTCCAGAGGCCAAGAAAAGCCCAGACATTTCCAGAAAATCCCCAAACAGAATTATCGAAATTGTGGTTTGTTTTGCAACTGCCAGGTGGTTTCCTCCAGACAGGATGATGGTGTCATTGGGTACTGTTATATGGTGAGCATTTTCCTTCAATCCTGTCAGTGTGACTCTGTAATCATAGTCTAACCCCTGTGGAGATGATGTCAAAAGCCTAATTGGAGGCCCTTTGGGAGAGTAACGTCTGAACCAAATCGTCTTTCCATCGCCCCCACCCCACCACTTGGTGGTCAGCTCTGTTCTTCACACCCAGGCCTTCCTGGTCACACACTCACAAGACTCTTTTCTAACGAAGGCTACTCCAGAAAGTTGTTGTAATGTAGGGTAAATAACCCCTGCCTTGAAGGCAATTGTGGGGACCTAATGGAATTACAGGAATCAATTGGCCCAAGTGTTAGAGCACTTTCGTTAGCCCATGACTGCTGGTTACAGTTGCGCAAGCTGCACACTGCACAACTCCATGTCGGTTCACCCTTTAGTCATCAGAGATTATACCTTATTCGTTTTCTGGCAGAGGCCTATCAAGCATCAACATAGGGACTCACAGCAGGGTTGGTGCCACCCAGGCAGATGGCAAACCCTCTCTTCTCAGAATATCAAGGCCTGCTCCCGCTTTGCCATAAGAATCCTAGAAACCAGGAGCTCATTATCCACAGCCCCCTGCCAGAATTACCCACATCTCATCCCTGCACCTTGGTGATCTGGTGTGCCGCTTCTAGTGCCTTAGGCTGGAACTTCTGTCAGGGATGGAGGGATATCCGAGGACCCTCAAACAAGACAACTGTGCAAAGGGGGAGAAAGGAGGGACAGAAGGTCCCAGGGAACCTCAGAGTCAGCTTTAGGCTCTGTCTTTTCGGGGGCTAATCTAGGAGACTTTAAAGAGTGTTGCATAAAAAGAAGCAACAGCTGGATACAATGATTGCCAGAATCTAGCAACATAACAATGGAAAACAGAAAATAGTTTTTGAAACATGATGTGTGACATTCATGTAATATGTAATTTACAATGATGGTCATTTTAACACATGCCTTCTGAATCCATAACCCTAATTTATATATAACATTAAAGAAATCATGTTAACTTTACTCTAAATTTCCTTGATAGAAATACTAGCTCCTTTGGACATAAACTAACCTTCAGAATTTGTTGCTTGTGTGGCAGAGGTGCTTATAACTTAAAAGAGAGAGATGAGAGAGGGTGACCTAAGAATATTCTTAGGTTATTAGGTAATTTACATGTGGACTTCATTACAAAGTTGGGATACAGCCAGAAATTCTTTCCATTTGAAGTATATTTGATGAACAGAATTTTATAATTAGAGAATAGAGTTGACCATTGAACGAATCGGGTTATGAGCACTAACCCTTCACGCCGTCGAAAATCATTTATAGCTATGTATTCAGAAGTTAAAAAGCTTGCTGATTTAATGTTGAAGTAAGCACCATGGTTAGTCAGGGCCACCTGCTGGCAGTATGGGGTACTGCAGCCCAGCTATATTTCAGATTGAGCGAATAGTCTTCAGGAAAAACCCTGGCAGAGAGAGGAGAAATTCCCATGGTCGAAGGAAAGATATAAAAGTTTTATGGTTTGACAGTGGACAAACAATGCCAGTTAAGAAGGTGCCACAGGGATTCCAGGCTCTTACAGCTGAAATGAAAACTGCCTCATTTTTTTTGGGGGGGACTACAGTCTCCATAAGGAAAATATCAATTATGTATTACTCAGTATGCCTTATTATGACCCTTTCCTCATGCTAATTTTCAATGTTATTCCTTCAGGATATTCCCTTCACCCGAATCAGAATACATCAAGTGTTTTATAATGGAATGGAAAAGTTTCACTTTTCAGAAATTTATTTTCTTTGGCTGTTAGAACACATCTCTCTTCCTAAAAGCAAGAAATCCTTGCATTGGATCAACTGCATCGTGACACTCCTTTTATTTTCAACTATATAATACCCCCATACCATCTTAGCCACTGCTTTTGCTTTTCTACTTCTTTTTTATTTTCTGTACCAAAATGAAGACGTATGAGAGGTAGAAAAACCAAGCAAAAAAGAGGACACTCCAGAGCATACAGGCAGTTTTATTGAGTTAGTGACATGCGGGGGAAAGTTCTTCCCGTGATCGGTAAGTACAGGCATTAGATTGCAGAATCCAGAGGGAGGAGAGGCTGGGTGGGGATCAGGAAGGCCTGGAGGCCAGGGCCTGGTCACTTGGTGACATGCAGAGCTCTCTCTAGGGGGTCTGTGGCTCATGGGGGGGGGGCAACTGGACTCAGATGCCCCATACTTGGAAAAGCAACATTCACATCTCACTCCTCCCTGAAAAAAAGGGAGGGGGAGGGGAACATGAGGGTTCCATGTTCACTGAGAGGCAACAACCAACACTCAAATTCTTATCCACCAAGAAAGCACATCCTCCAAGGGAAAATAAAAAGTGCCAGTGGTTTCCTGGCTTCGTATCTGGGCTCTAGCCGCAGGAACAGTCATTCCCAGGCTGGGTACTCAGCCTTTTTTTGGGCTCCCAGGGACTGCTGGGCCCCAAAGGACCACAGCTAAGACCTGTATACTCACCGGTGGTTTTGGCGGTATTCCTGCAGAGCTTTCTCTGCCACCATCTCCATGAATTTAGGGTTGTTCCTGGAGACTTCTTCTGGGACTGTCACAGTGATGGGGTCAGAATCAAAGAGCTTCAGAACCACCTTAGTGAAGCCAGTGGGAACGCTGGAGTCAGAAGAATGGGAAGCCACCTAGAAGGGGGAAAGGTAAGTGAAGGGCTAAAACATTGGCCAAACTGGAATCATTTTGCAACAAAAGTCAGGCTTAAATCTGGACAGTTGACCCCTTTTGCATTTGACTAATTTCAACATGTGTACAGCTTGGTGAACAGAAATGCTCTAATTCAGAGACACTCGTTGGCAAGTATAAAGTGCCACCACAAATGACCAGCCCAGGGGAAGACCCATGGAGTAAAAAATGGTTTCCAAGCCACCGTGTTTTCTTTGGGCAGCTGCTGGCCAGGCTGTGGTGGAAAAGGCATCAGGGAAAGAAAATAAAAAGGTTCCTAGTGCTAGAGAGAAGCTTTTCATCACTGGTAGGGAACGATGCCATCAATTCATGAGCTATCCCACGTGGCACAGGACAGCAAGGCAGCTTCATGGAAAGAGCACATCGCAGGCAGGCAGACAGGTTATGATGCCCAGGTGAGTCCCCTATCAGTTATTTGACCTTGGGCAAGCTGTTGAACCTCTCTCACCTTCCTCATCCATAAAATGGGGTCATGACATTGTACCTCACTGGGTGATGAGGTTTCCATGCAACAATATACGTAAAGGTCTTACGTTTCCTGCCATAGGATAAATGCTCCATCAAAAGCATAAGTGCCCCCTTGAAGCCCTTCATCCCATTTCACCCTCAGAGGAGAGTCACATTACCTGCAGATTGTACCTTGGGCCCTCAGCTTCAGTGTGTGGCTGGGACAGGACTCACCGTGGTGATGTGGAGAGAGTACTGGTCTTCGCTCTGAGTGAGGTTAGCCAGCTGGGATACCCAGTTAAACTGCTCGTTTAGCTGCTTCAGCAGAGAGGAGGTGTTGAGCATCTTTTGCTGATAGGATTGGAGCAGCTCATCGTACATCTTGGTGAACTTCTCTGCAAGCTGGAGAGAACTGTTTAGCTCTTGTCGCAGCTGGTTCTGAGCAGGGTTGCTGGACGAACAATCTACCCAAAGAAGAAAAACAGAAAAGGCAGACATGTGAAGGGAAAGCTAAAACGGGAAGAAACACACATGGAACCCAGTTCACGCAGCTGGAACCTAAAGTAGAGTTACTCTCAGCGCCAGTCCCCAAACCGTTTGTCGTCCGTCGGCAACAACATAAAGAGCTTGTCCCAGAATGTAAATCAACATGCGGCTTCCTTCATTAAGAAAGTCTTGCTCTGGAAAACAGTGTCAGCTAAACTACACAGTGTGCTTAGTGACATCATTGATTTATCTTTGGATGCAAGACCCTCATATCCTTGGAGACTGGTGGTGAACAGCACTAACTAGTCTGAGAAGCTCGGATCTCAGTGCACACTCTGTGCTCAGACCTGGAGCTGCCCTGGCTGCTCTCGTTCTCCCATGAATCATTTCCAGAGAGGGAGAATGCTACTCATAGCTACCATTTGTGTGGCACCTACTATGTACCAGACACCACATAAGTGTTTCAGATATCCATTATCTCTAGTAATCAGATGTATTCTAAGAACTACCAATAATAAATTTTTTTATTTTTTTTTACCAATAATGAAATGGAGGCCCACAAAAGTAAATCACTTGCCTAACGTCATAGAATAAACAATTTGTGGGGCCAGGAATGACTCCTAAACTTCCTAGTCTGAGTCTGCGGGGCTGGAAAATTCCCCGAGCTTGTTTTTTGTGCATACCTGCAGAGCTGGAAATTCTGGCCCCAAGAGTCCACGCAGCAGAAGAGATGGCCAGGACCCTTGCGTCACAAAGCACAGCAGCCTGGTGGCTGGGGTCCTGGTTTCCCACCTGCCCAGCATGGCTGGTCACCAAGGTCACCAGGAGAGCAGGGAAGATAAGAGTTCACTCCTTTTGGTCCCTGAGCACCCACTGCAGGTTGTCACATTGATAAGAGCTGGCAACTACCCACAATCTGTTTAAAAAACAACTGCTTTTTCTCCCCCTCAATTTTTCAAAAATATCCCAAGGACAGCACATCAAACCCAGGCAAGTCAGGGGAAAGGAGATCTTTGCACACTGAAGAGTGGTAATCAATTATGGTAAATAATTATATGTCATCATTTGTATTGAATGATTACATTCCATGTAATCATTTGTATTAAAATAAAAGGTTAGGTGGGACAAGAAATAGAATTACTAACAAGAAGCTGGATTGGAAAAGAGACACAACGCATAACTGTAACTCTTTTCACCAGGAAATAAATGAAAAATAAGAAAAGTCACTGAGAACGGACAGTCAGTCTAGGGCAGTAGATCCCAAATGGGGGCAAAGCTGCACCCCCAGGGGACATTTGACAAGGTCTGGAAACATTTTTGGTTATCACAGCCGGCAAGGAGGTGGGGTGGCAGCGACTGGCATCTAGTGGGTAGGGGCCACAGATCCTGCTAAACATCCTACAGTGCACAGGACGGCCCACGACAAAAAAAGAATGATCTGGTCTGCGATGTCAATAGTACCGACCCTGAGAAATCGCAGGGCCCCAGCCAGCGCATGCTCGCATGGTGGCAAGTGCCTTAAATAAGAGATCGTAAGTGTTCCTCGGTGAAAAAACGAAGATGGCTGTTTAGGTAAGCTGTGATCAGTGACTGCCCATCTGGGCCTAGGCATCTGTGCGTGTTTTTCTTCTGGCCTTACCATGACTAACGTTCTTGTGGCAAGGTGCTAGATAATATGTGCTATTCTAACTAGGACGTTTTATGGGAAGGGCCCAAGAGGCGTGGTTGTGTCCTGATCGACACGTCTCCATGCAGCAGCCTCTTAGAACACTTCATTTTGCAGTGGCTTCTAAAATTATAGGAATGAGGCTAGAATTTTTAACCAGACTCTGAAGGCTTGCCCTGGTAAACCTAAACGTATTCAATCAGAGCAAAACCACAAAGTGGATCCTCTATTTACAAGGTAAAGAATTAACTTTCTGAGCATAGACTCTTGTGGGCCAGGAAGTTATTCTAAGTGCTTTTATAGTGTTATCTCCAAGGAGAAAGAAACTAGGCAGTGTCCAGATCTGATAAAACGGAGGGGAACAACTGAAGGGAGCTATTTCTTTGCCTCAGGGACCAATCAAAGACAGTGTTGCTGGGAGGCTCACAAGCAGTGACCCATGTGACCCACGCGTGCTGGGGACAGAACACAAAGCACCGGGTAAGAGCACACCCCAAACACCTAGTCTCCCTGACACAGGATGTTGCTTAACCTTTTTCTGACTGATTTGGCACCTCTGTAAGACAGGAACAATAACTGTGCCCAACTCAGCGTCATTCTGAGGAAATGAGTAATTGTTTGCAAAGTGTTTAGAACAGTGCCTGGTGCATGGTTAAGTGTTTGCTAAACAGAAAAGACACTACTTAAAATGTCATGGTCTGCAGGGAAAAATAAAGATGTCTACCGTGCTTGTCCCTTGGGGAAAGAATAACTGGGGGAAATCAAAGGAGGACACCTTTAAAAACATGACCACCTGTGAACCCTGCACTAGGTGACATGGTAGGCACTTTATATACTTAGTCTCCTGACTTCAGGGGCAATTCTGCACCCTCACCCTCGTGTACAGATAAGGGGCCCAGGCAGAGCAAGGCCAAGGGCCTCCCCTGGTGCCACAGCTAGAAGGCAGCGGAGCTGGAGTGTGAACTCCCTTCTGTCTGACCACAAAAAGGCAGCCCCACTGAGGTATCAGGGACCCAAGCCTCCCCAACTCACCCACTGACAAGATCTCCTGGCACTTGGCACACTGGTCCTTCATCCTCAGGCATCCTGTAGAGTTGTGACGGATCTCCTTGCACACAGAGCGGTTATCGTTGTCTTCTGGAGACACACGAGGGAGAGGGAGTCAGGCTGAGGGACCACACAGAGCAACACAGGGATGGGCCACCCCGACCTCTCTGACCCCTTCCACTCTACTGTCTGGAACTTTGAGATGGCTCCGTAGGCAGAGCAGGTTGGGATTTGCCTGCAGACACAGGGCTCTGATCGGGGCTCCCTGCAGGAGGGCTAGGAGGTACTTCCCGGGGTTTTCCCTGGGTATGGCCTCCCCTCCCACCACCTCCACCTGACGAGCCCTCTCCTGCCTCCATGCTCCCTTGACTATTTGCACTTCTCTGAGGCATCACAACCCATTTTGCTCTGTACTTTACCTGGCTCCTTTCTCTCCCCCTAGCCAGTCAGCAACCCCCTTCAAGGCAGGAATGGGATCCTCCTTAAAGCCTCCTTACAACACAGGGCTCCCCCCACCTCCGTTATGGATATATAGTAGATGCTGGTTGAATTCAACACTCTCCTGCCTTTCTAATCCATTTCAAACCAAATCCCTGGTGCCAAACTACAACACTTAGATGGAGTTGGCCAATCAATGTCTATTGGGTCAATGAAGGAACTCATTTCTGAAAACACTGGCTTTTCATATCCTTACCAGACTTCATTCATTCAAAAAATACTCACTGTGTGCCATTTCTCTACCAGGTCCTAAGGTTACAATCATAAACAGTTTTCTTAACTGTAATATGGGCAGCTTATATAATTTGTCACCAATATATGAATGGTGTCCACAGAAAGCCACCTGAGTTCCCAAGAGAAAGGGGTCTGGTTCTCTAGAGGGAGGAGTCAATGTAATGCTATGAGCTGCTGGAAGAGACATGGTAAACTCAAAAGAACACAGATTCCAAGTCCTGCAGGGCTAGATTTGACTGGGTCCCACTTTACCAGCTGCAAAACCTTGGACACGCTCCTTTATCTCTCTGTCATTATAACTCCTTAAATGGGGTGAAGACCACCCTTACGGGCTTGTTGGGGGGAATTCGAGATGATACATGCCAAGTCCCAGCATAGTTTTTAGCATATAATCGGTTTCTCAACAAACAACAAACTTAGTTCTTCCATCCCTTCGTAGGAGGAACAAGACAGCTTTCTAACCTGCTGTGAATTCCGGCATTGGGAACTGGTAGGATGGTGTAAAGATGTGGGAATCCATGGCCTGCTGAGCCTGGTGTATCATGTCAAAGAAGGGCTGAAACATGTCAGGGAAGTTTGGGGGTCTGAACATGGGAAAAGACATTATGTTCCGGGCGATGCGAGACTTGGGATGGAAGTCAGAAGACCTCCTCGGGGGTAAGCCAAAAGGTGAGAAATAGTAGGTGTCCAGGGGCTCCCGGTTGAAAAATCTATCCTGGAAAAGTGCCTCTATGATACTGGATGCCCGATTAAATCTGTCCTCCATGGCATCCAGGACGTGGCTCTGCTGCCGGTCGCTCTCCATCAGAGAGTCGATGCGGTCCCCGTTAACCCATAAGTAGAAGGGAGAGCTCTGGTTCAGGAACTCCTCAAGCTGTGAAGGCAGAACGGGAAACCGTTAGGAGAAGCTCACTGGAGTCCCAGCCTCCTGCACCTCCTTCTGGTGGAGAAGGACCAGGCCCAGCCCCTCACAGCATCTGGAGGTCCTCAGAGCCACATAGCACGTGACCGAAGGCCCTGCTGGTCTCTGAACTGTCAGGCCAATGCCCTTCCATTCTACCCACCCCAACAGGGACGAGTTTAGGAAGACCTGTGAGGCCGAGACATTCACAAAGCCCGTCCCTTGAGACGAGTGTGTTGTCCTTTGGCCATCAGTGATCCCCAATCAATTGCGTCTGGCATGGGAAATGAAGCTGTGATGTTGTGATTTATAACTAGAAATATATGTCTTCCACACTTCCTTACAAAAAGCTCCTAAAAACCTTCGAATTTCTGGTGATGAGAACAATAAAGGTGTCTTTTGTTACATTAATGAGGTGAATACTGGAAAACACCTAAGGATGGAAGCTGGTTGCTATAGGAACCAATCAGGATTGACGGGTTGGAATTTTCAGTCCCAGCCCCTGATTTCTGGGGAGAGGAAAAAGGGCTAGAGGTTAAATCAATAGCCAGTGGCCAGTGATTTAATCGATTATGCTTATTGATTATTAAATCAATAGCCAGTGGCCAGTGATTTAATCGATTACGTAATGAAGCCTCCATAAAAACCCCAAAATACAAGGTGTGTAGAGTTTCCAGGTTTGGTGAACATGTGGAGATTTGGGGAGAATGGCATGCCAGGCGAAGGCATGGAAACTTCACACCCCTTGCTCATACCTTGCCCTATGTATCTTTTCTATCTGGCTGTTCGTGAGTTCTATCCTTTTATAATAAACCTGTAGTCTAGTAAGTAAAATGTTTCTTGGTGTTCTGTGTGAGCTGCTCTAGTAAATTCATCAAACCGTAGGAAGGGGTGGTTGGAACCTTCAATCTATAGCCAATCAGTCAGAAGCACAGGTGACAACCTGGACTTCTGGTTGGCATTTGAAGTGTGTGGGGGCAGTCCTGTAGGACTGAGACCTTCATCTGTGGGTCTGATGCTATCTCTGGGTAGATAGTGTCAAAATTGAGTTAAACTGTGGGATGTCCTACTGGTGTCATAGAACTGCGTGGTGTGGGAAAACCACACACACACTGGGATTGGGTGCAGAATGCCAGAAATATTTCATTTTCCTCATTCCCCCATTCAGAGTCTAGGCTGTACTCAAGGACTGTTTTTTTCCTTTTCACCTGGCGGCCAACCAGCCCCGAGCCGCTTCTGCAGACGCGCGCGTAGAACTTCATGCAGGTCTGTTTCAGGCAGGGCTTACATTCCTCCCAGAGGGCCATCATGGTCTCATTGCACACCTCCTGGGACGCCTTCAGTTTCATTTCAGTATCCTTAGTATCAGTTAGGGCCTCCTATAGCAGAATATGAGGCCAGGTGAGCCACACAGAAACCACAGGCTTCACCTTTCCCCAGCCGGCATGGTGGTGCTGGGCCCTCCACCACCCAGGCAGACCTTCCCTAGGCTGGCCACTGTGTGCTAATTTCCACCCCTGCTCTGGCTCATTCATTCCCTCTGTCGCCTACCTGGAATTTCCTTCCCACCAAGCTTTAAACATCCTCTCATCCTCAAGACCCAGCTGTCCCTTAGTCCTCTCCAGCCACGAACATGTGGACACACGTGGACATCTTATCTGATACTGCACTCAAGAGTCTTTACCCCAGGATTTACCTCTCACTTATACCTCACACCCTGTGCTCACTTCTGGTATTTAAATGTCATCTTCCAAAGCTTCTGGAGCTCCCTGAAGCTTATGTTTCTAGCGGAACCACGGTCCCTGGCATGCAACAGGAATAGGCAAGCTTTCAAAATCACAGTCACCACAACTACCAAAACTCTCTACCATGCCTATGTCCTCTGATCCAATAATTCTATAAGAATCTATGCCAAAGAATTCCTGCCTTAAAGGACAAATCCTTCTGCCTAAAGATATTTGTTCCCATATGAATTTATGCCCCCCCCCCCAAAAAAAAAACCCCACAAAAAAAACAAAAACAAAACAGTCTATAAAGACATGGGGCAATACAGTATGTGCCTGCCTTAACCCCCGAAGTATTACACCTACTAGACAGGCTTTCTGAAGGTAAGGTGCCATCCCCGTCTTACCCTGTGACAGACCCTGTCCAAAGCCTACCTTGGAATTTGACCATAGTTAGGGTTTAGAAAAATCTATTGTGGTGAATCTGGGCATCAGACTCTGGGCCAGGAGAGTAACAAAAGCAAATCCAAAATCTCACCCTTTGAAGCTTTCAAAAGCAAATAAACCCTCCTGGCTTTTTAACTACAGTCCCAGCATCAGGTGACACAGCCCTGGAAGGACCGAGAATCAACAAGGCATCCCGAGGGTCAGCAGGACAACCCAAATGAGCCAGGACCCCACTCTCCCTCCCCTCTAGTGGGGAGGGTCTAAGTGGGGATGTGGTCACCTGGCTCTTCCTTACCTCTTTCTTCCTCTTGGCTTCCTCTAAGCTGCTCAGCAGTGATTTGCGCTCATCGTTTGTGTGTTCTATTAGGGTCTTTATCTGTTTCAGCCCCTTGACGGAATTTTTAATTTCCTTATTAACGTATTTACTACCCTCGGTAGACATTTCTGCAAGAGAAAGACAGGAAGGTACAATGAGGCAAGAGGAAGAGATGACAATGGAGATATAACCCTGGAACCAGCTGGAATGGTCAGAAAGGCTGTTAGGTCCAGGGGCTGTAAAGGCTGGGAAACCCCTGACCGGCAGCCTTCGGGCCCCGGCTTTGCCCTGACAAAAGTTCCTATCACAGGGCTCATTGTGGGCCCAGGATCTGAGAACCAACTGCACCAGCTATTCAGAAACACAAACCCCGGGACCAGGCACATCCCAGAGGCTCCGTGGCACTACGCCTGCGCCTGCAGGCTGGAGAACAAGCCTGCCCGGCTACAGAAGAGAATTTCAAGGAGAGAAAAAAAATCCTGGAAGTGTAACCTCTTAAACATCAAAATATGCAATACTGTTCTTTTGGATACAAGTTTTTCTCGAATTTAGTTGAATCAAACATCTGAACTTTTTTCCAATGCACGGTGATGGAGACACAAAGATGAGTTAATAGCACTGTTCCCCAAGGAGACTGTCACCACGACACAAGTCTGTGTGACAAATGCAATCAGATGATGCAACGAAGGACCAGCTAAAGCACTGAGATCAACACCTCACGGGCATTTTCCTTCATGCTGCTGGTACCATCACCGTCCCCACTGCATAAATGGGAAAAAGGGAAGCCCAGTGAGAACAAGAGCGTTGCACGGGGTTATACAGCCAGCAAGTGGCAGAAACAGACTCAGACCAGGCTCTGATCTTGAAGTTTGGGTGTTTAACTACTACCCAAAGGATGGGTCAGCTAGTCAGGCGAGGGAGGAGTGGAGGGAGGACAGGTTTCAGGAAAGACCTGGCAGAAGAGGGGACCACCAGCTGGGTTCTGAAAAAATGACAAGCCTCAGATTGAGTGATCATTCAATATACAGAGCATGGTTTTCTGGGTGGGAAATGAGGAGAACTCAAAAAAGGAAGATCCACAAAGGCCCAAATGGTCCAAGCTTCATGGACCAAGCTTCATGGAGGAGGTGTGGGCACCAGCTCATGCAGACTGGGAAGGGAGTAGCTGAATGAGACACAGCAGCTAGAAAAGGCTTTTGAGATACCTGAAAATGCCTGGAAGCCAACCTGACCACCAAGAGCGGAGGCCCGGGGGCAGGGGAGAGGAGGCTCAGAGAAGAGCCCGGCAGAGCAAACCAGAGCTGACGCACAGGATAAAATGATCTTTAAGCCTTGGGGCCCTGACAGGAACGGTGACAGTCTACTTACCCTGGAGCTCTCTGTCTGAGACTTCCTGGTCGCCCAGCACCTGCCCATTCTCCCAGATCACCAGCAGCCCCACCAACAGCAGGAGAGTCTTCATCTTGCCTCCTTCTCCAATTCTGGAATCCTAGCACGCCTCTGTTTATAGAGAACAGGACACTGTCATGGTTACAGCTAGACAGCCTGCTGCTTTCCGGCCCAGCCTGCCGCCTGCTCCAGCTTTCCAGGAGTCGTGCAGAGACCTTGCCCTTAGCTATCCTCTCTCATCACTGCGTTTTTATCCCCGGGAAAGTTGGGAGAAAAGATCAGACTTGCCAACAGACACTTTCAAAAGAAAGTGGAGGCAGTGGGTACAGGGAGGAACCACAGGACAGCAGCCTAAGACAGAAGAAACAAGAATTCTGGTGTCAGAGCCCTGGGCTCAGATCCAAGCCTTCCTCTTCCTCCTTCCCCATCATAGGTAAATGTGTCTGAACAAGGCAGACATGCTTTCTGCATCCAGAAAGGGGTCTATCTGATGATACCTGCTCAAACTCTGAAAAGACCTCCCTTAGATCACTCATCGGGCCCTCTCTTGTCCCCCCATCAAGTGGGGATTGCATCCCAGCGCTCAGAGAGCCCCCCTGCCACGTGCATCACTAACCTGGCCACAGCAAGCATCACCAATCACAGCGCTTCTCCCCACTGAGCCTCAGCACCACCTAAAACTGGTTTCAAGAGTCTGAGGTACTGAGAGCTAACTCTTTGGGTCAGCATTGGAAAATAAATCCATTTGACACCCCTCATGTGAGACGTGAGCCAGGCTGCAGGGAAGGACAATTCTCTTCAGGGAGTAGAGCAGGGAGGGGCAAAGTCAAGGGTTAACGTTGGGACCAAGGGGCTTTTGGGCTCTGATGCCTCCTCAGGAGCAATCCCTCTGGGAAGACATGTGCCTCTGCTCTGCCAGGGACCATTCACATGACCCAGTCCTAAACTCACAGCAGGGCGCCTGCCAAGGTGCCCCTGCCACCGCTCTGGGCTTGCTGCCCTGAGCCTGGGCACAGCCTGGTCTTACACAATAGACCCTTTCCCAGAAGCTGAAGTTGCATAAAACAGAAGCCCCTCCCCCTGTAATCCACACCTCCCCCCCAACTGCTTATCTGAACTCACCCATTTCCCATAACAGAACGAGGAGGTGGGGTGCCCCCTTCCTGAAATCGTGCACATCCAAAAATTGCTCTCAGCTCAGCAGGCCCATCTGGATGCTGGGTAGAACACTAATAAGACAAGCCTCTCCTGAAAAGTAGCTAGTAAGGCAGCCGAATTGTGGTTTCCAAACTAACTGCACAGAGCACAGGAGCAGCGTGGGAGAAACAGTGGGTCATCACCTTCTGCAAACACAGAGTGGGTGTCTGAGCCAGGACGCTATTTCAGGCCCACCAGAAGGTCCCGTCAGACAGGCTCTGCCGTAGCTGCTCACTGAGGCCTGAAACTTCTGAGGCAGGGACAGAGCCTTTGCCAGACCAGACAAAGCCAGAGAAATACACCATTCCAGGCAAGGCCCCTGGTAGCAATGACTTTGGAGAAATCCAGAAGGCAAGACATTGGACCCTGAAGAAGGGAGAGGGAGGACAGCCAAAAGCAAGAGCACTGGATGAGGAGTCTAGAAACCCAGCAGCCAGTATAGGGTCTCCCACCAGGAACCTGGGGTTCATGGGGAGCCATCCAGCTCCGAGCCAGGAAAGAGATCAGCCGCTCCACCCCAGAGGGGAGGCCGACCCCAGAGACAGGATGGGGCTCCCCCAAGGCCCACAGCAAGCTCGTGGCAACCCCAGGATGAGAAACCAGTTCTCCCAACCCACCAGCCCAGTGTCTTTCCTTGATGCCGAGGCACTTAAGTCTCTGAGCCTCAGTTTCTTTGTCTGTAAAATGGACCTGAGGTAGACCTCAGAGATGTGAATGTGTTCTGTAAACACAGGGTCTTATATAATCATAGTGAATTCCGACTACTTCAGAACTTGATGTAGGACCAAGTGTGAGCATTGGCAATATGTCTCGGGGAAATGGTTGCAGATGGCAGGTTTGGAGAGGTGCGAAGGAACAGAAGCAGGCACACAGAGGCCACCTGTTGTCCCTCCCTGGCTGTGTGGCTTTGCCTTAGTAAAATGACTGGCTGTGAATCACCTGGGGGTCTTGTTATAATGCTGCTTCTAATTCAGAATCTGCTTTTCTCTAACAAGCTTGCAGGTGATATCACGATGGCTAGTCCAAGGATGGCACTAGAAGTGTCAGCACAGCGACCTGCTATCCCTTTGCACTGACTCGCCTCCCCTCTCATCTCCTGGCCTGGGCACCTGGCTGCCAACTTCTCTGATTAGACAGCCACCCAAAGCTTTCCTTTCCCCACCACTGGGCAGCCTTCCCCTCCTAGGAGGGCTTAAATCATGCAGAGGGAGCCAGGAGAGGACACAGGGACCTAAGCGAAGTGGTCACACAGATAATAAGCCACAGGGTTTAAAGCTCAAGGCCCAAACTCCTACCTACTTTCTCCCCAAATATAGAAAACTAAACCAAAAAGAAAAAGAAAAAATAATGCACATGTAATTCACACTATCCAGAGGCAAGTATCAGCACGGTGGTATATTTCCTTCTATTTCTTATGCATTTGTATATAATCAGATCCTTTACATCCACTGTATCAAACATTCTTTCAAAGCACACTTTTGTGGCTGTAGAATAGTCCATTTCCTGATGTATTCTATTTTGCTATCCCACAAGGTTGGACATTTAAATTGTAATTTCCCACTATTATTATAATGAACACTCTCACTAGTATCCTTTTATAGTATCTGTACTTACGCTTAAATTCCTAACCTCTCTCTAATAATAATAATAACCAGCTTCCTTTTTTTCATTAGGTCCAGAAATTCTGGAAGGGCAAGAGGCTTTGGTTCTAATCTCAGTTCTGACACCTACTTGCTGTTTATCTTTGCAGCTGGTCCTAAACCTCTCCAGGCCTCAGATTATCATCTATAAAATGAGACGGTTGAATCAGACGTCTGAGGTCTGATGTAGGTTGTGTGACTTTCCTCTGATGTACCCTAGTATATTAGGAAGCAAAAAGAGTAGGATTTAAGTGATTGCAACATGTACTTAAATCAAAACATCATACTTATAAACACACTACCCAGAGAACTAGAAAATTCTGAAGCAAACAAGATGACTCATGCACGCAAGCTGACAACCACCGCTGAAGATGGTACCTTTACAAGGAAGATGCTGCAGGAAGGCCCTATGTGCAGGCCAGCTCTTCCACTCACTAACCTGGCCTCTCGAATAGATGTCAGTTCTCCAAGTCTGTTTCCCCCACCTTTGCAAAAGGAGGATCATTACACCTGTCATAGTTACCCGCAGAATTGTGGTTGGAGCGAATGAGCCGAGTCCGAGTCTGGGCACTATCCCCAGCAATTTGGCTGCCTGGTGATGGGGCTGCAGCCACCTACCTTCCCAGGCTCCCTCCACTCCATCTGACAGCCTGTGACCACTAGCGAGCATCCTCTCTTCGCCTAATTGCCACCCCCGCCCACCCGTGGGTCCCGGAGAGGCTCTGCGCAGGGGTAGGAAAGGTGGGGACATCTCACCGGTCAGTGGTACCCGTGTGCTCCTTCTGGCGACGCGACGTGTTGAGCACAGTGCAGCGCCAGTATTTATAGAGCTCTGCTACGTATACTCCCCCTTTGGGGCTGTCTGCAAACCTGCGTGACTCACGCCCAAAGAATGCTGGGGAATGCACCGGGAGCTTTCTGGAAGCCGGCTCGGGAAGGGGGTGGGGATGCAGGGATCTGGTGCAGCACCCAGCCAGGGGCGCCGGGGGGCGCAGCGGCACCGCGAAAGGCCGAGCGGGCTCCTGGGGAGACTGACCCTGGGAGGCGCGGTGCACCACTACTCTGGGGCTCAGAGCTGGGGGACGGCGCCTTCACAAGGGAAGTGCCTGCGTTAACTAACGGACACGTATTCCTCCGGGTTGCAGGGGCCCCACTGCGCTCCTGGCTGTTCCTAGTCCGAAATAAAACCTCACAGTTCCGCAGCCCTATTGAATGTTAATCTTTCATATTAAACGTGTGCCATTCCTCTTGTTTCATTTAAGTAGAAAAGTATCGGAAATAATGAGGGTGGGATGGAGAGGGGTGCTGTGCTGGAGTTGAAATGCTGACTTCTGGAGCCATCACAGTGACCTGCTGGCCAAGAGGAGACAGAAATATGTTTATCGGGCCGGATAGAGCATATATTTGAGGAACCAGAAGGCCCTCCTGGCTCCTTGATTCCTGGACCTTAAGCACTGCCCCATGCACTTGGGACCCAGCCAAGCAGAGTGGGCTTCATGGGCCTGGGACCCTGCAGCCCCACACTGGGTTTGATGCATTACTGTTACAGTCTTGAAATTCTTAACAGTTCTTAAATAAGGCGCTCCACCTTTTCATTTTGCACGGAGCCTCAAAAATTATGTTGCAAGTCCTGTTTCCAAGCGGTCTCACTGTCTCCTACTGCCCCAAGTTCCCTCTGCTGACAGGAGGAAAGGAAGCTTGTTTTCTGTCCTCCCTTTGGCCAAGGGCTTTCATGTGACAGGGATGAGACATCGCACACCATTGCACACCACCCCTGTCTGGGAGAGGACCAATCCAGAAGCCCCTCAGGTATAGCCACTTCTTGGAGAAGCAGAGCTACTCACTCTGGACCCCCAGGATATTTGAGCACTAGGAGAAAGGGTAAGGAGCTGGAGGGTGGTGATTCTCTCACTGATGGGGCAAGATAAGTGGTCTCTGAAGGTGTAGTCAGCCTGGTTTGGGTGGCTGGCTTTGAAAACCACTTAAGGTAAAAGGGTTTAGAGGAGAGCTATATGGTCAAGGGCTGAGTTTTCCTGTTCATTGCTTTTGAGGCATAGCTTGAGACCCAGTTCCTGGTTGTCCAAGCCCCAGGGGCAATTAGGACCCCACCTCTCTCCAAGAAGGAGCCTGGAGAAAGCTTCTATGCCTGTGAAGAAGGTGGGAACTTGAGCTGGATGCATGGAATTCTGACTACACTGCAGTATCAGCTCTGCACTGAGGCGCTGGGTGACCTTGGACCAATCACTTTGTCTCCTGGGTCTCTGTTTCTCCTTTTAGACAATGAGGAATCTGGTTTGTATAATCTCTAAGGTGCCCCCTTCAACCTAACCTGAGACAGTGCCAAGTGTGAGATCATCAGTCCAGAAGGAAAGAAAACTCCAGCAAAAATTTGGAGCAATAGTTCTCCCCTGAGGCTTCACTTTATTTTTCTTTAAAAAAAAAAAGAAGTCTAATTATCAGTAACAGCTACATTTTTTTATGCAAACTGCCTCCTCCTTAGCATATCAATGCCTGAGGTCAGAAGAATTGTTTTTGAGCACACTTCTTGTAACTTTTCTGTTCTGTGACTCCCCCAGCATCTGGCACAGTAGGCATAAATCTGTGATAATTTTTAAAAATCAAAATGGACAGGCAAGCAGATTGGCCTTAGTCAGCTGAAGTAAGGGAAGGGAGGAGGGGAAGAAGGGACTAGGAGAAAACAACATGATTCACAGCCAAGACACCATGGTCCCCTGGGAACGATGACTTGATTACTCCAGCTACTAAGCAAACAAGGCTCAAAAGATTTAACTTTAAGGGGAAAAATTCGCATTTTTGAAAGCACCATAAATGCATCACTGGATTGTGAATATTTTCAGTAAATCATAGAGGTTCACTGGTTCAGCCCTCCCACAATACTTGATTCCTAACCTCCCCATCTCCAACCAACATCCCTACCAGGTGGTCATCCTGCCTTTGTTTGAATGCCCCCAGTAACTGGAAGCTCACTACCTCCGTGCAAGCAGTCTGTCCAGTAAAGCTGTTTAGAGTTAGGTTCTTTTGTTGAGTCCAAGTCTGGCTCCTGCACGGGCTAGCCCCAAGCCCTGTTCTGTCTTCTGAACCACACAGAACATCCAATCCATCTCTCCTCTGCTAGTCCTTCCGACATTTGAAGGCAGATAGTTGGCGTCTCCCAGGGACCCTCAGGCTTGTGGCTGCCTGCCCTCAAGGCCATTGTTTGCAGTTTGGCCTCTGGACCTTGCCTCTCTTGAAGCCCTGGGCCCAGCCTTGGACCTGACAATCCCACAGAGGACTGGCCACAGAACAGACCAGGACCACCCGTCCCTTGCCCAAACACTCTGGATTAGCTCTTAGTTAGCTGCTGAGTCACTCGGTTGATTCATAGAGAATTCGTCATCTTTCTGGCAGTGCTGCTGTTTAATCATTTCTTCTCCCATTGTGGACTTTGGCACTCAGGTTTGGGGTTTTTAGCTTGATTTCTTTTCTTGAAGGTAGGACACATCAGGACAGGGGAAGAGGGAAAGTAAAGAACTTGACGTTTATCTGTCTGTCTCTTCATGGTCGGCCCACCACCTCTCCCCTGCTCTAATATCCTGGCTATGTGGCCCCACCCCTGCCATTGTGTCGGGCTCAGTGCCACTAGCATGACAGCGTAACCACCACTGATATATATAATGGGAATAAGCTAGAAATGAACAAGAGCAGTACCCTGTGGCCTGTAATTAGGAATCCACTCTCCAGGCTCTAATTATTTAATGGGTGTATTCAGTGAATGACAGGTTCACGAACAAATCATGGGTAATAAAATAATATACAACAAGATCAGCCCACAGCTGCTGTAGAGGAATCCCAAGTGCTTTTTCGGGACCGCCCTAAAGTCTACAAACACTCCATCCGTTGTGTTTCCCTTATCCTCCCATCTAGGATCTTTCTGGGAAAAGAGGTGAGGGTAGCCTCACCTGGGTTGCTTATGGGCCTATAAGGAGACAAATATTACTTACACTATCTTCACTGTTAATCACGTTATTGACTGGCTGTGTGGTTTATATTTCACTCTATAGTCGGTCAGCTCTAAACTTTTGTTCCAATTCTTAGATTAATGGGCATTTTTTAAAACTTGGCCCCCAGATCTGCCTTGGGTCAAATCTCTGTTTTCCACAACCACCTGGAATCCAAGTAATACTTATTTTAGATCAGTGGTTCTTCATGGAACTATACAATGGGATTACCTGAAAAGAGCTTTAAAAATTACCAATGCGCGAGTCCCACCTCCAGAGCTTATGATTGAATTAATCTGGGGTGCAGCCAGGAATTGTTTCAACTCTCCAAGTCATTTTAATGTGCAGCCCAAGCTGAGGACCACTGCTTTCCAAGCTTACACATTGCTGGCTTACACTTTGCCCATTCGATCCTCACTACAGCTCTATGTCACTGTTAAGAGTATGTGGTATTATTCTCATTTTATAGAAGAGAAAATTGGGGATCACGGAAATCTGAGTTAGCAGGTTTCTGCTTACGTTGAGCTGAAATCTGCCTCCTTCTAACTTCTTTTCTGTCCTCTATCTTATTTCTAAGACACTATATATTGTTATCCCCTCCTCTACAGAACAGCCCTTCAAACATTAGAAAACAAATATTCCATCTCAGCTTAAATGTATTTATACAGGTCCTCTGCCCTCTTCTCATAGAGTGAGGTTGCAAGATACCTCATTCTGCTCCTGCCTGCTCCCAGATTGCTCCATTTTATCGTTGTCCCTTTTGTGTGGCTTTAGGTACAAACACAAGCCACCAGCTTGGGCTGGCCAGGTGAGCCCATGATAAAAAGCTTCCTGAAACCCCAAGGCACCGTCTGCTTAATTTTTTATTATGTTATAACACACTGTCCCCTGGGGACAGTGGTGTGCTGAGAGTATACAAGGACACAGAAGCAACTGGCTGCAGTCTCACCCAAAGATTTAGGAAAAGTTAATATTTAATGAGTAATCAATCTTCCTTCTCTCTTTCTTCCTCTTTCTTTTTTTCCTTCATCTGTCTTTTTTCAATTTCTCTCTGAATGTCATGCTTCTAAAGTAATGCATATATATATACACATACCCACATTTATAATTAGAATGTGTATGTATATATAATATACTCGTATATTTAGAATATGTATTACATACATAAATGTATAAGATTTTATGCCCTTTACCTTTTCTTTTTGAAAATAAATGTAAAATCATATTATACATATTGCTTGGAAATTTATTTCCACTTAATAAAATACTATGGCTATCCCTCCAAATCAATACATAGATCTAACCCACATTCCTCAGTAGCTGCATATTTTATTCAGCCATTCCCCTGTCCCAGCTTTTTCTGTCACTGTGAGCTGTGCCACAATAAACAGCCTTCTGCATGGATCCTAATATGTTGGTGTCTTTATTGGTATAAGGCAGATTCTCAAATTGAGATTGCTGGATATTGTTGTCCCTTTGAATTTTTGCCAATCTGATGGGTAAGAATGACATTTTGCTTCCTCAATCTAGTCATCTGATTAATTGTTTTCATCTGGTTGTTGTATTCATTTAAAAATAAAGTTTCCTCTCGCTGTGTATTGGTTTCATATGATTTCAAATCCACTTGTTTGTGAAGTAGGTGAAGTTGTTTTGGTCCAGTTACTTGTGACTTAAGTAGTTTAAGTTTACTGAGGAAGGTGTCAGGATGTTGTCATGACATCTATTGTCACGGATAAGCACTCTGTAGCTTAGCTGATGACAGACACTGCTGGGAGCTTATTGATAAAAACATGTGGAGAAACAACGACATTGAGGGGACATTTAGGCTTTATAGATCAAGAGTTTGTGAGGCCTCCCCATAGTGTTTGGTCTGGGCAAGGCTGCACTTTGCTGATTTAAATAGCTCTCTGAAGACCTTTGGGGCATTAACTGCTGCCAAGATAAAGGCGACTCTTTTACCAGCAGCAGTGAAACTGTGCAGTGGACCCAGGAAAGAGATCGGCTTGCCCATTGTTCCCTAGCCAGGTGCTCTAGGAACAAGGGACTTTCATTTTCATGCTGGCAGCTGAATGTCAGCTCTCGATTGGCTAAGACATTTCTCCGGAGTACCAACTCATACAAAGTACACCTCAACTAAATTCGGACTTGATTCCGTCATCTCCCTTCGCCTGGAACTGTAGTGTGATAAATCTGTCACTGCTTTGGAGTCTGTTATTTCTTCATTGGCTTATTAACAAACATTATCCTGTATGCTTTTGTCTTGTGAAATTATTATAATTCCTACAGCGAACTTGTGTTCAACTATTGGCAAAGACAATCTCAGTCTCCAAACAAATCCCCCAGATACCACTTTCATGACTTTCCTTATTACATTGTTTGCTCATTTTATTGGGTTACTCACTCTGTTTTCTACCAATTGATAGGAGCACTTTAAATAAATAAAGTAACCCCAAGTATGTTGCAAATGTCTTTAGAAAGCTACCATATGTCTTTTACCTTTGACTATGGAAGTCTTTAAAGTTTTTTGTGTAGTGAAATTTGTTTATGTCTTTTGTTATCTCTTTTGTTTATCTCTTTTGACCTAGTTTCTAGGTTTCCTGTCTTACTTAAAAATGTCCTCCTTTCACTATAATATAGAGTTATTATCCTAATTTTCTTCTAGCTTCCTATTGTATTAATTTTTATATTTAGAATTTAGATATTTAATCCAAATGAAATGTGTATGTGATGTTTGCGTGTGTGTAGTTTGATGTGTGTATATGTATGTCTGTTTGTGGTGTGTGTGTGTTTATAGTATGTGTGTGGAGGAGAGTGGTGAGGCAGGGATCTAACGTTATTTCCTTCTAGGTACATAGCTTATTATGTCAACATGATTAATCAGATAAACCACCCTATTCATGCTGAGTTGAAATACCAGTTTGTCATCTATGAAGTTTCCCAAATAAACTTGGATTAGTTTTAGGACTTTCTAGTTCATTTCTGTGATTTATATCTTTATTCATGCGTAACATATTGTTTTCATTACATATATTTAAAACAATATTTAATATTGAGAAGGTAATCATCCTCAGTCTCCCTTTACAAATTTTCTTGGCTATTCTTGGACATTAATTCTTCTGTATAAAATTTAATTTTGTCCAATTGAAAAAATAGTGTTCGGATTTTAGTTGCAATTTGTGTGTGTGTGGTTTGATGTGTGTATATGTATGTCTGTTTGTGGTGTGTGTGTGTGTGTTGATAGTATGTGTATGAGGAGAGTGGTGAGTCAGGGATCTAACTTTATTTCCTTCCAGGTACATAGCTAATTATGTCAACATGATTAATCAGATAAACCACCCTATTCATGCTGAGTTGAAATACCAGTTCGAATTTTAGGTCCAATATGTGCAAAACTAAATGCACATATTAGTTTTGGAAGAATTCACATTTTTATATTTTGCTTCCTATATAGAAGCATAACATGTTTAGAAGTAATTTAAACTTATTTTCATTTTTAAATGAATTTTTCTTTTATCGAAGTAAAATATGCATGTAATTTAAAAATATCCAATAGTACAAAAAGTCCCAATGTAGCCATCTATACACTTCACCATTCCTCTAACCCACACCTCCCCCATCTCCAATCCAGGAAAACTGTTATTTTTATATTAAAACAAATATTGTTTCACTATGATATGGCATGCAATTTTTATACATTTTTTAAATAAAAGACTTCAAATTTTTGTTACTTTCATCAGTATGACTATAGAAAAGTTAGAGAAATCCTGACTAAGCATATTATACTGAAATTTATCAGATTATAGTTTAAAACATTCTCCCTCTTTCATTCGGTGTTGTGCTCCCATTCTCTAAGACATGGCCTAGCATACAGCAGGTGCTTAATAACTACTTGTTAAATTATCTGGATTAACTTTTCAATTAGTACACTCTAAAATTCCATTTATTTTTTCAGCAGGCTCACTTTATTTTTGAGTTGTATCAAAACTGTAATATCATGAGGATAGGGAACATATCCCCAGCACTAGCACAGCTTCTGTCTATGTGTTTATTGAATAAATTAATGGAAGCCATACATGGTCAAACATCAACTCAATCTTTCTCTCTGAATTACTAAGCATCATCCTTTGCTGGTGCAACTGATGACAAATCTCAATGTAGGGTTTTAAATGTATTTCTCTTGAATTTTAGAAATGCACTGTAGACACCTATCAAAATTGTTCCGAATTTTGTTCTTCTGCTTTTGAATGAGAAAGAAAGAAATAAGTATGCCTTCTGGGTCTCCATCCAGCGTATAGACAGGAATATCTATTAGGACCCTTCTTATACTTTTAAAAGCCCAACCTCTTGAATGCCTGATATAAAGGAATTGCTATGTACCAACTCCTACGGAGAATATCTTTATCAAAAGCATTTATGCCCCTCCAGGCCCAATCTTTCACTTTTAATATGTTTAGTTCCTGGCCACATGGATACAGGGCTGTTCCACTCCTATTTGCAGTCATCTAAATTGTGGGATTCACGCAGGAAGCCCTTTTTATTGTCCAGTGGGTGGTTTGTCTAAAAGAGTCTTCTCCTTCCTACAGATCATCAAAGCTCCTTCTTTTTTCACTTAAATCTGGACCCAAATGAAGTTAGCCACTTTCTTCCTGCATTTATAATTGTTTTAGATGAACACTCTAAGTAGTTTGCCTTTGCTCATATTCATCTGGAATATTTGTACAAGCCCTGAAGCATCCTACTATGTAATTAAACTGCTTTTCTCAGAACTTCACCCTTACAGAGTTCATAAAATAAGATATTCATTTGATAATATGAAGCCCTTTTTAAGGATTTCTCAGGCTAGAAGAATTCATATTATATAGCATATATAATTCATATTATATAGCATATTATCTAGCATCACCTACTGGTAAAGAGTGGTATTGCAAGACACCTCTGGCCACTGATACAGTAGTCATCCCTGGTTCACGATTTTGCTTTCCGTGGTTTTAGTTATCTGTGGTCAACCAAGGTCTCAAAATATCAAATGGAAAAATTTTAGAAATAAACAATTCATAAGTTTTAAATTTCACTTCGTTTTGAGTAGCATGATAAAAATCTCACACCATCCGGCTCCATCCTACCTGAGACGTGAACCATCCCTTTGTCCAGTGTATCCATGCTGCGCGTACAGTACAATAAGATAATCTAAGGGAGAGAGAGATACCACATTTACATAACTTTTATTACAGTACATTCATTGTTACAATTGTTCTATTTTACTAGTCATTGTTGTTAATCTCTTACTGTGCTTAATTTATAAATTAAACTTTATCATAGGTATTATGCATAGAAAAAAACACATAGTATATATAAATTTCAGTACTATCCACAGTTTCAGGCATCCACTGAGGGGTCTTGGAATATACCCCGGCCCCCAGTTAAGGGAGGACTACTGCACTCAAAAATTCCAGTATTAGTAACTGTAAAGTGAGGCAAGAATCTATAGACATGGGAGACATCCGTGAATTTCTGGGAGGAAACAATAAAAGAAAAGAAATTTAAGAACTGTGAAAATATCACATAGTTCAGAAAATGGGCCGAAAAAGACCAACTTAACACTTCTCTGGACAAACGTCTTCAATTGAGAATGTTGATGGATTCTTTCCCAGGGATTTCTATTACTTATTTTAAATAGGAGCCAATAGGAAAATGAAATTTAGATATTCCTTTATAGCCAGCTTTGCTGAAAACTGCTATGAAATACCTTAGGCCGGCCGTCTGTGTCCCTTCAAAAGCATTTACTCCTGTGCAGCGTTGGTGGTACAGTGGTGACATAGCTGCCTTCCAAAAATATCTTACTCTTTAGCTTCCAAAGGATTATTTGGGTGAAACACTGGCATGAAAAAAGCACTAACACTGCATGGAGTTTGAATCCATGGCATTAGAGAGCTTATTGAGGGAGAAAGGGCAAAAACCTTGCAAAGGTCTGGGCTGGGGAAGGGTTTGTTAATGAGTGACAGGGCTCACCAGCATCCATGTATCCCTCTTTCTTCGTGGTAACCAAGCTAAGGGCTATTTCCCAGCCTCCTTGCCTTGGGTTGGGGCCATGTGGCTGATATTCATGGTATGCCACTTCTAGGCCTGTCCCTTGATAATTTTCAACCCATAATCCTCCAATCTGTCTTCCCCTTCTATAATAACCTTAGAGGCTACCTATTGAAGATGGCGCCATCACAGGATGGAAGAAGCCTGGATCCCTAAGTAAACATTTGTAAGAGAAATACCCAACCTGCAGTGGATTGTGATATGAATGAGAAATAAACTATCATTGTACTGTCCTTAGAACCTTGCACTTATTTGTTAGAGCTAGTGCTACTTGTTCTAACTACAATAGAAATTGTTGTCTTGAAATGGGATGCCACCATAATGAAAACATAAATATGCAGCATCAGCTTAGTGATTGGGTAGCAGGATGTGAAAACCTGATATTAGAGACTGACAAGGTGAAAATCTATATTCTGCTGACTTTACATTGTCTGAGGGGATCTCGAAATTTCCACAGACTAATAGCTTCTCTGTGTCTTTCATTCTTCCCTTTTCCAAATGGGCATTTTTATTGGGATGCTCTGATCTATGCTCATCCATTTGAGACTGGAACCACTTCTAGGACTGATGGAAAAGTCAGAATCACATGGAGAGTCTTGGAGCCTTGGAATTGGAGCTCGATCCACTCTCTCTTCCATTTTATAGCAACCTTAAAGCTGTACATTGAAGATAGTGGTGATACAAGATGGAAGGTCCCTGTGTCCCTGAGTCATCATTTGGAAGAGAACTGCCCAACCCACATTGGACTGTAATGTGAGTGAGAAATAAACTTTTGTTGTATTAACACAGTGGGATGTGGGGGTTGTTGCCATAGCAGCAAGTGTTACTTTCACTAATTAATATAAGGGTAGGGAATGCCTATATGTATTTAGAAAACATACCGAATAGGAGAAGCCATTTGAGAAAAGGAAGTTTAGAAGGAGAAACAGAAGTTTGTAGGATCAGATAAACCAAGGAAGAGATTCAAGAAGGAGCTGCCAATGGTGTTTGTGGTGGTTCATTTTGTGTGTCAATTTGGCTAGGTCATGGTAGCCAGATATTTGGTCAAACATTATCCTAGATGCTTCTAGATTTGAAGGTGTTTTTAGATGAGATTAACATTTAAATCAGTAGACTTTGAGTCAAGCTGATTACCCTTCATCGTGTGGTGGGCCTTGTCCAACCAGTTGAAGACCTTGATAGCAAAAAGGCTGACCTCTCCAGAGAAAGAGGGCATTCTGTCAGTAGACTGCCTCTGGACTTGAGCTGCAACACCAGCTCTTCCCTGGGTCTCCAGCCTGCCAATTATTGCTTCTATTTCTCTGGAGAATCCTTACTGACAGTGTTAAATCTACAAAATGGTTGAAGAGGATATGAATTTTGAAAAGCCTATTACATTTGGCAACTAGGAGAAAGGGAGCAATTTCAGTGAGCACTGAGGGCAGAAGCGACATCTAAGAAGGAAAAGTGGAAGCGATGTTCTAAGGCTGGAGAGGAGCATGGAAGGAAAACATCAAAGGCATAAGTGGGAGAATTGAGCTTTAGAAGAAGGGGAGAGGTTTTTTTGCCTGAAGTAGAAAAAAGCAAGGAAAGCCTAGGGCACTCCCTGGGAGACTTTATTCTGAACAAATCACAACACTGCTCAAGAACTAGCGTGGGACTTTCTCTCTTCATGAATACACGAAAGGTTCCACCACTAGCGGTTCCATTTCCCCCCTCCCCCCCATATAACCTCTGCTCTTCAGCTATTTCCTTTGACTTTCAACATAAATCCGGCTTATGCCTCAGTCAACTGCCCCCACCCTATCCCCACTCCAGCTCAAGTTAAAAACTGTATTAAGCTGTTCCCCCTACCTCATCCCCCCCCAATTCCACCCTGCCTGGTGCTGGGCCTCTGTTTTCTAGTCATAACTGAGCAACATCCTAATAGTCTGTCAGGCAGGGTGTCACATGGGGTCTCAGCTCCCGCTCCCCACACAAGAACGCAGGACATGGTGAGGCCAAAAAGGAACACCCACGGAGCCATAGGTAGGGGAGTCATACCAGTATTTTCTCGCTAGTGGCTGGGTTGGAGACACAGGAAGCAGGAGCCACACAATCTGCAACCTGCCGTCCGCTTCTCTCTGCCAAACAACCTCACTTGCTAACTGCAATCCGCTGTGCTAATTGCAATCCCTGCTTGCTAGCTTAGCCACGGCAGCTATATCAGTGGCTAATGGCTAACCAGTAACGGGATGGCCAACTAGTCACAGCTGATGGCCATCTACCCGAGCCAGCACCTTTCCACGTGAGGCCGAAAGCCTGGAAACTGCTCTCTGGGACTCTGTCCCCACATAGTGCCATAATTTGGTCTCTCAGGGAGAGTGGGTCCAGTTGACCCTGGGTCCATCTCTCTAGCTCTTGGTAAAATTGCTTTAAACTGCAGCTCTAAGCTTTTATGCAATATCTAGGAAATCCTGTCTCCTCCCTACTTGACCTGTAGTCTGTGATCACCCTTTACACTCCTCTTTCTGCCTTCTCCCCTCTCTGAACTATCCTGGTGCTTTGGCCCCTGGTGTTTGCCAACTCATCTCCAGCTCTTTCCAGTTCATCCTCTGAACCTCTTTAGGTCCAGGATCCAGTTCTGCTCATCCGGGGACCAGCTACAAACCAGACGCTGGTATCTTTCATTTCTTTGCTGATGCATCTGCATTGTCATAGCAACACCTCAAGGTAGAAATATCCTCCAGTCCCAAAGGGGTGGGAGAGGGTACTCCCTTGCACCAAGGTTAGGCCCTTTTTCTCACCACACACCTTGGATCTAGCCAACTAAAAAACAAGCATGGAGAAAGCCACAAGTCATGTGTTTGTTCTCTCCAAAAACAAATATTTGAGTACCTTCTATGAAAGGCAGTGTGGTATGTCATGGCGAAGCCCCGAGAAGCTGGATTTAGCCTACCTGGTTTCAAATCCCAAGATGTCCCACTTACTAGCACATTATTTATGCTCCCCATGCCTCAGTTTTCTCCTCTGAAAAATGAAGGCTCTAACACTACTTATTTCATAGGGCTGCTGTGAGGATTAAATAAGTCAATACGCAGGTAACAACTGCCTAGGTAAAGGTGCCTTTGATGTGAATATCTCCCTGATGTTTACAGAGCAGCTCTCCTGATCCATTCCAAAGTCTTGGGAGCCTGAGGCTCACACGGCAGACTCAGAATCCAGACTCAGAAGGGCCCAGGACTACCTCGTGACTACCAGGCAGGCAGCATTCTCTCTATCCACATAAGAAATGTCCAAACCTGACGAGAGTTTTTGTTAAGAATTTATTTGAGCCAAACTGATGATAATTGCTGGGAAGCAAGATCTCAAATCCTCCAGAGAATGAGTTTGCAGTTTCTTTTATACATTTGGAATTAAGGAGGGAACAGTAAGGAAGATTACATGGAGGTGGGAGAAAGCAAAGCAGGAATTGGATTAACGGATAATTAACAAGATTGTGTGCTCTCTTGAGGGTGGTGATGCTTCTGAAAGGTCTGAAGAAGAGTCAATTCAAAGGTGCATTAATCTAGAGGCACACAATGGACAGGGCTTGCTTAAGGCAAAGGTAACATTTTACTAGGGAAGTTATAGGCCTGAAGCATGACTACCCACCATGACCTGCCGAGGTAGGAATTTATGGTCCGATCAACCAGAGAGATTACTTTTGGTTAGATTGATGACAGTGCTCCTTTTTCGTCCACATCTCTGATCCTCAGTCTGCTCATCTCTACAATGGGCAGTATGGATCCTGGCGCCCTTTCAAGTTCTGTTGAGCTAATGGAGAGAATGCGCTTTGCCAACTGGAACATATCATTGCAAAGTGGAGGAGATTAGACATAGCTGAACATCACCTTTTGTGATCTGGTGGGAGAAAGTTTCTCTGCCCCTTCAGCCCCACCTACTTTACTCCAAGGGCCAAATGGGGCTGGGCATGAGGTGTCGGGGATGTGGAAAAGGGGCTGACTGTAGCAATCAAAAGAGACCAGACGGGGTTGACCCCACTCTGGGGTCCCTTCTCTCCCTGCGCTATATCCTGCCATACAGTTGACACACCTGAGCACCAATACTTGTTTAATTGTTGCTTTTCCTCACCAGAGGAAACCTCATGGAGACAGTGATGGTGTGAAGCGTTCCTCCACCCTCAGTATTTGAGGTAGAAGCTGGTCCATGGTAGGCGCTCAGTAAATTAAATGTTTGTTGCATCGATGAAGAATGACATGTGAAGATCTCAGAAAAGAGCGTAGGACAAGTTACAACTCCTTCCTCGCTTGAGTCCAGTTTCCCTCAGATGTTACTGTTTACCCCCAGAAGCCCCTCCAAGAACAAAATCACAGAATTGGGAAGTGCTGGGGACCCAATTCTCTCATGTAGAAGAAGGTTTGGAGCCATGAAGTGGCTGCTCCAAGTCACAAACCTAGCGTGGCAGAGCTAGTGTGACCAACTGTCCCGAACTGCCCGGGCCTGAGAGGTTTTGGGGATGCAGGACTCTCACTGCTAAAACCGGGGCAGTCCTAGGCAAACCGGGGCTGGGATAAGGGCTGGGGCTGGAACCCAGGGATTCTTCTTGCTCCCAGTCCCTCTACCTCTTAGATAGGTGAGAAAAATGTCCAGGGCGAATCTCCGGGGGGCCCCCGGCCACCAGGCGGCCCCCACAGGATAAACAACTGCTCAAGAAGCGCCTTCCCTGCGCATTTCCCCAGCGCAGCCCCGGCGGACGCGGGCGGGTTCGAGGCCGTGCGACGAGGCGGGGGATCGGGGGCGCGGGCGCGGGGACCGCGGCAGCACAAAGAGGCCTGGCCGCGGCAGTTTTGAAAATACCAAGGAAGTTGATCTGGGCCTGGGCCCAAGAAGTGACGAGGAGGGAGGGAGCGAGGGCGGGAGCGCGGGGCTCGGGCGGCAGTAGAGCTCTCTGGCCTCCAGCGGGGAGCGCGCGGGCGGCGGGCGGCGGGCGGCGGGATGGGCGGCGGGCGCGGCGCCCCCAGGCTGCGACCCCGCGGACCCTCCCCTCGGCTCACCGCCTCCGCGGCCCGGCGCTCGAGCAGAACTCCCGCACTCCACCGGGCTCCCGCGGGCGGCGCGTAGGGCGGCGATCGGGTGTCCCTGGACGAGCCGCCGGCTTCACCCGGGTCACCTCGCAGCTGGAGCCGCCGGCAGCGGGGCCCTCCGGAGGCCCCGGCACAAGGGACCATGAAAGGTAAGCCCCGCGCGCGCGAGTTCCTAGGCGAGACCCTGAGGGACCACCCCACCCTGTCCGGGTCACGGAGGGCGCTTCTCCCTGCAGGCGGGGGTAAGAAGGGGAGGACCCCGCGGGGCAGCAGTTTGGGGGTCTTCCCTCTGCCTCTCCGACCGACCCTCCTGCGGAAGGTATTGGAGCCCTGAAGTCAAGAGGAAGGGGAGGGAAGGAGCATGGAGAAAATTCATCCAGTCCTGTTCTCACTGTTCATTGCTCTACTCCTAAAAAAAAAAAAAAACGACTTTAAATTCCAAAGAAGTTTCCGATCCCTTTAACCAGTCAGCGCAGAAAGATGTCACCAGCCCAATATTCTAGCAGTTGTAAATCCTCACCCAGGGGACCCATCTCAGAGGCCCCTGCAGCCCCCACCTAGCCTTCTGCCCATCCCCAGGCCTCCCGTTCTCCCTCAGCCAGGAACGTCGACCACTTCCTCAGGAGAGACTGTAGCCCAGGCCCTGCTCTTCCCAACCTCTGAACCCTGGCTCACTCACCGTGCCCTCTGACATCCTGGGGACAAAGCAGCTGGAGCAGACCAGGGGTCCAGGTCCCCAGAGCAGTGGGTCATCTTGATGGTGGCTCTTGCAGCCTATGCTTGGGATGGAAACAAGAACCGGACTTGGTCCTAGGTGCTCATACCTGGGCCTGGCTTTCTTGAGGCCTGGGAAAGAGCATTCTTGGTCTTCGCGCTCCTTTTCAGGCTAAGGGAGATGGAGGCCACGGGACAGGGAAGCTTCAACGCTTTTTTCATTCTATCTCCCGAGCTTTTCAATAATCCTTTCATAGCTCCCTTTTGTGGCAGATGTTTGTGCTCCTAACCATGGGAACCTCACCATCTTTGACTTATTGAATGTTGAAACTGAAAAGGACCTTCGAGAGCATCTGCAGGGCTTGAAACTATACTCTCAGGTGATGTTGAAGAAACAGCTCTGTTAGTCTCTTTTACATACTCGTACATGGGTCTGAGGGTTCCTTGGATTGAAGACAGCTTCCACATTGTACAGGTGAGGAAACTGAGGCCCAAACAGGTAGGACCAGCTCCCCTGGGTATGAAACCTGTGCGTTCCCACAGGGCCCCGCTCTTGGAAGGCCTCATACTTAGTTAATGCTCTGCGGTCGCTGTCTTGAAATTCTTAATCATTTTTTAACATTCAAACTATGTTGCTGGTCCTATACACACAAGAAGGAACTTGCTTTAAGATTCACAGCCAGTAGGGGAGAATAGAGCCCAGGGCTCCTGACTTCCAGGCCAGAGCGCTTGCTAATAGACCCCTCTGGCCTCTGGCCCCTCTGTCCTTCCTGAAGGCCCCACCATGTTTTGGGCTGTCTGCGATGAGGCAAGCAAGTTATAATCAACCCCAGGGAATTCGTGTGGCAACAGGGAGGAGCCTCACCCACCAACTTTCTGCTCTCAGCTACCACATCTATGGAGCTATACCCTTCCCAGTCAGCCAGCCGGGGCAGGTCATTACCCAGAAGCCTCCAGAAAGGAAAGGTCTTAGACCACATCTCACCACAGGCTTGGGGCCCACACTGCTCTGGGCCTTAATGATGATGCTGAGATTCTGTACATTCTCAGAGTGGTTTGGCTCTACCACTCCAGACAAACACTGTAAGAGAAAACATAGTGCGGGAAAGAGAGGCAGAGCCGAAATCCTCTGCAATGGAGGAGAGACATCCAGCTCCTGAGGAAGAAGGAGTCAGGAACATATGACCTGCCTTTCTGAAACCCAGTGAGGCAATTCCACTCCCCTGAGTGGAGGAGTCCCCTGGTGTGACTGAATATTTAGTGGAGGTACCTGAAGAGGATGAGCTGAAATGGGTCATCATGTCCTTGGGTCTCGGGGTCCTTCTGGCCTGCTGGCTGGGAGGCTGTGGGTCCCAGAGAGAAGCCCAAGGCCTGCCGCTCTCATTTCATTTTCTTGCTCTCACTTACAGCCTCACCACCACGTGGGGCCGAATTTCTGCCCACTGTGGCCTTTAGGCAGCTCTTGTGTATTTTTCCTCCATTCTCTGAGAAACGATCCCGTGCTCTTTCATAACATCCCAGGGGCCCGGTCTGCAGAGCTGCAGGGGAAGGCGAGGGTGATGCCCAGCACACCTCTCTGCAGGGTCTTTCCTCTTCCTTTCTGGAAGCCAGGAAGAGCCACCACCTCTGCCTGAGATGGAAAAGGCAGGGCAGACAGCAAATATTTGCCCTTTGGGATCTGTGGAGTGTGAAGAATCAGGATTTTTTTCACCCACATGGAAAAAGTAAATGCCCTGCAGAGCAGGGCCGCCCCTTCCAGAGCAACTCTTTCCTGAGGGGAAGCTGGCTTCAAATTCTCCAAGGCCCCACCAATCTGAGAATTACATCTGTTGGCAATATTCACCACCCCCACTCAAAGCAAAACACGGTGATGTTATGTTTTGTGGAGAGAGGGGTGTTGGTAGGGACGGTACTTAAACAAGAAAACACGTACTCTGAGGAGCATTGCCACCAGTGGCTAGGGGCCAGGGCCAACTCTGCCAGCCGAGCTGTTTCCACCCTGAGGCCTCTCCTGCCTGCCTGCCAGCCAGGCCTCCCAAACAGCCACATCTTTTGATGCAAGCTGGCACCTGACCCCAGGTGCAGCCCTTCTAACACCTGAGGGGTACACAGCTGCCACCAGCCCCTTGGTGACAGGCTCAGCTTCTGGCTTCCCACTGGCTTGTCTGAACCATTAAGAGCCAGCTATGGGATTGTTTCTACACCTCCAGTGAGAGGGGCCTGTGGTGGGAGCCCTCCCAGCTACACAAAGCCCCTATCCCCAAGCAGGCCGGTTCACAACGAAGATAACTGCTTTGAGAGTCAAAGGCACGGTGTCTAGTCCTGGCTCCATGTGAAGCTCTGGTCAGAGTGTTTCCCTCTCAGGATCCTATTCTCCTGGGTGTCCATGTGCCCTGATGCACTGTGAACTCAGCCCGGGAGCTCTGGGCCTGAGTGCCACTTGGGGAGAGGAAGTGATGCGGTGGAGAGCTGATTGGAAGCAGGCCTGCCGCAGGGACCACGCTTTGCCCCTGGGAGACTTGTCCTCAGCTGCCACAGACAGAGCAGAGCCACACCCCGCTGTTCCCCAAGCGTGGGAAGAACAGCCCCTCCCCACAGAACCAGAGAGCTGTGCCCACACACCATGGGCAAAGGGCGGGCAGAGAGAGGAGGGGGCTGCAAAATACAGCAACGTGATCCCAGGAAAATCTACCTCCCACAGCTTGGTGGGGGAAGATTATATCCACTCCTGAGCAGGCAAACTGAGTCCCCTTGGAAAGCCTGACCTCTATCCCCAGAGTTCGGGGCACCGGAAGGCGCCTGAGACTAGAAGAAAAGGAGCTGATCTGACAAAGGTGCAAAGAGCCCCTAAACAGCCACAATTTGGCAAGGGGTGGGGGAGCTCAAATGTTGGAAATCAGCTCCAAACATTCACACACACACACACACACACACACACACACACACACACACTGGTCACCTTGCCATCCAGCTGGGGTAATTTTAATAACTGTAGACTCACAGCCCATAGCTAATTTGGGAGAGAGGAAAAAGAATTCTGCTTCTCAGTAGATGTTGGTGGATAGCTTGGCAGTTTTCATGAAGTACAGGCAGCTGTGCTGGGTGTTAGAATTGGCAAGTACAGCAGCATGACGAACTGTGCCACTCATATACACTGCCCACGTTAATTTAGCGTGTGTGTGTGTGTGTGTGTGTGTGTGTGTGTGTGTGTGTGTGTGTTTTGTGAGCACTGAAGCCCTGATGTTAAGCCTAGCCCTGTGACAGACTAGCTTTATAACTATATAACTATGATAAAGTCATTGATATTCCCTGGCCCTCAGTCTCCTCATCTACAAATAGATGGCATGAACTTTGAGGTTCTTTCCAGCTCTAAGATTCTACTCTATTGTTTTTCCTTCTGTGAGAGCATATATATATTTGTATCGACCCATCTATCTATCAAGATTTCATACACACACACACACACACACACACACACACACACGTAAACTTCTCCCCCAGAATAAGCTTACAGGGTTGTATCAGAATGTGAATTTCATGAGCATGGGGATCCTGCCTGCCTCTGTCCTGTCTCACTAGCACACAGCTCGTGGCACACAAGAGGTATCCACTACATTTGTTCAGTGCCTGCATCTGAGCCCCTCACTGGGCTGAAATACTTAAAGGCAAGAATCACACCCTGGTATCCGTACAACGTCACGTAGGTACTCGGTGAAGATTCATGATTCTATTTAACAAACATCCATTGACCAACTGCCAAATGCCAGGGCTTGTGTATCCCTGTATGTTTAATGTCTGAGAAAGACGCAGTGGTGCAAAGAGAAACATATTATTCTTTCAAGGATCTTAACTTTGGCTAGGACACTTACAATGTGTGCCCAAATCATCCAAAAAAGACTGAAAGTGTAAAGTCTCATCAGAGAGGTTCCAAGGAGGCAGTTTGGGGTGGTATTGGTTCTTTCCCCGTCTCTTTTGCTGCTCTTCTTCTGATGAGTCTGTGATTTCAGCCATGGACTCGGTGGTTTTTACTAGGCCCCCATTTTATAACAATCTCACCCAGTCCCATAGATTTGACATGGGAATAGGCTGATGGTACCAGATTTACTCCTCTGAGCTCTAGACCCATCTTTCCAGCAGTGTCCCGAACATCTCTTGGTGGAGACCCGCAGACACCTCCTTCAAGACTCAGAGGAGACACTTTCACATCCCCCTGAACCCAAACAGAAATTGGTTCTTCTGGGATGTTGTCCCACACTTTTCAATCCACAAACATGTATTGAGTACCTGCTTTTGGGGAGGAGGCGTGCTAGTTTAAAGGTTGTCAAGGATATAGCTCCTGTCTTCAGGCAGAGATGAGACCTATACCCTTAAGAAGAAAACCAAATAATCAGGGGAGATGATGCAGGAGAACCAATGGGTGGTACATACAGTAGATTCAATAGAAATCACCTGAGATCAAGAGTGCATTTCAAGTTGGGGCAGTTCAGGAAGACTTTAGGGAGCTGAAGGGTGGGCAAGATTTGGATTGTGTCATTCCAGGGACAGTCAGGAGAGGCAAGGAATGGTACCGGTGAAAGCTGGGCATTATGTCATTAGGTAAATGTGTTTAGGGGTGAGGGGTAGACATTTGCCTGGAGTGGTGAATTGGCTGAGCACCACAGAGAGTCACAAGACCCGGAGGCCTTGATTGCCATGCTAAGGACTTCCAACTGTGTCCTGTTGACATTGGAGAGGCCCTGGAAGGGTTTGTCAGGAGATGGCCTGGTTGCTACTTCTCCCTGGAGATGTTGGGAAATTTCTCCTTTTAGAGAATGAGAGGAAGAAAATGAGCTTGTGAAGGAGCCAAAAGGAGTGGTCAGGGACACAGGCAGAGAAGTATGATGGTAATGTCATGGAAATTGAGAGGAGAAAATTCCAAGAAGGATGTGAACAACATCAACACAATCGACTCAATCAACACAGCTAGCCCAGGATGATTAGATCCAGAGAAAGCTGCATAAGCTGAGCGGGGAATGGCAGAGTTGAAGTAAAGGCACAGGGAGGCCTTGTGTCAGAGAAGTTTCAGAAAAAAAGGAACTAAGTGGTTAAAGCAAGAAGCAGGGCCAGGCATGAAGGGAATTTCAAGGTGAGGTTGGCCTGTGCTCACTGAAAGAAAGAGGGAAAGAGAAGTGGGGGCACATTCATGAAGAAGGCAGGAGGGGGTGAGCTTTGCCATGGCAACAAAGCCCCTCTTTACCGGGAGAGGGAAGGATATGGAAAGACTTTTTGCATTGCTAGTTGCGTTTAATCTTTTCATGATACATACTCATTATGAAAAAAATTGAAAAGTTCAGGAAAGGAAAAGTAAACTCAGATAATTGACAAGATCTGGATGAGCTTTCTTCCAGAAATCCTTCTGTGTATATTTGCACACAGATTTTTTTTTCCACATAGGTAAGATTATACTATCCGTGTTATTCTGTATATGTGTTTTAAAAATTCAACAATAGAGCATAGGTATCTTTCCTGGGCAATAAATATAGATCTGCCTCATTTTTTAAATGGTTGCATAATATTCCATAGTATGACTTATGTATAAATATATATAGGTGTATATATATTTATATACATAGTATAAATATATATATATTTAACCAATCCTTTATTGATGGGCATTTGAATTATTTACGGTTTTCCTCGGGTTTATTGTAGCCTGCAGTGATAATCTTTACACATCTGTCTCTGCCTAGATGTATAAGTATTCCCTGGGGGGTGTGGAAATAGAATGCCACACACTGCTCCCAATGCTGGAGAGGGCCGTTCCACACACACTTGCTTCCACCGCATCTGAGGCGAAACACCTGGAGAGAGTTAGGGGATGGTGAAGAGCTTGTTCCTAAAAGTTTTGGTCTTTTCAGAAAGGGAGGAGGTGAGCTCATCTTTGGAGAATGGGATGGGCTGAGAAGAGCAATTGTGCGTGAGGGTCCAGATGGCAGGACTTGAGTGGGGCCAAAGACACAGCACTCACTGATATGCTCCACCGGGCTGGGTTTCCCCAGCACTGAGAAGAGAAAACAGGCTGATGGAATCGCATGAGGGCAGATGAGAAAATCAACTGTCTCCAGGGAGCTGAAGCTGATCCTGGGGGGCGAGGCTGATAGTCTGGGTGAAGTAGGGAGTGTAAAGGCTGAGTGCAGCGGGGAGTAGAAAAAACCGTGAGAGAGGTGTAAGAAAGGAGCTTGAAATCTTGCAGAAGGAACAGCAGTAAGCTTCCTGCTGCAGAGGGTGGGCAGGCTGAGCTATGGCCAGCGAGCAGATGAGACCTGCACATTGTTAGTCAAGGGATCCTGAGGTTCACAGGACCAGTGGGTTTTCAACGGAAATGTTTCCTCCGTTAGAGTTGATGGCAAGAGACAGGGTGAAGAAATAATCCAGTACAGGTGATGTTCCCTGAGGTAGCTGCATCTCTGACTATTTCCATGGGATTTCATAGAAAACTTTTTTCAATAATGGCAGGAAGTTCTATGGTCAAACAAGTTTGAGAAACAGAATTAAACATGGATTGAAATGGGCCTTTTCTTTCTTTCTTTTTTTTTCTTTTTTTTTTTTTTTTGCAGGACTGAAAAAATTTTAGTGTGTGAATATGAGTTTCTGAGATGGTGAAAGAGTAGGCAGCATTTTCCAGACCTACTTGATCAAAGAATCCTTTTTCACAAAGAGTATTTTGGAACTAGTGTTGTGGAGGACATGTTTTAGAAAATGGATTTCTTGAAAGTTGGTAATGGGTCCTGAAAAGGATGGGTGTTGGGTAAGGGAGATAAATGACAGCAGCAAATTCCAGTAGGACAGAAAAAATAATTGTGCTAAAAAATGACAGTTACTACCATTTATCAAGTATTTGCTATGTGCCGGGGATGTTTCATGTATCACCTCATTGAATTTTCACAGCACCTCTGTGAAGTAGATGGTATGGCCACTATTTTTGCACATGAAGCTCAGAGAGGAAAGGGAGCTCCATGTGAGAGAGACATGGACCTAACTAGTGAGCATCGAGTTTGAAGATCCAGAGGTGACAATAGACATCAAGAAACCGATTCCCAATGGAGGAAACATTTCTGTTGAAATCCCGTTGGATTTGTGGGGTTCAGGGTCAGTAGAGGAGTTGCTCTCTACACAGAGGAGATGTGAGTATGTGATGGGGGAGGGTTGGGGGTCGGTTGAATTGAATGAATAGCCTAGGTTCCCTTCTCAACAAGAGGCTCTACCACCTCTTGAAGGGGTCTTTAGAAATAGAGTGGCCATTTGGAATTATCACAAGGACGAGGGGCTGCTACTGTCATTTAGCGGGCCAGCATGCTAAATGTCTGTGCAGTGTGGGAAAATCCTGTGTACTGAAAACTCGTACCACCCAAATGCCAACAGTGCCCCAGTGAGAAACACGGAGGGCAAGAATAGGGAGGAAAGTCATTTAGGATAAAGGGGGAGTTTGCCCATAAGCTCTGCGGTTACCAGGAACACAGTGGAAGGCAGCAGAGGTGGGAGACTGTGGGCTGGTTGCGAGTAGTCAGGTAGAGGTGGCAGGGGGAGAGGAAAGGCTGTCCCAGAGCAGCACACGTGGATTTTAGGAATGAAGGAGCAGAAAGGAGGTGAGTGTTCAGAGAAGCAGATCATGAGAACTTGATGAGCAGGAGAATCAGAAAGGGAAGAACCAGATTCATTAGAGCTGAGGGGAGCCCACCGATTCCCATCTGAATACAGCCACATCCACAAAGGAGGCCTCTGGGGAGGGGGTTAATGGCAGGAGGGCTCTAATGAAAACAATTTTGCAATCTTAATTATAGTGTCCCCCAACCTTAGACTATAGCTGTTCTGCAATTTTAAATATAGCATTGGCTCCTGAGAAGACTCTCAAATCTTTATTTTTACTGACCCAATTGGCTGTTTTGAAAACCCACTCTGTGAACTCCGTTAGAAGATAATCATCAAAATATGTTCCTTGAAGTTCCCAAAGAAAGACCTTTTATTCAATTCCTCGAATCTCTCCCCCTTGCTGACTCTGATGGAAGGTTGCGGAAAGGCTAGGGAGTGAATTAACTCCACATTTTTGGTCAACCAAAAGAAAGCTGGAGTCAGTGACCACAGTGGAGTTAGCAGTTGGTTAACAGGTCCGGGCTATTTTCCACCTCCAGAAGAAGAAGTGAACCGAGCTCAACCCCAGCAGAGTCAGCAGTCAGGCCTCGCAATGTGCCAACACATGCACCTTCCATCAAACCTTCCACGTGGCTCTGTGGGAGCAGAGGAAAAAAAAGAAAGAAAAAAAAAAAGTTCCTTCTGTGGCCGTCCTTCTGGTGTTTGGGCTGGATATTATGACCTGAGGTATGAGAGGAACAGAGGCGCTTTCAAATCTCCAGTGGTTGCCACTATTTCATGAGTCTGAGCTTACAACACTGGCTTCCAAGGCTGTTCGATTTCTTTGTTAAACACACTGCCTGTAATTTGGGTAGAGATCGCTAGACGGCGAGTGGGGCTTGGTGTGGTGCCTTTGGTAGGTAATTCGTGGGCCTGGATTCTTTAGTACAGGGACCAGGATGCTGCTCCCTTGTGACAGTTCCAATTCCTGGGGCCTCTGGAACAGGGTAGGCAGACACTGGCCTATAGAGACTTAGATATTCACTACCCAGAGCAGCATGCTATCCCAAGCTTGTCCAGACCTTGTGCTCGGAAAGGGCCTTTCCCATAGACTTCTAGGTCCAGGTATTACCATATTTTTCTCCAGTTTCCTTTCCCAATCTCACTCCCTTCTGTCACAATAGTCTTTATCCAGGATCGGCAAAATGAAAAAAAAAAAAAAAAGAAGAAGAGGAGGTAAAAAGAGAGAAGGCAACAGAGGCTATTTCTGCCTTCCTGGAAACTCAGATGCTCTTTAGACACCCATGGCCTACAATATGGCGACTTCTCCAACCATTCCAGACACCTGGCAACCCGTAATATTTGATATGTAGGGGCTCCTCAATTTTCAGCATGTCAAAAAAGTCCTTAATTATCCATGGATAATGTATGGATGACACAGGGAAGGATCAGGGCCTTATTTTGGAGGGCCATAAAAATGTCAGTGGTATTCTAAGGTAATTAACTGGGACACTAATGAACCCCCCCCCCCAAAAACAAAAAAAAACCAAAAAAAAACACACCACACACATACACAAAAACAAAGAAACACAAGAGCTTTAGGAAAGGAATCTCATAACCCTTGTTCCAGTCCTTCCTCCCCAGTTCATTCCTTTTCTGTTCAAACATTAGGCCTTTGTATGTTAATTTTAAATCTCTACTGCTTAAGCCTTTGCAGTCTCAGTGCATCAGCACTCCCCAACACTCGGTAGCCATGGAGAATTCTAAGCATAAACCATATTTAAACCACATTTTAAGTCATTAATCTTTATTTTTGAATAACAATGAATCCTTAATTGAAACAGCAGAATTAACAATTAACTGAGGATGCAGGCCTCCTCAAAGGGTCAGTAACCCGTCTATTTTGAACACTCCCTATAAGATCAGCCCTGTGCTGAGGAAAGATTTCCTGACATTGAGGAGATGAAAAACTGCTAGGAGGTCAGACAGATGTTAGGCCTGAATGGATGGCAAAGGCTTTGCCCAGCTTTGTGGCCTGTCTGAACTGGGTACGTGCCACTCTCCAGGGACTCTGTATGTGTGTTGGGTCTTGCTTCGGATCCCTGGACATTTAGGAACTACTAACTAGCCATCATCTCTGAGACTTTGTAGCATGACAGGTAGGTTCTGTGACTTACAAGTTCTCTTCCTACTTCTTATCTCTGAATACACTTCAGAAAGCTGGGGTACCCAACACTAAGATCACCCCAGAAGGCATGGGAAGAGGTAGGCATGGGAGATGGGAGGGGGAGATATTCTTTTCTTGTCCCTGTCAACCCCACTTGGCCCAGTGCAAGGGGGGAGTACAAAATCCGAATCAATCTAATCAATCATCTTCTAATCTGTATCCCCAAGCCAAGCTTTTCTGAGTTCTTTACATCTGCTTCTTCCTCCATGCTCTGACCAGAGCAATCTTGGGGTAATGTGAATGTAATGAGCCTGTGCTTGCAACGGGCTTGGCTTATAAAAGCCTCACAAATGCTTTGGATTGTGTTCTCATTAAAATGAACAAGGCGAAAGTGGAGAGTTGCTATAGCATTCCAGGCATAGGTAAGTTAGGGGTCCCCAAGGTCCATGGCTCAGCCCTAGTGAACAGGAAGTCCAAAGCATTAGAAAGAGAAGAGAACTCTTCTGGGATTGGGGAGGGTGGTGAGTTATGGAGCTGAAATGTCAGCGAAGGGAATAAGGCCAAATACTTGTGAACCCCTGTCTAGAGAGAGCTGAGATCGTGCTGGCAGCTGTCATTTCCCTTCCCATGGGCCGCTCCGCAAAGTACCGGAACCGGGCCTTTATTAGTTCCCACTTGCTAATGATGGCCAATTTGGGGGGCTCTCGATGGGAGAGCAAAGTTATGACAAAGCTGTGTACTTTTTGTGGGGATGTTTGCTGAAGGTTGGTGTCAGCCTTGCTTGATTTAAGTCTTCCCAGATTCCCTGCAAAGGCTATAAACAGTGAAGTGATGAAATTAGCCCTGGAGCCAGAACAGGGAGGAGGCCCAATCACAAGGGAGGGCTGGGAAGCACCATGAAGGGGTGAGGAGAAATGAGAAACACTGGCAGGAAGGCCTTGAGGACGTTTCTGCTCCAATGAGTGGAAGGAATACCTCCCGAGGGGTTGGGATGGCGGTAAATCCGACAGCCCGCAGCGTGGTTCTGGCTGAGATCATCTGTGGATGAGAGGGCCTGGCTAGTAGGGTGAGGTTTGGGTCACACAGAGCACAGAAAGTACCGAGGCATCCTGGTTGGCCTTGCCTGAGGCACCAGTTTATGAGAATAGGGTGGTAATCCTGGTAACCTGCCAGGCAAAGTTATCCTGTAAACTGTTGGCAGATTCATGATGGGATGGCAGCCTCAGACACAAAGCGGGGCTGAAAAGGCTGGTTTCTTAGGAACGTGTAAAGGGACTAGTGGTGCTCGCCATATCAGCCTTCCTTCTGCCACTGTACACCCCCCTCCAAAGTGCGTACGTACATATGCACACATGAGAACACACTAGCTCTAGGAGAGGAGTTATCTGGACTCTTATTGTGAAGAGGAAAACTCAACCAGGATTTAGGAGGCTTTGCTGCTAACTGGTTCTGTGACTTTAGCCAGACATTAAAAGTGAGCACCCCCTCCCCCCAATTCAGCTTCCTCACCTGTAAAACTGGGAGAATGATTTCCCACCCTCCAACGATCTGTCAGGCTAGTTGTAGGGATCAAATGTGAGGATGGATATGAGCCCAGGTCTCCACTCTCCCCCAAATTAACTCAGAATCTCTGAGGGTGGGGCGCTGACTTTGGTCTCTTGATCACAGCTGCCCAGTGATTCCATAGGCAGGCATAGAACCATTCCTGGAAAGCACTATACAAAATCATTCATAGATTCATTCGAAATTGTGTTTGTTGAGCGTTTCGCTATGCCAATCACTGTGCTAGGGGCTTTGGATAAAGCAGACAAGACAGACACATTTCCCCGTCCTCACATCTTTCACCTTGGGGAAGAGAGCTGTTGAATAATAGGTGTATTGCATTCTACACAGGGAAAATACAGAGCCCATGGAAGTATATCTAACACGGGACTTACTGCAGCCTGGGAGCTCCAGGAAGACTGCTGAGGAAATGACATATGAGTCATGACCTAGACAACAAGCAGAGGGCATTCATGGCGATGATGGTTGCCATCTTTAATTTGGGGTCACCCAGAGTCCCTCCCCTACTAACCCCATTCAGTTTCTTGCCCACTCTGCCTGTTGGCTGCAGCGTTGACCACAATAGTCCCAACATTTGGGAAGTGAGGTCACAGGTGCTACTCAGGTTGCTTCCAGGTCATTGTCAGAACCCCTGAGGGTCCATCACACCCTCAGGCGTGGGGCCGGCCTCCTTCATTTCTCCCCGGTTTCTTAGCATTTGTAGAACCTTTGCTTGTTCCTTTGAGGAGATGGTAGATATGGTAGCAAAGACTTCTGAGTTCCAATCTCGGCTTCACCACATCTTCTGGGTGCTGATCGGCCCCGTTCCTGACGTCTCTACCCCTCAGTCTTTCTCTCCCTCCAAGTGATACTTTGGACCGTGAAGCTTATACGGCTGTTGTGAAGATGGTGAAGATGGCCTCGGGGCAAGGCCCGGCCCTTCATGGCATTAAAAAAGGGAATGAAAGAAAACAAAACTTGGATCTTCTACTTCTAAGCATTACTGGCTTAAAATATCCTGGGACTATAAGTACTAAACTATAAGCAAACTGCCAAATGCATACCTAAGGTTGAAAGAAAATGGAAAATCCCCGAGGACCAAGCCAAAAAAAAAAAATCAAATTAGTAGCTGAATCTGGATGGGTCAACAAATACTGAAGCTGGATGTCAGGAACCTAGAGTCACGGGTGCAGGTGGAGAGTGGGCTGTGAGTGCCATAAGCCAGGGCAGCTGAGCTGAAAGACCCCCAGCATAAAGCCCCAACCCTAGAAGGCGCTGCCCCAGGCCCTGCCACACCATGTCACCCTAGAACATCAATTCAGGTTGGGTTTTTTTGGCTCCAGTCTTTTCTGATTGGTCACAGTCTTCCTATGGATTGGTCAGTGCCCACACCTGTGGTGGAAGATTTCTGAGTCTCAGTCCAGCGAGTCTGCTCCTTTAAAAAAGGGGAGCAGGTGCAAGAAGCTAGGGGGGAAATCCACCCGTTTGGGTTACCATGTGTCAGGGCTTGGAAAGATGCTGAGCCAATCAAGCAACCAGCTCTTATTTCTTCTTACCCCAACCCATGGGGTTTGAGCAAGGCCTGTGCAGAGTAGGCAGTTGAGCTGATCTGTGTGTCTTTTCCGGCTTGTGGGTGATCATGAAATCTCCTTACCCAGAGGTGCTGGGACATCGCAGTTCCTTAGCCACTTGATTCTTACCTCTGACCCCCTTTTCTCTGTTTACCATCAGGTCACCTGGAGCTCCAGTGGGCTGAATTGGACCCAGGGGCTGGCGGGGAGGGGCCAGAGTGTGGGGACTGTGAATGAATGGGCAGCTGGAGAGGGGTAAGTGGGACTCGGGGTCCCAGCCTGGCTTCTGACGGCACTTGGCTCCATTACAGTGAGGTCAGCTGGCGGTGACGGAGATGCGTTGTGTGTTTCAGAAGAGGACCTGGCTGGTGACGAGGACATGCCGTCCTTCCCGTGCACACAGGAGGGTAAGGGCTCTGGGGGCTGCCCTTTGATCTCCTCTCTGGCCTGAGACTTCTTCCTCTCTCCCATGCTCAGGCTGGTGACTTGTCTCTTTATATAGCTTCAAAATCCTGGCTGTCCTTTCCCTACCACCGCCTGGAAGATAAAAAGACAGTCACGTGGGCCTGGGTTATGCAATACGATGAAATCAGTTTGCCACAAGTGCCATCTGTCTCCAGAGGGGACCTCTGCCATGTCCCCTAGGTCCTGTCTTCTAGCTGGCCCAGAACTGTCCCCTTCCTTATATCCTATGCCAGCCAAGTGGCCTGTCCTTCTTAGGCCCACAGCTTGGCATTTGGTTAATCAGAATTGTTACTTGGAGTAAGGCTTCTTGGTGGGTTTCAGTATAGATTGGAGCAGCTGTTCTCAACCTTGGCTATACATTGTACTCACCCAGGGATGCCTGAGACTAGCCCTCAGAAATTCTGATATCTTTTGGCCTGGAGTTGTGAAAGGGGCGTAAGGACTTTTAGACATTCCTGGTACTCATAACGTGCAGCTGAAATCGAACTCACCTTAGACATTTCACAGCTGGGGCCATCACTGCATTCCCGCTGGGCATGGGCCACCTGCTACAGTAGCCAGGAATACTGTTTCCTTCTTCTCTGTACCAGGGACTAACTGATGGACTGGAACCATTTGTTTGCTTTCCAGGAGAACTGCTGGTTATCTGTGAAGTTTGGGGATTGGTGACCAATCTTCTGGTTTACCTGGAACTGAGGGAGTCTCCCAGGGTGTGTGACTTTCAGTCTTGGCAAACCATCTTGGCTTGCCCCATATTGAGAAGTTCCCGTGACATGAGACTTTCAGTGCTGAAACCGGGAAAGTCCTAGGCAAACCAGGATGAGCTGGTCATCCCATGGTGAAACGAGGCTGGCTGCCCCATGCTGTAGATCATCAGGAAGGCCAATGTATCAGGCAGAAATGTTTGCTCACAGCCCGGGCTGAATAATGATGCCACAGAGAGCATGACGGTAGTGGTGGGGAGTTCTTTGAAGATGCTGATTCTGGTCTCTTCCTAAAAGCTCTAGGACCTAGAGGAAAGGCCAAGAGATGGGTAAAGATGGAAGATCGAGAACATGAAATGTGATGAGACGGACCAGAGCAGGAATGTGGAACGGACCCTTTAGCAGCAACCTCAGCCACTGGCCTAAGCCACTGTCCTTTTGTCCCTCCACAGGCCAGCTGGGGGCCCGCTGCAGCCGCTGCCAGAAGAACCTGTCTTTGCACACGTCAGTGCGGATTCTTTACCTCTTCCTGGCCCTGCTCCTGGTGGCGGTGGCCGTGCTGGCCTCTCTGGGTGAGTGCAGCATCTCAGGCTAGCTCAGGCCTTACCCCTACCCCCACCTGGGCTGCAGGGAAGTTTCTGATCAGGGGTCCTGCACCAAAACCCCCTACACAGACACAGATCTCTGTGCCAGGGCCCAGAACCAGCATCTTTCTGGCCAGATCTCAATCTCAATGCCTGATTCAAACCGCAAAGACTGTCTCCTAATTTCTGGTCAATAATTGGCCATGTGGCCTTAAGCAAGGCACATCCCCTCTCAGGACCTCTGTTTTCCTATGGCAAAATGAGAGGATCGGACTAGATCAGGTTCTCAGTTTCAGCTCCATGTTAGAATCCCCTGGGAGCTTTAAAAAACACTGATGCCTGGGTCTCACCCTGGATAATGGAACTAATTCAGGATTTTTAAGCTCTCCAGATGATTCTGTTGTACGTCCAGGGTTGATGTCACTGGTTGGGTGATTCCTAAGCGCTGCCTTTGTGACTGTTCCTTAAGGTGAGGTTGGATGCCTGCCTGCACCAGTATCACCCCCAGTTTGTTAAAATGCAGATTGTTGGGTCTCACCCAGACCTGCTAAATCAGAGTCCTGCAGATGAGAGCCAGGGGTCTCAAGTGTGGTGGCTTGCATGAGGGGTCGCTGACCTAGGAGATGGCATACCTCCAGGTTCAGGTAACTTCTGCCTTCTGGATGCTACCAGCTTGTAAACTGATGAAAACAAATTTGACAACTTCTCACTGCAATCCCATTTTGTTCTTAGCTTCAGATTTTAAAAATCCAGACTTCTTTACTAAGGAAGCTGTAAGTTTGTTTGCCCCAGTGGACTAGATATTAGAGACAAGGCTGGGACTAGGGCGAGACAAGCAAGGCAAGGAAGGTGCCTCATTCCGGATGCTGAACCATAAGAAGGGGGTGCCTGGTTCTGGCCCTGATTAGAAATAGGGTAAGTCCTCATTTAACTTTGTTGATAGGTTCTTGGAAACTGTAGCTTTAAGTGAAACTACCATATACCAAAACCAGTTTTACCGTAGACTAATTGATATAAACAAGAGTTAAGTTCCTACAGCCTATTTCTGGTCACAGAAACATCACCAAACTTCTAAATAAAGACCAAAAACACTTACAATATTGAACATTGAAATAAATGTGGACTATACATACATTTAAGAAAGGTGAAGAAAAACAAGAGAACGATTTTCCCACCTGCTTATTTCAGTTCAGGGTCGTGGGTGGCCAGAGCCTCTCCCGGCAGCTCAGTGCGCAAAGGGAGCACCCACCCTGGACAGAATGCCCTTCCATCGCAAGGCGCATCACCCACATGCATGCTCATCCAGACTAGGACAATTCAGACACCCCAGTTCACCTCACATGCCCACCTTTGGGAGGTGGGAGGAAACCAGAGTTCCCAGAGAAAACTCACTCAGACATGGGGAGAACATGGAAACTCCACCCAGTCGCCCTGCCAGGAATCGATTTGTTTTTCTCTCATCGACGTTATAACTAACTGATATTGAGTGAAACAATGTTATCTGAGGACCTGCTGTGTTCAGTAACCAGCTTCCTGGGCTGGAAGATGAGAGGCCAGCATATTGATTTGAATAAACACTAGTCATCTTTCCATCCAATCTGTGCCTTCCTCTTCTTACCAGGCTCAGCCAGGTGCCTGGTGGAGAAAGCCAAGGATCCTGCTGCTGCCCACATGTGCTCTAACGACTGGCCAGCACAGACCCCTTAGTAAGGTGTGAGGCTGCCCCTTTCCAGGCGATGATTTGGCAACATGCATCAAGGACTTCAAAAATGTTAATACCCTTTGACCCATTATTTTCTACTTCTAGCAATTTCTCCTAAGAGAATAACCATATACATACAACCATCATATACAAGGATTATTTCTAGGATCAAGAATTACTCATATTTACATATCATGTTTCATTTGTAGGCTCAGAAGGGAAGTTACCTTAAGTGTCTCCAACAATAGGGGATTTTTTATGTAATTGCTGAATCATTTATATAGGGTATAGTACAGACATTAATGTTTTTAAAAAGAGTTAAACCTCAATGGGAAAATGTCCATGACATGATGCCAATAAAGAAAAAAAAAAAAAAGAAAAAAAAAATTCGGAACATTTGTTGTTTTCTAAAAGGGTATATATCTATGTAGCTATAGAATGGTTGTGGAGATAAATAAGATTATAAGAGGTTCTTGAAGATATTGATAGCAGTTATCTCTCAGTGGTAGGATTAAGAAAAATTTATATTTTCTTCCTAATTTTCCCTATTTATTCTGTGGTCATGTCCTACTTCTAAAATCTGGGTTGGGGGGAATATATATATATATATATATATATATATACACACACACATACATACATACGTACATATATATTATATACATATATTTATATGTATTATACATTATAATATATATACATATGATATATATAAAGAGGTATAAATGTCTATGTCTATAGATAGATATAGTTACATAGATACGCATTTTTAAGGGATGTGTGACAAACTCTGGCCATGAGAAGAATCTTCCTTCAGCTTTGGTTGCAGAAGGGCTGATAAAAATGCCTTTCTCTGAGGTAACTCCTTGTCCCAGTTTCTCATCTGTGTTTGCCCTCCAGTTTTCAGGAAAGTGGACTCTCTCTCAGAGGACATCTCCCTGGCCCAGGCCATTTATGACAAAAAGCTTGTGTCTGTGCAGGAAAATCTCCAGGGACTAGGTAAGTGTTCAGTGTCCAGATAGGCTAATGACTATGAAGGAAGACCAATATTAATTGGGGTGCGGAAAGGGTTCCCCCGCCATGACATGTGCTCTCTGTGCCATGGTGCCGTGGAGCAGGACTGTCTTCACCAACCTTCTAGGCACAAGGGAAAGACAGCCATGGCTCCCTGCCTTCCTATTCAGCTGGAAAACCATCCATTCAAAGAGGGCTGCTACCCTGTGATACACACAGGACCGGGGCCGAGGGTTCTGTGTGTGGTACCAATCTAGCCAGAGCCTACAGGTAGAGAAGGAAGCCAAAGACGGTCCATTCTCCAGATATCCTCAAGTATCTGAAATTCTTTTTAAGACCTTCCAAAGCCTCTCAATAAGTCAGCCCTTTCCTCATCACTGCTTTAAAGTGTGCACAATTCGTGACGCTCTTTATCTCTTGCTTTAAGGTACATTCTCATGCTGAGAATGAGACAGAAGGAGACATAATAGAAGGGGTTAGAGGTGGTTTGCTCTGATGGAAAGAGAAAGTCTTATTCTGCCACAAAGTAGTTGAGTGATATTTGGCAAGTCACTTCTCTGTGCCTCATTTCTCATCAGTCACAGGGGAAAAATCCCTGCACTTTCTTCTCCACAAGTTTATTGTGAGGGGATTAAATAAGAAAACAAATATAAAAATCCTCGGAGAAATTTTAAAATAAAATATAAATGGGAGGTTCTTGACAACCTCAGAAAAGTTAAGCAGATAGATATATTCTCCAGAATGTGGTGGTGGGATGGAGAAAAGACCCTAAAGCCTACATTTCACGTCATAGTAAAGACATTGGATAAAAATAAGATTTCATAGAGATGGCAAGGCTTTTCCAAATAGGATTTCATAGTAGGACTTAGGAAAGGAAGAGGGATCGGGAAGCCACTTGCTCAATATACTCTGAAATAGTTAATTGAACAAAGCAGTCTTTGTCCCCGGATCCTTCAGCAACTCAAAATGTTGTTCATTTCTCCTGAAGATCTGCAAGTCCCAAACAACTGCTCTTTCTGCCATGAGGCTGGGCAGCTGGGGCAAGAGATCAGAAAACTGCAGGAGGAGCTGGAGGGAATTCAGAAGATGCTCCTGGCTCAGGAGGTTCAGCTGGACCAGACGTCCCAGACGCATGAACTGCTCTCCACCACTAGCAGTCAAATCTCCCAGGAAATGGGCAACTGTTCCTTCTCCATCCACCAGGTCAACCAGTCTCTGGGGCTCTTCCTGGCCCAGGTGAGAGGCTGGCAGGCCACCACAGCCGGCCTGGACCTCTCCCTGAAGGACCTCACCCAGGAGTGCTATGACGTGAAGGCTGCAGTGCACCAGATCAACTTCACCGTGGGGCAGACTACAGAGTGGATCCACGGAATCCGGCGGAAGACGGACGAGGAGACCCTGACCCTCCAGAAGATTGTCACCGACTGGCAGAACTACACCCGGCTCTTCGGCAGCCTGCGTACCACCTCGGCCAAGACGGGAGAAGTGGTCAAGAACATCCAGGCCACGCTGGGGGCCTCGTCGCAGCGCATCAGCCAGAATTCCGAGAGCATGCATGACCTGGTCATGCAGGTCATGGGCTTACAGCTGCAGTTGGACAACATCTCGTCCTTCCTGGACGACCACGAGGAGAACATGCACGACCTGCAGTACCACACCCGCTATGCCCAGAACCGCACGGTGGAGAGGTTCGAGACGCTGGAAGGACGTATGGCTTCCCACGAGATCGAGATCGGCACCATCTTCACCAACATCAACGCCACGGACAACCACGTCCACAGCATGCTCAAATACCTGGACGACGTGCGGCTCTCCTGCACGCTGGGTTTCCACACCCACGCCGAGGAGCTCTACTACCTGAACAAGTCCGTCTCCCTCATGCTGGGCACCACAGACCTGCTCCGGGAGCGGTTCAGCCTGCTCAGTGCCCGCCTGGACTTCAACGTCCGCAACCTGTCCATGATCGTGGAGGAGATGAAGGCCGTGGATACGCAGCATGGAGAAATCCTACGCAACGTCACCATCCTACGAGGTGAGAACCAGAGCCAGGCCGGGCTGCTGCAAAGCTCCCAGAGGGCCTTGGTCATCTTGCCAGACCCAGAAGTACCTGGTGTCAGGCAAACATCCTAGCGGGCTAATACAATCCTGTTGCAAATGCCTAGGGCAACTGGCAGCTTTAACGCACTTGCAAATCTCGTTTGTAAAGGTGTTCTGGCTCCTAACTTTGTCTGTCATACAAACCTGGATTTTTATATGTGGATTTGTTTAGTTGGCTCTACAGAGAGAAATAGGCAGACCTCATCTTTTGGAAACTCTGTCTCCTCTTGTTTTCACCCTTCCCACCCATGTTCTCAACCATCTGGTCTTCAGATGCCCTTCATTCCCATGTTCTCTTCTCCTCCCCTCTGACCCCTGCATTAGTCAGGGTTCTCTAGAGAAAAAGAACCCATGGTGGGGGGGAGAGAGGGAGGGAGAGAGAGAGGGAGAGAGAGAAAGAGCGAGAGAGAGCAATTATAAGGAATTAGCTCATATGATTATGTAAGCTGGCAATCCAAAATCTGCACAATCTATGTTCTGGATGCTGCTGTAGAACCAGGAAGATATGATGTGTCAGTTTGAAGGCCATCAGGCAGAAGTCTCTCTAACTTGGGGGAGAGTCAGCCTCTCATTCTAGTCAGGTCTTCAATTGATTGGATGGGGCCCACCCACATTGCGAGAGCAATCTGCTTTACTCAGTATTGATTTAAATGTTAATCTCATCCAGAAATACCCCTCTAGACACACCCAGAATAATGTTTCACCAACTGTCTCGCCACCCCATGACCCAGTCAAGTTGACACATAAAATTAACCATCACAACTCCACCTGCCAAGTTGAAAGTCTTGGCACTCATACACATCTCCTTACCTCATACTTAATCCTCAAATGAAGACAATAACAAATCCACCTCAGGTGCATGATGTGGCCCTCTGGTGTACAAACAAAAACACACTAACTCTTTCCCCGAAAGAGGCGGTAAAGTCCTTCAGTGATGTTTGTTGTTCTCCTTGATATCACGTAACTTAAATACTAGGATATAAAATTAACAATATCTAAATACTGTGATATAAAGTCAATACATTTTATGTGTTATGTTATGTGATATGGAGATAAGAGAAGGAAGAAACAAAGATATTGTATCTTAATATATACATATTAATAACAATACGAAGGAAATACTCTTGACAGTTACGGTCCTCATTTCTGGAACTAGTCACATGTGCATAGCTGGTATTTATAACCATCTTCTTCCACCACCCATTCCATATTCCCTTTGCCCTCAGCAAACTCCTCAGCTGGTTGTGATTCTTTACCTGGTGCGGTGACTCAGATCTTCATTCGTGAAGGACCATTAGTGGTCCTCCCTGGATGGGGTTGTTGTAGTTTTCCATCAACCTTAATCACAGGGCATGGTAATACTACGAGTCCTAAGTGATCTCCTGTGGCCCAGACACTTCCTTGCCTCCATGGTGGAGTAGCAGTCCAATTTCTCCTTGGTGGTCAGGATCAATCACTCCCGTCATCACAGTGGTTTCTTTACCTGTTAATCCAGAGGCACGAGGAGCCCAGAGTGTCTGGGCAGGCGTCTTAACTTTCACTTCAATGGAACCATTGTTGTATCTCCTGGCGGAAACATTCCTCCCTTTGGAACTAAGATCTCTAAGCCAGCAAAGCATAAGGTTGTGGAAACAAGAAGAAAAACTTTTGCTAGTGGGTCACTAAGGATAACCATGAGTGGTGCCCCTCCCATTTGCATCCCTGAGCCCTGGACCTGTGAATTCTAGCTATCAGAGAAATGGCACCGCATATCAATGCTGACCGGAGCACATACGAGTACAGCCCTGAAAGTTATTGCCACCTAACTGGCACTGTAACTGAGTCTCCCAAAGGCCATTCCCCCCTTCCAATAAGCCAAGTGCTTCAGGATGGTGGGGAACATGGTGACACCCGTGAATCCCATGAGCATCGGCCCCATTGCCCCACTGCATTTGCTGGGAAGTGAGTTCCTTGGTCAGAAGCAATGCTGTGTGGAATCCCATGATGGTGGGTACCATCTGTAAGGACATGAGTGGTATTTTTGGCAGAAGCATTGCATTAGAGGAGGCATATCCATATCCAGACCAAGTGTCTCTTCCAGTAAAAAGAAAAGCAAAAAAAAAAGCACTGCTCCTTCCATGATGGATGTGGTCCAATGTAATCAACCTGCCACCAGGTAGCTGGCCAATCACCCTGGGGAATGGTGCCGTATCGGGGATTCACTGTTGGTCTCTGCTATTGGCAGGGTGGGCACTCAGCACTGGCTGTATCAAGGTCAGCCTTGGTGACCGGAAGTCTGTGTTGCTGAGAAAACTCATAACCTCCATCTCTGTCATCATGGCCACTTTGTTCATGAGCCCGTTGGGTGATAACATGGGGGGGCTGGGGAAAAAGGCTGACTGCAATGCACAGGACAGGTCATTCTATCCCTGGGTTATTAAAAGCCTCCTATGCCGAAGCCATCCTTTGGGGAGCATTCACACAGGACACAAATATCTTCACATTTTTTGCCTATTCAAAGAGGACTATCCACATAGTCCCCAGATGCCCTTATAACCAGTTTTCCGATCATGTTCTTTCCAAGTCCCTGGCCATCTAGCCAACCATTGGCCACAGCCTGTGAATTAGCATGCAGGAAGTCCTCACTTAATGGCATCGATGGCTTCTTGGGAATTGTGACATTAAGCAGCCAATCGATGCCTAACGAAATGAATGTTACCACAGGCTAATCGACAGAAATAAGAGTTACGTGCCTACAGCAATTTCTGCTCACAAAAACATCACCAGACTTCTAAATAAAGACCCAAAGCACTTCTAATATTACACATTGAAATAAATGTGAACTATACATACATTTTTAAAAGATGGATAAAAATAAGTAAGAGAATGATTTCCCCACCTGCCTACTGCAGTTCACAGTCTCTGGTGGCAGCTCAAGGTCCCAGGCTGGGACCATTTAGACAAACCTCCCTCCTCGACTGGTGGGGCACAGGGCGTCTCCTGGAATCAGTGTCCGTTCAGAGCCAGTGTGCAGGAGTGCCTGAAAGTTCTGAGTATTTCCTCTTCCCTAATGCGCAGTTACCCTGCTGAAAGGCCGCAGGTCCCTTTGGGGAAGGCTGGGAGAGAGACGAACAGTATAAATATTTGGTAGTGCACGGGAGTCCCTCCTGAAGGGGACCCAGCCTCCCTCTCATTCAAGGGGTCTGTCGCTTGGCTCAGGTCTGAGGATTGATTGAGGGGCCATAGCTCTGTTTTCATGATTCAGATTAGACTTTGTTCACTTGACCTAGAACTTTTCTGTTTATACAGAACAGGTAAGAATTTAGTGGGTTCCGTATCCATTTCCATTCTAGGAACAATGCGATCAGCTAGCTGACATCCAAAGTCTGTGTGTCAGACTGTTCTGTTCGCTGCTTTGACTCCGCTGTCCATTCAGGAACCATGCCCACCTGCCCTTTGGAGGTTGAGTGCCACCACTTGGCCCTGCCCTCCCCCCCCACCCCACGATCCAATTACCCCATTGCATTTAGGTTTCCCAGTTCAGTGACTGCAATTCCCACTGTGAGGTCTGACCTACAGAGAGAGCGATCATAGCACCCTGCAAAGATGCCAGGGCTCCCCTCACAAATCTACTTCTCACCATAAGGTGAAAGGCATGTGCTCTGCACCTTCCCAGTGTGGGTGAGTAGGTCTCAAATGACAAATCCACTCTAACATTTCAATCTTCCTAAGCCATTAATCCCTTCCTTTACATTAAACCCAGGCAGGTCCAACATTTCTAACTCACTCTCTGTGGGTCTCCTTTTGGCCCACGTTTCAGCCAACTAACCAATCAAACTGTTAGAGCCCTTTCTAACTTCCCAAGATGTCATATTAGAGGCATATCCTCCTCCCTCTGTGCATGTCTGTCTCTGTGTCCAAAGTTCCCCTTTTTATAAAGACACCAGTCATACTGGATTAGGGGCCATCCTAATGATAGCATTTAAACTTGATTACCTCTGTAAAGACCCTATTTCCAAATAAGGTCGTATTACCTTAAGCGGCCACCAGAGATTGTGAACTGCAGTAAGCGGGTGGGGAAATCATGCAGTAAGCGGGTGAAGTACTGGGGGTTAGGACTTCAGCACATTAATTTTGAGAGGACACAATTCAACCCATAACAAACACCATTATCTTTTCATTCTAGTCCTTTGCAGCGATATTTCCAACAGTTTTTCTCCTAGAAAATGGTCCCCAAAATTCCTAATCAGGATTCCTTTTCACCGGGAATTTGTATGGCTATAACCGGGTTCCCTGGGCGCTTCCCCAGGAAGTGTGTGTCTTTGTGGGAAGAATGTTCAACCTAAAAATATAGCAGCTCTTGGCTCTAGAGAATAGAGTAAGTAGCCACTGAGATCTGGCAGTTCCAGAATGTATGGTTGACATTTGGCGGGGGGTAAGGGGTGGTGACAAACATCTGGGCCCCATCATCCAGGAGGAAAGAGGGAGGCCCCCACTAACCCAGTCAGCTCTGTTCTCTCCGTGGAGCTCAGATTTGGAACTAATCTCTCTGATTCTCTTTAACCATTTAGTTTCAAACCTGTGTTGTCTTCATTTTATATCATTAAGTGTTTCTACTGCCACAGGCTAATTTTTTCTTTAATCTAGATTGATGATGTTTGAGGGGAGGACAGGGGCAGGTGGTGTGGATCTTATTGGCCTGTTCTCATATTTTTACAACAAAGCCAGGTGCTGAGTATTTCCTTGGTTACTGAAACCTTCCCACAGTATTTCACCTAAAATATGTATCTGTGTGACCTCTAGGAAACAGTGTTTCAGTGAAGGCATTAGTAGATGGTTCTTACGGTTCATCCTCTAGTAATTTTGTGTCTTTGTTGCATTCAACCTAGGAACAAATGAAATATAAAGCTTTCCCGTGACAAAGCCCATTCACACGCTTTGTTTCATTTTGGCCTCACATCTTTGTACAGTGGGCAAAGCAGGGGTTGGTGTCTCTATTTTACAGAGACTGGGAAGGGTTAAGGAATGAGCCCAAGGTCACACTGTAATTTAAAATCCTGACTCCTTGACGTGGCTCTGAGATGCATACATCTGTGCCCAACCAGAAGAGGAGACGCTGACAGCATGAGCTTCAGATACCAAAAAGCATTTCCACCCAGTCATGCTTAGGTGTAGGGTGTGGGGCAGAGAGTGGAGAAGAAGGGAAAGATGGTACCACAAGTATTGGCAAGGGAGCCGTTTGAGAACCTTGTTCTAGGTAAAACAAATCATAGTCACCGGAATTTATATTTGCACCTAACCTAATGCAGCATTCTCATCGAAGGACCTCGTCTTAGCTGGAAAGTAAGGTGGGACATCACATCTGTTTGAGCTACATCTGACTCTTAGTTCATCCTCTGCACATTTGTGTATATATTGTTTATTGACCAACATTCCTCTTGGTTGTTAAGTCACCGCATGTAAAATCTCTCACATCTGAAAGAAAATTTTAGGGAGAAAATGTACATGCCTTGCTCTAGGACCTTGTCACTCATTTATTTGTGCATAGACAGGTGTTGACAGGCTCTGATGTTGGAGCTGGCAATGAGGTCTCCCTGTGGCCGGAGCTGAGCTGTTCTCTAGAATAAACAGAGTGGGGACAGACAATGACCACAGCCGGTGTGGAAGGTGCCAAGTACTGATGGCTGGGCTGGGACTCAAACTGCATGGGAAAGGAGCCTGGCTTCTAACTTGCTCTGGGTCGTTAGGCAGAATCACTTTACTTTCCAGGCCTGTTTTTTGTTTGCTTGTTTGTGTGGTTGGTTGTTTTTGTTTGTTTGCTGGTTTCATCTGTAAATGAAGGGATGAGACCAGCTGTTCTCTGAGACCTCTTCCAGCTCTGTGATTAATTCTGAGCCTCCATTTGCTCAACAGAAAACCTGTGGTTTTCTTCCACAGCGGTTGTGCCTCTCAGAATATTTGTGTCATCGTACTCTGCAGGAGGATTTCTATGTCTATGCTAGGACTGTCTCTTGGGAATGAGAGACAGGAAACCATCCATCATGACTTAGTAGCTCAGTGACCTTGGCTACTTTCAACTCAGTTTCCTCATCCTCAGATAAGGATATTGGTACCTGTCCTACCTGTATCCCATGGGGTAGTTGTATCAGTGTGAACAAGTTTTTGTAAACTATGAAAGGCTGTCCTAGTGTAAAGGATGATTCTGAATCTAATTTGCTTGGTGGTGGGCTCCATGTCTTACTCATCAAGTACCCAGCAGAACGCCTGGCCCTTGGAAGGTGCTCAGGAAACGTCTGCTCAGTGAATACAAACATGAAAGCGTGAGCAAAGGGTACGAAGCTGAGGATGGGCAAGAAAGACGAGCTATAGAGGAATCAAATCTGCAGTCACATTCCATAAGCACCATCCTCCATCCTCCTCTCACACCCAAAGTGTTCAGGCGTTTACATGGCAAAAAGGGGAAAGCGGAGACTGTCACATTATTCTGTCGCTCAGGGCAGAGGAGCTTCCTGGGGACGTGCAGGGGGGGAAATGCCTGCAGTGGAGGATAGTAGGCTTGCTTGTTGTTGAGCAACAAAGGTGACTGATGAAAAGGAGGACCGTGCAAGCTTCTGCTGGTGCCTGCAGGAGACCTCGCCATGACACTTGGCCTGTTTCTCAGACGCCCTTACTTCTAGGTGGCCCTGCCACTTTGTCAGCCTTGAGCTCCAATGATTGTCTCCCCAGCACAAGACTGAATGAATGAAGGCAAATGCTCTGCTCAGTTTCTCTGCCCTGTGGTCCTGACGGCCAGTGCACACATTGTTTCCTTTTCTCCTGAATCTAGACCCTGAACTCCCGCCCCAGTGAAGCTGCTGCTGAAAGCCCTACTCAGCCTGACACCTGAAGTCTGCTCTTTGGCTTCTCATGCTCTCTGCCCAAGCCCATTGCTAATCAACAAATGCCTTGAGAGGAAATGTAGCAAAGACTGTTAGGCTTTCTTCTGTGAGTCCCCCTTCTGCCTGGAATTTTGGCCCTTAGTCTCTCTCCAAAGCCTTCAGAAAAGCGTCTTGGTATTTTATCGAATGATTCTGGTTGTACTTGGTGGGTTAGTCTGTTACAAACTAGTCCTCTGTAAGCAGAAGTGGAAGTCCATTCGCCGTTTTTTCAAGGCTCCTCAGGTGACAATAGCCAGGATTGAGAGTCTCTGACCCAGGCCAATATTGTCATTGAACAGAGGGGAACAATGACTTACTCAGCCACCTAATATGCTAATACCAGAGCTAAGACTCGAACCCAGGTCCCCCAAAGTGCAGGCCAGTGTCTCGAGAGGCACCCCTTCTGTCTCTATGTCCTTCTACCCTCGTGAGCTGGCCTGTGCTTGGGGCTATGAGATGGACTGGGGGCCCCTCCTCCCCATGCAGCACCCCACCCCTGAGTGGGCAGTGTGGGTGCCCTGGGAGATGTGGTACTTCTGCTCACCCCCCAACCCCCGTTCCCCATACACACCAGGAGCAGACCACCCACTTGTCCCAGACATGCACTCAGCTGTGGCTCTACCCTAATGGGCCGGAATGGCCTAATTACAGCCTGTGGCTTCCTGAGTAATTACGTGCCTCCCCATGACTCCAGAGGATTCTGTTCCCCTCTCCCAACTCCACACCTCAGCCACTGCTGCTCAAGCTGCTTCCTTTGCCTGAACCGGCTCCCTACTGCTCAGAGCGGCACACAGCCCTCCCTTCCTTTGCCCTCTAGCTCTGGGCTGTGTGAGGGGCACCCTGTCCTGGAGAGCGCCTTGCACAGCCTCTGCCCACACGCCTTCCCACTGGGCTAACCATTCCACTACAGTTGTTGACTTCCTCCCCAGCCAGACACAGGTCCTGCCAGCTCTCCCCTCTCTGACGGCATGATTCATAGCTGGCCCAGGAGGCTGTGCTCACCTGAGGAGGGCAGTCCTTTCGGTTACCCCTTCCCTGCTCCCCTTGCTCTGGGCAGCAGCAGGGCAGGTGGCCCTGGCAGTGAGAGCACAGGGGTAGTGGAGAAAGGGCTAGGAGCTCTGGCCACCGCGTAATGAGGGACATAGGCAGCAGGGTGGGGAGCAAGGAGCACGGGTTCCAGAGCTTCTCAGGCCTGCGTGGGAATCCTCTCTCTGCCCCTTCCTGGCTGGTGATCTTGGGCAACTCTCTGCACCACGCTTTCTCATCTGTACAAGGGCCCACGATCTCTGTGCAGTGTTGGGGCCGTTGGGGACACATGTTCACTGCTCTCATCGCCCTTCCCTTCTCCAAGAGAAAGCAGGTCACAGAGGCCTTAGAGAGGGAGGCAGGGGCTGAAGATTGCAGGGCTGTCATAGGCGCACCGACTGGTGCAGGCTTCGTCAACCAGCTCATGACAGACAACAAGGGAAGCCACTGTCAGTAGCCCTGGAAGAAGCCACCCCACTTGATGTCCTCAGGGCGACTGGCTGGGACTTCTGTCTTGGTTCTCAGCGATGGGGTCAGTGGCGGTGGCATGGTGGGGCTGTGGAGAGAGAAGTAACCCTTTCCTTGCTGTCCTCTTTCCACTCATGCTGGGGCTGCAGCTTCTGGGGGAATAGGGGGACAGTGTGACCCAGGCTTCTGCACAAACCTTCGCCCGGAGCATGTGGGCACCCAGCCTCCCCATCCAGGGAAGACACACCGAGAGCTTCCCCAGAAAGAGGAGCCGAGAGGATGGTAGCGAGAAACAGAGAGAGGGCCTTTCTTCTCTGCAGTTCTCCCTCGCTGTTGGCATAGAAACCCTTAGAAATCCTTGCAGCCAGCTGTTGTGCCCTCTCAGGGGCCAGGGAGGAGATGGTGGCATGGGAAGGAATGAGGTCCTGGGAGAGAGTTAGGGGGCTCCAGCTGCACCTGGGGGTCGGGCAGGACAGGGCGTCCTTGTCGAGATGAGACTTCTCAGGCTTTTCCTGAGTCGAGGCTGGAGACGGGGATATGGAAGCCACCGAAGTGGTTGTAAGAAGAGAGAGTGACGAACCAGGGAGGTGGGGACAAGCCCTGGGAACCAGTTCTTGGAGCTGGCAGAGGCTGAGCCTACAACAGCAGGCAGGCCGAGGAGCAGGGACACTGGCAGGAACAGGGGTGACCGTGGAGCTACAGGGGCCCCAAGGAACTGTCGAGTGCAACTCTCAGTTATAGATGAGGGCCTGGGCGCGAATGGGCAGGGACTTGCCATCATCCCCCCATGGCCCTCAGATTCCCGTCCCACTCCACCTTTGAATGGCTCAGCGTTTACCAGCCTCACTTGGCCCCAGAGCCAAGGGCAGAGTTGGGGTGAAGACAGACCAGTAGCTTTGCCAGTTCCCAGCCAGTCCTGCCAGGCTGGGGCGGGGGAGAGGGGACAGTCCTTGCTTGGGCATCTCCCTGTACCCATATTGTTCCATGTTGTTCTGGCCACCTTAATGCGGGGCAGGGCTCACTGTGGCTGAAGGGCAGATCCTGCCTCGGGCAGCTCACAGGCCAGGGCAGTGCCACTGCCAGCCTGATGACAGAGTTCCAGCCTGTGCTGCTGGCAGGCCACATGAGCTGAGCCCACGCAGGGTCACATCTCCGTGGTGTGTGGGAGGTGGGCGTGGCAGGAGGTGGCAGGCAACGGCTGGGCAGAGGTTTTTATTGGCCCCGGTGGGGCTGACTCCGTCTGGGCTCTGATTTCCAGTTTAGATCATAATAAAGGATGGTATTCACAGACACTCTGTTCCACTTAGAAACATTCCGGGAAGGAGACGAGATGGGGAAAAGCAGGGGAGGGGGGCGTGGGGGAGGGAAGGTGGCAGCAGGTGGCATCCGCCAGGATGAACAGCAGTGGTGTCTGCATCTGCCAGGGAGGGGGCCCTGACGCAGAACCGGATCGTGGCCAGTGGGAGGGCTCCCTGCTCTCAGCATACAGGATCCCTCCCCTCTGAGAGCCACCTGGGCTCTGGTTTCCGCTCGGGGACCCCTGGGGATATCACTTCACCTCTCTGGGCTTTAGTTGCCTCCTCTGTGAAACGAAGCAATTGGACTACCTCCACCCAGCTCAAACATTCTAGGATCCTCTTGCCAAGGGGATGATGTAACAGCAGAGTTCTCAGAGAGAGCTGACGGTGGGACTGGACTTTATGTCCCAGGCCATTCCTGAGGCCCCCGGCCCCCACCACCCCGACCCAGTGATCCCTTGCTGAGACCGCCGCAGAAAGACAGGCCCTCGCTGTGCCCTGGGCGCGTGGGGACTAAGGGTGTTCTCCGCAACTGCCCTCCTCACAAGGACAGATGGTTCTCCTTCCTCGGTGCTCCTGAGCATGCTGTTGTACCTTGGGCTGAGGGACACCCATGCTCTGCTTATGTCCTCAGGGTCGGTACAGCTCTGAGAGGTGGAGCCTTGCAGGCCTACACAGCTAGAAGGATATTTAGGTTATCTGACCTCTGACCCCTTCACTATCTTCCGGGGCTTCCACAGTGTAGCAGGGTCCACCAGATAGGCACCAAAGGTTTGTTTGCTCTGTACTGTGACTTCTGTTTTTACATACCAACTAAAAGATTCAGAAAACAATAGCCCAACAGTTCAGAGAAGAGGCTGAAGTGGTGAAGGTGGGCTTCCTGGAAGAGGTGCCCTTTCTCGGGGCTGTGGCAGTGACCACTCACTCACACCGGGAGGCATCTGCTTCTCATGCTTCGCTTTCTTAGCCTTCTCCTCTGGGTCACCTGACTTCATTCTTGGTTCCAGAAGTGTCACAAGGCATGAGCAAAGCCTGGAGTTGGGACTGGGGAGTGGGGTGTGGCGGGAGTGAGTACAGGAAAGACCACGCGGAGGTGTGGAAGGCCTCTGGAGCGGGACAGACCTGGACAGGCAGGCTTGGCCTCTCCGCAGAAGTGTCCGGCCCTCAGTCCCCACCATGAGTGCATGTGGGGCGCTATGGACAAGCCCTGAAGTCAGAATTCTGTGTGCCTACTGTGTACCAGGCTGCATGCTAGACACATACATGTGTCACCTCACAATCCGTGAATGTGCTCATCCCCACTTCACAGATGGTAAAGACGACTTAGAGAAGTCAAGTAACAGGCCTGAACTCCCAAAGCTTACAGTTGGTGGACCTGGGCTTTGCATCTGTCGAATCCTTGGGTGTCACAGGGCCCAGTGTACTGCACCTACTTCATGAGAAAGCCTCGTGAGAGCCACCCCTCATGGACTGACCTCTCCCCTCTCCTCTCTAACCCTAGGTGCCCCCGGCCCTCCAGGACCAAGAGGACTCAAGGGAGATGTAGGCGTGAAAGGGCCTGTTGGTGGCAGAGGACCAAAAGGAGACGCTGGCAGCTTGGGCCCCCCAGGGCCTCAGGGTCCTCAGGGGCAGCCCGGGGATGCCGGACCTGTGGGAGAAAGGGGGCCAGTCGGCCTGCGAGGTTTCCCGGGACTCAAAGGCTCAAAAGGCAGCTTTGGAAGTGGAGGCCCGAGAGGACAGCCAGGCCCCAAAGGGGATGTGGGGCCCCCAGGGCCAGAGGGGCCCCCAGGGTCCCCAGGACCCTCAGGGCCTCAGGGAAAACCGGGAATTGCTGGAAAGACGGGTTCACAAGGTCAGCGGGGGCCCATGGGGCCGAAGGGTGAACCTGGGATCCAGGGTCCCCCTGGCCTGCCCGGGCCCCCAGGCCCACCAGGAAGCCAGAGCCGCTACTGAGCAGGGCCCCAGTCCCAGACACTGCCACACAGAACGCCGGGAAGGGGACTCAGGGCAGAGCGAGCCCACAGAAAGCAAACCTACAGACAGTTGTGGTCCTTTGATTCTGAAGAGGGTTGCCCCGAGGCCTGCCCCTGCACCTTTGGGTTCCCCGGTACTGACTGTACCATAGAAAGCACACACACACACACACACACACACACACACACGCATATGTGTGTGCACACATGCATTTCCCTGCTGGCCAGGGGGACCAACTGGGTTTCCCTGGCTGGGCAGGAGGAGAGGGCAGAAGAAGAACCCCCTCTCCAGTGACTGAGCCTGCCAGGGCGGTGGCTACCTCGGGAGGAAGGTCTTGAATCTGTCTCTGAATTGGTGACCAACTTGAGTCTTTTCAGCATCTTCACACCCTTACCAGCCAGCAGTTTTCTGGGGTTGCCAGCAGTTGAAGAGACCCAGGAAAACTTTTGCAGGAGATTATGATTCAAACTCTAGTAACAAGGTGGGTTTGGCAACCGCCAGACCCTCCCTGTAACTATGGGAGCAGAGCCCCGGGACCTGCCTGTCTCACAGAGGACAGAGAAATGCACCAGGGCCGTCATGCTCGAGCCCTGGGCACTGCGCCCAGGAGCACAGCAATTTTTTTTTTTTCATGCCTCCAGAAAATTCCTCGCTTTATCCTTGCCTCCGCCTCTCAGGAGCATTCCAGAAGGAATCCAAGCAGGAGTTTCACCTGCACGGGACATTCTCTAGGCTCTGGAGAATTCTGCCAAAGTGGTGCCCAGGCCCTGGAAACTGGAGGAGGGCTGCTGGAGGCTGTGGCCACTGGGCTGCCTATGAAGCTGTCCCCCTTGATGTCCATTCCTGGGGTGGGCCCCTCTGTGGTGGCTGTGGGAGGACTGGCCCCTGATAACAGGGCAGCTGTCTCTCCTGCACTCATGTTCCCTCCTGCCCACAGCTGCTCGCTGACCTCACCCCACCATGACCCAGAATGGCCTGAAGTCCCTCTGCATGAGTGGCACAACTGAACGAGCAGGGAAGGGCCTGATTGTCCACAGGAGGCTCATTTGGACGTCACCCGTCGCCCACCTCCAACTTCCCGTGCACCGTGGCAGAAAGGAGCCGACGGACGTTCCCCCAGCAGGAAGAAGGCCGCCCATAGGCTCAACTCACTGTGAAGTGGCCCTGCCTTTGTGTTCCAGCAGAGCCCGACCAAGCCTGGGGTGGGGCATGGAGCTGTGGCCTCCCCAGCCTGACTCAGATACCAGCCCCTCTCCCCATTCCAGCCTTAATGCCACCTCCCTTCTCGTGATAGATGTGCAACTGGTTTGCACTCTCACCCGTCCCCACTTCCATGTAATTCTCCCGTCTACATATACTATCGTGCAACATACTATTACTGACTCAGTAAAGAGCTGTTTCCAGGAAGGAGGTGTCTTCTGATCCTTTCTGCCCAACTGGGGCATGATGCCTCCAGGGGCTCCTCCTCACCTGGTTTTTGAAGAGGAATCAGTGGACAAGGGGTAACCTAGATACTCAGTCCCCCTGTGGAGTCTGGGCCGAAACCCCTGGCCCCTCACTCCGGAAACACTGAGCTCTGCTAGGAATTCACAGTGGTCCTCCTGGGACGAAGCGTGTCTGAGGGAATCAGCCATGAAGAGCAGGAGCCCAGTGGGAAACAAGCTGAGCTTTATCAATCTGGCAATAGGGCCCTAGAGCTTTTTGACCAAAATGAGCCTGGAAAATAAGGTAGACCTGGACACCTGACTGATACCTCTTACTTCCCCCTTTTGTCTCTAAGACAAGGAAATAAAACAGAAAGAAGGAAAAGACCAGGCCAGACCTGCCCATGGGGCCTGGCTCTCCATGGTCCACAGGAAACAAAGGACCGCTGGGTCTCCTGTGAATCACCGGCCTCCTCCAGGAAGCAGGAGTGCATCAGGGAGCCCTGCCCTCAGGGACCAGCTTTTACGGCGCAGGTCTTAGTCCCTTGGGGCTGCTATAACAATACCATAGACTGAGGGGCTTATAAACAACAGAAATTTATTTCTCATAGTTCTGGAGGCTGGAAGTCCAAGATCAAGGTGCCAGGTCTTCTGTCTTGCAGGTGGCTGCCTTCTTGCTATATGCTCACATGGTTGGGAGAAAGAGTTGTAGGGGGGAGAGAAAAGAGGGCTCTCTTCCCCCTCTTAGAAGGTCACAGTCCTGTTGGATTAGGGCCCCACCCTTAGGACCTCATTTCACCTTTATTACCTCCTAAGACCCCATCTCCAGATACAGTCACATTGGGGGTTAGGGCTTCAAAATATGGACTTTGTGGGGACACGATTCAGTCCACAGGCCCCGGCAGTGGTTGCCATTCCATAAACATCAGCCATTATCATGACGGTCTTCAGTCTCTAGCTCCAGAGCTTCTTGAATCTCTGTCACCTCCCTCTGTAGATGAGTGGCCAGGACTGGCACCCCCTGTCCACCCCCACTCCCACATTTCCTGCACGGTTAGAGCCAGGACTGAGCTGGGAACCATCGGGCTCAACTGCTTTTCAAGTGAGAAACCAAAGGCTGAGAGCAAGCGGAGGGGTTTACTGCCCATCCGGGACTAGAGCTCGGGTCTCTTGGTTCCTGATCAGTGCAATTTCTCATGTCTGGTTTTGCCACAACGCCAGTTCTCAGGCCAGTTTGCCGTCGGATAGGACGACTGGGCAGCTTCTGCGGCACATTCCCCAGAAAACACCCCCACGCCATCCCTCTCTGTCTCACCTCATCAAATAGCCCCTGGTACTAATGTGACCATTCTGAATCATAGTACTAATGGGCCGTTATAGGTACTGTTGAAAATCCCAAAAGCTGACCACGGGAGTTGGCAGGGCAGGCAGTGAGAACCGTAAAGCTTGTAGTAAACACTGTGAGTCAGTATGTTGTTCTGTGCATAAACTCGGTGAAAAGGATCCAACTGCATCTGAGTGGGGAGATTGGGTGGGCTCCACAATGGAGTCCCTTCGTGGACGTGGAACCAGGGCAGGTTGTGCTTCTTCCCTGCTGGGCCCTTCATTCGTTGTGGGACTGTAGGCCCCTCTCTGACCTTCAGTTTCTTAATCAAGAAACGGAGAGGGGCCCGGTCATGACTCCTTCTGGGAGACATATGGAATGTTCCGGATTCCTCTGTCCTGCAGTTCTAACCAAGGGCTTTTTCTCCTGTCTGGCTTGGTGGCTTTCCTGGAACTTGCCAGGGCCAAGGCAGTAGGAGAGTCTGAACCCAGACTGAGAGGAGATGGCTGGTGGGATTGCAGTCACTGGATTAAAATCATGGCCTTTGCAGGTGGGGTGTTTTAATCCCGACCAGATTTGCAAAGCCTTGAAAGAGCTCTTGGGCCTCCTTCTAAGGAAAGCCAGGGGGGGGCTTTCCAGAGGCCACAGGCCTGGAGCAAGTCCTTGAACAGCTCTAAAAACCCCAGGCCTCTCCACCATTCCTCTCAGCGGTGTCACTGCCCCTCCAGCAGGGATAGGACAGGGGGCCGGGCAGAGTCTCCAGGCCTTCCTCCAGCTTCTCTTCCCTAGGAGGCGCTGAGCTGGCAATGTCTGCTGCACCAGCCCTGGACACACCTGTCCAAACAGAGCCATGGGAGAGGACAGTAGAGAGCTGAGAAACAGGGCCTGACCGTGCAGCACATTCCAGCAGGGCTGGGCTGGGCTGGCAAGGGGCTGCCAGGACACACAGGCAGGTGGCCTGCTGATCAGCCTCCTGGGGACTGCGGGCTCTGCAAAAGCACAGGTCATTTGTTTTCCTTGCGTTCACCTGTCTAGTCCTTTTGTTTTCTTTTCAACACTTCAAAGTGCAGCGCTCCGTGTTTGATGTGGTAGGAGGCGTGCAAAGGTTGGTGCCGTGCTCTCAGCGAGGACAACTGCCCAGGAGACCATAAAAATGCAGACTGTGGGCCTCCACCCCAGACCCACGGCTTCAGAATCCCAGAGAGGGGGTGAGAGAAGAGGAGTGAGGGGGAGAATTCCCCAGGGAAGTCTGATTTCCCACATGTGTGAGAGACAAAGAAAGGAAAATATTATTTTTTGGATTTAAGTATACTCTCTCATCTGATCCTCACACACTAAATGTAATTTCATTTGATGGGTCAGAAAAGTAAAGCAATTCACTCAAGGCCACGTAGATGTTACATGAATTTGAACCCAGGATGTACGGAAGCCAGCTGTCCTGAGCTACTTCTTACAGAACAGTGGGGTTGGGGATTCAGTGGGGCCTGTGTTTTGCACCTGAGAAAATCGAAATTTTCAGAAACGGACTTGCTTGAGGTCCCAGAGTAGGCTAGTGACAAAGCTGTAACAAGGTCCCAAACCTCTGGGCTGCCAGGCTTCCCACAGCCTGGCTGCCTTGACACTAAACATACCTAGGGATTAGCCAGAACAGTGCAGCAGTCAGAGGTAGAAGCGTGCTTCCCCCCCGTGAAAGCTGAAGGCTTTGAGAAAGAAGCTGCGTGCGACCCTCAGCGAGGCTGCTCACCTCCCTGTGGCCTTTTCCCTAAACGCAAGGTCTCCAAAATGGGTGCCCAACTACACCTTCCAGGGTGAGGAACAAACTATTAAATATTAAAACGTCTTCTTATGTTTCATCCATTTGAGGTCACACTTTGTTTTCACATAATCAGATCTGACAGGAAGTCAGCCAAAAAGGTTGGAATGACCAAGAATCCAAATTGAAATTGAATTTGTATTTACTATCCTTAGTGATAAACATCACGCTAAGGGCAATTATGCCTTGAGAAATTAGTCAATAATAGAAATACAGAACATAATTTATAAATAAATAAATTTACATATATTAGGAGAATTAAAAATGATCAAAAAATATTAATAATGAGGGGGCGAGTGACCAAAATATTTGAACACCACTGCCCTGAGCCAGCTCTGTTGCTTCTGACATTCTCGCTTGTGATAAAGCAGAACTCCCTCATGTGGGAAGGGGGAAAAAAACCTCCACATGATGATTTTACCCAGATTTGGAATCTGATGGTTCCTTTTTCTTCTGAACTCCCAGAACCTCTAAATGCCCCAGACGCCTGACCTCCCAAGTTTACAATGTGGAACTTGCTTGCTCCCCATCATCCATCATTGTCCTTATTTTAGCTTCACAGAGCTCCCTTCTTCCAGACATAGAAACTTTAAAAAACTTAATAGACAGTGTGGGGATCCCGCTGAATTTGTTCACTCATTCAACAAGTAGTTATTGAGCTGCAACTAGCTGCAGCATACCATATTCCGTAGGGAGACGTGAGCTCCAGAATCATTTTAGCTTCCTGCCCAGGAATATTTTTCAAATCACCTCACAAAGAAGTGGGGCCCAAACAGAGAACAATGGTCTCACTGGGGGTAGGAATAGAGGTTGTAGGTTGAGGCTGCCAAGGCAACTAGAATCAGGTACCAGACAAGATACTGGGTAGAAAGGAGCTGTGCAGAAAAGGAGCTCCAGAAATCTTGAGAGTTCCCTGGCGTGGTTGGCTCAAATGTGCAGGGTAAGACTCTGTGGCTATCTGTGAGCTGACTCTAGACCCACAGCAACAAAGCCTAAAAACAACATTTTTCTTTCAATAGCTGATAGGATAAGTAAATATAAAAGCAGTAAGAATATAGGAGATTTGGACAATACTATCAACCAATTTGACATCATGATGTGAGAAAAACACTGCACCCAACAAGAGGTGAATAGTCATTGTTTTCAAGGGCAGATAAGGCATTTACCAAGACAGAGCATAATGTGGGACATAAAAGAAGTATCAATAAATTCAAAAGCATTCAAGCCATATAGAATATATTCTCTGACCACATGGAATTAAATTAGAAACAAATACAGAAAGATATCTGTGAAATCTCCAAATAAATGGAAACTAAACAACACACTTGTAATTGCCCTTGGGTCAAAGGAAACCACAAGAGAAGTTAGGAAGTATTTTGAGCTTCATTAAAATGAAAAAAAAAAAAAAAACTTCTTAACATATCAAAATTTGTGTGATATAGCTAAAGCAATGCTTGGAGGGAAATTTATAACATTAAACACTTATATTAGAAAAGGAAAAAAGCTCTCAAATCAATGATCTAAATTTCAACGTGCAAAAAACTAGAAAAACAAGAGCAAATTAAATGCAAAATAAATGGAAGAAAAGAGATAATAATAAAAGAAAAAGAAAAAACAAAATATAGAGGAAAATTCATAAAACAAAATGCTGGTTCTTTGAGAAGATCGATAAATGGATAAGCCTCTAATCAGACTAATCAGAAATAAGAGACATAAATTACCACTACCAAGAACAAGAATGGGGCCATTATGACAGATCCTACAGACATAACAAAAATAATAAGGGCATATTATGAACAACTTTAAGCCAAAAAAGTCATCAACTTAGATGAAATGGACAAATCTCTTGAAAAACATAAACTACCACACCTCACTCAAGAAGAAATAGATAATAGTAAATATGAATAGCTCTGTAACTATTGAAGGAATGGATTTTAGTTAAAATATAACTTCCCACAAAGAAAACTCCAGACCAAGATAAGCTCACTGATGAATTCTCCCAAACTTTTTAAAAAACAAATTCTATACGAACTCTTTCAGAAAATAGAAGAGGAGGGAACACTAGCCACTCATTCTATGAGTCTAGCATTACTTTGATAACAAAACTTGATACATATTATAGGAAAAGAAAGTCATTATACGAAAAAGAAAACTGTAGCTTAATATCTTTAGAACACAGAAGCAAGATTTCATAACAAAATTTTAGCAAATTGAAACCAACAATATATATATGACAAATAATATATCATGAATGAGTTTTATCTCAGGATGCAAAGTTGTTTTACATTCAAAATCAATATAATTCACCACATTAATAGAAAATAAATCATCACGATCGTCTCTATAGATGCAGAAAAACATCTGAAAAAATGTAAAATTCGTTTGTAAAATATCCGCACAGCACACTAGAAATAGAATGAACCTTTGTTAGTCTGATAAAGACCATCCTAAAAAAATAAATAAATAAACCCTACCACTAAAAAAGCATATTTAATGGTGAAAGTCTTAATGTTTTCCCCTAAATCAGAAAAGAGGCAAACATGTATGCTTTTATCACTTTGAGTTAACCATGTATTTGTGAGGCTATCCAATGCAATAAAGCACATAAAAGAAAAAAGGAGATAACCATATTGAAAAGGAAGAAGCAAAACTATTTTTAATTGAGGACAGCTTGATTGCCTATGTAAAAAATCCTAAGGATTTACCAAAAAAAGCTACTAGCAGTAATGAGTAAACATACAAAGTTGCAGAACACAAGGTCAATGTGCAAATATCAATTGTATTTCTATATGCTAGCAAGGCACAATCAAAAACTGAAATAAAAAACAATAACAGAATAGGATCAAAAACATGAAATACTTAGTAATAAATTTGACAAAAATATGTGTAAGACCTGAAACTTAGAAAACTGAAAATTATAAAACATTGCTTTGAGAAATTAAGGAAGACCTAAATAAATATAGATACTGAAAATGTTCATGGATCAGAAGACTCACTATTGTTATAATATGAGTTTTCCACATTGATATATAGATTCAATATAATCTTAATAAAAATCCCATCAGGATTTTTTTTAGAAATTGATCAGCTGATTTTAAAATTTGTTTGGAAATGCAAAGGACCTAGAAGAGCCAAAAGAATTTTTAAAAAGAAGAACAAAGTTGGAGGACTCACACTACACGATGTACAAAGCTATAGTAATCATGATAACATGGTATTAATGGAGATAAACTTAGCAATCAGTGGGACAGAATAGAGAGTTCAGAAATAGATCTACATATATATTGTCTATTGATTTTCAACAAGGGTGCCAAAGCAATTCAATGGAGAAAGAATAATCTTTACAACAAATGGTTCTAGGAAAATAGTATAATGATATATAATATATGAAATATGACCCTTCTCTCACTACATAAAAATTAACTCAAAATAGATTACAGACCTAAATGTAAAAGCTAAAACTATACAACTTCTAGAAAATGCAAAATGCAATAGAAGAAATTTTAGTGACAGTGAGTTTGGCAAAGATTTCTTCAACGTGATATTAAATGCAAAAACATAGACTATAAAAGTCATTTTCATATAAACGAAGCCTAGCAAGTTCATCACCAGTACCTGCACAAAAAAAAAAAAAAAAAAACAAGTGTTAAGGAAAGATCTTCAAGTTGAAAGGAAATGATACCAATTAGAAACGTGACTTACACACACACACACACACACACACACACACACACATATACACACACACCAATGAAGGTTGCCATAAATACTAAGTTTCTGGATATTAAAAACTTTTTATTTTCATTTCTTAATTTATTTAAAAGAAAATTTATTGTTAAAGGGAAAATCATCAAAATGCATTGTGAAGTTATTACATGCATAAAAGTAAAATGAGTGATAATAGGGCACAATGGAAGGGAAGTAGATAAGTGTTACATTCTTACATCATATCTGAGTGAAGAAAATATTAATTCAAAGTAGGCTATGATAAACTAAGGATGTATACTGTAATTCTTATAGCAACCACTAAAAAGTAAAGCCAAGAGCCAGAGTTCAAAAGTAAATCAAGGAGATGAAAGTCTAAAAATACTCAATTGATCTAAAAATAGATAAGAAAAGGGAGTAAATGAGTGAAAAACAGGAAAAATTAAAAAAAGAAAAATATAGACTTAAACCAATTATATAATAATTACATTAAATGAAAGTGAACTAAATGCTCCAATTAAAAAAACAGAGAATGTCAGCTAGATTGAAAAAGTAAGACTTAATGATACACTGCTTGACAGACAACACATTTCAAATATAAAAAAGATAAACAAATTTTAAAAAATGAAATCAATATACCTTACAAATACTAATCACAAAAAAGCTTGAATGGCTATATAAATATCAGACAAAGCAGACTCCAAGACAAGGACAATTATCAAAGATAAAGAGACACTTTTTTATATACATATTTAAAACATCAATTCATCAAGAAAATATAAAAATTCTAAATGTGTAAAAATATAGTAACAGAGTTTCAAAATATCTGAAGCAGTAACTGACAAAATTAAATACTCAATTGTAGATGGAGGTTTAACATTAGTCTCTCAGTAAATGATAGAACAAGTACACAAAAAAATCAATAAGGCTATAAAAGATCTGAATTATGTCAATCAACTTGACATAATTAACATTTACAGAACACTAGAACCAACAACTTCAGAATATACAATATCTTCAAGGGCACATGGAACATTCCCCAAAATAGACCATATGGGCTATAAGATAACTCTCAATGAATTTCAAAAGAATGAAGTTATACTGACAATATTCTCTCTCCACAATGTTATTAAATTAGAAATCAATAACAGAAAAATATATATAAAATCCACAAATCCTTAGAAAAAAATTTAAATCCCTACACGTCTAAATAATCATGAGTTAGAGGGAAAATAAATCACCAGGGAAACGAGAAAACATTTTGAGATAGTATTGGAAGACTTGTACATTCTCCCCAAATTTTATCTATAGTCAATGCAATCCCAAACAAATTTCCTGCAAGTTTTTTTGTAGAAATTGAGAAGCTGCTGCTAAAATATACTTTTAAAATATAAATGACCGAATAGCGAAAAAAGAAATGAAAAAAAATTATTGAAAAAAATCAGTTTGGAGGACTTACATTGCCTGATTTCAGTAGTTACTATGAAGATACAGTAATCAAGACAGTATGATATTAGCACAAAGCTAGACAGGCAAATGGAACAGAATAGATCAGAAATGAGCTCAATATTAAATAATCAATGGATTTTTTTTTTACAAAAGCACCAAAGAAATCAATGAGAGAACGATGACAAAAGTGGCGTGGAACGATTAGATATCCATATGGGAAAAAATATATCTTGACCTGAATCTCATACTATACACAAAAGTTAATTCAAGATAGATAAATATAAAAGCTAAGATTATAGAGCTTCTAGAATAAAATACAGGGAAATACCTTCATGATATTTGGGTGGCAAAGATTTCTCAGCTAAAATAAGAAAAGCATTGACCATAAAAGAAAAAACTGATAAACTAGATTTCATAAAATTCAAATCTGCACGTTAAGAGATCCAGTTAAGTAAATAAGCTATGTTACACATTGGGAGAAAATGTTTGACAAATAATTTATAAATAGGATATATAAATACCTCTTGCAATTCAGTAATAAGAAGATAAACAACCCATAAAAATGGATGAAATGCTTGAACAGACACTTCACAAAAGATATTAGTGCAGGAGAAGATGGTCAACATCATTAGTGATCAGGGAAACACAAATTAAAACCACAGTGAGATACCACTGTACACCTCTTAGAATAGCTACCCTGTTTCCCTGAAAATAAGATCTAGCTGGACCACCAGCTCTGATGTGTCTTTTGGAGCAAAAATTAATATAAGACCCGGTCTTATTTTACATTATATTATATAAGACCTGGTGTTATATTATATTATATTATATTATATTATATTATATTATATTATATTATATTCCCAGTCTTATATTACAGTAATATAAGACCAAGTCTTATATTAACTTTTGCTCCAAAAGACACATTAGAACTGATGGTCCGGCTAGGTCTTATTTTCGGGGAAACACGGTATTAAAAAGACCGACCATACCAAGATTTGGTGAGGATGTGAAGCAATGGAAACTCTCATACACTGCAGGTAGGAATATAAAATAATACAAGCACCTTGGAAAACAGTTTGGTAGCTCTTTAAAAAGTTAAACATATACCTATCAGGTGGTTCAGCCATTCCACTCCTAGGAACATATTCAAGAGAAATAAAAACATATCCAAAGAACACTTGTGCAAGAATATTCATAGAAGATTTGTTTATAATAGCCAAAGAGTAAAACCAAACCAAATATCCATCATCAGGAGAATGGATAAGCAAGTTGTGGTACATCCATACAATGGAATTCCACTCAGCAATAAAAAGGAAAATGTTAGCGTTAGACACAAAAATATGGATAAATCTTAAAATAATTATGCTGAGTGAAAAGAGCCATACCAAAAACAAAACAAAACAAAACAAAAACAAACAAAAAACACAGTGTTTGATTCCATTTATATAAAATTCTAGAACAGGCAATACAAATTAAGGGGTGGTAGAAATAGGATTAGTGGTTACTTAGGGTAGAAGTGGGGTGTAATTGACTGTAAAGGGGCCTGAGAGAATTTTTCTGAGGTGATGGAAATGTTCTATATATTGATTAGAGATGGTGATTTATATAGGGGTATACATTTGTCAAAATTCACCAAATTATGCACTTACAATGTATTCATGTTATTGTATGTAAATTACACATCAATAACACTGATTATAAAAAAACAACTAGGATACCTACCACATGTTACTCACTAGAATAATTAAAGTTAAAAAGACTTAACGTGTCCAACGATAGTGAGGATATTCCCCATAGGAGTGCAAAATGGTAGAACCTCTCTGGAAAATGGTTTGGCAGTTTCTTATAAAGGTAAACACACACCTACCCTATGATTCAGCACTTCCACTCCTAGGTATTTACCCAAGAGAAATAAAAACATATTCCATAAAAAGACTTGTACAAAAACATTCATAATAGCTTTCATCATCATTGCCCAAATCTCTGGAAACAACCCAAATATCCATCAACAGAGGAATGGATAAATAAATTGTGGTATTTTCATGCAATGAAATATGAATTACTCAAAATGAAGGAGAAAGGGAGGAGGAGAGAAAAGGATAAAGGAGAGAGAGAGAACAACAAAAACACAAAAGCAACATCATAGAAAACATACAAGCACACAACACTGAAGAAAAGGTAGACCCAAAAGAGCACATAGCACAGATAACATGATTCCATTTGTATTTCTACATTTAAATTGTAGAAGAGGCAAAGCTACTCTACCACGCTCAAGATCAGAATAGCTGCCTCAGGTTGTGCAGGCGAAGATCAGGGAGTGACAGAGAGAGTGTAGGACAAGTTTCTGCTGTCGTGGAAAAGGTCTACATATTGATAGACGTGTGATTTATACAGATGTATGCATTTGCTAACACTCATCAAACTATACACAGATGTGTGCATGAATTAACTCTCAATTTTTAAAAATCTTAAAAAATAGAAATTCACTTCCAAAAGCTCACGAATCAAAAAGGAAAGTTTAATAAAAATTAGGTTGAAATAGATATATAAAATACTTGAAAGCTATTTTATAAGAAAAGACTGATTCTCAGAAGCTGAGGCATGTAGCTGAGGCAGGACTAGGAGAGAAAACACTTACCTTAGAAAAATAAGAAAGGCTAAAATTAATGAGCTAAATGTCCAACTTAAAAAGTTTGAAGAAGTACACCATAACACACATAAAGAAAGTAGAAGAAGGAAATAATAAAGGGCAGAAGTTAATGAAATGGGGAAAAAGAAGGTTTTGAATAGAGAGGATCAAGAAAGCCAAAAGTTGTTTTTTTTAAAGACTAATAAAATTGATGAATCCTAAGAAAAATGAAAGAAGGCATAAATAAAGAATATTAGTAATGAAAAGATGACATAAAGAGGAAATGTTATAAACATTTGATGCCACTAAATTTGAAAACTTACTTGGAACAAACAAATTCATAGGAAAATGTAACTCACCAAAACTGACCCTAGAAGTAGAAAACATGAATATTGCGAAACCGTTAAAGAAATTGAATTGGTGGTTTAATACTATATTCCCACAAAGGAAACACCAGGCCCATGCACAAAAAGACCTAAGGCAAATTCTACCAAAACATTCACAGAACACACTATTGCAATCCAACATAAATTCTTCCAAAAAGCAGAAAAAAATAGGGAGCATTTCCCAACTTATTCTATGAGGATAGAAACCCTTGTTACCAAAACCAGAGAAGAAAATAGATAAAGAGATGTAGAAAAAGCATTTAGTAAATTAAGCATCCATTTACGACTTTTAAGAAATCTTATCAAACTAGGAATGAAAGGGAACTTTTAAACTTAAAATATAGTATCTATCAAAAAGTCCCCAGCAAACATCTTTTATAAAGGTGAAAAACTGAATTTATTCCCTTTAAGAAAACCAGACATTACATACCTCCTGATATGATGCAATAGAAAGTATCCAGCACCACCTACATAGACTTGCCAAAGAAAAGAAAATTGATCTTGACCCTAAGTGTTATCAACCTTCTCGATCTATCTTCCAGTTTGTATACAATAGCTCCAAAGAGAGAAACATGTTAACACCACCATCGTGATCTTGAGGTGTTGGCCAGTCCAACCCAGAATGACTCAGTATCTTCGACAAATAAATGGCATGGGAAAAATAAAGAGTAGATTATTTAGATTAGATTAAAAGAGACTTACATTCCACTTTCGGGTAGTAACCTGAAGAAAACAAAAACACTAACGGGAAAGATATATGCACCCCCATGTTCCTTGTAGCATTGTTTACAATAGCCAAGAATGGAAAAGTCCTAAGTGTCCATAGATGGATGAATGGATAAAGAAGAGGTGGTACATATACATGATGGAATATTACTCAGCCATAAAAAAGAATGAAATCTTGCCATTTGCGACAGCATGGATGGACCTTGAAGGCATTATGTAAGTGAAATACTTCAGACAGAGAAAAACAAATACCATGTGATCTCACGTATATGTGGAATATTAAAAAAAAACACAGGCTCATAGATACAGAGATCAGATTGGTTGGTCGCAGAGGTGGCGGGGGGAGGTGGGCAAAATACATGACAGGGGTCAATAGATACGAATTTCCAGTTATAAATAAGTCCTGGGGATGTAATGTGGTAGCATGGCAAATAGAATTATTTAATATTAAATTGCATATTTGAAAATTGCTAAGAGAGTAAATCTTAAAGTTTTTATCACAAGAAAAAAAAATTCTGTAACTACGGGTACATATATTGATAGAAGCTAACTAGACTTATTTCAGTGATCATTTCACAATATACAAAACTATTGAATCATGTTGTGCACCTGAAATTAATATAATATTGTATGTCAATTATACCTCAACTTTAAAAAAGACATAAAATTAATCTTTTAAAACTTAGTTGAAGAGAGAGACTTAAGAGACATAGCAACCAAATGCAATGTGTGGACTTCAGATTTTAATTCAAATCAACCAAGTTATAAAGATTTTTTTTTTGAGAAAATCACAGAAATTTGAACCCAGATTTGTTATTAGACCATATTAAGAAATTATTAAGTATGATAATGTATCTCTCCAGGCTCAAATCCTGCCTATCTTGCAAACCCAGCTCAAATGCTACCTACAGCATCCACTCCTTCTTCTTCAGGTAACAACACCTATATCTTCCTTTGTATAAATACCTATAATCACTCCGTGTCCTTCAGATGGGGTTGACCCCACACCCCCATCCCCCCAGAGGTGGACTAGTGACTCAGGTCTGACCAAGGAGAATACCGTTGCTCTGACCACACTCATTGCAGGAATGGGCATGTTACCCAGACAGGACCAGTTAGCTAAAGCCTGGCACCTCCAGACTTTTGCTGGAAATATTAGAAAAGAGGCACTTCCTCCTTATGGCGTAGCCAAGTCAGGAGACTAAAAGCGTGGAGTTGCTGTGGCCATTTGCCTAAAACTGAGAGAAGACACTGTCTAAGAAAGAAGCCACAATAAGCAAGCAAAGACTCAGAGCTTGATGGTAATATTATAGTCCCTGAATATAGTCACACACCCTCCCGTCAAACCAGTCTCCCCCCTCCAACTTCCAGTACATTAATTAATAAAATAACCAAGAGAAAGAGAGAGAGAGAATGCAAATATGCATATTTAGGGTCAAGAACAAAGGTGTCTGCTGCTATCAGCACTTGTATTCAACATTGAACTAGAGGCCTATAAATTTTAATAAAGTGAGAAAAAGAAATAAATAGTAAAAAGCATAGGAGCTGACATATGGTAACACAAGGTAAGAGGCATAGGATGTCTGAGATATTTTTTGCTTCTTATTTTCTACAATGATGGGCTAATTCAGTCAACATCCTTTACCTTGCCATTCGCCTTTTACCATGAACTTAACAACCTGGCTTTCGTGTGATGATATGCCTGCCAGTCAGGGGATTCTTATCCACTCCCACAGCCCACCTGCCTGCCTCCCCTCCCCTCACACACAATAACTCAGAGGAGATTTTCTTTGGTCCCTTCTCTTCCCTACTGACCAGGAAGCAGAACAAGGCTGCAGCCTGGTGGGGGCATGGAAAAAAGCATGCGCCTGGTGTCTAGATTTAAATCTCAGCTCCAAGCCGTGCGACTTTCTGAGGCTCACTTGCCTCATCTCTAAAGTGAGAATAATAAAAGCTCTCCAGAGGGTTGTTGAGATTTCAATGACATACCGGACGTGCAGGTCCCCAGCACACTTCCTGGCATACTCTGGTCTTTCCGCCTCCATGCTTGTTGTTGTTCTCCTGAGAGCAACCAGGGTTTTTGGTTTTGTTTCAACATAAATCAGACCACATCCATTCAGTGCCTAAAACCCTTCCAGCAGTTTCCCATCACACTTAGTGTGTAAAACCCATACTCTTTTAACTAGGCTCACGAGGCTCAGCCAGATCTGGACCCTGCTGACTTCTCTAACCTGTCCGTCTGCCCCTCACCGCCCCAGACATAGTGACATAGTGACACTGATCTTCCCCAAACAGGCCAGGCAGGTTCCATTCTCAGGGTATGAACACTCGTGGATTTCACTGCCTGGAACTCTCTTCCCCATGAACTTCATATGGCTGATTCCTACTCATCCTTCAGAACTCCACTCAAAGGTCAAAGCAGGGGGAGAAATTAATCGCATGGGGATGGGTGAGCTGCAGACGGAGCATTTCACACCTACTGCTCTCCCTGTAATGATCTGGGTACAGAAGTGCTTTTCCAGCAGACTGTAAGTCCTTGAGGACGGCACTGTGTTTCATATGTTCATCTCTGCTTCTCCAGAATGGAGTGCTAAATCTATGTGAGGTACCAGGCGCTAAATACAGCCCTAGGCTAGTAACTTCAAGAGAGCCAGTCCTGGGTTACTTGTCTGACCAACTGGGTCAGTTATTACTAGGCTATTTTCTCTCAGTCCCAAACTCTGCACTCCTCTGTACCTGATTTAGGATGCTGGGACTCTGCCAGCCTCATTTCTCTTACCTCCCTGGCTCCCCGTTATGCTCTTCCCAGAGGGGGCACTAGATAGAGACAGCAAGACTGGAGGAGAAAAAGGAGTCACTCTTTCCTATCAGCCTCCTGTGAGCGTTGGGTTCTGCTCAGCATCACCCCAACCTCCCTTCTTCACCTGTACAGCAGCTGAATCCAGTTCAACGTTTGTTCAGCACAAAACCTGTCTTATTGCACCCTCTCTCCCCTGTTGGAGACACCAGCTGGCTGGTGCCCCTTCTCAGAGGGCTGGATCCCCTTTTCCAAGCTCAGAGATCCCAGCATCAGTGGAGCCCTGCCCCTGTCCTCAGACATCTGAGTTTCAGATTCATGGACCCCTCCTCCAAGTTTCCGAGTTTTAATAATTCAATCTCATCCCTTTGTTCTACCAGCGTGGGGGTGGCAGCTGCTTCCTACAGTTGCTGCCTCCATACCTTAGGGTTCTCTCCTTGCCTTTTCCCTAATGGACAACTTGATACCAGTCAACACTTCTTTGCATTCAATGCTCCCTATTGAGTAACTGGTGTGGTTTCTGCTCCTGAGTGGACCCTGAAGATACAGCAAACCTGGAAGTAAAGAGTGAGAAAGCAGACCATTCTGTCAAGTCTGGGGCCAAGAAGACCAGAGACTACTCCATTGGAAACCTGGTGGGCTTGTTGAGGTTTCAGGTAGGAGAAAACTCTGAGCGGGGATAAGGCGGGACAACAGAAACAAGTCTAAGAAACTTTCATTGCTTCAATATGTTCATTGAGTGCCTCATGTACTTTAGGTGTTCTAACTAAAAACGATGAACAGAAATGGATTCTGTGGCTAGTCACTGTACCTGCAATTAGGGACCTGTGTATGGTTTGGACTCTAAAATTATTTCCACTTACAGGAAGGACTGTTTTGTTGTACTCATGATTGATGGTCAGTGATGACATAACTGGGAAAAAGGGATAGAAAGGACCCAAGATAAAGGGGAAAAAACTGCTGAAGTCCTTGATGGTGGCCCAAAAAAAAAAAACGCCCACAACCCCCCGCCCGCCTCCCCAAAAACCTTAAGGAACAGGAAAAGACAAAGGAAAGATTTACCATCGAAAACCCACTTCTCCCTTATCTATGCATTTTATTCAAGTTTTCTTTCTACTTACTAATACTTCTTCCTAACCCAGCTGGTGGTAGGCTGGGAGGCAGAGGTGAGAAGGAGAGAGCAAAGTTTCAGAGCTGCAAAGCCCTAGAGAGGAGACAGCAAGATGCATGATTGGACGCTGTGGGTATGGCTGGAGGCGCAGGGAGGGAGCAAATGGACTCCGTGCTTTTCAGACTCGCTTAAGAGGAGAAATCGTACCCAAATTTCAATTATAAACTAGACTAGGGAGGGCCAGAAAGGGGGCTTCCAGGGCACTGGCAATATTCTATTTATTGATCTGGTCAAGGTGACATGGATATTGGTTTTACATTTATTTTTAAACTGTATCTATATGTCTTTGAACTTTTCTGAATATAGGATATAGTTCACAAGTTTTGTTTACAGAGGGTGGGGTGGGGAACTCTATGGTGAAAGAGGCTCCCGTTAGCAGCCCAAGGCACCTCCTTAGAATCTGGAATTCCATGGAAAACACTCTGAAAACACTAGCGACCAAATCAGTCAATCAGAAAAGACCTGAACATCAGAAGCAGCACCTAAAACGAATGTGTCCAGACAGCCCAAAAGGGTCCTGAGGGAGAAATTCGATAAGCCATTTCTGGAAATGTCTAGGGGAGCTACTCTTTGGGTTCGGGAGTCTACAGACACCCCGGTTCCAACCAAGGGGCTGAGTAGGGTGGGGGGCAGTGGGAACAGCTTTTGTTTCCTCAGAATCTGGAAAGCTAAGAGGGAAAGGGCTTTATGCCAGGCTACAGGTGAAAGCTCCTGAGGAACGAGGAAACGAAACGGGAGCTGCTGATCAAAAGCATGATTACTTGGTGGCGGTTCCAAGCTAAACCAAGTGACCCAGTGGGATGCTAATTGTGCCCTGAGCTGTCTCGTTTGTATCTCATAATCTTCCCACACCGCAGGAGAGGGACTTGGGTGAGTAGAGCAGGCTTCCCAAGGCTCTGTCTCTGGAAACAAAAGTCCCCTTGTGTTTAGATGCAGGTACGAGGGCACTGAGAACACATCTAATTGCTCTAGAACTTGGGAAACTCTGTGTTTGGGGATGGCTCGGCTGGATCACCGCAAGGCCCTAGGGCATCTCCGAACCTGGTGGGATAGGAGCAGGCCCAGGTGTGCTCTCAGCTCTGCTCAAGCTGAGTCAGACTCAGCAGCAGACCCTGGGCCCACCCTGAAGACCAGTGTGGACCAGAACGCTGATTTAGGTTACATATCATGAGGGACACATACCATTAGTGACCAAATACTCCATCCTTCAGCCCTAGAGATGCAACTGCCTTGATGGAAAGGGCAATTTCCCTTTCTCTGGATGAGGTCACCCGGCAGGCGGATCAGAAGTTGCCCAGTTACTTTGGAATTGCCAGCACCTTGCTGAGCTTGACTTTCTTGGACGAAACATAGAAATTACTGAACTCCATACCTCACAGCACCATTGGAAGAACTGAGACAAAATATAATGGTAACTTTGCTCAGTTTCCTCCCACCAGCCAGAGAGTTTACAGGACAGCTCCACCTATTCACACATTGAGCAGCAAATATACATTGAAAGAAGGGAGACACACATTCTCCATATTTTAAAATGCACACAGACTTTAACTCGTCAACTCCACTCGTGTCCCTGTTCTCTCCCCCACCGTACATACACACACATACAAAATGACGTATGCTCAAGGATGGTTATTGCCCAGCCAGTAATAGCAAAAGCTTGGAAATTAACCTGAATTCCCATTAATAGAAAACTATGGACACGATGATACATCTATAACACGAAAAAGTAAATGGCTGCTGAAAAGTAATAAGGCAGTTCTCTATGTACTAAGGAATAATTTCCAAAATATACTGTAAAAGTTAAAATGTGTAAAAATCAAGGTATAAAAGAGTATGTACAGTATGCTTTCACTTGTGTGAAAAACATAAATATATACATAGCTGTTTTTAAACGCTGAGAATATCTTTGTAAGGATCCATGAAAGCTTGAGAACAGGAGTTGCCTCTGGAAAGAGAATTGGTGAACTTGAGCAGCAGAGTTAGAAGGGAGACCTAATTTTCCCTGTTTATTCTTTTGCCTCTTTTGGATTTTGTTTTTAGACTAAGCAATTATTTTTATTTTCGACTATAAAAAGGTCAAGAAGTCAGGTGGCCTTTCCAAAGCAAGGAGTATTTATGTTTAATTCGGACTGGGGAGAGTTTAGCAAGTCCTAAGTGCTCATCCAAGAGCGTAGCTTTCCAGGGAGCCCATTTTAAAATCCCCCAGCTCAGTCGTCTCTCTCCCTTGGCCAGAGTGGGGGAATCTCTGAGAGTGTCTTGCTTCCCTTTCCTTTTTTCTTCTTTCAAACTCCCCATCTCCTTCCCTTCTTGCACTTGTCATGACATCATGCTTCACTTCAGCGTACTTTCATAACACGCTAACATTTCCAACTAGACCACTTGTTTCTTTCATCTTGATTATAACTGATGTTGGCACCCCCTTGCTGAGACAAGGCCAGGCTGATTTCACTCACCCAGTTCCTGTTTCTCCACGTGTGAGTGACTTCTGGGAAGGCTCTCGGTCTACTTCATTAATCCTGCCCTCTGTGGATTCCTGTAAATTTCAGTGCCCAATAACCCGTTTATCACCCGAGGGTTCAACTCCTCCCCTGACCTCATCCTCAGTCGCTTCTCCTCCTTGATCTTGGGCCCATGTCCTTGGGAGTTTCTATGATTCCCTTTCTGCCATATTACTTAAATCTGTGATCCCCTCAGCTAAGTTCTCCACCCTTCTCATTCTCCTGTGCCTAATCAAAAACCCTCCCAGGTCACTCAGGTTCCAGGTGGGAGATTGTAATACAGGACCCTAAGATGTGATCACTTCCATCAAGGCAATGCTGGACCATGAGTCTATTTCCCACGTATCTTCTTCCCTTTATTCCAACCTCAAGAGTCCAGGAACTACATGCCCTTTGATCCTATTTCTTAACAGACATCTTTCTGGGGAGAAAGTAATACGCAGTGAAAAAGAGTCAGATTTGAACCAGAGAGATGTTGGTTTGAATTCTTGCTCTGTTATTTTACCAGCTGTGTCTTGGGCAAGTTACTTTTACCTCATTGAGCCCCATATTTCCTTCTGAAAAATAAGTGTACTTCATAGAGCAGTAATGAGAATTAGATAAAATTTGTAAAGGGTATATTTGAGTGTCCTGACTCTGACCCAGTGCTTTTCCAACCCTATTTTGCCAACTTCATTCCACAGAAACTATGCCACATACACTCTCACTAATGTATGCAGAAATACCCCCTTATCATGCATATATATGTAAATCATACGTAATAATGTAAATATATTGTACATATAAACTGATTTATATATGTAAATTGATTTATACAAAGATATAGAGATCATATTCATATGACCCAAGAGATAAGAAATTTTTTTTTAAATAGGAAAGACAGTAGAGGAAAAACTTGTATAAAAGAAACAAGGGATGAGCCGATAGTTGAGGAAATCAACAGCTCAGAAGGAGGTAGGGAAATGTGGGGGGTGTATAAGAAGTAAAGAGAGCTCTGATCCATAAGAAGCTGGTAAGTACAAGTTATTTATGATTTAATTTGTAAATATGACCCATCCAGGATAATAGGAGACATGGAGGAGGAATAGAAACGAGAGAGAGATTGGTGTCTCTTCATGGTGTCTATTTGTGGCCTTTTGGGAGTAACCCACTCATATAACCAGAAATTGATTTTCTCAAAGGCACCAAAGAATTTCAATAAGGAGAGAAGAACCTTTTCCACAAACGATTTTTTTCCATATGGAAAAAGCAAACCTTGACATTACCTCCCACCATACACAGAAATTAAACATTCAATTTCTGTAATAGTTGCAGTACTATTTTTTGACCAAGGTGTATTTAGTAGTATGATATTCAATTTACAAGTATTTGGGGATTTTCTAGATATTTTATTTCCATTGATTTCTAACTTAATTTCATTGTAATCAGAAAACATATTATGTAAGGTTCCAATCTATTAAAATTTATTGAGACAATTTATGACCCAAGATATATTCTATTTTGATGGCTGATACTTCGTTGAAAGAAATGTTTATTATATAGTTATTTGGTGTAGTGTTCTATAATTACCAGCTAGTTCAAATTGTTTCAGATCTATATATTTATCAATTTTTTTTAGTCTACTTATTCTGTCAATTACTGAGAGAAGAGTGTTAAAATACCCAACTATGATTATGAGTTTCTTTCTTTCTTTGGTTCTATTATTTCTACTTCATGAATTATGAAGCTGTTATTAAGTTTATTATACATACCTATGTAACACTGTTATTATCATTCTGACATATCTCCCTTTATTTCTTGTAATGTGAAGTCTGCTGTATCTGTTATTAATATAGTCATGCAAGCTTTCTTATGTATGCTGTTGGCATGGTACATCTTTGCCATCCTATTACTTTCAATCTATCTTTGTATTTAAAGTACATCTTATATAGACAGCATCTGGTTGGGTCTTTTAAAAAAAATCTAGCCTGACGATCTCTGCATTTTATTTAGTATTTAGTCCTTCAACATTTAATGTAACAATTGATATGGTAGGGTGTTAAGTCTACTATCTTGTATTTGTTTTCCATTTGTTCCTTCTGATTTCTGTTTTTCTGTTGTTCCTTTCCTGTCTTCTCATGGTTAATTAAAATTTTTTAAGATTCCATTTTATTTTTTCAAATGGCTATACATATTAAAGTTTAGTGCTTGCTTTAGAGTTAATAATATGCATTTTAACTTATAAAAGTCTAATTAGAGTCAATATTGTATCTCTTCACACTTTATAATTCACAATTTTCATTTCACATTTCCTATTAATATTTCTCATTTCATACCTCACATTCCCACTTCACACATTGCACTTCACTAATAACCTTACAATAGCACAATTTCATTTACACATTTCCCCTTGTCCAACATGCTAGTTATAATTTCTTCTTAATACATTGTAGGTACATACATTAATAATGCACCACCACCTTATTGTTTTACTGAAATAGTCAGGTGTCTTTTAAGAAAATTCAGAGAAGATAAAAATCTCATACATTTTAATACTTATCCACTAATTTATCATTTTTGCTGCTCTTTATTCCTTCCTGTCAATCCAAGTACCTGTCTGGTATTTCCTGTTTGCATGAACAATATCCTTTAGCAATTCCTATAATGTAGATATTCTGGCTCTGAATTCTATGAGTTTTCATTTTTCTAAAAATATCTTTGTTTTCCCCTCATTTTTGAAGGATACTTTAAATGAGTATAAAATTCTACATCGACAGTATTTTCTTTTAGAACTTCAAAGATTTCACTCTATTGTCTTGTCTCTATTGGTTCTGATAAGGCAGTGATATTTCATATCATTGTTCGCCTGTCTGTAATGCGTCTTTTATTCTCTGGGTGTTTTCAAAATTTTCTCTTTAGCTTTGGTTTTCAGCAGTTTGACTAGTAAGTGCATAGGCGTGGTTTCCTTTGTTCTGTTTTTTTTCCTGAATTTTATTTAATTTCCTTTTTCTTTCTTTTTTTTTAAAACTAGTTTCAGATGTACAAAACAATGTAATAGTTAGACATTTACATCCCTCACAAAGTGATAATTCCCTTCCCCCAATCTACTACCCCCGTTTCCTTCATTTTTAATCCTCATTTTTCCTTCTGGTTTTCCAATTTCATGTATGTTGTTGGACTATTTCATATTTTCCCATATGCCCCTGAGGGTCTGTTCATTTTTCTGCTGTATTTTTTCTCTTTATTCTTCAGTTTGGATAATTTTTATTGATTTGTCTTCAAGTTTACTGACTTTTTCTTTTCCATTGCCAAGGTGATGTTAATTCCACCCAATGAATATATTAGTTTATTGCAATTTTCAGTTTTAAAATTTCCATTTGTTCTTTTTTATAGCTTCCACTTCTCTGTTGAGATTTCTTATTCTGTCACTCATTATGAGCATATTATTTTTTAGTTATGTGAACATATTTATCTGATATGGACCACAGATCTAAATGCTAAAAGTAAATCTATAAAACTTCCAGAAAGAAACATAACAGATAATTTTCATGAACTTGTGATAGGCAAAGATTTCTAAGTATATGAAATTCATAAGCTATAAAAGAAAAATATTGATAAATTGGACTTAACCAAAATTAAAACCCTCTGTTCTTCAAAATATACCTTTAAGAAAATAAAAAGGCAAACCACAGACTAAGAGAAAATATTTGCAATACATATATCAGACAAAGGATGTGTACTCAGGATATATAAAGAACTCATACAATTCAAATTTTAAAATGACATGTAGCCCAATTTTAAAATGGGGGAAAGACTTGAACAGACATTTTTCAAAAGAAGATATATGAATGACATGTAAGTAAATGAAAAGTGTTCAACTTCGTTAATCATCAGGGAAATGCAAATTTAACTGCAATGAGATAATCACGAGAATGGCTAAAATTTTTTAAATTGACAATACTAAGTGTTGAAGAGGATGTGGGGCAAAGGGAATGCTCATCTATTGATGGTATGGTTGTAAAATGGTACAACCACTTTGGAAAGTTAGGTAATTTCTTATCAATCTGAACATATACTTAACCTATGGCTCAGCAGTTCCGCTTCTAGGTATTTACCCAAGAAATGAAAACATATCCACGTAAAGACTTGTACATAATATTCATAACAGCATTTTAATAATAGCAAACAAAAAAACTGGAAACAGCTCAAATTGTTCATCAACAGGTAAATGGATAAACAAACTGTGGTTATATCTATACTCTGGAGTAAAAAAAAAAAGGAACAAAATTACTGATACACACATCTTTGGTTTTCAAAAACATTATGTGAAGCAAAGGAAGTCAGACACTAAAGAGCACAGATTTTATGATTTCATTTCTATGAAGTTCTAGAACAGGTAAAACTAATCTATAGTTATAGAAACCAGTTAAGTGGTTACCTGGGATGAGACTGATTACAAACGAGCATTAGGGAAGCTATTGTGGTGATATAAATATTCTGATTGTTCTGATTGGTGTTGTACTTACATGCATATACGCATTTGTCAAAATTCATTGAACTGTACATTGAAGTGTGTACAGTGTATTGTATATAATTTATACCTCAATACAGTTAATTTTTTTCATACACCCATAGCTCACAAGTGTCAGTATGGTGAAATTTCCCAGCTCCCCTGCCAAGAGCTAGTCTCTGCCTCCACCGAGTCCCATGCCCTTGTGTAACCTCTATCAGATCACTCATCGCATGCTATTATATGTCTATCATCATTTCCAGGTCATGAGCAGCTTGAAGTCTTGGGCTGGTGTGACAAACCGTCCAGGGTCTCAGTACTAAAACTGGGCGAGTCCCAGGCAAACCGGGGCTATCGGTCACCTTATGTGGGACTTTGGGTTTAGTATCATATCAGGCACAGGATGTATGCTAAGTAAATGTTTGCTGAAAGCCTACAACATATGGGTTAGTAAGGCTCTCAAAGGTGTTCTACCTCGGTGCCTTCATGCAAACTGAGGCCCAGAGAGGTGAAGCCAGAGGCAGTGGCAGATCCAGGCCCAGATGCCAAGCTCAGTCGTGTCCTGCCCATGGCTCCAGCCTCTCTCCCATGCTCTTGGGTGTTCTGGAAGGCAGATAAACAAGACCTAGCTAAGTATTATGCAGCAGCGAGCGTCTTCCAGGGCCTCATCTACAGGAAGCTCCCCTCCCTGCCACCTCACTTGCCATTTCCCTGCTCTGATGAAGTCATCTGACCCCATGTGGCCCACAGTTTCCTTTCTCCCCCACTCCCTCCAAACCCTTTCCCCAGTCTCAGCACTGCCTGGGATTAGCGCTCACCTTTCAGGGAGCAGTGTGCTGGGAAAGTGCCTTTTTGTAAACAAAAACAGCCTTCAGGTTTTCCAGAGACTGGCTTGTTTTCCTTCTCAGGTCCCTGGTAGAAAAATAACCAATGTGAGGGAGGAGAGGGTGACAGAGGGAGTGACCTTGTCTCCCCAGACCTTGGGCCTCTGTCCTCTCCAGCTCGTCCCTCAGGGCCTCCTTTGTCAGAACTGGGTTCTCAGTAGGGAGAGGGTATGGGGAGGAAGGGGGCCGGGAGAGTCAAACAATGCCACTGTGTCTGGCAGCAGGAGCTGGAGGCTTGACCTGATCAGGCTCGGGGAGCCTGGGGAGAGAGAGAGGGAGCACAGGCAGGTTTGAGAAAGTGTTTTCCGCCCCACCCAATGGACTTTTCTACCCTGTGTTTCTGCCAAGGCCTCTTCTTGGGTGGAAAAGGCCGTGTCGTCGTCTTATTACCACAGGGTCGTGATGGGCTCCCTCCTCTCAGCCTGAAAAAACACTTTGACCTGCTGTCCCCCATCCTCTTTCCTTTCCTTCCCACCCACCAGCTCTCCCAACAGAGAGTGTTTATCACACTTGCAGCTCTCCCTCCTCAGGCCCTGCCAGGGCCGAAGCTGGGCCCGGGAGGCCAGCTGGCACCCACATGAAAGCCCTTCCTGCTGAGAACCCACATGGAACCAAAAGTTGCCCACACCCACAGCCCTGGCCCAGGGTCCCTGAACACAGGGCCACGGAAACTTGGCCCTGCTGCTCCAGGGGAAAGAAAACAGCCCCAAGCCACACAGGAGCGGAGCCTCCCGTGGGCGCACCACCACGCGGGGTCTATCGGTGCAGACAGGAGCTGTGCCCAGGAATACGTAGCACCCTATTGGGCAGCACCTGTGCCTGACACGGGATGTGTAGAATGGGGGGAAGTGCTTGGGGCAGCACTTTGTGTTTGTTAGTACAGGTGGAGGGAAAACAGGAGCAATTTCCAATGTGTTGGCAGAAAAGTGAAAGCTGAGAAGTCAGGGGTGAGGCCGGAGGGGATGTGAGGGAGGGCGAGGCTGGGCTGAGAATCCAGGTCTGATTCTTGCAATGGTGGCACAAGGCCACAGGCAGGGGCTTCCTCGAGGAAAAAAAAGTCTCTATACCTGGGTGTAGTCTATTCCTGCAATGCAGGTGCAGCCTGGGGAAACTGAGATCCAGACTGCACTAGCATTAGATCCAGACCACTGCCTAATATTTCTGTTGCCGTCCCTAGCACCTTACTCTTCCAGCACAGAGTCCCCAGCAGCTGTGAGGACAGCAGTCACTCTGCATGTGCATACTACTGCACCTTTTCCCTTCCCTCTTTCACTCCTTTCTCTTTGCTTCTACTCCTTCTTCATTTGGAATGGTCCTCTCTTCTTTTTCCTTTCCTTCTGTTTCCTCTTCTTCTCTCCTTCTCACCTTAAGCTGACAATATCTAACATTTATGTATCTATTATTATATGCCAGCCCTTCATTTCACTAAATACGTTAGGTGTAGTGTGTTATCTAATAAAAATTCTTCCCCCCCCCTTAAATGTTTTACACAAGTAATCCTTGTCCATTTTTAAAAAACAAACAAAAACAACAACAAAGTTCAGGTGAGCAACAAACAAACAAAACACAACAACAAAAATTAAAGTCACTTTTTAATCACATTGCTGACATTTTGGTGTATATTCTCCCAGATTTCTCTATAAGAATAAATCCTTCAAAATCTACTAGGGGATTCTTTGGAAGTCAGACATCCTGGGTTTGTAGCTGAAATTCCACTTTGAGCAAATCACTACCCCTCCCACCCCCACCCCCCCTTGCGTTCCTTAGGGTCAACATCACAGACCCCGGACTGAGTGGGGAAAACAGTGAAAGAAGCTTCCTGAACTAGCTGTGGTTCCAGCTGTGAGGACAGTTAATAAAAGCATTTATAGAACCCTTGCATGGGGTTTGCTTCATATTTCTGGTTGGGGGTGTCTCTCTCTCTCTCTCTCTCTCTCTCTCATACACACACACGCACACACACACACACACACACACAGCCAGAAGACGCAGGGCCCACCTCCCTCAGAAACATCATTCTGGCTTTGAAATGAGCGCTGTTCTTGTCTCTCTCCTGAGGGAGGACGAGCTGCAGAGGGGAGAGGGTAACTTTGCTGCCAGCACCCCATAGAGTAATCAAGCCATCCTTGGTGACATCATATTTTCTGAGTGGATGTTTGCTTCAAAAATTGCAAAATAATCTGAACTTTCAGCCCCAACTTCTCCCCAGAGGGCAGCGGCCTCTGAATTTGACCAAAACGGAACTTACACCTTGGCTCATTAAGGGAGCCATCAGTGAGAGCACCATGCTGCCGCCCACACACTTCACACCCTGCATCCCCCACACAAATCCTCATAGCCTGAGGATCTCTGGGTGCCAGAGGTGGAGAAAATGAGTGTTCAGGGGGGTTGGCCTCAGGAGGGGCAGGCCTAAGGAGCCTGGTACTGATAGGGGGACTGACCCCCACCTGCTTCCCTCGGGGGCAGTGTGGTGTCTTCTATTATGGGGACTTGCCTGACAGGACCCCACTGCAGGGCCTTGGCAGACCCAGACTGAAGCAGCTGGAGATCAGTGCTGACGGGAAAGCTGCCCCAGAAGGCTCTGGAAACTTAATCCCCAGGGAGCCCAAAAACAACATCTCTGAGCCAGAGGCCCGGGTGTAGGGAAAGCAAGCGCAGTTCGAGAGACAAGGTACCCATCACCCAACAGGGACTCCTCGGCTTCGGAGCCAGAGGGACCACGGTGCAGATCCTGGCGAGGTGACCTTGAATCATTTACTTGGCCTCTCCAAACCTCTGTTGCTGCATCTGAACATGAGAATCCAATCACTGATTCATATATTCGTTTGTTCAACAAGGTACTGTGGGCCAGGTACTGTACTCGGCACGGGGGATGCACTAATAATCCAACTATTGTCCCTGTTCCAGAGGAACATGCAGCTTAGCGAGGACAAGTAGTGCCATGCTACATGGCATCCAGAAGCATATACTAGCCTTGGGGCCAGGAGAATCTTTCCTGAGGAAAATGACACCTCAGCTGAGGCTGGCAGGGTAGGTAGGAGGTCTTGACAAGAAGAAGGAAAGCAAAAAGTAACATGTACCGAGCCTTGCTCGTAAGAGAGAGCCTGGCCTAACGGAGGAACAGAAATAGATCCCTAGGGCTGGAGACGGTACACGTGTAGTGGGCAGATCAGGAAGGGCAGAGGCTGAAGCAGGCAGTGGAGGTCTGACGGGCCATGCTTGGGTTTACACTTTATCCTGAGTCCACACTTTCAGGGAGCCTGTTAGCAGGGCAATGAGATGATCAGATTTGTGTGGCTACAGAGTGCAGAACGGACTGAAGAAAAGAAATTCACAAGTGGGCGAAGAGACTGTTAGAAGGAGGCTGTTAGTGAACCAGGCAAGAGACACCAGAGGTCTGACTGTGGAGGGGAAGTGAAGGCAGAGGAGGGGAAAGCTGGTAAATGCGAGAGGGGATTGAGAGGAAGAACTGATGGAGCTCAGAAATGGAGCGATGTTGCTGGAGAAGAGGATGCTTCAGTGATGGGAGGAGGAGTAACTATTTTAGCTCTGAGGAGGAGAAATGTGCTCCTTGAGAATGGTTATCTACGAGAAAAGAGCCAAGTCATGCCGTAGGCTCACTGGTGAGGCTCAGAGCAGGAAGGTGTCAGGTAGCGAGGAGGGCGGGAGGAGGCATGGGAGGAAAATGAGGACATGGGTTGGAAACCTATCTACCTTCAGAACGCTAGCAGTCAGAGACTTACTCCTTAGGCAGGAGCTAGGATTTATTCTTAGCGAAAGAGAACAGAAGAAATTATGGACTTGGGAGCTCCAGGCATCAAATAGTGAGGAGAGATTCAGGGCTGAAAAGGAGGTATCAACTGCAAGCCTTACTATGGAGAAGGCAGGCCCCCAGCCCCTTCCTCTTTTGCCCTACCTCCTGATGGGCACCTTTCTCCCAAGTAGGAAAATAGTGTTCTTTAGAGAAACTGAATAGTCCCCAAGCAATAAACTTCCAGATACTAATATTTGGGGGTGGAGGGGTCTTCCAAAGAAATGGCAAAGTCTCATCCTACTCACCCTAAAGTGATAAGCAACACAGAGCTTCCAGTCAACTTTTGTAGTTTCTCATTCTTACAATGAAGAGACAACCAATCTCAGATGTTCACAGAAATATGAGAGTTCATAAAACAAGAACAAGGTACTATGAACAAGGGACAACCATTTAACAAGAAAGAGTTCTTGGAAATGAATAAATAAAACATTCAATTGACACTTCCCAGAAAGTAGAATATAGAAATAAGAAACAAGAGAGAAAAGATTTTAAAAATTAGGCGATCAATCCAAGAGATTCTACAACTAACAAAAATTTCAGAAAGAGAGAGAAGATGGAAAAGAAGAAATTATCAAATAAGTAATACAAGAAATGTTCCCAGAACTAAAGAATACATGTCACTGGATTAAAAGAACCTAATAAGGGCCCAGAACAAAGAATCGTAAAAGACTCAAACCTAGGAGCTTGAACCTAAAATTTCAGGACACTAAGCATAAAGCAAAGAACTTAAAAGCGTCCAGAAACAGGACAAAGAAAAACAAAATTACACACAAAGGAATAAGAATGGCATTAGACTTCTTCAGAGCAAACATATCTTAAAATTATGATGGAAAATTATTTTCCGTTTACATTTCTGTACAGAATTAATCTATCAGCTACGTGTGAGCACAGAAGAGAAATGTTTCCCAAACATACAAAGATTCAGAAAATTTAATTCGCATTCCACACTGTCTTAGGAAACTATGGGAGCGTAGGGGCCAGCAAAACCAAAAAGTAAACCCAGACAGAGAAAGTAGATTCCAGGAAATGGGGATGCAACTCAGAAGCGTGGTAAAGAGAAGTCCCAGAGGACCCTCTAAAGCAGACCTAGAGCGTAACCTGTCCAAACTGAAGAAGAATGGAGGGTTCTGAAAAGAAGCTCTCTAGAAAAAAAATGTAGACTTGACAACATAAATGATATGGCATTTTATATGATGGAGTTTCTGGAAAGAAGTATGGAAAATTATGCAAGTGAAAAAAAGAGCAATTAATAACTCCAGGAAAAATAGAAAATCTATACAGGAAAGAGTATGCAATCATAATGTGCTACTAGACTCTGCCACAAACAATATTTATAAAGTCTTAAGGATGTAAACCCTGATTACTGATACAAAATTAAAAAATAGTGATTTAACTATATTGAGAGGATAGGGAGACAACAGGTGAGGAGGGTAATGTGAGAGCTAATATCTCATACACTATCATAACAGATTTGTCAATAAATATATTATGTCTAAAATTAATATATCCAGAAAAGCAGCGTAAGCATATGACTTTTATATTATAAAGATAACTACCAAAAGAAATGGGTATAAGTGGTTGTCTGGGTGGTGGGTGGGGGGACAGACAGTTTTGGAATGTGGGGGGAGGTGAAACAGATGAGTACTATTTTTCATTACAGACTTTTACAACCATGTGTGGATGTTTCTTTTATGCAATGTTTTAGTTTAAAAAATTAAATGTCCATAAAATAGCAAAAAAGAAATGTAAGTTCCCATTTTCCACCCCTTAAGGTGTGAGGAGATCCCCAGTAGAGCAGCCTTTGTATTTCAAAGTCAGGAAAAGGGAGAAAGGCAAGTTGCCGAAAGTATATCTACCATCTATGACTGTCTTCTGAGCAGGAGACACTGAAATGAAGTTGGTAAAGTACCAAGTACCCAGTACAGAATGGATCTTCAAGAAATGTCAGTTTTCTTTTCTTCCCCCTTGAATGAGCGCTTCCCGCATATTTATTTAATGGACACAGTGCAGAGAAAGGTGAAGGATCAGGAGGAATCAGATTCCAAAACGCACAATCAGGAGATTTAGTGACCATCTGGTTGAGTGCACGGTTTCTAACCTGTGTGATCATCAGAAACACCACTAGAGATTTTGCCAGAAACGATTTCTGGGCCCTACTCAAGATCTGAGGTAACTCGGACCCAGGGAGGAGAAGTGACTGGGCCAGGAAAAGTCAGGACCGGAAGTAGGCTCGGCCTCCTGCCCACAATGCTGTGACCTCCACACACCCACCTAGGCTTCCACGCCATCCTGATTTTCCTTTCATGCACCCCATTGGGTCCAGGAAGCTCCAACCATGTGCCTCTTTGGATAGTGTTGTTGAGTTTCAGTGCTGGGGCAAAGGGAGTGCTTGAGGGGATGCTTCACGTCCCATGGAAGCCAGCCCAGACTCACCTGCCCACCCTCAGAGTCCCCCAGACTGCGGGGCCCCTTTGCTGAGTGAGGAGCTGCTTGACTTCCCTAAGTGCCCTCTGCACCCAGAGGCGTGGGATGCTGGCCCGGGGTCGGCCAGAAAATCCAGCTGTGTCATTTGCATGGCCAACCTAGTGCTGATGTCTGGTTCCAGCCAACTCGGATCCAAACACTTCATCATTTGGCCAGGATCCCACCCACTGTCCCGCCTTCCTTCGCTCCCTCTCCACTGGCCCAGGCCGCTCCTGCCCTAAGATGCAGTGAGGATCCGCCGGGCAGCACATTCAGTGGTACGTGGTTGCAGAAAATCAAAGAGAGACTTCTCTTAGGCCTGAATAATTCCTCTCATCCTCCTTTTTTCTATATTCTTATAGCGTGGGGCCAAGACAAATCCTCCTGGGGAGAAGGAATTGAAAATAGAAACTCTCGCCTTACATTTGCATGTCATTTTCTATGTACAGGCTCTTTCGTATATATTATCTCAGATATTTGAGCCTCCCAAGCACTCTTTACGGTTGTTATTGGAGGCTCGAAGTCCAAACCCCCACCCTGCCTGCTGCTGCATCAGCCTCTTCTCTCGCTGCTCTTCCTGATCGTTGGGTGGAGGGAGAAGAAAGGTTTTCTGTCAAAGCTGATGCGATTAACACAACGGGTCAGAGGATCTCTTGCTCCCTCGGAAGAGTTGAGAGGCAGGCAAAGGGAGGTGCCAGAGCCAGAACAGCCTAGGCAGAAATCGATAGGCACATTGGGTTTAGTGACATTTAGAAGTATTATGGATAATGTAAAGCGTAACAAAAGTAGGGAGCAATGGACTACTAATTACTGATCACCCAGATTAAACAAACAAACAAAAAAATCAACTCATGGCTACATTTCCTTCGACTGTATCATTGCCCACGCCACTCCCCACCTCCACAAATGGACGGCTTTGAAGCAGACGCATACTCTCATCAAATATTCAGTCAGTGTTCGAATTTCCCCCACATGCTCATATAGCATTTGGTTGGTATGTCTCTTAAGGCTCTTCAAATCTGTAGGTTCTTGCTCCCTTTTTCCTTTTTTTCTTGTAAAACTTCATTTGGTGAAGACACCCGGTCAGTTTTTCCTATAGTTTCCCATATTCTGGATTATGCTGTGACATGTTTAAAACACGTTCCTCTGTCCAAGGTATTTCCTGTAATCTGATAGTGAGATGGATAGAACGAGACGTGTGATTTTGAGTGAGGTCACAGGTGATGCTGAACCACGAGGAGGACCTACTGCCTCCTGGTCTTGCTTTGTGTGATGTTAGTGGACATTGGTCATCATTACCAAGGTCCATCCGCTCATAAGGGCTTCACAAAAATGGGTGATTCTAGCATTGCATCCTCACCTACCAGCTTGAATTCTTTCAGAGAGAAACTTTCTCCTCATATAATGACGACCTTGAGGTACAGTTCCTATAGGAAAGTCAGATTGAATTCTTGATTCCCTTCCTTTTTTGTTTCCCAGTTTCCAGAATAAGTTGCTTTCCCTATTATATCATCCCAAGATGGCCCATGAATTCTTTTTATTATTATTATGAACTCATGGGTTTTAACAATTTTAATGGTTTTCAATCTGTGGCACTAATTCTTCTTATTTGTGCTCAGATAGTCCCATCTCTGGCCTCCTCAGTTTATTTCCTGAATTCTTCTGACTCAACCTCCGCAGTCTTTGATAGCTTCCTTGCTTTCAGGAATAAAATGTTCCTGGTGTATCCTATCTTAGACCTGGAACTCAACATTCTTTAAAGAAGCTTGATTCTTTTTGGTGGGAAATGGTATTTAGAATTCATCATGTGGGCACAGGAGGCATTCATTGCTATCAGTTAATCACTGTTTCTGAGTCTCTTTAATGGAGAGACCTAGGAAACATACATTTTTTTTATTGCTATAGTTTTTCAGTTTTGAAAAAAAATTCACACTTACAAAAAAGTTGCAAGTAAAGTACCAAGAACTTTCCCCCCTAAACCACTTGAGAGTAAATTGCTAGCATGATGTCCCGTAACTCTGAAATACTTTAGTTGTGTTTCCAACAAGCAAAAACATTTTCCTCCATAAGCCCAGTATGGCCATCCAAATCAGGAAATGAATGTGAATCCTTTACTATCATGTAATAGTCATACCACATTCGAGTCACGATCTCAATGATGCCCTTGACAACAAAAATCCAATTCATAATCGCACATTGCATTTACCTGTCATGTTTCTTTAGTCTCCTTCAATCTAGAACAGTTCCCTGTCTTTCCATGAAATTCATGGCTACTATGAGCCAGGCACTGTTCTAGGTATTGGGGTACAGAGTGAAAAAAAAAAAAATCCCTTCCCTGATGGAGCCTATGTGGGATCAATAAACAGATACAAAAAATATGTACTACGCGTGATAGATGGTGATACATGCTATGGAGAAAAATAGAGCAAGAAAAAATGTGTTTGGAAAAGCAAAAAAAAAAAAAAAAAAAAAAAAGAACTAAAAAATAAAGCAAGAATGAGGGCAGGGTATGTTTATTGCCCATAAAGGCCCTGGGGTTTCAGTGTGCTGGCCTTTGATGGTGGGTAATTAATAAAGGACAAGCAGATCAGCCCTGGAGGTCTCTGGTGAGATAAAGGTGGTGAGACTGGCGGCCCTGCCAGGAACACTCAGGACTCTGGAGCTCAGCCTTCAATTCGGGGATAATTCAGATGTTCTTTGGCTTTGATTAACTCAATTAGTTTACAGATGTTTATGATTTCCCAGTAATCCATGTGCACTGCTAACTTACGAGTATAAAATGGACCAAATGTTTATGGATACTAAATCTAAACATAAGGGTGGCGCACCAGCATGACATTTGTAGACCATCAGTTAAATATGTATTCGATTGTGCTGGTTTCTATTTGATTTTGAAAGCCAAGGCATGTTTTTAAAGGTTTCCCGTTTTTGTATGCCCTGGAAAAGTCACAGGTATTATGCTTGTGGACAAACTATCTTGGTCATGAACTCCCCGGACTGGGGCAGGTGCTACTGTGAACGTGAAGATGAGTCACGATCCAGGCAGACCCTGGGCACTGACTGTTCACGTTCCTATCTACTCTGCGTTTCAGCATCGATAAAAGGCAGACCATCTTCCCCCACAGGGTGGTTTGAGGCTTCAACATCACTCTTGGCCCTCCTTCATGCAGACCTCCCAACTCTTGGTGCCTTCATTCTTATTACCCACAAGTATCTCCTTGAAAAATCACAAAGCAACTTCCTTATTACACCCAGCAGCTCCCCAGTAAGCCATTCCTGAAAGTGTCAGTCCCAAAGCTGCTGTCACAAAGCTCTGACGTTCCAGGTTTATCGTGGAGAATCTCCATGCCCTCTCAACTTTCTCTCCTTTGCTCATCTCCTTAGCCCAAGTGGCTGTCCCCTGTTCTTTGGGGACATGTCCCACTGCCATCACATTCTTTGAGCATGTGGGAAACTCTGCCTTGTTCCCTGCTGCAGCCTCAAGACCATGAAGCTATCGCTGAACCCCTGCTCCTCCTTTGAAGTTCACGCCATCTGGTTCTGGTGGTTTCCCCTCCAATGTTAGTGACTCTGGCACCTAACGTTGGTCCTGAGGCCCTGACCACCAGGGGTGCTCACTTGCCGGGGAACCCACCACCTGAGGCTGCTCCTGTACTCCTCACGTCACTCTCTGCTCTGTCTTCAGCAGCATGCAGCACCACTTCATCATTTTCACCCTACGGTGCATCCATTCATCCAGTGTCACACTCCGTGCCTTCCTTTTCCTACCATAACTATAACCCACTCACCTCTCATCAGACCCCACATAACCTGTCCCACTTTTCCCAGTCCACACCTCCTTTTGTTCCATCTGATTTCCTTCCCCTGGAACCTGGAGCCCTCAGCCCCTTGGATGCTGCCCTCCCCAATGGCCTAAAGGCATCTAAATATACCCCTTAGCTTGGCCCTGGACTATCCTCTTTTCCCTTTCCTCTCCTTTCCTGGTAGAGAAAGTTACCATTCCATGCTAAATGGACTGACTACAAAATCATTCCAACTCGACCACTGCCTTTTGGCAAATTGATTCCCTTCCCGTAATAGCATGCTTCTCATTACTCCAGTGACTATCTTAAACTTGCCCCTTGACCTTCAAGTTCTTAATCCCACGCCTACTGCCAATGTCTTAAAATTACTTTATCACTTTCTGGAAGCCAGTTATTAAGAGCTTTGCCCTCTTCCCTTCTCTGCACTAAAAATGCCTTCCTTGTCTCAGTGCATTAGTTGCCTTTCGTCCTCTCTGAGTTATAACTTCCTGGTCCAGTTAAAGGACGCTCTCAGTATTGGAAACTTGTAGGAGGTTACTCAAGTTTTATTTGTGAACTTAGAGAAATCATGGAAAGCAATAGATCAGAAACTATAGTTCTGATTTTCCAAAGATCAATTTCGCGCAACTGTAGGCTTGGTGAACATGCCACAATTTCAGGCAAAATTGTAGAAACCAAAGGCTGCTTTGTTATCTAGAAAATGGTACAACAATTACTAGGAGCCATCGAGTTCTCTAAGCCTCATTCATTTTGAAAGGTTGCTGGACTGGTAGATCAAGAAAATGCCATAAATATATTTTATCTGGATTTCAAACAAGGTGTTGTTTTGTTTTGTTTTTGAAAACCATCTGAACAAGTATGAAAAATATAGTTTGGATTAAAGTAAAATTAGGAGAAGTAGTTACTGGGTATGTCCAAAGAGTGCTGAATAATTGATTAATCTCAGTGAGGATGTTTCTAGAAGTTTGCTGAAAGTTCTACCATGAGACTTACTCCATTCACCATTTCCCAAATTTTTTGGATGACAATATAGAAGGAATGTTTACAAATATGTAGATAATATTTGTAAAGGGGAGTATGTCAGAGGAAATAATTAAAGCCAGAATTAACTCAATAGACTCTAACAAGATATCTTTAAAAGGGAAAATTCATTAAACACATAGTATTGAATGAAAGAAGCAAGTCATAGGAAAAAAACCATTATAATAAGATTCCATTTATATAAAGTACAAAACAGGCAGAACTAAACAGTGTGTTGCTTTGGGAAATGCATGTAGGGAATAAGAGCCATGAAGAAAAGCAAGGGAATAATTATCACAAGAGTCAGGAGAGTGAGGAGGGAGGATGTGATTAGGGACAGGCACAAAGGGTCTTTGGGAAAAGAACACAGATGTTTACATTATTATTATCCTTTAAAATTAATATATTTTTCCATGCACTCTTTTGGGTCTTTTTTTTTTTACTTCACAGTGAAAAATAAAATTTAAAGAAAAATATCTGAAGTTCTCTAGTCCAAAAAAACAAAAAAACAAACCAAAACAAAACAAAAAACCCAAATCAGGTGATCTAGGCTCTATGTGGAGATTGGTCTCTACGCTGCCCTGTGTGAGCCGCTGGGGTCGTGCACAGCTGGGGAGCTGCTCATTCCTTGGGAGTTAGGCAAACAGGAGAGTTAGGGAGACTGGCCCCATGCGTGAGGAGCCTTCTTCTGTCCTCAGATGCCTGCTTTTCCTGCTAATGGGGTGTTTGGGAGCAGTCACAGGTGGCAATTGACACCTGTCTTCCAAACTTTTGAGCCCCATGTCCAGAAGACAAAATAATGGGTAGAAGTCACCGTGAGGCTGACTTTGGCTCAATAAAGCAAACTTTCTAATCGCCAAATGTCTTTATAAAGTAATGAGCTTTCCGTGTCTGGGTACATTCTGTTTCAGGATGGTGTAAAGGGCCCAGAAGAGTACCATCAGCTTAGATGATCTCTCAGGAACCTTCCAACCTCCACAGGCTACGATTCTATGAAATTCTCTGAGTCTATGAAACCTGTGCATTATGCCTGCAAAGAAAAGCTAGAAGCTGATTCTGAAACAAAAGAGATTGGTTTTTAAACATAAGCTTTGCATTTTGACAGCCATTTTCTTTTTAAATCAATACATGGTATTGGTTTAGAAGGTCTAGGTCCCTTCCACCCCACATTTCTAAGATTTCAGTGGCAAATAAGCTTTGAAACACCTCCCCCGCTTGGAAACAGCTTTTCCATATGTGCTTTAAGATTCTTGGGGCCAAAGGAGTGTCTGAGGCCCTGTGTTCACCCTCCCTTCCAAGGGCAAGAACACAATATGGACTCATAAGGACATGGAAGCTGAGGCCCGTGCTATTCTCTCCTGCCACCTGCTGGCTCTTCTCTTCATCTTGTTTCTCTAGGACACTGGTGGTGTGCACTCAGGATAATACATTTCCAGGAGGCCTCTGCCACCCACAATGCCCGGGGGGGGGAACACTGCCTATAAAGGTAAAGCTTGGATGACTTCCAGTGGTTCCTACTAAATCTAGGAAAATCATAAATTCACAGACGAGGACTGGAAGAGACCTTAGAACTTGTTCTAACCCAGAGCCCTCACACTGATAGCCCATGGGCAATGGATAGCCCATAGACAGGCCTGGCTTGGTCCAGTGGTGTTGAACAATTTTGAGCTAACATATATAAATTTGGAAATTTGACTTAAAAACCAAATTCATGATGTAATTTGCTACTGGATATTCACAAAGCCTTAAAAGCTGAGCGTAGCAAGTAGTTGAGTACATCCACATTCCAGTTGCAAGACGCACCAATAACCAGATCACAATAGTGCCTGCCACGAAACACCCTTCCCCGTGGCCCCTGCAGAGGGGGATCAAGCTGTAACCCTCCTTAAATCCACCTTCCTAGCCTCCGCCCTACTTCTGGAGGAACTGCCGTCTGCTATGAGGGGAGCACAGGGCGAGTTGGAAGAGGCAGAGTGAACCATCAGGCTTGACGTGAGTTGACATTTTGAATTATAATTAGTTTTTATTTAAATGAGACTGGGGTTTTTAATACACAAAAGGAAGTTGTAATTTTAAAATGCAACTGTCCTTGTATTGGGAACGGATCAGAAAATCAGAGAATCGGATCTATTCATCTAAGACGGCACCAAAGGTGGGGAAGAGAAATCAGAGAGCCCTGTTGACGACAGTGACCAGAAGAAAAAAGCCATTTCTTTTGTTCCTGCCCTATCCAGCAGCCCCTTCAGTGAATCAGTCATTCACTGGCTTCTCTTATAAACTTCATTTCCCCATGGCAATTCTTAGCCAGAGCTGAGCAGCAGCTGTCCCCTTTAGAATGCCTAGGGGCTCACACACGGGGTGTGCATGAACGCGCTCCCCTCGCCTCACCAGCTCTCACTTCCGTTACCTGCCTGACCCCCAGGGCACTGGAATTTACAATCCTGGTTCTAGTCTTAGTCCTCATTTTCCAGTGGGCACGAGGAGGTTCAAAGGGGACAAGTGACTCGTGTCACACAGAGAAGTAGCTGAGTGAACTCGTATAGTCTAAAATCCACACTCCTAAAGGGAAAATCTAGGGGTAGAAATGGTGTGTGGGTCCCTCCCCTTCATTATACCGCGCACATCCTCACCCCACACTAGATCTTCTCTGATATCCTCTGACGCGGTCAGAAGAGGCTCGAGGACACTGGGTAGCTAAGGCTGCGGGTGGGTAAGTCAAAGGGAGTGGTTGGAGCGCTGACATCTTCAGTTGCCTGAGGCCAGTCCTGTTCCCATTACCTCCCTCCCCACCCGAAGCACAAACCGAAATGAAAGCAAGTGGCATTCTGCCTGTCCTTGGTTCATTCTCCACTGAGCTCAGATTTTAACCGGAACACAGGAGCTTAGAGGCAATGGTCACTGGGAGTCCAAACAGAGGTTGCTTAGTGAGTGGGGACACCAAGGCACTCCTAACCCTCTTACCTATCTCTAAGCCCCAGCAGACAGGTGTGATGTCTGGGAAGGGGCTATGCATTTTCTCTTGGATGAAATGGCCCAGAGCACAAAGGCGGAGAGAAGATCCTCTCCCATCATGGCTGCTTCGCTGAGCCACTGGTACATCCAGGCCATGAGGCAGACTCTCCAAGCTCATTGAGTCCAGATAAAGAACCACCACCTTTAATCATAACTTTAAAAAATATTGGTGATACTGGTTGCCTCCAAGGGAAACTGGGAACACTTACCATCCTATACTCATTTCTTCTTTTAAGTTGACTTTATTTTTTAGAGCCATTTGAGGTTCACTGCACAATTGAGCACAAGGCACAGAGACTTCCCATGTACCCCGTACATAGAGTTACACACAGCCTCCTCCATCATCAGATCACCCACCAGTGGTCCTTCTGTTAGAACTGATGCCCCTCCCTTCATACATCATTAATGACCCAGAGTCCACACTTACATGAGGGTTCAGTCCTGGTGCTGGACATTCTATGGCTTCGGACAAATGCCTAATGACATGTATCCATTATTGTATCAGCCCGAGTAGTTCCACTGCCCTAAAAATCTGTGCCCGATGTTCCTTTATACCTTTTGATTTCTGAACCATGTACACCTATTCACGGAAACAAACACATTGCGAACATTCTTCCCAATTCAGAATCCCCAGATCCTGGGGCAGGGCCACTCTCCCGGTGGAGTGCAGAGTGAAATGGACGGAGGAGTTGGCATGCTGAAGTGAGGAGAGGTCTGCGCGTTTCCTTTATCCTCTTTTATCCCCGACATACGAGCGGCTATGTGGGTATAAGTGAGAGAGAAAACAGTCCAGGTAATCCATGCACTGTTCTGTTCACCAAGGCTCTTACAAAGCCCCAGGCAATAACTGGTTTTAAACACGGCAGCATAACTTTCCACCACAGCTAAGGACAGGGAGGGCTTCACTTTAGGAGGCGGGGAGCAGGAACACCGGCCGCCTACTTTCCTCTTGTTGAAAAAGGAAACGTCTTCTAATTGCAAGCACCAGTAAAGCTTTTTCTGTGACCAAATTTAAGCCTTGTCTATGTCAGACCTTCCATCCCTTTCTAAAGACTCTTAAAGCAATTCTAGGTTTGAAAAACATTAATGTTAAGCATCATGGATGCTGAATGCATTAGCCACCAAACAAAAATTACAGTTTGGAAAGGATGTAACATAATGAAGCAAAGGGCTTCACAACTAAAGATAATTTTGGCAAGGCTGAGCTGGGTAAGAGGGCACACTGCCTCTAATATTTTTTTCTTTACCTCTTTCATGAAAGTCTGTAATTTTGACCTGCTGAGCCTGAATTGGGCCAAAGAGCTAAAAAGGCTCAAGACCAATAGACCTGCCTTTAACACCTACCTAAAAGGTCCTGTTTTCCTAAGCATGTCCCAGAAATCATAGGCAAATGTTAGTTAGCCTTCTCTATGCAAGATAAACTGCTGAGGCAGGAACAAAATACCAGCAAGACTGCAGGCAGCTAAGGCCTCATGTAGGCAGGATGTGAAATGTCAGGCCACGAGTCTTATATTTTTACTGCAGTGGTTACGGGAGGGGGTTGATGTGGGAAGGAAAAACAATACTGACTCTGGAGAATTCCTCCTTTTTTTCAGCCTTAGGTATTGACACCCACTCACCAGGTTTGGAAACTAGCAAAAACGACATGGGACTTGTAGGGTGAGCATTCATTTCCCCTGGCTTCCATTCCTTGGCTGTAGACAAAGGCAGAAAATGCCCAGTCAGCACCAATCGGTGCATGCCAGCAGCAGAGACCTGTTTCTTGTTTCATTTGGCTACAGGGCAGAACTGCAGTCACAAGCACTAAGGTGGAAAGCTTGGAGTTCCCCCAATAATTGATACAACCGTGAAAGATAAAACGAAGCAATCAAGGTGAGACAGAAAAAGAGGTATGTATATGCTAATGATAAACCATGGTTAATACACAGCATTCAATAGGTATTCGTATTTTCAGTGTAATCCTGAGTCCACTAAGTATACACATGGATCTCTATCTACATTTTTTCTGTATGAAAATACTGGTTTCAACCTATAACAATTTAAACCCCAGAATTCTAGTAGCTAAGGTAGTTAAAGCCAAAAGGACACAGGTATTGCCCTGACTAATGAGAAATACACGAACCCAAATGCCCACTAATAAAAATTGAAGAATTTAAGCACGCTTTTATAGCTGGGAGAGAAACCTGCATGTTTCTGTGGCTCCCTTTACCCCACTATGTCCCCGCAAACATACTGAGTGACATTAGAATAAGCGCTCCCACAGTAGGGGAGAAACTGAACAGGACACCAGCCCAGGGCCACCACCTTCATCGATACCATTCCAGCAAGTCTTCACATGGCAGCCTCGCCCTGGCCAAGATTCAGGCAGACTCCCAGGAATTTTTTTATTTTTTGGGGGGAGGGCGGGTATCAAGTTGTAAACATCAAAAACTAGAGCTCAAACCATCATGGCCCTTGAACTCCAAGTTCTTTAGTTCTCTTCCTGGAATTCTTGGGCAGCCTTCCCTTTCCCCTAATTTGCTCTCCTGCTAAGGAGCAAAGCTCAGTTTTAAGGGCATCATCTTGGGGAGCCAAAGCCTCCTTCTTCCTACGTGCCCATGGAAGTATGCACAGCCCGTCAGTGAGGAGAAAAGTGAAAAGTGAAATCCCACACACACACACTTGGTTCTACTCAAACTATAAGCTTTTATTGTATTTTACATACCATCCATCCAGGACACGATGAATACGCGGTTGGCATCGTCTCCTTTGTTAAGATGATGTGATGCACATAAGTCTCTTGCCTGGTGCTGTATCGAGAGCCTGGCGAAGAGCCTGTGGGCCCAGCGCTGTCCCCATTTCTGAGCTATCACATACTTGCTGGAGTTAGACGGGTCGAGGCTGACATTTAGCTTGGAGTTTAAATTTCTAATTTTACACTTTTGTTTCCAGTTTGTTTTACAGTTTACTTGAAAATCAAAAGGTCACCCACTCACTCTACTGTGATCATTCTGAGTATGAGATTTGTTCTTCACAATGCTGTATTCAAACAGAAAAAGCAGGTTTTATATCACAGCTCAGGAAAAACTGGACAAGTGTTCCATTGCTTCCTCCTGCTCAGTTTTTCCCAGAATCTGTTCCAGCCTGGAAAACAAGAGCTTCCCCTCTCAGACAGACTCAAAAGTGGGAGGAAGAGCTTTGTTCTTAAACGGGAGGCTAGAGATGAACTCTCCCTCTCTAATCTTTCTGTCTGTGTGGCCCCCTTCTTTCGTGAATGGGGGAAACCATCAGCACTAAAGAGTTAAAAGGCTCACCAAAGTCCACGCTTCAAGAAAGTTAAGAAATACAACAAACAGAAGATAAGGGTTCAACTAAAGCCTGTCACCCTCTGTTAATGTACAAACCTTCCATACTTTGGTAAGCTTCCCAGCATCTGTTCCAGCACAAGCACTGTTACATGGCTCCCTTGCCCAAAGATCGGGACTCTAGATAAACAAAGGTGGGTAAGAAATGAATTCTAAAACTATAGGAATAGAACAGGTCAGAGTCTGTGAAGTAAATTAAATGATAATGGAACCTCACCTGCATGCAGATCAAACAGAGTGGGGAAACTGGAGGCAGAGTGGAAAAGAGAATTCCTCAGGATGCATGCATTCAGTGATCAAGGGCACAGCTCATAAAAATCCCAGTAATTTGGAATTTTTCTATAGGTTTAGGAAGTATGCCAACAGCAGGAAATGAAATGACATCCATGCCAACAGTCTGACCTGTTGCCACTGAACCAATGCCCTCAAAAGAAAAGGTCCCTGCTTTCACTGGGACCAAGAGAGCTATGGGAAAAAAACTTCCTAATACACAAGCAGTGGTAGGAGGAAATCAGCACAGAGCAGCTGAAAAGCTTCAAGAGCTTGGAATTCAACTCAGAGAATTCAGGAGTCCTTGGCATTTTAAACCAGCAGAAGCTGTGAGTTATGAAACATTTAAAATTTGGACCCCAGGATCTCTCACACTACAGTAAAAATAGATGTAGTCTTCAAAAACTGTCTATATGTGATGTAATGTGGGATACAGAGGAGTCCTTCAGAAACAGTAGAAAGTTGAGGTGCACAGGTGCTGCTAGAGGCAAAATCTCCCGTTTAGATGTTTGCAGCAGAGCAAAGAAGCGCCGACAGTAACCAGGCAGGAGGGCTCGGCCACTAACTTACACTCCCTCGACAGTGTGTCTGGGAAAGGCCGTCTACTTCTTCTCAGGGGGTCTGGGGGAGAGACGCGTTTATCAGAGAGGGAGGAGTTCATACCCCTGTAGAACCGCCAGGTCGAGCCTATGACAGATGAAGATTTTTACAGCCACAGCCCCTCAAAACCAGCTCTTGGAGCAAATTCTAAGAATTTATGTATCAATGTCCTTCCAAACAAAAAATGATTCTTTATTATTACATTTTTAAATCATAGAACTGCAGGCTGAATATCATTAGAAACTTTCTCTCTCTCTCTCTCTCTCTCTCTCTCTCTAATTTCTTGAGTTGTCTCCCATACTACATCTCAAAATTTGGCCAAGTTATGCCTCAGGGAATTTTCCAGTTCAACCCCATACACCAACTTGGGATAAATAGAAATACTGAAGTCTTTTGGTTTTACCCACAGTCCCAAAGTGCTATTACAGACAGAATATTTGTTGGAGATAATTTTTGCTGGGTTAGAAGAATGCTGCACGTACAGTTCTGGGTGTGGTTAAAATGTGCATTTGTATGCCTCCTGACCTGCAGGCTTTGTTCTCCTTCCCTTTCATTGTTTGGTTTTTGTCTCTTTCTACAACGGGTTGCCTTACATGCTTCAATAAAAATATATTTTCTATTCAGAAACACACTGGAGAGCAGGTAGTTTGAATGAGTAGTACTGTTATTATACATATTAAGTTACTGAGTCTACAATTCAGAAATCTGAACTCTGTGGTTACAACTCAAAATAAATATTCTTTCAAAGTAAATAAACAAATGACTTGGCTGGCTAACGAAATGCTTAATTCTTTCTAAAATCATAATTACAACGTGAACTTTTGCTTTATGCTGTATTCCAAGATGAAGATTAGGTAACCTACATCTTCCAAATGATTCACAGAGCAGCCCTTCCTGTTTCTCCCCTCAGTGCTGAGAAATGAGTCCAGGCCCTGGAATTATAATGTACGTGACCTGGGTTATCTGGTGCTCAGGTAAAAATTGCCACAAGGCCCAACCTTGATTAATACCGACTATTTCTTGAAGTGTGATGGGAACTAGGTGGAGGGCCTCACTCAGCGAAAATAAGGACAGAGAATGTAGAAGCCAGGGCAAGCTGAGAGCTGAGGACAACTCTGCTAATTGACTCTGACAACACAGTGGAACATGAATATTGAAGCCAGACAATTTTCTGAAAACATCACTATCATCTTCAAAACCCATATGCTTTTATGCTAATCAGGAAATCGAGGGTGAGGGGAACACTGCTATATATTGCTCACCAATACATTCTTCTTAACGGAAGTGAAGCTATTTTAAGAATATAAAAAGCTTTTCAAGACATCTGTTTTCAGAGACAGACTACAGTACCAGAAACAGTTTTCAGAGTTGGTTCATTCTAAAGTCCATCCCAAGAACAAGGGCAGCCAGCTTTCAGGAGGTATGAAGACATGTTCTGGCAAAAATATTTTCACTTTCCTGAAGTTATATGCTGTCTTCAAGTCCAACTATTATTCTATATATATGAGATCCTCTCTGTCAGCATAAAAGGGAACAATATTTTTAAAAACTCTCGAGTAGATATTTGTTTTGTTTTGTTTTTTATAACTCAGAACATAGATGAAACCAAAACGTCTGCAACTGTCCCTAAATTCACATCTTTAAAAGGTCCTTTTCTCCATTCACATGAATTCATCTGAATCATTGCCATCCTGTAGGAAACAAAAAAAGTGAAACCATAAAAAGCCTTCAAAATAAGTAACTCAATTCTTTGAATTCACAATTTGTCCTAAGTAATAAGCCATATCCTTATGCCCAATAGTAGAGTTCAAAAAGCAGAAAGTAAAATAACTGAATTCACTCATCACTTCTCTGTCTTACATTGGTGTTTAGAATAGCTGGATGAGCAGCTACCTTCTCTAAGGCATTATTCATGACATGGCCTGGATAACACAACAGGTACCCAGTGATATCCAAATTATGAAGTAAGGTCCAACCGACCGAGTGTAGGATATAATAAGCGTGACGAAAAGAAAATGAGACTGCTCCTTCAACAAATACACCATAATATGAAACCAAACAAATACTGCCTCAATATCCTTATGCTAACAATGCTGCCAATATACAGAAATATTTTGGGGCTAAATTCCATTTTTCTTTTTTTCTTTTTTTTAAAGAACTGGGTTTTTACATTTTTATTATTTTTTTTATTTTTATTTTATTTTTTTTATTGGGGAAGGGAAACAGGACTTTACTGGGGAACAGTGTGTACTTCCAGGCCTTTTTTTTTCCAAGTCAAGTTGTTGTCCTTTCAATCTTAGTTGTGGAGTGTGCTGTTCAGCTTCACGTCGTTGTCTTTTCAGTCTTAGTTGTGGAGGGCGCAGCTCAGCTCCAGGTCCAGTTGCCGTTTTCTAGTTGCAGGGGGCGCAGCCCACCATCCCTTGCGGGAGTCCAACCGGCAACCTTGTGGTTGAGAGGATGCACTCCAACCAACTGAGCCATCCGGGAGGCAGCTCAGCTCAAGGTGCCGTGTTCAATCTTAGTTGCAGGGGGCGGAGCCCACCATCCCTTGCGGGACTCGAGGAATTGAACTGGCAACCTTGTGGTTGAGAGCCCACTGGCCCACGTGGGAATCTAACTGGCAGCCTTCGGAGTTAGGAGCATGGAGCTCTAACTGCTTGAGCCACCGGGCCGGCCCAAATTCCATTATTTTGAGCATCAACATTCTCACCTATTTGTGACATCACAAGATGCCTTTGATTTCTTTTTAAGTAGGAAAAGTCATTAGGAAGCCACAGGCTAGTTACCAAGTTAGCTGGCTTGCCAAGTTTTTGATAAAAAACCTTACATGATGGTATATAGTATAAAGGGACTCATTTTTATTGTGTAGCTTACAAACAAGTCCTAAAGAGCAAGTACAAAAGTAGAGCCCAGACTCCTTTTTTGAGCTACTGCACACCCTAAGAAAACTGCTCTGAAGGCCAACATTCACTAACAGAATAAGTTCCGGCACATTTGTTTAAAAACATAGCATCATGTCACTTGTTTCAGTTTCTGTCTCTTTCCCACTGCTTGATGCCTGAGTTCAGTTAAAGAAAGGCAGAGAACTTAGGCTTACAGGTACACATGCGTTTATCCTTAATAGCTCTTATCAAAGTTGGCAGGCAAGTATGAGATATAAGTAGAAAACGATGGTTTCTGTGAAGTCTGGTTTTATCTTGTTTCATTCAGTGGATTTCTGTGTGCTTGTCTTCAATTAGCAAAACACAGGCCGTAGTAAAAATGCCTTAGATAATAATTGTACAGAGTGCACTAATGTTTGTCATCTGTGCGAGCACCAGCACTGCAAGTGCCCCAGAGGCCTAAACTGAGTGATAGCCTGAGAGCTTCCTGTATCTTTGGAGGTCAGCTTTAGATCCCAAACTGAGGATGACAAATTCACTAAGATAATTTAGGTTGGTGAGAATGAAAGTGCATTATTACTCCCTATAAAGGCTGTGAGTTACATTTGCAAAGAGTTCCCATGTGTTGAGAATCTGTATTTTAGGGTTACAGTAACTTTTAAATAATATCTGATATCCAAGACTTTATTTGGACAATTTTTATATTTTATATTCCCTTTAAGAGTCAAAATGTTTTTCAATATAGCAAATTAGGTTTCCTGCTATTCACTTATAAAGTGATAAGCAAATGAAATGTTAAAAGTAATTGTTTATGGTTCCCGATACCAAATTCACAAAGATTAGGAAGAAACAGACTGAAGAGTGTGTGTGTGTGTGTTTTTAGTTCATGATTCCAGAACAACCAAACTTTAAAAATCCATAATGGTGGGAATGAAAATGCCAAAAATGATAATATAGATGGCAGATTTCAGCTGGAAAGTAGCCGCTAAGTAACAGAAACTTTCAACAAGCAACAGTCACCACAACAAAGACAGTAGATTTGGGATACGTTAAAGACTTCTGTTAAACTATTTTAAGAGTTTCAAGGCATCTAAGAATAGTTCCCAAAAGGGATTAAATACATCCCACCTTTTGATACTGATACTTTGTGGGAAAATAGCAACTAAGGACTATGTGGATAAGAACTAATAATGACCATTTATATTCAGAGAGGGACTAAGTCAAGGAAGAACTTTCACATATATGCCCTTGTTTAAGTTTTGGAACAGCCCCATGAGGTAATATATCTCCTTTTTATTGCTGATGAATACGCCTTCAGAGAGGTTAAATAACTTTATTAGCCTTATCCAATTAGTAAATGACTGATTGAATTTGAGTCTCTAAAATTAAAATTCAAGGCTCTATTTAATTACATAATGCTACTCTGGAATTTTGCTGGAATAAATTAAAGCTACATCTCTGACTCATAAAGCAGCCTCGGAAATTGAGTTCTTCACGGAGACAGGAATAAGGATATCATTCTTATTCATTTTTAGAAGAATATATAGATATGAACAAGATGTAAAAGCTTATTAACAATTCAATTCCAATTCATGCATTAAATATGGGGACTGACTAGATGACCTTTAGGGGACCTTAAATTCTATTAGCTATTTCTAAGCATTAAAGCAGTGTTGTTTAATAGTATTTTCTGTGATAAGGGAAATGTTCTATTTCTGTCCTCATAGGGTAGCCCCTAGTCACATGTGGTCTGTATGACTGAGAAACTGAATTTTTAAATCAGATTAAATTTAAATTAATTTAAACAGCCACATGCATTCAGTGCCTAGTGCATTGGAGAACACAGATATAAAAGCACCTATTTGCAAACTATATGTAAAACATGCAATACAGCAAATACATCCACTCAGTTTTAATTTTGTGCAAAGACTATTTAATAACAGCTAAATTGTGCTATCTCCAGATCCTTTAAAATATATTTTGGGAAAGAGAGTACTCAGAGACAATACATCCCTGACATAGTTCCAGTGAAAACAATCCAAGTTAATGCCAAGATCCTCTCAGTACTATAATATGCATCACCACTTCTTTGTACCTTCTTTTCCGAGGAACACGAAACAACCAGTGCTGTCACTTAAACGGCAGGCGTGATGTTAGGGTTGATACTTTTGTTTTATGTTTTTATGGAAGGTGATCATTTTGTTCTCACTCAATTACAATATAGAATCTACCGTCACATTAATAGAAAACATTAAGAAAAAAAGGCACTCTTGCATGGCTGCAACTAGCCAAGAGGGGAATGAGGAATGGGGACGTCCTGTAAGTACGAATAGATCTGTACTTCACAACAGACCAGGTATGACACGAGGTGACCCACTTAAAAACAACCCCATGAGCAGTCCACAGGAAGGGAGGGGCAATGCCTAATAGAACCCACCTGAGTGCACTACCGTTGCCAAATCACGTCATGCCATCTGCAACATGCGCGTCAATATTGGCCAGGAACTCAATTAAAAACGCTTAGTAAATTATTTCAAGGCACACATTAGACCAAATAACTTGAGCTTACCTGATTTGAAGACATATTCTCAACTTTCATTAGTGATGAATAGCTCCTAGAAGAGAAAAAAAAACATTTAAAATAAGGTTATCCAGCTGGCAAGTATTACATGAACATCACACGTATCTAGCACTGCTGAGGGTCTTTTGAAGAAAATATAATCCCTGCCCTCAAGGAGACTGCAGCATAAAAAGGACAACTATCTATGAAAATAAGTAGGATGTGCACAGCCTTTATAGTTTACAAAGTGCTCACTTAAACTCATTTCATGTCACCTCCACAATAACTTTGAAGTAGGTGGCACTATTCAGATGAGGAAATTCAGCGATAGCCCTGGCAGAGAGCAGATAGGATTCACAGCTGAAGTACACTGCAGAGACTCAGACTCAAGATGCTACAGGAATTCAAAAGAGGAAACACATTCCCAGTTGTGGGCACCGGCCGTCCAGGTTCAAGAACCAGTGAGTCTGAATTCCCACTTACATGAAAGCAACACACAATTCACCCTTCTTTAGTCCATGTGTTTCCTCTGAGCGCCATCCCATCCACCAACTACCTATATGACATTTTTCAGATGCCTCAAAGGTATTTTCAGATTCATATGTCCATACCCAACACGTGGTCTTCTCCCCTATCAAAAATCGTCTGGTTCTTTTCCAGTATTCCCTAGCTCAAAGAACTGCATTATTATCCATCCATTCCATTTCATAAACCAGAAACCCAGGATTCCTTCTTTTTCCCTGCCCCTTCCCTCAATCCAATCTATCTTCAAACCCTGTCACTTTATCTATGAAATTACTTCTCCATGGTCCACTCCTCTCCACCTCCATGTTCCCATCTCAGTCCAAGCGACCACTGTCTGTCATGTGGACAACTGCGTTAGTTTCTTAACTGGCTTAGCCACACCCTCCTGGTTCCCTTTCCAATCAGGTCCGCAAAGTGACCTTTCCAAAACACAAACCTTATCATACTACGCCTCACTTAAAACTCTTTGATGACCTCACAAAACTCTTATGATGAAGGCAGATACGGCCGATGAGGCCGGAGGGACTAGCACCTCGATCCACGTGCTCCCTCATGCCTGCTGCTCCGCACCTTTGGGCCTGCTTTTATTCCCGTGTTTGGCCTTGCTCCCTCCCATACAGGGTCTTTACACTCAAAGTTCCCTCCGCTTAGAGCACTATGTCCCACTCACCCCACCCCGCTCTTTCACTAGCAAACAGTTTTGATCTTAGCTCAAGAATCACTGTATGAGGGAAGCTAATCGCAGTTACTCATCCATCCATACTATACTGACTAGTCACTCACTGCATCTGTAAAGCACTGGGTGATAAGTAAGGAGATACGACGATACATACACGGCACACACCGCATTACTTATGGAAGGCAGCAGTGTATGGGAGAACAAAAGGAGGTACCATCAGAGCACTCATTTCCACATCAGATTCTACCATCCTTTTCATCAATGGTTTCACCATTACCTCTCCCTACGTGCTGACACTAAACTCACCCTACCAGTCTACTTCTTCCTAATACCCCAGGAAACCTATACTGGCTCATCACTTTCAACATGAAATTCGGGACTAAACAAAAACTTTCATTCTTTTTATTCTTGTTTGCCTATGTATGACCTATGACCTTGACTGGCGTTGCCGACTTGTTCATCCCTCGCCTACCAGGCAGCACAGTGTAGCAGAAGTATGGACTTCCGAACTACAAACTTGAGTTTGAATTCCTGCTTTGCCACTTACCAACTATGACCTTCCACATTTCACACATGAAGCCCTTGCTGCAGTAATCTTTGCCCCCACATCAAGTTCTTTTCGTCAGAGAAGGAAGGCGGCACCGTCTTCGCTGGGTTGCTCTAGTATTCACTTCTGAGCAGAGGGCTGATAGATATGATCCCAACTAGAGCTCAAAGGACTTGGACTATTCAACAGCACGTCTATGCATTTCTTCTCCTGGTAGAAATGAGAACTGACCGGCTTAATGCCATTCTTGTTCCAAAAGCTGAGGATACTAGGGAGTCTAGAGTCTAAATCATGGCTTTAGAATTAGAAAGAAGTTGGAATGTAGCTCTTCCGAATATGGGGCTAAGTATTTTTTCACTGAAATCACCTGGAAACACTGGGGAGACCATTCGGAATAAGAATATCCTCTTGGTTTATCTGTGGAATGCCCTGAAGATTCAAAAGTGAATTTCTTAAGCAATCACAGCAAGTGATTTGGACCATTCTTAACAGATGGTCCAAATAAAAGAATCAACTGTTGGTGAAATTCAATGGTATTTTCACTGTCAGAAAGCTAAGTGAAAGACTTTAGAATAAGAAGATTTTACAGCATAGCATTCGATCTCTTGGGTGGAAGAGTCAAGACAGAAATTAAAGTGATGCTAGCACTACAAACGTATAAACACAGATTATAAAGCATCAGAAGTTTAGAGTTTGTTGTTGGACCTTCACAAAAGCTGCAGAATACAGCATGCAAACAGCAGCTCTGCATATGCCAAGCAGAGCCTTGCTATGTCACCACATCGGTTTCTGGCGCTACATCCCTGCTTCATTCTTCTACCATCTGCAGCATGTGGAAGTCGTTTTTGTGGCATGTTTCACAGAAACGGACACACCAAATGTTTCTGGTTTTCTGAGGCCCATGATAATTTGTTAAAAATAAAGCAGGAGGGATAAAATTGTGTAGGAAAACACAGGCCAGAAAAGTGATTTTTAAATTTATTCCACTTAGGTTTTCCTTTTTATATACATGTACCCGAGTGATATAAAATTTATGTCTGAAGAAACAAAAGGAAAAATATGCAAGTGACTAGCGACAATTTGGAAAATGAGCATGATTAAACTTTTGAAGCCAAAATTTTATCCAGTAACAAGGAGAATTTTCCCTCCGCAATTTAAATGAATATAAGTTGTTGACAATATGAAGAAAGTCCAGAAAATAGGAAAACGGTGTTTTAGTGGATGGATTAGTTTGTTTAAATGCTTGCAACTTTTTAAACTAGTACAATCAAACATACAAAATCCCCTAAATTTCAGTAGTATACAGCTTAATCTGAAACAAAAATGTATTTTAAGGTAAATTATGGCATCTATATGTTATTTATTTATATGGGATAAATACTACTTTAATATTGCATAGACTGAACAGAGGGCTGAAGAGTGTGGTCATAGAGTGTGTGAACTTGAGAATCAGACTGAGACTGGCTACCTGACTTTGGGCAAGTGACTTAACTGCTTCTCAGTCTCAGTTTCCTCTGCTACAAAGTGCAAAAAATATCTATCTCATATGACTATTGCTAGGATTCAATAAGATAATGCAGTAAAGCACAGTACAATGTTTGGCAAATGACAAGTGTCCAAAAATGTTAGCTCTTTCTTATTAAATTAGAGAATTAAGCGATATTATATTTCTAACATATAACACTGGCTTCCACACAAAATTGTTAGATTTGTAAAGGGTACAAAAAAGGCTGTTTTGAATTTTTCCCCACTCCACACTAACAACAAAAAAGAATAAACTACTCTAAATTCTACATCACTCAAAATTTTACACAGCCAACTACACTGATAGTTGATCATTTTTCTTTCACTCCTAACAGAAAGCAGACTTACAATTCTAGGTCAGAGCAAATGTTTACATCTGTGCATTACTCTGTTTCATGTTAGCAGATATAACTCAGGATAACACTTCCGGAGTTTGGTATTTGAATATTATATTTTAAATGAAGCTCCTCATTCTGTTTTAGCAGTATTTTAACGACTATTTATTGTTTAGAAATGCAGTGTTTTGGAGAGCAAGCCTCACTACATTAATTACTTTAAACTTTCAAAATGTAGAAAAGAGGGTTCAAAAAAAGCTTTCAGAGTTACTAGCACTGGCCGTTAGAGCTAAGACTTCATTCAAATACCACAGCTAGTCAATGTTAAACACTTAATATAGTGTCTTTTCTTTTTCTGAAGATGTTTATAAACCAAACTCTGAAGACCAGCTATCATGCTTTATCCAAAAATAAAATCAGCTGTTTTACTTCACACACTCTCATATCCTGCCCCTACAAAAGGGCAATTCATGTGACCAACACATTAGTATAAAAGCATTTTTCTAACTCGTTTAATGCTCTCAACTTGTTATATGTCCCTCCCTCCACCAGTGTATCATTCTTAAGGGTCAATCCCTGATTAAAACGAGCAGTAAAGAATCTTGGCAGTCAATACCAATACAGAGCTCCAACGTACCTAAGTTCATCCATTTCCCTCTTCTTCTTCATCTCTTCCTTTTCTCTCTTTTTCATTTCCTGAATTTGGGCTTTTTTCTCATTCCTCTCCTCACGGTCTCTGCATTCCTTCTCTGCTGCCAGGTCCGGGAACCGCTCCATTTTGGTCTTTTCTAATCGGTTCAAAATCTCATTCACTTTCTTCTCCACTGTCACAATGCTCACCTTCGAGGGAGATAGGGGAAGAAATACCGAATCTTTATGACACGGTTCTCCCTCAGAACAGGTGAAAGGTTTCCTAGGGGCTTAGCAGCCCAGCTGAATTCCCTTTAGGAAACATACATCATGCAGCGCCCATGACACCAAAGGTGTTAGACAGAAAAGACGGATATTTCCCGCGGTGGCAGGGCTCTGCCCCCTCGCGGTGCGGCACACTTACGTCCTTCTGCCTGTGAAAGCCGATCTGCCCCACATCCATGTCGGCTGTTTTCTTCAGGTTAGACCATGGTGTATATACCACGTTAACGTTGTTCATCTTGCAGCCTGCCGAGAGAGACTGTCTTCAACATGCAGGCAGGATGCCACCGAGCAAGGCGTCCCCTTACCCACTGGCAAATGACCGTCAGCCAACCAAGGAAAGGCCTTAGAATGAACATGGCTTCAAGGGTTTCAAACTACAAAATCCTTCTTAAAAAAAAAGCTTAAAAAAAAACACCCACAAAAGGCAAATGGTGAAGGTGACAAACAACAATTCGAGCAAAGTATTACGGAGGAATGTAGGGGTTCACTTCTGAGAGTCCCTAAAATTGAAGGCAGAACTTACAATATGTTTTTTAAAGAGAAAAGGATCCAACAGGTTTCCACAGATTCTCAAAGGAGTCCTAGATCCAATAAAAGTTAAGAAGCAAGATAAAGCAAAAAGCCATGGCCTGGGATTCAAGAGACCTGCCCTCTGTCCTGGCCCTACCACAAAGCAGCCATGTCACTGTGGGAAAGTCCTCATGGCTCTTGGAATCCCATCTGAAACATGAGGAAATTGGACTAGCTTAGAACTTTTGTGTTTTGTTTCTTTTAGCAGTGGAACCTCTTTCACCAAAGAAAACATCCAAGTGATCAAAGTAAAGATGCTGTGGGTGGGAGGGGTCCGAGGTGCCCTGTTCATTCCTCCTCCTCTCCCCTCACCACCTCTACCCCACACTTCCCTTCTGCCCCAACAGCCGCCCTGACAGCTCAAAGGATCAGTTTCATCACTGGTCCAACATTACTTAAGGCCCCTCAAAATCAGATGGCAATATATTTCATTGTCTATGAAATCACCATGTACATTGGAGAAATCTGGTGACCACCACCTTACATAAGTGATCAAAGTCAATATCACCAAAAATGGGGCAAAGGGCTGGCACCATGTGCCTCCTGACTGCACTGGGCAAGACTTCACTTACGAAGTATTCCTGCTGAGAATTCGTAATGTCACACTACTCAAGAGGAAGCACCAGACCAACTGAATAGCAGGATAGTCTACAACTGGTCTCCACTCTGAAAGTGTCAATGTCTTGAAAGACAAAGAAGTGTCTCCAAACTTAAAGGAGAGAGACGTGACAAGTAAATATAACACATGATCCTGGATCAGAAGAAATGCTCTGAAGGGACAGTAGTGGGACAACTGGGAAAACTTAATACAGACTATCAGATAATAGTATTTGAATTTCCTTAATTGATCACTGTAAGGCAGTTCCCTAAGGTAATGTCCTGTTCTTAGGACATACTGACGGCTTGTGATGGCTATAATTTATTTCAAATGGTTCAGCTAAAAAGGTTAATAACGAGTATGTTACAGAGAGAAAGCAAATGTGGAAAAATTGATGAATCTAAGTGAAGAGTATATGAAAGCTGTATTTTTCTTGCAACATTTCTGTAGGTTTGAGATTTTTTTTCAAAATTAAGTTTCTAAAAAAATCTCCAATGTGCCAGGGGGATACAAACATGGATCAGACAATGGATCCTACATTTCAAGATTAAGAGAGGGCAGATAAGCACACAAATAACTTCAATTAAAAGTAGAACTGATCAAATATTGGAAAGGTACCGGTGAAGTGCTAAAGCAGTACAGAGAGGGCAGTGGTCACTCAACGCTGCAGGAAGGTAAATGCTCCATGGGAGAGGTTAACACAGCTTGCTGGGTAAGACAGAAGACTTTAAAAGTCAGGCTGTCTGACTTCAAATGCAGCCTCTACCACATGTCAGCACGCTGAGGCCTTGGGCAAGTTCCTTAATTTTCTTTAAGCTCTGCTTCCTCATCTATAAAATGAAAATAATAATCTCTAACTCAGTAGGGTTAATAAATGAAATAACTTGTAAAGTTTTACCACAGCGCCAAGCATATAATTATAGCTAATATTACAAATATGATGTGGACCTTGAACCTGAGCCTGGATCTGGACTTGGGATGACTGACGAGGAGGACAAAATTGAGAGCAGAGGGAACAATACAGTCATGTGTCGCATAATGTTTTGGTCAGTGACGACCTACATAGATGACAGTGGCCCCATAGATTATAATGGAGCTGAAAAATTTCTATCACCTAGTGATATATGAATGGCACCTGGAAGATGACACTCAAGAGGTTCGTCCACGACTTCAAAGGATTTGCCAAGGATGAGGAGGCTGCAAAAATCAACAAGGCTGTGGCTGAGATGGCAGCCAGCTTGAATCTGGGTGTGGGTGAGATGACATTGAGGAGCTCCTAGGGGTGATTCCTGGGGAGCTGACTAATGAGTAGTTGGAACTGGAACAGGAACGCATAGTGAAGAAAGGGCAAGAGAAAAGGAAATTGCAGGAGAGGAAAAAGAATAACCCCAAGAAAATTCACAATGAAGGGTTTAACAGCTTTTGCAGAACTCAGCAAGCTCCTTAAAAAGTTAGGAAACATAGACCCCAACACCGAAAGGTTCTCATAAATAGAGAAGAATATTCATGGTGCATTATCTGCTTATAAGCAAATCTATGATGAAAAAAGGAAACAAACCAAGCAAACCACCATGGACATATTTCTGTAAAGAGTGACACCTTCTCAAAAAGAGCCTCAGGGAGGTCCTTCAGGGGGTATTCAAGAAAAAGGCAGTGTTATCACAGGAGATGACAGCTCCATGCGTGTTATCGGCCCTGAAGACCTTCCAGTGGGAGAAGACGTGGAGGTGGGGGACAGTAATACCGACGAGCCTGACCCTGTGGAAGCCTATGTCAGTGTGTGTGTGTCTTAGGTTTTAATAACAAAATTTTGTAAAACGTACAAGAAAGGGAAGAATTAATTAAAAAGAGAAAAAAGCTAATAGAGTAAGGTTATAAAGAAAGAAAACATTTCTGTATAGCTGTATAATGCGTGTTTTAAGCTGTTATTACAAGACTCGAAAAGTTAAAAAATTAAAAAAGTTTATAAAGTAAAAGTTACAGTAAGCTAATGTTATACTGAAAAAAATGTTGTTTATAAATGTAGTGTATCATAAGCATACAGTGTTTACAAAGTCTATAGTCATGTAGAGCAATGTCCTAGGCCTTTCTTTACATTCACTCACCGCTAACTCAATGACGCACCCAGAACAAATTGGTCTTGAAGCTCCATTCATGGTAAATGCCTTATACAGCTGTACCTTTTTTTAATCTTTTATACCATATGTTTACTGTACCTTTTCTATGTTTAGATACAGAAATACTGAGCACTGTGTTATCACTGCCTACAGTATTCAGCTGGTAGCCTAGGAGCAACAGGCGGCATGTGTAGTGGGCTACAACATCCAGGTTTGTGTAAGTTCACTTTAAGATGTTTGTACAATGACAAAATCGTCTAACGATGCATTTCTCAGATGAATCCACATTGTGAAGTGACACATGACTATATAAGCAAAGGCACAAGGTAGAAAAACAGAAAATATTTGCTTTGGCTAGAGTGTGAAATATGGGAAGGGAAAAGAATTCCGTAGTCAGATCAAAGATGCTTAGATGCAAGCTTAAGACGTTTGGACTTCATTGTATAGACAAGGTGGGGTGTCATCAAAAGTGTCTGAGCTTTTAGAAAGTTTAATCTGGCAGAAGATTACAAGACGAACATAGGACGGGCCGATCAGATTCTATGAAAACAAATACGTTTAAACCCAACTCCCTTGGTTCTGAATGCTGAAGGTGGTCAGCGAGGGAGGAAAATATTTTCACTACACCGTGATGCCAATGGGCGTGTACTCAGCAAAGACAATCTTCACCTCTTCGCATCCTCTGCTACTGACTCATGAGAGTAAGAATCTTAGGCTTAGCTCCATTTTCTAAGTGAGCCGTTGCTACAGGAAGCTGAAGAGGAGCTGAGTAATTTGTGTCAGGAGTCTTCTCTCCTCTTTTCCTGTAACTAGTAAACTATGAAGAGATTAGGAAGAGGCCGGGCCAAGAATAAAGAGTCCAAAACTCTTTTAATAGTCACATCTGCTAGTCAGGGGCATGGAAAGGAGACAAGAATGCGTGAAAGAGGTTGCAACACACAAGGAAAGAGGGTAACGATGGTTTTAATTTTTATTATTTTTATGTCAATAACTGAAGATCTTAACTGGAAATCTTAAGACACTCTGTTCTCCTCATAGAAATGGAATGTCCTAAAAGTAACTGCAATTTAATGATTTATAGGGTTGAAAATCAGTGGCCCTACAAGACGTCCCCTTTCTTTGGCCAGGTGCCTGATTCAGTGAGACTACCCGAGTCAGACTCAGGAAACGCAGTCTCAGTGACAGGGAAGGAGTTATACTACCCAGCTCTTGTCCTGTCACCACTCACCTCTGGTACCTGGTACTGGCTGTGTGTCTGCCCCATGCTTATCTTCTACCTAAACCATAGTTCTTTCCAACCCTCTGCATCGTCCCCAACTTCATATCAAAACAAACTTACTTTCACCCTATCTAGGTCTATGTCCTACACCTAAAATTCAATCAATTAACTCAAACATTCTTAGCAGAACACCATTTCCTGGCTCCCCCTTTTAACTCCCACCTCTACCCCAATAATTGTCCTTCTTAACCTGTCCAACTGACAGATTAAAGCTTGTACCATAGAAACAGACAAGCACCAAGCCCAGTGTTACACGCCCTACCTAAAATACTTAACCACCCATTGTTTTCAACCCTCTCTGCACAGCAGAATCATCTGGAGAGCACTGCAAAAATACTGACACTCATGGATCACCCCAGACCAATTAAAAAAGATTCTCTGGGACATAAAGATCAACTGACTTCATATTTTCACAATTTATAGGAAGAAAAACATATGTGAGGGGAGAAGAGAAAGAAAACGTAGGAAAGAGTGATTTGGAGACGTGAGGTCTACTATCTAATGATAAATGATGAAAATAAAGACATCAAACAACATTAAAAATAAAGCCATGAGACACATCTCTTGTTTAGCTATTAACATAACCTAATTTCCAAAAGCCTCTCTACAAATAACCTTAAGGGTAGGCACATCTAAACAACCTTCTAGTCAAGGTAAGGAAAAGAGAGTAAATTGATAGAGGGACACAAACATTAGAGAGTTGGGGAGATTCATTTTTGGTTCTTTGATAGGTAGCAGAAATGCCAGCTTAAAGAATAAAACAGGGCAAAAGCATATTAAAGGTTATTCCTTTGACTCAATCCAAAGTCAATAACATGTTCTCTAAAATGTAATCCATTTCAGACACAGAGAAATCAGTGCTAATTCTGAAAACACCTCTGGGAAAACTGACCTTGAATGCTATTGGCCTTCACAAGATGGGCACAGTCCATCAGGACTTCCTTTGGAATGTCTTCTATCTTCTCCCCCTGAAATACAAAAATAAACCAAATGGTCCATTACCTTGTTACCGATCGACACTGGAGCTCTCATAGGACACCATTTTATGAAAAGCAGTGGCTCTTCAATTGCATTTCAGGACACTGAAAAACGAAGTCTGTCATGGGAATGCTTCTTTAAAATAAGAGAAGACAGTAATATGGAAAAAATAAACACAGGATATGAAAGAAAAACAACAAAATACTAATTACAATTATGTCTGAGTCATTTTCCCCCCTTTCTTCTTCTCATTCTTACTTCTAGAAACCTCATGGGGAAATGGTGCCTATTTTTGACAATTGGAAGTCTCCTTAGGTGAGGTCCCTACAGCGTCCCACTCAAAGAGACATCTTATGGTTCTGGGTCTCAAACATCTATCCATCTATCCTCAAACATGAGGACAGATAGGTCATCTAGCCTCAGCCTTAATCAGGAAGCAAGCTCTTGGTGTGGTAGATAAATCCACACACCATAAGGGAGAAATAATACTCACTCATTGTCTCTACAGATACTGTATCAAAGTCAAAGCTGAACAAGAAAAGTCATTCCAAATGAACAAAAATATTCCAGAGGCAAGAGTGAGTGGAAATCAACTAAGTACTGGCTCCTCCTAGGCATGGGATCACAGAAGCACTTCGGTCTGGGAATGAAATGCTCTACCTACATAAATATTTGGTGTAAATGAAATTGTCCCATTATGTTTCCACATTTTTTATTTTAAATGTTTTAAATGGGAATCTCTCAAATACATAAATTTGGACCAAAAACTAAGTGATTTAAGTGTGTCACTACTTTAACAATGGCTCTCACCCCGTGCAATTCCCTGTCCGCTTAAACAGAGAATTATGAATTCAAACATCTTGAGAACAGTGTCATCATTATGAATATCAACCATTATACTAGGCTACAATATGGTGACAGTGACGCCTTCAGGGGCTTCTACAATACACAGGAGATGACTGACCCGATACTAAATAAATCAAAATGAGTAATTAAAAAACAAAACAAAAGCTACCGGTTTTTGAGTACTCACCACATGCCAGGCACTAAGTAAACGGCCATATGAAATGGATAGTATTATCCTCACTTTACCAATGAAGAAAATGAAGCTTAGCGAGGGTAAGTAACTGGACCAAGGTCCCACATATCTAGTAAGTGACAGAAATGAGAGATAAACCCAGGATTAGAGCCTTGCTCTAAGAAGTGGCGCCAGAGTATGATGCTTACAGGGTTCTGGTGGAAATGTTAGTTTCTTGACCTTGATGTCAGGTTTCAGTCCAGGATCCCTTCTTACTACCTGTGGCTGTCACTATTCCTGAAGCAATCTCCTCTCCCTGTTTTTAAACTTTGAAATGATAGGAGCAGACAAAACTCATTCAGCTTAGCATTAAGCATAAAGTCACAGTAAACAGAGTGGAGCGTCTAAGGTACTCCCAACATGTAATGGTCAGAACTTTGACTGTGGGCTTTGTGTCATCTACGTTAATTTAAGAAACCTCTAGGTAAGTGAGATTTTTCGAAGGGTTTTTAAAAATCAAGTCTAGGAAAGAACATGGATGACTTATCTATGATCTTCAAGGTTTGGCCTAAATTTAACAAAAAAGAACGAACGTATACCGCGGTTAGCATGTGCCAGGCATTATTCTAAGTGCTTCAGATAGGCGAGCTCACTGAATCTTCACAACGGCCCAGTAAGATAGGTACTGTGAGCTGCCTTTTGCAGATGAGGAAATGGGCACAGATGAATGACTTGCTCAAAGTCACACAGCTACCATGTTTCCCTGAAAATAAGACCTAACCGGAAAATAAGCCCTAGCATGATTTTTCAGGAGGACATCCCCTGAACATAAGCACTAATGCGTCTTTTGGAGCAAAATTTAATGAAAGACCCGGTTTCATTTTCGGGGAAACATGGTAGCAAGCACCAGAGCCAGAATTCAAATCCAGAGTCCGAGTTCTGGACTTAGTCTGACTGCATCTCCGACACTTACCTGGTACCTACTAACAGACACAAAGGGCTGTCCCGTTTACTGCAGAAGATCAACCAGGTAAAAGTTCCTTAAGGAGAACATGTTTTTTATGGAGCACATTATGTGCTTCCAAAAGAAAACAATGTTAAAATTCTATTCAAACGAGTAACAACTGGTGGTAATGTGAATTTGGGACAACCACCATTATTTCCATTTTCTAACACAGCAGAACCCAAAGGAAAAACTTTAATCTGAATCAAAAGGAAACTTGGTAACAACACACTCTATTTTCTCTAAACTTCAAATAGTTCCAAAATGGCAAGAAGTTGCCTAGGAGAACTCAGAATTTTGTTCCAGCACAGAGTTCACAATCTTCCTCTTTTCCTTTACAATAGAGTCGCAGACACATTAATAGTATAAAGATGGGCCACAATGTTTAACCTTGCTAGTAAATTAAGAAGTGAATATTATAAGCATAATGAAGTAATAAGCACCTTATATTTACTTGACATGGTCAAAGGCTATTTTTTTTTTTAAGTTATAAAATCCCCTGAAGTGTTTGGGCAGGGCGGGGGGAGTGAGTGTGTGTGAGTGTGTGTGTGTGTGTGTGTGTGTGTGTGTGTGTGTATCTGATAGCATTTTAAATTAGCATAATACTTTCAGAGTTCAATCTGATATAAAAGGAATTACCAAACTTTATAGCTTTTGACCCAGTAATTCCTTTTCTGAGAATTACTCTAAAAAATAATTCAAAAGAAGAACAGATAGTAGTTCATAAAAAGACAATTCTTATTGGAGAGTCATAATGCTGAAAACGGTAAACAACATAAATTCTACCATAGAAGCTTTCATATTAATTGTGGCATATTACCAACTTAAAGCAGCCAGCCAAAGTAATAAATATGATCGTAACACAGTAGCATGAAAAGTTTATAAACTGTCACTTTAAAAAGTAATACAATCAACCAGAGGATGCCAGGAGGGAATGTAGACTGAGAGGAAAGAATCTAGCTGTATGATAAGTGCATGACACATCACTGAAGAGGGCAGGGAAAAGCTTACAAGTAACTTTGGAAAAGTGTTTTGACTGGAAACTGTAAGGCAAAAAGAAAAAATAACTGCACATAAACACTGTGCTTTAGCTGGTAAAGCTGTTTCTTATGGGGATGCAGGTTAACAAATCTGAAACTGCTTCCACATACATTCAAGTCTAATAAATACGTAAGTGGATGGCAGGTGGGGGAAGGCACGCGTCTCAGTCTCCGAGACGGAAGTTACAGATAAGCAAGGAGGAAAGGCTAGGATGGTCCCTGTAGTGATGGATCCATCAAAGACATTAGCATGAGCCTGCCTGTAGCTTACTGTAGGTACAGCTAGGGAGACACAGACACAACTCATACGAGCGTATGTATACACATACTTTCTAGCTGTCAGGTGAGAGGGCCTGGAAGCAAGAGCACGCCAAGTTCAGATCTCGGCTTCTAAATAACATTCCCCAATAAAAGGAACCACAGTTCTCTGGAGAAATGGCTGATTCTGGGGCTTGGGCAGGGAAAATACAAGATGACCCTGGAGCATCTTGTCATGCCAGAAAGGAAAGAAGTGCTCAGAAAACAGAAGGATGCAAGAATGTCAAAGAAACACAGCAGCCAAGCTGAACGAGCTCCAGCCAAAGCTGGAACAATTGGAGCAACAACGTATTACTAGATTATAACCCAAAGTATAAAATAAATGAGTCCATACTGAAGCAAATAAATAACTGAATAAATAAATGGGGGGGGGGGTGAGGAGAGAAAAGACAAATCTTCCTTACAGAATTCCAAACAATGTTATGTAGACACTTGCCACTCCAGGAAGTGGAGTTTAATTCCATCCCCTCTCCTTGAGTATGGGCTGGACTTAGTGACTTCCTTCCAACAGCAGAGGACAGAATGGAGGAGAAAGCAATTTTATTGGGGAGAAACCTGGCAAACAGTTCCCTGGCCAGGCGATCAAGGTTAACACCATCAGTGATAAGCCCTGTTAATATGCATGAGAAGGGCACTTCACCTCTGTGATATTCACCCCCCAAAACCTGTAACTCCAGTCTAGTCACGACAAAAACATCCGATAAACCCAAGCGGAGTGATAGTCTACAAAATACGTTATGAGTACTTCTCAAACTGTCAAGGTCACGAAAAATAGGGAAAGACTGAGAAACTGTCACAGACCAGAGACTAGGCAGACATGACAACTAAATGCAATGTGGGACCCTGGAACAGAAACAGGATATTAATGGAAAAACTGGTAAAAACAAAAATAGAGCCTGGAGTTTAGTTAATGTACCAATGTTGGTTTCTTAGTTCTGACAAATCTACCATGGTAATGTAAGATATTAAAAATCAGGGGAACTAGGTATGAGGTATATGGGAACTCTGTCCTCTACACAACTTTTCTGTAAATCTCAAATCATTCCCAAATAAAACATTTTTAAAAAGCAACACACATATCAAGTATACCTACCCTAAGAGTCACCTCTATAAAATGCAACATATGGATGTAAGGACAGATTGTAAAACGGTGGTTGTATACTACGAGGGAACATGCACTCTTTCCCCTTTAGTACTAGAACGCAGGTTTAAACCCTCTGAAGCAGCCCCTGCTAACCGGGGACACTGCCCTTGGGGACGCGGGACAATCACAGGAGCCTGAGCAAAGGAACCACAACGTGATCTCCACTGAAGACACAAAGGCCCGTAGTAGCAACTGAAATGAAAGGGAGAGAAAGCAGAGGTGACAGACAACATGCCTGAACTGGCAGGACAAGACTGCTTCTAGCTGGGACTATGCCCCATGTTCAAGTCTCGGAAATTACCAGAATTTCCCTTAGTGATTTTCTGGGTCAGGGGGAAGACATCTTTCATTTGCTAATTTTTAGACTTTTGCACATATTTATTACTCTCAGCAATTTAATTGTAGAAAGAGGCTAGAGGACAAGATATGATGCTCATCACTAAAGAAAAAGTCATGAATCCAGGTTTAAATCCAGTTACCTTATGTAATCGAAGATATACATGAGCCGAAGAGAGTTTGTCCACATGAAACCTACAAAGAACGAAAACCACTTTTAGCAAGAGGTACAAGACAAGCATCTCCTCAGGCCACTTGCATTTCAGGCATTCCAAAATCCAGAACGAATTAACTCAGTGCCTGCCACATGCTAAATAGCACGGGGTGTATAAAGCACAGTCACCACCTCCACAGGGCTCACTATCAACTGGGAGAGGTAAGATAAACATGGAAGGTTCTGCAGCTGTGTGACACGAAGTGCCAGGATGAGTACTAGAGACAGTAACTGTTACATGCCCTGGGAAGCGCGGCATTTCAAGTGAGAAAGAGCTATCAGTAACCATAGGCTTCACTGACAACTGCAATCTGGTAGGTCCCTGACTGAAGCACAGCACTTAGAGAAAAACAGGCAAAGGAATTTCAGGTGAGAAGAGAAGGGGATGAAAGATGTCAGCAAGACTTCAATGCTGCAAGTCTGGGAGACTGCAGGACCACAGGCAGAAATACCTTACGGTGGGAGAGGGCATCAGTTTAGAGAAAAAGATGAGGGATTGGTTTGGGAAATTCTGAGTTTCAAGCGATGGCAAAACAATCCAAAGAGAATGTCAAGCACAGAGTTGGAAGAGTCAGGTGAGGCCTGCAGACAGTAAACAGACCACATCATAAAATGGGTCAGCCCAGCAAGTCTCCCAGCCTTACAGCCACCAATGGCACTAATATGTCTCCAGGGAAAGCATGGTGATTGCCCTTTATGACATTTCCCTTAAAACAACATACAGAATTCCCTCCCACACTTAAATTTACCTTTCATTAAGGCTCCATCATCCACCAATGTAATGAAATCTTTTAAAACTTACTTCCTTTTTCACCTAGTCCAACATTTTGGGATGTTAAGTTTTTCATATTTACAATTCACCAAAATGAAGCTGACTTTCTTTCCAACACCCAGAGATGCCCATGGAATCCTAGTATCAAACAACGATAACACGTGATTCTCACTCTGTGATCCTGTTAACTTCCGTCAGCTCGTCCTTAGTCCTTACCTTTCCAGACTGAAGAATGTTCAGTAAAATTCTAAGGGGGCACCGTTACATCCCATTATGTATTTCTCTACACATTTTCTTAGCATGAATGTATTTTTTTAGAAGCGAAAATGGGCACACATTCACACCGAGTACAAGGTGTAGGCAGTGTGATTCTATATAAAGGTTAAGACTATACTATTTCCAATGCCCTCTTTAAAGGTTAAGCATCTTGCTAGTCACTTTGGATACAGACAAATATGCATTTTTGGCAGTCTATGATGACTCTAGGCTTTATTCTTAACCATTACTGATAGCCAGGAAATGGGCATAACATCTTAGTTTATTTTTCTCCAGCTGGTTCATTTACTCATTTGCATTCCCGTGTAAGAGATTCTTACTGATTATCATCTTCAGCTTGGCATTTTCCACCCAGAGACTGTGCTTTTTGCAAATCTAGAAATTATATATCTCATTACTCTCTTTCAGGATCTTAGGAAAATACCCCATTAGTAAGCAAACCCAACTGAGAAGTAACTTCTCCCCTTTCAACTTGTTTTAAGCCATTTCTCTATTTACAACTCTCCTATATACCCATAATAGCTCAATTGTATTCTGATTTTTCTTAAAGGTCTCTGATGTGAAATTTTACCAAAAGAAATACACAAATAATTCAATATACATCTAACTGATTCACACACAATTAGTCAAAGTACTAAGACACATGGGAGTGTCACTGCTGATACCCACCAACTTCAGGCGTGTAGGTACACCTCTACAAAAGACAGGGGGATGCATGGACTATGGGGCTTTGGTAGAAATGTAAAGTAAACAAACAAAAAAGCCAGCTCTGTAAAACAAACCTTCTTGAGAGTGAGTTTCCTTAAAAACCTTTCCAAAACCACCCAAAATGCTTACTCAAAGTTAAAATTATGCCCATTAGTTCCCTAGTTCCCTCTGTCCTTATCTTCCTCTCCCTGCTTAATCACTGTTAACTCTACCGAATGAAGAGACTACAAACTTCAATAAACGAGACTCAATGACCTAAGGATGAAGAGATGCAGGGCCCCAGAAGCTGGGTCATTTAATTCCTTAAAGTGGGATTGCTGGAAATACTACCACTACTCTAAGGAGTTTGGAGGCGATAAACACACACTATCTCTATTTTCCTTTGTTTCAAGATATTTAGTTCCTACCTAGAAAAATCCTTTGCTTAACAGCACCTCAGAAGGTTTCCTGATACAAACTCAGATGTTGACATTCACAGAGGTAAAGTTCCAGAGTCTGTGTCAGAGGGAACCAGTGAACCAGGAAAATCTGCCCTGGAATGCAGATCAACCGAACCATTCTTAGCACGCCCAGGAATGTTTCCAGGGTTGACAGTTTATGCACCAGAACAGGTCTTGGATTTAGGGCTATTCCAGCTCACATCAAATCTTGAATAGCCCCTGAAAAGTAAAATGTAATCACTTTCAATGACAATCTCAAGACTACTGAAAAATGTCAAAATGGGTAACGGATGTCTAGGTATCTGTAGACACTGGTTTGTTTTAGTAGTATTCCGGGAGACAGTCAACCTGAATGAAATGAAATACCCAAGAATTAATACCTGGGGTGTAAATTGGAAATTTCTCTTCCACTTAATTTTTTTTTTTTTAATGTCAGGTAAAAGGCTATGGTAAATTGACCTTCATGGTTTATCTGAATATATAACCTTTTCTATGCAGGTATTTCTGCCTCAAACCTGACATGTTAAAAACTTACAGAAGGTAACTCCGTAACAGGTGCAGCTATCCTCATCTCCCTTGATAGAGTCTGGAGATCTTTAGGCTTTAAGGACAACTGAAATAATCCAGCTGGGGATGACAGTACTCATTTGACATTGTGAAGAACTGTGCAGTGGAGACAAGTTCTAGACAGGCAGAGTGCTATCAATTAGGAAGTCAACAAATAGTTACTGAACACCTATTATGTGCCACGCCCTGCGCTAGGCACTGGTGATATAGTAGTAAACAACACAGATCACTGTCCTCGTGGGGCTTACAGTCTAGGTCTCAGGAAGGTAGGCAGCACCCCATCCAGAAGCCCTCAGCAGCGGAAACTGCCCACCTGAGGTCAGGGGGCACCATGCATTGTCCACCTTACTGACATATTTGCGTTCAGAAGACAGGCCACGGTGCTGGGACGGGGACAGATAAATGACTAAAATTCCTCAGGTTTCCAGTGCCTCTTGGTTTGCGGAGTGTGGACTTTAGAGAGGGTAGACAGGAAAGCATTTCCACTGTGATCATGAATTAGTCCCTTCATAATGGGGTACGCTGGAGTAGGAGAGGAGGCACCCTTCAGTGGGTGCGTGCACAGGTCTGGGGATAGAAAAGGTCAGTAAACTGAGTCTAGGGATAACTTAAGTTAGGCTCTGTGTATTATTTTTCCTATTAAGTGCTCAATGCTGTATACTTTGTTGGAAATCAGTCAACTCTTCTAAAAATTGACAGCCTAAACTCTGTCACTATAGGGATTTAAATTAAGGGTCTGGGCCCACACTTGGAGAAAAGAGGTCCAGAGAGGTCTTCAGCCATAGCCAGACGTAAGAAAGAAGTGAACTGCAACTAAGAGTAGCAGCCTAGAAGAAGAGAAACCGACTTAGAACTAGAACCGGCTGGGGGGCCAGCAACCACCAGAGCATATCTATCATATTTAGTTTCTCTTAGCCTTAGTTTCCTCAACTGAAAAATGGGCATAATATCAGTAATTATTCCACAGGGTTGTTGTAAATTTATTAGTGGAGATAAGCACTTAACAGCATTTGCCATATAGTTAAGTGCTCAATAAATTTCATTGATACTATCATGAAAGCAACAGAATCTGTCGGGGACAGCACTTGGTCTGGGTGTTAGGAGCTGTGGAGAACGTATCCTGCTCTACAGGTATATTAGGCTCTAGGAGAGAGCCATCACAAGGGTCACAGTGAGCGGTGGAAACTGAAGACAGACAAAGCAACCTGAGTCTGAGAGTTTTACAAGGGAGAAAAACAAAGTACCAGGAGTCCATGCATTCCTAAAAAATCCTGAGTGGCAGAAAAACCCATATAGTGTGCTAAGGCAGTTAGAAAAAAGAATGCAACTAAAATGAAGGGGTTTTTTCACCATTCATTTGCTTTGTTGTTTTTTTGGACTGGCTTTTGCAAACCGCAAAACAGATTATCTTGGAAGGAGGCTAAGCAAGTATTATTATTATTTTTTAAATTTCCATAAATTATTTTGGAAAGAGGGGGCAGTGGCTGGATCAAGACTGGGTTAAACACATGAGTGAATCGAGAAGACAAAGGGAACCCAGTCTATGTTTTCTTTAAAGGTGGGTCTGGTCAAATGCTCTATTTATTCCATCCACACGGAAGCCTGTGTCTCTTTTCTTCAGTGCCTCTTGTGAAGTCGTCATGCACTCACTCAAGAAGAGTGGTCTGAATGTGTCAGTGCAGTGGTCTCAGTACTTACTGTAAGAAGACACACTAGAGAACTTCACAGGCCTGAGATCTAACCCTAAGACATCACTCCCAGTTTTCACGGTAATTATAAATGGAGGAGCTGGCAGCCAGCTATTTACCATTGAACATTCATAAACAAAATACAAAGCACAAGTTCTAGTTTTAATCATAAGAGTCAGGTGGTTGGCCATGTCTAAGAAAGTAAACAATGATCCACAGAAAGCTGAACCAAAATTGTTACTTACCAAATATCTTCAGGCCAGCCATACTTTATTAGGTCCTCATCTACAGGGAGATATAAGAGAACAAAGAATAGGTAAAACAACAATAACAACAACAACAAAAACAAAAACCTGTCAAATGAAGACATGCCAGAGTTTATAAATAGTCGGGAAGGGGAGAAATATCAATCCTTTCCACAACTTTTTCTCTCCCTTAATGTAGAAAAGAGCAATTCAGACAGGCTTTGATGCTTGAAAATTCTGTAAAAATAGTTCTTACAATTGGAAAATGATAATCATTATAATTTTTTATAATTTTTATAATACAATCTAAAGTTCAAAGATATTTATATTTGAAAGTAAAACTAACAAATCAGAGCAGCTGAGAAGTTAGATGTCTTAGAAAAATGATTCACTATAATAATACTTATATATCAAAATGTTTTGCTAAATCTTGAAAACCAATCAATTGCATTTTACTTCTTAAAAAACAACAACCCTCAATTAAAATTGTAGGAAATTAGAGAATAAAACAAACACCAGAAGTATAAAAAAGAAAATAAAAAATCACCTAAAATTCTGTCACATGTGAAAATAAAATAAAAAATAGCAAAATGTTAAAAGTAACTGTCTCGGTGGGGGGTGTGGTGGGGGGGCGGGGATGGGACACATGGGTACTGGAAAGGATGGGGTATTATAAGCGTTCTGTTACTATTTGAAATGTTAAACTATGTATGTTAGGTAAAAATAAGATTTTAAAAATTTCTTTGGAAACAATGACTACTTATTCTATCATATGGATAAACTTTTCTATTGTTGACATTTGGGTTGCTTCAAATTATAAATGCTTCAATAAATATTTTTTAAATAAATGTATCCATATTCCTGTTTATTTCCTAAGGTCTATTTCTAAAAGGTTGAGTATTCAAAATTTATGCACATTTTAAGGCTAATAATATAGTTGTGTATCACCACAGAAAGGTTATACCATATATATTTCTAATAGTCATATGAATAATTAGTAACTAATTGTGCTTATCACAGAATAATTATTTAAAATATTAGACAAAAGTTAAAAATTGTAAGGGAAACAAAACGATTCATATATGACTTAAAATGTGCCCAAGAAAGTATAATCTATCTAACTTGAGTGGGGTATTTACTTTCCCAAAACCAAGAAGCTGATAATCCTTAAATGAGGGTACACTTAGCAACTGTAGCCACCATGAGTTTTCTGAAGGGCTTTCCACTAGCTTAAGAGGGAAGCTGAGCTAATAGCCAACAGGTAAGCAAAAAAAGTAGAGAGAAATATAAAAACCTCTTTCTCAGTCAGGCAATGTTTGGCTCCCTAGTGACATCTGCTGGGTAATAAAAAGAATACACCGGAAAGCTTTTTAGTGAAAGTAAATAATTCAATTTAAATTTCATTTATATTCTACCCAGCTCTTAGTTTGAAGTCCTCGAGGCCATTACAGACAGGCTGTGTTAGGAGCACTAGAGAACAGTCTGCTTTAACAATGTTATGCTTTTCTTACAAAGCAGAGTAGGAAAGCTGATGCCTCCAAATGACTCCAAGAGTTTTCCTGGGGAAAAAGTGTTCTATACGTATTTTTTTTCTATATGTATCTTAATGACAGCGAAACACTACTCCTGGGGACTCTAGGCAGAATCTAAATTTACATATGTAGACGTAATCCTAGATTTACCTTTGTAGATATAAATTCCTACGGGGGACACTTAAAGAATTCCACAATCTAGCATATCCGAACCCACTGCTATAGAAAGCCTTCTCGGTTCTCCCTAATTACATTTATTCTCTCAGCTCCCTCTATTTTTGTAGCATTTGCTATTAATATTAATATATTTTGCCAATATTTTTGTAACAGACATTTACTCTTTAGAGCATTTTGAGGTGCACAGCAAACTTTATCCACTTGTTTTTGTGTGTGCCTCCACCTGAACACTGTCAAAGCACAGACTCAGTTTTCCCCTTCAGATACTCACAGCGGCTAGCAAATAGGCCCGCACAGACAGACCCAACACACTAAACTAAAATGGAAGGAAAAGAGACATGGCAGGAGTGTCACTGGCACAGCTGCCTTAGGTCAGCACCACTGGGAGCTCATCAGCGTGAACCAGTATCAAGGCAGCTGTTCACTGTAAGAAATATATAAAACCCCCTCCCCAGAGCTGCACAGGGCAAAACCTGCCCAACCCATTGCAGCTTGCTCTAGGCACTTCTCAGTAACCTTAGTCTTGGGCGTGCACCCTTCATCGGTACAAAGAAAAGGAGATTTGGTCCGGTTTGGATCCATCTAAGGGCTCTTGCAACTGTGCCTTCCTGTTCAGTGTAATATAGGACGGTAGTAGCATCCTCTCCTCAGCTATATTCATCAGGCGGGGGCGATGAGAAAAATACAAATCCCCTATGGCAATTTATAGGTTACTAGGAGAAATAAAATTCAAGTGTTAATGCAAACAGCTTCTCCATTAAGTCACACCGAGAGCCAATGTCATAAATTCATTATAAGGAAAAACTGTTTTAAAATGAGTTCCTTTATTCTGTTGTTTTTGTTTTTTTCCGTTGGCTAGGATGTGATAGTCTTGCTTATACTGATTTTGCTTTATAGCAACCAGTAGCAAGGTAATAACCGGTTTATATAGATCTGATTTATAAGTATATTTATATAACTATTACACATCACATTATTATGTCACATATATATGTTACATTTAATATATAAGAACATAATATACTAACTATGTAACTATATCACTGCTCTTTGACATCTTTTAATTTTTGGCCTTATTTATTTCATTAAGGTCAAATGTCTCATACCAGAGAATGTTATACTTGCCTTTTAAAGGATTGAGTTTAAACTGTTGTCAGTTTCAAACTACATCTAGAACACTCATGGTTTTAGGGAAAAAAAAAAAAAAAAAAAGCAATACCTGGAGGTTAAAGAAAGGTGACTAGTGAATTAGCCAGCTCTCAGACTACTGAGGCAGAGTCATCCAGCGCTGGCGTGCTCCCAGAGAAGGGAAGAGAGGTGGCTTTCGGGAACTAAAGAAGCTCCAGTGATGGTAACTACTACTTACTGAGTGCCCACGATGGCCCAGGCACTTTACCCAGGTGCTTTCATTAACCTTCACAACCCTGCAAGGTAGATATCATCCCATGATTCTCTTCTTACAGCTAAGAAATCTGAGGTTCAAAGAGGTTAGGTAACTATAGCTAGTTTGCTAAAGAGCTGGAATTTTTAACCCAGATTGGCCTGATGTAAGAGCTGTCTTTTCCAAAACATTACATTACCCCGTGAGAAGATCAGCTGTGTTTTCCAAGCTTCAAAAAGAGTAACTCTGTCATTTTCTCCAAGTGCCCTTGTTGCAGTTCTTTCCTCCCTCACCTCAGTGTTCTCCACACTAAGGGTCAGTGCTGTCAACTCACTGCTTTCTTGACTAAGAAAGCTAAAATTCACTGTCATCCCCCTTTCCACTCGTGCAGTCAAAAAGTTTACCCCCTCAAGCAATGTTTTTCTTTTAAACTTTAGTTCAAATTCATTAGTGGATCAAAAAATTAATTTAGCAGGTTGAGACTAACTTTTTAAAAATGAAATAGAAAAGAAAATAGAGGGCATAACAAATAATGTATATATTTTTGGTAAATTTTTGTTTTAGTTATATGAATGTGTACGGTATGAAATAATGTATTTCATTCTGAAAAGAGTGGTCAACAAAATTAGATAAAAACTGTTAATATTTATCTCATGACTTAAAAAGAGCCATCTTTAGCCTCAGAAAAAACGATATGTTGTTTCCACTAATCTTAAATGTGGTAAAAATGTACAGAAAATGATCTTTTCAAAGTCCAAGTTGCAGATTATTTTTGTTTGATCTAGGTTAACCCTGACTCATATCACCTGAATCAAATGATATCACAAAACTCTTTATAAAGTTACTAATGAACAACAGGCAATCCAACTAGTTCAAATACTATTTGCTAAACTAAATTCTAGGAAAGCTAATCCTCTGGAGTTCTTTATAATGGGTTACTTAGTAGTTAGTTGAAAACTAACATCCAATAAACCAATGGGGAAACAGGCAATTAATACTTACCTGCTGGAAATTTCAAAATCAAACGCTTTTGAAAACTTACTTTCATATTTATCTTTTCCCATGTAAATAGTGTAAGCAGATGAGTTAACTAAGACAAAACAAAAACAAAAAGTAGTTAGATAACTTTATCATCAACGAAACCATTTCACAGGAAAAACAAGTGACAAATGCTTAGACTGGGGCTTGGCAACACATGGCCGTCGGCCAAATCCAGCTCTGGTTTTGGACAGCCCTAAAGCTAAGAATAATTTTCACATTTTTAACAGGCTGAAAAAAGCAAAACAAATAATCTATACTGCATGTGGCTCACAAAGTCTAAAATATTTACTATCTGGCCCAAACAGGAAAAGCTTATTGACCCTTACTAAAAACGGCTATTTTCCTACTTTCTCAGGGATATATATAGTTTAACGCAATTCCAGTTCAGTCCTCTAGTTTTTGACTTCTTCAAAAGAATTTTTTAAAAACCTTCACCATAACCACCTAAAAATAGGTTTCTATACTTAGCCAAGTTTTGTATTTCATAATTTTATTTAGTATTAGTTATATTGCAAGTGTGCTGCAAATTACAATTGGGCTCCCTGTCCCATTCAGGGAAACATGGCTCTCAAATGTTTTCTAAATCAGTGACTCTGAACCCTGATTACATATTAGAATCACCTACTTATGCCCCAGCTCCACCTAAGACAAACCAAACACAAATCTCTGGGAGGTGGGCATTGTTTTTTTTTTTTTTAAAGCTCTCCGAGTGATTCTAAGGTGAAGTCAGCCTTAGGAACCATATCCTAAATCAGACAGAATATTCTGGGTATGGCTAACCTAAGGAATGACATTTGCTTTACCGAGCTAGTATGTTTTCATGTGGGCATCCTCCACCTGAAGTCAAACAAAAAGTTAAGTTTCCTAATTGAAATTCTAACTGGGTAGTGGGTTTCCCAGCTAGTCCACAAAAACTTCTTTGGCCCTCATTTGGATGTAAACTCACGAATAGTCACTGAGCCCTCAGTCTACAAAGGCTGACAGATAGGTGTCAAGTTGGGTTGGACAGTCTGTTGGCTGTCGCTCCAGAGTACAGAACTACCACAGGTGAGCTCTGAAGGCTAGTGAGAAGCACTCTTTCATCTAGTCTTAAATTTACGACTGACTGTACTTTTAGTAAGGAGAAGCTCCTTAAGTTATCAATTATAGTTGCTGTAGGGAAGGAAAACTGCGAACTACAGTCCATAATCACTTAAAAGTAGTTGAGGAATGACTTGAAAGGAGAGAATGTTGGACTAGTTGACAGAAATACTTATCTGTAATTGAGCATTGTATTAGCTTGATAAAGGCCTTAGCACAGCACATAACAAATGCTAGAAGTGCAGGAATAAAAGTAAAATGTGCTTTAGATTCTCTCTGCCCAACCTGTTAACAGTGTGTATGTGTATATAATGTCACTACTAGGAGTATATCTGACCAATTAAACACTCCATCGAGCAATGATGTTCTTTTTACAACCTAAACACTAATTAAGACTGGTTAATCACATTACAGAACATCCACAAAATACCATGCACCCATTAAAATGAAAAGGATAGGTGAAGAAATTAAATAGCAGGATAGGATTTTTATGAATCTATATACAGTAAGATTCAATTTGTAAAAAAATAAATGAATATGTAATTGTGTATGCATACATACGTGTTTACATATACATTTCTAATAGATGCTCCTATTTGCTTTCTATGTATGGAAGGATATACATGTTAAGTCACATTAACTAGCTTGCTTACGAAATACAGTTTTTGTAATCAGAAATTTTTTAAATAATTAAAATAAAACTGTCTCTGTGTAGGCCAAGCTATTTAAATTATAGCGAAGAGAATGACAAGCGATTTGGATGGTTGATCTACAAAATGAGGTGATTAAGAACATAACTTTTCCAAATCCAAACTGAGGGCATTCTACAAAATGATTCAACTAACAGTGTTATGAAAGACAAAGACTGAGCAACTACTCCAGATTAGAAGAGGCCAGAGAGTAATGAATGACAAGTGAATGCAATGATTTATAATTTTCCTTTGTTGTAAATACATTAGAACAGTGGTGGAAACTGAGTAAAAGCTGATTAGATAATTGTATTTTGCAATATTAATTTCCTAGTTTCAAAAATGAATATCTTTTAATAAGAATACTCTTGGTTTCAGGAAAAAAATAAACATTTATGTGTAAATTGCAACTTACTAAAAGTTCAGGGGAAAATACTGTGCATGCTTTGTGTGTGTGTGTGTGTGTAGAAAGAGACAAAGAGAGAGATGAAGAAAGAAAAAAAGGGAAAAGAGATCAGGTAAATGTAACATGTTAGAATTTGGGGAGTCTGGGAGAAGGATATAAAGGAATTTTTACTATTATTGTAACTTTTCTGAAAGACTGAAATTACGTCAAAACAGAAAATTAAAAATAAAGAGCATGAACTGCTGAGCAAGAAGTCTGAATTAAGCTCCTGTCCATGTTAAAGGGATAAAGGAAAAACAAATTGAAATATTCTAGTAGTTTTGTTATTCCCACTCAAATACGATGGTTGATTAGTATAGGAACTAGTCATCTTGAAGATATCTGACTCAGGTGTAGCAACCAACCGAACTTTAGAGGTGCTGTAATTTCATAATTTACAGAACACCTATCTTAAGACAGATGCTATTAAAAGTACAAGTGGACTTAATGAGCCTAGTGCAGGTATTTTGTGGGTCCATAAACCACATGGTCTTGAACTTGACACTGGAAATATAATAAGGCTAATGTTTCATTATTTCATTATAAGAAAGCATAAAAGAATAAAATTGAACAGATTTTAGTCAGAGATACTAATCTTAAAACAAAAGGAAAAGAAAAAATTTCCTATTCAGATGTTCCCATTGTTTAAAAAAAGTTTTTATGCAGTAACAGTTGGTTGAAAAGCTTGGCTAGCTATACGAAGTCATTTCCTAAAGATACTGTATGTTCAAGTTGTTCTGTATTGGAATATGTAGTTCTACTATTTTACTGGAAAAGTTATCATTTTTCCATTAACTTAGCAATTTTAAAAGATATGCTGCACAAGGGCAGTTTTATTAGACTTAGAGGTTAAGTATTTTTCCAAAAGGAAGCAGTTCTGATGTTACAATGGAAGTCAATGAGAAAAGCCTGATCCATAAATCTGTGGAAGCACTGTATCTATTAAAGACACCTGTGTATGCATGACTAGGTCTCAAAGAATTTAGAACAGCTTTAAAGCGAATAAAGCAGCTAGCATAAAATACATTTCATACTTATCTACCCTGCCTGAAATTTTTATTCCATTTTGGGCATGTATGGGTATCTATGTTGTGGGGGACTTTTATGAAAGAGATGCTCAAGTTATGACAGGGAGCAGAACAGACAGAACAGAGGAAGGATTGAAAACGCTATCAGGGGCTTATAATGATATTTCAGGCCAGTATGGATTTTTTTTCTAGTAACTTTAATGATATGGGTAAGACAAACCAAATCTATGGAGGCAGAGAACTAGCACGTGGTACACTGTGGAAGTGTAACCTACTGAGAAAAATGATGAGAGGTGACAGCGTGGAGTAGGAGGCGTGGGGGTGTGTGAGTTACAACTTCTGCGGGCCTCAATGTTCTCATCTCTAAAGAGAGAGTACTACCTTATTCAATGCCACACAAACAACATGGAGCTAGTTTCACTTAAATCTCAACTTGAACAAGCAAACAGAGATAGCAATATAATAGAGTGCTATGAGTAAGTCACAACATACCATTCATTTATTCAACAAACATTTATTGAGTAACTATTACGAGCCAGGCACTATGCTAAGGACACAAGGAAATCCTGTCCCTGCCCTCAAAGGGCTTCCACTCTAGCTCAAGCAGACAGCGTTTAATACCATATGGTAAGTGCTATGTCACTGGTATACAAAGGGTGTTAAGAGGGTCCCGGAAGAGGTATACCTAAGCAATCTCTGGGTCAGAGCTAGGTCGGAAAAAGGTATTTGGAAAAGATAAGCCAGAGCTGTCCTTAAGGGTGTACCAGTTAACTGGGGGTTGATTCTAGCAAAAGGAACATAAGCAGAGAAACGAATTCTAGACACAGCATTTCCTGGGAAGTAAAAACACCTTTTCCTTGACTGCCAACGACAAATCAGAAACATTATGTCACTTTTCAATATCTGGGACATCAATTCTGCCCCGTGAGTGGCTGCATCGTCATTCTAGGGTCTTTTAATTGCGTTCTGTTGCATCCCAGGCCCTACAACCCTTTCCTGCAAGGATAAGGCGCACTTCCTGTAAGGCAGAATTGCTGGCGAGTGTCTTTTCTTTCTCAAAGTGGATAATTACTAGGACAGAGCCAGAACAAAAGGCCGGAGGTGGCGGGGGCTTGAATTGGGAGCGTGAAGAAGCCCAGAAACTCCCGATTCCAGGTAATGACGGAAGGTCTTTCGGACTAAGGGAAGAGAACAACTCCCGGATGCAAACAACGCAGGCGGGACGGTCCCTCCACGTCCTTCAGGCCCTGACTAGGGCGCACTCGGAGCCTACAAGAACGAACACCGAGAGAGCGCGGGAGGAGGCACCCACCGCCGAGGAGCTTTAGAACAAGGTCTAGGCTCCGCGGCGGCCTGGGGGGGGCCCGGCTTCGGTGACACCCTAACAAGAAGGGACACCGAAGGTCGTGGCGCCCACTCACCGCTGCTGGTGAAGTAAAACACCATGATCCCGGCGGCGGAGCAGCAACTCCAGTGTGGAGCAGAAGCAACCAACTGGCGAAGTTCGGATACTAGAAGCGCAGAGGATGCCGGTTCCCCGGAACTCTTCACGCACTTCCGGTGGACGTTGGGTCGCGTCATAACGTAGGCCCGTCGGCGCCATCTTTAATCTTGGCGAGTTGCATGTTGGCGGACTAGGGTGTTTCAAGGCAAAGAGGATGGTGCCAAGACAACTGGTTGGAAAACATAGCGGGGAACTCCATCTTCTTAAGAGAAAAATGCCATTGGCTGACTGTATTTTCAGAATTTCCACCCATTGGGCGGTCAAGTCTTGCGGCTTCTCTATTGGTTTTATCTGCTTCCCCTGAGAGCAGAAACAATATGCCTTTTTCACAGCTAGGTGTTCACTGCGTGAATTTAAGTACTTGAAACTTCATAGGAGTTGATTATATTTTGAACGAACCCAAATTCCTCCGCCCTTTTCATTCTAGTTTCACCACGTGTAAGGCACACATTTGGGTACATTCTGTGCTTCACTTACCTCATCTGCAAAATTAAGATGAATACAGCCGCTAATTCATAGATTATTTTACTAAGGTTAAGTAAATAGGTATAAAGGATTTAGAATACAGCACTCAAGTGAGTTGTTAGTGGTATTCGCCAAAAGCAATATGCCTCTTGGATTTGGGCTCATACTGTTCTACCTTTAAATCGAAGATCTGCCATCTGTTACCTGTGACATTGGGCAAATTCCAAACCTGTGAATCTCAGAGATCTTCCCGCTGTAAAGTGGTAATCTTACTACTGTAAAGCTCACACTGCACTTAGCTTTGACCTATTTCTCTTAGTTCATTCTGACCGTGCATCACTTAATTTTATTTAGAACTAAAAATGTGCCAGAGAGGGTACCAAGAGCTGGTAACACAAAGATAGTAACGGTAGGTAACAACCAATGAGTGCTTTAGGAACCTTCCCGCTCCCCATGCAAGAGCCTAGCTTTGTCCTATAAATAGTAATTGTTTTCAAGCCCTCAGTTTTATTCTCTGCAAAATCGGAATGAAACTACTTATCTCATAGATTGTGGTGAGAAGTAAATGAAATAAAACACGCAAAGCATGTAAGAAAGCCCGGTCCATACCGGATATTAGTACCACGATTTAATCTTTTTTTAAATAAAAATTAACTAGAAACCTAAAGTATAAAAAAGTTTACCGCTAAAGCTTTAAATGTGAAATATAACTGCCTTCAGACTCTCGAAGAGGCTATTTTACAAAAATACTTTAACACCAAGTGACCCCGGAACGTTCAAGAAGCTTTATTCTACCCAAAACTACACTTCCCAGAATGCACCTAAACAAGACCTGGGGCATGGAGCCCGGCGCTGCCGCAAAGGATTGTGGAAGGCATGGTTTCTCCAAAACAGCGTTTCGCCTCCCAATGGCGGGAGAATCTTGGAGACCCCCTCCCGGGTGGGTGGGGCAAAGAACAAAACGTGGCCAGTCACAGAGGGAGCTTCTGGAAGCGCTGAAAAGCGACGAATCAGAAGGCAGCGGCTTCAGCCTTGACTGGCGCGCAATAATTTGAATAAAGTGGCGGAGCAACTGGCTCGGCAGAGAACGGGTTGCTGGCTCTGCGGTGCAGGTAATTGCTGCAGAGGGCTCAGGCGTACGGTGGGAGACGGAGGATAACGGGAGATTCAATACTGGAACGCAGAGGTGAATGTCAAGGGAAAAGAAGCGTTTGCTCTGGGCTTGGCGTGTTGGCGGCTTGAGACCAAAGCCACGCACTTCCAGGTCAAAGGGTTTCCATCTTCTTTACCCCAGAGTTTTCTTGTGTTTTTTGCCCTGAAAGGCATACCTTTCCTTATTCAGCCTTAGAAGGAAGGTTCTTCTATAAGCCTCAGCTCGACATTAATTCCCAGAGACCCTGGTCTTTCTGTTTGTTTAACTTTAAAATCACGCTTAGGTAATTTTTTAAAATATACCTAATCCAAAGAAAAAGGAAGGGAAAGCTTTTAATGAGCAACAACATATCATCTACCCGAGAGTTAAGGTGCATGATTGTTTATTTTCAGCAGCCTTAGGAGGTAAGGGTATTTTATAAAGGAAACAAGCGACTTTGTCAGGCTCCTCGGCTGGTAAAATGGGAGAGGAGTGTGCTTCTTCACCCGTTTTCTTGCTGGACTCGAATGAAAAAATTAGAAACATTCTCTGCCTTCATTGGACATACAGGCTCTTGAGAAACAGTAAAACCAACAAGCAAATGTGTCAATTGGATTTAGGGAGCTAGGGTGGAATGGAAGCATAGGGTAGCATCTAACAGTAGGAAGGGGATGGGGTGAGGGCAGTGGTGAGAAAGGAGTTCCAGAACATAAAGAGTGTTTAAACTTGATATGAATTAATCAGGCTAATTAGAGGGGAAAGTGTGCCCCTGCAGTGGGATAAAAAATACTTCTTGGTAGGATCCTTTTCCAGCTTGACACGTATGTACTGTCCCTGTTTTTTTATTTCCTGTTCTTAATTGCTACTGTAATGTACTGTTTTTCCCTTTTTTACCTTCATAGTTTGAATTTTTATTAAACTGATTTGCTTTTTTAAAAAAACAAACTTTCTTTTGAGTCTTTAATGGACTGTCACCCATCTGAAGACTTTTTAGACTTTGAAAGTGTAATTTTGATATAGTGATCTTTGTAAACATTGGATGAATTTGGTTCTTCTAATTGTCCTGTTGCTTTCAGGAGTTCAGTTAAGAAGATGTCAGCTTTGAAGCCAAGGAAAAGGAAGCAGGATTCTTTGAATTGTGACAGGTGAGTCTCATCCTATGGATAGAAAACCTTAAAAAAGAAAAATTTACCTTTTTACCTTCTCTCTCCTAAAATTTCCACTCTTTCACTTGCCTACTCCTCGTGGCTCTAGTAACATTTTATATTCTAATTATAGTCTGGAAATACCGTAAGCTTTCATAATTAATTATTTAATGCTTTTGAAGAGAATCAGAGAAATCTGTTTTCTATGGGTTCAAAATGTATCTCAAATCTTTTATTTGCTGCTCCTTTCTTCTCTCTTACATAATATTTGACATAGAGTTTTGCATACAGTAGATGCTCACCTATAAGCAATCCTAGAAAGTCTGTGTACTTAGTGCTTACTACATGTCATGCCAGATATAAATGACTCCCCACAGAACAGGCCCTAATTACATAGAATTAATCATTTTAGGGGACTTGTAGCCACTGGAGCAAAGTACATGGGCTATAATTTGTATATGCCCAAGACTTAGAAATAGGTTTCAAAATACACACTCACACATATCCATATACATGTATATCAAAGCTCCTTTATAAACAGTCTTTTCACAAATGGTATCTTACTTTTGAGAAATATCTGAATGCTTGGTTAGTAAAAAATAGTATTAGAGAATACTACCGTTAAACTAATAGATAATGTGTATGGTTGGATGTTTGGTGAAGAGGATGTATTGTTTTTAGTATGATCTAAGTTGTTTTTTATTTGGCAGTAGATTGATATAAAAATTGAAGTAAAATAGCAATACTTATCAACAAACTCTATTTCTTTTCATAGGCTGTTATCAGACATTCCATCAAAGAAATTAATTTTGGACTTTACTGAAAATATACCTTCATCATCTAGTAAAAAGCACATTTGTCGAAGCAGTGATAAAAATGAAGCAAAGGTGCATTGCCCTCAACAAGGCCATTTCATTTCAAGCCCACTCAAAACCACTAAAAAAAATAGATTACCATCTGCAAATCAAGGTTCGCCTTTTAAATCTGCTGTGTCTACTGTATCTTTTTACAACAAAAATAAGTGTTATCTCAATCCATTGGAGAGAAAGATGATAAGAGAGAGTAGATCCATTTGTCTAAAAACTAATAATGAAGATAAGTCTTTTCCTAGTATGACAAAAAAAATTCAGGGAAAACCAGTCCACTCCAAGAAGATGAACAAAAAACCACAGAAGAATTTAACTAAGTGTCGATCGAGTTATAAGTGCATCAAGCCTGTATCAAAGAATTCTCAAGATTCCAAGCAAAACCGAGTGGTCTATAAACCAATTGTAGAGAAAGAAAACAAGTGTTATTCAGCTGAAAATAATCTGAATGCTCCTCGAGTTCTAAGCAAAAAAGTCAAACCACAAGTAACGCTCCAGGGTGGAGCAGCATTTTTTGTTAGTAGGAAAAAATCCTCTCTTAAAAAGTTGTCTCTGGAAAATAAGCCATTGCTGGGACTCACCCAACAGGATATATCAGAAATGATTGAAGATTCTAATGTAGAGACTGTCACTGAAATAAAAAATTTTGAGACAAGGCAAGTGTCAAAGTGCATGTTACTAGAAAAGAAACTGAACATTGAGCTGCTGGGTACAAGAAGTAAAAATGAAGAGAAAGTAATAAAGGTAAAGAAAACTAAATATATTACTTTTAAAACTATAATAAGTTGTCTATATAACAAAACATCAGTATACATTATATATCTATATATAATATAGTTGAACAAAATTTTCTTTGCAGCCTGAAGGACTGCTTTTATGAAAGTAAATAGTATAGTTTAATCACTATAAAGAATTCAGAGGCAGGGTGGAAAGACGGGACTTTTCTCCCCTTCTTGGCTTAAGGAAGAATACCAACATTTTCTTGTCATGGAGATATACATTTTATTAAATTCCCTCATGACTAAAGTCCAGAGAAGCTTAACTTTTATTTGGTAGTCACTGTTTTTAGGAAGTAGAAATAACGAAATTCAGGTAGTAGATTTCCAGACTATGAGCATATTTTTTTGTTTGTTTCAGCTTATTATTTAAAGCACTAGGTTATTCTAGAAAACTTAGAGAATGCAGAAAGTATAAAAAGTATATCTTCTGTAAACCCACTACTTGGAGAAGATCACTGCTAACATATAGTTGGGTTTTTGTTCATTTTATGTAGTATGTTTTCATGGTTGTCATTCTGTGCTTTTTTGATTTTGCTCATCAATTTAACACAGCTAGCTGTCTGATAGAAATAGAATACCAACCACATATAATTTAAAATTTTCTAGTGGTTACATTAAAATAACTTTTATAAAAAGTTTAACGCTATATATACACATATATATACATATATATATATTTTTTTTTGTTTTTTGTTTTGTTTTTTTTAAAGATTTTATTGTTGAAGTAGAACAGGACTTTATTGGGGAACAGTGTGTACCTCCAGGACTTTTTTTTTCCAAGTCAAGTTGTTGTCCTTCAATCTTAGTTCAGCTTCAAGTTGTTGTCCTTTCAGTCTTAGTTGTGGAGGACGCAGCTCAGCTCCAGGTCCAGTTGCCGTTGCTAGTTGCAGGGGGCACAGCCCACCATCCCTTGCGGGAGTCGAACCGGCAACTTTGTGGTTGAGAGGACACACTCCAACCAACTGAGCCATCTGGGAGCTCAGTGGCAGCTCAGCTCAAGGTGCCATGTTCAATCTTTAGTTGCAGGGGGCGCTGCCCACCATCCCTTGTAGGATTCGAGGAATCGAACTGGCAACCTTGTGGTTGAGAGCCCACTGGCCCATGTGGGAATCGAACCGGCAGCCTTCGGAGTTAGGAGCACAGAGCTTTAACAGTCTGAGCCACCGGGCCAGCCCTAACGCTATATATTTTTAAGTGTTACCATTTTAATGTAATCAGGATAAAAAGTTATTAATGAGTTATTTTACATTTTTTTATGCTAAGTTCATGAAATTCATGTTTATTTTCACTTCAGTATATCTCAGTTGGGACTAGCCAATTGTAAATTCTCATTAGCTGCTTGTGACTTGTGGTTATCATAATAAACAGTACAGGTCTGCATACACCTTCTGTTGTTGATCACTTATCAGTAATCTCATCAGAGAAAGGTTTTTTTTGTTTTGTTTTGTTTATAAGGTAGTTAGGAACAGAAAGGCTGTCTTCTGGTTTGGGGCTTCTGTGTCTGCAGTGTCTTACTTATGCTCCCCACAATCTTTGCAGCTGGAGAAATGATAGGTTTTCACATAGTGCCCAGTACACTGAAACATACATATTGAGCAATTCCAACTCTTTATAGTCTTTTCTCTCCTCACCCAGCTCTTCTCATTATTGTTTTCTTCATTGCTTCCTCTCAAATTCAATCCCAATTCATACCTTTTGTACTCACCCAAATTTCAAATCTCAGTGGCAAAGATAAACTTGTGGCCGGGGAACCAAGTCCAGCCCATGAATGTTTTGGTTGGCCTACATAATGTTTAAAATTTTTTGAACCAGCATTTTTTATTTTTTTTTATTTTTTTGGAATGTAATATAACAGATTTCTGGTGTTACATGAAAAATTGAGGTCTGGCAAAGCTAAGCCCTCATTCCCGCATGGCAATAATCTTTGGGGACAATATCAGGCTACCATTTGACAGGTATGGGCTCTTCATTTCCCTCCACTAAATCAGTGTATGTATATGTATTTAGATCAGTTTTGCTATTAGTTTTACTATGTTGCTATTAATTTTAGTTTTGCTATTAATTTTACTTACCTGCTGCCCTCATAGGCATTTAAGTTAGCAATCCCCAGTATACATGTTTCTTCCTGTTCATCAAGTATTGCCAAGTATATTGTTAAATGGAACATGTTCTTGCTGGCTAAGCCATGACAGTCTAATTCTACTAATTCATATTGTTTCTGCCCAAAATAACTCCTATATCTTGATAGGGATTTTGGGTTTTGGTTACATGGGTACATAAGTTTATCAAAATTCATCAAACCCTATATTTTATATCTTTGCATTTCACTATATATAAATGTACGTCAATTTTTTAAAAAAAATTGGAGCACACAACTCAAGCTAGAACTAATTCTCAACCCAGCAAAAAAAGTGTGTGTGTTGGGACGGGGGGTGGTCTACAATTCCATCCTGCCATCTCCTGATTAGTATTCTCCATTATCTATTTGGTAATGAAGATACAGCCTTGATACAGTGACATGACGAATTCTCTGCAACACTCTTTACTGCCTTATTTTCTGAGCTTCATTTTAAGAGGCAGCGTATTGAGTTCTGTCTATTTTTCAGTAGTCTGAGAAGCTGGGCTCTTGTGCATCTTAAATTTGTGGAACTAAGTTCTCTCAAGATTTTGTGAAATACCCACTACTAGTATTCACCTCTACTAGCTATTTTCATTATTGGGTATATAACCTTTCCCCCATTCATTATGGAGCCCTGAGAAATGGCACTGATGGGTTGTCTCAGCTCTACTGAGATATTGTGGTCTTAAGTAGGAGTTTTACTTCAGTCAAAAGTTTTTTTCATTTTCCTTCAAGCTATATATTCTCTTAAGTCTCACCAAATGAGTAGTGCTAGTGATACTTGTTAGAATTTTTTCTGCGTTGTTTTTTTCACTTCCCAGCTACTGCCCCAAAAGTGGGAGTTAGAAGCCTCTCCAGCTACTCCAGAATGTTCTTTTTCTTCCCGTGACTGCCTGTTTTTAAAGCTTATGACAAAAGGTTGTTCCTCTCCAGTTTGGTGGCTACTGAGGAAATGTTTGCTATTTTCACTGTTTTTCCCATTTATTACTATAGAAGGGATGTTCTGTCATCTCTGTTCTACCATCTTTTTCAGGAATTACAATACATTTTTTTTTTTTAGGATGACAAATTGCAGACTTAAATATGCACACCCTGTGTTTTAAAAGGTTATATACATTTAGTAAATATAGGGGAAAATTTCCTTAAAACAGGCTGAAAATTGAGGATTTAAAAATCACATTATAAAATGTAATTCATAATATAGACATTTGGTTTTAGAAACATCTATTAGAATTCATTCACTAAATAGAAAACAATTAAGAATTATAGGCTTTCTTTAATTTTACCTGTTCATTATCAGGATTCCTTAAGTGGAGTAGTTTCTTCAAGGGAACATAAACCTGACGAAAATAAGTGTTTTCCTTCAGAAGATTCTCACAGTGAGAACAAGGCAGGTAAGTAAGAGAAAACATCTTTCTCAAAATAAGTTCATTTACTTACAATAATGCTTCGTGACACATGTCAATATAAAATCATATACATAATAATATGTGGGTTTTTTTTAATATTTGGTATCTGTGCCTGTATTTGTATCTTTGTGTTTCTCTTGACACTGTTTTCTATGATAAACAATGAAATGTATTTTGAAAAGGAGGAGACAAGGAGACCTTAGGCTGAAGCTGAAGACAAAATACTGATATTTCATTGGTCTGTGGGATATGGACAAGCTACTTAAGGTCCCTAGAGCTAGGCGTTCTCATCATACCTACCCTACCTACCTGTTACCCAAAATAATAGAAAGGACTCAACACAATTTATGTTACATATTTTGGATCAAAGCCCCATTCTAAGCAGAATTTGCTAAGCCATAGAAAGGACACTGGACTGGGCATCAGGCATCTTGGTAGTTTATCTAGGTATGCCACTAATAAACTGATCTAGGAATGAGATCGCTCAAATAAAGAGTTAGTCTTAATTTTTAAATTCCTCTGAGTTCTGAAATTCTATTTCTAACTTATGGTGTCATTATTCAATTAAACAGTATTTACTAAACTGTGAATAAATAAAGAGGTTAATTAACATTCTACCTACCAACCAGATTCTTCGTAACTTTACCTTGTTAGTTATATCTTTAAATGTGGAAATAAATTAAAATTCTACAGGTACAATACTGACTATAGTGAGAAACTGTAGCTCGTAGGAAGAAAACAAAAAAGATAAAACTAAAAGCATAATCTGGAACATAGCCCTTAGGAGGATCTAATTTTGTGTACATATATAATTATATATATATATGTGCATACATACGTATAAAATGATTGTTCGTAATGATAGCAACTAGTATTTACTGGGTACTAAATATGTACCAGGCAGGGCTAAGTATCCAGTATGCCATTATGTTTCCCATGGGTTGTGCTATCACTGGTATAATAAAACATCTAACAAAAATAATGCCTTTCTATTTGCAGTAGTTAAAAATTTTTCTCTTAAAATTAATTTATTTCAGTATATCGTCAAATCTATTTAAAGAAAAATATGTAGTGAATAAAAAATAATACAGATGGTATAAGGATATGGCAAAATTCATGAAGGTAGTATACAAATGGTAAGTTTTTTGCTTGATAACTATAGTTTATCATTTAATTCTCACAACCACCGTAGGAAATAGGTTTGTATGTCCATTTTATAGATGAGGAAACAGACTTAGGTTAAGTAACTTACCCATAGCAGATCAGACTCGCACTTATCTTGGTCTTCTTTCTAGAGAATGAGCTCTATTACCTTTTATATCCATTTATCTATCACCTCCATTACCTTTGCCTCTTTATCAAAAATCAGTTGACTATATTTGCGTGGGTCTGTTTCTGGGCTCTATTTTGTTCCTTGCTCAATTTGTCTATCTTTTTGCCAACACCATATTGCCTTGATCACTGTTAAGTCTTGAAGTCAAGTAATGTGAGTATTTTGGTCTTAATTAGCCTTTAAAATCTTAAGATATAAAGCTTTGATTTTATTTTGTTATACAAATTATTGTAATTTTTTTCCCCTACCAGTTTCTCCTAAGTCCATTGTCTATCCCATCTTCAGTACATCTTCAGTCAATACAAAAAGGTAGGAATTGCTCTTTGATCATTAATTGAGTTCTATGAGTCTCTTTCTTTCTTATACTATTTAATTCGGGGAGCATTTTTTTATTTCCCACTAAGGGGATATTAAGAACAGGAGTGAAATCAAACGCTGTCATAGAAACTTCATAGCAACCCAAGAGTTGAGATCTTTACGGGCTTCATTAATAATAATTGCTAACATTTTTATGCAGAACCTGGCCCATAACAAGTAGTTTATATCCATTATCTCACTTAATCCTCACAACAACCAAGACTTTAGGTTCAATTCAAATGTCATATACACATTGGTTTTCACTGTAATTCCTCAAGCATTTTAAATCAATTCCGTTTTTAGCTGAGGAAATTAGTAATTCAGCCACAGTTGCATAGCTATTAGGTGACAGAGCCAGGACTAGAATCCATATCTGAATCAAAGCCCATTAGGCTATATTGCCTTCGCTGGGTGATAATATGTTAGTGATAGTTAATGTTAAAGAGCATTTACGACCTTATGTTGTAGGTACCGTTATTACCCCCATTTTATAGATAAGGAAACTGGCCACAGGCGTAAGTAACTTGCGGCACTAAATGCTATTATAAATCCCAGCAGAAGCCACCACTATCCTGGTCAAAGCTAAGGGGGCGGGGGATTGAGGAGAGGCCTGGGCTGATGAGAGCATGATAGGTGGTAAGCTCTGAAAAAGAAGTTTCTTACAGTCTGAACATCTTCCTAACGGCTTTTGATGATAAATAATGAGAGGTTCTGAGTAAGGCGCTTCCTAGCTAAGTTCACCTACTCTTAGGACTCCTCACCTTAAGTCACCTCAGAGAGTGGGTTGGGTGGGCAACTTTCCCCCTTCGAAGGCCAGGTTCCTTGTTTTTTTCCCCACATTTCTCTCTTCTCATCTGTGTTTTCTTTCATGACTGATTAGTAAAGGTTGAAATCTACCACAATTAGATAAAAGTGTGTAAACTAATTTAGCATAAGGAGATATTAGGATACTATTGATTGAGTCATTGGAAATTGCTTTTTATGTAGGACCCAAAAGGTCAGATACCTCGGTATTAGGAGCAAAGTGCTCCAATCACCTGAGCCACCGGGCTGGCCCGAATTATACCGAGTTTTTAGAGATGTGAAGATAATACATGGTCCTGCTATCAAGGGGAGGACAGACATTTAAACAAATACATATGATAAAATGTTAAAATCGCTAAGATATAAATAAAGACATTGTGATCATGCCGAGATGGAAAGAGCTCATAGAAAGTACTAAAAACTGCCAGGTACTCTGCAGATGTTATATACATATCAGTTTTCTTTTCACTGTAATTCACCAAACATTTAAAATTATGAAATAATGTTTATCAACTTTCTATTTCAAGATCTCTAGTTGAAGAACAGTCTTCTGTGGGATCCATCCTACCTTCTAACTTCTTGAAACAGATCAATGCACAGAAAAGTACTAACGCCAGAGATACGAATAAAGAATCAAAAGACCAGCTCATCATTGTGAGTAGATTTAAAACAAAGTTCCTCCTACACGTGGCTCTCATATACAGAACATGTAGCCAGACATGTTTTTTTAGCATAGTCAACATGGGTGATAGACATTCTCAGTTTTGTAAATTCCAGCTTTGTTGTAGTGGCAGCATTTAAAGCTAGTCAAGTGTATTTTCAAACCAATAGTATCGGGCAATGCTAGTCATTAATGCTGATGAGTGAGTTGTGTTCTGATAAGGAAGATTATTGCTGAGCAACAAAAGATTTAATGAGGGAAATGTAATGGCTGTGTGTGATGTCAGAGGGATAGTGGATGGGGGGAGGGGGTTGACACTGTGAGGGGCATAAATGATAAATGTCTAACTGTTACTTTGTTTTGTGCACCTGAAACTAATAAAAACAAAAAAATTCAAAGAAAAAAAAGATTTAATGAGAATAGCTATGTTGTATTAGACCTGGGTTTGGCAAACTATGGGGTGTGGGCCAAATCTGGACCATGGCCCATGAGCTAAAAATGGCTTTTATGTTTAAAAGGTTGGGGGGGAAAAGAGAAGAATATGTGATAAACCATGTGTGGTGTGCAAAGCCTAAAATATTTACTGTCTGGCCCTTTGCAGATAAAGTTTGCCAGGACCTGTATTAGACAGTTCAGAACCTGGTATTTTTAGTAGCATTAAGCAATGCCTTAGGAGGTAGAATGGGAGTTAATAGGCCATGATATTGAATATTCCGGACTTTTCTTTATTCATGAATTTATCTTTGCTTTTCCTTAACTTTTATTATGTATTATATTTATTATTTTATCAACTCTTGGAGCAGTGGATTTTTATATTCCTAAACACTTAAGGAAATAAAGACTGTATAATGAACATAGAAGTCCTGAAATTTTTGCCCTGCCTCTGAAATAAGGCTTTTTTTAGGTCTCATTTAAGACTTTAATAAAGAAGTTCCCTTGTTCTTCTTAGCTGTAAATTTTACGATTTATTCTTTTTTAGAACTATGGGTCTAGCTAAAGAATCTTGATTTTTTTTTTCTTTTTTGCACTGTCCATTCTAAGAGACAATTCCATGTTTTTCATTTTGTTTGCGGGAAGCGGAAGGAGGATGTAGTAACCAGACTTTCATTTAGTATTTCACTTGTGCCAGCGTGAAAGAAAAAGGAGAAATTTGAATGGATGGTTACATGAACTAAGTGCAGAGCTATGTGTGACATGTTGAGATGGCTTTCCGCCCCCAATTACAGGATGCAGGTCAGAAGCATTTTGGAGCCACCATGTGTAAGTCTTGTGGCATGATCTATGCTGCGTCCAGCCCTGAAGACGAGCTGCAGCACGTTCAGCATCACCACAGATTCCTGGAGGGAGTCAAGTACACAGTAAGTCACAGTCTTTCCATTTGTTCTAAAAGTAAAACTGCTTTAGAAGATACACATTTCTTTTGCTTAAATATTGAAAGACCCATAGATCCGTAAATATTTCATCATCTGCAATTTTGTTGTCCGTCATATTGGAGGCTGACGGTATTTAAAAGTTAACGTTTTTTAATACGTGCCATTTCAAACTGTCCTAATATAAGAGACGTATTGTTCTAGGTTGAGTGAACACCCTGTGCTCTCACCCCTAGCTTTCTAAGCAGAGCTAAACAGTCAAGCTACAAAATTCAAAGATTTGGAGTCCCATCTTCTCCCTTTAATTTCTTCTTTATAGATTGCCTTAGAAAAAGGGCTTTTGTATGACTTCTCCAGGCTCTTGCTTTTCTGAGAGGAGAGGTCTCTTTATCAAGAACCTTTCTAGTCCAAATATATCCTATTGTGGGCCTTATCATTACGATAGTACCTGCTACTCAGATGCATCCTTTTCCTCCTGTTTTTATTGCTATAGTTCATACCTTCATCACATTTTTAGTCTGGTTTATTAAAACTCTGCTTATCCTTCCCCCTCCCCCACTTTCCTGCTCCTAATGATTCTTTTTTCTAGATATTCTCATGAAGAGCTCTTATTTGACTTTGCCTTGTTTTGTAATAGGTTATGTACATGTAGCCCAAGAGGGTGTCAGCCCCTGGAGGACAGGCATTTTGTTTTAGACATCTTGTATTTCACTTCTCACATCACTTTATTTGGATTTACATTCCTTTATTTGGATTTTGTTTTGTCTTTTCTGTGTCATTCATTGTTCTTTTTGTCCTCTCCAGACCAAATTATTTAATGTTTTGGGTTCTTTTTTCCCCTCTTCAAATTAAACTGTGATTTCTTTTTTATCCCCTCCTTTGGCAGGGCTGGAAAAAAGAACGTGTAGTAGCAGAGTTTTGGGATGGGAAAATTGTATTGGTCCTGCCACATGATCCAAGTTATGCTCTCAAAAAGGTACAGAACATTAGCTTTTTAATCCTTGTTCTCCTCCTCCTTCCCTCTCCCCGCTCTGAGAAACTGCCTATGTTAAAGTATAAAACACCTTTGCTGATGGGTACTCCACTTTGGTACACATGTAAGGACGACTTTCATAGTAGTTCGTACAAAGCTTAATTTAGAATTAAAAGACAAATAAGTGAATGGCAGTTGGAGATTAAAGAAAACAGATAAGGTCTATAGTTTATCTTTGACCTTCATCTTCTACTTGTGAAAGATAAACTTTTCCGTGTTGAGAGATGAATGGCCCCAGAGTCTATTTCTTATGTTGGTGTTGCTTATATTTCTTGGGCTGGATGTTTAGCCCCAGTGAACAAGGAAAAAAGCTGAAACAAAATCCGTTTTGGCACTTCCTACTTCTTATCCCTCCCAGGAGCCTGAATTTCTTTCTGCTGAAAGTGATCTTTAAAATAGGTTCTTAAATCGCTGTTTCCAAAGTGGCAGACACATGCAGCAATACGGAAACAATTTGGAGGGGTGTGTAACTTTAGGATATAGAGATAAAAGAAGCTAAAATGTAGCAACCATAAATTTTGTGCATATAAATATATATAGCTTCTCTTGTACTTTTTAAAACATTCACCTCTTTTGGTTTTTAACATCATTAGGTAGAAGATGTGCAAGAACTTGTCGACTGTGAATTGGGCTTCCAGCAAGTTATTCCCCGATGTCCAAACAAAACCAAAACTTTTCTCTTTATATCTGATGAAAAGAGAGTAGTTGGGTGTTTAATTGCAGAGCCCATCAAACAGGTATGGTATAAGTCTTTCAAATTAGTGGCCTAATTTGTGAGCAAAATAAAGTAGTTGTGAGAAATTTTAATAAGCATTTAAGACTACTACCATTAATGACCTTTATTTCCCACTAAAACATCCTTGACTATGTGAATGATTGAAGCCATTTATTTCTATTATTTGGCATTTTGCCTTATATAAGTAGGATAAATAAGTCAGTCTTATGTTCACGTAGTCATTTCTATACCTGGATTAGAAAGTATAATTTTAAATAAGCAAATCTGTAGAGCCCAGTTATTGAATATGTGGCTTAGTGCAGATTAATAAATTTGACAAAATAGTGATCGTTTGTCCCTTAATTAGAAGTTGGCAAACTACAGCCTGTGGGCCAAATGTGGCCCACCACCTATTTTTGTAAACAAAGTTTTATTGGAACATAGCCAATGCATATTCATTTCCGTGTTATCTGTGGTTGCTTTCATGGTCCAATAGCAGGGTTGAGTGGGTACAACAGATCGCATGGCCCAAAGAGCCTAAAATATTTACAATTTGCCCCCTTGTAGAAAAAAAGTTGCCAACCCTTTTTCTAGAATGGAGATGTAGTTTTGCGTTGAAGGAGCTTACAGCGTAAGTTTTAGCTAGAGAGAATTAGAGTTCAAGTGTGTTCTTCTTACTTGACTATGTAATATTCTACACTTACATATCCTTCCTTTTAAAAATACTTATCATCCTCAATATATCTTGAAATGACGCTAGCATTAATTTATGCTGTACTTTTTGTAAGTGCCTTCCTTTTATCCCCTCATTTCCACCATCTTTATTTCTTTTCTTTTTTCCCTGCTTTTCAGCTAATATGTAAATACGCACAGTCTCTTCTGTGTTTATCAGAAGTTGGAGAAAAAAGCAGCTGGTTTGTATTATTGGCAGTAAAAATGACTATTTGGCCTTTTTGATTTTAAAGAGAAGTAAACTGTATGTAGTGATTGTAGGCAAATATAGCCAAGTAACTCATACATATTCTCTCCTGCTCATTCTCATTTCAAAAGCAAAGTTTTCTTGGTGGTAGTTAAAATTTAGTTAGAACAGCTACAATAAAAAATACTGACAATTTTTTGCTGGCGAGGATGCAGGGAAACTGAATGTCTTATGCATTGTTGGAGGGAATGTAAAATGTTACAGCCACCCTGGGAGAAGTTTGGCAGTTTCTTACAAACACTAATCATGCATTTACTATATAATCCAGCAGTCATACTCCTGGGCATTTATCCCAGAGAAATGAAAATTTATGTCTATTCAAAACTGGTACCTGAATGTTTATAGCAGCTTTATTTGTAATAGTCAAAACCTGAAACAAGTGTCCTTCAGTAGGTGAATGATTAAACAAACTGGTACATCCATACAATGGAATATTACTTAGCAACTAAAAGGAAGAAAGTGTTGATATAAGCAACACCTGGGACAGATGTCAGGCATTGTGCTGACTGAAAAAAGCCAATCTCAAAAGGTCACATGCTGTATGATTCCATTTATATGACATCCTCAAAACAACAGAATTATAAAGAACACACCATGGTTGTTAGGGCTTGGGAATGGTGGTGGTGATTATAAGGAGATAGCAGAAGGAAGATTTTTGTGATAATGCAATAACTCTTGTTTTCAGTGTAGTGGTGGTTAAATGAATATACAAGTATAATGAATTGTCATAGAACTATACACACACATTATATCCATGTTAATTTCTTTGTTTTGGTATTGTACTATAGTCATGGAAGATGTAACCCTTGGGGGAAGCTGGGGGAAGGATGCATGGTCTCCTCTATGTACTATTTTTCATCTTCCTGTGAATCTATAATTATTTGAAAATAAAGTTTTTCTTTAAACCTTAAATGCCTACCAAACTTCATACTCAACATGTAAAAGTCTTTAGTTGTTACCAGTTTTTTAAGAATATCATATATAAATTTTAGACTGGAGAGAATGGGAGAAGTTTATGTACTTTATTAAAAGTCAGAGTCTGATTTTTTACAATTTTTTAATCAATGAGAGAAGGACGTTTCAGGGCCGGCCCAGTGGCTCAGGCGGTTAGAGCTCCATGCTCCTAATTCCTAAGGCTGCCGGTTTGATTCCCACATGGGCCAGTGGGCTCTCAACCACAAGGTTGCCAGTTCAACTCCTCGAGTCCCACAAGGGATGGTGGGCTGTGCCCCCTGCAGCTAGAAATGGCAACTGGACCTGGAGCTGAGCTGCGCCCTCCACAACTAAGACTGAAAGGACAACAACTTGAAACTGAACAGCACCCTCCACAACTAAGATTGAAAGGACAACTTGACTTGGAAAAAAAAGCCCTGGAAGTACACACTGTTCCCCAATAAAGTCCTGTTAAAAAAAAAAAAAAAGGACGTTTCATAATAGTTTGTAATACACAGGAATGTTGGGACTATCTCAATACCACTAGCATTTTTTTAAGCATGGTGTGACTAAATGAACAAGAATTCAAGAACTATCGAATTTTCAACATAATTGGTGAAGGTATAAGATTAATCTTAGATACTTAAGTTTCGTTTAAGGAATGGTTTTTAAAAAGAAATATGAACTTAGCTGTATTGTTAATTCTAGATGTTTCTATATGTTATTGCAGGCCTTCCGTGTCCTGTCTGAACCAACGGGACCAGAATCTCCAAGCTCTAAAGAATGTCATAGGGCTTGGCAGTGTTCCAATGTACCAGAACCTGCAGTCTGTGGGATAAGTAGAATCTGGGTCTTCAGACTGAAGAGAAGAAAGCGCATTGCAAGACGACTGGTAGATACTCTCAGGTAAGAAATAAAATGGATTTAGACCCAGATTCGCTTTCCCAGAACCTTTCCTAGTTCATGAGCCAAAGAGAATGATGTTGGTAAGACACTTCTGTATGAATTCTATCAAAGGCAGGCTAAGGCAAGTACTGGAAAAAAAATATGTACTAAGTACACTCAATTTCGGGCACAGCATTCTAAGTCTGAAACATTCTAAACCCATGCTTTTCACACTACCTGTGGTTAAAGACTAGTTTAATTTGTTACAGACCAACACTTTAATAAAGATGAATTGCTAGAAAATGAAATAGAAAAACAAAACAAAAAATGGAAAATACAAGCTCTAATTTTTGTTAGAGTCAACAGATGTAAAATTAACATTCCAATAAATATATTTAATATAATTAAATATAAAAAAACAAAATATAGGTTAAAAAAAACCTACAGACATTGTACACGTTCATTGATAGTATGCGATAGGTGCTTAATAAAGTTACTCATAAGTGTAACTAAATGTAAAAGTGAATTAGTAAAACAACCCACAGAATGGGAGAAAATATTTGCAAATCATTTATCTAATCGGGGTCTAGTATATCTAGCATAATAACTCAGTGCAACACAAGATATATAACCCAACTTCAAGACGGGCACAGGATTTCAATAGACATTTCTTCCTAGAAGAGATGCAAATGGCTGATAAACACATGAAAATATGCTCAGCATCATTGCTGTCCAAACCAAATCACAAAGCAAAACCATGAGATGCCACTCCATACCCACTAGCATGACTAATCAAAAAAAGGGGAAATAACGTGTTGGTGAGGATGTGGAATTGGAACCTTTGTATGTTACTGATACGAATGTAAATGGTGCAGCTGCTGTGGAATATAGTCTGGCAGTTTCTCAAAAATAAAGTGTTACCATATGACCCAGCAATTGTATTCCAAGCTATACTCAAGTGAAAGCATATGTCCACATAAAAACTGATATACGAAGGTTCATAACAGCATTGTATTCATAACAGCCAAAACAGTACAAATAACCAAGTTTGTGATGAATGGATAAATTTTTTACAATGGGGTATACCCATACAATAATACAGTGGGATGTTATTCAGCCACAAAACGGAATGGAGTACTGACACATACTACAGCATGGATGAACCTGGAAAACTTTATGCCAGTCACAAAAGACCCCATATTGTATGATTCCATTTATAGAAAATATCCAGAATAGACAAATCCATAGATAGAAAGTAGATTAGTAGTTTCCAGGGACTGACTGAAGGAAGGGAGAATGGAGAGTGACTACTGAAGGGTACAGGCTTTCTTTTTGGGGTAATGAAAATGTTCTGGAATTAGGTATTGGTGATGGTTGCAGTTTTGTGAACATTACTAAAACTGAATTGTACACTTTTAAAGACTGAGTCTTATGGTATATGAATTGTATCTCAAAAATAAATTAGCAATTCTCCATTTTAAACTCCTGTGTGCACACTTTGAATTAACACTATATTGATCAAGTTGCTCATGTGACAAATGAGCTTACTTGCTCGTTAATTTACCTAAGTTGGATGGATGAGTTTCACAATACTTATTCTCTCAATTTCTGTCCTTCAGATAACAGATTACAAACCAGTGGCCACACTTTGGATAACACTATTCTGGCATTTTGAGTTCTATATACTTTTTAGGAAAGGACACCAAAGACCACTGTGGGGATCCAATCTTGGGCCCCCCTCCTAGTCATCCGCATATACCTGACAAAAGGGAGCAGTGAGAAAAAGTGATGTCTATAAAGACTATTGGATAATTATGAATACCTCTATTTTCTGTATTTTAAGGGATACATAAATTTGGTCTGAGGACTGCCAGTATCTGGTAGCTCCATCAGACAGTAGGGCCTTGCTTCTCAAACTTAACACATGCCCATGAATCACGTGGGAGCCGTGTTAAAGTGCACGCGTGGTTGAGGAGATGGGTGGGGCCTGAGAATTTGCATTCCTAGGAAGCTCTCAAGTGACGCTACCTGTTGCTCGTCTACACGTCAGACTCTGAGTCCTAACAATAGATTCTAAGCAATAATGAATAAAAATTAAGTTGCCGTGAAAGGAGAAATATAAAACATTCATGTGAGGACATCTCTCTGTTTTGTCACACATCTGAATTGAAGTTGCGTGTAACATAATTGACAGCTATCCTGTACGTGAGGAACCTTAGACTGAATTCTCTCGTCTGTACAGGCCGTATAGGTTTCACTCCTCACAAGAGCCGATTATTATTCCTGGTTATTTTACTCAAGGATCAACTGAGGCTCAGATAGGATTGTTAAGTACAAACTGGTGAACTAGTAAAAGGACAGAGTTAGTATTCAAACCCAGAGATCTAATGTTCTTTCTGTAGCTGATATCACTAATAAAGACAGTAAGAACTATTTAATCAAACCAGTATTTTGGATTCTAGTACATTTGGCAATAAATAAACTTTGTATTCACTTACATAGTAAGTATACCAGAAGCTGATATCTTAATTTCTAATTAAATCCAATTCTTTATTTTGAAGTAATTTCAGACTTATTTAAACGTTAAGTTATATGCATTATGCCCCTTTACTCCTTTGTATATTAATATGTATTTCTTAAGAACAAGGATATTAAATTCTCCTACATAAGTACAGTTCAGTGATCAAATTCAGGATATTTAATATTGATGTAATGCTTTTATCTAATGTATAGCCCATGTTTCAGTTTTGTCTCAAATGTCCTTTATATTAGCATTTTTTTTCCTGTCCAGGATCACAAATCGCATTTAGTCATCATAGCTTGCTTTAGTCCTCATTTTCCTTAACCTGGAACAGGTTTTTAGCCTTTGTCTTTTATAACATTTAAGAATTAGAAGAGTAGAGGCCAGTTATGTTATAGACTATCCCTCAATTTTGTTGAATTCTTTCAACCATTTCATTACTTTTTAATCCTAGTTGAGCTGGATCAAGGAGCGTTGTAGTAAAAACGCTGATTAGTTTTTGCCTTCTTTAAGCTCTGAGTGTGTGATGTAGCTCAGAAGAGTTATTGGTTAAAATCAGTGATGGGTATTTTTGGTGTTAATTATCTATGGCTTTTAATTAGCAGAACTGTCTCCTATTAGTTGCTCATTATAATGGATCACCTAGAGTCAGCTGGTTTGTCTGGTTCCCTTTGCCTCTCAGCAGAATTTTTTCTGGACCTCAGTTTTCTCATCTTTGAAATATTAGACTGTCATCTCTAAAATCTAAAGCATTAAGTCAATGATCACTTAATAATGATTTTAATCCAGTATTCAAGAGATGGACTTGTGATAATGTTTAACTTGTGAATATTTTAAGTTCGTTTTATTGTTAAATTGTCTTTTCCTCTTTTTTTAGGAACCGCTTTATGTTTGGCTGTTTTCTCAGCACGAATGAAATAGCATTTTCTGACCCAACACCAGATGGCAAGTTATTTGCAACCAAGTACTGCAACACCCCGAATTTCCTTGTATACAATTTTAATAGTTAAAGCCAATTTCAACTATAGAATAGTTACTATGTGGATGCGTTCAGACAGCCCCTTATCAGATAAGAACCATTTAACAGATATCAAAATAAAAATACTGAGACACACACACACACACACACACACACACACACACACACACACACACCTGCCTATTTTGTTCCTTATGAATTGAAAAGTCAGGGATAAATTTGTTGAAAATTATGTGGAGAGTCAAAGAAAGGAAAAATCTTTGGATGATGTATACTAATACTCTGAATCCTTAATTACAAAACTTTGGAGCTATAACTAGAAAATTATTTGCCTACTACATAAGAACAATGACAAAGCAGGGTGATTTTCCACAGACATGTGACCACTTACCTTTTATAAAGCACCCTTGTACCAGGATTATCTCATGCTCCGTCAGAAGCAAACAGGAAAATTTAAAGACAAATAATTTCCATGCCCAATTTTTAAAGGTAATTCCTAATTTCTGTACACAGAATTCTCACCTTTATACATAGCAGCTCAGTTTGAATGTATTTAGGAAGTGTTTTGAATTTCTAGTTGTAATAGAGAAAGATGGTAAAGAATAATATTTCCATATCCTTTTATGTACAATAGAATTCTATAGCTGTTTAATCTTTTTTAAAAATCATATTAATCAAAAGCACACCTGTCACCAGATTTCATTAAAATTAGTAATTGCACTACTGTCATTTCATTAATTTTTGGTGTGTGAAGATGCTAATTGTGCTACTTTAGTGAACTTATTGTTGGTAATTGAAGTCATTAATAAAATGGATGCCCCGTTGGAATTAGATGATTCATATGGTTACATTTAAAATTTTTTTGCATGTCTAAAATACATCTTGTATCTGAGATGTCTGAAAAAATGTATCAGAACCAAGGTTAGTGAATAAATATATCTAGGCTGATGGCCAGAGAACATGGTGACATGTAAATAAATCTAAATATGCACATTTTTCTAATATAATTCTTGAATACTTTGAAAAGCAAAGAATTATTCAGATTGTTTTGATTCTAAAAAACATTTTATTACTATCTGGCAATAATACTCTAGGGAACTAGTTTTTCAGGTTATAACTTTATGTCGATTACATTCATTTACATTCTTTCGTTTGCCTATAAGTTAACATGGTTCCAAAATTTAAAGGCCTGGATTCCAAAAAGAATGTGGAAGTGTTAAAATGTGTGTAATTATGCAAACATTTTGATGCTAAATTTTCTTCCTGCACTGTTTTTAAAAATTGTTTTAAATATTTTATTTAAAAATTTTATTAACATTATTTGCTCAATGCTGTTGTGAAGCAATTAAAATTCTTTACAATATTCTCTCTGTTCTCATACAATTGAATGTACTGATTTTCTTTTTAAATCACTTTTAGTGGTTATAAAAATAGTACATGCTCTTTGTAAAAAAGCAATCATTGAAAACATCCACACAAAAATCTGTATTTAGTTTTATTCATAATTGTCAAAACGTGGAAGCCACTAAAATGTTCTTCAGTAGATGAATGAATAAACAGGTACATCTAGACAGTGGAATATTATTCAGCTCTAAAAAGAAGCCAAAAAACGGCACAAAGGAACGTACGTGACTATTACCAAGTTAAAGAAGCCAATCTGCGGTTATATTCTATATGATTTCAACTATGTGACATTCTGGAAAAGGCAAAACAGTGGGGACAGTAAAATCATGGTTACCAAAGGTTAGAGGGAAGGGAAGAAGGAATGAGTAGGAGGACCAGGATTTTTCGGGCTGTGAAAATACTGTGTATATTAGAATGGTGGATACATGGCATTATATATTTGCCCAAACTCATACAATGGACACCAGGAGTGAACCCTAATTTGTCAACATAGATTCATCAGTTGCAACAAATGCACCACTGGTAGAGATGTTGATAATGGGGGGACTATATCAATGTGTGGTGGTGCAGGGGTGTGTGGTATATCTCTGTACCTTCTCTTAATTTTGTTGTGAACCTAAAACTGCTCTAAAAAAAAGTCTAAAAAACAAGAAAAAGGAAAGTCTGAGAAACTATTACAGCTAGAGACATGCCAACTAAATGTAATCTGGCATCCTGCATGAGATACTGGAACAGAAAAGACATTCAGTAAAAAAAAAAAAATGAATCTGAATAAAATATGGACTTTAGTTAGCAATAATGTATCATCATTGGTTCATTAACTGTGACAAATATAATAATGTAAAATGATAATAGAGGAAGCTAGGTGGGTGTGGGGACAGAGCCAGGAGTGCAGTTTCCAGGCTCGGCCTCACATGGAAAGCTGCTGGCTCAGGTAGTAAATGGCCATCAACTGTGATTAGATGGTCATCAGCTGTGGCTAGTTGGCCGTCAGCTGTAACCAGTGAGCCATTGGCCACTAATATAACTGCTGTGGCTATACTAGCAGCAAAAAATGGGGGCTAGCAAGATGGTGGCTGAGCTAGCAAGAGCGGATTGCAGTTAGCATGTCGGTGGCAGATCGTGTGGATCCTGCTTCCTGTGTCTCCAACCCAGCTGCCAGCAAGAATATAGTGGTATGACTCCCCTATCTGTGTCTCCGTGGGTGTTCCTTTTTGGCCTCACCATGTCCTGCGTTCTTATGTGGGGAGCGCGACCAGAGACCCCACCTGATGCCCTGCATGACAGTGGGTATATGGGAATTCTGTGTTTGCAACTTTTCAGTAGTTCTAAAATTTCTTTAAAGGTTTATTTTTTTAATGTATAACTGAGTTATCACAAATACCTTTATAACTACTACTCAGGTTAAAAAAAAAACCATTGCCACCTTCCCAGAAGTCTTCCTCATGCCCCCTTTCAATCATCATAAGATGCAACAAAAGCAGTTCTAAGAGGGAAGTTCATAGCTATAAATGCCGACCTCAAGAAACAAGAAAAATCTCAACCTAACATTATATCTCAAGGAACTATAAAAAGGACAAATGAAGCCATAGTCAGAAAGAAGGAAATACAAAGATTAGAGCAGAAATAAACAGACTAAAAAGACACTAGAAAAGATCAATGAAACCAAGAGCTGATTACAAAGCAATCTTGAGAAAGCATAGGCCGGCCCGGTGGCTCAGGTTGGAGCACCATGCTCCTAATGCCAAAGGCCATCAGTTCGATTCCCACAGGGGCCAGTGAGCTGCACCCTCTACAGCTAAGATTGTGAACAACAGCTCTCCCTGGAGCTGGGCTGCCGTGAGCAACCAGAGATTGGCATGAGCTGCTGTGCTGCCATGAGTGCCCGGTGGCCAGCGTGAGCGGCCAGCAGCCGGCGAGAGCAGCTGTGAGCGGCCAACTGGCAACTGACTACCTCAGCAAGGGGGGTGCAGAGTGCAAGGCTCATCATGCCAGCATGGGCCAGGGAGCTGTGTCCTACACAACTAGACTGAAAAACAATGGCTTGAACCAGAGTGTGGGGGGAGGTGAAAGAAACGGGGGGGTGGGAGGGGGGAGAGAAACACAAAGTTAGAGGTATCATGCTCCCTAATTTCAAACTATTACAAAGTGACAGTAATTAAAACAGTTATATTATATTGGCATAAAAACAAACAATGGAACAGAATAGAAAGCCTAGAAATAAATCCATGCTTATATTGTCAATTTGTGACAAAGGAACCAATAATATGAGGAAAGGAGTCTCTTCTATTAAGTACTGTTCGGAAAACCAGACCACTATCTTACACCATACATAGAAAATAAAAAACTGGATTAAAGACCTGAAACTGTAAAACTTAGGAAAAAAACAGGTGGTAACCTCCTTGACATTGATCTTGGCAATGACTTTTTGGATTTGACACCAAAAACAAAGGCAACAAAGAAACAAATGAGCAGGACCCCAAACTACAAAGCTTCTGCACAGCAAGGAAACCATCAAAATGAAAAGGCAACCTACTGAATGGGAGAAAATACTTGCAAATTATGTCTTATAAGGGGTTAATATTCAAAATATATAAAGATCTCATTACCTCATAGCAAAAAAGCACTCCAATTAAAAAAATAGGCAGATCAAAATAGACATTTATCTAAGTAAGACATACAGATGATCAACAGGCACATGAAAAGATGCTCATTACTAATCATGGGAATGCAAAGCAAACCCACAATGAGATATTACCTCACATGTTAGTATGGTTGTATAAAAAATAAAAGTGTTGCCAAGGATGTGGAGAAAAGGGAACCCTTACGCACTGTGGATGGAAATGTAAATTGGAGCAGCTACGATGGAAAACAGTATGGAGGTTCCTCAAAAAAATTAAAAATAGAATTACCTTACGATCTACCAATTTCAGTCCTGGGTATGTAACCTGAAAACACAAGCACTAACTTGAAAAGATACCTGCATCCCCGTGTTCACTGCAGCATTACCCACAAAAGACATGGAAACAAGTATATATCAAAGGATGCATGAATGGATAAAAGAAAATGTGTATATATAGCCATGTGATGCATGACGTTTCAGTCAGCAATGGATCGAATATAACAGATTCCCATAAGACTATAATGGAGCTAAAAAATTCCTATCCCCTAGTGACATTGTAATCAATGTAACATCCCAGCACAATGCATTACTCACGTGTTTGTGGTGACACTGGTGTAAAACCTGTGTGCGCTACCAATCGTATAAAATAGCACATTCAATTATGTACAGTACTTAATTCAAATGGTTTATGTATTTACTTTTTAATCATGATTTCAGTGTACTTTCTACTTATAAAAGTCTGCTGTGAAACGGTATGTTGTGATACACCAGCGGCAGCCTCATACATCCTGTTTACTTCGTCTCGATTGCATCGTTTTCTCTTGTACTTGATTTAACATCATCTTATTTTGTTCATCGTGGCCCCTAAGCGTAGAACATTCACTGATAATGTTGCCTATCAGAGGCCACCTGGAGTGACTGACCTGGAAACAAATTTAAAGTGATGAAGGACTATAAAGGTGGAAAATCAGTATGGTTACTGCTTGCCAGTCAGGCGTGTCCCATTCCACAAAGCACAAAAGCACAGTGACAGAAGCTATTAAGGAATCTGCTTCACCAAAGGCAATGATACTAATAGAAATTGGAGAAACTTTGAAACCTGGAGTAAGAGCAGACACAGCCGTTTCCCTCCCATGGGCAAAGCAAAAAGTCAGCTAGAGATGTTGAAAGTAAAGTTTGGACCAAAGTATGATGCTGAATTTACTATCAGCTCTGAGCGGTTTAAGTGATTCAAGAATCGTTCGTTATTCATTACATAATGTGAACGCAAGTGGTGAGTCTGCAACTACTGATGTGAAAGCAGCTGAAGAATTTTTGGAAACTCTACATAAGCTGATTATGGAGAAAAATTACTTGCCAAACCAAATATTCAAAGACAGGGTAACAGTCTTGCTTGGGGGCAATGATGCAGGCTACACACGCTTTGTGATCTGGCAGTGAGAACCCAGGGCCTTTAGCCTCTTTTCTAATGTAATACTTAAGACTACAGATTTCTATAAGCACATCTTTAGCTGCATCCTACAAATTTATATATACAGTATTGCCATTATTAAAAATCTTTTCTAATTGTATTTGGATCACCAAACTGTAGATGACGTAAGTACTAGGAGGCATAAAAGAACAGTCCTCAGCATTCCTTAAGCAGTTGCTTATTATCTCCATAGGTGCAAAGAGGTTCCTGGAGTCCTTATACTGATAGCAAAGGGAGATTTTCTGGGGGTGAGGAAGCTATTTGGGAGAAACCTGATTTGACTTGCCAAATATAATTACTGTAGCAAAACGATTAGTCCTGCTCTAGCCTCAATCCAGTCACCTTACTCTTCTTTCCTGAGAATGAGGCAAACAGCCAAAAAAGAAGATAACATCCAAGACTAAAAGAGCAAGTTCTAGGACAAGAACAAAAGTTTTCTTGCAGTTGGTATCAAATTATCTGCAACTTTGTGTTGAGGACTTCACAGCCCTATCCAGATTCAAGGGGGAAAAAAGCATGCCTGAGTCATTTTGCAATGTCTGCCATAGACAAATGCTGTGAATTTGCTGGCCCAGTTCTCAGGCATTAGTTTGTTCCCATTTAGATATTCCAACCATAGGAACTAGAAACAAATTTCTCAAGGAAAAGTATTTACTAAAAAAAAAAAAAAAAATTGCAATTTATGATAATGGGTTAAGAGAAAAACTGCTTTGTAGCTTGGCAGACCTAATAAGAATGACACAACACATAAATCACAGAGAAAATAATGTCATGATACAAAATCATACATAAGATTTTTCCATAAATTAGGTCAGCTTTCAGTTTACTTTCTTTAAAGTTACTTTAGTAACTTTAATATTTTGATAGAAGATATGCTCATGTGTACCATCGCGTGGTACAATCGCAAACAAAAGGAACCCTCCAGTGAATTTTAATATTGTTTAAAGCGCAGTGGTTCCTAATCTAAGATCTCCCATGTGACAGGAATTTTAAAACTTTTTTACAGTCAAGTCTAAGCATACCACCTAGATTCACAAGCACAATTCAATAACTGAAAATTCCCAGGGGGCTGTGGCTCACAGATAGAAACCTCTTGTCTAAATCACCCTCATTTTACAGATTAGAATAATAAGGACAAGAGAAAAAAATCTACTCACATTCACTCAGTAAGTTTAATGACAATACTCAAATCAGTGGAGTATAAGAGAATACACTTTCTGGTAACTAAAATGTCCTTTATTCTATATCATTCTATTAGAGTTTTATTATTTTTACACCAGAACTGTGACATGTTTAAAATATAGATTAGTAAATAAAAATAAAAATAAGGGTCTCAGTACAGAAAAATACATTTAATAAATGAAAAGCAAAACCCAAAGATCTGGGGAGAGCAAAGAGAGCAAGACAAGCCTTAACCAAAAATGTTTGGAAATACCTAGAGTTACTCTTTTGCCATATTCTCTCAGCTTCAGGTGACCATATTTAGTAAACACATCAACGAAGAAAGGCCAGCAAAAAGTTTAATGTTATAAAAGACAAGCAAAGGTAGACTTATTTTCTATTGCACAAAGTACTAATTTCAACAGACCCATTAAAATTGAGAATATTTAAGATAATTAAAATGGTTAACTACCCAAATTAGTAGGTTAGACATAAGTTTACAGCATTTTATTGCTAGTGTTTCAAATCTATACGAATAAATTCAAATACTTGTTTCTTAAACTTAAGGTTCCTAAACTTTACCGAAAACCCACTATGCTCTCAAATGTATACATAAGTATACATGAAATATCTTTATAATGGAAATAGTTGTTCAAATGTTAACAAGGTGCTATTGTCCTAAAATGGGCCAAAAAGTCTAACTATGGATGCTCATAGCAACCATGTAAATGTATTACAGTAAACAGAACATGTATATACAGGAACCATACTGGAAGCTCAGGTCGCCATGTTTGAGGCAATCACTGGACCTCTGCTTCCAAAGCTTCAACAATGTGCCCAGCAGAAGGACGATCTTTAGGATTTTCATTAGTGCAGAGAGAGAAGAGTTCAATTACTTTCTGGTACGTTTCATCCAGTTCTTCCATATTAATAGGTGGCCTGGTTCCCAAAGCTGCATAGTATGCTTCATCATCAAAGTCACTGTCATCAAAAGTTTTATCTGCTCATGAAGGAGTTAAGAGATTGAAACAATGAAATAAAATCATGTTAGGTCATGGAAAAACTTGGCGCCTGCTCAAACTCACCCTTGTGAAACAAGAATCCATCATCCAGGATGCTTTCCATTATATCAATCTCTTCACCTGTTCTGCCATGGTATAGACTAGCTATTGTCATGGATTTACTATCAATCCATGGTTAGCAACTCTCACCCCTTACTATGTTGCATTCCAATCTTCTTCTCAGGCAAGAGGAGTTTTTAAGGTAACTTTTGCTCCTCTGAATTTTGTCAACTAATCTCCCTGTTCTAAATCTATATCTCATTTGACTGCGCTTAAACTGAGATGGTACCAAATTAGTCATCAGTGTTACTATAATCTACACCCGACACCACTAAATCAAATACCTTGCTCTTTTAAAATTTTAACTTAATAGAAAAATAAAACGCAATCTTATAAACTAATTTTATTTCAAATTTAAAAGATTGGGATTTACATTAAAAAGATGTGGTTGCCCCAATAAATTTTAATTTAAAAACAAAAGTGGTTGTACCTTCATCATCATCATCATCTGGAAGAATAATGTGTGGGATACATAAAGTCATCATTTCCCACAGAGTAAGGCCAAAGGCAAATATGTCTGCCTTATCAGTAATAACGCCCTTCTCCTCCAAAGCTTCTTTGGGTTTCCAAGGCTCAGTGCCAATATAACAGGCCTCTGGGTCGGTCACTGAAACAAGTAAAACGCAGGTAAAATGGTCTTAAGGGAAAACACTAGAAGTCACTAAGAAAGGCAAGCAACCTGAAGAAAAGTGGGCAAATAATTTGACAGGTAGTTTAAAGGTTAATAAATGTAGCCAGTAAACACGACAAAATACATTCAACCTCGTTAGTAAGAATTACTTTTCTCCTAACAAGTTGACAAATATTTGAAAAGCTGGACAATTGGCAAAGGTGTAGAGAAACAGTAATTCTCTTAGAAGGTGGAAGGAATATAAATACATTGTGGGTGTCAAGAGTACAAGACTCTGGAGCTAGATTGCCCTGCCTGGGTTCAAAAACATTTGCAGCTGTGTGACCTTGAGCAGATCACTTGAGCAGATCTCAGTGCGTCAGTTTCTTCATTATTCAAACTATGCTGTCATTAGGCTGAGAGAAGTACCATTTCTATGCCTCTATAATTGCTAAATCAGGGGAAAAGGAAAAGGGTGGAACCACATTGGCTCTTAAAGCTCCTGCCCAGGAATGCCATAGATCGACTCACATTTCCATTTAAAATTTAAAGTCAACTTATCAATTTCAATAAAAAAAAGCCCACTAAAATTTTGATTGGAATTGGACTGAAACTCTACATCAATTTGGGAAGAATTAACAAATTAACAGTATTGATTCTGCCAATCCGCATCATGCTCTCTCCCTATTTACTTCCGTCTTATTCAGTTCTCAGTAATGTTTTATGGTGGTCAGTATATAGTTCAGAGTTTTTTGTTAGAGAAAAGTCTTTAGTATTTTACACCTTTTGGTACTTGTTAATGGAATTTTTAAAATTCTCATTTTCCAATTATTAACTACATATAGAAATAGCAAACTTCACTTGATTCTAGTTCATTTGTAGATTCCTTGAGATTTTCCACCTAAACAAGCACATCAATTATAAATACGAACCATTTCATTTCCTTTCCAATCTTCATGTCTTTTACTTTTTTCTTGCTTTCTCTAAGTTTATTTTGATGGTAGGACTACAGGACAGTATTAACACTGGCCAGAGCAGGCATGCTGGCCTTGTCCTCTGTTTTAAATATGTTGCCTGTAGGTTTTTCTGTAGATATGCTGAGATTAAGTTCCTTTCTATATCTAGTGAGCAAGAGTTATGAATGGAAGATGGATTTAGTCAAATGCTTTTTCTGCATCTATTGAGATAACCATGTAGTTTTCAAATCTGTTAATATGCTGAACTGTGTTCACTTTTGAATATTAAAATAACTTTTCTTTCCTGTGACAAACTACTTAGTCAGATGTATTATACTTTTTATACTATTAGATTCAATTTGCTAATATTTTGTTAAAATTTTTTCATCTATGTTTGTGAAGGACACTGCTCTGTGATTTTCTTTTTTCATACTGTATTTGTCAGGTTTTGATATTAGACTGCTGGCCTCAGAATAAGTTAGGCAGTGGTCCCTACTCTTCTAGTTTCTGAAAAAATATGTATAAAACCAGTGTCGTTTCTTACTGGATGTTTGACAGAAAATAACAGTGAAAATATCCGGGTCATGGTTTTTCTTTGGGGGAATGTTTCTTTAATATAGGGCTATTTAGATTTCCTATTTGTTCCTATATCAATTTTGATAAATTGTATTTTTTAAGTAAATTGTTCTTTTTACCTAAGTTGTCAAATTTGTTGACACAGAGCTGTCTGTAACAATCAATTAATCTTTAAATGTGTGTAGAATCTGTAGCGCTCACCTTTTTTTCATTCCTGATACTGTGATTTGTGTTATGTTTTTTTCTTGATCAATCCAGCTAAAGATTTGTCAATTTTGTCTTTCAAAGAACCAGCTTTTGGCTTTATTAAAATAATTTTTTAGTGTTTGTTTTTCATTTCATTGATTTCTGCTCATAGCTTTCTTTTTTCCTTCCTTTGACTTACTTTGGATCTGCTTTGCTCTTCTTTTTCTTGCTTAGGATGGAACATAAGTTATTGATTTAGAGCCTTTCTTTTTGTAATATAAAGCCCTTTTACATTATATTTTGCTAACATAAAGCCCTTAACTTTAGTTGTATCTCAAACATTTTGATATGTTGTAATTCAAAGTATTTTCCAATTTCCCTTGCCATTTTCTTTGATGTATAGGTTATTCAAATTTCTGTTGTTGAATTTTCAAATACTTGGGGGTTTCCTAGATATCGTGTTGCTCTTGGTTTCTAACTTAAATTCATTGTGGTCAACAAACATACTCTATCATTTCTTCCATAATTTTATAAATTTTACTTTTCAGGTTTAAAGGCTTTACTTCTGCTATGACTAGGATAAACAAAAGCTCTTGCAAACAGAACATTGATTGGACAGTGACAGAGTATATATTATATCCAAAATGAAAATTTTCACTATTAGATTGCTATTAATCTCCATTTCTTCATGAATAAGGTTAGAGTGAAAACAAACCAAATATAACTTACTTTCAAATAAACAGAAAACCAGAGAGCCTGTTTAATGAAAGAAGCTTCTCTTCAGAATTAAAGAAAAGCCTTGCAGGTCTCAAGAAATGTACAAGGAAGAGAAAGGAGGAAACTAACATTTGAAGAACAAACAGGACTGAGAAGGAAAAATGAGAAATCAAGAGTCGAGAAATTGAAGATTCCAGTCAATAAGCACTACACTCATTCATGCAACATTTTGTTGGGCACATTTAATAAGTAGAAGATGAAGATGTCTGTCTGTCTGAAGATGAAGTGAGAACAAAGATGCCAGACTAGGACAATCCCCAGCATCAGGTGGCAAGGAAAGATGTCTTTTTCCTTGACTCAGCTTTAGGACAGTGAAGTTTGAAAGGCAGTCATGTCCAGTATAAGCTCCGCGAAGGCTTTCCCCCGTACCACCTTACATCCAAGAGGCACTTACTGGAATCCACGACTAGGCAAGAGTCTACGGACACGGTCCACATGGGCACTGATTGTGGCCATAAGGAAGGAGTCTTACCCCATTCTAAGTAGGTCAAATTCCTACAGGGACCTGTCAGGCTAAAGAGTAGCTCTCTAGAACTCTGGGTCTAATATAGCAGCTCCAATAGACAATCAGTCAACCACAAGAACATCTCCTATATGTCCACTTACATTTCTCCAACTCGGTGATTAGAATTTAAACATAATGAAAGTGGTTTCCTCATGCTACTGAAAAGTTTGCTTCTCTATGAAGATGGGCTGTTCTGACAAGTTTGATGAGACCACAAATTAATGGTCAGTTATTCCTCTTTAAGATGGAAACATTTTATTGCCCTTTACTACATTCAAACAGTCTAAGCAGACATTACCTTTTTCAGTTCTCATGAATACTATCTCAAATTGAAAATGAAACTGGAGCTGCTTCTCATCCTTCAATTCTGAGCTTAACATTATTTTTTCAGGGAGGCCTTTCTCAACATCTAGGCTGGATGAAGTGTCACATGATGTCATGTTCACATAATTCCTTGTAATAGTCATTATCCTTTAGTAGTATTAGTTACTCAAGAGCTACTTTCCATCCTAGATAATGAGCCCTAAACGGGTGAAGACTGTATGTATGTATCCCATTTTCCTCTATATCCATAGTGCCTACCTCACTCAGTGCCTGACTGTACTTAGTATTAAAAATATGTTAAATAAATTAATCTAGAGCTACCACTGTTAAGATTTGGGCATTTCACAGGATACCCTAGATATGCAATAGTTGTGAAACATGAACATATTACCTATTAAAACAAAACTTAAAAATAATTTTTAAAGATTTAGGTGTATTTTTTTCCAAACTTTTCTTAATGTTTACATAAATACCTATTTGAAGTGCTATTTTGTAATCTGTTCATTTTAGTATATTTGGATATATTTTCATGCCTACAAATATAAACCTACATGATTTTAATGGCTCTATGGTACTGTGCTGTGCAGTGGAGTGGTACAGTAAATTAAACCATCCCTTATTAATGGACATTCTCTTACATTTTGGATGTTCTACTAGTGTGTTCACTTCCCCCATGCTTACATATATTTTTTTTAGATTAGGTTCTTAATTTTAATGAAAAGTATCTATTGAAAATAAACGCCCTCATATACATTTAAGGAAGCACAAACCCATGGTTTATGGTTACACCATATATAGATTGATGCTGGGTGCCAGTGAAGACTTACTGTGTTAGCAGTTTTATTAGGATTGTTATTATTTTTGTTACTGCTTTATTTTCAAAGTTGCCTGGGTTCTGATTCTTCTGTCCCAAGTCTGTATCTTCTATAAGCCTAGTTCTGTATTTTTGACCTTTGCAGAATGTGAGGTTTTGAAGAAATTAATGTTATCAGGTTATAAAAAAAATGCCTGCACTGTCTAATTATTTCTTTAGAACATGTTCTTGGGAATGGAATCACAGCATTGAAGGGCATTAAGATTTTAAGGTTTTGTTTTTAAATATATGTATTTCCAAAGTACCCTCTGAAAAGGCTACACCACTGTGGTAGTTACTAGTGCTGCTCATTAGTCGTTCGTGTTCTCCACCTTTTAGATGCAGAAGAATGGCACTTTCTGGCCTGTTGTGGTTGGGTGGAGCCACAGGACTAGTTTTGCTCAGTGAGCTGTGAAAGAAGTGACTTGCGTCATCTGAGATGGCGCATTTAATTGCTAGTGCAAGTGGGGCTTCCAACAGAACCTTCTGTGATAAACATGCTCTGTATCTGCATTGTCCAATATGATAGCTACTAAGCACCTAAAATGTGGCTAAAGTGGCTGAGGAAACGAACTTTTTAAACTTAAAAATACAAATTAATTTAAACAGCTATATGAGCTAGTGGCTACTGCAGTGGACAGTGCAGCTCTACAGCTTCCATACTATGATGGCAATATTTCATAGCGGATGTTCCAGCAGCTTAGGCCCTAAAGTGAGAGTGACATGGAACATACCCTAGTGGACATGTGGCTTGAATAAGCCTGGGTTATTTTAAGCCACTGAGGTTTCTGAGGGTCTATGTCACCATAGCAAACCTTGTCGTGATCTAACTGATACACCCATTGCAATTTCCATTCTGTGTACGAGAGTACATGTTATCCTACACTGTTGCTCAGACTAGCACATAGACATTTTTCAAAGAATTTTTCAGTAATCATAGCTTTTTAAAAATGGTTTCTAGTTTTGGTGTCCTTCTTGAGCCCAACATTAAGGAAATATTTACATACAACTTTTCTACAATCTATGGGGATTAGAATGCGAGAAATAGAAAACAGCTTTATTTTTTTCTATAACATCTTGACATCAACATTTGATGCAACTATCTTTCTTACTAATACATAAATGTCACCTATACCATATAATAAATTCCATAGGTTTGGGAACTATTTCTTGACTTTCTTATACTTTTCTGTCTATTTTGGCATGAATATCACTGCTTTAATTACTGTAGTTTTACAACACTTCTTAACATCTGGTCAGGAAAATTGCAACTCATCATTCTTTCATAAAACTTTCCTGGCTATGTTTGGAAAATGTATCCTCAAGGATGAACTTTGACACGTTCTAAAATAAAATAGATTATACTGACATTGTAGATTTCACAGATTTTTGTAATTCATTCATTCATTTCTGCTTTTTGGAGGACTTCATTTTTTTTTTTTTTAGCATTCATTAACCTTCCCTTTACCTTATACTCATATAAAGAGGCAAATGTAAATGTTATTTATTAAATAATATGTTGAAAGCAGAAGCTTTATTTGAGGCTGGCTTTGTTCTCACCAAGAACATATCTTAAATTTCCTTAGAAGAGAATGATCAGTACTTAAAATAAAGAGAGAAGGAGTGGGGTTGGCCAAGAGGCAAAAACCTGAAGACCAGGCTTTACCAGCAACATTCTTTCTTACTTGCACTCCTGTTTCTTCTTCTATCAGTTTCCCAAATCTTGTCACTATGTTGATGCTGAATAAATGAATTCCTGTATAAAACCTTAATGGAATTTCATTTTCTATTCCCTACCACTTAAAAATCCCAATCTAGATTAGAAATAGTTACCAAAGTTATCTTTAGTTAAAATATATATTAATAAGAAAACAATCATTTATATCATGGGTGTATGGCAAGAGAGGGGGCTGGAGGCTGAGTGGAAGAGACATGACGGATATTTTTTATTATACACTTTTTTATAAAGTTTTTAATTTTTGAAGAATGTGAACTTATTACCTATTTAAATATGTAAAAATTTGAAATTTAAAAATAGTATAAAAACAAATCTAAAAAATTCGAATGCTACTTACCAGTCATATTTTCATCCAATGGTAGAGAGACCCCTACATCACAGATTTTAATTGTTTCAAAATCACCTTTGATTACAACATTTGAAGACTTTATATCTCCATGAAGCAGCTTCTTTTCTTGGTGTAGATACTAAAATACACCAAGTGGAAAATTTAGCACATCTGAGCCAAAATACAACTAATGAAAAATGTATAATAAGCTTCAAACAAAAAATAAAACTTGAACTCCCTTCCTAAACTACAGGATTAAACCTGTCCATCATTTCAAATTATTTGAAGCTAGAGAAAAGAACATCCCATGTTATCTTGGTCTGCCATACCGACCAAAAACCTAAAAGATGCTTTGGAAATCGATGTCTGTAGATAAGCTAACTTTTTATTTTCAAACCCATCTCACATACTTGTATATCAAAAGATGTTACAGCAGATTTCAAAATATACTGCAATTTTACTCGAGGCTAGTAATTTTTAGAAACAATTTTGGAATCTTCACAATGAGGCATCCTTTCTTCAAACGAATTGTTGAGATGATACAGAACAACAGATGACTTCGGAATACATATTATTTACAAGCAGAAGACGAAGCAGAATATAATCTAAGACTGTATTTTTTTTATACATTAACTCTTAGAATTGACAACTAACAATATTTATCCATAATAAAAAATGTCCTACAAAATTTATTTGCTCACGGATCAGCATTTGAGCTAGTACGTTGTGAGCTGGGCTTGAAAATGATGCAGAGGTAATTCTTGGTATATAACTTGAAACACTCACTGTGCTTAATTTAAATGTTGCCCATCATAAATTCAATGTGCTCAAATATATTTGTAATATATTAATTCCACTATACATATACATTTAAAATCATTATTTATTAAATCATTCAAATTATTTAGTTTAAAACCCATTTAAAATTGGTTTTTCTGTGTATTAAAATATATATATATATTTAGAAATACTGTTTTTCCAGTTTCACATCTCATGAATCAATTTTATTTCAACTTTTAATGTGCAACTTGGATATCAGTTATTACATGATTCACTTTGAGTCATCCAACAGTTTTCTGGAGCCGTCATTACTTCTAATTTACGATATAAAATTCTTTTTATTTCTTAGACTATTTCTATCTAAAGGCACAATAATTTATTTGCATCACACTGAGAGAGCTTTTCTCATTTTACCTATAGATGTATATTCATGATTTCCAAAATTTACTCCATAAAGCAATCTTTAAGAGGTTGTTTACAATCAACAGAAGGTTAGGCTACATCTCCAGGAATAATTACTAAATTTGTGTTAAATTTATTAATCTGTCTAACTAAACCTAACATGTGATCTCTATAAGCAAAACTACCTGACTTGGGTTATTTCAGACTATGTATAGGCCTCAAACACTTTGCTGATCAAAATAAGGACATAGTGCACGCTACAATATGAGAGATTCTATAAGGCAACTTTTTAACCTAAGCAACCCCTTCTATTTGGGGGAAAAAAGGCCTATCTTGTAATTAGGTATATAAAATATTTTGTTTTACAATGTTCCACAAAAGCTATTTAAAATATAATGGCATAGTTACCTTTAACCCTCTTGCCACATTCAAAGCAACTTTTAAAATTATGGATGCTGGAAAAGGACCCTGGCTGTCTTTATTTCGTTCTTCTATTAAGTCATTTAGGGACTTTTCACCCCCATATTCCATAGCAAGACATAGACTACCATCATTGGCTTCAGTGAAAGCACGATAACCTTAAAGAAGCATAACATTTTCTTACTACAATAGGGAAGACCAACAGTAACATTTGAGTTTTTTACAGTAATGTAATGGAAAACATCTGGATTAACATTGACAAATATACAAAACTATTATTTACAAAACTATTTCAGTAGATCTAATTTAAAATGCCTTCAGCTCTCTCTCTCCCCCCTTCTAATTCTTCTGTTTTCAAATTTGCTACTTACATAACCCACCAATTTCTTTCCATCTTTAGTATCAGGGATCTGAATAGCTAATTTTATCATATTACTAAGAGGTTTTTTTTCACAGTATCGCTGAATATTCTGTGTTAACAAGGAAATCTTAGAATTTAGAGGAGAAATGAAATGTAGGAAAGAGACCGAAGGCAGAAAAAAGAAAAAAAAGGAAAATGCATGACAGGTCCTTGATAATATTGTGGAAGTGAACTTGTGTTAGGCATTTGCTTCTGCCCTATTTTGCACCATTTTTCTTATTGAAACCCAAACCCTCTCACTTTTGCCCCATCTACCAGGAACTCCATTAGTGAACTAATGCACTTTATTTTCATTCATTGTTATTCATATATTTATTCAGCACTATTTCTTACTTTTTATCCTTAGTTATTTATTCATTTTCACATATTCCTTCATTTGTTTCTCAAGGTATCAAGGTTTACTATAACAAGAAATACAAACTTAAATAAAATAAAACAAATGGGTGCGCCAATCTGGACAAAAGACTGTATTTGAGTGAGCCATAGACCCTTCCATTGCTATCTCTATGTGTATTCCAAACTAAATTTGATGGCTCAATAGAGCAGAGAAGATTGTTCATAAATCAAATTGGATATCAAGGGAATTATCCACACAAACATCTCATGAATCAAATACAGAAGGAAACTCCTCCACACTGAGGGGGCTCTTTGTCAGTGGAACATAGATAAATGCTTCTCTGTGTAGGTGCGCTGGGAATTTCTCCATAGAATCAAACAATTTTCCTGGGATGGATCTATCTGGGGGAGCTGCAAAATAATTGTGTTAGTGCAATTAAACTGCGATCATCCTTCATAAATTACATTCTACATTATGCAGTATTTGAATTAGCTGCTATTTGAAGGTAAAAGTCTACTCTGGGTGAGAGGTCAGACACAGGTAAACATGGTTAACTAAATCAGAAGGGAATCTCAAATGACATGCCTGAGAAGTAAGAAAAGCAGTGCAAAGATTTATTGAGAAAAGTGTTCAGTTCATTTAAAAAAAAAAAAAAAAAAGCCTTCAGCTTGCAAATAGTACCACAAATTAAAATATTTTTAAATATGTTCTGCATTCCTAAATATAATGGTTTACCAGACCCCACTTCTATTAAAAATGACAACAAAGAAATTATCTAAATGAAGATTATTTTATATTCCTGAATTCTCCATAGTACTAGCACCCTAATGACTATATCTATTCCCATGAAGTTTTTAATATATACTTAAGCATCTAAAAAGATTATACACAATTTTTATCTTAGAATGTTCACATTAATTTGATTCTTACCAAACTCTACCACTATCCTCTTCAGTTTTTATTTGTGAAACTGGTTATGAGATTATATAAACTGTTTCTGAATAAACAATATTATACCAGATCCTGCTGCCAAATAACTTTAAACTTACCTACAATGTTTGGATGATGAAGGCTTTTCAAAATCTTAGCTTCATCAGTTAGTCTCTTTTGATACATACTTTGATAATAACCATTACATTTAGTATTAATCTTTTTCACAGCCCAAGGAGAATGAGACAAGCCTCTTGGAGATCTTTAAAAAGCAATCATAAAATGTACAGAAAGATTAATAACACATTTCAAATGACTAACAAAAAGTTCCACATTTTGAAAAGGACTTGACAGTAATTTGTTTTTTAAAAAACATTTACAGTATTTTATACTATCAAACCTCTGCTACATATCCTTTTTAATTGAAAGATAAACAGCTGATATATCTACTAATTATAAGAGAAGTCTGTATCTATTTCTGGAAGGGAGGAGATAATAAGAGAGAAGAACTAGAAGGAAAAAGGTGGAATGTTAAAAATTTTAAACTTCAATATTACTACTTTCTAATTTTTCCATTCAAGCATTTAAGACTACCAACTATTTATCAAATATTTAATTATATGTACCAGAGTTGAGTTCTAGAATGCTAAAGTAACAAACACCAGTCTCTAAGAAACAATTTAAAGAGATGTACAAGAAACATCTGGCCCATATATAATCATATAAAGAACAAAGGCTTATTCACCAACAAATATTGTGTCTTTACACTAACCACTCCACCGTATACCTTTCACTACATACTCAAAGACAGGCGCATAAGGCAATAATAATAAACATACAAATGAGAAAAAAGGTTAAGTTGTCTGTTTTCTAGGAAGATTCAGCCATCTTAACAATAAAGTATAAGTGTTTTGAGGCCTAACTAGACAAACAGGTAAAACAAAGTCAGGGAAAGATTTACCTGAAAAGGTAAGCATTTATTTATGAGTACATCGAATTACGAAAGACAAAGTGCATGTAGCATAGAGTCACAAAAGTTAGTGAAAGAGTTCAAGATAAATAGTTTAACCGTAAGAACATAACAACATATTGCACCAAGAATTCATTGAGCTTTGTACTACCTCATAAGCATAGCTCTATGATTACAGGATCTTTTTTTAAAAAAAATCAAGAAACATGTACTCAGGGGAATCACTAGCTTTCTTAATTTGTATACATCTATTATCCATAAGTCTATATAAACTATTTTTACATCTCCAGTTTTAGATAACAAGAGCATTTGGGGATAACCTCTTCCATGTCACTTTACTATGAAAAATATATTTTTCAAGTTTCAAGGGGTATCCCATAACTCTCGAATGTTTAGAATTCAGGTCCATCTTCACCTTTTCCATAACATATCCTAATCTACCAAATGACAAAAATAGATTTATGAAATCAGAATACTTTGCCAAGCTAAAAGTTAGTTCATTGAATAGGCTAATAGAACAGGCACATTTCTGATGAGATTGCACAAGGGGAAAAAAAAAAGAGGCACAAATAACATTGTAATAAAAAATGGGGACATAACTATAGATACGAGTATAGCAGAGATAAAAAACAAATACAAGTGAATAAATAGTAAAACTTTTACACCAATAAATTTAAAAGACAAAATAGTCAAATTCTTAGAAAACTGATAAAAGAAGAAATGTAATCAAGAGTTTAAAATCTTCGCACAAGAAACACAAAGCCTAGATAACTTTATAGGTTAGTAAACTAAACTTTCAAGGAACCTATCAATCTTATGTAAATTGTTCCAGGAAACGGAAAGAAAAGGGACTACGAGTCTAGTATAACTTTAATAAAAAAGTCAAATAGGTACAACAGAAAAAGGAAAATCGCAAGCCAATTTCAGTTGTATCACAGATGCAGAATTTCTAAACAAATAGCAAACTCAATCCATCAGTATATTAAAAAATAATACACATCAAAACTATGTTGGGTTTAAACTAGGGATGCAAACCTGACTGAACATTAAAAATACGCTTTTAGATTAAAATGACAGCTTAAACACAGACATACCGTATAATTTTTATCCCTCTCAAACTAAAACTAAAACAATTGGTTATTTTAAGACATACTCCCACCAACAAGGATAAAAATAACGAAGAGGAGACAACAGCAACAAATTTTTGGAAGATGGCAAGCAGATGAAAGTAAATGACTTAAAAGGCCCAATGAGCTTCTTGAAAGTTATTCAAAAGCAGGTAGACTCCTAGACACCCTCCCCCATTCTGTATCACTAGGCAGTTGTCCATTCCCTATCCCCCAGCTTCTCAAAACTAGAACGAGCTTTGGAAGGGGCTAAAGCAGACTCTTCAGTTTGAAGTTTGCTGAGGTAGCTGAATACCTGTGAACCACACAGGAACACAGTAATGTGTGACCATATACATACTAAATACTCAATGAGTTTCCATATGTGTATATACCTGTGTTATCACCATCCAGATCACAATATAGAACATTTCTAGTACCTACAATACACTTAGGATGCTGTTTTAAAAAAGGAAATTTTCAGATAATTAAAAGTAGACAAAAATGAAAAACTCAATAGCAGTATCAGAAGATGAAGTTGGAAAAATCTCCCAGGAAATAGAGCAGAGACAGAGAAAATAGGAAAACCAGCGCTGCCCCCCCCCCCCAAACTACATCACAGATCTGTCCAGTAAGTTCAACATTCAAATAATAGGAGTTCCAAATAAAGAACAGAAAAACGGGTGAGAGTTATCAACAAAGTAATTTGTACAATAATTTCTCAAAAATTTAAGAACAAGAATTTTCAGAACCCAAGAGGCCCACACCTATGCACGTCGCTGTGAAATTTCAGAACACTGGTGACAAACAGAGATCATACAAGGTTCCAGTTCCAGGGCAGTGGGAGGAACAGATCATATAAAACAGGTTACATAAAGAGAATCAGCAATCAGAAGGACTTCAGAATTCTCAGCAGCAAACACTGCAAGCTAGCAGACAATGGAACAATGTCCTCAAGATTCTGGAGGAAAATTATTTCCAAACAAGAACTCTAACCCAGAAAAGCAAAAAGGCCATTCAAGTATGAAAGTAAAATGAAACATTTTCAGAAATGCAAATTCTCAAAAATGTATCTCCTGTTCACCTTTTCATGGGGAGCTACCAGATGTCCTCAAACAAAACAAGTTGTAAACCAAGAAATAGCAAGACACGAGGCACAGAAAAACAGAGGATCCAATTCACCAGAGAAGCAAAGGAAATCTCCAGGTTACGAGGAGAGGAAAATCCCACGCTGACAGCGCCATGTTTAGAGGAGTGGTAAGATCAGACTGGAACAGCTATTTTTCAGTATCAGCCATATAAATTTTGATTAAGTTAAATACAGTTTAACTTTGTTAACACATTTAACATTTAAAAATATATTTTTAAAGGGAAAAAAAATGAGACTAGCCATGAACCTGTGAGAAATTTTTTCTTTCAAAGTAAGTTTTTAGACACTAATAAAGCATGTTCATAAATAACATACAAACAAACGGGTGTTTAAACTACAAAAATGCTTCAAGAACACCCACTTATATATAATTGCTATATTATTCTCAATTCATTAGATTTTTAGTAAAGAAAGCATTTCTGTTTAGAAACAATATAAACCTAACAATACACTGAGTTGGACGAGGCCGGCTGATTCCAAGAATGCATAAGGCACACATAATGACTCAGTTGTTTGCCACTTAATTAACATGAAACTAGGTACAGAGTATGAGTAAAAGAAACAACCTAAAAAAAAATGTGTTTGTTAACAATATTAATAGCTTTTAGTATCAACTATTTCATTTTTCTTTTAACACAATTTTCCTACATTAAAATCATGTATGTACCTTTCTTACTTAACAATGATAAGATAGAAACAAAAACTTTACTTTTTTTAGAAGAGAGTATCTTGAGAAGACAACTCTCCAGATAGAAGAGAATGACAGTCACTGACATCTCCCACTTGGAGTCCTTTTTGAGGTTTTCTTATTAAGAATCCTACATCATTCCCACACAGGAATCCCTTTCCTCTGTCCCTTTCCCTTCCCATACAAGGAAAAGGAAAAATTATAAGGTAAATTACTGCTCCTTTAATAATCCATCAGGAGGAAACTAGGAGAAAAGTATACCAAGCAGAGCTCTGGTAGTTATAAAAGGTTCTAGAACTGGAAGATAGCAATCAGGTAGGATCAGGAACATACCCTAATCTAAATATTTGAATTTTCAAATTTCTTTTTGTCTCCAAATATAGTGGAATGTAAAAAGATTAATCTGAAATCTTATACTCACCTTTTCATAAGATAGACATTTACCCCTGTGCCAAAGCCAAGTTTCTGCATAAACGGAGAGGAAGGTATATTTATATATGGAGTTGAACATAATGCTATAAATGTCAAAAAGAGAAATAAAATTAGTATTTAAAAAGACCTCTACAAATGCAAATTAAAATTCTCAACATATTATTGTTAAGAATAGAGTATTAGCATAATCTTTTGGAGAGCAATTTGACACTATCTATCCTAATTTTAAATGACCAAATCTATTTTTGGAGCTCTATGTTACAGTAACACTGAAGCAGGGATCAGTAAATTGCTTATTTCTGCATGGCCCACGAACTAAGAATTGCTTTTTGAAATTGGAAAAAATAGGTAAAAAAGAATATGCAACAGTGGCCGCCCACAAAGCCTAAACTATTTACTATGTGGCCCTTTACAAAAAGTTTGCCAAAGCCATCGTGCACATGCATGCGTGCATATATTTGAATATTGGGATTCACTTTTGTGGCTGTAGAAAACAAACAAAAAAACCTAAGTAACCATTACTAGTCATAATTATAGTGTATCTATATTACAGAGCATTATACAATCATTTTAAAAGATGAGACAGGAGTCCTACTTTTGCTAATGAATAATTAACTGCTCCTGGAAATACCATCTAGAAAACTTGACAAAATATAGAATAGCAGTTGTCAGATATTTGACAATAGGTAGAACAGGGTTGTGATCTTTGAGAGAAGAGAAACAATGAAGTGAGCCATGTCATTGCCCTAACTTACTGCTTTAAGGCGGTTTCCAGGCCCCAGTACAAAGAAACACAGCATAGAGGTCTTGTCAAATTGAGACAGAGATCAGAGGTCAAGGAGAGTTAGATAGCTAGAATTTGTGGAGCAAAGAACTAAAAGAGAGAGACAAAGTTAGGGGAAAAGCTCCAGAGATCTGAAAAGAGGTCTCCCCTTTAATGTTTGGCTAAATTCTTATCTGAACATACAATGGACAGAACTCCCCAAAGCTGGGGCAAGCATCAAGGCAAGCAGTAAGCTAAACAATTACCTGACATTACACAGATCTAGGAATACTACCGAAAATAAGACCGAGTCTTATATTCATTTTTGCTCCAAAAGATGCATTAGGGCTTATTTTCAGGGGATGTCTTATTTTTTCATGTACAACAATCTACATTTATTTAAATATAGTCATGTCATCTTCTTTTGGAACATCATTATAACATACTAAATGTGTCCATCTGGCTGACCATCTTAACGGGCTTATTGTTGGGGTAGGTCTTATTTTCAGGGAAACACGGTAGCTCACTTACAATCATTCAGTGTGGTAAATCTGTAGCACACAGGGCATTGAGTTAAGTGCTCTAAAGCGTCATGACTTAGTACAGCTAAATTTTAGTCCAAAGGAAAAAGTTTACAACAAAGGCTTAAGCAATCCTCAAAAGAAACAAGCTAATGTGCAGGAAACTAAACTGCAGGTAGAGCAGAACAAAATCACACATCCTTCAAAGGAATAACCAAGTCCAGCACGCAACAATGTGAAATGTCCAAGAGCCAATAAAAAATTACTAGGTAGCAAGAAAATACGGCCTATACCAGGATACCAGGAGAAAGATAAACCAATAGAAACATACCATAAAAGGACAGTGATATAGAAGCAGCAGATAAAAACCATAAGATATAAATCTTAAAAATGTGCTCAATAATGTAAAGGAAAATATGAGCATAACAAGAAAGAGAAGTAAAAAAAGATCCTAATGGAACTTCAAGGAATTAAAAATATAATGGATAAGAATAACACCAACTTAGAGTAAATGAAAAAGCCACTAAATTTTAAGACAAAGCAACAAAAAATACCAAAGATGAAGCACAGAGAAAAAACACTAGGAAAAAAATAAAGAAATCGTCAATTTGCTATGAGACAATAGAGAATCACATTAACTATAAATGGTCTAAACAGTGTTGTCCAATAGGACTTTCTGTCATGATGGAAATGTTCTATATCTGTGCTGTCCACTACAGTAACCACATATGGTTACTGGACACTTGAAATGCGGCTAGTACAACTGAAGAACTAAATATGAAATTTTATTTCACTTGAACCTTAATTGCCACATGTGGCCAGTGGCTAAACAGTCTAATTAAAGGCAGACATTTTCAGGATAAAAACAAAACAAGACATAACTACGTGCTGTATAATAAACTTTAAATATAAAGACACAAATAGGTTAAAAGTAAAGGGCTGGAAAAATATTACCATTGAAACACTAATCAAAAGAAAGCTGGAGTAGTTCAATTAATATCATATAAAGTGGACTTCAAATAGAGTACAACACCAGAGAAACAAAGGAATTTTTATTTATAATAGTAACGGGGTAAATCCATCAAAAGAAATAACTTTCCTAAATGTATGTGTACCTAATGACAAACTTCAAAATACATAAAGCAATAACTGATAGAACTGAAGGAAAAAAATAGGCAAATCCACAATTTTCATCGGAGACACACCTCTGTCAGTAATAGAATAAGTAGACAGAAAATCAGTACTGATACAAAGACCTGAATAAAACTACATGAACAAGTCAACCAGCTTGACCTAACTGACATTTATGGAATACTGCGCACAACAGCAGCAGAAAATATGATCTTTTCAAGCACATGAAACATTCATTAAGATAGATAAACTGATCAAGTCAGATTGACCAAGGAAGAAAGAAAATATAAAATACCAGTACCAGACAACAAAAAGGAGACATCATCACAGAGCCTACTGACATTAGAACAATAATAAAATTATATCATTAATTACTTTATACCAATAAATTTAACTTAGAAGGGATGGACACATTCCTTGAAAAACACTAACAAAGTTTCTTACACAAGAAGAAATAGATAAGCTGAACAGCCCAATACCTATTAACTGTGAAATTACAGTTCATCTCTCTCTACTAAAAAAACTCAGGCCCACCTGGTTTTACTGGTGAATTCTACCTTAAGGAAGAAATACTATCAATTCTACATATACTCTTCAAGAAGAGAAGGAAACACTTCCCATCTTACTTCAAGAATACAGAACACCCTGATACCAAAACTAGACAGACATTCCAAAAAAGACAGCTACAGTCCAATATCCCTCACGAACACAGAAGATATCAGCAAACTGAATCAATCAATACATAAAGTATATACAACATGACTAAACTGGCTTTACCCCAGGAATGAAAGGTTTGCTTAACATTTGAAAATTAACATAATTTACCACATCAACAGACGAAAAAAAATAGATTATGAAAAAGCTCTTAACAAAGTTCAACACCCATTCATGATAACCAGGAATAAAAGCAAAATTCTTCAACCTGATAAACAGCATCTGTGAAAAACCTACATATACTCTGTGGGGATGTTGATGGCAGGCGGTGTATGAGAAATCTCTGTACTTCCACTCAATTTTCCTGTGAATCTAAAGCTGCTCTAAAAATAAAGTCTATTACCAAAAAAACCCCCACTTTATATCTAATATAATACTTCACTGTGAATAAGTAAATCTACTCACACCTCTTCTACTCAAAAATATATTGGAGCCAGTGCCATAAGGAAAAAAAAAAATAGACTAGGAAAAAGAAGTAAAACTGTCTTGATTCATCTACATTACCAACTGTACAATGTACAACACCCTAAGCAATCTATAAAACAGCTAGTAGAGTAAGTGAGTTTAACATCGTTGAAGGATACAAGGTCAACACGCAAAAGTCTATATTAAAAATGAACATAAGACTTTCTTTTTCCTATGTTATCTTCTAGAAATTTTATAATTTTAACCATTTTTGTATATGATGCATAATAAGGGTCAATTTACATATTGATATCCAATTGCTTTTATTTGTTGAGATTATCCTCTGTCCACTGAATTGCACTGGAAAAATACTTGTATCTTTCCTTCACAAGAGCAATGCATGTTTGAGACCAGGAAAGGTAAGTAGTTCCTTAATGGTTCAAGTTAAGTTGATTTCTTCACCAGAGAACCTCCAAATCTATTAGAATGTCAATAAAATTAGCTCGTAGGTGACCATTTCCGGCCTATAAAATAAGTATTATTTGTTAAGATCAACATTATAAAACGGACTTATGCTAAAATTGTGTAAGATAGATAATAATTAAAGCATGAAACTACAATAATACTAAGATATTTCTAATAGCAATAACAATGAAGAAAGGTTTTATATAGATTTTACCAGATTTCCTTTTTTCAGATAATTTGCTTGGTGTCTTGAAATTACTGATTTCTTCCATTGTAATAATCACTCTAGGTCCTATGATAAAAATAAATTGAAAGTTACACTGCAATTATAAAGATTACAACTCATTCATGAAGAAAAAATTCCTGTAATACTATCACCCATTGTATCACATTAACGAAATCTGAGAACGGAAAAAGACTATGACAAATATTTAGTCCAATTGTATTTACAATGAGAAAACTAAAATCCAGAGGGGTACAATTACTTACCCAAGGTCATTGAGTTTTTTTGTTTGTATTAATTAAAAAGTAACATACGCACTTGGTTCTTTTTTAAAAAATCACCTAGTACAAAAAGATAAAGAGTGAGTCTCCCTCTCACACTTCCCTGTAGCAAACAGGCTTTTTAAATATCTTTTAAAGAAATTGTCTATGTAAGCAGCATTATTCCTAACAGCCAAAAAGAGGAACTGAAATATCCATCAGATGAACGGATAAATAAAATATGGTACACAATACACACAACAGAATGTTATTCAACAGAATACATATTTTATACAATAGAATATTATTCAGTCATAAAAAGGAATAAAGTTCTGATATATACTACAACATAAATAATCCTTAAAAACATTATACTAAATGAAAGAAGCCAGACACAAGAGGCTACATATACGATTCCATTTACACCTAATGTCCAAAAGGCAAATCCATAGACAGAAACGGATTAGTTGCCAGGGGCTGGGAGGAAGGGAGAACGTGGAAGGACTGCTAGTGAGTGGGTACAGGGCTTCTTTTGAGGGCCACGAAAATGTTCTAAAATTATTAGGTTGGTGCAAAAGTAATTGCGGTTTTTGCCATTATTTTTAACCTTTTAAACCGCAACTACTTTTGCACCAACCTAATAGGTAGTAGTTTAATATATTCAACTTTGATTTACCAAACATCACTGAATTATATATTTTCAAAGGATGAATTTTAAACTATATGTATTATATCTCAACAAATTGTTATAAAAAATTGTCTATGCAGGGGCAGCCGGATGGCTCAGTTGGTTAGAGGGCGAGCTCTGAACAGGGTTGCTGGTTCGATCCCCATATGGGCCAGAGTTGCACCCTCCACAATTAGATTGAAGGACAATGACTTGGAGCTGACATGCCCTGGAGAAACACACTGTTCCCCAATAAAAAAAATTTAAAAATTAAAAAAAGTATGTCCCATAGAAGGTAAAACTGCCCCCCCCCAAAAAATTGTCTAAATAAACAATTGTCTAAATAAAATGTACATACTGCACATACATGCAAGTTAATCCAAGCTTTTCTTTCTTCTGTAACATATTTCTTAAAGAATCTTTTATAAAGATTTAAAAAATTACTTTAGTTTTTGTTTAAAAAATTAAATTTTATATTATTTATTTATTGTAAACTGTTCCTACATGTTCCTACATTCCTAAACTCGTTTGGTTTGCCTGTAAAAAATTGGGAAGCAGAGAGAACATTTCCTTTAATTTTTCTGTATAGCCCATAATAGCATCTTTTAAAACTGTGCCAAGAAAAAAAAATTCATCTCAAATGCCCACCTTTAATTTTCTGTTAATGAGAAGCTTGTTCAGTTTTTAAAGTGTAGCTACAATCACCCCTCTCTTTAAGATTTGCCTGAATTTAGAACACGGACGATCCCCACCCAACACGCACTTCTAAGCCACCCTAGGACTAAACAAATACATACACTACTGGCAAAGCAAACATGTAGAGAGAGCCAGTAGATAAAAGGAAAAGCAAGAGAACAAGAGAAAAAATAAACATAATTGAGAAAAGAGAAGGAAAACAGTGGGGTGAAAGTAAATGAGAAAGAAAGTAAAGTTCTGAGCAGATTATTTCTAAGGTCCTTTACACTTTAAACCCTCAGTAGGATTTCTGGGAGTAGAGGCACAGACCGTCTATCCCCTAAGCCAGCAGTTTATAGAGGGCTCATTGTTAAAAAGCCGTCTTCCACCTGCTCAGTCCGCTCACCTGCAAATCGGAAGCCCCATTAGCGGTAGTGGAGGGGTTCAGAGCAGGCAACCGTGCTTCGCACTCCTTTCTCAACCTCCACCCCCCTCCACGCCAGCAGAACCCTTCGCCAGTTCTAGCCGCCCCTAAGAGTTGGAATTGAGACCCACTCGGCTGCGGTGATGAACTGTTTCCACCAGGCAGAAGCCCCCGTGTTCGGATCTGGCACAAAACTAAATGTGCCTGAAGACTGGGGTCTGGCTTTAAGCAGAGACTCGGGCCTCCGGGTACCCGTCCGTAACATCATTTGTGACACAATAGCAGCTTGCCGGATCAGGGGTGCCCACATCGGCCAAACCACCGTCTTCTCCTATGGAGCTTCCACCAAAAGTAGAGAGCACCAAGCTCCGCTTAGAGAAAGAGCAATTTCTTCCTTGCAATCCCCACCCTACCCCGGGATGCGCCCTCGGGTTTGAGTCGCAAAGATGACGCCTAAGAAAACTCCGAGTTGAACGCCGCATTCCCAACATCGTCAACGTTTCTTCTCTGCCACGGGCTGTTACGAAAGCAAATGCAGAGGCCTCGGCTGCGCGGAGTGCTCGACCCCCACCCAGGCCCGCGCGCAGTGGGCGGCCAGAGAAGAGCGCCCCTTACCTGAGCCGTTGGACGCGGCGGACTCACACTCCAGGCAGGAAAAGACCGCGATGACAAGAGGTCCAGGCCAAGGCCGTCTGGAAATCTGCTCCCGAGGGGCCGCTAACTAGTAGATTTCACAGCTGCCTCCGCCACCCGCCGGCCCACACCCGCACTCGAAGACAACAGTTGACGTTTGAACGCTTCTCGCTTTCAAAACCGCGCGCGCCGCCTCGACGTCAGCCGCAAACTACGGGGTGTCGCGCGGGACAGAACTAGTCGGCATTCGCCGTTCCTGCTCTTGCTGGTCTTTCCAGTTATCTTACCGATCCCATTTTACTACCAAACAAGGACGCTTTCGAGACAAATAAAAGGAAGAGAAGCGCACAAAAAGACAAACTAATTTTTACCACCACTGTCAGCCCTTCGGAGAAACAACTCTGGTTGAAAAGAATATATATATATATGCCTGTATTTAAAGCTGAAATTCTTCCCCAATTACTACAAATACTGTGCTCACAATGTGTAATGATTATTATATAAATTTTTATTACAGATTTATTTGACCTTGGAACACTATAACTAAAAATGCATTAACCTGGAGTAACAATCATTTTTGGCTGAGAAGAGAAATATTTAGAAATTTTGATAACTCATAATTACCACGCACATTCATTTCAACAATTGTTCATTTATTCAATACAAATATTTATAGAGCACTTACTATGTACCAGGTATGTATTGAAAGTCCACTATATATACTGTAGTAGTCACTACAAGAAACCAAAATGATAAAAATCACAAAACTCCCTCCTGCTCAGGAGGAGCTTAGAATCTTGGATGTGGGGAGAGGAAGGGACGGGCAGGTACCCTAAGAACACACACACACAAAAAAAAAGAAAAAGAAAACACACACACATACACACACTTCATAGTACAAAAGTCTTTATGTGGATTACTGTGTTCATACACTGTTTTTCAAATGAGGAAACTATGGCACAGAGGTTAACTAATTTGCCTAAAGTCATAGAGTTAACAAATGGTAGAGGACTTGAACCCATGTTGAGCTTAGAATTCTTCTTTAATAAATGTGCTCAAAATCTCTTCCGTCTTACACATACACGCACACCTCTCCACCTCCACGGCATTCCCATTTTTGGTCACCCTCTCCTAAATATAGATGGTCCCCCTGTTATCAAATTTATTTATTCATTTATTTTTATTTTTATTTATTTTCGGTGTTGAAATATACAGACCTCATCATCTTTTTAAAAAAATCTATAATTTTCTAGACTTTGTAGTAAGTCGTACATTTTTACAAGATCTCTATTTTCTGTTCTTACTGGCTACTAAAATCTTATCTGGAGCCAGAGACCAAGAGCTTCTTAATTAACCATTTCTTGTGAAAAGAAACTCTAGGGAGATGAGGATATTGACACAGGTGTGAGATGAGGCAGAGCATATTCACAAGAATGAAGGCCCTTGGGTAAAGACTTAATACTCACACCATCCTGTTTCCCATTTTGTAACTATGAAAGAACCTCCAGAGATTATCTGCAGGTTCAATAAGCTTGATTGAACTTCACAAGCTTAATGTTAGTGAAATGTAATCATTAACCTCAAAATCTTGAATACCAGTCAGTTGTCATGGGAAACAGCTTCCAACCTGAATTGGTTATTTTCCCCCAGTGTATAAATGTCCTGGAATCCTTGGCTTAAGCCTCAAAGTCTATATTTGACTCTTGGCTGGTTGTACCCAAAGGGACATTTACATCATCACCTTTTTATGGCATAAATTCCGGTTTCTGTTCCATTCAGGGCCTCTCCTTTTGACTTTCAAGAGCCTAGTTTGAAGGGGGAAAAATATTAACATTTACCCCCCTCTTTTCACTGCTGTTACACTTAAATTCTCTTTGAGGCCATATGGATGCAGCTGATGGGCTAGAAAAATGGTGAGAATGTTTAGGGAAGCGGAAGAAAAAATGTTTAGTTTCAAAATTTCGTCTTGTTACGTCTGTATATCCAACCAGTCAACATGTCCGTAGGGTGCTGCTCAGGCATCCTGAAGCCACTGGGTCCACAGCTGAGGCTGCCTGAGTTCAGCCCCTCCCCAGCCCCGATCTCCCCTCCTTCCCCGTGATCCTCTTCTGAGTCCTAGTTTTGCTGACTGGCACCTCCATCTATCCTCAGGGCCTAAGCCAGGAAGTGCCCTTTCCTTCACCCATCTAAGTTCTCCCAACTCCTCAGACATCTCTAACATCCCGTTCCTCTTCTCCATCCCACCTTCCTCTGCCTTGGACCTTAAATTCTCACTATTGATAATTCCAACAGCCTCCTAATTTGCCTGCTGCCTCTCATCATTCCTCTCCTCCAGTAGATCGCCCCATTGCTGCCTGGTTAATTTTTCTGAAGTGTAATCTGGTCCAGTCACTCCCCTACTTGAAATCTTTCAGGTTTCCTCATTAGCTTCAGGGTAAAAAAACAACTCCCCTTAGGCTCTTACCCTGGGTGTCTCTAGCTTGGATCCCTCCAGCTCCGAATCTGGTCTCCAGTTACATTGAGTGTGGATGGAAAAGGGGCCACATATTAAATCTGACAAGTTCAAATAAGCACATAAGATGGCGTGAGCATAAAAAAAATTTCATAACTACGTGGGCCATGGTGGGAAGTCACATCTTTAGACAAAAGCTTCCTTCATAAAGTTACTCTGTGCCTTTCAGTGGGCCTGTCTATTGTCTTTTTGCACCTAACGTGACATCCTTGGGATGTCAGTAATCCCTTTTTTAGGACCAGAGCGGGAAAGCACAGAATCCCTCATTATTATTCTTGTCCCTTGATTAACATCTCTATGTGAACTATTAACTACCCTGTACCCACCTATGTGAAAGAAGTACCTGTCTCTCCAATTTACTTTTATCCAATCCCAGAGATTTCCCCGCTTTGCTTTCTCCCACCCCCTTCATCTATCACCAATGGATTTCAGGTAACCCTCCTCCTTTGATTCTATGTATAAAATAAGCTGCAAACCGCCAATTCACAGAGCAAATCACATCCATTGAGATTTTACTTCCTGGCAATTGTTGTCAGTTTGGCTCAAACTCTTATGAGCTTTCCCTTAGGCTGGATGTCTTTCGACGGCATGAGTTAATGGTCGTTCCCACAGCACGCATGTTTTCTCTTGTCTGCAGCATATGTACATGCCTGCCTTCCCCTCTGCCAGGATGGTCTTTCCCCTTCTTCCTGCATGAATTAGCACCCGCTCAGCCTTCAGCACTCAGCTCAGGTATTGCCTGCCCCAGAGAATCTTCATAATCTCTCCAGTCTAGGTTATTTCTCCTCCAAGCTCCTAGAATGCTGTCTGATTCTCCCTGTCCCAGCACATATCCCAGTGCACTGGAACTTTCTCTCTACTTGTGTCTCCCTGCACTGGAGTGTCAGCTCTATATCTCTCCCCTACACGCCTAAGTGAGTGCTCAGGATTGTTTCGTGAATGCACAAGGGAATGACAAGATGGATAAACATTGTCGCATGGAGAATTCCATCCGTCCTTCAGTGACAGAGAATATGCCAGTTGGTGTGGGAAGTTGTTCTGAGCTGATAACAATATCTTAGCAATGGTCCCTAACTCAATGTTCCCTGACTGCTAGGCACTGAATGTTTGTGAGCCCCCCTGCCCTCTTTCATATATTGAAGCCCTAACCCCCACTGTTGATATACTGGTGGTGTTAGGAGGTGGGGCGTTTGGGAGATAATTTGGTTTCTATGAGGTCGTGAGAGTGGGCGCCTGGTCCAATGGGATTAGTATCCTTATAAAAAGAGACACCATGGAGAGCTCTTATACTCCTGCCCCCCCACCACCCCCCCACACCTCCCCCCACCACCTCTGCCATGTGAGGACACAGTGAGAAGGGAGCTGTCTGCAAGCCAGGAAGAGAGCTCTCGCCAGGACTTGACCATGCCTGTACAGTAGACATAGCAAATGGACTCTGGTTGTGAATCTGATTCTGCCAATGAGAGGTACTTGGTACAATTTGGAAGGCAGAAGTGAGATGGAATGCCCTCCCTGCCCCTTCACCTATGTCCCCTGGCAAGCAGAGTTGTGGGGCTTGGGGATTTCAGCAGCTGTGTTCTAGTACCTAGTCACTACCTCCGTGGGGGTTGAGAGACATCTGCAGTGGCCGTGGTGGTCTCTTGACTCCTGGATCACAGCTCTGGTGCATATCCTTGAGCCATTCCTAGTCTCAGTCTCCTGCCTGGCAATGGGCACAGATATATAATCGTCATTAAGGGAAGAGTGAATAATGCAAACAGTTATACAGTCTACGACAGTATCCCAGAAATTTTCATAACTATGTGATAAAGTTCATCATGGCAAAGAACAGGAAAAACATGGATTCACATGTAAAATACAAACTATGAAACTATAAAACTTTTAGAAAAAATGTAAAACATAAAACTCTAAAACTTTTAGAAACAGACTGGGTGCTATTGGGGAAAAAGTGCAGAAACAAGGACTAGGTGAAGAGTTCATAGACTTGATACTAAAAGCATGCTCTATAAAAAGTAAAAATGATTAATTGACCCTCATCACAATGAAAAACTTGTGTTCTGCAAAATACCCTGTGAAGAGGGTGAGAAGACCGGCTGCAGAATAGGAGAAAATATTTGTGAATCTGTATCTGCAAAGGATTTGTATCTAGACTATTATATAAAGAATTCTGAAAGTTCAATAGTAGAGAAAACAAATAGTCCAGACAGAAAATGAGCAAAAGGCATTGTAATTGGCTGAATAATGGCCCCCAACGACAGCAGGTTCTAATCTTTTGAATCTGTTAATGTTAGCTCATTTGGAAATAGAGCCTTTGCAGATGGGATTAAGTGAAAGGATGTTGAAATGGGGAGAGTATCCCGGATTATCCCGTGGACCCTAAATGCTGTCACATGTGTCCTTATAAGGGGAAGCGGAGATTTGACAGACACACAAAGGAGCAGGCAATGTGAAGATGGAACTGAGAGAGATTTGAAGACACTGTCCTTGAAGATGTGGCATCGTGGCCACAAATCAAGGAATGCCAGCAGTCGCCAGAAGCTAGAAGAGGCAAAGAATACATCATCACCTAGTCACCTCACTCACACTCTTCATTCCACGTGGTTCCAAACACCTGCTGAAGCCTGATGCTGCCTGTCAGACACGTGACTATCACGTTTGCCAGTTTCCACTTAATCTCACAAAAAACCACCTTTCACCCAACTTTTGTCATCTTCATGGATGCACCTAAGTGAGGTAGGCCAATAGTAAAACACTGGGCAGATATAACATCTTATTATAGTTTAATTACTTTTGGCTTCATACTGCCCCTTCCTCCCTAAGGACAGTTTAGACAGATGGTGATCATAAGATGGAAACGATTGAGGATAGAAAAGAGAAAACCGGAATGGGAAGAGGTAATCTGCTTTCCTGGAGCAGCTTCCTAAGGCTGGGGATCTAGGAAGGGGGGGTGAGGGGGGTGCTGCTTTGGAGCAAAGCAGGAGCTGGAAAGCTCTCCACACAGCTGCCTGTTAGGAAGGCTGGACTCCACCAAACTTTACTCATCCTCAATGGCTAAAGATTTCCACTTGCAGCTCTCTGACTTTTCCTTCCTCCCAATAAGAAATGAAATTTTGCTGGTTCTGGGAATATGGGACTTGAAAAACAAGAAGTGCTTTGGAAAATGTGCTGGGATCTGAGTGACCTATAATTGATGAGTTCCTTCCTCCATTGTGGTCCAGCGAGCTGAGAAGATGTGACAGGGAATTCTAACCCTCTCTCAGGGAAGACGCCCACTTAATGCCTCATGAAGATGAGTATTTCATCCTCTGTGATTGTGTAAGACTTCTGGTCTGGCCCTGACATCTGGTCACAATTTCAGCACCCTGGCGTGGTTTTTGATCCACCATGTTCTTTGCTAATTCAGCATGGAAACACTTTTTTTGATTCTCAACTTCTTAGGGTGAATCAATATATTGAATAATAGGAAAGGGATTTTGGTGGTTTACATTTTAACTACTCAATCCTGACTTGGCATGTATAGGGGATGAAAGTCCTGTTTATTGCATGCTGTTGGAAATAATCCTGCCACTAAGAAACAGTATCTACTGAACATATTTTGTGAAGGGAAATAAACAGGATATTCTCAAGACATATGAAAATCATAGTTTCAGGGCCTTTCCTCCAGGAAGATAGTTAAGTGGAGAAAGGGTGGGGCTGTATACACATGTACCATATATTAAAACTCATGAAGCAGAGCCATAAATCAAGCCCAGGGCTTGTTGCTACCAGACTGCCTTTAACCAGAGACCACTTCTCCAGCAACATGATACACCCAGTTTTTAAAATAATTGCTCCCCATGCATGTTGAAAAGCTAGGTGGATATCAGAAGGGAAGAGACCCCCCCTTTCCTCCACTGGCAAGGGCCCAATACCTATGCCCCTTTATGTATCTATTAGTATTGTCAGCACAAATTCAGCAATCCTAAATCAGAGAATAGATGACAGATAGATTGATAGATAGATAGATAGATAGATAGATAGATAGATAGATAGATAGATAGATAGATAGATTTAAATTTAATCTGAACTAGGTAGACTTTGATGAGATTCTTCCCAGTGTTTGAGAAGAGGGATTGCACTTTAAGAATCGCTCTTGGAAACCCTCAAAGTGAGTGAATTCGTTCACTCCTTTCCTCCCTCTTCTAGTCATTCATTTATTCATTGAATAAATGATCCTGAGCCAGGGGCTGCAGGTTAAAAAAGAAGAAAAGATATGTATAAAAACCCAGCCTGCCTCCAGGAAGTATATTGACTAGTCAATAAATAGACACCATAATACAATGTGGTAAGTAGATAATGAGAGCCTGACTGCGCTTGAGGTGGGGGGAGATTTCACTGACGTGGGTCTTGAAGGATGAGAAGTTTGTGTGACCATCCTGATTGGGGGGCAGAAGCAGAGTGGCAGGGCTCTCCAGGCTGAGCATAGTATGTGTGGAGGCAAGAGGAAGGATGCAGTCTTAGAGCAATAAATAGCAGGGAAAAGTGCCTGGGAAAATAGCTAGAGGCCAGATCATGCGCTTTTCTGATGGTAGAAATTTGGATTTTGTTTTGTAGGTATCAGGGAACCAACCATAAAAGGGTTTCAAGCAAGAGAGTGACAGGATCAGAATCATGTGTTGCATGGGGAGATCTCTTTGGGGGCAGACAATGCAAGATTGTTGTGAAAGTCCAGGTGAGAAATTAAGATGGGTTAAACTAGCCCATGACAGTGGGCTAGAAAGGACAAAGTTATCTAATCAGGGCACTAATTATGGGGTAGAATCAACTTGCATGACATATGAGGCTGTCAGAGGCCTATCGCCAAAACAAAAGGTTAGTCCCTCAAGAAGAGTATTGGAACGTGGTCAAAGAGAAAGACCAAAAGGACTTTCCCTGATATTGCTCCCCTATGGCAGGGAGAGGCAGAGAGCTGGAAGGAAAGAAAACTGGGAAAGGCGTCCACCAAGCTGAGTTAGTTGACAGCCCATCGATTTCACATTGTGGTTTTGGCCTAAAATTCCAATAGAATATAGTTTAAAATTCCAGGCTGGATCAAGACTGAAGGCATGCCTTCTGGCATCTTTTGTAAATTCCTTTATTTTTTTAAAGACTGCTTTAAAAAATGTATTTACTTTAAGTTGTATTGAATCAAAATCCACATACAGTGAAATGCATAGATTTTAAGTGCACAAGTGGTAAGTTTGAGTTATCTTGCACAAAATATGCAAATGTACACATCTGGGTAACAAACACCACAATCAAAATAATAGATACTTCCATCACCCAGAAAGTTCCTTCTTGTCCCCTTCCAGATAATCCCCACCACCCATGGATAATCATTGTTCTGATTTCTTTTTTTTTCCTTTTTTTTTATTTATTGGGGTGAGAATTGTTACTAAAATTACATAGATTTCAGGTATACAATTCTGTATTACATCATCTATAAATCCCATTGTGCGTTCACCACCCGGAGTGTTCTGATTTCTATCACATGATTTACCTGTCCTTCAATTTCACATACAGGAATCATACAGTATGTACTTTTTTGTGTCTGAATGAATATACCACAATTCATTTCTCACTTCTGTTGAGGGATATTAGAGCTGTCTCCAAAATTGGGAATATTATGAATATAACTACTATAAACACTCTTGAACAAGTCTTTTTTTGGATCTATATCTTCATTAGTTATGGGTAAATATTAAAAGTGAGACTTCAAGGTCATGGGGTATGTGTATATTTAACTTTATAAGGAAACTCCAAGCTGTTTTTTCCAAAATTGTGCCATTTTACACTCCACTAACAATATATGATTTTTTTTCTCATGGGTACAAAGTGGTATTGTACTGTGGTTTTAATTTTTATTTCCTGATGCTAATAATGTTGAGCATCCTTTCATGTGCCCATTGAACATTCATATAAAAGATCACACTTTTATAAAGTGTGTTAAAGTGTTTAGCCCATTTTTCAATTATGTTGTTTGTCTTTATCAAGTTGTATGAGTTGTTTATACACTCTGAACACAAATCCTTCATTGGATATATATATTACAAATATTTTCTCCCAGTCTTTGACTTGCCTTTTGATTTATTTATTTTTGACATCTTTTGCTGAAAAGATTTTAAAATGTTTGATGACATACAATGAACAGTTTTTCATGGTTAGTTCTTTTTATGTCATTTCTAAGAAGATTTTGCCTAACAAGTTTGCAAAGATATTCTCCTAAGTTTTCTTCTAGGAGCTTGATAGTTTTGGCTTTTAAGTTAGGTTTATGGTTTATGGTTAATTAATTTAGGTTTATGGTCATCTCAGTTTTTGTGTGACAAGAAGTATGGGTTAAGGTTAATTTTTCCCGCACATATATCTAAGTCTTCCAGCACTGTTTATTGAAAAGACTTTCCCCATTGAATTACCTTGGTGACTTTGTTGAAAGTCAATGGACAGTATATACTAGGGGTGCCAAAAAAATTGGCACCCCTTACACATTTTAAGAGATGTTATTTGTGTACTACTTTTCAAAGTTGAATTGAATTACAGTAGCAATGTGTAGTATGACATTCTCTCAAAAGATGGTGTTAATCAAACGAATGCTAGCGTCATTCTTTCCACTACAATTTTAATAGAGTTTTTTTCTTTTCTTAAAATGTGTATATATTTTTTGTCACCCTCTGTATGTGGACCTATTTCCAAACATTCTAATTTGTATTCTATTGATCTATTTGTTTATCCTTATACAAAAATCATATTTTTGTGTGTGTGTTTTTTTTAAGATTTTATTGGGGAAGGGGAACAGGACTTTATTGGAGAACAATGTGTACTTCCAGGATTTTTTCCAAGTCACGTTCTTGTCCTTTCAATCGTAGTTGTGGAGGGCGCAGCTCGGCTCCAGGTCCAGTTGCCGTTGTTAGTTGCAGGGGGCACAGCCCACCATCCCTTCCAGGAATCAAACCGGCAACCTTGTGGTTGAGAGCCCATTGGCCCATGTGGGAATCGAACTGGCAGCCTTCGGCATTAGGAGCATGGAGCTCCAACCACCTGAGCCACCTGAGCCACCGGGCTGGCCACCCCCCCCCAAAATCATATTGTTTTGATTAGTATAATAATGTAGCACATCTTAAAATCAGGTAGCAGAACTCTTCGAGCTGTGTTTTTTATTTCTAATGTTGTTTTGACTATTTTAGTTACTTTGATTTTTTATAAAAGTTTCTGAATTATCTTATCAATTTAAACAAAAACGGTATATTGTTATTTTGATTGGGATTCTATTGAATACATAGATCAATTTGACATCCTTGCAATACTAAGTTTTTACATTCATGGACAAAGTATCTCTCTCATTTGTTTAAATCTTCTTAGCAATGCTTTATAGTTCTTTGCATAGAGGTTTTGCATATTTTTTGTTAGATATATTCTTAAGTATTTTATGTTTCTTGATGCTGTTGTAAATAGTCTTGTTTTCCACTTTAGTTTCTACTTTTTGTTGCTAGTATAAAAACTGCAATTGACTTTTGTATGTTAAGCTTATATCCTGCCATTTGCTTAAGTTATATATTAGTTCTTGTTGATTTTTTGGAGACTTACAAAGAATCATACACGTGTTTCTGGATTAAATTTGCCAATATCTCATCAGGGATTTTTGTATCTATATTTATGAAGAATATTGACCTGTAATTTTCTTTTCTCATAACATCCGTGTTAGGTTTTGATTTCTAGATTATGCTGACTTCGTAAAATATTGGGGAAGTATTCTCTCCTTCTCTATTTTCTGAAAAAGTTTAAGATTAGTATTATTTCTTCCATAAGTATTTAACAGAATTCCTCTGTGATTTACAAATTACAAATTTAACTACTTTAATAGATATGAGCTATTCAAATTTTCTATTTCTTCCTGAGTCACATTTGATAAGTGTGTCTTTCAAAGAATTTGCTTACTCATCTAAGCCCCCAAATTCATTAGCATAAAGTTGTTCATTATATTCTCTTACTATCATTTCATTTTCTGTAGGATCTGTAGTCATGCATTCTTTCATTTCTGATTTTATTAATTTGTGTTTTCACTCTTTTTGTTGTTGTTTGGACTAGTCTTATTAGGATACAATTAATTTTATTTTCAAAGAATAAACTTTTGTCTTTGTTCATTTTCTCTATTGTTTGTCTATATTTTGTTTCATTATTTACTACTCTTACCTTTTTATTTCCTTCCTTTTACTTGCTTTAAATTTAATTTTCTTTTTTTTCTCTCATAGCTTCTTAAGGTATAGATTTAAATAACTGATTTTAAATCTTTTTTCCTTTTTAAGTATTTAAAACTATACATTCCCTCTAAGCATTACTCTAGCTGCGTCACAGATTTTGATATACTGCATTTTCATTATGTTTTAATTCAAAATACTATCTAATTTTTCTAGTAATTTATTCTTTAATGCAAAATTACTTAGAAGCATGATTTTTAATTTCCAAACATTTGGAGGTTTTTTTGATATCTTAGTGTTATTGATTTCTAATTTAGTTTCTTTTAATCAGAGAAAAGACTAGTTTTTTTGAAACTTATTTTGAAACTTATTGGACTTTATTTTTATGATCCAACCCTTTGTCTATATTAGAGAAATTTTCATGTGCATGTATAGGAAAGGTATATTTTGCAGTTTGAAGTGGATTAGCCTATAAAAGTCTATTAGATCAAGTTATCGCTAGAGTTGTTTTACATATAAAACAACATATGTTCTATGTATATGTGTTTTCTATATCTTTACTGATTTTCTCTCTACTCATTCTATCAATTATTTAGAGAACAGTGTTAAAATCTTGAATTATTGTAGAGTTCTCGCTCTTCTTGTAGTCCTGTTAGCTTTCACTTCGTGTGTATTACACCCTAGGTGATGGCATGTTTTCTCATCAGGAGGTACTTAAGTTCTGCTTGTCTCTCCTTTTATGATATTAGTAGTTATTGATGCACAACCCTTAGGTTCAAAGGTGATATATTCATTTTTTATTTATTAGTTTCCTCTCAACTACTATTTTGTTATCTAGTTACACCTTTTACATAAAAATGGCAGAAGAAATGCTTCATTATTTCCACTTATTTACATTTTCAAGATAATGAATTGGTTGCCAATCATCCTCCAAAGGTAACTACTTAAGGTTTCAAAAAATATATTGTAAAAACATGGATTTCAATAGATTTGATGGATTTTAATTCATTGCAATTATTGTCCTTACTGACACTCATAGTATAACATCTTTGGCCAGTGGGAGCCTCTTCAAATTGGCTCCTGAATCTTGTTTACATGATCTTAATTGTTTTTGATAGCTTCATTTTTAATGGATAGGACAAGATGTTTCAGACTCATATATTTCTTGCTCCAGGCTTGGTATCAGCCATTTCTTCAAAAAGCCCCCAGGTTTTTCTTTTGAAAGCTGGGAGTGATACTTCAAACTTTCAAAAGATGGGAGTGATAACCATCCGGGTGCTAGGGATGATCATGGCTTCTGGTTTCGTTGCTGTTTTTCAAATAGACTTTCAACAAATCCTCTGGTTTTAGCCACACCTTCATCCCCACTACCCCAAACAGCTACTGCCTCTGAGTCCTAAGCTTTTTGGGAATTCGATAGCCTTCTTTACTTCATGCTTAACATTCAGCTTTTTCATGTCTAAGTCATTCACCACGTGTCTACCAGCTTTCCAGCTTCAAAAATGTTGCTTTTGTCCTTTCTTTCTGTTAGCCGATTCTTGTAGGCTTATGGCTTTAAAAGACAAAATCACTTTATTCTTGTTTCACCAGGGTTTGGCAGGGAGTGAAAGAAGGCACATATGTCCAATTGACCAATTTTTAGCTCAGGAAATCTTTCTTTTATCTTTGTATTCCTGGTGCAAGTATAGACTTCATTACTCCTTATTAAATATTTATGGAGGATAACTACCCTCTCCTGGTCTTGCTTGTGACAAGATGGGTCAGACCAGGGCAGGCTCAGATAATGCTGTTTCTTTTCAGCTCAGTCCCTGACTTGCCCTTGCATATTCCCTGGTAATCGCCGCATCATTTACATGTTAAATCCTAAATGTGTGCTCCCCTGAGGACCCCTAGTTTCAACACCTGTCTGGTAGATTTGCACTTCCTGATTCTGTCACGGGTAGAGTCCTCTCTTGGTTATTAACCTTCCTACTAATTGAATGGTCACCACGCTTGACCCCAAGTTGATTCCCAGGTGATGTTACTGTCAGCTCTAAGCCACCTTATAGCTGAGCAGGCCCTGAATATGCTGATTTGAAGACAGGTAGGACTTTTCAAACATGAAGAAAGATTTAGGAAAGGACCATTCTAGTCTGTCTATGAAGCATGGGAATATCATCAACCCAGATCTCCCTTTGGCTTGATGGAATCTGAGCTTTTCTCTCCACCCTAAAGTCCAGAGGGGGAGACTTTTTGCCAGAATTGTTATTTATTTCAAAACATGTTACATTCTGAGGAAGAGAAAAAAAAATGACACTTAGGTTATTTGTTTTGGAAGATATTTTGCTTTGCCTCAGTTACTCCTCATCTCCTAAATAATTTTTGGGATGAGTGCATTACCTGATTTTTCTCGTGAAGAGGAAAAAAGGAAGAGAAAAATAACTCTTATAATTCTCTGGAGGAGCAACATGGAATTAAAAATGGAAAAGGAGGCACCAGTGATACATTCCATTTACCTTCAACAAACACTGTGTGGGGGATGCCTTGACCACAGACTCCATGCCAGAAATGAATGCCGATTACTTTTTTCAAATGTGACATGTTTTCCACAGAATTTGATTTTGATCTTTGCTATGACTGCCTATGGCCACTCAGTTACTGGAAACCGACGATGCCAGTTTTTTGCTAAGTGGCTTTGGAAAAGCCTTTGCCAGCATTTAATCACAGTAAGAAGACTCCAGGGAAGTTATTAGCTATTATAAAGAATTATAGAGACATTAGCTTCAGTTGGATGAAGCCCAGAGCAGCTGCACGGCTCTTCAAGTATAGAAGAATTTCTCAAAGATATATTATGATAACAGAAAAGTATCCTCGGGTTTAACCCTAAATTAATAATGAACTTAAGTATTCCTTATTTTACAAAATTGTTCCTGAAAATTGTTGTGTAAATCTGACGTCTCTACCTGATCCTACTTCCGCATTTAATACATTACGATTTCAAAAATGCTTAAACTCTATGGCTGAATGTCAATGTACATACACACTGTTATCTTTCAATTCCTCTACTTCTCCAAGTTTCTTCTTTTTTTGACATTCAATATTATTTTATGTTCATTTCACATGTACATCATAGTGGTTAGACATTTATGTAATTTAAGAAGCACCCCCCCAACTAGCCTAGTACCCACCTGGCATATACATATTTATTACCACATTTTTGACTATATATGCTTTACTTTACCTCCCCATGATTATTTTGTAACTACCAATTTGTCCTTCTTATTCCCTTCACCTTTTTTCACTGTCCCCCAATTCCCCTCCCATTTATTACCCCAATAAATCTAGTACCCATCTGCCACCATACACAGTTATTACAATATTATTGACTATATTTCTTATGCTGTACCCTACAGCCCCATGACTACTGTGTAACAACCAATTTGTAATTCTTAATCCTTTCCCCCTTTTCACTAACCCCCTTTAACCCTCCTCCCATCTGGCAACCATCAAAATGGTGTCTGTATCTATGTCTGTTTCTGTTTAGTTTGTTTGTTCATTTTGTTCTTTAGATTCCACATATCAGTGAAATCACTTTGCATCTGTCTTTCTCTGTCTGACGTACTCCACTAAGCACAATACCCATCTATGCCACAACAGATGGCAAGAACCTGTTCATTTCTGTGGCTGAGCAATAGTCCATTGTATATATGTACCACCTCCTCTTTATCCATTCATCTATCGTGGATACCCAGCTGCCTCCACATCTTGGCCATTGTAAACAGTGCTTCAATGAACATATAGATGCACACATACCCTCAAAGTAGCGTTTTGAGTTTCCTTGGATAAATACCCAGAAGTGGGATTACTGGGTCCTTCTTTGTCTCTTGTTATAGCCTTTATTTTAAAGTCTGCTTTGCTGGTATAAGTATTGCTACTTATACTTTTTTCCCCATTTTCATGTAATATCTTTTTCCATGCCTTTACTTTCAGTCTGTGTGTGTCTTTTAATCTGAAGTGAGTCTCTTGTAGGCCACATATGTAGGAGTCTTGTTTTCTTACCCATTCAGCCATCCTATCTTTCGATTGGAGCATTTAATCCATTTACACTTAAAGTAAATGTTGAGAGATATATAGTCATTGCCATTTTATTATTCAATTTTTTTTATCTTTTTCTCGTTTTAAAGAAATCCCTCTAAGATTCCTTGTAATACTGGTTTGGTGGTGATGGATTCCTTTTGCTTGTTCTTGTCTGGGAAGCTCTTTATCTGTCCTTTGATTCTAAATGATAGTAATTTTGGTTGTAGATCCTTGCTTTTCATCATTTTGAATATTTCCTGGCAATCCTTTCTGGCCTGCAAAGTTTCTGTTGAGAAATCAGCTGACAGTCTTACTGGAGCTCCCTTGCAGGTAACTAACTGCTTTTCTCTTGGCTTTAAGCTTTGGCATTTGAATTATGATGTGCCTTGATGTGGGCCTCTTTGGGTTCATCTTGTTTGGGACTCTCTGTGCTCCCTGGGCTTTGGATGTCTATTTCCTTCACTAGGTTAGAGAAGTTTTCCATCATTATTTCTTCAAATGGGTTTTTAATTCCTTGCTCTCTCTCTTCTCCTTCTGGTATTCCTATGATGTACATGCTGGTACACTTGATGTCATCCAAAGGCCTCTTAAACTTCTCTTTTTTGGATTCCTTTTTCTTTTTGCTGTTCTGTTTGGGTGTTTTCTGCTACCTTACCTTCTAAATCACTGATTCGATCCGCTCGTTCATCTAATCTACTGTTGATTCCCTCTAATGTATTCTTCATTTTGGTTATTGTATTCTTTATTTCTGATTGGTCCATTTTTATGTTTTATATCTCCAATTTTATGTTTCCTATCTCTTTGTTGAAGTTCTCCCTGAGTTTATTGATCATCCTTATGACCAGTGTTTTGAACTCTGCATCTGGTAGATTTCTTGTCTCCATTTTGTTTAGTTATTTTTGTGGAGCTTTGTTCTATTCTTTTATTTGGGACATGTTTCTTTGTCTCCCCATTTTGGCTGCCTCCTGTGTTTGTTTGTATGTATTAGGTAGGGCTGCTATGCCTCCTGGTTTTAGTAGAATGGCCTTATGTAATAGATGTCCTATGGGGTTCAGTGGCACAGTCTTCCTGGTCACCTGAGCCAGGTATGCCAGGTGTGTCTCTTGTGTGGGTTGCGTGTGCCCTCTTGTTGTAGTTGAGCAATGGTTGTTGTTTTCCCATCAATGGGAGGGTTCACCCTCGGGCTAATTGGTTGTGAGGATTGGTCACCACTACATTGGAGGAGCCATTGTGCAGGGGCTGACCCTACAGAGTAGTATTCACTTTAGCAGGGCTCCGGTGTCTGCCCAGTCTTCCCTTTGGGTGTGCTGTCCTTGGAGGCAGCTGGGTGATGCTCTGGCTTGGTCCGAAGCTGTTTTCTGGGTGTACCAGCTTCCAGGACCTCCTGGGAGGGCCCCCATTGCAGGCCAAGTTCAGCCACAACCTGTGCCTGCCCAGAGGTACCTGGTAGGAGCCACAAAGCAATCTGCAGATGGCTGCCACCCATGCTGGGCTTGGAGGTGCCTCAAGAGGCCCAGCTGTCAACCAAGATCAGCTGTGGTTAGTGCTGGGCTTAGGGCTGCTCTGCAAGAGGTATGGGACATGCTGAAGCCAGATGTTGCTTCTTTGGGTTTTGTGCACCTTTGAGAGATTTTAGGAAATTCTTCAGCATCAGCCAAGACAGGCTGTTTGTACAGAAAAACCTCTGGAAGTGGCTTCAGTGGGTCTGGAAGTTTGGTGGGGCGGGGTCTCTGGGAATCACCAGGGCAGGGCAAACAAATGGTATTAGTTACGTTCATGGAGACTAAGATATGGCAGCCACCTGCATCTGCATGCCAGGAATGGGGAGGGCTCAACGAAGAAACAATGGCTTTTGCCAACTCCTCCATCTGGGAGAAAGCTACCCCTCCAGCCCTCACCCTGAAGCCACACAACTCAGTTCCTCCCCATAAGATCCTGGTGACTTTTAAGCTTCTGCCCCAGAACTGGAGCTCAGAGCGAGTAAGTCTGTCCATGGGCCCTTTAAGAGGAATGCCTAGGATTCCAGCTGCCCTCTGTCTCGCTCAGCCACAATCTCCCCTGGTTTTCACAGCCAAAAGTTATGGGAACTTCTCTCCCTGGAACTAAAACCCTGGACTGGGGTACCTTTGGAAGGTGGGGGGGACGACCTCCACAGCTGAGATAGTCCTCCCAACTTTTAGTGGTTACACGTGGATGTGGGACCAGCCTGTTCCACATCTCCACTCCTCCTACCAGTCTCGAGGGGGCTTCTTCTGTATGTCCTTAGTTGTAGGGCTTTGATTCAGCTAGACTTCAGGCAATTCTCAATGATGGTAGTTCTGTAGTTTAGTTGTAATTTTGAGGTGGTCATGAGAGGAGGTAAGCACAGTTTATCTCCTCTACCATCTTGACTGAAAATCTCCTTCTCCAAGTTTCTTTCACAAGTACTTGAATATAAAAAATGTGAATATAGTACACTATGATAGCTATGTATGCAGAGGAATGCTTATGAAATATTGTGGTATATTCACTCAGTATGTTAATTTTTATATATCGACAGAAATTAAGTCGATATATCCAAAATGTATAAATGGGGGAGGGGTGCCTTGCCAAAACAAGGGAGCCCATTATGTTCGCCATTTTTATTTGTTTCACTTGCAAATTTTGATAGTTCCAAAACACCAATTTCCCAATCACTCTGTAACGAAGTTTCCAGAGCTCCACCATAAGAGGAGAAAAATAAGGAGCATAAATGACATTTTAAGAGGCTAAATGCATTCAATTTAAAAGATTACCCTTCATAATCCTGAGATTATGACCTTCTTTCTTTATTGATGCTTAAATGCCCTCTCAGATCTGAAATGGTTTTTGTCAGTGGTTTTTCAAAGGTGTCCTTATATAACAAATATTAAAAGTAGGCACCTTTAGAATGGTCTCCCATATTTTTTTGGAAATTAACTGGCCAGTGAAACTCAAAAGTGTGCAATCCACTGGTTTACTTAACCTTCTAACATGTATTTGCCTGTAAATAATATATACTGGCAAGAGGTGGTGGTGGCACTTTGGCTATGCATAATTTACCAAATGTGAAAAATATGCTCTTCCTTTTAAAATCACATACTAAAATATTTCACTGTTGAAATAGGTATAGTCAATACATTTTCCATTAATCATTAAATATCAATTTCAACTTAATCTAATTCTCAATTTATTCCAATGCTTGATTACCCTACCTCAGTGTTTCTGAAAGTAAAGTTTATAGAACACGAGTTCCCTGTATAATAGTTTTCCATGCTGCATTACAAATTACCACAATCTCAGCAGCTTTAAACAACAAACATTTAGATTTCAGCTTCTGGAATGACAGCATCAGGGGCTCGGCAGTCTCTAGCAAAACAAGCATAACTAATGAAAACTATTTTTTAAACCTCTGGAAATTTTCCTTAGGGCATATAGCAAATAAAGAAATATTTATTCAAGAAAATCTAGTAAAACTTGGTAAGAACAGTGAGCATCTGTAGCATTTGAACCATGACTAATTCCTTCTCTCCCTGCTCCAAGCTCAAGGTGACAGAAACTCCATTCCAGGTAGGTAAAGACAAGAACACAGGGCTCCCTCTTCTCCCAGCTCTCACTTAAAGGATATGGTATCTTCTTGGGAGGGGCAGGCAACCAGAATTTTTCACCAGCCCCAGCTATGAGTTGGCAAGGATGTAAAGAAATCTGAGCTCTCATGCACTGCTGGTAGAAATGTAAAATGGTACAGCTGCCTGGGGAAACAGTTTGGCAGTTCCTCAAAAGTTTAATCATAGATTTACCATCTGACCCAGCTTTTCCACTCATGTATATATACCCAAGAGAAATGAAAACATATGTCCATATGAAAACTCATGCACAAATATTCATAGCACATTATTCATAATAGCCAAAAGGTAGAAACAACCCAAACATCAATCAACTGATGAATGGATAACCAAATGTGGTATACCCATACAGTGGAATATTATTCACCAATTTTAAAAAAGGAAGTACGTACTTACACATGCTGCAACATGGATAAACTTTGAAAACATTAGGCTAAGTGAAAGAAACCCATCACAAGAGACCACATGTTATATCACTTTGATCTTGGACTTCCCGAACTCCAGACTGTGAGAAATAAATGTTTATTGTCTAAGCCACCCAGTACGGGTGGTATAGTATGTTATTCAGTATGGTATTCAGTTATAGCAGCCTGAACAGACTAAGGCAAGGTATTGGATAAAAAACACAAATATGTTATTCTAACTTTGTCATTTACCAGCTGTCTCAGTTCCTTCAGGCTGCTCTAACAAAATACCACAAACTGGATAGCTTATAAACAACAAAAATTTCTTTCTCACAGTTCTGCTGGTTGGAAGTCCAAGATCAGTGTGCCAGCATAGTTGGGTTGAGGCCCTCTCTTGGGATGCAGTCTCCTCATTTTATCCCCATATATTGGAAGAGGCTAGGGATCTTTTACAAGGACACTGATCACATTTATGAGGGCTTTACCCTCGTGACTTAATCACTGTCCAAAGGCCCCACCTTCTAACGTTATCACATTGGGCATTAGGATGCAACATGTGAATTGGGGTAGGCGGAGAGGGAACAAAAACTCAGACCATAACAATAAACACTACAAAAGGCCCATTTGGTTTGCCAACTAAAGGAAAACAGTTTCTTTACTCATAACATTTCTGACACCAAATGTGTGGGTTTTCCATACCAAGCATTTCTTCAATTCTTTGTAGATACCAACTGGCTGTCTCACAATTTCATTCAATTCTAACACTAACTACTTGCCATTAGTGCAGACCCCAGAGGTTAGGGGCTCAGTCCCACAAGACTGCCCCCATGGCAGATGCCAATTGCAAGTCTGGGTCTCTAGTATTTCCACAACTTTCTCCTCTGGTTTGGTAATTTGCTACAGCAGCTGACAGAATTCAAGGAAACACTTTACTTACTATTACCAGTTTATTATAAAGGATATAACTCAGGAACAACCAAATGGAAGAGATGCATAGGGCAAGGTATGGAGAAGGGGCAAGAAGCTTCCATGACCTCTCCAGGAGCAGCACCCTCCTAGTATCTCCACATACTCACCAACCCAGAAGCTCTCCCAATCCACTCTTTAGGATTTTTATGGAGGTTCCATTATGAACACATGATTGATTAAATCACTGGCCATTGGTGATTGACTCAATTCCGTCTCCTCTCCCCTCCCCAGAGATCAGAGAGGGCTTGAAAATTCTCACCCTCTAATCAAATGGTTGTTTCCTCTAGTAACCAGCCTCTATCCTCCAATAGTCATTCATTCGTACAAGCTCAAGTGTGGTTGAAAGAAACTTATGAATAACAAATGACACCCCCTCTCGTCCTTATCACTCACAAAAGTACAAGGGTTTTAGGAGCTCTGTCCCAGGAACCAAGGACCAAGACCAAATATACATATTTCACAATATCACACCAACACAGAGGTTACTGGTAAGCTTAGGACTATTTGTCTCCCTAAAGAGGTAGATGTCAGACTGGAACATACTGAGGAGAAAGTGGGAAGTGGGGAAATGGAGTCAATAGTTCATCTCTTGAGATACAGTTTTAAAGAGGCGACAGATATCAGATAGTAACTGGAAGTAGCATCAAGGAAATTATCTTAAGACTTGCCAGAATTTTAGAATTTTTCAATCGTGACTTGACTCTTTTCATTCACCTGCTCACCATTTATGAGGTCCTGCCATATGCCAAACACGGTGACACCTGCTGAGGAAACAAGTCTGAATATGATCGAGGCCCCAGATGACAAGCAACTAGCCATGTATACAGTTCCCAAGCAGAACAGATACTTCTGTGTATGACATTAAGAAATCAGTGACAACTTACTAGCACCATTTTTCTTCTGTAGACATTGTGAATTTTCTCCTAGGCTATACAGGTTTTGAAGTATGAAAATATTGGAGCTGGAAGGGAATGGAGAGGTGATCTAACGCAGCCCCTTCATCTAACAAATGTAGGAATTTGAGTCCCAGAGAGGCCGAGTAGCTTGCCCAAGGGCATACATTTAGTAAGTGGTAGATTCAGGGATAAAGTAAGCCCTTATCTTCCACTTCTCAGTTCAGGGAATTTTCCACTACCCCTTGCCAGATCATACATACAAGTGTCAATTTCTGCATTTCTAAAGTCATATAGCTTAACCATTACTTTAAATGGTAATGTTAATGAATTCCACGAATCAGTGCTTATTTCCATATTCTGCCAATTAATTGTGGTTTGGGGGGTAATTCATTCCAAGGCCCTGGATTATAAAGCGCAGCGTCAGCTGCTTTTTCAAGGTAATTCATTCCAATTCTTGGACCAATTACACCTAATGTAGTTGAGAGTTAGCTGAATTTGTCTCTAAATGTCCTTGCATTTAAAATCAGTACTCCTGTTTGTTTCCCCCATATCCTGGTTACAGGGAGCAATTGTGGCACGAGGAGGGGTGGGTTTCCACAGAACCTGGGGAAGTGGATACTCTGGGAAATGTAAGGGTCCGGCTGGAGGCAACCTCTGTTGTAAGTTGGTGGATGATGTGCTAGAGTGACTGTTTGGGGATTTTTTGTTGTTGTTGTTTGGTTTGGTTATTGCAGCCAGAGATGACAGTAGGAAGCAGCCAGTGACTTCTGACCCGGACTCCCCTTCAACAATCTGGACTGGGCTTTTACCCTCTGAAATATCAGTTTCACAAGGAAACTAGGAGCATCTTCTACATAATCTAGAACGGGTTACTTCCCCAGCCAGCAGCAAGCACATCAAGGAGAGACAGAAAAATTATATATATCATATATGTATCATATATATATATATATATATATATATATATATATATATATATATATATAATCATCCATTGTGCAAAACCATTTTTATGCCCAAGGCGTTTGGTGATCAGATTAGTCCAACGTGATCTCTTGAGTTCATCAGAGGAGACTAAGCGAGGCCTGCATTGTTCTATCTAAGCAGTGAGGCCTTGGGCAAGTAATATCATCATTACATATTAGAACTGGAAAGGCTTTCTGAGCTCACATAGTTTGCTATTACAAACAAGAAAGCCAGAGTTAGAGAAATAAACCATCTTACACTATTTACATTTGTGGTGGTTCCTGCCTTCTCTCGCTGTTCTCAGCTTCCTCACCTGTAGGTTGAACAAGGTTGAACAAGATGACTTCTAACATCCTTTCACCGCCGACATTGCCTACTCCGAAAGTCCCTACAGTCTTGCTACTCAACGAGTGGTTGTGTGACCAAGCAGCCTTGCAATGTCACTTGGGAGACAGACCTGCAGCATCTCAGCTCCCACCCCATACCTACGGAATGAGAATCTGCATTTGAACAAAACCCCCAGGTGATTCACATGCATGTTAGAACCGGCCTTAGAAATCTAGTTGATTTGGGCCCTAGACATTTTGTGTTCTTTCCTTAACGCTTTCAGTTTCCATTCTCTCATTAGCCTGCAGATGTCACCAGAGAGCCAATAGTGGTCTTAACTGAAGAGGAGGGAAACACTACATAAAGCTTCACCGCCCCCCCCCGCCCCCCCCCGCCCCCCCCCCGCTGCCCCCAATTTACTTGCTGTTTACTCTTCTCTCTTGCCCTTCAAGTTCCCTTAAGCTCTTTGGCCTATTACTCAGTAAAGCTACAAAGAAATGGGCTATGCAGTGTATTTTGAAGCTGTCCACACTACAGATACCTCAGCATCTGCCTTTCCAGAGAAGAACTAGATCCTAGGGACCCTGTCATCTCAATTTTTGTCTACATTTTATCTACGTTAAAAAAAATTACATTGGCATAAAATTGTTTATAATATTCTCTTATTTTCTTTTTATTCTCTACTACATCTCTACTTCGTCTTCTCTTACATTCCTCACACTTTTTATTTGTGTCTTTTTCTTCTTGATCAATTTTCCTTCAGATCTGTCAATATTTGTCTTTTTAAATTTACAACTTTTGGCTTTGTTCATCCACAGTTATGTTCGTTGTATGGATACACCACAATTTGTCTATCCATTCACTTGTTGGTGGACATTTAGGTTGTTCCAAATCTTGTGTATTATAAATAAGGCTGCTATGAGCATTTGTATACAAGTCTTTGTGTGAACATGTGCTTTTATTGCTTCTCTTAGGCAAATACCTGTGATTGAAATGTCTGTGGGGGTATGGTAGGTATATATTTAACTTTTTAGGAAACTGCCAGACTGTTTTCCAAAGTAGTTTTATCATTTTATATTCTCATCGACATGCGTGAAAGTTCCTTTGCTTTACAACCCTTCCTGATAAAGGGCATGGTTATTATTTTTGCTTTGAACAGTTCATTATCTTTCCAAAAGAGTTAAATGCCGAGAAAAATACTGGTTCTATTTACCTATGTAGTGACCATTTCCAATACTGCTCCATATTTCCATCTAACATCAATGCATTTCTGTGTGGAGGAATTCCTTTAACATTTCTTGTAGCGCAGGTCTGCTGGTAATGAATTTTTTCAGCTTTTGTATGTCTGAAAAAAAAATCTCTACTTCACCTTTGTGTTTGAAAGATAAATTCATTCGTTTAATTCTAGGTTGAGAGGTTTTTTGTTTTGTTTTTTCTTTCAGTGCTTAAAAGATGCTACACCTCTGTCTTTTAGCCTCCACATTTATAAATGTATTTTTCTTTCTTCAATAATAAATTCACTTTAGCTTACTGCAACTTTTTTACTTCATAAACTGATTTTTTGAACTCTTGTAATAGTAATGTTTAGTTTAAAACACAAACACATTGTACAGCTGTACAACAATATATTCTTTCTTTATATCCTTATTCTATAAGCTTTTTTTTGCTATTAAACTTGTTTTGTTTTGTCTGTTTGTTTTTACTTAAAACTTTTTGTCAAAAACTAAGACACACACACACACTGACATAGGCCTCCACAGGGTCAGGCTTGTCATCATCACTGTCTCCCACCTCCACGTCTTGTACCACTGGAAAGTCTTCACGGCCAATAACATGCATGGAGCTGTCATCTATGATAGCAGTGACTTCTTCTGGAACACCTCCTGAAGGACCTGCCTGAGGCTCTTCTTGAGGAGGTGTCACTCTTCAGAAATATGTCCATGGTAGTTTGCTTGGTTTGTATCTTTTCTTTTCTTTATTTCTTTTTTTAATCATAGATATGCTTGTAAGCAGGTAATGCCCCATGAACATTCCTCTCTATTAATGAAAACCTTTCAGTGTTGGGGTCCACTTTTCAAACTGTTTAAGGAGTTTGTTGAGGTCTACAAAAGCTTCTGCTAAACCCTTCTCTGTGAATTTTCCTGAGGGGTTCTTCTTTTTCTTCTCCTGTAATTTCCTTTTCTCTTGCCTCTTCTTCAACTATGCGTTCCTGTTCTTGTTCCAACTACTCCTCATTAGTCAGTGGTTCAGGAATCACCCCTAGGAGCTCCTCAATGTCATCTCACCCACACCCAGGTTCAAGCTGGGTGCCATCTCAGCCACAGCCTTGTTGATTATTGCAGCCTCCTCATCCTTGGAAAATCTTTTGAAGTCATGAATGAACCTTTTGAGTGTCTTCTTCTCGAGGTCATTAATGTGCTACTTGATGACATCACCCCAAGTCCAAGCAAAGTTCTGGATGTAGTCACAGATGTAAATCCTTCCAGAATTGCATCTGTGTCTTCTCAGTGTCTTCCCCAGTTGCAGCAATAGCCTGGGCAAAGGTCCTCCTCAGGGAGGCGGCCTTAAAAGCTGCTACATCTCCTTGACTCATTGATTGGATCAAAGAGGTGGTGTTTGGAGGGAGAAACATCATTTTGATATAAGGCTGAAGATCACCAATAAAAGGAGTCTATCTGGGAGGATTATCAACAGTAAGCAAAGTCTTGGGAGGTATGTTATTCTCCAAACTGTACTCCATTTCACTGGCATAGCAATTCAGGAAGGCATCTTGGAAAAGGAGCTAGGTCATCCTATTGTTCCTGTAGTATACTCACTACATGTACTTATTGATATGCTTGAAGGCACTGGGTTTTCACTGTGCCAGATCACAAAAGGTTTCAATTTGTAGCCTGAAACATTGCCCCCAAGCAAGACTGTTACCCTGTCCTTAAAAGCCTTGCAACCTGGCATTGACTTGGCTTCCTAATGGATGAGAGAGTCCTTTCCAGAATAAGGAGATTTCATCTACACGGAATATTCCTTGCTTTGGCAAGTAATTTCCCTCCATAATCAGTATGTCTAGAGTTTCCAAAAATTCTTCAGCTGTCTTCACATCAGCCCTTGCAGACTCATCACTCAATTTTACATTATGTAATGAATAACAATTATTGAATCATTTAAACCACCCAGAGCTAGCAGTAAATTCAACATTATAATCTGGTCCAACCTTTTCTTTCAACATCGCAAACAAACTTTTTGCTTTGGCCATGATTATTATGGTGCTAAGAGGGACAGGCTTCTGTATCCGGTGTTCAATCCAGGTCATTAGAAGTTTCTCCATGTCTGCTATAGGCCCTTCTAGAAGTTTTGTTAGTCTCATTTATCAAGGAAGTTGATCCTTTAACAACTTCTGTCACTTTGTTCTTGTTCTTCAAGATTGTAGCAGTGGTGGAACAGAACATGCCTGACTGGGGAGCAATAACCATCACTGATTTTCCATTTTCATAATCCTTAATCACTTAATTTCATTTCCAGTTCAATCACTCGACGTGGCCTCTTACTGATAACATTAGCTGTTGATGCTGTACACTTAAGGGCCATGATGAACAAAACAACACGAGATTAAGCCAAGCACAAGAGAAACTGATGCATTCAAGAGATGAGGTAAACACTAGATATATGAGGCTGCTGCTGGCGTAACAGACATACTGTTTTACATCAAAGTTTTTTATGAGTAGAAAGCATACGCTCTGAAATAACAATAAAACTATAGTATAGCTAATATATAAATCAGTAACAGCGTCGTTTATTATCATTATCAAATATTATGTACTGTAAATAATTATATGTGCTATAATTTTAAACGACTAGTAGCACAGTAGGTTTATTTACCACAAAACATGTGAGGAATGTGTTGCACTAGGATGTCATTAGGTGATAGGAATTTTTCAGCTGTTATAATTTTATGGGACCACTGTTGTATATGCATTTGGCCGTTGATCTAAATGTCGTTATGTGGTGCACGACTATATTTGGATTGGGGTGTGTTCATGATAGATTATGAGTAAGAGTGAGACACAGGCAAGGTTGATAGACATTACCTGATTTGTTAGAAAGCACTGAAGAGCAGGCTAGGGCTCCCTCCTTCTAACTTGGTAACACAAATGTCTGTGAGGGCATGAATCTAATTTCTTACCCTAAGGAATTTCTATCTCCTTTCTTTGTGACAAACACAATGTGTAGCATCATTAGTATATCCAAGGCACAGATGAGGCACAAGGTACTATGTTTATAAACTTTTCATCTGTCATTTCACCTTACAGAGAATCAGAAGCATCATGGGCAAGTAATCACTACTGTCATGCTGGGTCGCATGTGGGGTCTCAGCTCCCACTTCCCATATAAGAACGCAGGACATGATGAGGCCAAAAAGGAACACCCACGGAGCCATAGATAGGGGAGTCATACCACTATAGTCTCGCTGGCAGCTGGATTGGAGACACAAGAAGCAGGAGCCACACGATCCGCAACCTGCCGCCTGCTTTTCTCTGCCAGTCAACCAACCCCACTTGCTAGCTGCAGTCTACCATCCTAACTGCAATCCGCACTTGCTAGCTCAGCCACCACCTTCTTGCTAGCCCCCATTTTGCTGCCAGCATAGCCACGGCAGTTATATTAGTGGCCAATGGCTCACTGGTTATAGCTGACGGCCAACTAGCCACAGCTGATGGCCATCCAATCACAGTTGATGGCCATTTACTACCCGAGTGAGCACCTTTCCATGTGAGGCCGAGAGCCTGGAAACTGCACTCCTGGCTCTGTCCTCACAACTACCTAAATCTCTCAGGTCTGACCCCTTATCTCTATACCTGTGGCCATGGCCTTAGTCCAGACATGAGCTTATATCTCAACCCTACGTCTTAGTAGCTGGGGTCAAGTAACTTGACCCAAGGCAAGTTACTTAATTCTTCTGAGCTTCGGTTTTTTACATCTGCAAAATGGAACTACCACTAATAATTTATTCCTCATGGTATGGTTGTGATGATTAAGTAAGGCAGACTAAGTGAGGTGCCTAGCACAGTATCTGGCAAACGTTAGATATTCAATAAACAGAGTTCCCTTTCCTTTTTCATTTTTTTTTCGGCCACATTCCACATTCTTGATATTCCATAGCAGAATCAACGACTGACTGCTAAAGAAGCTCTAGTAATGACATTTGTCCAGGTCGCTATCCATAACACCAACCATAGAAAAGTTAGTCCTTACCCCACGTAATTTATTCCACTTCTCTGGGTTGCACTAATTAATAACACATGGTCATTATCTTGTCTTTCCCACTAGATTGAGAACTTCCTGGAGGCAAAGAATGCTGTTTTCTTCATTTTTAATACCCACCTTCCCATGTTCTAGAACTGTACCATATGTATTCAGTTTGAATTAGTTCATTCTCTTTACTCTAAGGAATGGCTTCATGCCATCCAGCTTGTGGAGGCACCATGTACAGCTTTACGTTTAGATCTGAGCTTAAGTCCCAACTCTGCCACTTACTGGTTGTGTCATCCTGGGTTATGTACTCTCCTTTCTGAGGGTCATTTTCCTGTTTTATAAAATGGGAAAACTAACCTACAGAACTGCTTTAAGGCTTATGATTCAGCTGTAAGTACTTACTACATTTCCATTTATCTTTGATTTTAATGAGGGTAAAGCCAATTTTACTCCTTGATTTTTTTCAAAGTTTTGTGGTTTTGCTTGTTTAAGTGTTCAAAAATATGACTTATTCTAGAACAAATGGTGGCCTTGGGTAGCTCTCTTTGAAGAAGGGAGTCCCCAGCAATCACTTGACAAGTTTCAATACTATATCAGGGTTTAACCAGAAGTCAGGGTCTAACCAGAAGGCAGAACCATAACTAGTTATTTGAGAAAAAAATTGAATATAAAAAAAACCTGTGAACTACATAGGTAACTGAAAGGGCAAGTGGGGGACTCTATGAGATCATGGTGGTAGCAACTATAAGAAGCCACTATTAGGTTGGTGCAAAAGTAACTGCAGTTTTTGCAATTATTTTTAACCTTTTGAACTGCAATTACTTTTGCACTAACCTAATGATTCCCTATAGTTGAAAGAACCAAGAAAACTAAGGGAGGAATGTAGAGGCAGGGGCCCTGCAGAGCTTGGGGTGAGGGGCACTGGCTGGTGGTGTGGGTGTCTCTGAGAGGACACGATGAGGCTGGTTCCACAGTGTTGGGGAAACTGCAGACTAGATCCAGCTGATGCCACAAAAGGCACCTCAGATGCTCCAGGAAGATGGAGCATCTTGATGGGGTGATGTTTACAGAAACCTCAACCAAGCAAGAAAAGCTCCCAGAGGGAAAAGCGCTGTCCCTGCGACAGCAAACAGGAGCAGATAGTTAGGATCAAGCCCTTCTCAGTCCTCAGCCTCAGTCTCCCTCTATTGCTGCCTGCGTGTAGAGCCTAACAGGAAGCCCAACACAGAAGTGTGGTTTGCAGAGTATCACAAAGTACCAGAAGCTGAGTGTCAGGATGTGTTTGGGGCTGAGGGAGAATAACTGAGTAACTGTCACAAATGTTCAGAGGGCCATTGCAAAGTGACAAAGGGTAGATGACAAGTGGGTCTGATGCCCCAGGACCATACGCATGCACAGGGCTGTGGATCCTCAAAGAACCAAGGAATTCCAACAGAATCTTTGAATCCAACTTTTGTAAAAGGTTGGGTTTTGAATGGGCATTATAACACACGTGGAGAAGTAAGTACTCGGCTGGGTATTTCATCAAATCTCACTCGTTACAATCATTATTTTAGTAAAAGAGCAAATATCATTATGTGTAACTGTTTTAATAAAAACTTCTGGTTTTACATTTACTAGAATGAGCAGAAAATGAATGGTTCTAGATTTTATACTGGTAGTGTCACTTCAACAAATGCCCACACTAAGGCAGTATCACTGGCAACCTGATGAAAGATGACACATCAGGTACATCAGGACCCAGAAGGCACATTGTCCAATTATATTGATCAACTAAGTATATGTAACAACCACCGAAATGACATAATCAAACATTCTCTTTCTTAGACAGTGGAATTTTGCCATCGGAAGATACTGCTGCCTGGAATTATAGATAAGAAGTTGACAGTAGGAGAGGGTTCACACTATTTATAATATCCGTGATTTTAATCACCATTCTCTGGGTTTGTGTATATAACAGTATGTGAAGTTTCTGTTCCCTGATTTGAAAACTCTGAAACCTCATAGAAAGGTAAAAAAAAGTTTTGTTGGTTTCTAACAAACCCAACTCCTATCTTGGTTTTCCTAGTAAAACACTTCTTTCCCCACCATTCTGCCTCATGGCCCAGTCTGAACGCACGCCCTCTGGCACACCCCTCCCAGTGTAAATGCAGAGATACTCGACCTGCTTTTTACCTTCCTCTGTCCAATACTAAGCTACCCAAGAAGGATCTCAAAAGATAGCCCTTTATGTTTCTTAATTTTCTGGTTTTCTTTGTTCAAGTATAGTTATGTTTCAGAAATACCTGAAGGAAATAAGATATTTGTCTGGTTAATACTAGATATCTTAGGAAATCAGATCAGCCTAAATAGTAAATGACGCTTCATCTTGATTCAGGAAATGTTACCCCCACTTGCTACAATTAGCATGTGTTTTGGTAACCTGTTTGACATTCTTCTTTGCATAAAATTATACAGCTTCAAAAGTCAAACACCTTTCTCTTCTGTCCAACTTAATGATTCAAGAACAAATAGTCAAATGATTTTAGAGAGGGAAGAAATGATACTCAAAAATGATTCGCATTGAAATTTTTTTGCTAAGAGAGAAGAGTTTAGGAATAATTTTAGAAAGACCAAAGGTGCTGAAGAATATGGGCAGAGTAAGAGAGCCCAAAGTATTTTGGATCATAGATGGACTCCTTTTATGATGTAGCAGGTAAACAGATCCTAGGCGCTCCATAAGTTCACCGTTTCCTGACTCCTTTACATGCGGGGAAAAAAGTGGAGATCTTTCAGGATTGGTCAGGAAGGAGTTTCCAGCCTCCTTTGAGTCCACTGGGGATCAGAGGACCCTTGATTGTTATGTGTGGGTTGGTCCTAGTTAAAGGGCTCTCTATGGCTTCACTCTACAGGAAGTGCATTGGGTCATTTGAATGTAGATAAATGAATGCAGAGCTGTTTATTTCTGTAAGCACGTTAATAGGACTCAAGAACTCAAATATTTTGTATTCTTCCGTGATTGATCTGTGATCTCCATTTCCACCTTTCTTAGAGTTAAACTTTTAGAATTCTAGTAGTATCACTGCTTGTTACATAGAGTGTAGTGTTTCAGATTTCTCGAATTCAAGTCCTAACTTCTCAGTTTATGTGATCCTCTTAGTGCTGAGTCTCTCCTGCACCCCCACCCCACCCCCCAGAACTGGGATGATTAGAACATAGCCAGTGGTTATATAGATTCAGGGAGTTCATTCTTGTGAAGCCCCGAAGAGCCTGTCACACTTGTAAATGCTCGGGGGATATTAGCTATTGTTTCTGTCACATGAGCTACTACTACCATTTTGAATGAACGAACTTATTTGAAGTATGGGGCCTTGCGCATGGTAGACACTCAATAATACTTATGAAATGACCATGCAAACGAAAGAAGGGCAAGAACTTTGTCAAAACCATTCCCCTGTGGGGACAGGGCCTGGGTTTCCACAGAGAGAGAAAGGTGATTCACTGTGCCCACTAAAACTGATCTGACTTAGTCAACTGCAGAAGGATGATGTGTCTCTCAGACCAAGAATGCATTCTCAGTGACTGGAGCATGGGCAGGCAGCACACTTTTCTACTTGTTGAGGAGAACACAAGATGGAAAATAAGAAAACACCCATGGTCTGAACATAAGTGGGGCTGAGAGGCAAATGGGTCAGGTAAGCAGCCAGGATATTTTCACCAGCTCTTTGGGACCACAACTCAAGTAGTTCTTGAAGGGTCTAAGACTTCTGTATTGGGAGATCTGTCTGTTTTAAAGCTGTTTGTATTTTTCTGACATGATTTCCTTGCTGCTCATGGTTAGTTTAACTGAGCCAGTACTAAGGAGAAACAAGCAAGAGCCTTGGGGTTGGCCGTTGGAAGGGGTCTGAGTGGGTGGGGGCCATGAGAGACTATAAAGGGGAAGCCCCCTACCCACAGGAAGATGCTCTTTCCAGAGGTAGTCTCTGCCAAATCCTCACATGGTGTTGTATTTTAACAATGAAGGCTCTTCCTTTATGATTCTAAGTAGAAAATAACCACAGGAAGAACTTTGCTTCAAGCCATGAGATAGTACTTACCAGAATTATCCTCCCTCTGTCATAACCAGAAAATTGTCCAAAATACTTAAAACATATAATTTCAGATATCGGACAATAGGTAGCACAAGTGTGATCCTTGAGAAAAGGCAACAAGTGAGGTGAGCCCACCCTGGCCAGGCTTTCTTTCCAATTGCAGCACAATAAGGGGAGGCCGGAGTCCGGTCATCTCACCAAGGTGAGGAGACAAAGATTGGAGAGAAGGGAGGACAAGGTAGGAATTTTCAGGGCACAGTATCTGAAAGTAGTGAGCTACACAGAGAAAGTTCCAGAAAGACCATAGGGTTCCCTTGAGTTTTCAGCTGAATACCAAGCTGTATGAACCTCAGCTAGAGACCATCTAGAACAACTTTTGAGGACGCACTGTTCCCAGAGTTCACACAGAGCTAGGAATTGTTCAACTTCCCGCCAGCCAGAGTAGGAGAATTACCCAAAGGACTGAAAGTCCTTCTTGAGAGCTCCTTAGTCCATTCTAGATGGGGGCTGGGCTGGTTGAGAGGGATAAAATCCAAAGCTCCAGTCAGTCAGAACCCCAGCTCAGCTTCAAAAAACTAAAGGTGGAGAGGAAGGAGAGGAAAAGGAAGGAAGGGAGAAGGGTGTTTTATGAAGGGTTGAAGGGAGAGATATTCTAAGAAGAAAAAGACAGGTGATTCACACATTTAACATTTTATAGAAATGGGAGAATAACTATTATAAAACAATGTGGCTGAAGAAACTAAGGTGTACCTATGGTGGAGAAAGTCCTAACTCCTTTCTGCATATCAAATCCACTGCAGTGGGTGGTTTAGCTACAGCACATGTAGGCCCCAAGGCTTTTTCCTCACAGGCATTTCAGATGAGGGCACTAGCAGTGCCTTGTAGGCGTTAGAGAAGGCAGGACAAGAGAGGCTTCTGGCCTTCTCCATGGGGGCTGTTTCCAGAATGGCAACCACAATGATTTGGGGGTGGGCTATCCCCAGGCTTTTAGAGGAGAAAAACAGGATGCTTCCTCTGGGGATTTCCAGAAGTTAGCTTCTTTCTGCTGACTTCCTTTTGCAAATTATCATGGCCCATAGCAAGCTTGGGGCCATTAGGTATTCCCAGGTGCCAGCAAGGAGGATGTGGCCAGGACTACGCAGTGGCCTGCGCCATTCCCATGCACTGCTTAGGTCCTGAGGCTGGGAGGACCTGCCTCTCATTAAGTGATGAGGCCCAGCGACTTCACAGACCTTGTACCGACCTCAGGGCAATCTTCTTACGTGTGAATAGAACTCCAGATGGAAGCACATCCCTGAGTAAAAACTCTGGAGATGTGAGGAAATAGACAGGTGTTGTTTCCCTCATTGACTACAAAAGCAATTCTCTTACAAGCAGGGCCTTGATTATTGTTCTGTTGCTTTGGGACTCTGTCCTGAGGTGACCAAACAAGGCTTGAGACTTCACGTTCCACCATGTTCTTGGTTTACGCTCTTTGTTGTCCTCCAGAAGTATGAAGGCAGCTTCTCATAAGTGTCCATTCTACCACAGTCCCCACTGAGAATTCCACCTTCCCACCTTCCAATTCTCACCAGTCCTCCCCATGATCATGGGTTTTCATAAGAAAGAATGGGATGCAACGCTTGTCAGTGACATGTTTTTAGCTTTATTGAAATTCTTCCTTACAAAAGTTCTGATGTATTTTAGGCCAGGCCTAATTGCCGTTAGTCCCTGAAATACAGGTCCATGGTGATTTCCATGTCCTCTTAAGTAGGTATGTAAACTAGTAGACTTTTATTTTTAAGGTTCAAACACTTATCACCATCATTTTTATTTGATGTAAAACAAGATTTGCGTTTTCCCAAATGGAAAGCCCAAATAAGAATGGCGTGCCGATCTTCATCAGTGGCGTACCTGGGTTCTTTGCCAGAACTAACCTGGGAATCTGTTTCATTTAATGTGATAGCTTTACACCTCTGGTCATTTTTTTTTTTTAATACAAACTTTGCAATGTGCTGAGCTATGCGGTAAACAGTGCTATGTTTATATATGCATATATATATTGGCTCTGGGAAAACAATGCATGAGTACATGCGTGTTATGTAAACATAGCAATTGGTCAGAAGGAGAGTCTCTGATCATTAGGACATTAATGAATAACAAGCATACTGTAAGCAAAGAACCAATAGCACATATCGGTTTAGTTGTCAGCCAGGAACTTTGCTGGTCCCACACCTGAGATACTGGTCCCAGGTGCCAGTATCCCCACGCAGGGTGATGCTCACCCAATATGACAGGTGACAGGTGCCTGTGAGTCCGGGACTCCCCCAAGTGAGGTGGGTCTGTGCTCCCTCACCACCATGTCGCTCTCCTAGTCCTAGAACACATAGATGGCCCAGTTTGACCTTTTCCTTGTATCAAAAGCAGAATATGATCTACCTATCATGGGGAGAGGGGTACAGATTGAGGATTTGCAGAGGCCCAGGGCCCTTTCTTTCACCAGAGATGATAAGGAATCCCATTGCTTTCTATGCCTCGAGGGCGTATCAGAGGCCTGGAAGGTTGAACACCATCACCTCCAAACAGCTCTGAGACACAGACAACTTGGCTTTAACCCTGATGGCCAGATGACTGAGTGCTGGTCTCGGTGTGACCCCAACAGCCCCCATGTCACCCTCCAAACCACCTGTCCTCCTATGTGGATGGTTGGCATGGAAGCCAGTCGTGTCTGCTCGTGCAGTCACACCCCATAGGCTTTGGAGTATGTAACCTTCTAGTCACACGGGTCTTGCACCTGAGTTTCTTGCTTAAGCCTAGCAAAGGCACGCTAAGGTTCAGGTGGAAACAACGGTCTCTGTCATTCTCAATTTCATGACATATAGGCCAGGTGAATGGGTCAGTGGAGTGCGACTTGGAGGTAAGGTCTTACTTACCTAAGCTAACATGGCTTGTAGAAACGCTGCAAAGTGGATAAATGAATTTAGCACTCAAGATACTAGGTAGCACACATGGCAGTCACGCAATAAGTGTTCGTTTCACTCCCCTTCTCCAAATCCAGATGAATTCCTGCAGGTGACTTGCATTTCCCTCTCCCTCTGACAGCTGCCTCTCCTCTGTGTCACTTCCCCAAACTAAAAAAGGTGTGCAGAGCCAGAGTAAAGAGGGGAAAATGAATCTTCAGTATTGTCTCTTGCTGGGAAGGAAGAGATGTCAAAACTCTTGGCCTGAGGTTTGGGAATTATCTAAAATGTGAATGATCTCTTATAACTCCCTCCCATCCTCACGGCAGCATTTGTCTTCAATGTACTCTCAGAATTCACCTGTAACTGACAGACCAATGGGCACACGGATATTGAGGCCTGATGCATGGGGTTTAGGAGGCAAGGCAACATGGCCATCCAGTTGACCTGGGCTCCACATGTAGGAACTCTGGTGGAAGGCAGAGACAAGCAGTAGATCCCAGAGTTATTTGGAGCAGATGTCCAAGAGGAGAATGACAACGGGCCACCATGGTCCTGGGATAGGGATAATGGGGTAGGGGGCTGCTGGACTAGGCAGGGAAGAGGTGTCATCAAGGGAGCCCCATGCCATGGCCCCACCCCAAGAATGCAGGAAGGAGGCTGGGCAGTAGGGCCTGGACCTTGGCTGTGTCTACTTTCAGTGTCTGCTGCACGTCACCCCAGCATCCTCAGCATGTCCGCAGTTTGTTACCCCCCATTTGGAGAAGCTGCAGCTGAAGATGCTATCCTCTGTGCCCTTGCAGGCGACATCATCCATCCAAATCCTCCCTGTGCCTGTGGAGACAAGTGAACACGGTTTCTTAGCAGATATGCAGGAGAGCAGGACAGAAGAGAAATGGGGGCACTGCTGGGTCTGTCCTTGACCAGGTTGTTCCAGGCTGTGCGGGTAGTTCTCAGATCTAGTGGCTCCCATCTGCCCTCTCCATCCCCCTAAGACCAAATACTTATTTTCTAGGTTCAGTCTCAGGAGAGCAGAATAACAATAATTGAAAGTGGTGATGGTAGTATTTTCTGAGAATCTCCTATGTGTCAGGTATCTTACACCTATGATTTTCCTCCATTCTCACTGTAGTGCTGGTGCTGTGAGATAGGTATTAATAAATCCATTTTATAGATGGGAAAATCAAGGCTCAGGAAGCAATTGGTGCAAGGTTGCTCAGCTTGTTGGTGGAGTCTGAACTCAAGCCCAAGTCTTACCGCTTCAAGGCCCATACTTTATATGAGACACACACTGCATAATTTTGAGATATGATATACTGCAGTCTTTGATGATGAATACTCGGGCAGGGCCAAATCAGAGAGATGGTGTCAGATGCTGGATTGGACAGATCCAGTGCCCCATAACCAAGCAAGTCAGTGTCAACATTATCTCCAATCTTTTGACGTTTAAACCGGACATTTAAAACAGACGTTTCCCATTCTATGTGCACAGAACAGGGTGCTGGAATGGCTGGGGACCCCGGAATTTAACATTATAACTAGACATATATCTACTGATAAGCAGAAGACACATTCCTAACCATAGTAATTAGGTCAGACCCCAAAATACAAGGTCCCTAAGACAGTCTATTTTAGTTTTGCCTGCAGACATCCAGCTCGTAAGGGGACCAATCTGCTGTTCTGAAGGTGTCCATGCAGGGGAGCCTTTCCAGGATTTCCCAGGATTGTACCTGAGCCTTGAGAGACATAAACTTGGCATTGAGGTTCCTCAATAAATGTCAGGGAATAAGGCAGCTAAGTGAGGCTCCAAGAGGGAATGGAGAGAGCTTGTCTGAGGTCAGAGTGGTCAGTAGAGAGGGGAGTGGGCTGTACCAGAAGTCACCTGGAGTCCCCACTGATGAACTGGCAGGACCATCACCCATGGTTCTTGTGGGTTCTCTGCGCTGATGGCCAAAGCAGGCCCCAGAAGGTGGGAGCCCATTTGGGAACGCGCTGGAAGGGTAACTGAGCTTCAGGGCTCCCATGCAAGCAGTGCTTAGAGCTTTGCTACGCAGAGTGTGGTCTGGCCTGGCAGCCTTGGTATCATCCAGAGCTTGTTAGAAATGCAGAACCTCGGGTCCCGCCCACGACTTGCTGAACCAGAATCTACCTTTTAACCAAGTGGTTATGCATCGATGTAAGAAGTGCCGGTACCGCAGAAAAGGGAGGGCTTTGTAATAAGTAGGACAGACCTCAATTCAAGTCCCAGCCACATCTGGAGGAACGTTTCCTTTTTCAAACTGGGGGGTGATTCCTGGGACGAGACTTTTCATGCCAAAACCGAATAAGTTCTAGGTAAACTGGGATGACCAGTCACTCCAGCATCCTCATGTGTTAGGTCTAGGAGCCGGTACCAAAAAGTATGTGGTTAAATGAAAGGTCACCAACTGCATTTCCACATTACTGGCTGTGACAACCGGGCCAGTTCAATGAGGTACTACAGTCCTGTGATTTGGTGCCTCCTTTCCATCCCATCTCTCGGTAGCCAGACAGTCTTTCCTCGTACAGGGATGGTCAGCAGTGACTATTAAACCTTAAAACTGTCCCTCACTCTCAAGCTGCATGAAAGAAACCCTGTGCAAAGAACATCAAGGGACCCTCTAACCCCTTGCTGCCCAATGTATCTCCCGCACGACTAATACTTCTGTTAGGCAGAGATCTGCAGCATCTGTTGTCTTGGGACTGCCGAGCCGTGAATGCGGGGACAGAGGTGGGAAGAGCTGTCTCTTTCTACTGTCTTCTTGGATGGTGTTTCTTCACCAGAACCTCTTCCCTGGCCAGATACCCTATGCCTCTTACACAATAAACCCTTCGAGGCCGAGCAATAATTTGCAGGTTAAATGTCTCCTGAAAAACATATCAGTTGACAAATTGGTATGTTTCCGACAGCCTAGGAAAAGGCTGTAGATTAGTCACACCCAAAACAAATAAAGGGGACTGACGAATACGGAACAGGCCCAAGGTTACCAGCCCAAATGCGGATAGAGGATTGCAAAGCTCCTAACTCCAGTTGGTGTTTAGCCAGGGAGTCCTGGTTAATGTTCTGTCATGGAAGAGCTAATAAAACAAGAGGAAAGTTGTGAAATCAGCAGCACTGAATATCTGCAGTTACCACACAGCCCAGAGGTGAAGGGTCAATGAGCCAGGAAACCATCTCTGGTCCTCGCTGTGTCAGAGAAGCGAGAACTCCCACGACTCTAGGTACCAGTCATCACTTTGCTTCAACTGACCTGATGACTCAGAGTGTGGCCCGAGGACCAGGAGTGGCAGCATCCCCTGGGAGCTTGTCAGAAAGGCAGAGTCTTGGGCCCACCCAGACATGAATCGGGGCCTGAATTTTAACAAGATCTCTACGATTCACGTACATATTCAAGTCTGAGGAGGCCGGCCCGAGATCAGGTCTGCACGTCCACACACGTTCTTTCTTGAGCTCTCTAACAAAGCCTCATCAGGTAAGCAGGGTAGGTGCTCTGCTCCTCACTCTCGTCAAAACAATGGAGAAACAGGCTGACGTTTTTCTCTTGGGGATGCAAACTTGGGACTAGAGGCCAGGACTTCTGACACTTAGAGCACTAGGGGCTGTGTGAAGGTGATATTGTTAGGATGAGTCGGTGGAGATGTTCTTTTATGCTTATCATTCATTCATCACCCAATATTTGAGGGCCTACTCCTTGCTCAGCACTATTCTGGGTGTTTGGACTATGTTATTGAACAGAAAAAGATAAAACGACAATGACAAACATCTCTGCTTCAAGGAGCTAACATTGGAGCTTCTGTATGTCTATGTAGAGTAATATAAAAAGAAGGGATAAGTTACACTGAATCCTACAGGCTTCCATTGGCGCCTCACACAGAGATCAGCAGGACAGCAATCAAACAGATATTTATGAGATAAGAAAACTGAAGAGATAAGAAAACGGAGGCCCCAGAAAGATTAAGTGACTTATCCCATAACTATTAAAGGGACGAGACTATAACCCCGGCCTCTGACGTCCAGCCAACCCAGTCCTTCTTTCTTATAGAATCACAGTACACAGTATGCAGCAGACACACTGAACTGGTGGATGGCAAACTGTGGGCCAATGTGGCCCACTGCTTGCTTTTGTAAATAAAACTTTATTGGAACACAGCCTCACCATTTGATTACAATTTGTCTGTGGTTGCTTTCAAGCTACAACTGCAGAGTTGAGTAGTTGTGAGAGAGACTATCAGGCCCACAAAGCCTACAATATTTACTACCTCGCCCGTTAATGTTTGCTGAGTCTTGCACTAAGCTATCTCCCAGTAGTTGAATTTTATCCTAGAAAAAAGGGCAAAAAAATGGTAATAATGATATGACTAGGAGCAAATCATATCTATCCACCTACTCCCACCTGCAAGTCTGTCTGTGTAGGTACCACCTTCACCTCCATTTCGTCTGTCTGTCTCACAGATTTTCTCTGCAGGCCCAAGCCCAATTCCCAGCTGTGCTTGATTTTGCTCCCGTCCATCTCCTCCTAGACCTGGTTCTACCTGTCACCCTCTATCTTCCCTATCCACATTCACTCCCTTTCCAACAGCTCTTGGACCAATATAAAATTAAAAAACAAACCAAAAAAACCCCCAACATTTTCAAGTCTCTCTCACTTGCGTCTTGCCTTGCTTCTACTCAGGGAAACTGATAATTTGATTATTGAGCTCTGTCTAGGAAAAATTTTATGGTGCCAGACCACTGAAAAAACTGCCAGGCAGTTTCTTGTATTACACAGGGGAGGATTCAGGTTAAGCAGGCACAGAAGTTTCTTTCTCCCTCCGTCCCTTGCTTCCCTCTCACTTTTATCCAGTACCGATTAGGTCCCAGGCGCAGCTCTGGGATTTGGAGCTATAAAGGAAAAGCCCTCAGGATGCTCATACATATATCAGAGATCAGAGAGTGAAAGATGCTATGATACAGATATGCACAAAAGAACCCCTCTGGGAGTACAGTATTGAATGGGGTGGGCATGGAGAAGGGGATGGAAGGAGCTAGTAAAGCTCCCCTCAGGAGGTGATAATTGAGCTGACTTTAAAAGGTGAATAGGATCTAGCTAGATGAAGAAGGAGGGACGGCATTTCAGACTGAAGGCACAGCACAAGAGAAGAGACATAAAACACCTATGTGAGTCCAGAAAACACACGTGCATGCATACGGCTAAAAGGTGAGAGAGGGGCGGGAGGGAGGCAGATGAGGAACGGCCTTGGGGACTAAGCTAAGGAAACCAAACCTGATCCTTGCAATCACCTTTCAAAAGTAGAAGGATGGAAGCTTGGAGAGCTTAAGCAATCTGCTCTAGGTTACCAGCTAGTAAGTGGCAAATGTGGGATTCTAACTTGGGGTTGACTCCTGAACCTGAGCTCCTAACCACTGCTGTACCCTGCCTGAGCTCCTAAGGCAAGAGTGGTGAGAATAAAAAGAAGGGGACAGATCCCAAGGATGCCAGAGAGGTAGACTGGTGGAATCTGTAGAACCTAAGGAGATAAGGGCACCAAATAAGGAGTAGAGGAGGAGGAGGAGGAACAGGCCCTTAGTCCTGATTGGCAGGGCAGGAAACACACCCAGAAAGAAGCAGAGCCAATGGAGGGAGGGGCTGAGGGCTTGGGAGCCTCTGTGAGGCTGAGGAGTGGGCATACTGGGATTGAGAGTCGGGGCACCAGTGGGGTAGGAGGCTGTGGCCAGAGGGATATCTGGACCTGATGCATAGCCCTGCCGCTGCACGAAGAGGTGAGCATCCCGTTCTCTCTGTCCCCATAGCTGCTATGACATGATAGCCCTTACGATGCTGCTTAGAATCTATAAACATGTCTGCCTCCACCTCCAAACTGAACATGTTGAGATCAGAGACTATGTTTCCTCAGCTCTGTGCCCCAGCACTGAGCCCAACTCCCAGCCCAGGAAAGAAGGGAGCGCAGCCTGGCCTAGGAGACTCAGCTAGGTTGGTCCTTTCCCTTCCCCGGGCCCTCATTTCCCTCTGTGCACCCATTCATAACACCTGGTTGCCTACCTTTCAAGATCGCGAATATCACGTTACTGGACTACAACGGGGAAATATTGGTGCAAATTTGATGTACACACGGAAGCAAGTCTGGCTTCCCATTGACTGGTTTAAAGAATCAAGTGCCAATTTTAGAACTTCTCCAAATGTCATATAATACAAAAATCAAGGGGGGTGGAATAAAATACATATAACAAAATAACAAATCTAAGGGGAATGAAAGAGGCCACAAAGTCTCGGTTTTAGGCGAATGCTGCCCATGACATTCACAGGGCCTATTTTGGCTTCTCTAAGAGTTTGTAATTTTCTTTTCCAAAAAGATTTGACTTCCACCTATTAGGAAGAAGTCCTTAGACTCAAACATTGAAAAGTGAGGACTGTTCCTACTGTTTCTGTTCTTTATGTAAACAAAAAGGGCAGTTTTTCTTGAAGAAGAAAACAGACTGAAATCCAGCCCAAAGTTTTAAGTGGGGGGGCCAAATACCCTGTCCCAGTGGGCCGCCCTCCATGGAGCTGGATCCTCTGAACTCCCTGTGCACTTGGGCCTTTAAGTAGAGAGGCCAATGTGTGTGGGGTCAAGTGGCCGCTCTCTGGCAGCTGTCACAACAGATTTCAGTCAGTGTGATCTGACTTGAGCTTTGGAGACGAGACCAGTCCTAGGATTCCTTAGTCTGCTTGGGCTGCTGTAACAAGGTACTACAGGCCGGGTGGCTTATAAACATCAGAAATGTATTTCTCACAGTTCTAAGATCAGGGTACCTGCGTGGTCAGGTTCTGGCGAGGGCCCGCTTCTGCGTTTAGATTCCTGACTCACAGAAAGAGAATATGGGAACTCTTAGGGGTCCCTTTTATAAGGGCACTAATCCCATCATTTATAAGGACACTAATCCCACTCGTGACCTAAGCATTTCCCAAAGGCCCCACCTCCTCATACCATCACATGGGGGTAGGATTTCAACATTGGAATTTGGGGTAGATAAAATATTCAGTCCATAACAGTGACTGAGGTCTAAGGGACAAGATTCTGAACAAGAATGGCAGCAGCCTTGAGTGGGGGGTGAGCAGAAAAGCAGCTGTGAGAAGTGGAGGGTTCCATGGCCACTCTGTATGTGAACAGGCTCCATTTCCCTATCTGGAAGGGACACATTGGTCCCTCGTCTCATGCCACATACCACACGCCCCTTTAGCCAGTTAGCACAGAGGGTTGGGCAAAGAAAAAAATGTTGTCACAATCAGAACTGTCTGAAGACAGACAGGCTTACCTGGGGGACAGTGAGCTTCACTTTGCAGGACGTATCTTGGAACAGGCCAGGTGACACATGGCAGGATTGCGGCCAAGGAAACTTGAACTTCAGAGAGGAGACCAGTCCTAGAATTCCTGGCCCCCTCCTGTGCCCTTTTCCTCTGGAGAACCTTACCTTGCCCAAATCTAGCCGTGCGGGCCACTTCCTGAGAGCCCCGGAAGCCCAGCATGCGGCACACCACGTCCCCATCCTTCTTGTCCCAGCCGTCGTCGCACACGGTGCCCCAGCGCCGCTCGTGGTACACCTCTACACGGCCCTCGTGCGGCCCCGAGCCGTTCACCAGCCGCACCATCAACGCCTCCAAGCCACCTGTTGGGAACAGCCCAGAGTCACCACTCTGCTCTGGAAGCCCCTGCCCCCCAGGGACTTTCCCTGACTCCCCTCTACTAACCTCCTCCCTTGTAAGGAAAAGGGGGCTGGGGCTACAGGCAAGACCAAAACCACAGCCGCAGAAAGCATGGTGTGTCACCACTGTCCTTTATCTGCCTTCTTCCCTCCACATTTTTTCTTTTAGTAGACTTCAGTTTTCACAGCAGTCTTAGGGTCACAGCAAAGTTGAGAGGATGGTACAGAGATTTCCCATAGACCCCTACCCCCACACAGGCACAGCACCCCCCACTATCAACACCCCTACCAAAGGGGTACATGTGTTACAAGTGATGAGCCCACATTGACACGTCATTATCACCCAGAGTCCATAGTTTACATTAGGGTCACTTTTGGAGTTGTACATTCTGTGGGTTTGCATAAATGTATAATGACTTTTATCCACCATTATAGTACCACACAGAGTAGTTTCACTGCCCTAAAAATCCCCTGTGCTCTGCCTGTGAAAATACAGATTCCTGGGCCCACTCAGACCTACTGGATCAGAATCTTGGTGGCAGCAGTCAGGGATCTGTATTTTTCAAAAGTGTCCCAAATGATTTTGAGGTAATATATATATGTGGGTGGCACTGGGAGTGACATGATCAGATGATCTAAACTGTTCCTTTCAGCTCTTGTGATTCCAAGACCAGGGAAGAGGTCAAAGTCTATCTTTTTTTGCAGCAAGAAATTGCTTGGGTTATGGAGGGTGGAGGTGGAGACAATGTACTATGACACAGTGACAAGTGGGTGACACGGTGCAGGAAAACCCCTATGTGAACGGGCAGAGAAAACAGCCAACCCGATGGAGTTCTATTCCCCATAAGCACTGCAGCCTTGGACTACTTCTTCCTTGTTTTGCCCAGGTAACTTGGCAAAGACCTTCGTAGGCCCTTCGAGGAGATGGCAGAATTGAAAAACCTCCATTTGTGCCACATGAGAAAGTAGACGAGTCAGAACTGGCCATGTGACTGTTACTTGCTGATGGGAAATCCCAGAATATTCTGCACAGGGAACCAAAGAAGGCACCAGGAAACCACACCATTCCCAAGATGCCGAAAGATTACAGGGTGACAACTTCGAAAGGCTCTTCAAAATGTTTAATGCCATTTTCTATGCATCCTGCACCTCTCACCACCCTCCCCATACACATTTCCTGAAAACATAAGCTCCCACCAGGTTGTCAAAAAAAGGCTGAGGATGAGCAAGAGAACGCAGAAATCCAGGAGAAGGAAAACCGGGAGAGAAGCTGAAAGGCAGAGGCCGGGTCTGAAAGAGAAACTCTCCTGGAGCAGTAATGACATCTAACCCAGAGCCAGCAGCAGCAAATGAGGCCTGGCCCCTGGCTGGGGGCTTGGCCCTGGGAAGTTGGCAGAGGTCAAGATATTAGCCTTGATTTCTCACAGACCTGCCTCGCCTCTGTCAGCACCCTGTCACAGTGGCAGTGGGACATGTCAGGCTGGGAGGCCTCCAACAGAAGCCTCAGTGTGGGGTCATAAGTAGAGGGAAAGTGGCAGGAGGATGCTGTGGGTCCAAGCAGCCCAGGCAGAGTTCAGGGTCAAAATAATAAAAAAAGCCAGTGGGGGGGTGGGCTGCGTGGGATTGACGTTTAGAGGTTCCCCCTTATCCTCTCTGCTCGGGCCAGCGGAACTGTGTTCATATCTTTGTTTAGCCAAGTAAGTGACTGACCATCTCGTAGGGTACACCCATGAACAATAAATACTTTAGTGGGAAAGACTGGCCATAAAACTAGAAAACAAATACAAACATAACTACGGCCAAGTAATAAGGAGTGCATAGATGCGAATGGGGGAGAGGCACAGAAAGGAAATGAAGAGTGAGGGGAGGCGCCATTTTGGATGGGGAGACTTGGGCAGAACTTTTCTTGTACCTCCCCCCACCCCTGGCCATTTCAGGGGCACCCAGACGTTTACAGGACAGGGCCTCTGGGTTGCTGTGTTTTTCCCCTGTTGCCCCAGATTTGGGATCAGAGATCCTCCCCTCTTATACAGAAAAGCAGACAGAGTTCTCTCAAATCAAAGCTACAGATGTCACCATTACTTAGTGCATGGCGCTACTTTTAGGTACTAGTCACACAGTCTTTGGACTTTTCTAATCATCACATGATCATGATTAGCAGGACACCCCGATCCTCTTAGGAAAGTGAGCTGAAGAAATGGAGAGAGCTGAGGAGAAGCAAAAAGAGGCAGGGACAGTGTCACTTATAAGCCATGTTGGAGACGAGACACTAGAGTGGAAAGACATGAACCCCTAGTGTTGTGACCCGAGAACTGCCTTGGATCTGAATGACTTTCACTCCAGGCTCTGAAAGTCCCATTTGTGTTATGAATCCTGATCTTCTAAAGTTTTCCCAGGTGTCCTTACGATAAGCGCACTCACTGAAGTGACCCAATAAGGATCTGGTCCTCGCCAGCAAAAATGCCCAAAGAGAGCACCTGTGAATCTCACACACCCATCTAAGGGCTGCTTAGCTACTTGTCTCTTGGTCCCTGGGTGGATTTGGGAATTTGGACGGAGGAAAACAGGGTAGTGGTGGTCCCTGTGGGGAGGCACAGGGGAGAGGAAAGAGGCTGGACCTGGACTCAGGCACAAGGTTCGAATTCTGACTCCACCATTAGCCAGATGTGACCTCTCTACACCTAACTTCTTCTTTCTTTCTTTTTTTAAAGTTAGTTTCAGGTGTACAAAACAACATAATGATTAGACATTTACACCCCCTACAAAGTGATAACACCCACCCAGGTCTACTGCTCCTCTGATACCACACGTTGCTATTACAATACCATTGACTATATTCCCTGTGCCACACTTTACATCCTATGACTATATACAGAGGGTGCCAAAACAATGTATACACATTTTACGAAAAGAAATAGCTGTATTAAAATTGTAATACTCAATATATACCAATAACGAAAGATGAATACAAGTCATGTGTATATATATTTTTGGCACCCCCAGTATACGAGCATATACATATATAATACTAAATATATATATTTAATTATACTTGACATGCAATATTATCTTATATTAGTTTCAGGTGTACAGCACAGTGGTTAGGCATTTATGTAATCTTTAAAGTGATCCCCCCATAAGTCCAGTATCCATCTGACACCCTACACTGTCTTTACAACATTGACTATATTCCCCATACTGTATTTCACATCCCTGTAACTGTTTTGTGGCTACAAATTTGTACTTTCTAATGCCTTCACCTTCTCCCCATCTCCCAACCCACCTCCCCTCTAGCAACCATCAGTTTTTTCTCTGTGTCTATGAATCTATTTCAGTTTTGTTTGCTCATTTATTCTGTCCTTTAGATTCCACATATAAGTGAGATCATATGGTGTTTGTCTTTCTCATTCTGACTTAGTTCACTTAGCATAATATTCTCTAGGTCCATCCATGTTGTTGCAAATGGTAAGATTTCTTTTTTTATGGCAGAGTAATACTCCATTGTATCAATGTACCACAATTTCTTTATCCAATCGTTTATTGATGGGTATTTTGGTTGCTTCCATATCTTGGCTATTGTGAATAGTGCTGCAGTAAACACACGGGTGCATATATTTTTTTGAATTGGTGTTTTGGATTTCTTTGAATAAATACACAGAAGTGGAATTGCTAGGTCATCAGGTAGTTCTATTTTTAATTTTTTGAGGAACCTCTATACTGTTTCCCATAGTGGCTACACCAATTTGCAATCCCACCAACAGTGCACGAGGGTTCCCTTTTCTCCACATCCTCTCCCACACTTGTTTGTTGATTTATTGATGATAGCCATTCTGACAGGCATGAGGTGGTTTTTATTTGCATTTCTCTGATTAGTGACATTGAGCATCTTTTTCATATGTCTATTGGCCATCTGTATGTCCTCTTTGGAGAAAAGTCTCTTCGTGTCCTCTGCCCATTTTTCAATTGGATTGTTAGGGTTTTTTTTTTTTCGTGTTGAGCCTACATTCCTCTTAAAATGGTTATAATGGTGGGGAGCAATAGGACATGTCCAGGACTTGGTGCGTCATGGGCACCTCTCACTGTGAGCTCCCACTCCTGGCCAGTCAGCACTTTGCCAGCAACATGTAGGTCATCTTGTAGGGGTCTCCATGAGTTGCTGAGGATGGCTTGGATACACTGGCCCTAGCAGGGATGTATCCTTGAAAGCTTCTTTGCAAAGCAAACCTGCTGTGTGTGTGGGGGGGGGGGCGGGGGGGGGGGAATGAATCTTCTTCCTAATGTCCTCTGCTCTCCCCAGGGCACAGTTCCTGGCTCCTTAGTATTTTAGAGGAGGGGGACAAGGGTGTCAGTAGAAGACCAGCTCCTGCTGTCAGCAACTTTCTGCTCTCTAATGTGAGCTAGATGTGATTTGTTAAGCGAGGCAGCTCTGGAATGGCCCTGGCATGTGGCACTAGGGCTGAGCTACTGTGGGCCTCCTAGTACAAACCTTACAGATCTCATATGGGGGGATTCTTGTCACCAAATGAATGTTTCTTTGCTCTCTTTGCCTTGCAAATATATATGTAGGAAAAACAAGGTCTCAGACAAAGCAGGCCTGGTCTACCCGAGACTCCCCTGGCTTTGACTATCTGCCCTCCTCTCCCCCCAGAGGAAAGGAGCTTGTGCTCCTCTCCCCTGCTTCAAACACAGGAATCCTCTCCACTCTGTACCAGGCCTGACAGCTGCTCATGCTGCCTCTGGGAATGGAAGGGAAGTTGACAGTATCTCTTGGGAATCCCTTCCAGGATTTTAAAACATCTGGTTTCATTTACAGGGCACTGGCATCTCCAAATGGCTCCAGTGTTTTTTTCATCCAATGATTTGCTACCTTGTCTTACTCTGTATGCTTTGGGTTTTGTGCTTATAATTGGGGAGCGAGATACATAATATCTCCCTCTTTCTCCAGCATCTGGTGGGAGCACAACCAAGGTTAGCTTCTTACTCAGCCTTTCAGTGGGTCTTGGGGGGACAACTTAATGGCCAATGACTACCATCTCTGAACTGGTGTCCAGGGCTGGGGGAGCCAAGCCTTAGAACTATGTGCTACTGGCAGGGCTTGTTCACACCTGGCTCAGAGACATCCTCAAACCCAACTACAACAAAGCCAAGTTCTGGGTGCTACCCAAGAGAGATTTCAAGTCAAGGATGGACAGTGAAGGGAAGTAACTAATGTGTACTCAGTTCCCGCTACATATCAGGCACTGTGCAAAGTGCTTCATACATGCATTTTCCCCATTTATTCTTCACAGTAGCTCCATGAGTTAGTTATTATGGCTCTCACTTAACAGAGGAGAAAAGGAGCCCAGAAAAGTCAAGTAATTTGCCCATGGTCATACAGCTGCTACAAGGTGGAGCCAGGGAAAAGAGCAAAGGCCTTTCATTTTCAAACCACAGAGATGACTGTCAGGCTGAATACTTAAGACAAATATTTAATAACAGCCCTCTCCATACATAAAGTACCTTTCATCTGTCTCCAAATAGCCCTCCGGGGTCTGCAGTAATTAGTGTCTTTAGGAGTAAGGAAAAGAGCCTTGGACTTACAGCAGCGGTTCACAGCCTTGTAAGAATTTTCTGGGGCGCTTTAAAACCTACCGTTGTGCAGGGACAGTTTCCAACAGTTTGCGTGTGATGCACCCACTGCCAGGGTTGAGAAGCATTGTTCGAAGGGATGGATCCGGAATCAAGCCCCAGCTACACAGCTGTCAGGCCTTATGAGCAAGGCATGTAGAGGTCACCTCCTCTGGGAGGGTTTCCCTGACCTGCGGCCCTCATATGCGCTCCCCACATATGAGAAATGTTAAACTGCTATTCCCTCTCCTAGGTCTCTCTGTACTCAGCAGTGTAAGCTCTGTGAGTGACCGCCGTAGTACCCAGTGGTCCCCACTTGCAGCCTCACTTGCAGGCAAAGAGCCTGGGACGTCACAGTGCTCAACAAACTGTAGCGAGTGAGTGAGTGAGTGAGTGAGTGAGTGAGTGAGTGAGTGAGTGAGTGAGACTCACAGACCTTTGGGAGTCTCTAGAGACAGAACTGATCCCTAAATTCCCCAGACACTGCTTGGCGGTGCATCAGAAGGGCACCAAAGCCCAGGGAACTTTGCTTCTAAAGAAAAGGAGAGGCGGGAAACCCAGCCTGAGCCTGAAACATCACAGCTCCTTTAGGTTTGTTTATCCTGACTTCCAGGGCCCTGCCAAAGCAAAACAAGTCGAAAGAAAGGAGGTTACGGAGAATAGAAATAAACACATGGGGCTGGGAAAATAGGCTCTGATTTTCTGCAGCTGCAGAGGAGAGCCTGGGGGATAATCTGGACCAGCTGCCCATTAAGGAAGTTGAACTTTTATTCTCTTGTGAAGAAAGAACTCGCCATGCCCCCAGCCGGCCTGCAGCCCAGGGGCTCTGCGCCCCACCTCCCTGTGGTGGAGGCTGGACTGCATCCTTCTCTAGCTGTGACACTTCTCTTGTCCCTGACATCCACGGAAATGTGGTTTGTATTGGGAAGGACAGGAGCCATCCCACAAGCAAACTAAGGAGTTTCTGGCCAGGGTCTGCTGGAGGGCATCGTTTTTAAAATGTGGTCTGGCCTGTGGGTGTGCTTTATAAAATGCTATTTCCTAATGGTAATTAGGAAACTTAATATGTTCTTAACTTAATATGGTATTTATGCCTCTTCAAAGCACTTTTGTTAGATGGTCTCATTTAATTCTTTGCAGTCCTCCTCTAAGGTGGGTAGTATCATACCCATTTAATAGGTGAGGAAACTGAGACTCAGAGAAGGAAAGTGACTTTCTCAAGGTCACATGATAAAATGGCTACATCTGGGTCTCCAGACCCACAACCCAGCGGGGCTACTGCACTATGCCTTTGATTGGAGGGGGGAGGGGTCACACGGAGTGCTCGGGATGTTGCTGAGTAGCAGAAATATCCCCCAAATTATCACTGCACTCATCATGCTGGATTGGTTTTAACTGTTGACTCACCCATTGGTCTTCTCAACTCTACTGCGTGTTTGTTTGTTGGGATTTTGTCTTGGCTGATTTTGTTTCTCCAATGCCCTGCTCATGGCTGCCTGGCTCTTAGTAGGTGTTCAAGGAAAATGTGTCTGATCAAATAATAAATGAAGCACTTTTCCTGCCCAGCCCTGAACCAAAAGCTCTCCACATTGCAGTGGCAGGATGTCACTAATGCCCCGAAGTTCTGCTCAGAGCTGGAGTCACTGGGCAGCCCAGGATAGAGGTGAGTCCTTTGCCTTGCTTTTGCTCTGGGCCTCTCAAAGGGCAGTGAGTGGTCAGTGAGGGTCAACAGGCTCTTGGGACTAGTAAGAAGTGCTATAGAACCAGCAGAAAGTCAATGATGCTAAGCTCTCATCTTATCAGGCCTATAGCTATGCAGAGGTGTGATGTTCGTATGGCAGCCCTCTAAAGGCTTCATGGACCCGCTGCCTTTCCCTCCAAGTCCCATGACTAGGACCAGTGGCCTTTCCTAAGAAGGCTCTTTCACACCCTCTGCCTGAACTCACGCTTTCCCTGCCCTGTCCTATTGCCTCAGTTCTGCTCTCCTTCCAGGTCGAGGTCTGAGACCCCTGTCTGGAATGCTTCGCCATCCCTGTATTTTAAATCCTTGAACACAGGACCTGACCTGCTTCTAGCACCATGTTGACCACTTTCTAGCTCCATGACCTTGGGCAAGTAATTTCATCTGTCAGAATAGTTTTCTTCTCGTCTGGGATAACCACACATACCTTAGAGAGTTACTCTGAAATATACATGAGCTCAATGACTGGGTGGTCGGTTCTCAAGAAACAGTGTTGAACTCAATATAAGCCCCAAGGATTGTGGTGGGAGACTGAGGCACTGCAGCGAGGGGCTTTTCCAACCTCTGAGTCAGTGAGGACACTAACCATGACCCTCTCCTACCACAGCATCTACAAGCCCTCCGGATGTCCCCAGGCTTTGCCTCCCTCTCTCATCTTCTCTTTCTTCCATCAGAATTCTACAACAGTGTTCTTTAGAAGAGAGGCTGAAATCTATGCCAGGGGAAGTAAGTCCTTGTAGATAACTGGTTCCAACTACACCCTGAGGGTGTTTTCCATTATCAAATGAAGCTGTGAAGTTAATGCAGTGGCAGCTAAAGCTGATCCAGTCACATCAGAGACACCCTGGGGACCTCCCAGTTTTAATCTGCAGGGCCTTCAGCATGCTTTACCTCCCCTCCTAAGAGGAGAGAGTGCAGGCTCACGGGGATTAAGAGCAATCCCTGAGTTTGTTTGCATTGCATTCTACATAAACCGTGTAACCATTCCTGCTTTTAAAGTATGTCTCAACTTAAGACTTTCTTTGTCCAAAACCCACATCAAAGACTAAAACATTTCGATTCTTCAGTGGTGCCAAGGCGTTGTTTTTGCAGAGAATTCCTTACTCACCTTCGGTCTGAGGTTTGTTACTAAAGGAGTCGTCTTGCAGGGCAAATCCCAGAGATGATGGCATGTTTGCCAGGAAATTGGGAATGCCAGTCCTCGTGGGAGTTGCCTACAGGCCCCTCTTGGAAGGATGGGCACCGCAGCATCCATTAAACATGGGCAATGAAGGACACGGAGACATAGCATGGACAGGCTCCCTCGCTCCCTCACCATGAAAAAAATAGGTGCTTAGGGAACAGTCAAACTGGTTACCTCCACTCACAAGTGGGAAATGCCCTGCGAGACTACCAGTTAAAAAAGCAAATCTTCTCAAGTTCCACTTACACACTTGGCTGCTAATTCTTAACATAAACTCCAAACACTGGCATGTTTATTTTCTTCTAGTTACCCTTCAGTTTTGTCTTTCAGTTGGTTCCTGCTTTCACTTAGCATGTATTTAGAATACAAGCATTAGCGGTCCTGTTAATGACCTCTTAGCACTGCTAGAGCACCGAGTCCCCGAGTCCCTAAGGGGGCTTCCTTTCTCCTGCCTAAGCAGTTTTTCCTCCCCAGGGCCCATGCTGCAGCTCTCCTCTTTTCCCGTTTATAAGACATGAATGTAACATGGCTCTCTAGCTCAGCTGTTGCTAACTCTCAGACACCTCTGCCACACACGTGTATTTTACCATCTGGCTTCTGACAGGAGCCAGGCCTTTGGTTTCTCCATCCCCTCTCGAGTCTATGTGAAGCCATCACACCAAGGGCAACAGGGATTAATCAGAACAGAACCATTTTCTGCACATAGCAATGTAAAAGTTCTCTGGAAAGGGGTCACCAGGAAGCTTCCAGGAAGAGTTACTGGATTTGGTTTTGGGAGGCTTAAGATAGGCTCTTGGCGAACCGGAAAGTCTGGAAGGCCAGATCCCATTCTCTGCAAAGAACCAGGGAAGAGGAGATTGCGGCCTGGGGGAGGTTGAGGGACTGGCCTCCAGGTTGGGTCAGAGGGGCCTCGGATCTCTGGATTGCTACTCCACCCTGTGCTGTTCCCCAGAGCTCACGTCTCATCTTCTTCTCGGAACTGTGTTTCTGAAAAACAGGACTTTTTAAATGGGGAGCAGCTCAGACAAGAAAAGGAGTGGGAGCAACTGAGAAACAGGAACTTGGGCTATGGACCTCTCCATGGGGAGGAAGGGTCTGCCCACCCTGTGCCCAGCACTGGTTGTGGTATTGGGGGCTGTCAACAAGAGCCGAGGCTTCGTTACCCCTTGTTTCTGGCCCCAGTCTCCCTATAGTCAGTCACCTCCCACTGCTGTCATGTCACGTCCTGCGTCCAGTCCATCCTGACTTCCCAGTGCCCAGATGTCGAGCCTGAACTTTTGACCACTGATCCGCTCTCTGGCCTTATTTTTTGTTTCTTACATCCCAAACCTTTGCCACGTCAAACTATTTATGTGTATCAAACAATGTGCTGCTGTTTCGTGCATGGTTCTCTTTACAGGGAACACTTCACGTTCCACATCCACCTGGTGGAGACCACCTTTGCGTTTTAGTCAAAGACACATTACCAACTGCCCTCCATAACAGGAGGCAAGTTAGCCTCTGCGCATACATCTACCGTGGCCCTCACCACACTCTACGGTGATCGTGTGTCTTTCTCAACCGCTAAACTGTGAGCTCCTCACAGGTGAGGCCGGGCCTGACCCATTTTTGGTTCTCCAGTCCTCAACCAGTGCCTGGTACACAACAAATGCTCACTAAATGTTTGCCAAGTATGTGAATAAGCCAATATTCTGTTTCCTAAAATGTTTTTCTTCCTTCCACACATCTATCTTTCCTTTATGACGAAAGTGAGGGACGCCAGTTTCCCGCTTCCCTAGAATCCTGCCTCCCTCTCTCTCGTCTTGCTCCTTTCAAAGTCAGCTCCATGCCAGCCTGCTTTCTGACCCATGGTCTTCATGGCTTGGCTGTCCCTGCCCAGGTTTCATCGGATTCCTACCATCCCTTCATTTATCACGTCCTAGCTCTCATTTTTGTTTTTTTGTTTTTTGTTTTTTTTCCCCCTCTCTGGTGTCTCCAACTTTGCTTCAGCCAGGATTAGAAGGAGTGTTTGCCGCAGGACAATTTTTCTGGGTGAATTTTGTGTCCTTGTGTATTTTCAGTGTGACTAGATGTAAACTTAAGGGAGAAAAACACTTTTCTAGCTGCACACACACATCCTTTGGAGTTTGCATCTGCTGAGCGCTCACTGTATAAGGCTAGAGAGAAGGCATGAATGGCTGCACAAACTAAACAAATGTGTGAGTGACTCAACAATGTCAGATAGGTACCGGGGAGCTTCTGCTCAGGTTATCTCAGTGAGGCTGCTGTACTCAGTTCAAACAATCCCAAAGAGTGGGAAAACCAGCAAGATGGGAAGGGCTTTGCTGCCAGATTTTTGCTCTGGCCTGTCTCAGAGCCACAGAAGCAGCCGGTAAGGCAGCCAAGGCTTGGTGAAATGCGGAGCAAACTCTGAGACAGGGAAGAGTACCTTAAAAGAAAATGAGAATTGCTGAGGAGGGAATTAGCACCTTCACACTAAACCACTAAGAACACTAAGAACAGACAGAGTGGTCCAGGAGGATCCCAGGCTGTCAAAGGTCAGAAGAATAAAAGACGATCTGAGATGGTAGCGAAAGGAATCCAGGCCAGACAGACCGGATCTGTGTCCTGGTTCTGTCCCTTAGGAACTCTGGTGACTTATGGCAGATTTCCTTATCCTCTTCCTCCAGCTTTCCTCCTCTCTCTCCCATGCACACAAGCATGCCTCCTGAATATTACTGTGAGAAGTAAGTGAAATAATGTACACAGAAACTTCCCCCTGTAGTGCCAGGTACAAGTTTGTTGACAGTATTATGTGAGTGGTTAATTTTTCTTAGAGGTGTGGTTTACTTTGAAATCATGTTGTTGCTGGGGTATTAAAGTTGTATGAGGAATTAAGGATGTACGAATGGAGGACAATTAAGTTTGCAAACTTAATGGTCTGAACTTTTGTATGTGCGGTGAAGTGAGTAAAGAAATATAATTGGAAATAAAAGGTCCAGGGACTGTCTGTCGCTCTCCCTGCCTGAAAGAATGCTAACTTCCGGTGTTACGTCATCCTGAACAGATTCCTGGGGCCACTGCTTGCAGCCAACTGTAGGTGCAAGGAGCAGACGAAGGGAATTCATGGACTCCAAAGGATTCTCTTTGCACCCTTATTCTGAAACAGAAATATCTCAGCAGCTAGGGGGAAGAAAAAACAAAAACAACTGTCTAGAAGTCACCATCCTGATAATTTATTTTGAGCTTATACTGCACATTGGGGAGCCCACTGCCCCCTCCCCAATTTACTTCCCTAAATACTAAAAACATGCACAAGATGTTGAACGTTTTTCAAGTATTCTGAGATGCCACTGATAACTATCAACACACATTGGCTTAGAATTGACCGCTGGGTATTCTGCATATTTTTCTCCATGTGAAACCAAATTGAGGAAAACTTTTTAAACAATCTGAACTTATATCCTGCTTTAAATTCATGCTGTGGGGCTTAAACAAAACTGGATCCTTTACCCACCCCCTAGCTGCAAAAATACCATTTATTTTTCTTGCAAATGGACCATATAAGAGGGTAAAACAAACATCTTTCTATCTTGAGATGTGTGTATGGAACTTCCTCTTCTCCACCCCCGCCAAACTCCCAAAAACCAAACATGTAACAAAATAACTGATATCACCCTTGCCTGAAAAACAAAACAAAACAAAACAAAACAAAACAAAACAAAACAAAACAAAACAAAACAACAACAAAAAAACCCTTTACCTCTCATCAACTCATCAAGCAGAAATCAGATCTGGATTCTAGACTCAGTTTGGCCATGACCTAGCCCTGGGACTGTGGGAAGTCTCTCCAGCTCTCTGTGCCCCTGTTGAATGAACTGGTGAGGTGGGGTAGGCTTGGGAGTGGGAGAGGGGTTGATCTGAAACTCCACCCAACTTTAAAATCCTGTGACTCCAGACCAAAACATGGATAAACAATTACAAGATCTTGTAAAAAGTACTATAATGTTGACTTAAAACTTGGGGTACTGTGCAGTCTTCTCTATAGAATGCCTTCTTTGAAGGAGCCCCCAATCTCCCATTCTGACCTGAGGGGTATCTATCTGACGTGTCTCATCTACCCTTTCACGTAGTAACATCTCCACCTGCTGGAACTTGAGGTTTGTGCCGCTAAAGGTGGGAGGTGTTTGGTAGGGATTCCATGGACGGAGCACCAGCTGCGTTACCAGAGGGTCCCTCCTCCAATGTATTCCTTTTCGAAGGAAGGTAGCATTCTGGTGCGGAGACCTCCTTCTTCCTGTGCATTAGCTCTCACAGTGGGGTTGTCCTGGGCCCAGGGAATGACTAAGAACACCGCCCCACCCCTTGCCCACGGAAGCGGGCACTCAGCATGGGTCCCAATTTCTGCACTTTTCTGAAAGACGATCCTCGGCTTCCTCCTCAGAGCCTCAGTCCCAGGGATCCAGTTAATGCCTCTGGGACTGGAGTTCCTTGGAAACTTAACCAGGCGTCTGAACACAGCGTGGGTGTGACGTGGTCAGAGGCAAGCCAGGGAGTGGAGGCCGTGAGAAGGCACAGCTCTCAGCCCTGCATTGCTGCAATGCCCAGCCTCCCTCTCCCTTTCAGCCTAACACGCTTAAATCCGTACCTCCAGGTTATGGAATCGCTAGGGGTTTTAAGGAGCCCAACTCTACTCTTCAAGACCAGGGGCTGAAGTTCTCATTCCAGAATCAGAGAAGTCAGAGGCCTACGTCTTCGGTTCTGCCTCTGCCCTTGCCTTGGGAGAGTCAGCTCTCTACTCGGGGCCTCTGAAAACAGGAGACGGAGGCCAGGCCTCCGGTTTTGCTGTTCTACAATTCCTGCATGTCTCCTCTGTTTCTCCACATGCGTAGAAAACCTCCCTTTGATGGAGCTATCTCTGCTGAGCCACCTTAGTTCTTCAGTCCATCGCCAGTGGTGACATCTTTGGATCTTGTCAGGGGGCAGGAAGGAGAAGCTTCGAGCTTTGTGCAAGGGCTGTTGTCTGACCTCTGGGCTCCACTGAGGGTGTAGCCTCCTCAGGGCAGGAAAAAATGCCAGCAGTCCCTGAGGAAGGGCTGTCCAGAGCTTACATCAGCTTCTTCCGGTCGTCAATAGTCTCCAGGGCCAAGTGGATTAGATGCCTTTCCCCCAAGCTCCCCACCCATGCCTGGGAGAGCTCCACACCACTGTGGCTTAGCTCCCACCTTGCATACTGTGCCCCCAGCCTCAGAACTCAATCCAAGTGCAGAATCCAGCCGGCTGGGCCCAAACAGGCAAGTGAAACAGTGATGAAAGCATCCTTGGGATTAATGGTGACTGATGACCACCACCTCTCCCCAGGCTCAGCTTGCACAGACCTCCCCTCTCCTCTCACATTGACTGAAGAACAGTTGCCAAAGAGTTCCTGACAAGCACCCCTCTGGTACGTGGGCGGTGTTTCTGATCTCCCTCTAAAGGTCATCTTTCCACAGCGCCTCCCTTCCTGCCACCCCATCAGGAACTGTTTACTTCACACAGCTAAATGCCACAGTCCTTCTCGGCTACCTTGGCAGCATGCCATCAGAGCGCAATCAACAAAGAGAGCAGGAGAAGGCAGCAACCCAAAGACAAAGTATGGTGCCCAGCCCAATTCATAAATGTGACTCGGATATGTCACAGATGTCCTAGATCCTATCCAGACTCCCTTTCTTTGCCATCAAAACTTTCCTTTTGGCTCCTGCAGGGTCCAACAGATCTCCTCATCTAGCTGGGACACTCCTAGTTTAGTCTTTGGCTGCCCTTGAAAGGGACTCTGGAGAATGCTAGAAAGACTGTAAAGCATATACATATTGCTTTGTGGATCACAGCATCTCAGGTGAGGTGGGCATGTGGAGTCCAGAGGAAGCATAGGTATACCTTGTCCTCAGGTACGTCCATCACTTTAGGGTGAGAAAATGCTCTTATGTACATTCTCCCAGTTTGATCTTTAATCACTGCCCCTGGAAAGGGCAAGGCTAAGGAAAGGGAAGGCAAGTTACAGTTTCAGGAGACCCCAGAGTGACCCTACTCAGGAGTGAGGTCTCCTTCAGGTCCGGCATGACTGGGATAAAAGTGTCATTTTAAGGACCCACTGAAACCAAAGAAGATCAGCCCTAGGGAAACCCTCGATCTGGGTCCAAAGTATGAATCTGCCAAGCTCCAGGTCCCTGAGTGTCTACAGCAGAACCTGGAGGAAGGTGCTCTTCCCCAGGCCAGTCTCCGTAAGAGAGCCAAGACCAGAGCACAGATACCCTGGAAGACGATAATCTGTTTATGCCTCACACAGGGTGGCAGCATTTCAGAACCCAGCACATACTAGATGCTGGTATACTTTCGGCAACTTGGTTAGGAGATGCTATTCACTTAGATCTGGCTAAGAGATTCATTCTTTTCTGGCAATTTCCCCAAGGTTCTACATGTAGCCCTTTGGGGCAGGGGGACAAGAAACCCTAGAAAAGAGTGTTAACTAACGACACTGGCTTTCCCATCTTAGGAAGGATGCCTGTCAGAAAGATATCCCTTCCTAGACTTGGTGGTCTGCCAGATACTGTGATCTCTCCCTTCTCTGCTCAGTTAGAGGCAGAGGAGGAAGACCAAAGGCATTCTGCTTTGCCTCTACACCTTTCCCCATGTAGGTACCCGGGGAAGGTCAGTAACTGAATTTTAGCAAGCATCTCCGATGAATTTAGGAAGTAGGTCTGAATTGATGTATTACATAGAATAATAACAACGAACACTTACGGAGTCCTAACCACAGTCCAGGCAACTGTAATAAGCACTTTATGTGTATTAACTCATTTAATGCTCACAATGATCCTTCTTATCCCCATTCTATAGATGAGAAAACTGAGGCACAGAGATGCTACAGCTAGCTTTGTGAGGCAGCTGGAAGGGAGCACAGGCAGTTTGCCTTCAGATCCTTCTACACAACCCCCTGGGCTGAGACCATGTCTGGAAATGTAGTCTGTGCCCCTGGAGTAAGACTACATCTCTTGTTGGACCAGCAGAGCCCTGAAGCAGGTAAGAGGCTCCTTTGACACTAAAGCCTTGGCCCACGGATCCAGCTTCTGGACCCCCACACCTGTGAGGCTACTTGGGCAACAGAGCTACACCTATGCTGACACAGCTCAGTCTCCCACAGAATCCAGTGACCCCCAACAGAAGTTTCTTACTGGCATCTCCTGCTCTGTCTCCTTTCTCTCCTTTCTCTCCTTTCGGGCCTCGGTCACCTGAAACAGAGGAGAAAAACTGGCATTAGAAATGGAAATAAATTCTAATGCTCAACAAAGTTTTATCTGCAGGAGACTTATTAACCCAAGACCAGAGAGAACCTCAAGCAGGAACTTGCAGCAGTGGAGGGCACAGCAGGAAAGAGAAGAGCTTGAGCAGTTATGCTGCCTGTTCTGGTCACCCCGGGAAGGAGGATGGGCCCCGCTGAGAGGTTTCTTCCCCTCCCCTCCTCATTAATGCCTAGACAGCAGACCTGCACAGACTAAAGGACTACATGGTATTCAGCAGGAAGGAGACAAAGCAAAGGTATTCCTATTAAATAGTCAAGGTTTTAGAAGTTCACATTCACGTTTGCTCTAATAAGCACACGGATAGAAAAGGAGTCAGGGTCTTCAGTTACATAGGGAGAGACGCAGGTTATATGTCAGGCAGATTTACCAGCGGCGGAGGCTATAAAACATAAGGGAGAGTTCCCAGGGAATTGTGGAATTTCCTTTGAAGGATGTGGTTAAAAGAACTCTTTTCCCAGTTAGCATCTCACTCTACAAGGAAGTAGTAGGTCCTGACACCACTAAAGTAGGCATTCAGATGACTAGGGAATTCTATTCCAAGTACCTCCAGGAAGATATCTGCAAATGAAAAGCCCATGGCATATTGTCTGGTGAAAAAAAGCAAGCCAGCAAGTTCCAGGGGAGGACGCCAAGCGCGATCCAAGTTTCGGAAAAAACAAAGGCAACCATACTACCTGTAAATATGAGTGTGCTGAGAAAAAGATCTGGCAGGATATGCTCCAAACTGTTTACAGTAATTCTTCTAAAGAGTAAGAGCTTAAGGGACAGAAGAGGAGAGGGCTCACTTTTTGCTTTACATTTTCTACACTCCTATGTTGTTAAAGTTTTTCAACAAGCATGTGCTGCGTTTGTCATCTGTTTTAAAATCAGTTTTTAAACATGTGGCTCATCAAAGGAAGAAAAACTTCAGCTTGTTTCATCACCAACCAGAAAGTAGAATAAAATTCCCAGGGATGCAAGGTTAAGAGACCATCCTGGACATGAGGTAAGAAGGATTAATAATAGGTTTTTCTTAGATTTGATTTTAACAAGTGTGAAGGCCATGCCTGGAGAAAGAGCGTCGGATTTCCTCAGCTTCTTCTGCAATGATGAGAGGAGGTTGAGCTGCCCTTGAAATGCACGCGGAAAGATGGGGACTGACTATAAAATGGGCTCCCTTAAAAAACAAGGGGACTATCAATAGGAAAGAAAAACAAATCAGAAGAAACACTCTTGGCAATGTAAAGCTGAGAACTGATTAAAGTTTGAACTATTTGGGGAATTAAAAGAATATGAGGCACTGTGAGGCTCTGGCCGTCCTGGGAGGCGGTGGCTCTCCTGGGTCTGCAGCCTCTGTATTTCTCCCGCAGGCCCACTCTCCTGGCTTGGCTTCCTCTGAGCTGCACCCAGTGGGAACACTGATTCCTCCTTGAGCTTCTGCAGCACTTTAGAGTTTAGAAAGTGTTTTCACACCTGTACATCCCGTTTAATCCTCCCGACAGCCCTGTGAAATATGGTATCATGGGGATTGCTAGTTTTGGGATAAAGACACCGATGGTGAACGATGAGATGAAGTGGCTTGCTCAAGGTCATTCAGCCACTTGCTCAAGGTCACTCAGCCAGTCAGTGGCATAGCCAGAATTTGAAGCCAGTCCACTGACTCCAATGCCCGTGCTGGTGCCCAGGGGCTGGCAGGGAGCCAGGGCGCCCTGAGATTTAGTATTACCTTTGAACCCACGCATGCCCATGGCTCCTATGGCTCCTGGCTTCCCATCATCACCCTTGGGGCCGGGCAGTCCTGGGGTTCCTCTCTCTCCTGGCAGACCTGGGGAGACAAGAGACAAATTGGGGAGCCTGAGACACAGAACTGGAAGGGCCCTTAGCGGTCATTGTCTGGCTCAGCAGTCGACCTCAACTGTACATCCTCCCATTACCTTCGTTTCCTGATTCTTCTCAGGTAATTTAAAGATGCTGCAAAAGCATCTTTAAGTGTCCCAAAAGTCAGCACAAACCTTTCCCATCAGCACCTTTTATCTAGTTAGGCTGGGTCCCTCCCCACCAAAGATCCAATTGTATTGTGAGTGATGGTGGTGGTGTCAACCCCATTTGGGAGATGTCCCTTTACCTCTAGCTGTACTGGAGATTTAGATTTGGCAAACATTTTGGGGGAGCATTTTCTATGTGTCAGGCACTGTTCTGGATGCTTTATCTAAAAGTATCTAATTTAATTTTCACACTAAACTGAGGTATTATTTCACCTGTGTTACAAATGAGAAAACTGAGGCCCAAAGATTAAGTAACCTGTCACACAGCAGAGGGTGTTGGAGGCAGGATCTGAGCCCTGGTCTTTCTGAACTAAGACCATGGTCAGTCAGCTTCATCTCACGCTGATGGAAAGGGCTTACTGGAACTTAGGGTGGGAGGAAGATGAACTAGCTCCCCATCCTATTTAAGGAAAAAAACAAAAACAAAAAAGGTCCCTTCCTTGTGGTAAACACAGGAAAGTCTAGAAATGGGGATCATAGGCTGAGGAGGAGAGAGGAAGTCAGTAAATGGGATGGATGGCCGACTACCAGGGCTCCTGAAAATGAGACCCCACAGCCATGGCTATATCACCAGGGAGAGCCAGAATCAACAAATGCTTTCACCCGGGCCTGGGCCCCCAGGGGCCTGACCTAAGCCCACAGTTATCTCTGCAGAACAGAGCAGCCTTAATTAACTGATTGTTCTTTCCTGCTTTGACTGTTATTTGGTTTTCTTTGGGCTTTTTCTGGGACATGGAAAAACTGTCTCTCACTAGTTAGTCTTCGAGAGGATGGGTAGCCCCAAGAGGGTGGCAGGACCTCAGAGAAGAGCTTAATTTTTTTTCCCCTCCCTAACACAATGTTTGCAGAGTCCAAGAGCCCTTTTGCTGCAGAACTATGGATCTAGTGTAGGAAGTGCCCAGGGCACATCCTATAATTTACTAAGGCACAAAAAGGGGTTTCACGGCACTGAGAACCCTTGGGCATCCTCAATTTTGAATTTAGGGAGCTCCCCTGAGAGGGGGAAGCAAGGAGTGGAGGCTAGGCTGCGGGCTCTCCCTCTGCCAGCCTCCGCTTCCTGTCCTGTTCGCAACCTCCTCAGAGATTTAGGAAGGAGATGATTTGGAGGTATGATTCCTAATATAAGTAAGTAGACAGCTTTTCCCTGATAAACTTCTCTTTTTCTTACATTAATCAGAAGACTCTGTACTCGCTTAGAAAAATGTTGTTCACAGTAGAGGCTCAGGAACGGACAGACTGGGATGCAAAGTGTGATAAAGTAACGGAACAGGAATTTCCCCAGGCAATGAGTGGAAGAATATACAGCAGTTCCTAGAATAATGTTTCATTCAGCGCCGTTTCATTATAACATTGAGATACCATGGGAGCTTAATGCTTGTTTGTATCAATTAGCCTATGATCCAATTGGTTTTTGTTTTACATTGTTTTGCTTAAAGTCACAGAACCTATTGACGACATTAAGTGAGGGCTCTTTCCAGAAGCCCAAAAAGTACCCTCCCACCAGCCACTGGATCTTCAGGGCTGTCACTAGCGCGTGTAGCAGGATGGGGAAGTTAGGAGAGGGGAAGGTGTGTATTGACCTGTGCGGGTGCAACAGGAGGTGGGGGCATCAAGTGCCTGGTGATTCAGGAAACACTAAGGGATGGGGGTGCACAGCCTAATTGGAGGGTTGGTCCAGATGGCAGGACACCCTCAATTCCTTCTGAAGGCCCTGGTCACATGGACCCTGACTCCTGGGGTGGAAAGTGGCTTAAGGGAGCAGTGAGCCTCTCACACACCCCTTTCCTTCAAATCCTAGTACTTTCTATGGAAAAGCATTTGCTCCACCCTATTGTTACACCAACAACCTATCAGTCTCTGAACAGAACAGCGCATTTGAGGCTGCTATGACTGGGTATTCTTCCAGGGAACCCCACCTCTGATACCAATGAGAAAGCAGAGGGTCGGGGATGGATGGGGAGCCCCTCCCCTTCTTGGTGGGCCCAGGTCCCTCCCAGGACTCTCCCCATTACCTCGAAGTCCAGGCAATCCAGGGATTCCAGGCTCGCCTTCCTTCCCTTCGTCACCCTGATCACCTTTGGGGCCAGGTGGTCCTGAAAGGATTATAAACAGCACCCAGGTTAGAAGGTGGCTTTCTGGAGCAGGCCGCCTGCAGAGGAAACACAAACTCCCTTCTAGAGAGAGGAAGGGTCAGCATGATGCTTTAGAAGCAGCCAGGGCTCCACCTTGCCTAGTCTTGTGGGTATGTGGTAGGGGAATCAGGGAAAGCTTTCTAGAAGAAGTAATATCCAAAGGGAAATCTCAAGGCAGGATAGAAGGTGACTAAGCAAAGGGAGGAGTAAGAGTGTGTGATGAACTGAATGTTTGTGTGTCCCCTAAATGCATATGTTGAAGTTCTGCCCCCCCCCACCCCCCACCAGTGTGATGGTATTTGGAGGTGGGGACTTTGGGAGGTAATTAGGGTTAAAGTCATAAGGGTGGAGCTCTCCTGATGGGATAAGTGCCCTTGTAAGAAGAGACACCAGAGATTTCTCTCCCTCCCTCCCTTTCTCTCGCTGGTGAGCATGTCTTCTCTGCCACATGAGGACACAGCAAGAAGGCAGCTGTCTGCAAACCAGAAAGAGGGCTCTCACCAGAACCTAATCATGCCAGCAGCCTGATCTCAGACTTCCAGCCTCTGGAACTCTGAGAAGGAAATAAGCCACCCAGTCTGTGGTATGTTGTTAAAGCAGCCTGAACAGACTAAGACAGAGTGACAGTGGGCAGAGTGAACAGCCCCTATAAGAGCTTAAAGAAAGACATATGTGAGCCATAATGGCAGAAGCTGAGGGAACATAATGGGATGAGAATGGTGAGAAAGTGGAGGGTCCTGAAAGTCCAGTCTAAGTGCTGGACTTGACCCTGAGGGCCCAGACCCCATAGGAGGGGACTGAGAGAAGAGCGTGATCAGATTTGCACACAAGGAAGATCACACAGGCTGCGGTGTTGGAAAATGGATCAGAACAGCGGGGAAAGCAGAGAAGAAAGGCCAAGGAGGAGGCTGCACCCCAGGTGAGAGGTGCTGGAGCCCTGAATTAGGGATGTGGTGGTCGGGAGGGATGTGAGCAGCTGGTTGGAAGTAGGAGAGACAGACCTTGTCTAAATGTAGGTGAAGGCAGAGGAGGCAGCCAGGATCGTGTTCAGATTTCTGGCTGAAGCACCTGAATGAAAGAAGGGGTTTCTAAGTGCTCCTGAGTGGGGTTTCCTTCCAGGGTGAGACTCCAGCACGGCAGGAATTCTAGAGGTCTGTGATTGGATTCAGTCCCTGCAACAACACTGGGTATTGAAGTTACTCATCTGAAGCCACACAACCAGCCAGCAAGTGAAGGGGCTAGGGTTCCAACTCCAGGCTGTCTGGTCCTCGGTCACTCTGCGTCACTCATCACCCTAGACATCTTGCCATTCCCAGAATGCAAACCAAACCTTCTCCCCACTGCAGCCTGCTGTTCCCAGGCGGTGAGCTGCGGAGTCAGTCTGCTATAGCTACCTGCTCCCCACCACCTGAGGACGTTCATTACCACCTTATTGGCCAAACATTCTCTGATCCATCATTCTGGCTGGAAGTGGGCATGGCGTGTTTGAACATATGTACTTAGTGCCATTTGACATTTAACTCACACCGCCTTGTCCTGTAGTCATAGGTGTACATGTTCTCTCTTTCCTAACAACATTGCCAGCTCCCTGAGACGGGGCTACATCCTTGTCATCCTTATTCCAGCTGTGAAGATCCAGACTCTAAGCTCTCCACTCTTGCTGCTTCGTGAGAGAAAAAGAGAACCAAGGAAAATGCCAAACTGTACTGCACTATTGAAGAGTGTTCCCCCAAAACTCGTGTCTACCCAGAATCTCAGAATATAACCTTATTTGGAAATAGAATCTTTGCAGATGTAATTAGTTAACATAAGGTCATTCTTGAGTAGAGCGGGCCCTAACCCAATGACTGGTGTCATTATAAGAAAAGGAAGTGGGCCGGGCTGGTGGCTCAGGTGGTTGGGGCACCATGTTCCTAACGCCGAGGTCGCCGCCAACTGCCTCAGCCGGGGGGAGCGCAGGGCTCATAATACCTGCATGGGCCAGGGAGCTGTGTCCTACACACTAGACTGAGAAACAATGGCTTGAACCGGAAGGGGAGGGGGAGGTGGAAAAAGGGGGGTAAAAAAAAGAAGAGGAAGCACAGATAGACACATGAGGGGAATCCCATGTGGTGATGGAGGCAGATATTGGAGTGATGTGTCTACAAGCCAAGGAATGCCAAGGATGCTGGCAACATCAAAAGTTTGGAAGAGGCCAAGAAGCATCCTCGAGCTTTCAGAGGGAGTATGGACCCCTTGATTTCAGACCTACAGCCTCCAGAACTGTGAGAGAATAAATTTCTGTTGTTTTAAGCCACCAACTTTGTGGTACTTTGTTATGGCAGCCCTAGGAAACCAAAACATGTATACTCACAGCATAGCAGTAATGTTTTGCACAGTAAATATTTGATGAATGAATGAGTATATGAGATCAGTGTGTGTTAATACACACAAAACAACCAGGAGGCCAAGATCAAGATGTACTGATACATGACAAAAGTTGGCACTGTCCCCAGGCCCACATCAAAGTTGACAGCTGTTTAATAATTCAATGGCACATGCACAGAGAAAAAGTAATCAACAATTTAAAAATGCAAAGTTACACAAATCATTTAAGGAGGACTGGCAGGTTTTGAAGCCATCTTCCTGTTTTCTATGAAAAAAAGCAAAGGCAGACTGGCCATATTGATCCCAGTTTTCAGGTGACAAGGTTGAGACACAGAGCCTGTTTGGAACACACCTAAGATTATACAGCAAAGGAAAGACAGAGTGAAGAAGCACATCGTCCCCCAACTCCCATGCCAGCAATCTCCCGGCCAGGGCGAGGCTGCAGAAAGGGAACCAAGAGAGGTGCCTGTATCTCTGCATTCCATGAGCTGCCACTGTGTTGGACCTTCCGTCCCCAGTATCCCCCACCCCTTTTCATGCTCCTCTGCCCCCTCCATGTCTCCCCATGGGGAACAAAGCTCTCCAGGAATTGAGCAAGTTAAGCATACCATGAACCACACACTCCAATTTGTCTTATTTGCTCTGATTCCGGTGTGACTCAATGTATGGATCTTCCCAAGAGTAATTCTTGCAAGGGGAGGATGATACCCAGCGGAATGGCCCTGATAGTGGGGCATCAGGATGGCAGCTATCGTTTGGAGAGTGGGGGTTGAATATGGATATGGAGCATCTTGAGTTCAGGTCCTGGTTCTATAAAATCTAAGTAAAAATTCCTTCCTCGGGCATTTGTAGTGAGGAGTAAGTGGATTAAATGCCATCTGGATATAAAGGGGCTTGGTAACCTCTGAGTAGCAAGGCCATCCTTGACCACCTATCTGTACCTCACTTTTCATAATGCTTCATTGGAACAATTCCTGGATGACTGTGTATGGGGATTCTAAGCTGCACCTGAAGTCTTCCTGCCAAGCTTGGTCTGAAAAACATCCTACGCGTGGACATTGTTTAAGGACACAAATAAGGTGTTAGGGGGCCGCCTTCACTAGAGGTTAACTGGGAAAAAGTTGGGGTGAGCAGTAAAGGTGGGTGCTAATTTCCAAGCCTTAGTCGTGTCCTCAAGAGGTACTGCCCTGCCCGACTCAGAGGAACATACAGTGTGGCCGTTCTGAGTCTCGTGGAGCCAGGCTGCCGGGAACGCTGAGGACCAAGCTTTTCTTCAAATCATTGCTGCCTGTGGGTAATGCACTCCTGGGATCTGACTTTTTGTCATTCTCGCAGGAATCCAGGCTAAAAACCTCAAGCTTGCTCTGTGTGACTCCTCCCTTTCCTCTGCCCTCCCCACCGTTACTCTGCAAGGTGCTTGTCATTGAGGCGATTCTTGTGTCATGTCTCTACCTCCTTCCTCACTGCCACCAAGCTCATTAAGTATCCGCTCCCAGCCTGTTTAGAGACCTCTTTATCTCGTCTTTGTCTTCAATGCACTGTGAGCATTGCTGTGGATTAATCCTATTCAGCATCAAATGAACTCAGAGCCCCGTTCAGGACAATGTGCCATGGCGCCCTCTGCTGGAGACCCCTGCAGGTCATTCCCAAATGATCCCTTCTGCAAACGTAGCAGTCGGATGCTTCTGGACACCAACTAACTCTCTTCCACATCAGCAGAAACACTCTTCTCGTGGTGTCCCCAAATCCTTTCCTTTCTAAGCGCCCTGTCCCTCTTAGCCCTGGAGCTCACCTTCATGCACATCCTTCTGATCTCTTAGGGCACCGGGACAGAGCCCCCCAAATCATGGGAAAGAACCATCATTGTTCACAAACTCCCCATGGAGGACACCCCTGAGCCTGGTCAAGCCATCCTGTGCCCACTCGTGGGGCACTATCACTCACCTTGAACTGTGGACCCCAAGGAGAACAGGCCTCTCTATAGGTCTGGAGCCCCCCTCTCTGCGGCTCTGAGCCTCACACAACACCTGTCACACATAGAGATTCAAAGAATGACTTCTAGGCAGTCATAGAAGCCGTTATGGTGTCAGTGGTACCCAGATCAACTTTTTAACTTAGCTTTGTACACTGTCACTTTCTTATCTTTTCTACCACTGGACTAGGCCAGAGTATAGAGGTGGGCCGGGATTAGGAGAGCAGGGTCTATTTCTTCTCAATCATGAAAACAGCCCCAGAACCCCCTCCACTGTGCTTCTGGTCTGGTGTGCCAGCTTCTCCTTCCTACCCACCTCCTAGAGGGGGAACGGGGAGTGGGACCTCTGTACCCGGGGTCCCCTCTCAAAGCCTGTCCCCCAGTCTAGCCCACTCCACCATGCTGCTCCCAGGGCAGTTCTGCCCTGGCCCAGACTGCCCATGAGCTGCTCCAGCTGGAAGCATCTTCAGAACAGAACAAAGGATATGTGACCCAGCATTTGGGAGAAATACCAGGATTCTTCTGGGAACCAGCCCACAGGGAGGGAAAAGCAATCCGTTCTCTCTTCCCAGATCCTGGAACTAGTGATGGGGTGGGGGACGCATGTGTGCTGGAATCTAGACAGTGACCTGCCAAGAACAAATTCTCTTGATAGCTGATGAAGTGGGCCTGAGGCCAGCAAAACAGTGACCAAAATCGTAATGTAAACACCACTCCCAGAATCATGCTTATCCCTGGGTGGCTGACAGAGGTGGAGTCCCTGAATTAATTACTCTAGTAATTACTTTTTCCTGATGTCACGGAGGCACTGGACTCTATTACCTTTACCCGTGTGCAAGCTCTCTCACGTCCCTCATTCCAGCATCCTCTCCACTACCCTGAGCCTGTACACAGGGCAGGGACCGTCAGCCCCATTTCACTGCTGAGGAAACTGGGGCCCAGAGGGCGGTCCTGGCCTTCCAGGTCAGCTTTCCTCTGAGCCTCAAGGGCAAACAGGGGGGTGGGCAAGGCTGGGTGCAATTGCTAATTTCCACAGCATGCTCTCTCCTTCCTTCCCAGCAGAATCAGATGTGGAAAGTGAAATGACAGAGTGCCATACATCCCACCCAGGGAGCCACTGCCCAGCTCATGGTTACCAATCTCTGGTTGAGGAGAAACACTATTAACATGTTGCTCTCATTAGAGATGCTCCATACCTCCATCATATCCCTGTTCACTAGAGGCCAAAGTCCCAACGTTTGAGCCTGGAATCCAAGACTCCACAACATGACACCAGCCCTTTATAAACGTCTGTTGAACTGGAATCTCTAATCTACTAGATGGCATTTTTTCTCAAAAATGTAGCCCACAGATAAATTGGCTTTGCCAACTTGTTTTCATGAATTGAGAGATGTGCTTTCTAGTCCCAGCTGGGCCACTGCCTGGAGATCGGACTTGGCCAAATCTCTGAGCCTCAGGGTCCTCAACTACAAAACGAGAGGCATGGACAAGATGATTTCAGAGATCTATTATCGCTCTAATGTTCTGTGAGTCTATAAACGACCATCTAGCAGACACTCGGAATATGGCTGGAGAGTTCTGCCTTCAGGCCTTTGCTCACACCTTCCCCCCTCCAGACATGCCTCTCCTCTCTGGATACCTTTCTCCCTCCTTGTATTCCTCCCCTCTCTGGTTACCTTTCCCCTCCGGGTATGCCTCCTCTCTCTGATCATCTAAGTTTTCTGCTGCTTTCAAAGCCACAGACAGATTTCAACAGACCTGATTGAAAACCCAAATCAGAAAACAGAAAGCACTGCTGGGAATGTACACAAAAGACAAACTGGAGACAAAATTCATAGAAAACTATAACAAAGCCAGAGAATGAAAACCATTCGGAGTCAAGCTCAAGAATAACATAAATAAGCTCATATTTGAAAAATATACATAGCTGAGTATTTGTGGATTCGGAGCCAAGAAAGGGCAAAGTGTGTGTGTGTGTGTGTGTGTGTGTGTGTGTGTGTGTAAAGACTAAGAGAGGAACTGGACAATGCTAGGGCAGAAAGGTCACTCTAGACAGCAGTACATAAATGTATGAATGCTATCTGGTAAAACATTCCTTATCCAAAAGCCAGGGTAGAGAGTTTTATCTCATTCAAGTTGAATGGTAGTTACATTTCGATATGCCAAACAGAACTCTCTTTACTCATGCCAGTTGGCAACCATGAGAGAGAGAGGTGGGAAAGGGAGGTACTAGATGCAGTGGTGATCCTGGGAACTAGAGGGGCAGAGTGGTAGTCACTTCTGAAGAGCCAGCAGCTCATCAAGAATGCAGAGCTTGAAGACTGGAAGGCAGGCCTGAGATGAAACTTTCAGTTCAAGGCAATTGAGTGTGAAAGAAAGACTACTTAGAGGATTCCACTGGAAGAACCTTGACAAATGAATGGCCCAGAGCAGTTTCAGTTCGAGCCAAGGAGGGTGGACTTGGAAATTAAAGACCCAGGATGTGAAATGTTCAGTGAGGCCCAGGATGAGGTACCAGGAGGAAACATGGTGATGTTTGTTGACCAGAAGAGGAAGGAAGTGGGGAGAGCCTGGGAGAGACTACCCCCAAATACAGGAATGGAGTCCAAGGGACTATGGACCCTACTCTCTTCATTGTTCATAGCTGGTGTCTCTTCACTTGGAAAGCAGGATGGTCAGCGATAAGAACATGGCTTTTGAGCCAGAAAGACTCACTTTTCAGACCTTGACTTTGCCACTTGTCAATTGCATAAGAAACAGTGGAAAAGTTATTCAAGTTTCTTATCTATAAAATGGGGACACTAATACATTTTTGCAGGATGTAAGAATTAGTGGTCTTCAATGTCTTAGACAATTAATTTAGAGAATTAATGAGAATTTGGAGAATTAATGTTGACAAAATATCTGGCTCATAGTAGGTCATGATTTGGTAGAGCTGCTACTATTACTAAATAATGGGCAGAGCTGCTATGGGCAGGGGAGGTCAAGGAAAAGAGAAGATGGGAAAAGCTAAGATCCCAGTGGTGTAGACTTGAAAGAAGAAATTCTGCCTCCAGCCCTCCTTTGACTTCTGAGAGGTAAAAATCCAAAATGACCCAGGACAAGAAAACCAATTTTTTCTGATTGTCCATGTTCAGGATTTAACGATTGTTCCACAAATATTCATTGAGTTCCAGTTACACGTATTGCATTGTTAGGTGCCGGGGAACACAGGGGTGAACAGATGGGGGTGGACTGTGGTGTAGCAGGATGAGCACTGGGCATTGGGCTGAAAGTCCTGGCTTGATCACTGAATTGTACACTTCAATGGGTGACTCTTACAGCATATAAATTATGCCTTATTAAAGCTGCTGAAAACAAAAGTCCTGAGTCAGATCATTACCAGCTGTGTAGCCTTGAGTAAATCAGCTATTTCCTTCTGGAGCCTCAATTGTTTTTCTGCAAGAATCCTACCCCGCCCTCAACAATGAAACCTGCCTTCCACCAACCTCCCAGCTGGTCATGAGGACCCACTGTAAAACAAAATAATGTACGTGAAATTACTCTGTGAACTGGAAAGAACTATGCAAACGGGAGGCTTCATCACTACTACTTTCCACTCTGATCAACGTAGATGCTCAGAGGAGGGAGACTTGAGTGAGCTAGAGAGGCCAGCAGGGTTCTTGGAGGAAGTGAGTTGGAGTGAGAACTGAAGGATTATTGGGATTTGGATGAGGAGGAGGAAGAGGAAGAAGGAGGAACTGCAGTAAGAGGCACAGCTGGAGTAAAGCTATGACAGCAGGAAGGCAGGCTATGTCTCTGGGGCAGTGACAAGTCATGTCCCATTGGACTGGATGCTTTATACAGGACAAGGGGTGCAAGCTGGCAGTCTCTGGACCATATATGGTCCCCAGATGTGTTTTATTTGGCGCACAGTGTTAAACAATTAAAAATTTCTAGAACATTCCACATTTCTAGTTTCTCTTGAAAAATGGGAAGACCTTGTCAATTGCAAGCCTGGCCAAAATGGGCGGGATCTGCCATAGCCCCTACTACTCCCCCAACGCCATGGTCACTGTACTCACTGACATTGTTCCACTGGTCCCTGCAGACAGTTCTGTTTGCAACCCCTGGATTAGGGAAACAGAGGGGAAGGCAGGCTGGGGCCAGGTATATGATGCAAAGCACACCAGCTCTGGGATCAGTAACGCCTGGGTCCAAATCCTGGCTCCATCATCTCCTAGCCTGTGAGCAGCTTCCTGAATCTCAATGCACTTGTTGTTTTACAACACAATACACGAGATACCCCGGGCACCGCACCTGACATAGGTGGTGTTCAAAATGGTACTATTACTGTCTGCTGTTACACTAAGGAGTTTTTACTGAATCTGGCCGAATTTGGGAGCCATGGTGGGTTCTGATGGGAGGTGATGTGGGAAAAGTACAGAAGTGGGAAAAGTGATGTGCAGGGTGGACAACAACAGGAAGGCATGGGGGGCGGGGAAGGGACTAGACAGAAGCAAGACAGAGAAGTTGGTTCTAAAGGCTCTAATGTTCAAGGGCCCCAAGCAAGAGTACAAATGGAGGCCTGCCCATTTTTTGCCATTATGTTTAAAAGCTATAAATTAAGCCAACAAATTGTTAAATAAAATATGTCTATCTACCTGGATGAATATACCCTGTTTCCCCAAAAATAAGACCTAGCAGGACAATCAACTCTAAGGTGTATTTTGGAGCAAAAATTAACATAAGACTTGGTCTTATATTATATAAGCCCCGGTATTATTATATTATATTATATTATATTATATTATATTATATTATATTATACTCGGTCTTATATTAAAATAGGACTGGGTCTTATATTAATTTTTGCTCCAAAAGACACATTAGAGCTGATTGGCTAGGTCGTATTTTTGGGGAAACACGGTGGCTTCATAACAGCCTGGAAGGCCAGGTTGAAATTCCAGCTCCTTATAGCTCTACCCATCAGAACACCATGACACCAGACGAGTGCCTCCCTGTTCCCAGCGTGAGCCTGCCGCCTGACCCCTGCTGTTCTCCCCAGCTCCAAACCCTTGGAGGCCCCAGCTGGCACACCCCAGCTGACTACCCAGTCCCCCATTAGCCACCCTTGGCCCTTGTCATGCCTAGGGGTGTGGACACAGAGTGTAGTCTCTTGGGTGCGAGTTCACAGGCACATGTGCAGGCCTGGAAATGGGTATAGGCAGAAAATTCCCGGGTCCTATCAGGGAAGACTTAATCAAGGAGATACGGGCTCCCAATGTCAAGTCAGCATGGGGAGGTAAAGGGCGTCCTGGGCCCTTGGGGAGGGTGCACAGGGAGAGGGCCTGAGCAGAAGGGGCCCAGGCAGGCACGGCGGGCTCCATACCTTTGGCGAGGGAGATGTTCCTCAGAGCGATGGAGTGCTCCCAGTCCTTGAGGCGCAGGTCCTCTGTGATGGTGTTAAGCATGGCCAGCTCCTGCTTGAGCTGCAGCTCCATGCCCACGTGCATCAGGCGCATGCGCCGTGTGTCCTCACTGGCGTTATTCACCAGCCCCTGCAGGTCCAGCAGCCGCGTGCTGTGGAGGGCCACGTCGTAGGACAGGCTGTAGTTGAGGCCACGCAGGGCACCGCCCACGTCGGCCAACTCCTCGCCCAGGACGACCACCCTGCGCGCCAGCCCGTCGAGCAGGCCTGCATGGCGCCCCAGCAGCAGCTGGCTGCGGTTGCTCTCCACCTGCAGCTGGTAGAGCTCCAGCTGCGCTGCGTCGCTCTGCTGGCCTGTGCGGTCCCGCAGCAGGGCCACCGCCTGCTCGGTCTGCGCCGCCTGCGCCTGCAGCCCCCACAGCGCGCCCTCCAGCCGCTGCACCGCGCCAGCCAGTGCCAGCAGTGAGTCCGACTGGTTCTGCAGGGCATCCTGCACCTTCCACACCTGCTCGGTCAGGTCTGCCTGCAACGGAGCCTGCAGCAGCCTTAGCTGCAGGTCCCGGAAGCTCTCGTTCAGCCGGTTCACATTGCGAGTCAACGCCTTCAGATCATCTGGGGAGCTCCGGGGCCTGGACACTGCAGAGGAGGAGGGGGAGAGATGAGCGCCACTGGGGAGGTCCCTGGGTCCCAAGAGGCCGGCCTAGCCAAAGTGTGGCTTGCAGTAGGTGCTCAATAAACCATAGATGAAGGGAAAGCAGAGGTGGCTGTGTTTGAGTGCCTTAATGGATCCGAAGCGCTGGGATAAGCCAACGGTCCTCAAAATTGTCTGCCCATTAGAATGACCTGGCCAGGTGTACCACCAGCAGAAATTATGATTGAATTGGTCTGGGTGTGACCTGGGCATTTTGGGAATTTTTAGAAGAGCCAGAAATACTTCCAAGATGCAGGCTAGTTTGGGAACCACTGTACTTCTCTAATGATGTATGAGGTTGATTCATATGAAATGTTCACTTATGTGTGTTGAAATGGTCAGATATCCACAGTTTCATGTGGCTCAGCCTACCATACTGTGTGTGGTTATCCTCTCAAGTCCAAGAGGCAGGTACCATTATTGTCCCCTTTCATGGTTAGTTTAGAGCTGTTAAAGTGTGGCCCAGGATAACCCAGCAAGTAAGTCGTGGAGCCAGAGGGCTCATTTGCTCCAGAACCTGGGTGCTTCCCCACAAGTCCACTCCAGAACTGCCTGAAGGAACCATGCCTGCAGCAGACGCAGCCCAGCTCTAAGCAACACTGTCTATTTCCTGGCCTTCTGAGTTCTGAGACCCTTTCCCTCATGCTCACCTGCTGCGAGGAGGGCCCCCCTGGATGGGCGCACACACTTTCATATTGCTATCCTCCCTCCTCTTGCTCCTCCAACCCTTCTTCTGGATCCCCTATTTCCCTCTGCAGGCAAACAACCCATCTCAGTGACTTTCCCGCCTTTCCTCTTGGGGAGGTTCCTTTCCTTGGTAATATGCAGCTATTTCACAAGCAAAGGGGAGATGTGCATCTTAAGCATTAGAATCTGGCATTGAGTGTCTCCTGGAAGCTCGTGGGTTGCACCGACTCAGGTACACTGGGGCTGGAATGCTTAGGGACCCTTGCTGTCTGCTTTCTGTGTGCTGTCCACAGCTATCTCCCTCTCTGCTCCGCACACTAGAGAAATGGCAACCGTAGTGGGGGTGAGGCAGACTGGGAGGTGAGACAGATGTGGCGTAGAGGGAATTCTGTCTTGGAAATCTTGGAATGGATAGAGACAGGCAATCCGATACACAGTTTGTTCAAACAGTTGAGAAAATTCAGATAGAACCGCTCTCTTCCAGAACCTCAAGTTGGGAAGAGGGAAGATTGGTTGTGAGGGTGTTTGTGGCACATGAAGACCAGCTGCCTCAATCCTTCAGCAATGCTTCTGGAACTACAAGCATTTATGGTGGCCCCTCTGGAGGAGATAAATCATTTCAGATTAGATTCAGAGGCTCATTGTGCTAGATGGGGCCTTGGAGCCCCACCTCAACTTCTCCCTCCCCCAGCACTTTATTCTCCAAGAAAATCACACTGCCAAGTGGTCACCCAGCCTCTGATTATACCCATCTCTCCACCTTTAGTTAGTTCTTACTCTGCATTCTGTTCAGTCTGGAAATTTGCCTCCCTGTAGTTTGTCTCCAGTGAGCCTGCCCTCTGGGGACATGGAGAGCAAATGCAATTTTTTTCCACAAGACAGCTCCTCGGAATTTCAAAGACAACTATCATGTCTTTGTTACGTAATAACATTTCTGGTTTAAAATCTTCAGCTCCTACATCTGTTCTCTCATGACTAGGCTCCCCGCCTCCATCCATCCTGGCTGCCCTCTTCTGCACATACGCCTTAAATCTAGATGTGGTTTTCCAAGGAGTGGACAGACTGGGCAAAGTATGGGAGAAGGTTCAGTTCTTTCATTCTGGGCATGAAACTTCTACTAATGTGGCCCAAACTGGGCCCTGTTTAGCTTCATTTGGGCTTTTCAGACTTTTGCCATTGGGTTGGCATCTATGCAGTCTTTGGTGAAAATTTTCCCCAATTTACAGATGAAGAGACTGAGGCCAGGGGAGTGTAAGTGATCTGCCCAGAGACATGCTTCCTGACTCCTGCCTGGTCTAGCACTTCACTCCACTCCTCCACCATTTTGGAAAGTTAACTAAAGAGTTGTCACTACAAGAAAAGGTTCTGGGGAAATAGATCCATGACCCAATTACAACCCCTGTAACCACAGGAACTGTCTGCTTAAGAAATCTTCATAAGCCAGGATTTGATTTTAAAGCCAGTGTGTTTGTCCAGTATTTGACTTAAATTGGTTGATAAGTCCTAGAGACAGGGCAGTTGGAAAACAGAAAGTCCGATATGGTAGTGTCACTCTCTGCTCACGATGTCCCTGGAGTTCAAAGAGATACTGCAGCTTATCAGAAATAATGAGGACACTCTGAATTTTGTCAATTCTCATTTTAAAATTGGGATCGTGAGCGACTAAGAGAAAACAGTGCAACCAACTTGATTTAAGTCACAAGACTGACGTAAGGCTCCATTTGCCCAGGCCTGCCAGAGGTGACATCATGAAGAGGCAATTTCCCTACTCCCACTCTCTTCCAGTTCCCACCAGTCCCTCCTTTCCTCTTCAGGTGGTCCTCAGACCTGACTGGTGCCCTGTGACTTTGGGGGCCCCTGGCCTTGCCTATCGGCCCCTTCCTCTCAGAACCTACCAGCTCTAGGACCCTACCTCTCTGTCCAGGAAACTGAACTGAAACATGCCCATTGGGTGATGGCTGACAATCAGCGACCCCTCCCCAGAAAGTTCATTTGGGTCTTTTATTATCGTTCATTCCACAACCAATGTAAATATGAATCCAAATAAAAGAAAAAAAATCTTCCACAATCCCACAACCTCCAACAAAGCACACTGGTTTTCTTCTTGTTTTCATTTTCTAGCTCCATCCATATGCATTACCCCATCTTTAAAATTTGATTTCTGGTTTTTGTTTTTTAACCTAATATGATTATTTCGTAAACATTTTCCCATCCTCTTCTCTGTCATTTACAATTATGATTTTGATGGCCACATGAGTCCATCTAGAGGATGTGTTGTAATTTATCCATTCTCTTACTGTTGAATTTTTTTTTTTCAGTCATGGAAAAGAAATACAGAAAGGTCTCTCCTTCTTTTGAAATCTTTCCTAACAATAAATTCCCAGAAGTTGGATTAGTAGATCAAAAGGTATAGACATTTTTATGACTCAAAAATTCCAGCCAAATCACTTCCCAAAAAGTTCTACTTACATGATAGAAGTTACATGTACATTACAGATTTTGAAATGTGCCAGTTTCGGTGAAACCTCAGTGCACTGAGTATTAAATTTTCATATTGTTAATTTCACAGATATAAAATGGTTATTTTTTGTTAGCATATTTGCATTTGGGAAGTGGCCTTTTCAAGGCAATGCATTAGCTCAAAGGAATGATACAGACATTTCAGTTACCCAGGTTAATCAGAACAGAAATTATTTGGAGGGGTAATACTCTTTGGGCATCAAATCACGCTGTAAAAGCCCACAGCAGCCTCCCTTTTCTGGGATCATTTACCCACCCCAGAAATGAATTAGCTCCTTCCAACAGTCACAGTGTGTTCTCAGCCCACACCACCACCACCACCCACCCTCTTCCCCCATTTAATTCCTTCCAGATGTTTGCTGTTCTCAACAAGGAACAATTCTTTTTTGAGTGTGACTCTCTTAATTCATGTTTATGCAAACAGCTCATTTATCTCTCTGCCTGGTGTATTTACTTTTAATGTGCTTTAATTATTCTTCAACTTTTATACTTTCACAAAGGGGAAAATAAATCATAGACTAACAATACTAACTGGCATTTCCTAAGTCCTTCCTATGTGCCAGGCACTGTCCTAAGTGCTTTCCGTATTAATACACTTAATCCCATAACAACCCTATGAGGTAAGTATTATTCTTATTATCCTGATATTCCAAATGAGGAAACTGAGGCACACAGAGGGTAAGTCATTCACAAGGACACACAGCCAGTAGGTGGAGGAGACGGACTCGGCCTGGCTGGTTTGGTTCTGGAGCTCCGGGTACTTAACCACTTTGGGATACTGCTGAAAGGGTGGAAGGCACAGAACAAACTTTTTAGGAGATACACAAATATGGGATGCACTATAAAGGTAGTAAGTTCCTCATCATAAACTTAGGCTGGAGTCAGACTGCTTGGCAGGAATAATGTAGAGACTCAAATGTAGATTCTGGTTCAGTATTAATTGCGGACTACTAATTAACGTGTTAATGTACGATTTGCAATAATATATGAGTAATGCGTTAATGTTGGCCTCAGGCTACCCCCTGGGCTAGGTGGCTTGCACATACAAATCTCCTGCAGCCTTTTCATCTATATGGCATTGCCTTCCCACTTACACCTCGGTCCCAAGTTGGCTCCGTGTTCCATAACTGACCTCAACGTTCATGAAAAATATAATTGCGTGCTGGTTAAGTCAGGGTGCTCCAGAGGTGACTGAACAGAGCGGCTGTTTTTCCCAAACATGGGGCATGATGACAATGCCAGCACCGGTCAGGAGGAAGAAAGCTAAGCTTTCTGTTTGATGTCTAGTGAAACCCTTTATCTTTGTATGCACGTTCCTGTCTATTGCCTCACTTAATTTTCAACAAAACTAATGTTGGGAGGTAGGCAGGGCAAGTACATATTCATAATCTCATTTAAGGATGAAAAAAGGAGGCTCAGAGAAGTCAAGAGATTGCTGGAAGTACAAAATAAGGGTCAATTGGGGTCATCTGTCCCTTAATCCAGTACTCAGTCCTCTAACCCTGCTGCTGGATTATTGTCAGTCACATGCTGAACTCCAAAATCTATATGGGGAAGCAGGGCAGAAAATGACATGTCTTAAGCACCTACTGTATGCCAGACTCAGTCCTGGTCTCTTACTAGAAGTTGCTTCGTTGACTCTTCCTAACAACCGTGTGAAGTAGGGATTATTACATCCATTTTTAGATAAAGCAGCTCAAGTCGTTGGTAGAGCACGAGAACAGGCTCTGGCACATCAGTGAGCACAAACCTGGAGGATACATGCAGTACATGCTGACTGCTGGCCTCCTGACAGCCACAATATCCATATTCAGACAGTCTGGCACAACCTCAGAGGATAAAAACCCCACCACTATGTTTATCCCTCTCCCCAGAGGTGTGGCTCTATCCTCTGTGTTCCTGGCACAAGCGTTCTCTTTGGTGGTCCAAGCAGACAGAGTCTCTGATAATTCACTGTTGATTACTGTGAAAATGGGATCCAAGAGGAATTACAAATCAAAAGTCTCCTATTGCGGAGACTGTCCCCAGGATTCCCATTTCAGAGGCTAGAGTTTCTGAAACCATTACTGGCAATGTCAGGAAACCCAGCATTTCGATGGCGTGCATAAACCTGATAAGGAAGAGACTAATTCTTTGTGACTTTGCAAGTGGAATTAGGGACTTGTTATTTGGACTAACATAAGGCTCAATGCAAAATTCTGAACCCTGGTAGGTGGTCAATAAATAGTTGTTAAGTGAACACGTGAGTGATTGAAAGTGAAGAACATTATGAGGCACAGAAGTGCCCGCATCTCTTCTTAGAAACAGAAGAGCTTGAACTAGTGGTGATGGACAGGTCAGCCCTTGGTCCTGCCTCACCCACTCTCAGCCCACCTTTAACTCCAGACAGGGTTACAATGACCAACTTTGGGTGGGTGTCACCCAGCAGGACCTCACTTTATCTACACCTCTGATCTTTAGCTTTCTACCCCCAGGCTACTGTGACTTCTCAGAATCAGGAGACCCACTGGACCTCATGTATGTGTGGCCTTGAGCTTTGGGGAAGCCCCGATCTATGCGGACAGGAGCTGGTAGATAAATATTTTGCACAGACAGACAATTCTGCAGTTCTTACTACATAGCCCTTTATATAAGGGGCTTGAGCATCCTCAGATTTGGGGATCTGCAGGAGCCCTGGAACCAATCCCCCACAAATACCAAGGACCGACTGTCCAATTTAGTCTATGAGTAAAATCCCACCTTTCCTATCAAGAAATTTATCATTTACTTAGAAAACTACGCAACCCAAGGAACCTGTTTTAAAACTCCTCTGTTCTAATGTATATCAACAATGTCCATTGGGAAAAGAAAACGCCAAACCCAACACTAAGATTATCTGAAGAAGTTGGACATAATTATTGTGATTTGTGAACATTCTTCAGTAGGCTGAGGGGATGGCTTCTGCTTGTATTTGTGTCAGATGCCTCTGTCAGTGGTGTGGAGAATGAACTGGAAAGGACAGGAACTAGAGCTGGGGAATGGGGTAGGAAGCTGTGGTCCCGATGACAGAGGAGGGCCTTGAAGCGAGGCCATGCTTGTTAGGGTGCAGAGGAGCGACACCCACAGACGTAAGAAATAACACTGTCAGGGCTCAGCGGCCTCCTGGGATTGGAGGTTGAAGAAGAGGAAAGCTTTAGTAGTGTTGAAAGACATGGTGTCTGGTGAAATGAAATCCTCAGCGCAGTGGAATCAATTATGCTGTGGATGGTCAACAGCAGGTGCAAAGCTGGCAAGAGTAATGTTGTAGATGACAACGTCAGATTTCAAAATTATCTTAATCAATGTGAAATCTCAGCTGAAGGTAAGAGGGTTACATATAAAACGGACTAGTGCGGTATTTTGCATTTACAATCGAAACTCTGAAAGAGATCCCTGAATTCCACATCAGTTAGCTCATATTTGTCACATTCCTACCTATTCCATATGACTCACACCATTTAATCCTCACAACGACCTGTGAAGTAGGCATTATTATCCCTGTTTTAAAGAAGGGGGAGGTAAATCTCAGAGGAATGAATTAAAATTTTGAAGGTCTTATAGCAAGGAAGGGACAAAACCAGAATTGGGAGCAGATGTTCTGAGGCCGACTCCAGAGTCTCTCCACCAGACTCCCCCCTCTTGGCTTCCCATCGTGGTGGTGGATTGGGGGGGGGGGGGGGGAAGCAAACGTGCACCATGAAAACAAAGTGGTATGATGTTATAATCAGGCATTGTAAGTAAGAGGACGGCTGGTAGTTATTCTAAGATTGCATCTGAAATCACCCTGCCAAGCTTCAATGGGCCATCCAGGGAGAGACAGGCCTAAAACACATTGTACATGTAAATATTTGTTGTTGTTATTTTTATTTCTTCTTCTCCTTCCCCTTCTCCTTCTTCTTCCTCTTCCTCTTTTCTTCTTCTTCTTCTTTAAACTTGTTATTCTCTTCTGGGGGGGGGGATTTTTTCAAAAACACAAATAAGTGGTGTATTAATTTGCTCAGGTTGTCATAACAAAATACCACAGACTGGGTGGCTTAACCAATAGATATTTGTTTTCTCAGTTCTGGAGGCTGGAAGTCTGAGATCAAGGTGTCAGCAGGTTTGATTTCTCCTGAGGCCTCGCTCTGTAGCTTGTAGGTGACAGTGTTTGCCCTGTGTCTTCACATGGCCTTCCCTCTGTGTGTGTCTGTGTCCTAATCTCCTTTTTTTATAAGGACACCAGTCTCATTGGATTAGGGCCCAACCTAGTGACCTCATTTAACTTTAATTACCTCTTTAAAGACCATATCTCTAGAGTCACTTTCTAGGGCACTGGGGGTCAGGACTTTAACATAGGAATTTTGAGGAGGACATAATTTAACCCATAACAAGTGGTTAGTGAGGGTCTTTACTGGGGGTGAAGTAGGAAGAAGTTGGGATAGGCAGTAAAGGTGGGTGCTGATTTCCAAACCTTAGTTACATCCTTAAGATACTGACCCGACAGACAGAGGAGCCTAGAACGTGGCCGGTCTGAGTGGGGCCAAGCTGCCCGAAGCGCTGAGGATGAAGTGTTTCTTCAAGTCATTACTGCCAGTGGGTAATGCACTCCTGGGATCTGACAATCCTGTTTAGCAACAAAAATCTAGTGGGGAATCTTCTCTATACTTCAGTGGGATTTGTTGGTCTTTTATTGCAGTTATTTCCAGACAGTGGCCCTCATAGCCATACTAGTTGAATCTAGTTATAAAGAAATAAAAATCTCTCCTGATAAATTTAGGCCCTGTTCTCAAAGCACACATGAAAAGCAGAGTCCCATTTAGAGAAAGGTGACTTGCCCCATGGTACACGCTCACTGACTTTCCTAGGCATGCTTCAGTGGCATTTAAGCCGAAGTCCCCATTGATATACAATATAATAAAGCGTCCAACCTGTAATAAAGCAGTGCATTAGGAAAGGAGATGTAAATATTGCTATTGTAAAGCCCAGAGTTGATCTTATCTCCAGCACTTTCATTCTACTTGAAAAGTAAAGAAAAAAGAAAAACCCTAACTTGCTGGATTTCACTTAATGCATGGCCCTTCTTTATAAATGTGGTGCCCACCCATCAATAGAAACTCCTTTCTAGAATTTCATTTCAACACTGATTTAGCAAATCGACAATTTACATATTATTTGTTCATTTAATTATAGTTGGTACTCAATACTATATTTGATTCAGGCATCCAATGTAGTGATTTACACATTTAAAAAATACAAATAAATGTTTGAATGTTATTAAGACAAGACATGAGATAGTTTCAATGCTTATTGCAGAAATATCCTGTTTATGGAATAATTGGGTCATGAATAATTAATTCATTTATTCAGCACTTACTGATTGCTAGGCACTGCACTGGCCAGTTTGCTGTATATGGAATATCTGATTCAGAACATATCTTTTCATTTTTATAGCAGTCCTCAGAGGTAGATGTTGTGGAGAAACTTAGGGTTTTTTATTTACAGGTAAGGCGCCCACATCAATGTAAAAATTAAATGTATGTGATGGAACAGGTACGTTTTGTACTCGACCACCTCAAATACCATGCCCTTTCTCCCTGCGTCACCAAAGGCTGGGCCCATGGTTGGACATGAGGGAGATTAATCGTGTGGACCCTAAAGAGATAGTCCAGTACAAGCCTCTGTGTCAGAGCTGGGGTCTCTGCCCACAAGTTGTGGACAATCTCTTCTCTGGTATTATGGTTTCAACCTCCAAGTGGCCTTTTCCACGTCCCTCAGTGGGACCCCTTATCTCTGCCCTTCCAGCCCATAAAGGTGCACTGTGGGTCTCAGCAGGAATCAGACAAGAAAGTGGCAACAGTGGGCCTAAAAGTTACCTTGACGACCATTTGGTTGCCCTTCCCTATTTCCCAGGTGAGAAAACAGAATCCTAGACAGAAGAACCCTCTTGCTCCAGGTCACACAGCTAGACACAGGTGTAGATGGGATGACTAATCCAATGGTCCATTCATTAAACTGATGGACGAAGAGAGAAAACTCAAATTAATGGGTGTCTACTCGATGCCAGACAGAGGACTGGTTGCTGTCATGTATATTATCTCATGATCCTCACAGATCATTGTTCATATCACCAGTTTTACACATGAGATATATTCTGTAATAATATACAGAAAATAATTTTATATATCTATATCTATATATCTATAGCTATATATATGATTACTTTGCTTTGACACCTTAAGAAACCTTTCTGGCTGGGGAGAAACTGCCCCTTCCTAGGCTGGCCAATTCTCAGAAACAGCAGAAAGCCCAGCTGGGAGTATGACTTTGATCCCCACTCCAGAGCCACACTTCCTCTCTCTGGCCTGAGAGGCAACATTCCTCTGCCGAAATATCCCCAGGGCCAGGTATCAGGCAACTAGAGCCCACCTCTGTAGCCCAAAGTCCACCAAAAGAATTCAAACTAGCCAGTCCTAAGTTGTTTCCCCCACCCTGCCTTGCTTTTCTCACACATACCCCAGTAAAGGCCATGGCCTAAGCGCTCCCCTCACTCCTCTCTTCTGCCTCCTGACCACCCTGGTGCTTCTTCCTGTGGCCCTGCCTGGGGTGCCATGCATCCTGTCTCTAGGACCTGTGAGAACAATCAACTTTGTTTTCCTGAGCCTCTCCTCTGTCTCCTCTGCGACCACATCTGACTATTTCATGGGAGAATACCAAACATGTTCACGTGTCCAGTTTTACAGACGAGGCTTAGCAAGACTGAGCGGCTCGTTCAAGACAACACTGCTCGTGAACGGCCAGTCCAGATGTAAAGCCCAGACCGTCTGCTCTACCCTACTGCACAGTCCATCCTTCTCAGGCTAGCAGGAGCCTACTTGTATCTCTCCAGTCTGCCTCCCAGCACAGTCACATGAGGCCACAATCTGATATCAGTGAGGGTGGCAAGGCTGTGTCTCTGTTTCTATCTTTCTGGACAATTTGTTCCGTAAGTGCTTGTTTTCAAACAGCTCAGTATCAGTCCCCCAGGGCTTCTACCCGGCTTTGGGTTGTAGTGCTGTGAGCTCTCCCCATGGCCAATTTTCTCAGATTCATCTCTCTTTACTGGTCGAGCCTGTCATAAAGTATTTTAAGAAGGTTGGAAATTATTCTCACTAATAAGCATGTAAGGAATCTGAGCCAAACTTGCCAGGAATCGAGACATTTATTGGGTTTCCTCTTTCAGAACGTGGGGTTTGCAGCCCATGTGTCAAATCTCTCACATTGCTGTTTTTCAAAAAGCAGACTCATGGTACCATAAGATCATAGATGTTTACAGCCAAGATTGACCTTCAGAATCATTTACTTCTTATTTTCAAATGAGGAAATGCAGGCTGAGAAAAGTGACGTGAAACGCCCAGGTCATCTAGGTAGTTGGTGGCAAAACCAGAGCTAGTACCCATATTTCTTGAAACCCAGTTCAGGTCTCTTTCTACTATACCACACTGCTGTCCAGGAAAGCAGAATTACATATCCGTCCATCTATCCATCCATCCAACCATCCATCCACCCATGTGAATCATCATTGACAATAATGCAAAAAGCATTTCCATCCAAAGAGGCACAGTTTTTCCAGTTAAAAACATTTACACTAAGAGTGAGAGTTACTTTAAAATATTAATTGGTCCTCAGAGTATCTTGCATTATTAGGTTGGCTATCTGTAGTATTGCAAAAGTATTCAGTATTGCAAAAGAGTCATATGAAATTACGTCAGTGACAATCATCAATCACAATGTGATGTTATGTGGTTTCAGAGCCTTTTCTACAAAAGGGAAAAATTTTAATAACAACTTTTAACATATCGTAATAAAAAAAACACCACGTGCATCTCATGTTTCCAATTTTTCCAAAATTGACAGTGTTGTATGAAGTGCAGATAATGTAAAGGAAGTAGATTTTAGAATTTCATAGACTCTGAGAATTGAATGGGTTCTTAGATATAAATTAGAAAAGAAGGATATAAATCTTAGATATAAATTAGAATTGAACTTAGAATCCAAAAGCCAGGGTTCAAGTCCTGCCACCACTTCACTTGCTCCTCTTGTCTCTTGAACAAGGAAATTCGTCATTCTGAGTCTCTCCCTTTTCATCTAAAAATAGAATTAACAACAGCTACGTTGGGGAGTATTGTGAAGACTAAAGGAAAGAGTAATTGAGCACTTACTGTGGGCCAGGCACTGTGTTAGGTGTTTTACGCAGATGTTACCTCATTTGAGGAAATGAAACATGTGGGAAGAAAACCCCATATACTGGGGGTGCCAAAAAAATGTATACACATGACTTGTATTCATCTTTCAACTTTAATACAGTTTTTCCCTTCTTAAAATGTGTACACATTTTTTGGCACCCTCTGTATATTGTAAAGCCCTGTTCCCATTTGTACAGAAGTACACCCTCTGCTCTCGATAACTTACCCTTTCTTCAGTATCCGATTTGTAGACATTGATATTCGTTATGGAACATCAAAGTTGTATAGAGTTTTACATTTTACAAAGCACCATTATGTACATTACCTAATTTTCTACTCAGGACCAGCATTTCATCCCCACTTATATAAACTAAATTACTGGGGCGGGGGGGTGGGGTGAGAAGAAACTATTTTTCCACCACTAGCTAGTGAAAGCCAAGGTTTGGGGTTCAGACTTATAATTCTAAAATTCATCTTTCTTATGTCTCTGACTTTCCAACAACCTGAACACACAGCTCTTCACCCCCAGTAGCCCCCAGTACTGCTCACCCTAGGACCTGGTAATTATTTGGTCTTTTCCAAAGAGATCCAGAATGCTGACTCCCCTCTTTTCAACCACTGCGGCCAAGCTTGTCAGCTCTCTCACCGTAAAGAGACCTACTCACTGTCCTCAATGAGCAGATTGATCCTGGAACTTGATTGACGGCCTCCAGTAGATCACCTCTGGCTATGCCTGAATCACTGTTGCACCTGGATTCAGCTCAGCTGCCAAATGCCCCAGGCCTCTGGGGAGTTTTCTCACTTCCATACTAATCAACGACTAACCCTGGGCAGCTGCAGCCACCTCCTTCCCTTGCTTTACCTCTTGGATCACATAGTACTGCTGGGAATTGTGGTGACTTGGCCTATTCTTGCATTGTTTGAATACAATTGGACATGAACTACTGGAGTGGGTTGGTGGGCTGGGAAAAAAATCTCCTTAGCTGCTCTTCAAAACCTCTTCATGCTCCTTACTGCGGAAGCCTGCTTTATCCCTCTCATTCTTAGAAGTAACTCTCTGTACTCATGATACCAAGAATATGAACGTCCTCTAGGAGGAACTCGGTGTCCTCTGCACCTCGCATCTCTCTGCATCCACATTGTTTCTTCCAGCATCAGAGTGAGAAGCATGACTTTCCCTTCTCAAGGTGACCTGCAGCCTCTGCATTCCATGCCACCCCCTGCCAGCTACCCACAGGAAGGCTCCCCACAGGTGGGAGATGTGCAGGGCCTGTGATTGCTTCAAGGACTATGTGGGAGGGAGGGTGTTAAGAGTCACCGCCTAAAAAGTAAGGATTCCCCAGAAGATAGTCATTTAAACATTTGAAGACAGATTCCTTTTCCTCAAGGTTTCAAATCCCTTCACTATCCAAATTGTTGTTCTTTGAATGTGTCTCAGCGTATCTGCCTCCAGTGGTAAATGTGTCATTTGTTCTCCAATTGAGGAAAGTTAATTATGGACTACATATGTACTTATAATTGCATGATACCAACGTTAAATTTCCTGAATTTAATAGCTGTAAGTGGTGATATAAGAGAATTTCCTTGTTCTTGAAAATACATACTAAAGTATTTATGGGTGAAGTTTGCAATGGCCTCTCACATGGTTCCCTAACAATAAAGATCGTAATAATAATGGGAGTGTGGAAGAGAGACAGAGGAAGGGGGTGGGGCATGCAGCAAAATGTTAACAATTGATGGACCAAGATGAAGGGTATATGGGTGCTCATTATACAATATTTCCAACATCTCTATAGGTTTAAAATGTTTTAAAAATAAAGAAATTGAAAATTATAATAAAAAAAGATCAACGTTGAGGAGTTGTGGAGTTGTCTAATCTGCGTGGAGCCAAACAGGACTATCACCTCCCCTATTCTACATACTACACCTCTATTAATATAACTTTGATTGCAATAGCTTTTGGTGGGCAGTCGTATCACACAATCATCCATACTGCCAACCTCAAACCCTGAACCTTGCTTTAAAATTGCTGTCAAGCACACCTTCCCTGTGCTGTAGCAGAGGACCTCAGGCACATCCATATCAGATTCTCAGGCCTGGGCTCTCTCTCTAGGTTTCAGGCTCATTTTCAATTCTGGTTCTTCATTCTTTTGAATGGAATGCAGATCTCAATTACGTCAACGTGCTATCTGGGATTGAACTACATTCAACAAAATTTATTCAGGACACACAATGTGGAAAGCAACAGATCAGGTACGAAGAAATCAGCAATAACTAAAAAAGATGTAATTGTTGATTATAGACTTCTGGACGGTAAGAACTAGGTCTTCCACTTCGTTGGATACCCCATAATAAGTACCCCATGGTAGTAAGCGTGTAGTAGATGCTTAATAAATATCTGATTGGGCCTCGCATAGGTAGTAAGCAGGCAAAAGGCTTAAAGAGCCAGTTCCCTTAAAAGATGGTATAATTAATAACCAAATGTATGAAAACCCTTATGAGATCATTAGCTATCAAAGAAATGCAAAATGAAACAAAATGAAATCTCTCAAAATTACAGAGCAAGTGCTACATCATGCTGGCAAGACTATGGTGAAAACTAGTGTGTTTATACATTGCTGATGACAGTGTAAAATACTTTTGAAAAGCAATTTGGCAAAATGTATCCAGAGCCATGAAAATGTTCACATCCTCTGCTCAATAATCTTACCCCTGGGAAGTAATTCTATGGAAATAATCCAAAAAAAAGGGAAATGCTATAGCACAAAGAAATTCATTGCTTTTACTTTTCATAGCTGTGAAAAACTGGAGCATCATGAATGAAAAATTCAAGAGTAATTAGATCATGGTACATCAACCAGATAGACTTGGATGAAACCCTAAAAATGACAGCTATGAGGTCTATTATATGACAATGTGGCAAATGCAGATGCTATAATATTAAGCAAACACACACAAATATAAGGGTTACAAGACAACTGGGATTATTGAAAATAATTAATTTTTTTAGAACCATGAAATTATGAGTGATTTTATTCCATTTCCTGATGGTATTGTTATGTGTGAGCAACATAAAGAATTTCAAATAATCATCTATTGAATGAAGGAAGAAAGGATAACGTTATGGCCTGAGTTGTGTTCCCCCAAAATTTCATATGTTGAAATCCTGACTCCTAGTTCCTGAGAATGTTAACTGTATTTGGAGATAAGGTCTTTAAAGAGGTGATTACGTTAAAATGAGGCTGTTAGGGTGGGCCCTAAGCCAATCTGACCGGTGTCCTTATAAGAAGAGGAAAAGACACCAGGCACCAGCGTGAGCAGAGAAACAACCTCATCAACAGTCATAAGTGGGTGGCCGTCCACACGCCAAGGAGAAAGACCTCAGGAGAAACCAACCCTGCCAGCACCTTGATCTTGGACTTCCAGTCTCTAGAACTGTAAGAAACATAAATTTCTATTATTTAAGCAACTCAGTCTGTGGTATCTTACTATGGCAGCCTGAGAAAACTAATACAGAACATAAACAATCAACCCAGCCAGGTCAGGCTAATGGCCATATCCCAGGATCTGATAACCAGAAGATTGGGTGTGGTGGACTGAGCATTATTGACACCCCCAAGTGTACCCAGGAAGACAGAGAATCGAATGAGTTCCCTTTTGCCATCTTCAGTCCATTGAGTGGCATGTCAGGCAGTGGTTCTAAAACTTCCTGCAAATCAGAAGCACCTGAGTATGGCTGAGGTTACAGCCTGGAGATTCTAGTTCAGGAAATAACAACCCTGTCCCAGTTCTGTTTTGGTGCCATAGTTGTGCTCCAAGCTGTAGGATGATTACAGTTCATTATAATGGTTGTTGGTTCTGTTCTCAATTCTCCTTTAACCTCTTCTATCTCTCTTAGCAACGAGCGGTCCCAGGTGGTCAGATGTCCTGATGGACCTTCAAGTGCAAGCTGGCATAAACATCCAAAAGGCAAGCAATCCCACTTCTGGGTATGTACCCAAGACAATACCCAGGGATTCGAATAGATACTTGCACACCCATCTTCATAGCAGCATTGTTTACAACAGGCAAAAGGTGGTTGCAACCCAAGTGTCCATTAATGCATGGATGGATAAACAGAAAGTGGTACAAACAGAAAGGAATATTATTCAGACTTAAAAAGAAAGGAAATCCTGTCACATGGGTGAAACTTGAAGTCATTAGTTATGGTAAGTGAAAGAAGCTGTCACAAAAAGACAAATACTGTCTGACTCCACTTATATGAGGTTCCTAGAGTAGTCAAATTCATAGAGACAGGAAGCTGAATAGTGGCTGCCAGGGGTTGCAGGGAGGGGAGAATGGAGAGTCCGTGTTTAAAGGGGACAGAGTTCCAGTTTGGGAAGATGAAAAGGTCTGGAGATGGATGGTGGTGAAGCCTGCACAACCGTATGAATGTACTTAATGCCACTGAACTGTACACAAATGGTTATGACGGTAAGTTTTATGTTATGTCTATTTTACCATAATCAAAAACATCTCTAAAGGGCAACTAAAAAGAGGAGCTGAGATGGGGTGGAGCAGGAAGATAGCTGGGTCTGGGGACTGAACCCCTGGGGTGAGGGTGGGATTTATGGGAGAGTCTGACTGGGTCCAAGCAAGTGCTCCAGGCAAGCATGACTCAGGCTCTGCCCAGTCCCACCCAAGGCCAGATGATGAATGGGCCTACTGGGAGCCACTCAATGCAGTCCCAGCTCAGCTTTCACAACTGAAGTTTCAGAGCCTGGCCTGAAGCCTGTGGGCTATAATCTTCTTTCCCATCCCCCATCTCCTCTGCCATCAAATATAAAGGTGGAAGAGCCTGGGACTGGCCCAGGTCTTTTGGGCAGTCAGGACTGCCAGCCAGCCTTTCAGCCCACTTGGAGGAAGAATGCAGCCTGGGGCCCATGGGCTGGGGGGCTGTGTGCCTGGGGTCTTGAGTGCTCTTCAAACTGCCCATTCCTCTGGGGTTTGGTGGGTAATGTTCCCAAGTCCCTCTCCAAGGAGGAAAAACAAACAGCTGAGAGCAGGCGGCTCCAGCTGTGGGACACTTTCCAAGACTGAGAGGGGAAAAAAATTATTCCAGCCCCCAACGCCTAGTTAAATCGAAAGCAGTGGCTGCAGAAAGCAATGGCAACTTCTCCATAACCTTCAGTTTTATCAAGAAAATTTAAAAATCCGTCCTTGAGAGTTCATGGGTTTTACTTTGTAATTTGCAATGCAGCATTACAGCCCTTTTTGTAGATCTGTTTGTATAATAGGTACTGTACCAGCAGACATCACAAAACCCCACATGGCCAGGCTGAGTGATCCAACACAAATGGGTGGAACAGAGTATTGACTTGGAACCAGCCTTCTTTGTGAAAGATCACTGCCCTTGTCCCTCACGACCAGGTGCCTCAGTTTCCCTAGCTACTTGTTGCCCAGAGGCCATGTGGTATGGTGGACAGAACAGTGAACCTGGGCAGCCCCAAGCCGCAGGCCCATTTTGATCGCATGTACGCAGAGCCTTCCTGCCTGGCCTAGAGCTGTAGTTCGCAACTGATCTGCTCTCCCTCGTGGGGCTGGGTGAAAACCATGAGTGGGCCGTGGGGTTTCGTGGGATGAGCTCTGGACTCAGAAACCGGAGTCTAAGCCCAGCTCAGGGCCACTTAAATTGAATGAACAACTATCTATTCCCCTGTGAGAACTATTGGTCTCACTAGGCCTTGATCTTCTCATCTGTATACGGGATGATGGCATCTACCTCACAGCATGGTGTGAGGGCAAAGTGGGACATACAATACTTCTGTGACGGTATGGTGGCACTGGTGGTGAGGATGGCAGCTGCCCTGCGGGAAGGTGGGGGCTCTTGGGCACTACAAATGGGGCAGCTCAGGAATCAGTCCATGGCAGAACTGTGATAACTCAGAATGTAAGAAAGGCAAGAAGAATGCAGATTAGCAGGAATACATAGCTCACCCCCAACTGGCCTCCTTCTGCATTGATCACATCCCACTAAAAGAGCTTTTCCCTGTGAAAACTTTGCTCATGGTGATGGGAAAACCCCCTACCTGACAGTGTTTCAGGTCTGCGCCCTCCCCTACAGGTGGCCTGCGTGAGGACAGGGTGGTAGACATGGGTGTGGCTCCAAAGGGGAGCTGGGGGCTGCAGTGGGTGGGACACTGCCCAGCCACAGGAAACAGGCACACATCAGGAAGCACTGGAGCTGGTTGGGCCGACGGGACTGCCATGCGTGAACCAGCAGGCTGGTCCTAGGCAGGTATGAGGGCACCAACAGGGCCCCGAGCAGAGAACCCAGAAGGCACAGGAAATATGTTCAACTTGTTGGCTCCTCATGGTGAAACCTGAGCTGAGAGCAATGCTACCCACTGGCTGCCTCTGCCCTGAGTCCTTGTAACAGGGGGAGGGCCAGAGCCACCAAAGAGGGGAGGGCTTAGCGCACCACCACTGCCAACTGGAGGCCAACCCCAGGGTCTAAGGCAATGACACCAACACATTTGTTGCCATTAAATCACCCACATCTGAGCCTTGACAAGAGCCAGACCTTGGAGGTGCCAGGAACACATCTGCCTACCCAGAACCTAGTCCAGGCCCTGCCTGATGAGAACCTCACCCCTTCCCACCTCCTGTGCAGTCCTGTGCCACAAGGGGCCTTATGCCCATGCTTGGGGGACACTCCAGCTTGAACAGCCTAGTTCCATCCTCCCAGGCTCCTTAATACCTACAAACACATTGGAAAGCTCCCATGCAGCCATGCACTGGCCAGCAATGTGATTTGTCCTCAGCAGGATGATTCAGAGGCCCTGGAAGAAAGCTGGGCCTTCAGGGGAGGAAATTCCAGAGTGCCAAGTCCCTGGAGCACAGCCCAGAAGGAGGGGGTCATGGACTCCAGCTGGGATATTCTCTTAGTCCCAAAGACTCTTTGCTATGGGGTAGGATGTGGCCAGATGATGGACTGAGTGGAACCCACTAAAGTATAGGGACAGGGCAGGGGCTGCAGTCCAGGTGGCTAGGTCTCAAGGTGGCACAAGCTGTCTTCCCTCAGCAATGCCCAGGAACCCCAGCGCTGATTTTTACTTGAATATATGTTAAAAGATACTATCTACACATTCATTCAATCGGTCCCATGGAGATCTGTGATAAAGTGCCTTTCTGAATGATCAATTCCATGAAAAAATAGGTTGCTGTTTGTAGACTAAGCAGTTTCCTGTGTAGACCACACCGAGAGTTAGTGTATTATTACATAGACTGTGACTCTATGAGGAATGGTGGCTGCGTAAAGGGTCATTCAAGGGCCATCGCATTGCTCAGAGGATGGCATCAGGATCCCCACTTCACTGATAAGCAAACTGCAGCTCAAACAGGTTCAGTGATTTGCCCAAGTCACAGAATGAAAAATGAGCAGATGGCACTGGAAACCCGCCCATGTAATTCCCAAATCTAGGCTAATGTGGACAATACAAAGGTATTCAAATATGACCTCTGCCCTCGGGGAGGTCAGTTTAGTGGGGAGTCAAATGTAGAAACCACCAGCCTTAGTACAAGAGGAAAGACGTGCTAAATGGATACAAGAGGGGAACACCGAAGGAGCAAGTGCCATGGTCACTTCCTAGGACCTTGAATTGTTTAAAGTTGACGGAACTTCGAGGGCCTGGTCCAGAAACTGTCAATGTGGGGTCCCTGATACAACCTCTAAAGAACCCCAAAGTAGAAGTGGGTTTTCCAGGTAGAACAACTAGTAACCCTTGATCAGTTGCCAAACGATCAGGTCCCAAGGCTCCCAGGGGCAAGGCCTCCTGCTCAAGGTCACACAGCCAGTGGCAGGGCTGGGACCTTGAGCCGAAGGCTGGACCACCAGTGTGGGGTCCTGTTCTCTCTGGTGTAGCTGCTGACTTGCCCACGGCCACACGGTAAGGTGAGAGGCAGAGCCCAATTTAAATGTGAATGTTCTAGAGCTACACTGGTGTACAGGAGCTGGGGACCAAGGAAGCCACGTCCTTCCTCTTTCCCTCGAGGGGAGGGGGGTGTATTATATATACTTAAGAATTTCTGTATATTATGATGTTTTGACATTTTTGAAAACCTTCCCAGCTGGGGAGAGACTGCCCCTCCCTGGGCTAGTCAATTCCTAGAAATAGCAAAGAGCCCAGCCTGAGCATGACTTTAATATGTAAACTAATCAATCCCGAGTCATACCTCCTCCATCTGGACTGTGCATCTCTGGAGGAAAGTTTCCTCGGTCCTAATCGTTCAAGGGCCAGGTACCAGGTACCAGACAACTAGAGACCACCTCGATAGATCAAAGCCCACCAGAATTATTCAAACTAGCCAATCCTAAACTGGTCGCTCTGCCCTGTCTTTCCTTTCCTGTGGAAACCCCAGGAAAGGCTGTGGCCTAAGCGCTCCCCTCTCTCCTGTCCTCTGCCTCCTGACCAGCCTGGTGCTTCCTCCTGTGGCCCTGCCTCCTGTCTCTAGGACCTGCTGGAACAAGGCATTGTGTTTTCCTGAGCCTCTCCTCTGTCTCCTCTTGTGGCAGCTGCTGACTGAGCATATCATGAAAGAATACAAAACAGGCAGGCTTCCTGAGATTCAGCAGAAGAGGAAGCCCACAATGCTTTCTTCCTTTCAATGCTTTTGGCAGGAATGCCTTCAATTGTGTATTTTCATTCTCCGGTATTGCACAGTGTCCCCCTGAATTCATGTCCACCCGGAACCTGTGAATATGGCCTTACTGGGAAAGAGAATCTCTGCAGATATCATCAAGTTAAGTTAAGGTCACACTGGATTAGGGTGGGCCATTTGCAACAACATGGGTGAGACCTGAGGACATAACACTCAGTGCAATGAGCCAGACACAGGAAGACAAACACTGTATGATCTCACTTAGATGTGGAATCTACAAAAGTCCAACTCAGAAAAGCAGAGAGTAGAATCTTGGTTGCCAGGGGCTACAGGGAGGGAGAAGTGGGGAGATGTTGATCAAGGGTACAAAATTGCCGTTATTCCACATGAATACGTTCTGGAGATCTACAGCATGGTGAGCGTGGTTTATAATATAGTCATGCAACACATAACGTTTCAGTCAACCATGGACCACATATACGCTGGTGGTCCCATAAGATTATCATGGAGCTGAAACATTGCTGTTGCCTAGTGACGTCGTACCACTGTAATACAACACATGACTCATGTGTTTGCGGTGATGCTGGCGTAAACAGACCTACTGCGCTGCCAGTCGTATAAAAGTATAGCAGACAGTTACAGTACATGATATTTGATAATGATAATAAATGATTATGTTACTGAGGATGTATTTACTATACTTTTTATTGTTATGTCAGAGTATACTCTTTTTACTTATAAAAAATGTTTGCTGTAAAATACTATGCCCGTTTACACCAGCAGCAGCCTCATACATCTGGTGTTTACCTCATCTCTTGATTGCATCATTTTTCTCTGTGCTTGGTTTAATCTTGTGATGTTTTGTACAGTAAACAAGCTGTGCAGGCTTGTAGTCTGGCAGCAGTAGGCTACACCATACAGCCTAGGTGTGTAGTAGGCTGTACTGTCTAGGTTTGTGTACGTGCCCTCTATGATGTTCACACAATGACAAAATCACCTACCGACACATTTCTCAGAAACGTATCCGTGTTGCTAAGAGCGTGTGACTGTACTGCACTATATGCTTGAAATTTGCTAAGATAGTAGATCGTAAGTGATCTCACCATACACACAACAAAATAGTAACTATGTGAAGTGATGTTAATTAGCTTGATTATGGTGATCATTTTATAATATATACATACATCAAAACATCACATTGTATACCATAAACACTGGGGGTGCCAAAAAAATGGATACAAGTGGACACTTTGGTCAGCGTTGCTCAAGCAGTAGTTTGCCATAATCAGAAGTGTCTGGACACTGATGGTAACTACTTTGAGCACCTCTTGTAATTGCATAAGTCAAATGTGACTTGTATTCATCTTTTGCTATCGGTATATATTGTGTATTGCAATTTTAATGCAGTTTTTTTCTTTCTTAAAATGTACATACTTTTTTTGGGGGGCACTCTGTATATAATTTTTATTTGTCAATTTTACCTCAGTAAAGCTGAGGGGAGAAAGCTAAAAGAAAAAAGAAAAAACAGTTTAAAGGGAAACTTGGAGTATTTGACTTTACTCCCTTTTTTCCCAAATAATGACTTTACTCCCAAAGAAGGTAGAAATTATTTTAAAAAAAATAAAAATTAGCAGAGCAGTGAGCTTCGAGAACGAAGGTTGGCATCGGAAAGCAAGTGTCTGGGTCTGGGTGACAGGTGGGACCCATGAAGAGAGTGCACAGGAAGACAGAACTTCCCAGGGGATCGGGAGCTTAGGGGATTCGCAACCTTGAATACAAGTTCCCATTGGACCACGGAGGCTTGGGAAACCCTGAACAGGACATGTCCCCTCCCTGGGAACTCGGTCTCATTTACAAGGTTGAAGCCTGGACGAATCCTTCCTAGCTCTGATTTTATTTATCATTCAGCCTCTCCCTTGTTGGGGGCCCTTGGGGCTCTTGCCCAGCTTCTCCTTGTCTGTGGCAGGCATGTCCTGCAGTCCCTGCCTCCAGGGAGTCTGTCATGGCAGCACCTGAAACCAGGTGGGGGCAGCACACTCCCACGTTTGGAGACTGAATAAGGAGAGACCTGCTTGCCGTCCCCGCACCCCCCCCCCCCCCCCAGGGTGTGCTGGTGGCTCCAGGGCAGTCCCACAGGGTGCTGTGTTCTCAGGGTTGCAGAAGGATTCTTGTGGCTTTTTAAAAGGGGGGTTTATTAAAACACCAACAACATTACAGTAAATTGAAAGAGAAGAATGTGTACTAATAAGCCTCCCACTCCATTGCAGTTGTTTTCCTTTCTCCAAGTTCCCTTCCACCCTGCCTCCCTTGGTCTGCATACCTGATTGCGTAATTGCACTCTGAGCGCACACACGCAACTGGGCAGTCTTTTCCCCTTAACATTATTTCATAAACATTTCCCCCATGTTGCTTCAGGTACCATTTGAAAAGGCTGTGTAATATTCCTTTGTGTTGACTTACCGTCATTGAGCTAAACAACCCCCTAAAGTTGGACATTCAGGTTTTTTCCAGTTTTGAGTGATCGTGAAAAATGTCGCTAGGAGTTTTGTACACATAGTGCTTTTCTTCTTTGTAATTGTTTCCTAGAGACAAATGGAGAAGGATTGTTGAGCCCAAGGGTATAAAGGGCTTTTAGAGATCCTGAAAGGACAGGGACTTCTTCAAGGCAATTTGCTTGTTTATTTTTGCTCAGTGGCTTTGGCTAATGGTCAGGGGACAAGTGTTAATAGGTAGGAGACTCCTTTCCTCCACTCCTCCTGGAAAGATACAATTTTTCCAAAACCCTGGCAGATAATATATTTCACAGAGGACAATGTTTCACAGAGGACAACTGGCCAGACCCCGTCATTGTTTACAACAGCGAGAAGGGGAGACAAAGCACTTTGCAGAAGGAATCCCTCCCAGAGTGAGTCAGCGTGACCGGGGTGTGTGAGTCCCCCATTTCCCACCCTGGGAACTGGCACCATCATATCCTACAGGTCAGCTTTGGGAGCCCTTCTTCACTGCTTCCCCCATGTTCATAAAGGTGTTAAATGAGTGTGGGGGTGGGAGTGGGGGCTGGCTCCAGGTAGCCCACTAAATGACAGCTGAGCTCAGATTGGTCCTCTCCTCAGAGAGAAGCCTGGTGAAGGACTTTGGGAGAAGCTAATCATGTCCCCTGAGCTGAAGCACAGCCAGGCCCACCTCTCTTCTGGGACTGCCTGAGGAACACACCAGCAGGGTAAGACAGGAATACAGGAAGCCCCCCACCCAGGCCCCATCCCAGTTTCCTGCATCTCTTGGATTGCTCCCAGAAGTACTTCAGGGAATATGGGGCTCTGACAAAAGAGCACAGAGAACAGCAGGCGCCCAGGGGATGCTTGCCGGCCATCAGGCCCTACTGGGCTGCCAGCTGGAATGGTAGTGGGGCCAAGAAGACTTGGGTTTCCCATCTCTGAGGGACTGCTCAGAGATGGAAGGCATGGGAACATTATCCTAATAAGACCATCTGCCCGGAGGTCACAGCAATGGGCCATCAGCCTAGGCTGGAACCAGAGAGAAACCAGAGAGGGCCACCGCCCACCATTACCACCATAAGTGCCCCTGCACCCAACCCCCCGCAGACTTGAGACTGGCTGGTTATGTGAGAAGCTCTCGGCCCTGTCTTTCTTCTTCCTGGGTCCTCCCACCACATATCTGAGACATGCTTCTTCTAGAAAATTATTCATAGTTTATCTGAAATTCAACGTGATCAGGGTTTCCTGTATTTTTATTTGCTAACTGTGGCAATCCTACCTGGGGTGTGGGCAATTGGATGGGTCCAGGTAAGAGACGATGGAGCTCATGTGGGCTTGCTGATAGAGTGGAAATGGGAAGCAGGTAAGACAAACCCAGGAGGATTCCTTGGTTTTGGGTTAATACAACTGGGTAGATCGAGGTGTCATTCATTAAGATGGAGAAGAATGGGGGAGAAACAAGTCTGGGAGGGAAAATCGAGAATTCTGTTCACATGTTCAGTTTGAGATGCTTATTAAATGACCAAGTAGGAATGACACAAGTATGTAGTTGAACTGGTTGAACATACTAGTCTGGAAGTCAGGGCAAAAGTCAGAAATAAAGACAGAGGTGGTATATGATGGGATTTGACGAAGTCACTAGGAAGAGTTCAATTAAAAAAGAGAAGAAGAACACACAATGGGATTTATAGATGATGTAATACAGAATTGTACACCTGAAATCTATGTAATTTTACTAACAATTGTCACCCCAATAAATAAATAAATAAAAAGAAAGAAAGAGAGAACGCCAAGGACTGAGCTCCCAGTTACTCCAAGATTTAAAGGCGAAGCAAATGGGCGTGGGACAGCGAAGGAGACCAATTACATCAGAACTTCTCAGAATGTTTTAGGAAATTGCAGAGATTTTTCAGGGAAACATTTATTGAGCCCCCGATATAAGCCAGGCATTGTGCAAGGCACTTGGTGTGTTATCTCCCTGAATCATCCCAATATTGCTAAGTGTTATTATCCCCAGTTTAATGTTTTGTTTTGTTTTGTTTTAATGAGGCTTAAATAATTTCCCCAGATCTCAACTCATAAAATATCAGGCTGATATTTGAACTCAGGTTTGCCTGGTTCCAAAGCATCTGTTCTTTTCTCTACACTGTGGTTTATAGTTTATTTTTGGCGTATCAGCTTTCTAACTGGTGCAATCTTTACGGCAGGGGTATCTCTTTATTTCTCTTCCTATCTCACTGCATCTAACACAGTGCCAGGCCCACTGAAGGCGCTTAACAAGGGCGTGTTGTTTTGGATTTTATGGGAGCGGGCTTCAGGCCCTTGGGTGGGGGTAGACAAAGCATCATGCCTACAAGATCATTACAGAAATTCCAAAAGTTTATAACTTTGCTCCCAAAGGGTAGAGAACTGAAGCTAAGCTTGTTAGTTGCTGAGCTTCTGTCCCAGTCCAAACTCAAAACCATCAGATAGTGACAAAATCTACCTGATAGCTTCGGCACACACAGCAGAAGATAGAACCAGAACGCAGAAGGAAATGTACGTTTCAAAGTACAAAGGCGGAGCTATGAAGAGGGAGATGCAAGCTGCAGAAGGAAGCAAGAGGCTAACTCAAGCGCATTCCCCTCTTCTTTTTACTTAAATAAAAAAGCTCCTTTTCTTAGCAAGATCTGGGTGCTGTGTTCACGGTGCCTCTAAAGTTTCCTCCAATCCTGGCTGCTGGGATAGAAATCGAAGCAGTTGACAAGTCTCACTTATTTCCCGTATAGGTTGGTGAAATGAGGGCTGGATTATAGTACAGTTGGTGGGATTTATATGGTGCTAATCACCTAACAAACACGAATGATACTTATAGGCAGTTTATATGAATGAATTAAATCCATCCTCACCACAACGCTTTGAACTCGGGAGTTACCACTTCCGCTTTACAACTGAGAACACTAAGCCTCGGGTACCTTGAAGAACTTGCCCGAGGTCATGCAGTAAGTGGCAAAGTCAAGATCTGGACCCTGGCAGTCTGACTCCAGGGCAGCCTGTGTACTCAGACACTGGGCAATAGACACTGCCTCCGACAGGAGTCTGGACTAAGAGAAGTCTTGAATGCATGCAGTCCTATCATCCATGGTCCAGGTTTCCACTCCCCAGCTGTGGGACCGTGGACCAGCACTCGCAACTCTTCTGAGCCTCAGTTTCCTTATCCTTATACTGTGAACTCTTTTCTGGATTCCTTCAATTGTGAGGAGATTTAGATGACACAACATATGTGAAAAATTATAAAGCACAAACCAAAGGCGAAATATTAAAGGGGTAATTAGTGGTCAGTGTAAGCCTAGTCTGGCAGGGGTGAGGGGTGGGGGTGTCAGCAAACATTTTCTGTAAAAGGCCAGGGAGTAACTATGTTAGGCTCTGCAGGCCATAGGGCCTCTGTTGTAACTATTCAACTCTGCCATTGAAGTGCGAAAGCAGCCATAGGCAGCTCATAAGTGAATGAGCATGGCTGTGTGCCAATAAAGCTTTATTGGCAAAAACAGTCAGTGGCGCAATTTGGCCCTTTGTCTAGAGGAAGGATTCCAGTGGGATGTAGCTATGATTGGTCCTCTGCCCAGTCTTAATTATTGTAACAATTTGACTGAAGACACAGAAAGCCTATTGTCTAATTTACAGGCGACCTGCCCCCATGCCCATTTTTCTCACCTGAGGGGAGGTTGGAGGCACCCATTAAAGTCAGAGAGATATGAAAGGTCCCTCATCCTGGGCAGTAGAATCTTTTGTGGAAAAGTCAGGATGTCAAAATTCTCTTCCTCTTTTTTCCTCCCACTTTCCATGGAGCTAAGGTATGACGGGAGCACCTTCTGCCAGGGAAGCTCTGAGAGCTTGGGAAGACTCACAATTAAGGTGGGAGGCAGGGGAAAAAGTAGCTTCTGAGGTGAGCAAGGTCTAGGTTTAAGGGAGAAGGCTGGTGGAGGGTCTTCGAGGTGACCTCACCTCACCTCACAGGACAGTAAAGTATGTGCATGGGCTGATGTGCCCTTGGCCACATCCTGGGAACCGTACACGTGGCGGCTAGCTATGAAGTCGGGATTGGGTTGGGAGACCGGCTCAGACATATTTAGACATGTTGACACGAGGCTGAAAGGAAAAGCTAAATGACAGATATCTGAATCCAGATCCAAACTGATCCAAACCGATCCAGCAGGCTGCAATACTTGGCAGAAACCAGAGTGATGACATTTAACTAAGGTTACTAACAAGACTCACATTTAAGTTAAAGCAACAACAAAACCAACAAAAGCCAGTTGCACTGACATAGGACAAAGGAGCCCTCACTGGGCAGTGTTTCCTTTGAAAAAGATCTGAGGTTGGGGTGGGGTGGAGAATGGACATGATTATTAAATGACAGCATAGTATTCCATCCGTTGGACGTGGTGTCATGTGTTGCTATGAGTTACCACTCAAAAGACTCATGCAATTTAGGCTACATCAGCATACATGGAGTATTCAAATCAAAGTTGGTCATAGCCCAGCACACCCTGCCCTGGCCAGACCACACCAGCAGTACTATGTCTCATTCTGTGTACCACACAAGCCTGGGGATTGTTGCGTAAGAATGGGAGAGGGAGGAGTGGCCATTACCTTGAGACGTTCAGTTTAGACCAAACATTAACTGAGCACCTACTATGTGCAGAGCATTTTGCTAGGCACTGGGAGTACACAAGTGAACAAGCCACAGTGCCTTATCATAAAAGAGCTTTCTTTTTTACTAGAAGGGAAGTAAGCACATACACTGATAACTTCAATATAATGTGGCAAGTGTGCAGATAGAGGCATACACACACAGAGAGGTCTCCAAACAAGGTCTAATGAGCTATTGTTGAAGGAACTGGTGTTTTCAACTCACTGAAGAACAATCACGAGGATGAGAAGAAAGCCTTATTATGAGTTGTCCTTGCAAGAGGAACAAGAAACAGCGTGTACGAGATAGTCAAGGAGGATTAGGCAGAAGTGTCTGTCACTCACAGCTTTTGTTCAGTAGAAGCACAATACCTCAGGTATCTAGGAAGTTGAGAGGGAGGTTCTTGCCAAGGGAGGTAGATTGCACAAGACATCCTGTGAGGCCCCTTACATGGCTAAGCTCCCGAGGGTCACAGGTGGGACTGGCACCACAGAGCTGGTTCATTTGCTCTCTTCCCTAAAGAGCCACAGTGCTGAAAACCCTATCCCATTTTTTGGCATGCCGGGCCCTGCATTGTCATGGCAAGCCCAAGATCCCTCAGACAAAGTCTCTAGGTTTCCCCTGTGTGTTTATTAGAAATTTGTGGGCTATGGGCATATACCTTCCCACCACTCAGAGCACAGCAAGTTCTCTCTGTCTATAGACAAAACCATTCTCAGGCGAAATAAATAGGTTTCTAACCCTTGGGTGTTCTGCGAGAAAAATCCCTCTAACTGGTCCAATAATAATGATAGCAATAATAGTATCTAATATTTATTGAGTACTTCTAATATGCCAGGCACTAAGAGCTTTTGTATATTTATTAATTTAATCCTCACAACAACCCTGTGGGGTAGGTACCATCATCATCCCATTTGATAGATGAGGAAACTGAGAAGTTGAGAGGTTTAAATAATTTGCCCCAAGATCATAAAACCATTCCGTGGTACAGCTCAGATTTGAATCCAGAAGTGTACCCTCAAAGCCCATATCCTGAAGAGAATATAGTGATTCTCTTAGAATGTTTGAAAGACACATAGAATAATAGAACTATCACTTAGTCCATTGTTTTTCAGACTACAGTTTGACTCCCATTCATGAATCATGAAATACATGTATGGGTTGTGTTGTGACCATTTAAAAATAAATGAATAGAATAGAATAGAAAATCCTCAGCATGCGTTATACATTTAAGATGATTTCTTGGGTATATGTGTGAATATGTGTGAACTAGATGTGACGTAAAACATATTTCTTAACGGAGGTCATGGTCAAAAAGTTTGAGAAACACTCATCTAGTCCAACCTGCTCATTTTACAAATGAGTGTACTAAGCTTGAGACAGCAAAGTGATTTTCCCCAAGATTACAGAGTGTTAATGGATGAGCTGGGACTAAACCAAAGTTTTTCTAACTCTCAGTTCACATCCTCGAGGTTAATTGACTGCACAGAAAGCCAAGGAAAAACAAGTAATAATACTAATAATAGTGGTAGTACTGCTACTATAATAACGATAATAATAGTAATTACTACTTCTATGTGCTTACTGTGTGCCCTGCGATACGTTAACTTATTTCACTCTCATAGCAACACAAGGAGGCAGCTATACTTATTTCCCCCATTTTCAAATGAGGAAACTCGGGTACAGAAAAGTCAAATAACTTGGCTACCATCGCACAGCTGGTAACAGAGGGGGCGGAAAGGTTCCAACACAGACAAGCTGGCTTCAAAGTCCATGGTGTTAAGCAGTGTAAGGTACAGCACGGTCCTGCCTATCTTAAGATCCTACTGAAAGGCTATCATGCCAATATAGTCTATACTATGCGGTGTGTATTAATTCAATTAATCACACACCCACTTCTTCTACTAGCACATGTCCTTGAGTGGTGAGTCCATATTTACCAAGCCATTTAGATAATTGGCTAAAACCGAAATAATCATCTTTTTTTCCACAAATAAGATCCCCTCCAAGGTTCCTTGTCTTGGTCATTCATTTCTCCACTCATTCATCCATTCACCTATTAAAAACATCATGCTCTTGCAGAATTAAATAGAGAAGGCAGATTTTTTTTTTTTTTTTTAGAAAGACAACACTGTGTATAACACCCTTCCTTGTTCCAAAAAGGATTAAGGTGGTTTACAAGGAGACATAAAATAAGGAGACACTAAGACAGGGGTGTCCAAACTTTTTTCAACGGTTTTTACCAAGGGCCATATGAGGTAAAATACACAAACATCTGGGCCATTCACTCAAGGTGAAGTATGTATTGCCTCACCTGGTTTATTTAAGTAAACTAAATATATTTTTGGAATTTGCTGCAGGCCAATTAACAATGGATTGTGGGCCACAGTTGGCCCGCGGGCCGCAGTTTGGACACCCCTGCACTAAGATAACGGTAAATGAGGATGTGATAAAGGGAGAATGAGTGAGATGCTAAATGGAGGTAGGAATGATATGAACATAAAAATGCTTTCCACAAAGTCTATAAGTTGCTGCGGGTGGAGCAGAGATCTGTCTCCAGGTTTTCATTTTAATTACCTTTAAATTCACACATCTTACAACTAGATGAAAAGTAACTCTCAGTTTGCATTATAACTACCTCCTTGAAAGTGATTTTAATTGCTCTCCTTCACAGTCTCCTCAAGATGAAAACAAACTAGGAAAGCATACCTCCTTCTAAGACAGAAAATCATTTCTCCGTGGGCCCTCTTGGTCTATGTGAGTGATGGAACGAACCATGTCCTCAACAGCATCCTTACAACAAGCACAGGATGGAGTTTCACATCCCCGTTTTGGACAGTGTCCCGCTAAAGTCCAAGGCCATCCCACTGTTAATTCCAAGATGCATCATGGTATCGGTAATCTGCCGTATCAGTGGGTATGGGCTCTGAGCATACTGTTCTCTGATTGTGGAGTCAGGGACAGACCTGCTTGAAACAAGGTGATCCAAACCAGGGGTGCTCAGTTCAAACCACATGTGAATCACATGGTGTTCAGCTCTCCCCAGGCTGAGGTCTCCTCCAGCTACCCCGTGGTCAGGTGTCAGCCTCTCCTCTGCATAATTTGGCCCGTAGCATTAGCGGCATCTTACTGTCCTGATGTACATGTGTCTATCATTTTAAATGCTCCCAGAGCAAGAACCACATCTCATGATTCTTTTCACTCCCACGTTATAGACTGAATGTTTGCATCCCACCCAAATTCATATGGTGAAATCCTAAACCCCAAGGTGATGGCATTTGGAGGGTGGGGCCTCTGGGAGGTGATTAGGTCATGAGAATGGAGCCCTCGTGAGGGGATTAGTGTCTTTATAAAAGAGACCCCAGAGAGCTCTCTCATCCCTTGTACCATGTGAGGACACAGTGAGAAGATGGCTCCTATGAGCCAGGAAAAGGACCCGCACCAGACATCAAATCTGCCAGTGCCTTCATCTTACACCTCCCAGCCTCCAGAACTGACAAATAAACCCTGTTGTTTAAGACCCCTGATCTATGGCAGTTTGTTATGGAAGCTTGAATGGACTAAAGCGCCATGATTTATTCCATTGCCCTGTACCTACTTAGCGCTCATGCATAAGGGAAACTCTTATTAAGGATGATGATGGTGATATATGACTGTTGCTGTTAAGAATGAACTAAATTAAGGTGTGAGAGGAGCCCATATTTTACCAGGAAATCTCCCCAGTCCAGTTCTATGTCTACCTTTCTGTGATACTTCAGCTTCCCACCAAATTAGACCCACCCCAGATGTTTGCACTTCCCTTTTCTGCTGTTTCATTTCTCACAGTTGATTTCAAATTCCTCAAGGACAGGAAAAAGGTGGTTCCTGATGACCACTCTTTGTTATCACAGTGATGTCCCAGAATAGCCATGGGTGAGATGGAACCTCTTTTAACCCTTGAACTCCATCTGATAACATCGTCCCTAAAGCGCTAGACTGAGGACCTCCTGATCACAGGACCATCCAATCTCAATTCTCTTGTGTAGTCACACAACAGCCTAGCCAACTGTCCCCCCCACCCCGTGTCTTTCCTTAAGGAAAGAAGAGTCTGTGAGACTGTGCCTTTCTGGGACTCTGTTCCATCCTTGTGTTTACACCTTATGTCTCTCTATCTTGTCCCCAAAAGATGGTTTGCAGCCAAAGACGGGTAAGATATCTCACGGGAGACACAACCCAAGTAAGGCGGAACTGAGTGGAGACCCCCGACGTGATGCCTTAGAAAAATATGGGAAGGCGCCTTGCCTCCCATTCCCCCTGCCTAGGAAAAGCCACTGCTGGCTACAGCTTTTCCCTTGCACCTGTTTGTGACAGAAGTCGTGAGGACAGTAAAGATCAGTTCTCTCCACCTATCTCAACAGAACTATTACAATATGAGAGACTTGACCCTGAGAGGGTACATACCGTAATTAAGACATCATGGAACCTTGTGCTTTGGCTGTTTACAGACAAAGGGTGATTGGAATAAACATTTTTCTGCTATGATGCATGAGTCTCACAGACCGTGTAAGAAACAATGTTACTTTCTTGTATTTGTACACTTATCAATAAAAACTTCCAGTTGGCTTTATTCTGGGCTCCAGTCCTCTGAGACTGTGAGGCCCCCTGGCCTTCGGAGAGATTTAACTACATTAAGTCTCTGTTTGTTTCTTTCTTAAGAACTTAACCCAAAGCCGCCCCTTCTCATTTCCTCACTGCCTGTGTTGCGCGGGCCGTGACACTCTTGTTCATGAAATTAAGCCTGACAGTCTGTACTGTCCAAAAATGAATCTGGAAGAGAACAAAAACATAAGCGAGAACCATCGGCCCAGGTAATAGCCACAATGAATTGAAGACATAGAAAGTCTTGGAGGAATTTGGGGTGGGAAAGCTGGATGTGGCCTTCTTGGGAGATGATGGACAACTGTTGGCAGAGGACCCACTGATGGTGTGGGAATATCAGAGGACAGATCATGAAAGGATGCTGGTCAGGAATGGAGAGTTAGACGGTAGGTAGAAAACTCAATGGATAAAATAGTGTGGGCGATGGCTAGATTAACTTCAAACAGGGGAAGCAGCCACAGCAGGACACCTCAGAGAAAGCAAGCTCTGGTTTACCCTGAACCATGAATGCCCCCACCATGTTTGCATTTTCTGAAAGGGGGCATTACTGGAGGTCTTCAATCAGGGTCACCTGAAGAAACTTCTTTCCTACCTGAGGTCAGGCAGGGCCTCCTTGAAGAACCTCAGACTTGTCCACCATATTTCTAAGCCCCCTCCCTAGGAGAGAGGCAGCTGGTGACTACAGTCTTTCATGGGCCACCCTCACCAAATCTTTCCCAGAGGCTAACATGATTTGCCAGACAATAACCGGGGCAGGTGACAGTGGCCATGCCACAGAGGCAAGACATAAAATGTGATGCTGGGTTCCATCAGATCGGTTCCACGGCAAATTTTCATTCCACACAGGCAATCTGGTACCCAAACATTTCAGGTTCAGAGATGATCATAATGATCAAAATTCTCCCCAGGTTTCCACGTGGAACAACTAAGGAAGCCTGGCACCATTTTCATCAGATCGGGGAACTATGTTCCACCCTCCTATATGAAACTTCCAGGATATCATCATACATCCCATTCAATTTCCAAGCCAGGAGAAAAGCTTTCCTTCATCATGCTGGACAGCACTACTTGGTAGAAATTCTCCTCTATTTTGAATGGAAATCTGTCTCTTCACGAAATCCAGCCATTTGTCTAGTGCTGCCTTCTGAGGCCACATAGACTATCTCTGCTCTTTTCACACAGTAGCCCTGCAGACACCAGAAGAGAACTTTCATCCCTCTGCAAGTCTTCCCTTCCCAAGAGATGATGCCCTTCCCAGCCCTCCAGGCCTCCGGACATCTACCCCAGAATCCCCCAGCCTCACTCCTCTTCTGTCACCTAAACGTTCCTATTCAGCAGAGAAGTTGCAATACCATAGCCTAGCTTTCCTGCTGGGCTGAAGCACTTTCCAAAAATTCTGGAAATTTGTTACAGTTGTGGCTGCCAAGCCCACAAAACCCAGATCTCAATCTCTCACTGAGCAGCCCAAGAACATGTTCAAATCATCCCCTGGCTGGACATCATCCATGGATCCCTGGGATGAATCATGAGTTTCTTTCATTGTTGCTGTTGGCTGCCCTCCAGGTCAATGGTTGGTGGGACAGACAACACCCCTAAAGATGCCCTTTGTCCTGATGGTGGGAACCTGAGGGTGAAGGCAGCCCTGAACATCTCATCACCGGGCCCAGGTGACTATTTGCATGTGACAGAACGTGCAAATAGTCACCAGGGAGGCCCTAGGCATCTGCCTCAGGGTTTTTAGCAACGGGTCATCTGCAAGGGCTTAACCTCCAGATTCCTCCCCTAGAGTTAACTCAAGGACCCCACCCTCAGCACGCCAAGCCAGCTCTTCCTGGCTAGCAGCCTTGCTCTGACCAATACCCCCCACCCACTCCCACACTTCCACTGTGTGCACCTCCTCTGGATTACCAACGCACTTGTGTCAACAGACGGTCCACACCATACCCCCCATCCCATTCTGCCTTGAGACAAGGCTCCATCTGTGTGTCCCTGCCTCTTCCCCTCAGACTGGGAGCTCCTGACTGGAAGCCCCTGGGTTTTATTTAGCTGTGTCTCCAATCCTAGCATGGAACCTGACACAAAGTAGCCACTCATATAAGATGAGTGCAGTTGAAATAAACTGATCCCTCCCTTACTTTGTGAAGCCTCATATGCCTCCATTGAGAAAGGTGGGCATTGAGCATCCCACCCTCTGGGTGGGAGTCAGGAGAGACCACCACAGCCTCTGTCCCTTCACCATCTCCATCATGGTGGGATGAGCTATGGGCGGTGAACTGGGCTGCTCCAAGCAGGGGGTCCTCCATCTGATCCCTTCCTACAACCATGCACTGCTCCTTCCTGACTAGAGAATGCGCTCCAAGCTCCAGCCCATCACCAGCCTGTCCTGCAGATAGAGTGGGGAGAAGAGCCCAACTGAACTGGGACAAACCCATCCACCCCAGTAATCGCAAAAGGGCAGCAGACTGACCCCGGCCCTGATCGGCCTCAGCAGCAAAGTGTCGCATAATGATTTTCATCACACCCCAGGACAAGGGCCCACCGTGCTCTGTGTAAAACACAGTGCAGAGCTCCAGGGAGGCCCAGTGTAACGCACGGAGTCACTCAACGATGCAGGAAAAGTCAGAAGCCACTCAGAGTAAGGAGGTCTCTGCTCCTGAACTCAGATTTCCCAAGCTCACATCGCCCCTGCCAACAATTCATCTCACACGAAACACGCAATGCTGCTAACATTGGTGCCAGGTTGGAAAGACCAGCCAGCTTCCCCCTTCACGGTTTCCATGGTGAGAAGGGCAGTGTTCGGGCTCACGGCTGTGGGAATGAAGAGCGAAGGCTCTAGCTCTCCAGTTCCCATCTGCTCTCACTTCCTCTGCACCTCCTTCTGCATCCTTAAAGGCCAAGACAGGAAACGGTGCTCTTACCTGCTAAAATGAAGATGCCCACGAGAATCAGGAAAACCAGCAGGTAGAGCCCCAGGACGGCATGCTTCAGGGCTGACAGAGAGCCCAGCTGGGTACAGCAGCCACCGGCCCGTCGTTTCTGGCATGGACCTAACCAATAAAGGTAAGAAGAGAAAGAGAAAGACATTTGAGAACCTCATCAGCTTTTGCTCTTGTTTGGTCTTCTCTCTCCCTGATGCACGCAGATGTTCATGTGGAGCCTCTCATACACCTTCTGAGCATCTGTAACACAGCGGTAACTACAGGGAGCTTTTCAGAACATGACAAGCTTTTCAGCTTCTAGCTGTCCTCTGACCGACCCTCTGTACTCTAAAACAAGCCAGACAAGCATGTTCACCACTCGTGTGCCCACATAAGCTCATCCTCCTGGAGCCAGTTCAAGCAGCAGAGAAAGCTCAGATAGGCTGGAATATGTGCCCTTCCTAAAGCATCATTGTCCCATGTGACCTGGGGGATATGGAGAGCTTGCAAACTCTAACTTCTACAGCGGCCAGAAAGGGATGGAAATGAGCCAAGAGGGCCAGGTGTTATCACTAGAACCTCTGTGGCCTTCAGGGGTCCCTGGGGAACCCAACAGCACATGCCTGGTCAAGACGGAAGAGGTTGCAGTGTAGGAATGAGAGCTGGGTGTTGCCTGATCCAAAATTTTCAAGATAAGACAGAAGTGATGTTGAGAAATCCCCTTGTTTTTAAGCGTTAACAACTCATTTAAACCAACCACAACAGCAACAAAAAACAAGACAAAAAGAAAAAAAAGAAAAAAAAAAACCACTAGGGAGTCTAAACCAAACACATTTGCATCTGGATCTGACCCCTTGTTTGCAATCTTGGGTTTAGATTTCCATGAACACATAGTCATTTCATCCTATGAAACAACACAAGGCTTATCAGCTTCTGGCTAAAACAGAACAGCAAAATATCAACGCTCTACCAGATCTTACAAATCGTTAAGTCCAACCCTGTAAGTAATACCTATAAAGGACGTCAAATGTTAGTGGCAAACTCTAGGTGAGGCCTAGTGCCCTGACTCCTGGTCACCTTTCAGCTGGACTTCTTCGAGGCAGCCTTTTCCGATGGCTGTGCAGAGGCCAGGAAGCTCACTAACCTCCACCTGCTACGTCAATTGATAGTGAAAAGGAAGGGATGCTCTCCCACCTGGACCCTGGCAGGGCAGGTATGAATGGATGGAAGATTTTTTTTCTAAAATACGCAGGCGTCTATTATACTTATTCTCAAAGTTAGCGACTGGAGCCTGTTGCACATGGAGGGCGGTGGGGCAACAGAGAAAGACTGACGACAAGATGTTGAAATCATTGATATTTAGAAAATGTTTTTAATGATGGTGTGATGTTTACTACTCTTTGGTAACGCTGGGTTCCTTATTTCAGGGCCTACTGATGACCTCTAGGGTATCACTAGCAACTCTGTGGTCTTCAGGAGGTTTGGTTGCCATGAGGGAAATGGTGGTGACAACATCGGGGCTCTAGCTCCCCAGAGGCATTGTTAAGTGAGGAATATCTTCCCACTCATTTTACCACATTTTAGTGAAAATACTGTGGTTAAAACAGCTAAGCAGAACTATTACATAGTATTGCATTAACACATTGGGTACAATTTGGAGAAAGTTGTCAAGAAATACAAATTCAAAGATCATTCTCGTCAACCCTTAAATGTCAACCCTTCAAATTTTGAAGACTTAAACTGATTTTCCATTAAGACTTGCAACTTTCTAACTTGCTCTTAACCTTCTTTGCTGGGATTTTTCATCGCTTTCCACACACTAGGATCTACAACCTGTTTTGCTCCTAAATATATGGGCTTCTTCTGTGTGTGTGTGTGTGTGTGTGTGTGTGTGTGTGTGAGAGAGAGAGAGAGAGAGAGAGAGAGAGAGAGAGAGAGAGAGAGAGCTGCTGGCTGTCTGGTTGCAACATATTAGAGAAAAATCTGTTTTCTTCAAGAGACAGAATGGTAGGCAGAGCATTGAACATTATCCAAATATGAGTTGCCATGTTAGTTGTTCCAGCTGTCCTGCTCTAGGCCCTGCTTCCTCTTCAGATGATGATGAGAATGATGGTGGACCAACTACTGGGACGGGGTCAGAAGATGCCCATGCTGAAATCTATTATTCCTACATTTATCCCAACCAATCTTGGGCTTCTCCATTCATTGGTTTTCTTTGACCCTCTTCTTATTTCCCTTGAAGTTTTAATTCAATTAAGTTCAACTATATTCTATTGACTGTTCCAGTTCCAGCGGAATCTTCTTTTTCTGGTTCATTATAATAAGAAATCATTCTCCTCAAAAAAGTTGATATACATTTTTTTTTTTTTTTTTTGCACGAAACTTTCTGTTGCGGCACAACAAGGCACTATAACTTGCCTGAACTTGAGGCAGTCAGTTTAGTAAGCTAAATGTTAATACAGTTAAGGGTTAAGTGCAAACAATATGCACTCACAGCTTGACTACATCACAATTTATAAAGTGCCAGATTAGTGTTAACTGTCATTCCGTTTGAGATTTTTCACATTGGGAGGGGAAACAGAAAAGTAAGGCCCTCTTTATTCCTCTAGGAGTGAAAACATTTTCTTAAACCAATCAGTCATAAGGGCAAGGACTATTTTTCCTTTGATCCCACTAATTAGAACACCATCTTTTTATTGTCAATGCTATACTGATTTTCAATCTTGGCAGAACAGGAGAAGGAACATCACAGAGCCAGCAATACTGCTAACTTGAATCTTACCTTTGTTGTTTGCATGTGTTTTGCTAGCTCACTGTAAAATTGGCACAAACTGCAATGATAGAGCTTTATTATTATTTTTTCCCATCAAAGAAGAGTAGTTCCCTTCCCCTCTACCTGAGGTTTCTGTTTAATAGCAAACACCCACTGTTGACATGTCCCTTCATCAACAAATACACACGACGAGACCTTCTTCTGAGGTAGCTCAGTTCTCTTAGCAAGACTTGGTTACTTTGTATTTTAAATAAAATCGATTTCAAATAGAACATAATAAGGGTTTCAAACAGAGATTTTCCACAAATAGTTAGACAAACAGAACATGAATGGTTCTGGCAAGATGGCTAGAGAATATGACTATAAGGGAAAGAAGACAATTTAGGGGAAAGACAAGTCACTAAGTCTTCCCCAAACACATTTACTGACTTTTTAATTTAACATGGCAGCAGCATGTTAGCTGGGTAAACGATTCAAATAATTTAAGCTTAGTGGAAGATTAAAAACACTCCAAAACAATATAATCAGTAAAGCCAGGACAAAAAGCATATTCACTTATTTGTTTTAAAAAAAAGAGAGAGAGAGAAATGATCTATCAAGCCATGAAAAGACACGAAGAAACCTTAAATGCATATTACTAAGTAAAAGAAGCCAATCGGAAAGGGCTATCTATTATTTGATTCCAACTCTTATATACGACATTCTGGAAAAGGTAAAACTATAGAGACAATAATAGGATCAGTGGTTGCCAGGGATTGGGGAGGGGGGGAGATGAATAGGTGGAACACAGAGGATTTTTAGGGCAGTGAAACTATTCTGTATGATACTATAATAATGAATACGTCATTATACATTTGTCCAAACCCATAGAAGGTACAACCCCATGAGTGAATCCTTATGTAAACTATGGACTTTGGGTGATAATGACGTGTCAATCAATGCAGGTTTATAAATTGTAACAAACATACCGCTGTGTGGCAAGATGTGGACAGTGGGAGAGGCTGTGGTTGTGTGGAGGCAGGGGGTACATGGAAACCCTCTGCACTTTCCATTGAATTTCGCTGCAAACCTAAAACTGTTCTAAAGACAAAGTCTACTATTTTTAAAGTAGAGGTTTTGACTTATAGATTGTTGGGGTAAAACTTGCACAAGCGTTTATCGAACACCCACCGTCGATTGTCCCGCTGCAGTAGGCAGCTTTCAAGATGGCCCTGGACGATCCCTGCCCACCTGTACAGTCTCCTTCTGCATTGTACCAGGATTGGTTTGTGGGACCAATGGAATATGGAAGAAGGGATGGTGTGTCACTTCTGAGATTAGACAAAAGATACTGCAGTTTCCTTTTTGCTCACTCTTTATCTCTTGGAACATTCATTTGGGAGAAAGCCAGCTGCTATGTCATGAACACCCTATGGAGAGGTTACATGGTAAGGAACTGAGGCCTTCAGCCAACAGCCACGTGAGCAAGCCTGGAAGCAGCTCCTCCAGCCAAATAAAGCCTTCAGAGGACTACACCCTGGCTGAGATCTTGACAGCAGTCTCATGAGATACCCTGAGCCAGAACTACCCAGCTAAGCTGCTCCCAGATTCTGGCCAAATTGTGTTATATATAAACATATTTATGAGCAAAATTTTGATGTAAAAAATAAACAAAGTCTTGGCTTTCCTTGCACACCCATGGCTTCCTCAGAAACTGGGTGAGGCAATAAATTTTTATTGTTTCAAGCTGCTAAGTTTTGGGGTAATTTGTTATGTGGCAATTCGTTATGTGATAACTAATACACTTATGTTAGACATTGGGAAATGCAAAGACAACAAGCCACATGGGAGAGAGACTTTGTCAGGTTGTTCACTTCCATCTTCTCAGTTCCTAGACCAGTGCCGGACATAGAGTGGGCACTCAGAAAATATTTGAGATTAAAGATGGCCACTGCCCTTCAGATGCTCACATGTGAGGGGAAGGAGACATGTAAACAGGTAACTATTATACTGATGTGAATGACATATGGGTGTAAGAGAAATGGCACAAGTGAAGTGTTGCATTGTACAAGCAGTGATTCATTCTGTGTGAGGAGGTGGTCCTAGAATCTGCATAAAGGAGGCAGCAACTTGGCAGCAACTTGGGCTTTGAAGGACAGGCCTTTCTAGATGGGCTGAAATCCATTATCATTCCTCTTGGGCTTTATCATCTGATTTACAGCTGTGCATTGGAAAACTGTGACTTTAAGAAGAAAACGTTTTCCTCCATATGAGAACAGTTCTGGATAAAGAACCGTTAAAAGATAAAGAACTGGATAAAGACAAAGCTGTTAGTTATTACACATAGTTGTTTGTCAACATGGTCCCATACAAGATTGAGGGAGAAAATGGGACACAAAAACAAAACTCTTCCAAGGTCTAGGAGAATCACAGAAAAGGTTTTTTCCATCTTGCAGTGGCCTCCAGAAATGAAGGTGCCATCTCAGGAGATCAGAAAGCCAATAGAAGGGGACTTGAGCAATCTGGAGAGGGCAAAGCCAGTGGCTCCAAGAGAGCAAACAGACACTAAAAAATAAATGCGAAGTGACTTGCAGAACAGGTCACCAGTGCCAGGCTGGGAGATGTTGTTTATCTCAGCGTGGAACACATGCTTCCTGATGGGCTGGAAGCAGTTGGATAGACAACGTTCCCACTTCTAGGCATCCCATCTGCACATGGCCTGTGCAGTTTTGCTACAGCTGTGTATCCCTGGGCTATTATTTTATTTGTCACTCCACATACAACTTGAATTTGCGAGGGAAATTTTATATCATCCTAAGTAGAAACTTAGTATCTTCCGATCACACATTAAAATAAATACCTATCTATTAAAATAACAAATTTATACCCATACATCCCTTCAAGTCCTCTCGAGTACCACTGTAGACACATTCAAGAAACACTGACTTTAGTACCAGTAATTAAATCGCAGTTCACTGACAAATTGCAAGAAAAAAGTTGATGCACTCCAAGGAGATTTCATTTATAGAGACCCAAAACCAAACGTTTTAGCTATTCAAGATTTAGAATATGCTAAATTCTAACATTAAGGATTAGAACATGAAGGATTCTGTGCCACTGAAAGAACCACAGCAGACACCTCTAGCACTAACCTCATTATTCACAATTGTCTATTTATACCTCCGTCTGCCCCACGTGTCTAAAAGGTTCTCTGGGTGGGCGTGTCTCAGTGCTCGCTCTCTCCCCATCAACCAGCACACAGCAGACCAGAATAAAGTTCTTTGCAAGAACAAAGACATGTGTAAGGCATTTATTTTTGCTGCAAAGATCAGCTCTTACATTTGTCTTATGCAAGTAGTTGACACATTTTTGTTGGCTGTAAAAACATATTTTTGAGCAAAATTTTGATCTGCAATAATAAACAAAACCTTGGCTTTCCCTGGCTCACTCATGACAAGATTGCCACTTAGCGCCCAAATAGGTAAACTGTGGGAGTAATTCACTGGAACTGAATCGACACTTAAATCCTGGCTGAGGGGCGTAATCACACGTGGAACTTCTTAAACATCCCAAGCCTGAGCCCCACCCCAAGATGTTCTCATTTTGATTCAATGATGAAATCACACATCTATGGCACAGAGGTACACAGTCCTGGAGCAAGGCATTTGTCATATCACAAGAGAATGTGAAGACACGTTCTTGGAAAATCAGTGAAAAATCTTACAGTTTTCAGAGCTTGGTTTTTTTTTTTTTTTCATCTTGATTTCTTTTTTAAGAGTACACTTTCAAAATGGGGTTGTCTCAAACTATTTTATTATTCCCAGAGGATAAAATTACAAAGGGTTCTTTTTCATCATGGGAACAAGAGTACCCCCAAAAGAGCTTTTGCTAAAATACTTTCTGTGAAGGGTGGGGAGATACTTGGGAGCAAGGATTCACAATCTGAAAAGGAAAGTTAATCTGAAAACCACTCAGCCCCGGACAGTTGAGCTGAGGATGAGTCCAGAGATGCCCCCCCACCCAATGTCGGTGCCACACTGAAGTGGGAGCTTCAGAACCTCGGGGTCGCAGTTTCCTTAACACTCCCACAAGGGTACAAGTGTGCCTTTGGAGTTCTGTGGCGGTAGATTGAAAGGCTGCCTCTGTCAGAAGTGGACTGTGAAATCATGAGAAAGCATTCCGAGCTCTCCCCTTCAGCGATTTAGCCTTTTCGTGGAAAACTAATTTTTCAATTTCTTAATCATAATGTTAGAGCATTTTGGGAATTATCGGTTCGAATTTCCTTTCCTCCCATTAAAAACAAAAGACCAGGGGCCGGCCCGGTGGCTCAGGCGGTTGGAGCTCCATGCTCCTAACTCCGAAGGCTGCCGGTTCAATTCCCACGTGGGCCAATGGGTTCTCAACCACAAGGTTGCCAGTTCAATCCCTCGAGTCCCGCAAAGAATGGTGGGCTCCGCCCCCTGCAGCTGAGATTGGGCACGGCACCTTGGGCTGAGCTGCCTCCCGGATGGCTCAGTTGGTTGGAGCGCATCCTCTCAACCACAGGTTGCCGGTTTGACTCCCGCAAGGGATGGTGGGCTGCGCCCCCTGCAACTAGCAACGGCAACTGGACCTGGAGCTGAGCTGCGCCCTCCACAACTAAGACTGAAAGGACAACAACTTGACGCTGAACGGCACCCTCCACAACTAGGATGGAAAGGACAACAACTTGACTTGGAAAAAAAGTCCTGGAAGTACTCACTGTTCCCCAATAAAGTCCTGTTCTCCTTCCTCAATAAAATCTTTTTAAAAAAAACAAAAAACAGAAAAAAAACAAAAGACCAAAAAACAAATTGTATCTGACAGGAGTGGATATTTACTTATTGCCAAAGAACCTGGGTTTAAACAACATAAAAAACAGAATACGATGATTCAATTGTCACCTAATTGAGTTTTACAAAGGACAATTATTTTCTTTTTGTTCTCTTTGATCCCACAGCTGGTAAACAGCAGGTGGAGATAGGGTTTTATTTCTGGGAGGGACCTTGGAGCTCCTCTCATCCAAGGATCTTTTTTTTTTTTTGGCTATGATTTTAAATTTTATTTATTTATTTATTAACACTTTTTGTTAGTTTCAGGTACACAAAACAATGTGTTCGACGTTTATCATTTATATCCCTCACACAGTGATAACCTCCCTCCCCCCATCCACTACCCCTCCGACATCGCACGCAGCCATTACATTTCCACTGTCTCTATTCCTAATGCTGTAGATCACCTCAGGGATGATGTAAATGCCTGATCACTGCACTGTACACCTGAAGCTGAGGCTGAACAATAATGAATGCCAACTACAATTATATATATATATGGTTACAAGAAGCAGAGTACACCAAGGATCTTCCTAAACCCCGAAGTCTGGCTTCATCATCATCCTCACTGGTTACTCCCCACTCACATTGTCCGTTGTAATAGGCAGCCCCAAATAACCTCTGTCTTTGAAGCTGCCATCCTTTTCTGATTTCAATGGGGACCTCTGTTTACTTTTCCTCATCAAAGGGAAGAGGAGGGTGTAAGCCGGGACACTGCAGAGGACAGCCCCCCACCTGCCAGTTTCACCTGACCTGAGTCTGGGAGGGTCCTGAACCACTCGCTGGAGTACTGTGAACACCAGTCAGCTCCGCCCTGTTGGACCACAGACCTGAATCTTCCAGGCAGACAGCCCAGGGAGGGCTCCAGGCAAAGGAGAAGACAGTCTTCTGCAAGATCAGATGAGTCTGGCCTTTCACATCCATTTCTAACAAAGGGAGAGGGGAGGCGGGAGGGATGGCCTTTGTTTTCGATGTCAGTGATGACCTAGGACAGTTTCTCCTCGTACTTCTAGAGATATGGTATAACTTTGTAACTTCCCAGCAACATTAGTTATTTTTCTCAACCCCTATGGATTTCCCAAACTACTCAGCATAAAAATTCTTGAAAACAATCAGGGTTTGTGTGTTTATTTTCTGCAGGAGGAGAAAGGGACTCTGGGTAGTGTGCATCCAATGTAGGAGCTGGGACTGAGGGATGGAGAGAGAAAGCAGGTGGGAGGAAAGATGAAGGCAGTCACGGTGAGCTGACTGGTCACTGTGACCAGGGAGTAAGGGAGGAGCCATGGGGTCCCCAGGAAGAAGAAGTGAGTCCTGGGGCTGGCTGAAGATGCCGGCACTTGCCCAACTTAGTGCATGGAATGGAAGAAATGCTGTGTCCATGCAGAGACTGAAATAAGATGAGGTTCAGAGTTCTGCCTAAATTCAGCTAAGAGACCCTCCTTTTATAGAGTGGCCCTGGATCCCTCTCAAAAAGATTCCCAATTCCTGTCCTGGTCCCTTGTCAGAGGAAATAAATCATCTGGTGATGTGTTTACAATGTGACAGCTAGTGCTCAGCTATTTCCATTTTTAAATCACTACTCTTTCCAGTAGTGGTCCCCTGGACCACTCTCATCTCCTGGTCCCCTTGGTTTGATGAACTGGCCTATCCTCCGGGAAGGAATGGATAACATTTAACACTCCATTTCACTCCCCCAATTTCTATCACCAACTGAGTTGGAAGGGCCATCTGGGTATCTGGTTTTAAAGACAGGAAGACTAAGATGCCACCCCATGCCACCTGTGTGGCACTGAGCTGGAAGTGTCCCTGAAGCCTCCAGGCTCAGAGGCCTCCAGCTCGGTGGCCTCTGCACAGAAAGCAGTGCAGGCTGAGCCACAGAAGGGAATTCAGTGGATTTGAGCAAAGACAATGGACCTCTGTCACCTTGTAAGGCTTGTGACCAACAGTTATCATGTATAGAGCTTTGTTGGGAAATTGTGGCCACTGATGGTATAGCTAATGATGTGAATAGAATTGCATTCATAAACCAATGAACAAAAATACAGATTTATTAAGGGTCAGTTCCCAGAGGGCAGGGTCTGTGATTCATCTCTGGATCCCACAGGTCCTGGCATATAGCAGGTGCTCAATTAACATCTATTGGCTATTTGTAGGTCAATGAGATTAATAACTAAACCCAGATTTACCGGGCACTCCGAGCCATTGTTTAGGCTTTTGTAATAACGTTTTCTAGCTTCTGTATTTGATACTTCAACATCTTGCTGACTCTGGGCAGGGCTAGCCAGATAATAAAGGACTCTCCTGCAAGCAAGACTTTTATACGCAAACCAGCCAATCCAGAGCCCACAGCCCACAACCACCTCCTTTATCAGTTCTCACACATATCCACCTGCCCTAATCACACCAGGGCCACCAGGTACCAGATTGGATGGCCCCTGTATCCCAGCACCCACTGAAATTATCCAAACTAGCCAATCCCAAGCTTGTTTAACCTGCTTCACCTGTTCCTTCCCAAGGAAACCACAATGAAAACTCTTGCTTATGGTTTCCCATCACTCATTCTGCCTCTATGAGTAACAAACTATCTTTTCAATGGCCACTGTCTTCTGATCTGTTGACTTCATCATATCTGAATAATAATAAAACCTTTTTAAACAGCTTGGAAATCTCAAACAGTGAGACACAATAAAATAACAGCTGCCACTTGCCAAGTACCTATACTGGCTAAACACTTAGATACATTAATTCTAAGCACAACAACAACCGTGAATATGGTAATATTACTCCTACTTTGCAGACGATGAAGCTGAGCTTCAGATAGGTGAGGTGGTTCGCCCAAAACACATGGTAGAGCTAGGATTTTTCAGCCTTGCAGGAAGGAGATGTGAGTTGTGCAGAAGAGACCTGGTGTGATAATGGGGATGGCAGGGGAAAGAATGTCACAAGGACAGTTCTTTCATTCATTCAGCAACCATTTCTTGAGCAAGATGTAGTGTTTATGAGAGCTGACTTCTTCCCTTTAGTCTGTTAACATCCTTCAGGGATCCCCAGTATAAACCTAGTACATGCATGTTTAAGGAAACTCCCCCTGGGCACCCTGGAAATGCTTAAAATACATTAGACATATTATACATTTCCATTTTAATAGATTCTCTTAGGTCAGGGTTGGGGGTTCATTGTAACTCTGGAGGGAAGAAATGAATTCCTACATTTGGCAGAGCATACTGAGGTCCTAAGGGCACTGGAAAATCAAGATGCTGAGATAAAACTTGTCGGGAAAGAGACAAGGTCAAGCTTACTTTTACTTGTGGACAAACTATGAGATTATTTTCCAACAGAGACACTTTGAAGAGTGAATAGTGCTCTATTAACCAACATGCAGGGAGAGCGGGCATAAACCAAGCCGGTTCCTGCAACCTGGGAAGTATAGCCCCCATTGAGAAAGCCCGTCCTCCATTTCCCCTTGTCCTCATTCATCCTCTTCAACATGCCCCTCCTGACCTGATTGCTGCCATCTGCCCCCTTCAGGTTTCTAGTATGTTCTATCTTCCTAGTCCCTCAACTGTGCTCCCCAAGGAGACCTGTGGATGATAGAAGCTGTAACCCTTAGTGAAGAGTCAGGAAAGGAGGCAAATCGCCAGCCCCCCCCCCCCCCCCAGCCTCCTCTCTTAAGAGGACTTTTTTTTTAAAGGAAAGTAATTAATTAATTTTATTAAAGTATAGTTGACATATAATATTATACTAGTTTCAGGTATACCGCATAGTAATTCCACATTTACATACCTTATGATGTGATCACCACGGTAAGTCTAGTAGCCATCTTAACAGGACTTTCTAAAAACAAGGCTTCTTCTGCCCACACTGAACATCTTGGGTTATCTTGACTTGAACTGACTCTCAAGTCAGGCAGCAGGAAAGCGGCAGGCATCAGGGAGCGGGCAGGCTCCAGGACACTGGGCAGAAGGCTGGTACCACCCTGGGCCTCCATCAGCGCTGCAGCTGAGCCTCACCATTAACCAGCAGCCAGGTCTGCAGGGCGCTGAGGGGAGGAGCAGGCCAGTCCTACCTTCCCCATTGGGCCCCCTCTTCACCACTCTGCATGGGAGGTTAGATTCCAGGCCAGAAGCCCCAGGGGCACTGGGAAGGGCGGGGCATTTCTTTGACCTGAAGTTTGCCTTGAGGTTAGTGTCTTAGGCTTCTCGCAGAGCCATTTAAGACTCTGTCATTGAGCCCCTGTCCAAACCTATTTACATTTATATCTATTTCCCGCCAGCGGCACCTCTTAGAATAATTCATTCCGTCTGTCCCCTGCATTTTAGCCATTTATTCCCACGGTCCCCCTAGCTTGTATGATCAGCCAGACCGTCCCCACCCCCTGAAACTTTAAACTCCAAGAATCTGCTCTCATAGCTCCTCACCAGCACCAGGGACTTCAGAGCTTGGAACCAGAGGAAGTAGCGAGAGCTGTGCTGAGGGGTGGGGTTTAAGGACAGGGCAGAAGTGGCTTTGAATCCAGACTCTGCCTCTAACTAGCTGAGTGACCTTGGCAATTTACTTCATCTAAGAGTTCAAACTCTCATGGACACACTGGGAATAACAATATATAGTGAGGTTTAATGGAGACCATGTATTGAAGCCCTGAGCACAGAGCCTGCCTGTGCATGTGTCCAGTTAAGGGGAGCCGTGTATTATTACCACTTCTAATGGACAGCCATGCTTCCACCACCGCCCCTGGCCTCCCCTGGCCTCCTACCTTCCACAAAAGCCAAAATGAACTCCAGAGCTCCTGGTGCTGTAGGAAAAGGCTCCCTCCACACCCCTGGCCGACACACTACCTTCAGGAGGGAACAGGGGTCCCTAGAACTTTGTGTGCTCCTGGCAAGACCCCTATCACAAACACTCAGCCTCCCCTTCAGTTCAACTGCTGCCTGGAGATCAGCCAGCCCAACCCCACTGAGTCCCGCCCTGGTTTACGTCAATCCCACAGAACCCAGGATCCCAGGACGCCCCATCACCCACTATAATCTCCAAACAGCCTTGTTTATCCTCCTTTACCCCATCTCCCTCCCCGACTGCTGAAACTTTCCCACTGTGGTCCCTGGACCTCCCAGACACTCAGCCAAAACACCCTGATTTCCTCAACCTCTGCTCAGGACATTTTTTCACGTTCTTGTTCTAACGGAAACCTGCTTTCTTTTGTCTCCCCAAGTGTGGCTTTCTCTCACCCATTCTCACAAAACTGGCCTAAGCTGACAGTAGGTGTTTTTTCTTTGCTTTTCGTGCTACTTCCAGAACTTTCTCTCTTCTCCCTAAAACCCCCAGCGTGGACTCTAACATCACACACCCTTGTCCTCATTGCTAAGGGACATGTGCTTACCCTTCTCCTCTCCAGGCTCACGGTCACTCTCTCTCAATCTCCATTTCTAACTCCTCCCCGCCTCTTTTCCTCTTCTGATTTCACCTCCACCCTGATGCACTTGAAAGGGAGCTGGCCAAACATGAGATGGGCTCAAAATACAAAATACACACAGGATTTTGAAGACTCAGCATGAGAAAAAAATATATAAATACCTCCATTATTTTTTATAGTGATTACATATCAAAAAGATAATATTTGGCATGTATTAGATTAAATAAAATATATTACTCTATTTAAATTAGTTTCATCTGTGCCTGTTTACCTTTTTATGTGGCTACTAGAACATTTAAAATCGCATATGGGCCTTGTATTACATTTCTATTGCCTTTACCAGCAGTCAAAATCCCTTCTTTTTTTTTTTTTTTTTTTTTTTAAAGCTTTTTTTTTTTTTTTTTACAGGACTTTATTGGGGAACAATGGTCAAATTGTTGTCCTTTCAATCTTAGTTGTGGAGGGTTCTGTTCGGCTTCAAGTTGTTGTTCTTTCAGTCTTAGTTGTGGAGGGCGCAGCTCAGCTCCAGGTCCAGTTGCCGTTGCTAGTTGCAGGGGGCACAGCCCACCATCCCTTGTGGGAGTCGAACCGGCAACCTTGTGGTTGAGAGGACGCGCTCCAACCAGCTGAGCCATCCGGGAGCTCAGCGGCAGCTCAGCTCAAGGTGCCATGTTCAATTTTAGTTGCAGGGGGCGCTGCCCACCATCCCTTGCGGGACTCGAGGAATTGAACTGGCAACCTTGTGGTTGAGAGCCCCGCGCTCCAACCAACAACTGAGCCATCCGGGAGGCAGCTCAGCTCAAGGTGCCGTGTTCAATCTTAGTTGCAGGGGGCAGAGCCCACCATCCCTTGCGGGACTCGAGGAATTGAACTGGCAACCTTGTGGTTGAGAGCCCACTGGCCCATGTGGGAATCGAACCGGCAGCCTTCGGAGTTAGGAGCACGGAGCTCTAACCGCCTGAGCCACCGGGCCGGCCCCTCAAAATCCCTTCTTAATCGCGATTACAAAAGTCCCCTGTTATAGTCACCAGTCCCATCTTCCTGGCACGCGCTCTCAAGAACTCTGATTCTCACGCTCCCTAACCTCCCGGGGACCTACAAACCAAGGACCTCACTGCCTTTCCGCCATCTTTCCCCATCATGTCCTTCCTTCCCTTCTTGTCTGACTTACGTTCTATAATCTACGCTATTCCCTCTCTACACCCAACCCCCACTCCCTCGTTCCTCTCTGGCTTCCTCACACTCCCTTGGCAACACTCTAAACCCTAGTTAGATTGAACTCTGCACTTCCATCCGCATAGCTGAGCATAACTGGAGAAAGGAAAAATGCCACCATGCTTATCAGTCTGACTTTAAGCGCGTGACCACTAAACCAAAGTGGGTCCCGATGGCTGTCCAGGGGGCTTGCCACCTGTTCCTAGTCCATTCACACACTCATCTTCCAGATGCCTGCTCTTCCTGCTTCACTCTCTTTCCTATGCGACTGCAAAAACACAAGCAATGAGAAAACGGCTTCCTTAAGTTCCCACCACAAGGTAACCACCGACCTGCATCCAGGCCCTCATGCTTTACCTTCCCTTCTGTCACGGGAGTTGAAATGTCTGTGCTCTGGGTTCAGCCAACAGCCCCGTCTGCACATCAGCTTCCTTCTTCTCTTACGTACTCAGGGACATAACTCCTGCAGTTCTGTTTAGGCAACGTTTCCCTCTGTGTGGCATCACTCCATCAACATAAGCCATACTGCTATTTCTTCCATCAAAAAAACGAAATGAAAATTTCTCTTGGCCTCCCTTTCCCTTTCACATTTGTCCTCTTGCACAGCAGAACTTCTTGAAAGAGTGCATGTACCCACTGCATTCAGTTCCCCTCCTCACATCCTCTCCTGAACCCACTTCAATCAGCCTTCTCCCCCGCAACTTCACCGAAACTGCTCTTGCCAGGTGTTATGGGCTGAATTGTGCCCCCAAATTCCTATGTTGTCCTAACTCCCAGCACCTCAGAATGTGACTGTATTTGAAGATAGGGCCTTTAAGAGGTGATTAAGTTAAAATGAGTATTTAGGGTGGGTCCTGATCCAATCTGACTGGTGCCCTTATAAGAAGAGGAAATTTAGACACAGAGACACCAGGTACACATACACACAGAGAAAAAACTTTATGAGGACACAGCAAGAAGGTAGATATCTGTAAGTCAGGAAGAGGGGCTTCAGGAGAAACCAACCCTGAGGACACATTGATCTTGGACTTCCAGCCTCCAGAACTGTGAGAAAATAAATGTCTGTTCTTGAAGCCACAAAGTCTATGATATTTTGTTACGCAGCCCAAGCTGACTAATACACCAGGTCACTACTGACCTCCAATGGCTTAATCCAGTGGCCAATGCTCACTGCTCTTCCAACTTGATCTTCTAGCAGCATTGGTCACCCCTTCCTCCTCAAGACACTTCCAGAGCTTAGCATTCTCGCTTTTTCTTTCACTACTTGCTTCTTCTCAGTCTCTGGTACTGCTCCTCCTATCTCCCATCCATTTAGACCTCTTAGCATGGTGTGAACCAGAACCATTTCCCTGGACCTCTTCTCATTTTCACCCACTCCACCCATCTGTCAGCTCTAATCTAAAAGCACACAACCAGAACTGGGTCCCCCCCTCATCTCCTCCACTTCTCTGAGGCCCTAGCATTTATCATCTAAATCAGGGGTGTCCAAACTTTTTTCAATGTTTTTCACCAAGAGCCATATTCGGTAAAATACACAAATAGTCGGGCCACTCACTTGAGGTGAAGTACGTATTGCCTCACCTGGTTTATTTAAGTAAACTAAATGTATTTTTGGAATTTGCTGCAGGCCCATAAAAAACGGATCACGGGCTGCAGTTGGCCTGCGGGCTGCAGTTTGGACACCCCTGATCTAAATTATCCTACCTGGACTTGACCCCAGATCCCCTCTGCAACTCCATTGATTCTTTTCCCAACCTCAAAGCCAGGGGTCTCAAAAGCAGAGTCTACATTGGGACCTCTCCCTCTGGTTCAACTCAGACTTAATCCATGGCACCCTGGCTTCTCACTGCCCACTCCACGGACACTGACATGGCTCTGCAGAGGTCATTCGTGACCTTCCTGCTGGAAAAATCCAATGTCCTGCTGCAGCTAGAGTAAGCATTCTAAAAAGCAATCAGGGCCTTATCCTTTCACTGCTTTGAAACCCTTTGCTAGCTTCCCATTGCCTCCAGAAATCCAGATTCCTATGGATGGTGCAGGAGACCTGCCATGATTTGGCTTTAGCTTCACATGATTAAGAGTTTGGGCTGTAGGATTAGTGAATTCTGACTCCAATTGCTGTAGATTGAATGTTTATTCCCCCAGAAATTCATATGTTGAAATCTAACCTCTGAGGTGATGGCATTAGGAGGTGGGGCCTCCGGGGGTGACTAGCTCATGAGGGTGGAGCCCTCATGAATGGGATTAATGTCCCCATAAAATAGACCCCAGAGAGCTCCCTCTTTCCTTTCACCATGTGAGAAGACGGCCATCTATGAACTAGGTAGCAGGCTCCCACCAGACACCAAATCTGCCAGCACCTTGATCTTGGACTTCCCAGCCTCCAGAACTGTGAGAAACAAATGTCTGTTGTTTATCAGCCACTCTGTCTATGGTATTCTGTCCCAGCAGCCTGAATGGACTGAGTCACCAATCCTTCCTAACTCTGTTACCTGGTGTCTGTGCCTTGGTTTCCTCATATGTCATTTGGGTATAATAACGGGACTTATCTCACTGGGTGGAGGCGAAGATCAAATGAGCTCATACTTGTAAAATCCTTACAACAGTGCCTGGCTTTGTGAAGCTTGATAAGTGAGTGTTTATTAACTCCCTCTACTGTCTTTCCATAGCCTGAGTGTTGCTTCCTTTGGGTTGGAAAACCTTTGCCTGCCCTTCCTAGTAGGCACGCCGCTGCCTGCCCTTCAATATTTTGCTCTGGAGTCTATCCCTGCAGGGGGCCTCCCTTCCTCCCCAAGGCAGACTGAGGGCTCCTTCATCTCCCCTCTGACTGCATTTTGCATATACTTCCATTAGAGAAGTAATCAAATTATAATGCAGGGTCTGTTTACATGTCTGTGTCTTCAGGGGACTTTAAATCCCTTGAGGACAGGAGACACAACCTTTTATTTCTGCATGTACCACCAGCATCGTAAAGCCCTGCAATCTTTGGATAAATGGAGTCACAGTTCCTTTTATTTTGTCTGGAACTCATCTCTCTAAGCCTTCCTTTATCCCGGTGCTTATGGATCTGGAGAACAAGACTGTGCTCAGTTATTCCACCAGCAAAGGAGTCTTCCATATGCAAGATGCAGCGCTAGGTGTTGGGGACATAATGGTGAACCCAAGGCAGAGAGTGTTTGCCCTCAAGGACTTACAGTCCAGAGGGAACTTGGGTGCACAAGCTGCAGCCTAAGTGTGAATGGGCAGCTGACAGGGGCCAGAGAGGCTGGACCAAAGGCTTGGGAAAGAGAGAGAGAGAAGCCAGGACTTCTAGACTCAGTGGGCATTAGTCATGCTGCTTATCATCTGACACCAGAGATCAGTACCGGATACACCTGGGAATGAGGTGAAAATGGATCTCACTGCCCTGGAGACTTAATACAGAGAATGTGGAGGGACTAGAGTGTACTGGGCGGGTCTCAGGGTGGAAGCAGACAGATGATAGGGTTGCCACAATACTCGTCCTAAGATCTAACATTTATAAGTGCTCAGTATATACCAGGCACTGCGGGAAGGACTTAATGTGGAATCACTGGTGTCGCCCTTGCAATCACCCTGTGTCAGGGCTATGAGTACCCCATTTTGTAGAAGAGGGTGAGGCTGAGGCTAAGAACTTGTTCGGGGTTTCACAGCAAGTGAGCTGGTGGCAAGGCCAGAGTCAGGAGCCTGTGCCTTTTGCCACCATGCAATACCATCCCCACTGTGGAGAGGGCAAGACTGTTCAGGAGGTTAAGTGTGGACTCAGGTTCTTGGGGTGAGCAAGGCTGTATGTGGTCTGCAGCAACTGTGTGGTCCGAACCCTGCATGTCCTTCCCACTGTACCACCTTTAGGTAAGCACTGAGCTGGGACCAACTTTGTGCAGGTCTGCAGTGGGGAGGGCAGGAAGAGAGGGGGCCACAGACCAACTAGAGTGATGGTAAAATGACAGAGGGCTGGCCCTTGTCTCATGCCTCCTTGTGCCCCTTGCTGCTTGGAGCCAGTGTGTGGCACCTGCAGGGCACCTGAAAAGCACCTTTCTTGTTGAAAGATGAAGATGAAAAAAATGAAGGAATGAATGAGGGAATGAAGGGCAGGAATGACAAGAGTAAGGTCCTTGCACCTGGAGCAATTACTAGCACCTGGAAGGAGAAAGCCTGTGTGGAGAGGATGGTTTACAAGGAGCTGTGACCTTGGGTGGAAGGACACAGCAGCCCAAGGTGACCCCACAGGGCAGGAGCTGGATGAACAAAGATGGCACCTTCCCTTTCTTCTATCTTCCCATCTCCTTTCTGGGCAGCTCCCCAGTGGCCAACCCCAGTGAGGCAGAGAGTTGGGTGAATGGTGGTGAGTGGAAACTGAGGCTCAAACAAGACACCCTGCACTGAGCCCAAGGCCACCCAGCCACTGTGATCTATAGATTCAAGCCCAGACCTGCCAAACGTCAACGTCCAGGCTCCTGTCGCCTCCCTGTGCTGTTCCCCATCTTGTGACGAGACCCCGGACCCAGCCTGACCCCCACCTGCCATGACCACACATTTCTCTAGCTCTGGTTTAACAGGGACAGAACCCTGAGCACCGGGGCACTGCAGGAGTTAATCTCTCTGCTCTCTCCTGCTTCAGTGCCTGATTCTCCAACCTGTAGAGGGCGGTGACCCTCCATGAGGCCCAGCCAGACCCTCCCAGGAAATCCACTCCTACTTTTGGGTGGCTGCCCAGCAGCCCCCAGCTACGCCAGAAGAGCTGGGAAGATTTGACTGATGAGAAGGTAGATGCGGGGGTTCCCCTAGGAGAATAGTTTAATTTTATAGGGAAAGAACGCCGGAATGGGGAATTCAGGCCCTAAACTCAGCCAGCGGCTCGGCTGCAGGCGTCCCGGCGCGGCCAGGAACATGTGTAACTCATTACCTCCGAGAGCCTCCCATTTGTGGCCCGTGGATGACGCCACGAGTGTGGTGGAGGGCCTGGGGCTGTGGGGTGAGCTGACTGCAATATTTTTCTGACACTAACACCTCTCTCTGGCCCTCGGAAAGGGCTGTGGAGGAGCCAAGCCCAGCTAAACACCACCCACGCCCAGCCCTCCACCTCCTCCGCCTCCTGGCGCCAGACTGGAGAGGCCTACAGCTGTCCAGGCTACAAAAGAAAGGAATGGGAAGGTGAGAGGGGAGGGAGAGGAAGGAGTAGAGAGAGGGAAGGGGGAGGGGCTGAACAGGCCCAGCTGGCCCATTATGGTTTCTGTTCAAAGGGAAGTGTCAGCAGGCATCAAGGTTAGAGAAGCCTTAGCTAAAGGACCTTGGAGGTTGAATTCTGCAGTTATTCCTTCCAACTTATTCCAGAACAACAGGTGGAACCAATGCTTTTGACTGGTGGAGACATGGAGGTGAGGAGGTCCCTGCCCTTAGGACCTTCCCATAAACAGGGGGCTCCTATGTGGAGGGTGAGAGCTTAGACACAGAAAGGAGGTAGGCCCTGAGAGGTCACCCAAACCAGAGGTGCAGAGGAGGGAGTGTCATCACAGAGATGGGTGTGGAGGGAGCCTTGAAAGATGCAGGAGTTGGGCCAGATGGCTTCTCATAGAGAGGACAGAGGAACCAAGTCAGGTACCACAGTCCTCACCTTCCCTTCTCACATGGTAAGTGAACAGAAGGGAGGGATAAAGGCAAGTTAGGAGGAGCAGAGAAGACAAGAAAAGAGAGGAGAGGAGAGAGGGAGGAAGGCAGGGCAGAGGAGAGCGTGTTGTCAGTGCATGACCGATGCAATAACATGTTTACCCCCTAACATCTTTAAATTCCCACCTGCATTAAAATCCAAGGCATACCCTAATAAGTAGGCTGCATTTTTGCAACTTTGCTTCTCCAGATCCCAGGATCCCCAAGGCCAAGGGGAGGCTCCTCCTCCCCTCCCCACCTCCCTGCCTTCAAGGGGAAAACCCTGGAAAGGACTTGGAGCCCCTGTGAGGCCCACACCAGACGATATTGTTTTAATTTACTCAAGGCCCACAGTGACTCGGGTCTCCCTCCCTGTCCCCATCTCTGCCCACCCTCTTTCCCATCAACCTTCCAGCCTCACCCCTTCCTCTCCCTCTCCTGTTACACTCTCCAGAGATGAGGATCAAGAAGCAGCAAAATCCTGGGGAAACAGATCAAATCTGGCTGGAATTTCCCCAAGTCAGAGCCCAATGTTTTCCTCTTAGAAATGAAAGGGAAGAAAAGAAATCAAACCAGAAACCAATGAGCTTTTTGGGGGCTGGTTGCATCTCAACACTAGTCTTTCTGGGTTCCTTGTGCTCTCCACCCCACCCTGCACCTGGCATCCAGGAGGGAAGAGCAGGGAAGATACAGATGATTTAGAAATCAGGTTTAGAATGTATTTGTTTTGCCACCTGTAGATTTTAAGGACCTCTGTGTTCATTCGTTTGTTCGCTCATTCATTCATTCAACAAATACTTAGTGAGCACTTACTACATGCCAGGCGGGGAGACATCAGTGAACAAAACAGAGATGCTGCCTGTCACGTGAGGAACAGACAGTAAATGATAAACATAGTCAATAAGAAAATGACATATGTGTTAGAAGAACATAGGACCAAGAGAAGCAGGGAAAGAGGGCTAGGAGTGCAGTAGAGGCAGGAAAGCCTACTGGGGGAGGTGAGATTTGAGCAAAGACAGGAACAGGGTGAGAGAGTGAGCCAAGGTGGGGGCAGGACATGGCAGAGGCAGCAGGTTCAGCATGAAGACCAGAGGCCGAGTTGGTCAGGTCAGTGCCTGGGTTTGCTCAGGGTGGCATTGTGTCCTGACTTAGGTTGTAAAAGGACCTTACCCCAAAGGCAATGACCAAATCTGTTTCTACGGACAGAACTGTAGACTGGACAGGACCTTCGACACACCCTTTCTGTCCCCATTTGGCAGATGCAGATGCTGAGACCCAGAAGGAGGATGGGCCCTGGTCAGGTCACACGCCCTGGGAAGGGTGAGTCAGGCTTCATCCCTCATCTTCCAGCCTCTACTGTCTGCAGTTCATGGGGTGCCAGGCCTCAGGTGACTCCCAAGGACACTTGCTAGCATTGCTCTAAAATTGCCCTCTGGTCAGCTCTCCCCACCGCTGGGGACCTGGAAAGCACAGTGGCTGGGTTACTGTTATTTTTCACCCCTTCTTGTCCAAATGGTCTTTTAAAATTTTTTTTTAAATTTGGGGTTCAGACAAAGGGAGAGTAAGATTAGGTAAGGGGAAGAGGGTACAATGGCCCAGTGACACCTCCCACCTCAGGCCTCTCCCCACCCCGGTGGTTCCCCACTCTGCCCTTCCCCCACTGACAGCCAGGCTGGCCCTGCTGGTCCTCCAATTGCCCCACTATGCTGCACCCCAGTTCTTTCTTGCCAAACCAGGCCTCCCCACTCATGGCTGGATGGGACAGGGCTGGATCAAGATCCCAAAGCCAGCGTGGCCTTTGCTATGTGTGATGGGCAAGTGCTAAGCACAGGCGAGCCGTCCAGCCCTCTAGGGCCTTCCTCTCTTCCCAGGTGGCACTAATCTGACGGAAACAGTGACCGGGTACAACTCCGCTCGTCATAGCTTTCCCCACCTACCTCCTCTCTTACAACATCACAGTCAGTCCTTGAGGCCTTTTTTTGAGGTCTGCTTGACTTCAATAATCACACATACTTTCGCCTACTTTATATGATGGGTAATCGTCCCCATGCCAGTCCTTTCCACTGGATCGTAAGCCCTTTGAATGCAAGGACGGTTTAATTTCTCTTTGGAACATCTCTGGCACCTAACCCACAGCTTCACACAGCATGGGTCCTGTAAATACGGGCGCTGACTGGAATCCAGAGACAGAGCTCTCATGGCAGGCAATTTACGAGAACGGGTGAAGAGCTGTTTATCAGTCACAAGCCCAAATCTCCTTGTCTCCTCTCCCTGCTGAGACTGTCTCCAATCCCTGCCTTTCTAAATCACCCAGCGTCCCTTCCTACTCTCAGCACTTTGTGGGAGGAAAAACAGGCTTAGAGCATGAGGGGGAGTCATTTCTCATTTTGAGTAATTTCAAGACAGAGGCAGCTAGCAGAGTGGAGCACAACAAAACATGACGCTTGAGAAAAAAGCTTGAAAAAAGGCCTGCGTGATGGTTAATTTTATGTGTTCACTTAACTGTGCCATGACAGTGCCCAGATTAAACATCATTTCTGGGTGTGTCTTGGAGGGTGTTTCCTGATGAGATTAGCATTTGAATTGGTGGATTCAGTCAGGCAGACTGGCCCTCTCCCACGTGGGTGGGCCTCATCCAATCAGCTGAGGGCCTGAGTAGAACAAAAGGTAGAAGTGTTTGCTTTTTGCTTCCTGCCTGAGTGCTAGAGTTGAGACATCTCCTCTCATCGTCTCTGGCCCTCAAACTGCTGTTTACACCATTGACTCCTCTGGTTCTCAGGCCTTCTGACTGAGACTGAGATACATCCCTGGCTCTCCTGGGTCTCCAGTCTGCAGATTGTGGGACTTCTCCGCCTCCGTAATCACGTGAGTCCTGTATAGTACATCACTTTATGTATGTACGGAGAGAGCATACCAGTTCTGTTTGTCTGGAGAACCCTAATATAGACTATCTCTATCTCACCGTAAATCTTTACAAGACTCTTCTGTGAGCTTCTTTCTATTCATCTTTGAAGTGGGGATGGTGCTTTCTTTCTGCTTCTACACTCACAGCAAAGAGGAGTGTATGCATTCATGCAGCAAGTATTTACTGAGCACCTACAAAGTGTCGAGTTCTGTGCTGGATATACAGGAGGCAGGCTGTTGACAAATGGCTTTGGGCTTTTTTAGGGGAAGCTGTTATCAGTTGTATTTCCAGAGTTTTAGCAAATACCTAGCCCCCAAAGATTCAGTGCCACCTGGGTCACTGGAATGGGGAACCCTTTCCTGTGACATGTCCTGGGGCCTCAGACCCAGGGGCAGGATGAATATCTGGAGACGTATGTTTTCTCCTCACAAATCCTTCTGGAAATGGATTGGAGACTCCTCACCTGAGGGTCTGGGCTAATTGGTTCAGATGCCTTTGCCTGACCACAGCCTCTCACTCAGAGAGAAGCAAAAGGAGTCAGGAAACTCAATGCTGGAAGCCCTCTATGAGCTGAATTATCCTTAATGCTTTTTCTCAGCCTCCACTAGCTCATCTATAAAATGGGTGCTCATCTTGCTGATCACACAGGTTTGTTGAGATGCATGAATGAGAAAACATATGGAAAAGACCTTTCAAAGCATTAAGTTCAATACATGCAGTATTAGGGGGGAGGTCACCAGCACCCTGGAGCAATGCCAAGGTTGGGTGTGGGGTGCAGGGCAGATCCCCAAGACCGAGCCAGAGGTACTCACCATCCTCGCACAGGTTCAGCTTGGACAGGCTCCTGCCATCAAAGGGCTCCTCAAAGATGGAACTGGTGTCACGGTCACTCACGGTGTGCAGGTACATGGCTTTATTCTCCATCCTGGCCTGCAGCAGCAGCGGGACAGGAGAGGGAAGAAGGACGGAGGGGGTGGAGAGAGAGAATAAACTGTAGGTGGAAATGGAAATGAATGGATAGAACAAGGTACCCACACTGTGACCCCAAACCTGAACCCTGGGACTACGTCCTCATCAACGGTTGACATCTACTGAGCCCTTAGGACCCTGATTCCCCATCTCCAACTTCCTCAGTGCTTGGGAAAACCAAGGACCTTTGGCTCTTTTTGATGGTGGGACCTTGATGGGGCTGGAGCCCTGAGCTGAGAGGGGGCACGGAGGGCCAGGCTGGGTGGGGCCTGGAGGAACCGACCCTCCTGACCCAGAAGGAGCAGTTTCTGAGCCTCTAGAGCCCTGGGTACGTCAGACAGAATTGGGCTGCTCTGTCAGAAACGAGGGAAACCAGACACAAAGGTGGGTATGGAGACCACCAGCCAACACAGCTAACAACAGAAGGGCTCCCAACCCAGCCGGGCTGGCATGGTCAGACCTGGGTTCAGCGGGATCATAGCAGGGAGCCTGGCGAGCAGCGGCCGTGTTGGGCCACCCCAGACACTAAGGCCTGGGCAGCCTTAGACCCGGGGAGGGTCCCAGTGCCTGAATGGCCTCCTGAGGCTAGATCACAGGGGCTTAGGGTCCTACCCACAATGTCCCAGCAACATACCCAGTGACTGGGGGAGATGCTCTGCTGTTTAACGTGAACCAGCCCCATTTATACAAGTGTGTATGACACCATCCCATTTTTTAATATGCACACGGGTCCTGTGTATGTGATGGGAAAGGCAGTGTGTGGAGAAGTCCCAGTTGCTCCGGTGAGACATGTGTTACAGGACTCTGGTGGGAACTGTGCCTCTTTTTGTTTGCTGGATTTTCTACGGTGTGTTTGCATTCTTTGTGCAATAAGAAAAATCCACTTTTCGAGCCAAATTGCAAACTATTTATTTCCATAAAATACTTGATATTCTTTTTCTTACATATATGCTCAGTGATTTTATAAATTACTCTCCACTTTCAGCTGGTTCCAGCCATTAGTTTAGCTTGGCCTTTGGTTCTGATGCTCTTGGACTATCTGGATATTGAATCCAAAAAAAGAATCTACTTTTCAAAAGTGAATTCTTTGGAAGATAAAAGCCCCTGGAAGGGTGGATGGGTTCCAGGCCCAGCATGGAACAAGCTCAATTCTGAGGCCCAGAGTGGCAGCCAGGGGTCTACCACCTGAGAGGAGGTGACAGGGAGGTGCCTGGCAGGTGGCAGTGGAGGCACAGTGTCTGCTAATTGAACGGAGCAGCCGTCAGTTCTTCTTTAGAAGCAGGCTGGGAAAGGTGGTGTCAGCACCATTTCAATAATGAGATAATGAAGGAGGAAGCTGGCCGAATGGCTCTGCCTGGCAGAGCAAACACATTTCCTATTTTCATGACTTGACCTTTGTCTCCAGAGATCTCTGACTTCAGGGCTAAGAAAAGGCTGTAAATGACCAGTTGTCAATCCACTGGCCCAGGAAGGCTGGAGAGGGGCGTCTGCTCTTGTCTTTTCATGTAATGAGATGCCACATCCCCTGTACATGCGTGCAGGCATGCACACACATGCACACACACGTACAATTCGGGTGTTCCCAGTCTCTGCAGGTCTTTCTTCCAGCCTGTGGGAGGGAGGGGCAGAAGGAAGCCCAAACTCTGTCAGGATCTGTCCGCCCTGCCCCAGGGGCTCCCGGAGCCCCTATATAGCTCCCACCTCAGCTTCTCCAGTCTACAGTTGAGTCAAGTTTGCTAGTCTCCCAATACCCGCCCTCTATTCAAGCCCTCCACCCAGTAAGGGTTTCTAGGTGGGGCGCTGAGCAGCTCCACTGCTGGAGAGCTGCAGGGGACCCTCCCTTATTTCATAGCACTGTGTGCAGCACCCCTCCCTCTGGCTTCCTTTGGATCCTGGGGAGCTGCAAATCAGGAGGCCAGTGTCTTCTGCATGTGGTAACCCTCTCTTTGCCAAAAGCAGAGGTCGCACAGAGCCCAGAGCTGTCATGCCGGGAGTGGAGGTGTGGTGATGGGCTTGGGCCAACTTAGCCCCATCTTCATTTCCACCTTCCCCTTCGCTGATCAGCTCCTGGACCAAAGCTGGAATGCAGGACTTGTTATCTGGAATGTGTCTGTCGGGTGGTCCTGACTCTGCTCCCTCCCCACCCCTCAGCTGGTGGAGCTGGAGCCCTGGGGAACTTGTTGGGGAGAGGGGCTGGCCGAGGACGAGGCCAGATGTGAGTGAGATGAGATTGGAAATGCTCAGTCAGCTCGGCTAATATTTGTTACTTGGGAATGAAACCTAAGAATGTTCTGTCTGCCCCAGGTTTTATTTTGGGTGGTTTTTCTTTCCTTGGGGAAGGGGGGAGCAGGGCCAGAATTTGGACCCTTTGATCATTTGGTCTCATAGCCTTTGGGCCAAGTTTGTGCTCTCAGGGAAGGCTCAACGAACCTCTTGCGTGTCCATTCAGCCCATGAGTTACAGATGTTTGCCATCCAGGATCTCTCTGCCCTCCCAGTAGCACTGTGAGGGGGGCAAATGGTGCCAGTCTGTTATTCCCATTTTAAAGATAAAGCCAACCAAGGCACAAGGAGGCAAGAACCAATGGATGTCAGGGAGGGATGAGTTGCTAGGCAAAGGCTTCCCCTCAGGACACTGGCTCAGCCACGAGGTTGCTTTGTCCAGGAAGGGTGTCTCCGTCCCTTTTGGTGACCACCTTTAGGGTCAAAGACGAGTCAGTGAAGAGGGCCAGGTAGGGGCTCTTTGGCTAAAGAGAGGCTCTAAGAGTTGGAAGGTAGGGGACCAGGGCCCCAGAAACATGGGCAGGGTGTGGACGCCAAAGTGCCCTGTGGATGAAGCCCAAGGAGCCTGGACTTTTATGTTTCAAGTCAAAGAGTAGCGTCTTCATTCCCCAGGGAGAGGACACTTTACTGACCTCTTAGGGTGTCTCGATGCACTTTAGAGCTGAAGCACTCAGCCATCCATAGCTCCACCCTAGGCAGCTCTGTGCAGACCTGTGGGGTGTGGGGAGCTCAGCGGACACGGGATCCTATCTTGGCTCCACTTCTTATTATTCAGGAACTTGGCCCAATCAGCTAAGCTCGTGCAGCCTCAGGTCATCATTTCTATGATGAGGAGAAGCACATCTGCCAGCCACTCGCTTATGGAGAGCCTCATGTGGGATAGTGCACGTGGAAAGACTTTACAAACAAGGGCACACAGGGAGTTAGTGTCAGAGACTGGTGATAACCAACAGCCCCCCAGCATTTTCTGGCCCTGCCAAGCAGGCAGGTGGGAGGGGTCTGTAGGTGCTTTAGGCCTCCTTCCTGCCTTGCCAGTCCCAGAAACAATGCTGTTTGGGGTTCCCTTTGCAATCATGAATGCAGACCAGAGCTGAAGTCCAGATCCTGACTCTCAAAGTCCCTCTCTGGGCAGCAGAAGGACTCAATCAATTCTTCCTGCCAAGAGGATGGCATGAGCCTTGCTTGTTGCTGCAAAGACGGTGTCTCTGGATTCCAGCATGTAACTCTGCAGGGCTCCTAGCTTTTCTTTGGATTGCCTGGCGTTAAACTCATCAGAAGCAAGTAAAAATCACCATGAATGTGGCCCTCTCCAGAGAGACTCTCACCAAGTAGGTTTTAAGCCCTTTCCTCCTCCAACAGTACTTAGTTAACCTAAATCACAACCCAAAGGCTGGAGAGGTATAGGTGTTTTATAAATCAGCTTTCCCTTCATATGTTCCACCGCTCGGCACGCACATGCACACACATTCTGTCCATGTAGAGGGACTGTCACCTGTACCATCTGCACCCTAAATTAGGCTTTTGAGCTGTGACAAGAGCCGGACAGAGTTGCCACTAAGGCAATAGCTTCCCGCGGCACTTCAAATGCAGGCTTACACTCGCCTGCTCAGGCAGCTGGATGAGGGCCCAGTGGATCTCCAAAGGCTGACAACTGAGACGGTCCTATTTGGCACCAGTACCTCTATGCTCCACACCCTGGGGATGCCCAAATGCCATGCCCTGTTCCATCCGCCACATCCCAGTGTCCTCCAATTACCTTTGGGGACACCATGCCCAGGTGCTGGGACAAGTTAGTATCAAAGTGTCAAAGTGACAAAGACTCACCCTATTGCCTCCACGGAGGCTGCAGAGGCTGTCCCTTCAGTTCCCGGCATTCACCATGGTGCCTGGAGAGCTGGCTGCTACTGCTGCACTGAGACCCAAGTGGCCCCTTGGAGCTTGTCCCCACAACCAGCCAAATCCAGACGGAGTCATAGAAAGAGGCTGCAGGGGTGCCCAGTGACTCGTCTCAGGGGTCACTTGTCAAGGAAGATAAGGTCAGGAGGCAAGACTCAGCCTTGTGCCCAAGTCGGGGGCCGGCGGCTGGGGAGTCCCTGGGTTGGTCCCTCACCTCAGTCAGCCAGCGGCCGCGGTCAGGAGGTGTTCTGTGGAGGCACCAGCAGCTCTGCTAGGTACTGACTGAGATGTGAACTGCAGCTGCTCTGGCCGCCAGTCTCTAAATATAAAGTTCTTGGAGCACTTGTGGAGGCCCCCGTGGGGTCTGGAACACGTCCCCCCTCTGGTGGCCAATCTTAGCATTACAGCTCCCCACAGGACCTGCGGCTTGGTTCCTCCTGGAAGTCAGCCTTGGTCTTGGGACTCCATGCGCCTATTCTAAAGGCCCTGCTCAAACGTTTTGGAAAGCTTCCAGGGGAATGGCAGCTAGACCTGGCTTATGAGCCGTGCAAGAAAACCAGCCTTATAAACGTATTTATAGGATGGAGTTTGGCATTGCTGAATGCATTCGCCAAACTCAGCTTAGAATTCCTTACATGTTTTCCTGAAGTCACATCCACCCCCAAGGGACACACATTGGCCACACCGGGGATATTCTGATGAGTGCCCCAGGAGATTCCCAAAGTCAGTTTCGGCTCAACTCAGCCAGAAGGCCAACATTTATGGGGCACTGGCATTGCACAGGGTGGAGAGATGCAAGAGTGCGTACGATGAGCTCGCTGTCCTCAAGGGGGTTACCATCCAGGAGGAAGGGTGGGCTAGGGCACAACAAACTGTAAACCTAAGCACGACTGGTTACATTTAAAAAAGAAGATCTAACCAAAACCTTCACAGAGTAATTACCTTCAGATTGGGGTGGTGATGGGGGACGTCATCAGGGAAATTCCAAAACAGTTTGAGCCATGGCAGCACTGCCAGTTTATGTGGACAGCCTCCTGAAGCCAGAACTCTGAAGGTAACATTCAGGAATAGGCTCAAGTTCACTGGTTACAATTCGGCCTGAACACTTGAGGGTGAGATCTCGTACAGAAGAGTTTGCCAAGGCTCAGGTCCCTCCCCCACCCCCCCGCATGACAGCTGCCAACACAGAGCTGAGTCAGAAATGTCTTAGTCATTTTCAGGGACTGTGCCGCCTGACCACCCTTGAGAAGCAGCTCCCATATGAGGCTTCGTATTATAGAGATAAAAAAAAAGAAATGATAGAAGAAGGATAATACTAATAGGAGGAGAAGCAGAAGAAGATGGAGGGGCGGGGAGAAAACATTTTGTAGTATATACCTGTGCTAGGCAATTCCAAGGGGTTTTCGTTTCTTCACTCATTTAACCTTGACAACAACCTGGTGAGGTCGGTACTGTTATTATTCCCACTTTAGAGAGATGAAGGAACTAAGTAACTTGTCCAAGGTCAAGCAGCCTGCATGTGTACAGTTCAGTTGTGTTAAGTGCATTCACACTGTTGTGCAACCATCACCTCCATCCATCTCCAGAGCACTTTTCATCTGGCAAAACAGAAACTCTCCACCCATTAAACAACTCCCTCTTCCCCTTCCTCACAGCCCCTGGAAACCCCTATTCTACTTTCTGTCTCTATAAATTAGACTATCTAGGTACCTTGCTATGCCTTTATTTGTGGCCTGCTCTACAAAAAATACATACTCTTTACGACCTTTAGTATTTTCTTTTTTGTTAGTTTTTAACCTATTTCATGTCCAATACAAATATTTCAAAAACAAGTTTTTGTGCCTTGTTCACAGACCAGTGTTTATCTTTTCCTGTTGTTCAGCTTCGTAGGCAGAGCCTGGTGAAAAGTATATAATCTCTCCAAAATCAGAATTTGGATTTACCACGTTTAAAAAGTAATTATTGTTTAATTGTACCATGAATTTCATCAGTTTAGGTTTTGTTCAGGAGGTAGTTTAGGTAAGAAGTAATTACTGTATGCGCCAAATGATCTAGGAATTTAGCTTTTGTGGTTTTATAAAATTTTGTTTGATCAACAGTGTAAGTGCTTTCTGATTTATCATCATATTGTTTATCTCAAAGCACCCATCTGATCTTAACTGAAATCCGTCAACCACCTCTAGCCACTAGCCCCACTCCCCCCGCCAATGTAGGAGTTACATCTGAGGGAAGGTAGATGGATCCAAGACAAAGGGCTTCTGAATTGGAAAGCAGCCCCGGCTTCTGAGAGAATCTATGCTTCATCAGCTTTAAGGCGTTCCTAATGATTTTTATTTCCTCCTGTCTAAGTTTCTGTTATCTCCCCCGCAAGGTAATTATATATGCTTTATTAGGGAAAGTTGATTCAGACATTGTAAGGCTGAATTAGGGACAAAGCCACAGATTTACAGTATAAAGTCCTGGACTTTAATCTGACCATTCCTAGTTGTGTTTCCTTGGGCAAATCACTAAATTTCTTGGTCTCAGTATTCTCATTGGACATGAAAATAGCCTCATATCACAGGGAAGATGTGAGTATCAAACGGGATTAGGCAGTGACTCTGAGCCTGCCAGTTTCATGAGATGTTCCCAGGAGTTCCTTGAGAAAGGGTTCTCTGGTCAAAGCAAGAGGTGTTCCTTAACTGCAGGACTTATCAGAGCCTTTAAGTTGCTACTGAGCACAGTGATTCTGCAAGAGAGGGATGTAGTATTAAAGCTTCTCCATTCTTAATTGAACACAGAGAACAGGGCTAGTGCTCCATCGGACATCCTGAAGGAGATTCTAAGCTTGTTTACAACTTAAACAAAAACAAATATTAGAAAACTGGAAGGTTTCTTCTGAGTGCTCAATAGTGGAAAATGTCACATGCCACTGGAGTGTGGTGAGGAGCTAGTCATTCTGAGAGGATAATAGGACAGTGCTCTTGTAACCTTCCTGAGGGAGGGACCACACCCCACTTGTCATTGTCTCCCCATCCTGCAATACAGCCCCATACCTGTCAGTGAGCTGGATGCCTAAGGCAAGGGAATCATCTCCTCGCTCAAGGCTTCCGCCTCACCCTCTCCATTCTGTTTGCTTCACCTTGACCCTGACACGCCCTTCTGTCTGCACTTAGGCCAGTCCCTTCTCATCCCTCCCCACCCACACGCGCCTCCGGAGACTGCCCACAGTCCGCCCTCCACCACTACCTTCCCAGGTTTTCCAACACAGCTCACCCTTCAGGACCAGCCCAGCCTATCCCTCACCTAAAACCTTCTCCACTGACTGTGCTTCCTCTTCTTTTGATGGCTATTGTGCTCAGAGGCCAATCCATCTGCTCAGGTGCCTGAACAGAATGCTTTAGGTCGCTCTGAGCTCACTGAGGTCAGGGTTCATGGGTTATACTCCTGTGTGTCCCCTCTCCAACAGTTAGCCCATGATAGGCCCAAGGGAGATGGTAGATCAACAGTTACTAATTGGCGACCTGGACAGTAGGCGTCAGAGATGCCTTGTGGAGAGAAGACTGGATTCCCAAGCCAGGACACCCAGCCTGGACTCCCAGCTCCACCTTCCCAAGATCTATAGGTATGAGCAAGTCAGTGAACCTTTTTAAAACTTCATTTCCTCATCTATAAAACTGGGTTACTACTTCCTGGCCTTCCCGTCTCAAGGGTTCTTACAAGGAAGAGAAGGGTGTTGAAAACGCAAAGCGCTTCACAAATGTTAGCCTTTGTTATTATTTTTCAGAGCTGACAGCCCCTGACAGATGGAGTATTAATCGTGAGGTGGTTCTTTCTCTCGTGTCCAGCTGTTGACAGCTGGCACGGAGTCCAAGACAGTGGGAGCAAGAGCCTCTGCTTTGTGGAGTTCCCTGCTCCTCATCCATCGTGGAATCAACCCAACCATCTGCTTCATCTCCATGTGTTCAACTCATTTTCATTCATTTCCCAGAAGGTGTAGGAATGATGGATTGCATGAGACAGCCCAGATTTTCTGACACTGGTCCAGGGCTATAGGCAGTAAAGGTGATGAGCCCCGTCCCCGTCATGTGCACAGGCCAGAGACCCCAAAGTAAGGCTTGCCTGGACCTCTTTCTATTGTCAAAATCAATGGCCCAGGGTACCTGCAATGGGTCATATAGTGAGGGGCTCTAAGCAGATCTGTCTTAGCGCCAAGATGATATAAATTTTGTTGGGGAATTGGATGATGAAATAGTTTTAATGTGAGCAATTTATAACTGGTAGCCAAGCGTGTTCATTCAAGTGAATCACAAGAAACTTCTTAAAACATAGTGAGAATGTGGGCCAAAACTCAGAAGAGGTTTAGTGGGATAAATGTAAGACAGACAGCAATGTTGGAAAAACTCATCTGCCCACATACAGAATATGAGATAGCAGGCTTTTCAGGGGGGCACGTAAGAAAGAAACCTAAGATTTTAGAGGACTTTGAGGTTGATGTAAGTCAGCAAGAGTTGAGAGAAACAGCTACTTCAAAACTTAGGCTGCATTAATAGAAGCACAGTGAGCAGAAAAATGGAGGTGACAGAGCTCCTGCAAATCTGCATCGCTGAGCTCACACCTGGTAAGGTATGTTCAGTTCTAGGTGCCTCCGATTGAAAGTCTCAGCTTAAAGGGTGCCCTCAGGAGTGACTAGGGTGGTGAAGGGCCCAGAATCGAACAGGAAAGAAAGAGCACTGTTTGGCCCAGAGCAGAAATCATTCAAGGGGACATGATTTCTGTTTGTAGATATAGCAAGGGCTGTCATGGGGAGCAGTCTTAGGTTATTTTTTTTAGCTATGAGAGAGAGAGAGAGAGAGAGAGAGAGAGAGAGAGAGAGAGAGAGAGAGAGAGAGAGGCTTCTATTCAACATATAGAAGACTCTCATTCACAGTTGAGCTGTCTGGATATTCCCCACACTCAATATTCCCCACACTCACATTATTTAGTCAGAGCCTGGGAAGTCTGGGCTGGACACAAGTACCAAAGAGCGAGATCCTCCTTCAAGTGGCTCGTTGGACCCAGTGAACTCTGATATATCCTGCAAGTCTAAGAGAGCCTTTACATGACAGATTTCTCCACCTTGATAAAAAGTAACTTACAATTCATTTTGCTGCTTTGATTGCTTCAGTTGGAGGAAATAAAAAACATTCCATGCATGGTTTTAATACTAAGAACTAAGAACTGGGAATATTATATTCAATAAATATAAGTAATAATAATAATAAGCTGTTATTGGCTGCATACTATGTCAGAAAGAGAGAAAAAGAAAAAATATGAAGAGAAACTGAGAAAGAATCATGGAGATAAAATAGAAGAAAACAAGGCAAATAAGTGAAAAAAAGAGGGAGAGGGAGAGAGGAGGAAGAGAGAGGCAAAAATGAAGGGATCAGAGAGAATATAAAGTGATATAATATTTTTCTTTCTCTTCTGGAAGAATTGGATACATATCTTGGAGTGAAAAATGGAGGTTTTCTTTTTTAAACTAAAATTTTACACTTATCAAAGATATGTATGCATTTTAATAATCTTTTAAAATAATCAAGTAGTTCTACAAGGCTTGCTGTGAAAGCAACAATTTCCCTGATCTCTCATACCCATATCCTAATTCCCATAGTAACCCATTTGCAATCCTTAAACTGTTGCTTTTTATATTTATGTTCACATTTCTAAATAACACAGTTATGCTGCTATTTTTTTTTGTTTTTTGTTTGTTTGTTTTATGCATTAGCCATTCCCCCCACTATGGAGAAAAGGTTTAGTTTTATCTCCCACTTCACACACATTCCTTTCCCTATTCTCCTAGTACAGTTACATCATACTTTTGATCACTTTTCAGTTTGCTTTATTTTTTTTTATTTTTATTTTTTTTTTAAAGATTTTATTGGGGAAGGGGAACAGGACTTTATTGGGGAACAATGGTCAAATTGTTGTCCTTTCAATCTTAGTTGTGGAGGGTTCTGTTCAGCTTCAAGTTGTTGTTCTTTCAGTCTTAGTTGTGGAGGGCGCAGCTCAGCTCCAGGTCCAGTTGCCGTTGCTAGTTGCAGGGGGCACAGCCCACCATCCCTTGCGGGACTCAAACGGGCAACCTTGTGGTTGAGAGGACAGGCTCCAACCAACTGAGCCATCTGGGAGCTCAGCGGCAGCTCAGCTCAAGGTGCCGTGTTCAATTTTAGTTGCAGGGGGCGCTGCCCACCATCCCTTGCGGGATTCGAGGAATTGAACTGGCAACCTTGTGGTTGAGAGCCCGCGCTACAACCAACAACTGAGCCATCCGGGAGGCAGCTCAGCTCAAGGTGCCGTGTTCAATCTTAGTTGCAGGGGGCAGAGCCCACCATCCCTTGCGGGACTCGAGGAATTGAACTGGCAACCTTGTGGTTGAGAGCCCACTGGCCCATGTGGGAATCGAACCGGCAGCCTTCGGAGTTAGGAGCATGGAGCTCTAACCGCCTGAGCCACCGGGCCGGCCCTCAGTTTGCTTTATTATGACTAGATAAATACTATTCACAGCCAAGCTATGCAATATATTTTCTTCTACAACATTTAGTTTTCCTTAGAGTTATTGTCTTATTTTTCTATTTGTGTAGTTTTCTATTTATCTATCACTGATTGTTTGCCAATCCCCCTACCCCCTGCACCACTGGCATCCATCTCCTCTAGATATAGCCAAACCCATCAGGTATTCTACTAATTTGTACTTCGGTAGGTGTCTCCCCTAAATTTTCTAATTTACTTCATACTGGTCAATTTCTCGCTACACCTTGTTCATGCCTATTATCCAGAGATTGTTTCTTACCTTAATCCTAGAGTTTCTCCTTGATTCTGTCTTGGGTTGGAGCTTCTGCTTTGTTACTATCCTGCCTTTCTCTTTCTTACTTTATTTTCTTGTTTTGATGGAGCACATTCATGGTGGAATACATTTATGGAGAACTTGCATGTCTGAAAATATCTTTACTTTTACCCTCATCCTTGACTGATAGTTTATTTGCCTGGGTATAAAATTCTAAGTTTGAGATATTTTTCCCTCCAAATTTTGATGGCATTCTACCGTTGTCCTCTAAATTCAATGTCATGAAGTCTAAAACCATTCTTATTTCTGACCTTTATATGTGACCTTCTTTTCCTCTTTAGAAGTGCTTGAAAATTTCTCTATCCCCAGTATTTTAAAGTTTTACAAAGATGAGTGTTGGCGTGTATCAGTTTTACCCATTGTTCTTAGCACTCAATGAGACCTTTCAATCTGAAATCTCAGGTTCTTCATTTCTGAGAAATTTTCTTGAATTATTCCCTTCATAATTTCCTTCCCTTTTTTCTCCTCTTTTCTTTTTCCCAAACTCTTTTTGTTCAGATGTTGGACTTTTTGGACAAATTCTCTAATTTTTCCTAGCTTTTCTCTCCCAGCTTCCATTTTTTCATTTTTTTGGTTCTACTTTTGGGAACATTTCCTCAAATTTATCTTTCAAATGTACTTTTTAATTAAAAAATTTTTTCTGCTAGTATATTTTTTAAGTTCCAGGAGTATCTTATTCTTTGATCACCATAGCACACTTTCTTGTCTCATGGATGCAATATCTTCACATATCTCCCTAAAGATATTATATGATAATATCTTTTTTAAAAATATTTTCTTCTCTCTGCAATTATCTATTTCCTTTGAGTTGCTTATATTCTGTTTGTTTTGGTCTTTCTCTTGTATGGTGGAGACTTTTATCTAAAGTCTTGGTTGTTTCTTCATAGTTAAGAGTGGAGGACTAAAAAAGCTGTTTGAAAGCTCTGTAGACATGGGTGGATCAACTGAGGGTTTCAATGTAGGCTGGTTTGGATAGGCTGTTTTACTAGGGGAATCCCTAATGTTGTCTTTACGATTTTTGTTTTCTTGTTTGATCATCTTCAGCCTTCTGTTTGGAAAGTCTAAGACAGGTTGCCAATGTCCTAGGAGCTGAAAGGGACAGAGGGCTGGGAAGTGCTGTGGATCATCTCTCCCAGTCTCTGGATTGAGTCGGTTTGGCCACTTCCCCAGCACACATTGGCATTCTACCACACACATGTCACTGTGCCCCTCACAGACTGGACTGCGCCTACCAGGATTTTACATTTGTAAGAAACAGGCTTGTGAATTTCATTGTCTTTCTCTGGAAACTCTTCCAGTCCCTTGAATAATAGAGGGAAACAGCTGAGAACCCAGACTAAAGGCAGATGGCCAAATCTCAGCTGAAGGCAGGGGTTGAGCCAGGAAAACTGTTCATGAATATTAATAACCCTTTTGCTCTCGTGTCGCTATGTCCCCACGGGTTGTGTCACCAGATGAAGCCAACATGCCAGCAAGCGCCATGTCCATGTGAGCGTAGCTGACTCTCCATGTGGTCATATTCCTCAGGTCACTGTCCACTGCCACAGCAGATGGAAAGAGGAATAACCTCCAGCCTCATCTCCCTCCACAAACCTCCTCAGAGCCTGAATTCCCAACAGGTGCATCTTGGACCAGAGATTCATCCAGATGGATTCTACAGTTCCTTCCAACTCTTATGCTTTCTGACTGGGTTTGAATGAAGGATCCCTCCTTTAGGAGCTATTTTCCCAGGGAGCAAGATCTGTTTTCCTGTTTCTCCTTTGACGGGTCCTCTCTCCAGTCTCGGCCACTGAGTTTGGGCACACACTGAGCCCATTCCACCATTGGGCTTCAGGTTGGGCAGTGGTATCTCCAGAGACCACAGGCACTTTGCCAAGGGGTTGGATCCCAAGGATCCAGGTGCTGACATGCCACGCCCTCACCCTTGGCCTCTCTGAGCCCTGGTGGCTTTCTGGGCTTCTTTGGTGCTGACATTCTAGCATTTGGTTTGGCACATTCAAGTGTGCAGTCTCATACCATGTTTCCCCAAAAATGAGACCTAGCTGGACCATCAGCTCTAATGCATCTTTTGGAGCAAAAATTAATATAAGACCCCGTCTTATAGTATTATATTATATTACATTATATTATATTATATTATATTTATTATATTATATTATATTATACCAAGTATTGTGTTATATTATATTGGGTTTTATATTAATTTTTGCTCCAAAAGATGCATTAGAGCTGATGATCTGGCTAGGTCTTATTTTCAGGGAAACACGGTATTACTAGCATAGCTTGGCCCACGTTCAAACACTGTACAGTCACTTCCAAGCTTCACCTTCCAGGCTTCGGGGCCTCTTGTGCCTGATAGCTTTCTGATGGAGAGAGAAAAGCGCTTCTTAGGGAATTAAGGGACCTGCCATCCGTGGGATGTTGGAAGGATATTGATCCTTCACGTGTACAGCATTTCTCTTAAAATTGCCAACGTATTCTACATGGAAAAAAACTTTTATGGGAACTCAAGAGTTAAAGGAATAAACAGAGATAGAAAGGTGTGCCTGGTACCCCCAAGGCTGCTCCATTGTACAACTCCAGGGGTACCCCTCACACTGTATTCCCTGGAAGTTGCACCCCTGGAGTTGTACGGTGCTGCTACCTGCTACGTCCTTCCTATTCCTTCATCCAGTCCCATTGTCATTTGGGACACAATGCCCTACCCCTTTGGCAAAATTCAAGTTAGTCTGTTAGAATATGAGAGCTGGAAGGGACCTTGGAGTTTAGTAACACACTATTCCCTCATTTTGAAGATGAGGAGGCTGTGGTCCAACAAAAGTGAAATAACTTGTGCAGGCATCCCAGGCAGAAGGGGCAAGACCTGTAGCCAGCGCTCTTGACTTTCTCTTGACCTTTGACCTGTTCTCCCCCAAAAGTGGTCCATAGACCCCTGGGAGACTAGTGCAAAGGCAGCATCTCCAGCCCTAACCCTAGACCGGCTGAATCACAACCTGCCTTTAAACCAAACTTTCTGGTCACTTGCATAGGCACATGGAAGTTCTAAGCACTGCTAAGCACTGAGCTTTACCCTACCCAAGAAGAAATAATGGAGACCCCTATTGTTGTGGTCTTGTTTTCAGCATACCCCAAATTTTCCCCACTCTGAAAGGAAAAGGATTGGTGATATATGGGCAGGACCGGGAGGGAGGGAGATGTGTGCATTTTCAGAATCTAGTCATATGGAGAAGCTGACCCTTTCAGGTAGACAGCCTTGGAGAAGACATCCATTATCAAAATAGTAAACATTGAATAATCTCAGGAGGTTGTAAAGACACACATGCCTACACACAACCCTGAGTTGTCACCAGTTACTGCTTCCTACTACTGACTTTGCCCAATCTGGGCTTAAGTAGGAACATTGAACTCAGCCTGAATGATTTCTCAGACTCAGGTAGTTCCAGAGATTCAACAGTCCTACCAGGTTTTTAAAAACTTCTTTCTACTACAGGTTTTGATTTCGGGGTGGGGAGAGGAAGAGTATGAGAATCAGTTGCCTTGGACCTTGTCTCCCAGGCAGCAATCAACAACTTTCTTCCTGCCACCTTTATACAACCTTTTTTTTTGTCTTCTAGCTCGAAGCAAAATCTGCCTTTTCCGTTACATGATGCCAAAAGACAAAGGTCATGGTCATATAACTTGTCCCCTTTCCAGCAGCAAGATCCCACATGTTTCTTCCAGGTGGAAAAATAAATAAAAGAACTTTTATATAGACTATGCAGCAAGATTTTAAAAGGTTTAAAGTGGTTTTTATCACAGAAGGTATCTAGAACACAGTCTTATCCAGATTTCATGGCTCATCATCAATTTTTCCCCATAATCAGATTAAATTGTGGTTGGGAGAAGGGGGGATAATTGAGTTATGAAATTGCTTAGATTGAAGAAAATAAACTGGCATGAATTCATACTATTCTGGGTAATTCAATTGAAATGGAGAGAAATGTAAAAGAAACAAGAGAACCAAAGGTCAGTTGATACCGCTGATTGCACACGGTGTGTGTGATGCTTTCAGAGAAAGTGACAGGGTCTCATCTCAGTTGTCCCCTTGACATGGAAATGCTGATGTTGTCGTATTGGGATGACACCTCATTTATCAGGCATTGTCAGATCATGAAGCGCTCCACACACAACACATTCTCTTCTGTCATTTAGCACACACAAGGTTTTTGTTTTTACAATTTGGATGGTGTGCATTCTAAAATTATCATTTCCCTGCTTTCTTAAGCAGCGCTGATCAACTATAATTTAATAGTTTTAATGAGTCAGAGTCACCATTTATGACTATTGTAATGTAATTGTGGCAGGATACATGTGTCACCTCCCAAGGAAGAGAACTGGGATGAGAAAGAAACTACTTGAGGTTGGCACCGTCCCGCTGAGATGGGTATAACAGAGCCTGTCTCAGTTCAAGAGGTGGCTTTAGTGACATCGGCCTGGAACAGCATGGTGGAGAGGTGCTTTAGCACAATCGTTCCAAGAAACAGAGTCCAAGAGTACACTCTCCTCATTGGAACAAGACGGTGGTAGGTTCTAAAAAAATAATATTTCCTTTGGAGAAGTGCGCTTGCTCACAGAAACTGCAAGGCCACAATTCTTGCTGGTGGAGAGCCTGGAGTCGTGGAATTAGGACCCATTCCTCCTCATTTTAGAGTTGACAAACCTGGCAGAGGAGCATCTCCATTACTTTCTGGCCAAAGCCTGAGTTCTGGAGTTTTACACTGAAAGGTGGAAAAGGGCAGAGTTCCCAAAGTAGGGTCAAAGGGGCTGAAGGGCCATAGAGAATAGATGTGAGGAGGAGACAGAGGGAAGCCAGGAGCGACGGGCCCTCTGCAGGTCTAAGCCTGGCAGGTTCGTCTCCTTAGTGGCAGAGACCATGCCTTTTGTCCTCCCCGTGCTGTACTCTGAGACATAGTCCTGGGCCTCAGTCAGTCAGTCAGTCTGGAGAGGCAGGGGAGTTTGATCCCCACAGAGACAACTGCCTTCTCTCCTCTCCTCCACCAGAGTCTAAAAGTATCTTTGGCAATGCTGCCCCTGGTCACTGGCAGCCATGGACAGGTGACATTCCAGGTCTGGGGCGCTAGGAGGCTGATTCCCGATTCTCCTCAACCTCCCTGCTCTAGACACTTACCCCAGAGACTAGTGGGGATCACCCTAGAGGACGGAGAGTGAGGGACCAGCTCCCACACCCGGGTCAGACTTGTACCCATTTTTGGTTCCCAGTCTCCTTCCTCATTGTCAAGCTGTCAGCAGGAAATTCTAACTTTTCCTATGAAAAAGAATGAAGCATGTAGGTGGTTGTTTAAGGTCAAAGATGTATATTCTAAACCTAACCATAAAAAGACATCAGACAAACCCCAATGTTATTAAACAGCTGGCCTATATTTCTCAAAAACACCTGAGGTTAAAGGAATCAAAGAGATGTGACAACTAGATGGAATGCATGATCCTGGGCTGCATGCTGTGCTGAAAAGCGTTGCTCTGTAGGTTGTAATTGGGCAATTGATGAAATTAGAATGTAGGCTGTGGATGAGATGGCAGTGTCATTGTGTCCGTGTTGAATTTGCTGAATTTGAGCGTGGCACTGGGGTAATGTGAGAGATATACTTCCTTTTACGCAACAAAGTAAAATATTAAGGGGGAAAGGGACATGGCATACGCAATCTACTTTGAAATAGCTCCGAAAAAGTACTAGTTCCAAATGATAAAGCAAATATAGTAAAATGTTTTAGCAAGTTGATACAGGGTCCGTAGGAGCTCTTTGTGCTATGACTGACACTTTTCTGTAAGTCTGAAATTCTTTCGAAGTAAAAAGAAAGACTTCATAGCGAAAGTGGCGGGGCACTCCCAAAGAAAAGATTGTGACAAGACAATTCAAATAGAAGAAATTCAAATCAACACAAAAAATGTTTCGGCATCAGTAACAACCCAAGCAGTACAAGATGGTAATGTTAAAAATCTGATTCTATCAATCTATTGCAGAAAAGGCTAATAACCAGATTGGGTAAAAAAAAAAAAAATCAATGTTACAGGAATTCTCATCCCTGCTAGTGAGTGGACAGGGTTTCTGGAAAACAATTTGAGACTTTAAAATGCTCTTACACTCAGATCCTATCATGGAATTCTTAAAACTTTATCCTAAAGGGAAAAAAAATCAGAGACAGGGACCGAGACATCTCTGTAAGAATATTCTTTATGATGTTATTTATAATGGAGAAAACCAGCACCATCAAAATGTCCAACAACAGGATAATGGTAAAATAAATGATGGTACATCTATATATTAGAATATCGTGCAGGCATTTAAAGTGTGTTTCAAAACTACAGTATTATGTTCCCTGTCCACCTCACAGTCTTCTGAGCAGCACACCTTCTCTTCCGGTCTCCTCTAGAATCCAGGCCTGCCCTGAACCCCAGTCTTGCTCCCTGATGGTAGTGGCATCCTGCCTGACTCTAGCCAGTCCCCCCTTTCCTGGGAAGATGGATCTGCTGTGACTTAGAACCCATGATGGAGCCTGTGAGCTAGACCAAAGAACACATAAAAGTCTCTTGCTCCCAATAGTAACCTCCGGAACCCCAGCTCCTGTTTCCCGAATGTCCTGTTTTCCTCTTGATTCTACCCTGGGGGTTTCAGCGTTTCCTTTCTTTCTGGCATCTGACCTGTTCTCCTGGACTCATGTTCCTGTCGGCCTGCTGCCTCCTACCAGGAATCAAGACTCTCCCTCAGCTTCTTCCCCATTTGTTCTCTCTGCCAGCGTAGGTGGGCTCCTCACCCGCAGCTCTTGGTTGTGTTCTTCAGGCAAACAGCCTGTGCCTGCACCAGCTCTGACTAACTTTTTAAGCTTTGGCTGGAGTTAACACCACGGCCCCTCAGAGCAACGAGGTAATTCCATTTGGGCAAAATTAAGATTTAGAGGAGAACGCTATAAACCCAACAAGATGTTAGTCCACAGCCCTCATTTGGCCTATGGGTTATTTAGAAAGGGTGCTGTTTACTTTACAAATATTTGGAGATTTTCCAGATTTCTTTCTGTTATTGATTTCTAATTTAATTTCATTGTGGTCAGAGAATAGTCTCTGTATGATTTCAATATTTTTGAATGTATGAAGACTTGTTTTGTGGCTCAGGATATGGTCCGTCATGGTAAATGTTCCAAGAACACTAGAAATGAATTTGTACTCTGATGCTGTTGAGTTGAGTGTTCTATAAATATCAGTTCCTAAAGTTGGTTGTTCAAATCTTCTATATTCTTTCTGAGTTACTCTACTTTTTCTATCTGTTATTGAGAGGGGGTATTGAAATTTCCAACTATAATTGTGGATTTTGCTGTTTCTCCTTTGAGTTCTATTAGCTTTTGTTTTGTGTATTTTGAAACTTTGTTGTTAGGTGCATAACTAGACTTGTTATGTCCTAGTTATGAATTAACTTTGTCACTATACAGTGACTCTCTTTACCTCTGGAAATATTCCTTGCTCTGAAGCTTGTCTGATATAACATAGGCACTCTAACTTTCTTTATGTTAGGACTTACAAGTATATGTTTTCCATTCTTTTACTTTCAACCGACTTGCATCTTTTTATTTAAGTGGGCTTCTTGACAAACTCATAGATACAAATAACAAATTGATGGTTACCAGATGGAAGGGGATTCGGGCAGATGGGTGAAAAAGGTGAAGAGATTAAGAAGTACAAATTACCAGTTATAAAAACAGCCACAGGATGTAAAGTACAGCATTGGGAATATATTCAATAATATTGTAATAACCGTGGTGTCAGATGGATACTAGACTTATCGGGGTGATCACTTCGTAAGATATACAAATGTCTAATCAGTATGTTGTACACCTGAAACTAATGTAATATCGTATCTCTACCGTAATTGAAAAAAAGTTTTAAAGCAAAAAAAAGATATGATAGTTTTTATATTGTTTGCATCCTTAAATAGCATCCTGTTTCAGGTTTTAATAAGACTTAAAGAAGATAATTCATGCAAAGTGCAACAAAGTATAATTTGCGTGTATGTATTTGCCTTGTACATATCTGCTATATAGTAACTACACAGTAAACACCAGTGGTTATTAAATTTAAAAAATAAAGTAGATTTCTTGTAGACAACGTATAGTTAGTTGGGTCTTGCTTTTTAAAATCTAATCTGATAATCCCTGCCTTTTAATTCGTGTTTCACCATTTGCATTTAATGTGATTATTTATATGATTGGGTTAGCTCTATCATTTGGCAATTTGTTTTCTATTTTACCTTCTGTGATTTGTTCTTTGTTCCTCTTTTCCTGCCTGTTTAGGATTATTTGAGTAATTTTAACATTCCACTTTATCTCCTTTAGTGGCTTATTAGACATATCTCTTATGTTTCCAGTGGTTACTCTAGGGTTTACAGTATGTATCTTTAAAGTATCATGTTCTACATTCAAGTAATATTAATCACTTTATGCATAGTATAAAAATATTACACAATATACTTCCATTTCTCCCCTCCTGGCCTTTGGACTATCCTCATACATTTCACTCTTACATGTTATAAACCTTTTGATGCAATTGTTTTTGTTTTTCTTTTAAATAATCTTTTTAAGTCCTAAAGAGATTAAAGATAAATAAGAAAAAGTCTTTTATATTTACCCACACACTATTTCCAGTGCTCTTCATTTATTTATGTAGTTTCAAATTTCTATCTGGTACCATTATTCTTCTGATTGAAGGCCTTTCTTTAACATTTATTTTTATTTATTTATTTATTTATTTATTTATTTATTTATTTTCTTTAACTTTACTTGTAGCACTAGCCTTCTGGTCAAATGAATTATGTCAGCTTTTGTATGTCAAAAAAGTATCATCTCACTTTTTTCTCTTCATCACTGGTTGTCAGCAATTTGATTATGATATGTTTTGGTGTGATTTTCCCTGTTTCTTCTACTTAGGATTCTTTGGGCATCTTGGATCTCTAGGTTTATAGTTTTTATCAAGTTTGAAAAATTCTCAACCATTATGCCTTTAAATATTTTTTCTATATTTCCATCTCTCTCCTGTACTTCTGTGATTCCAGTAATAAGTGTTTTAAGCTGCTTTATAATGTCCCATAGTTCACTGATACTTTGTTCTTTTTTTTCAGTTTTTTTCTTCTCTGTTTCATTGTGGCTCTATTTTCTTGCTCTGTCTTCAGATTTATTAATCTTTTCTCCTTTTTTTCAGCTTTATTGAAGTATGATTGACAAATTAAATTGTAAGCTATTTAAAATGTACAACATGATGATTTGATATGCATACACATTTTTAAAGGATTTTCACCCATCAAATTAATTAACTAATGCATCCATAAGCTCACATATTTCCCTTTAAAAAGAAAAAACTCTTATTTTACAGCATCTGTTAATCACCTAAACATTGAATTTTTCAATCTCTGGAAATTCTATTTGGGTCTTACTTTGTCCATTTCTCTCATCTTTATGTTTATGCTTTAGCCTATCTTCTTGAGCATTTGGAGTAAATTTATAATAGCCATTTTAACATTTTTGTCTACTAATTCTATTACCCTGTTTCATTCCTGGGTCTTCTTCTATTGATTTTTCTCCTCAATATGGGTCATTTCCCCCTACTTCTTTGCATGCCTGGTAATTTTTATTTTGATGCCGTACATTGTACATTTTCCAACGCTGGGTGCTGAAATTTTTTATTTCTTTACGTGTTTTTGTGTTTTGTTCTGGGATACAGTTAAGTTAGTTGGGAACAGTTTGATCCATCTGAAGTTTGTTTTTTAAACTTTGTTAGGTGGATGCACAACAGCCGTTAGTCTAGGTCAGTATTGGCCCACTCCTGAGGCAATATTCTTCTGAGAACTCGACTTGATGCCTCATGTGTGTGAAGGTCTTTCCACTCTGGCTACTCCGAGCTTGATGTGAAATTTGGGGATTTTTCTGCCTGCTCCTTTCCACTGATTCTTTCTGGGTAGTTGTGTGTGCTAATTAGCCCTAGACCTGCTTTATATCTCTGGCGTTTTCTCTCTGCATAGCTCTTTTCTTCACAGTACTTCACCTTGTGAATTCTAACCGCCTTGGACTCCCCCAAACTCTGCACTGTCTCCTTAACTCAGGCTTTTTATGGGTTCCCCCTCCCTGTACTGTGGCCTGGAAACTCTATCGAGGCGGCAAAATGGGACAATTGTAGGGTTCACCTTGTTTGTCTCCCTTCCTTCAGGGATTATTGTTCTGCACTGACTATTTTCCCCACATCTGCAAACTATTGTTTCATAAGTTTTGTTTGGCTTTTTAGTGGCTTAAGGTCGGAGGTTATATATGGTCCTTGTCACTCTCTCGTGGCTGGAAGTGGAAGTTCTCCACAGCCCTCACTTGAAATTTAAAGAGTAAAACTATGCAAACTTCAATGCAACTGTACGTGTTTAGAAGGTTAAAAAGAAAAGGAACCACTGAGACTCATCTACATGGATAAAATCCTTTTTTCAAATCTTAGGCAAAAAACATCAAAATAAGAAGGGAAGGATTTAAAATCTTAGAATTTCAAAGCAGCAAAAGCCTTTAAATCATCTAGTTCATCTCCCTCATTTGGTATATGAAGCAATGAAATCTTCCAGATGTCAAAGAGCTGTCAAAGGTCATATCAGTGCTGAGCAGAGCTGGGTTTATAACTTCATTCTCCCAACAAATAAGCCGTGAAAGCTTGTTACTTCTATTCTGCCGCCAAATAATAACTATTTATCAAGTACTATTAAGGACTTGATAAGTACTTCCTGACAACCCTAGTAGAGTCAAGGTAGGTATTATTATTATCACCATTTAAAAATAAATAACTTGAAGCTTAGGGAGTTTCAATAATTTGTCTAAGACATCAGTTCTCAAAATGTGGTCCTTGAAATACTGGGGGTCTGCTAGGTCCAACTATTTTTATAATAATATTAAGATTTTGTTTGCCTTTTTTTTTTTTTTTACCATGTTGACATATGTACTAAAGGTTTAAAAATACAGGTGGATAAAACCACTTGCACCAAGTGTAAACCAAGCCAAACCAGTGGCACCAAACTATACTAGTAACTGTTACATTTTTCACTGTGCACTTGCAGGTTTTTTTTTTTCCTAAGCCTGTTTTACTTAAGAATGTTCTTAATGAGACAGTATAAGGTATTAATTCTGTTCATTATTGACTCTTAAGCAGATGATATTTTATTATTTTATGTGACCAAAACGGAAGTACACTTAAAAGACTTCTACTACTTTAAGGAAAAGCATTTGTATTATTGAGTTTCAAGTTGAACTTGACTTTTTTTCTATAGAACATCATTTTTACTTGCAATAACAATTGACAAACTATGGTTAATCATACATGATTAAATAGTGGACATTTTCTTGAACAAAATGAGCCTATCACTTCAAAGAGAACAACTGATAGTATTTCTTGCCATTCCTAAAATGAGCTTTTAGGAAAAAATTTGAATTTTATAAAACTTGAATCCTCTATCATGAACTTGACAGCTTCCCAATACTTCAAGACTTTCCTGATGAAGCTAGTAGAAATATGAACAAATTGACATTTTTGTTATTATATAATGAAATGTATTGACTTTTGGAAGATCTGCTTAACTTCAGTGAACAAATATTTTCAAAATGACCAAGGCCTGATGCCACAAAATCATTCATTGGTAAAAGATACATTGAAAATATGAGATAGAAATGTATTTTAATGTAACAATATCTTAAAAGTTCACCAATATGGTTTCAGATTCCACACTGCAACTAGTCTTTAAGAATTACCACTTGTCAAGAATGTCATATCAAAGAAGAATATCCAGAAATAATCTGAAAGACTATTAAAATATTCTTCTTTATTCCCACACTATGTCTGCATAAGACTGTATTTTTTCATGTACATCAACCAAAAAGACACACTGCGACAGACTGAATGCAGAAACAGATAAGAGAGTCCAGCTGTCTTCTATTAGGCCAGAGGATAAAGAGATTGGCAGAAGTATGAAGTAATATCACTCTTCTCACTAAAATTTTTTGAAAAGTTTTTTTCATAAAAATATGTTATTTATATTCACATGTAATGGGTTAATTATTGTGACTTTTAAATGAACTAATAAATAATTATTTACCATTTTCCTCAGTTTTCATTTCGAATACAGTAAATATCAATAGGTATAACCCACATAACAAAATCTCTTTGGGGTCCTTAATAATTTTTAAGAGTATAAGGTCTCGAGATCAAAATGTTTCAGAAGTACCAGTCTGAATTAGCACTCCTGAGAAGTGATAAAGCCAGGTCTCTTGTTCAGCTGGCTCTTAAACCCATGCTGTTTGCACAGCACAAGCCCACCTCCTTACCCGAACGTCTCATCAGTATTAGGGTGGGAAATAGAATTGGGTCTCTAAAGCTTTCTTTTGCAATTGTTTTTCCAATAATATTTAGGTTTAGATATCTTTCCTTGGTGAAGTACAAGTTTCTTGTCCCTAAAGCTTTAGAACGGCACTTGGGATTCAAGATGACTCTTTTTGGCGATAGAATAAAAAAGTGAATTGATGTTGCTCAGTGATCTGCTTATGTCAGAAGTAACAATCTATTGAGGTTTATACTGTGTATAAAGCTCAGACAGTTGGGAGATGTTCTTTAGTAGATTTTTCAAGACAGAAGTAATTCTGGTTATCTGGCTCCAAGCTTGTTTCTCATCCACTTGATGCTAAGCTCCAAAAAATACATTTATGTTCTGGGGGGCCCAGCTTTGCTGGGGGACATTCTCAGGAGGAAATCTTGCATGCCCTGCCGTAGCACTGCATTCTCAGCAACCTCCCTCAGGCTTCTGTGTAGCTTTTCCATCTCCTTGTATTCACTTTTGACGTCTACGGAGGAGCAGAAAGCATGCACCAGGAGTTAGCATCCTTTTCAGAAATGTTCCCAGAAAAACAACTCCCCTGAGAATCATGTTATGACCTGGGTCACTTGTCCCAGAATGTGAGATCTGGAATGGGGCTTAGAGATGAGATCGTCCAATGGATTTGTTTTATAAATCACCTGATCAAATCCAGCATTCTTGCTTTTCCCTTAAGGCTTATCTCGGCAAAGAGGTCACCCTCAAAAGAACACAAACCTACCTATAAAAAAAGGTTTGGGCCATTGTAGAGTCTTTATTCGGGTTCTGCAAGAGCTCAGTGGAAGGAGATATACACAGCATATTATACAATAAATCTCCCCTAAGCGTCTCCAGGAATCTCTCTCCTTCCCCTGTTCCCTCTCCAGCAATCCCCATACTAAGTGAATTTGCTATGTTCTGGCATCTCAGGTTTTCACCCTATGATCTGTAATCAGATTATATCCCTGTGATGGTTAATTTCACCTGTTCACTTGTCTAGGCTATGGTGACCAGATAAGTGGTCAAACATTATTCTGAAGGTTTCTTTGTGTTTTTGGATGAGATTTACATTTAAATCGGTAGACCTCGAGTAAAGCAGATTGCACTCCTCATCTAATCAGTTGAAGGCCTGAGTAGAACACATGGCTGCCGCCCTACACCCACCCCACACACACACACACTCCCACCTCCACCTCCCCCAGCCAGAGGGCATTCTCCAGCAGACTGTCACATTGCCAGTGAGACCTTCCCGCCATACCCTGTCTCCTACTCTCAGCCCTCCCTCTCCCCTTTCCTTGCTTTATTTTTCTCCATAGCATGTATCACCCTTTGGCATGCTTCTTATTTTGTGTATTGTTCTGCTTATTGCCTGCCTTCTGCTCCCTGGGCTGTATGCTCTGTGCAGAGATTTTTGTCTGTGTTGGTCACTGCTGTATCCACAACACATAGAACACTGCCTGGCACCTCGGAGGAGATGATAATTACTTGTGGAGTGAATGCGTACTGTCCACGACTGTGATTTACATCCTTACACATCTTGCCTTACTCCAAGCGGGGACTGTTATAGACCTCTTTGGCACCAGACACAGCACTCCCTACATAGTGTATGTTTGCTGTTGATGGTGAAGAAAAGGAAATGATCTTAAATTATGGCAGGAGCAGTTTACGTCAGACTCAGGGAACATTTTCTGGGTGCGAGACCTGGACAGTTGTGAGATAGGGCAGGGGCAGGGCCTCCAAGAAAAACCATTCACTGCTAGTTGGAGACAAAAGACTAGTAAATCAAGATGAGACAAGACCAGCCAGAACTGGCCATGACAAAGATGGCGAGGAGAGTCACCTCCAAGTGACCTCCAGCCACACTATATGTCATGTAATAATCTCCACACTAAATAACACACCCGCCAGCTCCATGACACCTACAGAGAGGACCATATAAGGATAAAAAGGGGGTGTATCTCAAGTTCCTGGAAAAACCCACCCCTTCTGAGAACTAATAAGATTATTCTTCCCCCTATTCCCATATTAAAAGCTTAACTAATAAAAACCACAGCCATAAGGAGGGAGAGTCAGGGCTCTCTCTGCTGAAGGGCAGCCTGTGCTCTGCCTATGGAGTAGATTTTTATTCAATAAACTACTTTCGCTTTATTTCCTGGCTCACACTTGAATTCTTTCCTGTGCAAAGCCAAGGACCCTCTCTCCTGCAAGAGTTGGAAGACCTTTTGGCAAGTATGAGTTCTTTAAAGAAGACACAATTGGATGACCATAATCTTCAAAGAGATTCCTGTGAAGGCCTTGACAGAAAGTCATGAGAGGGTCCAAAAAATTACAGGTTGAGAGTGTTCTATCTCCTTCCCATTAGAAGCGGTTAGATGTCCATCTAAGCAGCCAGAGGTGGGGATAATGTTGATTTCCAGAGATAGGTAAGTGCAGGATGGACGTTTCGAAGCAGCAGATGTGGCTTTTAGCTCTGCTCGCTTTCACCCCAACACACTCAATGGCATCAGATCTTTTTTTTTTTTTCCCCAGCAGGCAACTATGTACATGGTTTAAAATTTAAAAGGCACAACATATACAGAGTGCAAAGTAAATCTCTCACCTTTCCTGTCCCTCAGCCTCCAAGTTCCTCTCCTTAGAGGCAACTAGTGTGACCAGTTTCTTTTGTATCCCGCAGAGATTTTTATGCATATACATATGTATTTCCTTTTTTCTTTCACAAATGGCAACATACTCCACACATTTTTGCTTTTTTCCACTTTACAATACATGCTGGAGATTGTTTCATATTGCTACTATCTATGTTCCTTTTAACAATTGCACAATCCTCCACTAGTTGTACACCTGTTAACTTCACCAGTGCTCTCGTGACAGATATTTGCATTGTTCCAATATTTGACATCATTAGCGATGCTTCCCTGAATAACCCTGGCCACATGCCATTCTGCTCATGTACAAGGATATCATAGGATGAATTCCTAGAAACAGGATCGCTGAGCCAAAGGATGGGTGCATTTTTCATTTACTAGAAATTGTCCAATTGCTTTTTGCACCAGTTTATGCTCTCCGGTTTACATGCCGCCTCGTAGAGCCCATGGCATGGAAGGGAGATGGTTGCTTGCAACAGAGCACACAGGTGTTGCATCCACAGACTCCTGGAGGAGGAAGAGAAACCCTTCTCCACCACCACCACCAGATAGTGAGGCTTTTCATGAGAAGGTATCAACTTAAAAGAACAAGTTTATGGAGCTAGTAGGGCAGAATCATAGATTTGTATTTGCCTCTTTCCAGCTGTGGATCGTGGGCCCATCATCTCATCTGAGTCTCTGTTTCTGCATCTGCAAAATGGAGTAATAGTATCTACGCCTGAGGGCTAATGTGAGAATTTGATGAGGTGTTGTGCACAGAGCCTGAGTACAATGCTTTGTCTTGGTCGGGTACTCAGCAAAGGGAGGGGCGATCATAGTTATCATCTCCATTCCTTCCCCCAGAAATTCTTCCTAACTTCTTTAAATCCAGTAAAGAACGACCTCAGCTAGGGCGGTCTGCAAGCTCACCCTTTATGCAAAGGTTTTATATATTTACCTGCAAGCTCCTTGTAGAGACCATCCCCCTGGGATGAAGCAAGGGTCAGCATGGTGGCGATACTGCCCTTCACCTTCTCCGTGATTCCATTCTGCACAAAAAAGGATGGTCATTCTGTTAGGATGGCACAGCCCACGAGACAGGGAATCTTATGAAGGGGACCCCACCCAATCCGGGAATCAGTGTGTAAGACTGGGGTTACCAAAATCAAAGTCAGGTCCAAGGTGGGCCATTTTAGAGTACATGGAATGGCTCAGGAGTCAACAGGGCAAAGTTTCTGTGGGGTCCCACCTGTCACAGCATCTCCTCCCCTGCCTATCAAGTCTCATCGGGGATTGTCCCTCTGGTGCTGACCGACTGAGTCAGGCGCTAGTGAGGACACATGGAAGAATAAGGAGAGTACAGCAACCACAGACACGGAAAAAGAGGGACAGCACTGGCCACCATCCACCATCTCATCACGTATCTAGTCCCTGGATACACGTTGATTGAGTACCTGCTTTGTGCAACATACCGTACTTGACATACCTGTTTCTTCTCCCTAACTCCTAACAAATGTCTTCTTACTCCTCTCAGTCCTTTTATCACCTGAAACCATTTTCCCTCTTCTAACCATCTCTTCCCTCCCTTTGAAAAATACCCAACACTTTCCTCTAGCCTGACAGAGCCTCATTTTGAACCTGGATCTCCTGACTCCAAGTCTTATGCTTTTTTTCCCTTCAACACACCAGGCCAAGTACCCTAAGCTCCAGTCTCAGCTCTTGCTCTGAGCCATGAGCTAGTAACTTAAGCCCTCTGAGCATTAGATACGCTGTCCATAAGACCAGAGAATGGGAACGCTCTGTGGTCTTGCCCCATTTCAACTTCCTACATTGCTGTCATTGAAGATACATTTGAACATGGTCAATGTACTAAGCTTTTGTTTGTTTGTTTGTTTTTAGTGGAATTTTTCCTTGGTCACCTAAAGGCCAATTTCTATATATCCAATGGGGACTGGGTGCCATAGAGGTTGGCCAGTTTTCTGCATAGATTTACAGACTGTGATAATATGTTAAATGACAGAAAGTAAACTGCTACTGGTATACGAGATACTTCTTAGCCTATTCTAAGAGCAATTACATGCTTTTTCTGTATTGTAGAGAAAGGCATTTTCCAAAACTGCAATGAGGGTGCAGAGTGGTGGTGGTTGGAGGTTGGTGGGGGGGCGTTGAGCTAAAGTAGGCAGGAGACATTTCAGGATGTAGGTTGGTTCAGCTGTGGACCAAAATAGCCACTAGCCAGGTTCCTTGGGAGGCTGGGAGAGGGTCCGTTAAACCTGGACTGAGGCAGAAGAATTGGGAAACTCACATGGCCAGGGAGGGACCAACATGTCCTAGACTAAAACAATTTATGTTACCTGGGGGTGGGGGTGGCCGGCTAAGAGACCCAGGGCTGAGACAAGATGGCCCAAGTATACTTGCCAGAAACACTTAGGTTCAAGGAAACTGTTAGGAACTATCTTCTGAGATAGACAGAATCAAACCTAAATATGTGCTAGGAACTATAAATGTCGGAGCCATAATAGTTTATTGGCATTTATTTATTGATATTTTATGTAAATAAGACATTTCCCTCATAAAAAATCCATCTTGAGATTATGTTTTTGTTGAAGACCCTGGAGTGTCAGATCCTCGCTCTGTAACTTACGAGCTGTATGGCCTTTTATTACACTGTTCTCTGCCTCAGTTTCCTTACCCATAAAATGAGAACAAGAATCGTACAGTCACCCCTCCGTATCCAAGGGGCATCTGTTCCAGGACCCCTCACTGATACCCAAATCCGAAGATGCTCAAGCCCCTTATATAAGATGATACTGTTTTTCGCATATAACCTGTATTTGCATACAGCAAGCTATGCCTACACATTACTTTCTTCGTGTGGACTCAGTCTAGCGCTCAGTGTGTGGCAAATTCAAGTTTTGCTTTTTGGAACTTCCCCCACACTCCCCAATATTTTCAATCTGTGGATGATTGAATTTGACAATGTGAAACCTGTGGATACAGAGGACCGAGTGCATTTACCTGACAGATTCACTGGAGATGAAATGAGCTAATGTGTGTAAAGATCTTAGGATGTCATCTAGCTATTACAGTTGTCTACTGATGACTTATGAAAGAGGAAAAGTGCAGGAGAGGGCTGAGGGGCTGCATTCTGAAGTCACAGCGCCAGAGAGGAGACTGACCCTAGCATGCAGTGGCAGTGAAGGAAGAATGCCAACGCCAGCTGGCCTCCTCTCCCGGCACTGTGGCCATTGGTTGGAAGGCAGCTGGCTCTATTTGGGCCCATTGGGCCCAAACTGCTACTACTTCTTCCGTCTTCTGTGCCCACTTCCTCTCTTCCCCCAGGAGCCTGTCTCTCGGGCTGGAATTCAGACTACGGATGAGGCATACCTTCAGCTGCTGAAACTGGTGCTGCATCCTTTCTTGAGCCCTTTCAAACATGCCCTCAGCCACCTGCCGGTCCACCCCTCTTCTGATGATGTCTTTCATCCTCTCGCATGCTTTTTTGCCAGTGATCTGAGCGGCCTCTGGAAAAAATGGGAGCCACAGTCACACCCCAAGGACTTGCTTAGAAATCTTTAGCATCAGAAAGAAAGAGAAGCAGACAAACGAAAACTATATGCATATACACACACTTCCATATGTTCATATACATAGCACCATTTTCCACCCAGTGGAAATAATTTAATAATAATATGATACCAAAAACCTAACACCCAATATTTAGATAACTGTGATCCAGGAAACCTGAGTGAAGTAAGCAGAAGCTTATAAAATTCCACCCCTGCTCTCCAAAAAAAAAAAAAAAACAAGACTCCAAAATGAGAAGGAGCTGGAAAGTGAATTTACCAATACTTATAAAAAATAAGAATGAGAACTGGATGATGGATTTTATAGTTTAATTAGTAATTAGCTGAAATGGAGCTTAGGGAGGAGAAGCAAGATGTCTAGATAAAGGGTGGCCAGAAGGAACTGGAAACACACAGATAAAATGGGTTCATGAATTACCTCTCTCTACACCCTTGCAATTATTTGGTTTTGATGTGTAAACCAGGAGTGTTACAGGGACTTAGGATGCAGGAAGACAAATACTTGGTGGGGGAGCAGCAGAAAAGGGTCCTAAAGGAGCGGATAGGAAGACCCCAGAGAAAGCAGAAACGTTTTTCCCAGAGCCCCCACCTTCATAACAGGGCTTCAGGTCGTTCTGAACGGAGGTAGTGAGAGACTCATAGATTTTCCTCTTCTTTCTGAGGATGTGTTCCTCCAGGCCTCCCAGGATGGCGCTTATCTGAGAATCCACATTTAAAAGAGGCCATTTGCGTCAACTTCTTCAACAGAAGCAGGTCAGGTGTTCCCGCGTGTGGCCATGATTTCCCTCTGCCTTAGGTTATGGTTGGCTGTTCACATGATTCCACAACTAGGTTGTGAGCTTCTCAGAGGCAGGACCTTATATCCCAAAGTGCTTCCCACAGAGCCTGGCACCTACAAACAACTCGTTAAGGATTTGCTGAGTTGAACTGAGGCACATGCAAGGTGCAGGAATAGGCCCTCTTTGGGGAAGGGCAAGGGGAGGCACAGGCTATTTCTGTAGTGTTGCCATGTGATTTGGGCTGGGCCTGTGCTCTGGACTGAATATTCGTGTGTCCATCCTCCCAAACTTCATATGTTGAAAGGAGGTGAGGTCTTTGGGAGTGATAAGGTTATGAGGAGGGGGCTTATTCCCCTCATAGAAGAGGCCCTAGAGGGCTCCTTTGTCCTTCTGCCAGGCGAGGTTACAGTAAAAAGCCAGCTGTCTATGAACCAGGAACTGGGCCGACCAGACACCAAATCTGCCTGTACCTTGATCTTGTACTTACAAGCCTCCAGAACCATGAGAAATAAATTTCGGTTGTGTATAAGCTACCCAGTTTATGGCATTTTGTGATAGCAGCCCAAATGGACCAAGACAGCCTAGAAGGAAATGGGTCACAGACAAGAGTCTTGAATACTCAAAACTGAAAAATGATCTGCAAAAGACACAGCATTTTTTTAAAAAGCTCCACTGCTTTGGATAATACTTCATAATATTGGTAAAAATGATCAATAGGTTAGTGAAAATGTTATAAGTGGATTCAACTTGTTGTACATCTGAGGATTCTTTGAAGGTTCTTCCTGAGAACTGAGTCTACTTTACAATCTCAGCATTTACTATCGTTTGCAGTAGAACAGTGGAACAAAGCTGGCCCGAGTGTCTTACACCTTGATAGTGGTCTCAGGGCCACCTCTCTCTCTCCCCGTCCCACTATGTTGTGTATTTCACAGTACTTGTTATTAGATACGCCCAGACCCTGGACACTGCAAGGAAACAAGCAGGGAGAGACAGGCAGTGTCCAAAATCATGTTGGGAAGAAAACCACTACCAAACCTCACCACCCTCTTCACCATGGAAGGACCTTACCTCTTGGATCAGGAAACTTTTTTTGTAGCTATCATGTTTCCATCCATTCCTTATTCCAATTTCCATCATTTTCTCCTGCAGAGAGTGCTTAAAAGCATCTATGTGAGGCATCAAAGCGGAATTGGTGGGTGTTCCAGCCCTACAGAAGAAAGCAATGTAAAATGTTAAGAGATGATAGTAGCTATTGTGAGACTGAAACAAAGAGGAAACCAGCTGGTATCATTTTATTAATTTTAAAGAGAATGGGGGGTGAGATCTAACAGTTATCACATTCCTATCATGAGCCAGGCACTGTGTTGTGCTGGCCCTTGACATAAAAATCTATAAAATCAGTGCAGTGATGCCCATTTTACAGATAAGAAAACTGAGGTTTAGAGAAGATTGCTGATGTGTTCAAGACCACACAGCTAGTAAGTGGCAGAGCCAGGCTTTGGATACTGATCTGTTTCATCTAGAAACTCAGTCTTTCCACGGCCAAGATGTTTCCACTTGAAAGGATGAAACTCGAACTACACCTTAAGAGATAGGGAAGATTTAGGAAAGTGAAAAGAAGAAGGAGTTGTTCTCCGTTGGGACAACATAGTGAACAAAGTTTCAGCAGGTTCCAGGAGTAAGACGCAGCAGGTTATAGAGGAGAGGGCATAGGCTTGAAATGCTAGCTCTTTAATTACGAGCGGGGAAAGCTGTATAACTCCCCTGAATCTCAGTTGGTTCTCTTATAAAAAAAACAGAGCACTTCAGAGGGTTATTGGAAGGACGGGATGAGACAATGCACACAGAATACTTAGCACAGTTCCCGGGACATCTCAGCTGCTCTTTGTTCCCCTCCAGGCTGGCTAAAGCAGAGAGATGACACTGGGCCACAGCCTGGGGAGAGATCAGATAGGCCAGTTTGGAGGCCAGTGGAATATCTTGAATGCCATTCTAAGGAATTTGGAGTTTACCCTACAGACTTGTAAACAATGGGTGGGGTGGGGTGGGCGTAGGTGGAAGGGCCTGATCCCAAAAGAGTTTAAAGGAAGATGGGGGCGGGGAGGAGGGCACACAGTAAGAATCAAACCCAGGTGGAATGGTTCGAGCAGCAGCAGGTAGTAAACCAGGTAAAATGCCAGAGAAGGAGCAAGACTGGGGATAGGCTGGGATGTTAGGAGATTCTGTTTCTGTTGATGGAGGAAAAGATTGGAGGTCAAGGGAGAACGGAAGGAGGGCGCCTGAAGGTACCTACGGCCCCACCCAGGCCATGTTTGTGAGCATGCTGTGTGTCGAAAACAAACACAGAGTCCTGGGTGAGCCACTTTTCCTTTTGGCATTCAGGGAAATTTATGAAGGTCATGTGTTTGCTTAATTCCACACTCTCCAACCAAAATACCCTGTCCTGGGCTCAGAGCCATAAGAAAATGTATCCTCTACTGCACGTATGAGATATTTGAAAAATAATGGGAATCATAATATTAGTCTGAAAGCAACATCTCCACTGCACTCCAGGTCACCATGGGAAATTTTCAAGTAAACCCAACCAAGAAGGCTTTTGTGTTTTGCCAAAGAGAAAGCTTTCCTCCTCAAGTTGCAAGCTACTCTTTACACGTCCAGATCCAAAGCACAAATTCTTCAAGATGAAACTCTGGCCCAACATTCTTCAGATGTTTGTTCACAAAGAAGGAGCGAGATGAAAAGAGCCTTTACCTAAAAATGCCTCCAAAGACGGGATCAATCTGGTCATAGATGGGCTGAGTGATGGCTGCGTTCAGATCTATTCTTGCCAGAGTCCTGGAGGCGTAGATGCCGTTTTTCAGGCAAACAGCTTTCAGCGTCTGGTGAAAACCCTGGTTCCCTCTACTCCTCTAGATAGTGAAACAGTAAGTTAGTAGAGGTCGGGGGCATTCACAGAACGTCACAGGATCGGAATTGCATTGCCGTTAGCCAGAGGCTAGTACCAAGAATCACAGGGAAGAGTAGCAACACCATGCTCTTTCAACATACTATTAAGCTAGACAAAGAGAGCAGCCGTCATGCCTCTAGTCGGTGGGGTGCCCCTGCTCTGGACTTTCAACATGCCCTGTGCTCACGTGGCTCACACCTCCTCTTGTACAGTTTTGTGCTTGTCTCATTAGGCTCCTCTACTAGACCATCGGCTTGTTGAGATCAGCCACAGCGTCTTATCCATCTTGATGGGCTTGCCATCTGGCAAGGGCACAAGTCGTGCTTGAAAAATATTTGTTAAATGAGCAATTATTAAATGAAAATGTGCGACGACCCGACTGGGAGTATCTGTTTCACATTTTTGCAAGCGTAGTCCAATTTTTTTTTATATACTTTTGCTTAAATATTTAATGAAAGGCAATTTGATTTGTAGATCTTTGTACTATTTGTCTCAGAGAAATAAATTCACAGTCAGAGGGAAACAAAAAGATGAGGAAGCTAGAGCTGTAAGAGACATTGATAAATTTTAGCCAGATGGTGATTCTTAGTAAAGAGGAAAAAAAATACATTTGTATTGACTGAAATTTCAGTACAGGGCTTTGGGAGCATTATTCAATGATATGTGTTTTAAAGAAATCTCTTTCAAGTGACTGGCTGGGTGGCATGATAGAATTGTTTAAGAACTATCTTAATATTCTTCCCTTTCACTTAATGTTATAATATGAGCATTTCCTCAGTTTATTGTAAATACTTTCAAAACATTATTTTAATAACCAAACAATATATCATATGAATGTGTAATAATTCATTTTACCATTCTCTTGTTATTAGGTATTTAGGTTACGTTATGTTACATATGACATTAGCATACACATGTTTGCCCAAATTTCTGATCACAAAAGCAAGTTGCTGATCTAATAGGAATGCCCTGGTATGTGTACAATCGCAGAGAAAGAAGCCATGAAAGGGCTGATGAGAGAGAGTCCAATTCATGGGGGGAAGTCGTGGTGAAGGACTGAAGATGGCTGATACTGCTCCTTCCTCTTACAAGCGAATCGTCTCAAAGGAGTGGTCTCCCACCCGTGCCTTCATGTTCTCAGTGCTCATTTGCTCGTTCACTTCTTGTGATCTGGGATCTTTTATCATCCTATGGAAACAGTTCTCTCCAGGGTCACTTAGTTACCTATTGCTATGAAACAAATTACCCCAAATTTAGTGGCTTCAAATAACTATAAGTGTTTCTTATCTCTCGCTGATTCTGCGGTCAGGAACTCGGATTGGTGTTGGCTTGGTTGGTGTTTCACAGTTCACTTGGTGGCCAGGCTGTGTGGCCAAGGTTAAAAGGCAGATAAATGCCACCCACAGAAGAGACCAGTGCAGGCTTCAAGGTCACTGAGAACAGATAACATGCACACCAGGCTCAAGTGGTACCACCTTGACTTAGAGCAAGAGGAGAAAAAGTATGCATAAGATTCAGCCCCTTGCAGTGCCTGGGTCCTTCATGACCAGTGAATTCACCCCACAGCTGATGCAGGAGATGTAGCAACATACATCCCACTTTGTGCTGCAGTACAAGGACCCAAGCCCACTCCCACAGATCTGAAATACAGAAAACTAGGAGCTTGCCTGAGGGCCTTGGTTGCTAGCACTAAGTGGAACAAAGGAGTACACATTGAGCATGAAACTGGGGAAGACATTCCCACACAAGGTGTTCCAGGCCCAAGGCCCATTCTTATTTAGCCAAGTGAGGGTCAAAAGACTGCATGCATTTGATGGTCTTTCCCATCTGCTGGCCAGTTCTGGCTCAGAGCTTCTCCATAAGGCTCTGACAGGTTTCAGATGCGATGACGGTCACCTAAGTGGGGCTGAAGGATCTGTTTCCAAGGAGGCTTCCTACAGGGCTGGCAAGGCGGTGCTGGCTATTGGTGGGGGATCTTGGCCCCTAGTCACGTGGACCTCTCCACACTGATGCTTGACTTTAGTACATGGAGGCTGGCTTCCTAATGAGGGAGTGATCCAAGAGACCAACGTGGAAGCCTCAGTGGCCTTTGGTGACCTAGCCTCAGAAGTCACACTGTCCCTTCTACAGTACTCTACTGACCAGAGGCCAGCCCTGATTCAGTGAGAGAGAAGATTCCACAAGGCATGAATACCAGGAGCTAAGGCTCCCTGGGGCCATCTTGGAGGCTGCCTATTACAGTCACCAATGAATACTCTCAATGGCCAAATCCAATTGCCTTTTTCTTAGCCCAATTTTCTTTAACCCCTCAGGAGTATCTGAAAATCTCCTTAACAAACTTCTTTGCCTTGGTTTTCTTATTGGAAAAAAGAAATTAAGCATTACACTAAAAGTAAGTACCAAAAACAAGAAAAGCATTACACTATTTCCTTCTATTATCTCTCAGACTAATCTTTCTTTGCTCACTCTCCTGGATCCTCTTTATTCTACTTCCTAAATGTGGCCTTTGTGTGAGGTTACGTCATATTGTCCTTCTCTCTACTCCTCAATACCATTCACTCCTAGAGACCTGACTATCAGTTTCCCACAAGTGACTCTCAAATCCTGACCTTGGGGATCAGGCAGACCTCACCCAACATCACAGGTTTTTCCTGGAAAGGGCCACTCACCACCAGGCACGCCCCAAGGATCCGTCGATAGGAAGTCCTGGCATTTCTGACCCCTTCTTGCAGGGGCTGCACTATGGGGGCAAAGCACTGGTCGATGGCCTTCTCCAGCAGCTGTATCTTCTCTTCCACAAATCCCCGCAGGCCACTCATGTGCAAGTATTCATTCTGGGGACAGGGGCAAAGGAACATGAGGCCACGCTCTCCCTAAAGGTACCTTCTCCTCAAACTTTGCTTCCTTTAAGCTTCATTTAGCCTGAGCTAATCACCCACAGTTGACTTCTCCCTGTCATCCCAATAAAGTATCCCTCAGTGCATGAACCTCTTTAAACTTTGTGGGATTGGAGAGTAGAACAAATATAGGCTTCCTGCAACTTTCTTTAGGTATACAATCCATCAGGCTATTTGGGGGAGTACCTATCCAAGGAAAAATCCAATTGTTAACTAAAGCAGATTTTTTCCAATGACATCTGATTCGACAAACATTTAATGTGCTTTGTGCACAAAGCAGTTTTTGAGGCTAGTGTTCCTCAAACGTTAATGTGTATACATGTCACCAAGATAATTTGTTCAAATCTGAGGGCCTAGGAGTCTACATTTCTAGCAAGCCCCCAGGTGAGCCTGATCTACTGGACCCTGGACCACACTTTGAATTGAAAAGCTACAGGACCACAAAAATAAAGACATGGTCCCTTCTTCAAAGGAGAATACAGTCTAGTCAAGGAGGAAAATATCTATTCAAATAATACAAGGGAGGCGCCACCAGGGACAGCCTTGACCTGTAGGTTCCAAATTGGGAACTCCAGTATCTGTTCTCTGTGTGAGAATCTTGAGGGACCACGTAGTCCCTGCCGGTAGCACACGGAAGCCACAAACCTCAGTTCATCACTTAAGGTCCTTCCTAGCCAGGTCTCAACCAACTTCTTCAGCAGTGCCAGCTCTCTGTTGGCCCGAAAAACCCTCCCATGTAGTTGCCCATGATCTTGCTACCATTCCCCAAATGTGCCATTCTTTGTGTGACCCCCTTGCTTTTGCACATGCTGTTCCCACCTTCTCATCCTTCCAGACAAAGCTCAAAAGTCACTTCCCCTGGGATGTCTTCCCTGACTCCCCCAGAGGCAAAATGGGGGCTCTCTTTCCTGCACTCCCATGGCATTTTGTACATCCGTGTGTTACAGCCGTCCTCCTGCTATGCTATGTCTCTCTCATTCCATGTCTCCTGCCCTGGACTAGGAACTTGCCAAAAGGACAGACTGTGTTATTCATGTTTGTTTATTCCGAGGCATGGCACAGAGAGTAGTCCATAAATATCTGTGGAATGAGTGAGTGGCATGGAGAAACTATGGATAATGTAGGCTTTTAAATTCTATTCCAAATTTGATGACAGAAATAGCTCTTGAATTGATGTGTGACCTTACACAGATGATTTAGCTTCTCTGGATTTTGACTGCACCATCTTTGAAGTAAGTGAATGGGGCTCAAAGATCCTGAAAACAGCTTCAATCAAACTCCCACACTCTGTCTTAGAGTTGATGAGTTTTAGAGTTTAAGGAAACTATTTAGCTTTAGGCACGTCTCAGGGATTTTTGTAGTTTCACTGGTGAGAATTCTGTAAGCCATATTTTTTTCCAGAGTGCCTTCTAGATTCTTTTCAGTTTGTGGCTAGTGATCAAAACGAAATAAGAAAGAAGTCACGAAAAGAAAATCTATGGGCAAGATTCTCACAAAGTCTCACTCTCAACAAATCCATGTTGAAAAAATAAAAATGATAAGAAAGGGGAGGGCTGGGAATAAAGGTAACAAAGGGAAGGGCTGACACCTACTATGAATAAAAACTCACTTGACATCGAGCTGTCATAATCAATCTCCTATTGATTCTTAAAAATAATGACTAGTTAAAATCACTAATCACCCGAACTCTAATTTTTTTGGTTTGAAGCACAATCTTAAAAAATGATCAATCATGCATTATTTTAGGTTCGATTTTTTTCAGAATGCAAGGGAACTGTCAAAACTCTTGCCTTCCAACTTTCTATCAAAGAACAAAGACTGAGACCGATATCTGAGGCCAAAGAATTTTAAGGAAATCTGCTGGCAACTCTCTAAAAGCTAATCATGGAAGTGCCAACCAGCCCCCTCCTCTGTGTTTTCTGTCACCTGGAGTCTGGCTGCAGGGATGGGACTGTGCCCTTACAGGGACTACACCTCTGGATCAGCAGAGAAGAGCACGGGTGGGGCAGGCACTCTGAGTTTGATTGCAAAATGCCTTGTCCTTCTGTTTGTAACATAAAGCAACCACACAGAGCACCACATTTGATGGGTTTTCCATCAGCACTTCCAAAAGCAATCTTTTGCTGGCAGGGAGGCAACTTTCACCCTGAAGAACTTTTTCAGGAAGTTAGAAGGTTAAACCCTTCCCCAGTGTTTCAGAGGACAAAAGTCAAATGAGAAAATCTCAGATTCCAGGACATTTTGGTTTGTCTGTCTGTTTGTTTTTTTCCCCTCACAGAACTAGACAAATAGAAGGCATAAGAAATACGATGAAAAAGACAGTGAGTTTTGCTCCATATGTCACTTGTACATAGAATTTAGAAAATGTGGATGTTTGAGCAAAACTGTGTAGACAGCCCACTGACAGTTGGTATTGCTTACTTTTCATGTAAGTCAAGTCTCCATTATCTGTCTCTCCTTGCCACTCCTCAGGCCATCCCAGGTTCACTGTCCCACAATCTCAAGGTCCCACAGGACCTTGAACTCTCACAGAGCCCTATGGGTGCACTGTCTTAGCCCCTTCCCTGTTCTGCACAACAAGAAGTCAAACAACTCGGTTGTGCAAATCTGACAAGTGAAAGTAAGTGTGGAATTGAACACTCACCACCTAAGAACACACCAAGCCTATTTATTCATCGCTTACTATAGCAAGGGTATCAGTCACCATCACAACGTTTGGCAGAGACTCAAGGGCAGGCAGAGGGGTGCGAAGGCTTGATCGGAGGTGACAGAATGGGGAAGCTATAGTGCGCTAACTAGAAGCAAGGATCTTACATGAGCCAGTAGGGTACGTATTTGGCTTTCTTTGCTTGGTCCTAAGTTGGGCACAGGGATAAAGATTAGGGAAGCTGTCAGTTATTAACCAAGGTCTGGCCGTTTGGGGTCATTTGTGACAGAAGGTATTGTTTAGCTTCTTGGATTGTGACTAGAGATAGCAGTCTAACTTCCTACAAGTCTAACATACAGCAGGCTGGCTTCCTGAGCTGTTCTTTGTCGATAAAGATTAGTTTCCTAGGCAGGTTGCTGCCGCTTGTAGGCCACAGTTTTTACTTTATACAGTTGACCCTTGAACAATGCAGGCATTAGGAGTTAGTTACCCCTGTAACAGTAGAAAATCCACATGTAACCTTTGACTCCCCAGAAACTGATCTAAATGGCCTACTGTTGACCAGAAGCCTTACTGATAACATGAAGAGTTGATTAACATATATTTTGTATGTATATGTATTAAATACTGTATTCTTACAATAAGGTAAGCTAGAGAGAAACATGTTATGAAGAGGATCATAAGAAAGAGAAAATACATTTACAGTACTATACGTATTTATCTAAAAATATCTGCACATAAATAAACCCATGTAGTTCAAATCCGTGTTGTTTAAGGGTCAACTGTCTGTGATTGTCCCTTTGTAATTCAGTCCCTCACAAGGAAGCAAAGCAGTGGGTGATTGATTCCAGTAACAGATTTTTCTCCAAAACTCTGTCAAGATTCTCATCTAGCAGCTTATCCCTCTTATTTTAGAGAGGGGGAAAATCATCCATTCAAGAGATAAATTTGTCCATTACTACGAAAAACGTAACTTTTAACTGGTCATTCAGAAGGCCTCCATTCTAGACTGTGGAGATAAATATGTAAACTCTGCTGAAAGCCCCTCCTACTTTCCTTCCTCTCACTTCATTTTACTATGCCGCTCTGAGTGTGGGGTTCTGACAGTACCGGGGCATGACGGGAGTCCACAGACAGATGAAAACTCTTTGGACTGTATGCATACACATGCCTCTGGACAAGAACCAAGAATTGTCTATTCTGCGAGAACTAAACATATCGCTCCTGCCATCGCTTAAACACATTCCATCTCATTCGAGTCTCAGGAGAGGGGAAAGGAGCAACACACCAGTTTTACGTTTTCCTCTCAGCCCATTTGTCCCAGGTAAAATGTTATTTCTTTCTTTTTTACTCAGATGTTATAGTTTTAACCCTCTTGTTATCTTTCTGTCCCCTTTAGATTCTCTGGGCTTAGCATCTTCCTTCGCTATGAAACGAGAAAATATTATACTTCCCTAACTTGGTAAAAGGGAATGTTCTGCCCGGGGTGGGGGGCAGGGAATACACAGCCCAGGTGGAGTCCATACCGGCAGGTTGTCTGTGCAGCTGAAACTGTCTGTGAGAAGCAATAGGCCAAAGGCTTCTGTGACATACTTGGTCACCATCCTCCTCTTCTTGTCCAAGAGCCTTTTCCTGATATATTCTCTCAACTTGGGGATTTCTGGAATTCACAGGCACCACAAACAATTTTACAAGAGCAGAGTTCATAGTGAATAGAATTCATAAAAATGCACAGCTACGGATGGCAACCTGAATTCACTACTGTTGAGGTCCTGTGTGGACTGAGTGCCCACTAAACCACCCTTTCAGAGAAACTTTCCCCCAAGTCTAGGCTCAACAATAATGAATGGTAGATCAGCAATGATGAATATGAGTTTTATTTAGCGGTATGAAACAAGCTGTGTAGAAAGGGCAGGCTGGTTAAGAAAATTGGCACTTCCCTCTGGATGGGCACGTACGTAAAAAAACCAAAGGTGCTCACATTTCTAGCCTCAGCTCTCCAGGCCCCCTAGTTTTTCTATCTATATCAAATAACCCATAATCAAAACAGCTTCTGTTTGCTCTAGAAAGAGATAAGAACCTCTGACAGGTGGGATTCTAGATTAGAAACTTACCTTAGCCCTAACCTTTTGTTAGTCAGATAACAGATGTCACACTACAATTTTCCCCATTATTCCTATAAGTCTAAGTTTTCCTATATTATTCTTTGTGTGTGCCATGTTATTTCTTTTATATCCTTGTTCTCCCCCTTTTCTGGGAACATTTCACACCTACTGCTCCTTTCACACTCATCCGTGTCTCATGAAATGCATGCACATTTTCAGCTCAGGTCAAAGTCAAGGTCAGATCCTGCCCACTTATCCCGTTTTCACTGCGTTTTCACTGAGTGTTCTAGTGACCCAGATTTCCAGGTTCTCTGAACTGCTATTGTACTCATAGCCCTATTTAACAAAGCCTTATTTTTACTTTGATTTTTGCACAGGGCTTACTATTCAGTCCTCATCGAGATTTTAAGTTATATCAAGAAAGGTGCCATGTCTTCTACTTTTCCCCCGTAAAAAGCATATAATAGATACTCAGTAAATTCTTCTAATACCCATAGCTGGGTATGCGATGGATCTCGCTTAAGCCAAACACTAAGGAAATGACAACCTTATCACTGACCTTTCCCTACTCATGGTAAGATTTGGAGGAGAAAAGAACTGTGGTCTCTGGCACCACAATAACGCAGAGAAAAATACACGTCTATGTGCTTATCAGGATAGCAACTCTGGCAAGCTGGAATCGTGGAATAAAAAGTTACAGAGTGGGAAATTCAGAGTGCCAAGCTCAGCCTTGAAAATAGTTTAGTGATTGAGATAAAAAAAAAACACAAAAAAAACCCAAGAAAAATTACCAGTTTCCTCCTCCGTGAGGAGAGCCTGCTGCCAGTACTCTTGGGCGCTGACTGTGTACACCAGATTGGAGGCTTCCAGAACCTTGCAGTCAGCAGGCAGTTTTCTCTAAAGTGAGAGAGGCACACAGGGGACAGAATACCTCAGTCATCACAAAGGAAACAAGCACAGGCCTCACGAGAGCCTTCAGCAAATTTCAGCTCATTCCCTTTCCGTTCCACGAGAACCCAAAAAAGAACTGACACTCTCCGGTCGGTCAAGCATTCCCAACTGTTCACACCTTACAAGGTTGGACGTTGTGAGGAAACGGCTGCCTAGAAACTATTTTCTTGGGAGTTGAAAAGATCGATTCTAGAAGGAAACATATAGAAAAAATAGTTCAACATGTACTTAAATGAGCAGAGGGGGGGAAAGTACCAGGATCCTTTTCGTAAAAGGAAGCACACAGCACACCTCTGGCAAAGGCAGTGGTGAGCTATACCAGCTCGGAGAGTACACAGCTCTTCCCAATTCTGCCGTCAGTGACATCACATTGGTAGCTTGAAACTGGCAGTGGTGGGAGTATTTACACCGTGGGAAACACTACAAATCAGGGTGCCATTTTTTTTTTTTTTTAACAGACCTAATTGTTAAACATTTAGGTCTGTTAAAAAATCAACAGAACACAATACTAGGCAAAGGTTCTATAAAAGTGCAAGTTCCTTAGAGGGGTGGTTAGTGAGTAATCATACATTTAAATGCAGAGTAATGTTTAAGGAAATGATGGTTTTAAATGTCAAGGAGTGAAGAATCAGGTGAGAAAATCTTTTTTTACCATTAGGAAAACATCATCACAGAGAAGTCATACTAGAATTATGCATAAATGTTGTTCCATAATCTTTTATTCATCTCTTTTTAAAGAAAAGAGAAAAACCATAAAGGGTGTGCATGTGTGTGCATCAGTATGGGGGGCAGTAGGAAACAGCAGAGAGCTGTCCGTCTCCTTGATGCAAACATATAAAAGTGAGTGAGCAGTCCACTGGAATTGGGAAGAAGACACTTCTCTGGCAAGTTATAAGCCCATGTAGTCAAAGTTGGACAAGAGATGCCTGGTAGCCTTTCAGAGGCCCCATACACTAGAGTCAGGGGCTGAAATTGTATAAAGGACCTGCCACAATTCATTTTTTTCCTTCTTATAGAGTTTTGACTCTAGGAGAAAAGTTGAAGGGAAGTTGAAACTATTTCCTACTGGGAGATAAAACTAACGTGGAATTAAATGTAAGTGGGGTTTTAAAACCATTAAAAGAAAGGAGTATGCCTAGCTATGTATAGGTGTTTTCATTATTTAAAATGTTGCTCTAAATTTTGTATATCTTTTCTAAAAATTATGGAAGGTTAGTTAACACTTACGGTTGTTATTATACAACAAAGAAATATTTTTATAGTGTCAGTGACGTGACTACAATATGCAGGTTCCATATGATCATAAAAGAGAAGTAGAAACAGTTACAGCTGGAAAGTAGGATCCAAGAGGTATGTAGATACTTATCAAATTATTCTATAGCAGATGAGTCACAGTTACAATTTACGCACATGGTTTGTTATGATAATGTATAGCACAATATAGTAAAATTTGTAAGAAGATATTGTATATGAAAGATGAGAAAATCTGGAAGCTCAAAATAGGAGGGATATCAGATGGAAGCAGACTCAAAAAGGATATAGTAAAGTTGGAGTTAGAATAAACTTCATAATATAAATCATGACCCCATTGAAAAAAAAAAATCTATCTTTTCAACCTTTGTCACTCACATGATTTTGCAGTGATGTCACCCTGCCCACTTCTTTTACTTGTATGAAATAATTTGATAGGTACCCCTAGCACCTCAACTTTTATTTTTAATATTATTCTCTGCTGAAAGGAACCCAAGTTTCTTTGAGAGTAGTAGGTCCATGTCTTGAGGCAGGGAAAAAGAAAATTGGCCTGAATATTTTGTTGCTGGAGAGCAGAAACTTTTTGTTTTTTTAATGTCTGGGTAATGCTAAAAGGAACTAGTTTAAATGAAGGGCTCCTATTGGCCAAGGTGTGAACTGAAAAATCAAAAAGAACACAATAATTCTGTGGAAAGCCATGAGCTCATTTTGATCCTCAAACTGAGTAAAATCATATAAGGTATTGTGAAATAATAAGATATAGATAGTGTTTAGTCCTTGAACCCAGTTCCCAGCACAGAGCTCCTAAAACCATTGTCATTTCCTAAGTGATAAGAGCATTAGGAACATCTTTTATTCTAGTTGTTCTTTGACCCTGGTTCCTAACACAGGGCTCCTGAATCCCTTGGAATTTCCTTGGGGATAGGCGTGTCTTTTGTTCTAATGAGGCAGCTCTCGGTGGGCTCCTGGATTGGGGCCGGTCACCGGAAAGACCAAACTATTAGAACCTTGGAATTATCAGAGGAGAGAGAGGCTGGAAATGGAGTTAATCATTGACCATGCCTATGTGAGGAAGCCTCCATGGAAATCCCAACAGTCAGGGGTTCTGAGAGCTTCCGCTATGTGCATCCACATCTTTGGAGGGTGACGCACGCCCACTCCTTGGGGACAGCTCCCCCCAGACCATGCGCTGTCCTGACTGTTCACCTGTATTCTTTATTATATAATAAACCAGGAAACGTAAGTAATTGTTTCACTGAGTTCTGTGAGCTGTTCTAGCAAATAATCAACTCCAAGGGAAAGGAGGTCATGGGAACCTCTGATTTGGAGCCAAGTTGGACAGAAGTTTTGGGTAACCTGGGGACCTACTCCTTGTGATTGACATCTGAAGTGGGGGTGGTCTTGCGGGATCGAGACCCTGTGGGATCAGACCCTGTCTCCAGATAGCCAGCGTCAAAATAAGTTACTATAGGACACCCAGGCGGTGTCACAGAGAATTGCTTTGTGTGGGAATCTTCCCTAAACACAGACCTGGTGTCAGAGTGTGGCAGTAAAGAAGACACATGCAGGAATGTAGGTTTTTCCTGACAGGTGTACTAAAGCAAAGGTGAAATGCTGCATAACAACCAGCTCAAACAACATGCCTGAGAACAGAAAAACACAGCTCTCTTTTACCTGCCACATACAATGAGTCATCCAGACCTGTGGATCTGACCACCCTAATATTTTGAATGCATCTCCTCTTCTCTATTTCCATAGTGATTGCCTGGTTCAGACTCTTAACTAACCCTCCCAAATGGCCTCTCTACATCCATGCTTCACTTGACATTCCTCCAACCTTCCATTCTCCATACTGGTGAGAAAACAATTTTTCTATTAATAAAACGCATAGTACAGTTGACCCTTGAACAGCATGGGTTTGAACCACATTGGTCCACTTAAATGCGGATTTGTTTTTTAGTCGACTTCAGTTCAAATCCACGTTTTTTAAGGGTCAACTCTTCGCTTTGGGAACCTGCACATGTGGAGGATCCACCGTCGTTAGATGCAGATTTTCACCTGCAAGGGAGGTTGGTACCCCCAACCCCAGTGTTATTCAAGGGTCAACTCTATTTTCAAACTGAGATCTATCAATGTAGTCTCCAGGGTCCACAATTTTTCTTACAATAGTTTTCTTAATTTTCATTCTTATAATTAAAAAAAAAGGACGGACATCTATATGAAGGACTGCCTTATCGTCAACTTCTGCCTCATATTTTCTGTGATTAAAATGAAATGTACTTCAAGTGAAAGCAGGCAGTACCAGTAAAGGTTTCACAATAATTCAAACAGAAATAAAGCGGTTGGAGAATTAAGGTATCACCTAGCCATCAGAGCTGTAGGTGCAGACTTCAAAAAGACTCGTACCGTAACAATCAGAACCATAGTCACCATACAGGCTGATGTATTATTGTCCACACCTTATCTCACACACACCAATTTGCCACATTTATAAGCAATAAATATAGTTGTGAATTGTGTATTGAAGCATTTTATGTTTCTGCTTCCAGAAACAATACAATTAGGTACTCGTAAGCTGTATATGTTTTAATGCCAACAAGAATGACTAAAGAGAGTAAGAACAGCTTTACTGAGTTATTGTCTCATTAAAACTGGCATTCAGGAATTGCTTGTTAGACGATTTTGGCTTAAGTATGAGGTCAGATTATTCTGAATTAGAACCAAAGCTTTGAAAATTTCAATTCCACATTGTACATCAGACATTTTCTGCATCAATGTAATTGAAGTCAAAATACAGAAAGCAATTACATATAGAAATAGACATAAGGCCATATGGTTTCACTATTAAACTCAGCACTGAAGATTTAGTTTGAGCAAAACCATATCCTCTATCACATTATACTAACTTTGCTCTATCATTAATGTTGTTTTGCTTATATTTCATCTGAAAATTGGTTTTAGTGACAGAATAATAAAAATAACTTAAGAAAGTACCAAGATTCCCACAGAACAATTACTCATGCTTGAAAAATATAGCTCAGGCCTTATCTCACAACACTCCTGCCTACACCCTTTGCTGAGCTGTTCAAAACTACTTGCGTCTAGCTCACCATACAGAGCAGGCTTTTTCAATCATGTTCTTCCCTCCATGTCAAATGCCCTTTCTCCTGCTTCTCTGCCTTACTAAAGATACTGGTTCTTTGAAATTCCGCCTCAAGAGGCTGAGAAGTTTTCCCAGAACCTCTACTCAACACTACCTCCCTGCCTGCCAGTGTGACTTGAGCATTCGCCTGTATTCCCATGTCACCCTATGTATTCCTCTAGCCAAGCACACTTCAAACTGTATGGCGATCCCTGATTTTACATATTTCTCAGTAGGCCATATGATCGTTCAAGCCTTCTAATAATCATAGGAGGTAGATATTATTTTCCCATTTTATAGATGAAAAAAATGGAGGCTCAGAAAGGTATAATAATTTGCCTAAGGTCACAAAGTTACTAATTGATAGGACTCAGTTAAGTTCAAATTGTCTACACCAAAGCTTTTCCCCTTGCTACTACCCAAGACCAAACAGACATTTGTTTCTCAAAATCTGAGTGGTTGAAAAACAGAACAATACATAGGTAAACCTGTTAACTTACCTTTAGTTTTTCCTTGAGAATTCTATTCCTTTGTATTTTTATCATTTCATTTCTTTCTAAAACAGCCTCTCGCTGACTTTGAATAGCTTGCTAGATTGTGAAAGGAAATAAAAACGGCAAAAAATATATAGTTAGCAAGAGTGATGATAAGAGGCACATTTTTTTGGCAAATCTTCACTTGGCCCAGACAAATGTGCATGTATTCAAATTACATAACATTAATCATAAAAAGTATTATTTAAAAATAGCTAGTCCATGCATATGTCCAAACTCATCAAGATATTTACATTAAATTTGTGCAATTTTTTTGTATATCAATTATACCTCAATAGAGCTTTAAAAATTTAAAAATAAAAATAATTAGTCCATACTTACATTTCCTACTTTTCTTTCCCTGAAATGAAATTAGAAAAATGTAACAATTACTTAAGTCATATGTGTCACGGCAATCTTGCTGCTTTCTCTGAAAGCAGCATATACTGTCATACCTTTATGCCTTTGCATAAGCTCTTTCTTTGGTCCAAGTGTACTCTCTTTGGATCCACCTCCAGTGTCCATTTGAAAAAAAAGAGTGTCTTTATTTCTCAGTGTTTTGTTGGTGAGATTTTCTGTGACCTCACCTCCTGGCCCAGTCAAAATGCAGTCCTCTCTCTCTCTCTCTCTCTCTCTCTCTCTCTCTCTCTCTCTCTCTCTCTCTCTCTCTCTCTCTCGGTCCCCATTGCACTTTGCTTGTCCCTCTCATATAAACTGTAACCATCTTTTTAAGACAGTGATCTTAGCAACAAGGCGATATTCCTCTTTGAATTGGCAGCCCCCACCACAGGTTCAATAAACATTGAACAAATTAGATTGACTTATGTTTAATTTTCAAGTTGGTATTAGAAAGGGAGACCTTGAGATATTATTCTGCGGTAGGGGTTGGAGTAGATGGAATCTGCAGGGGGGAAAAATGAAGCTGAAATTCCAACCTAGAACATGAGAGCAAGAAGCTAGGGGGAAAAGCCTTAACCTACTTCTTCACCAAGAAAGTTTTCTCTGCTTAGAGAATTACTGGAAACAGAAGACTCAAGTTTCAGTGGGTGTGGGGGGAATGGTGGAGGGGACAGGTGACAGGTAAAGAAGCTCTTGTCAGAGCAGAAAAGCATCAACAACACTATATCCCATTGTCATACACCCCATGTACCCAGCACAGCCCAGTTTATACCTACTGATCCTCTGTAAGGGTTAATAATACCCCCTTTCACTTTCAAATTGTCCCAATATGGAAGATAAATTATAATCCTCCTAGTTATAGGGGGATGGCTCTGGGAGGAAAGAGATCTACATGGAAATCACCATAAATTAACATCTACTAAGCTCCAAAATGCTTATCTTCCATTAATTTTTGTTAGAGTATGACTCTGTAAGAATGTTTTCATTTTTGGCCAAAGTTCTAAAACTTTGAGAACTTTGTTCCAAATGGCTTTAATATCTCAGAAGTAGACAAATCTGAAACCAGAATCTGACACTTCAAAGCTGTACTGTAACAGAGAGTATTCTAGAAAGTGCCTACTAGCTGTGGGGGCCTCGACGTTTTCCCTATCTGGGGGCTGGGCAGGATGATCACACCACACAACTCCAGGAGGTGCTGTTTGCATCTCGTACACATGAGTGGCACCCTGGGAACTACACAGAGGACAGCCTGGGTGGGTGTTAAGTAGCTCCTCTGGACGAGAGGCCACAGTGGTTCAGATTCCTGAAATAAGCCACTGAAGGGTCCTGATGTCCCAGGAAGTCACCAAGATGTCTCTTTCATCCTCAACAGTCACTTTCCTAAGGCCACAATGCCTCCCATATCCTGAAGTCAAAGCTGTAGTCAAGACCCCTGGAGGAAAGCCCACATCCCTGCAAGCCCAGCTCAGTACCTTAGATATTCCGGCAAGTGGAGTTTGTCGGTCTTGGTGACCACCAGGGCAATGTCCCTGCAGAAACCCCTTTGGCAGGCTTTGATGCTCTCATTCAGAAGGTCTTCGTGGGCTCTCCCTCCAGAAACTCTTTCAATGTCACTGATCACCCAGATCACTGAGCATTTATCAATGGTCTATGAAACATGAACACAATATGTTTAAGAACATACATGGTGTCTCATCTGTAGAGGACATGATTCCTTAATGTATCATTTATGTCCTCCATCCTATGCCCTTTCTCTCTCTCCAGTCTCAGTTCTCAGCACTCCCCACCCTCTGTCCATGAATCTCTTAGCTTCATAAATGATTGTGTTAAAAGCATCAAACTCTGGAGTTACACAAACTTTACTCTCTTATAGAGAAAGTAATAGGCCCTGAGAGGCAAAGACTCAAACGCAGGTCTGAGTCTCCTTCCTGGACTCATATTTAGGCAGGAAAAGAAAACAATTGTTCCCTCCCACTTCCCAAATTATAATCAACTTAGGGAAGCTTCAGGTTCTTCAATCAGGTTTTGGAAGATCAGAGGATGCCAGGCTCCAAGCTCCTAAAGGGCAGGTCCTCTTTTATCTTTGTATTGTGAAAACTAATAAACAAAAACCTCATTTAAAATGGAGTTGGGAGACCAGAAGAGAGAACTCTCACACATGTCACTCAACACACACTACTGGCCCCAGCAAGAAGAGATGTACCTTGCACCTCTGACAAGAAGTGACACTGCTTCACTACCTCCGCAGGACGAAAAGGTTCCTCCTTGCCCAGCCGATGGGAGACTGCCGTAACTCAGCCAATGAAAAGTCACTATACTTCGAACTTCCTGTTTCCCCCACGGGAGTCTTCCTTGACAGCAGCCCTTCCCAAGTCCATAAAAGAGCTTCCTCTGCTTTGTTTCTCTGGACTTCCTCCTAGTTCACCACTAGCCCACATGCCCCAAATTGCAGTTCTTTATTGTCCCCAAATCAACCCATTTTGCGGAACAAATATCTGGTCGTCTATTTGTTAAAGGCCAACAGTATTCTCCATGGTCCTGGTAAACTCCAGGTGCTTAATAAATGTTTGTTATCATGGGAAGAGGACTGCAATCATAAAGTATGCTGTGATTAAATTTCAGGCCCTACACAAGGCTCCTAACTACCAGGGTTTGGTAAAGTTAGAGTCTCAGAAGACACCAAAAAGCTGGTCTATAAGACAAAAGCGACTGGACTTAGGAGTAGGTGGGATGGCACCCCTGCTACCCCCAGCTCCCTCCATCCCCATGATGAGAAAGGGCCTCAGAGGTCAGGTGACATGCCTAAAGTCTCAGGACTTCTAAGTGGCAGAACAGGGAGGTCTGAATTCATAATAGTTTTAGCTTAGGAAGGCCAAGCTGGCAGCTGGAGCAATGGGGCAGGGGGTGTTGGCTCTGTTCTCCCTGGAAAGAGGGGAGTCTTTAGTAACTTCTTGTGAGAGGAGATCGCAAAACCACAGGAATGCCGGGGAGCTGAGGCCAAGCAAAGCATGCTGGGAACCATCCCTTTGCTTCAGCCTGATCTCCTCAGAGTGGGTATTCTGAGCCAGCTCTTGCTGGCTCCTCTGTTCTGAGTGGCCTTTGATAAGCTGCCCAGCATATCTGAACTGGCAGCAACTCCAGCTCCATCCAGTGAGAGAGGCTGGCTGCCTCCCTAGGCTGTTTCTCTCTGGGCCTGGCCTGGAGCTAGCCGAGACTGGGGATACCACTCCAAGAGCTGAGACCCGGCAGAAACTAAGGGTCTCATGGCCAGGCCTGAGCAGCCTGATCAAGGGGAAGGAGGCTGGGTCTGCCTTCATCTTAAAGAACTGTTAGGAGACGTCGGGCGGTAGGGGTGGGGATGATAGCTAAAGCCTCAACTGGGAAGGTAGGAACCTGCTTTCTGGTTCAAATGCTGCCACTCATTAGCTGTGTGGTCTTGGGGAAATGACTTCCCGTCTCTGAGCCTTCATTTCCTCATCTGTAAAATCAGGGCATAGGCTGATTCTCTGTGAGCTGTCATCCTGATCCAACCATCCTAATCTTGGTTAGAAACCAGTCACAAATCTCCCCAGTCCACAGCCCCCCAGCTGCTGCACTGATCATGACTCACTGATACTGACCTGCCCCTCCCCCCCAGTCCCCTTCCCGCTCCAGTCCTGTGTCCTCTGTGTTCTCACTCGTGCTCCTGAGCTCCTTCTGCCTAAAGACACCCTTTCTTTCTCTGTCATACACCCTGGTCCCTCTTGTCCTTTGAGCTGCCCCAGGAAGTGTGGTATTAAAGCCCATCCCCAGCTTTTCCAAGCTTGTTTTCTGCACCTTTCTCTTCTATACCCCATACTGCCTTCCCTCCAGCCACCCAGGAAGACTCATCCTTTCCCCAACACAGCTGCCTCAGCGCTCTGCATCTTTGTTAATGCTCATGCAAAATATACAAACAATACAGAGGTGTATGCATTATAGTAAAGAGTAGTGGCAAACACAAACTGCTGATAACAGTTGGGTGTGTATCATTCCAGAAGGCAGGATCTTACTTTTGCTGTGCATTTAAACATCACACACATTCACATATGTGTATGTATGCACTTCTTAATATTAACGGTCATGCTCTGCATCTTTTCATTTAGTTTTGTTTTATCATGTAGGATACAGTAGGGGTTAAGAGCAGAGAGGGTCTTGAGCCATCTTGCCTGGGTCAAAACCTCCAGGGTTATAATGGGCAACTTAGTTCACTGAGAATAGTACCCAGCACAAAGTAAGTGCTCAGTAAATGTCTGCTATTGTTATTTACAATTTTTGCATCCTCAGTGCTTAGTAAGTAGATTGTGTTACATATTATATGTATTTGATGACTGAAAAGCAAATGAACAAAGAGATATATTCTTAAAAAATACTTCGGCCTCTAATCACTAGGTGCAGATCGAATTACCCTCATACTTAACTCTGGCTGTAGACACATCTGAGGATGCCTCGTTAGCTCATACCCCATTTGTTGGGAATCAAACCCCTACCTAAGTTTTTGGCAGGAGGAGTGAACTTTCATTTCAACCACCTCTGTCAGCCGCAGCCGATTGCACTGGGTCTGGATACATAGAAAGCTAATCCATTTGCTGGGCAGTAACCAATCACATTGTCCTTAGGAATTTGAGCTACAACACACAGAGACTATAGTCAGACAGTTGTAGGCACATGGACCACAATGTCACTTAGAGACACGGTTAGTTAGGGTGGTCATTTTCCGCAACATGGATCCTAATGGCTAAGTACAGAAAGCTAAGAGAGAAGCAGGACTCTGCAGAGACATACACAAAGAGAAACAGTCACAAGAGTCCAAGCAGAGAATGAGAGGAAAGAATAGCTTCTTCCATCCTGAGAGGTGGCCCTGAGGGCTTGGGTCGGTCTCCTGAGATCCTGCGATGTTCTTTGGATTAACCCCTCTTCACTTGGAATTACTTTCTTGAGTTTCTGTTCCCTACAACTAAACATGGTAGCAGCTTCTTGGTTCCTTGGTGCCTGGCTGTCAGCTTCTCTGCTTGTACCCAACTCTTGGCCTTCCTCTCCCACTCTGTGCTGTTTGCTCTGCTTACTCTTAGGCGTCTCTCTTGCTGACCCTTCCCATATACACACAGTCTTGTTCCAGCCACCGGGCCTACCTCATGATTCCTAACTCTCCAGTTTCTCTGGCCACTCATATCCTGCTATTACCCTGAGGCTTAGAACATGGAAAGCGGAAGAATTTCACTCCAGTGAACTCATCAAATCCCTTAAGCTGGACGTGGAGAATTCTTTGTTGCTTTAGAAAGGGTGGAGCAATTGAGGGAAGAGGGACCGAAGCCATATGAATCACCTTTTTCCACATCTCATCCCTCTTGCTGTTGAAGTCCCCTGTGCCTGGAATGTCCACCAGCACAACTCCTTCTGGAATCAGCTCTGATTTGGGAAGCGTCACTTCCACATGTTTGATCAGGGGCCAGATTTGTGTCTCCGCTGATTCGCCATGCCAGTCTCTCCTCTTAGTCCGGATGTAAGGGTCCAGTTTGACAGACAGCTCTCCTGCCTGAGGAAGGAGGAAAAAGTCACACACTCCAGACAGCCTCCCAGCATTTCTGTCTTGGATTGGCTGTGGTTCGGGTTCATTGAAGGTACACTGAGTAATGGTAAGAAGCAGTCCTGGGTAATGGGCACCAGGAGGCTGGTGATCTCATCTGCAACGGCCTAGACTCATGGGACTTCAGCAAAGGTATAGCTTCTCTGGATAATGATTTATCTTCTAGATTTCATGTCAGTTCTAAAATTAATGTAATTAATATGCAATTTTCTAAATTTGGGAGAGAGGAGATTCTTCCCATGTGGCTAATGTGAACATTTTAGTTACCAGAAAGCCTTGACTACAGAAAATTTATAGTGATGCAATGACCATATTTTCCAAATTGAAAATATGTCTGAAATTGATGTTTAAAAAGGTTTCAAAAATTACTTTCCAAGTACACAAAATATTTTGACATGTAGGAATTTCCAGGATGTTTTAATAGTGGTGGGTGGGATGGGAAATTGTTCTCAGCCTATTGTTCCTACCTAAACATACCTTGGGATACTGACACATTCATCCCAGCGGCTATCTATGGCAGTCCATCTCTACTAGGCTACGTCAGGGGACAGAAGATTTGGGATATGTGGTAGTCATTGTTAATAAATAGCTATAGAATGGTTTTGGAAGAAAGCTAAGAAAGTAAATTCTTAAGATAGTTGAGAGTAAATGAGAGGATTTGTTGCAGTTGGGGGTAGGAAGTGACAGATGTCATAAAGTCTAACCAACTAATAAGAAATTGTGAAAGAGAAAATGATAAAAGTTTTTAAAAGATATTTTAATTATAAAAAAAATCAGATACAATAGGGCAACAGAAAAAAGAAAAAGCATGGGCTTGAAAAGTCCCTTTCTATAAGAAGAGGGCTCAACCCAACCACACTCGCTCAGGGCAAATCATTCTGGGAGGCAAACTCAGATTCCCTTGTCCCAGTGTAGAGGCCCCAACCCAAACTCTGAATTTGTGCCCTCACTCACTGAAATGGTAATTTTGTTCCCCTTGTTTCAACGGGTAAATTTATAACACTGGGAAGAAATATTTCTAAATACAGAATAGTGAAGCAGTAAATATTGTATTGTTACCTTGGTATAAGTTGTCAGTATTCAGATAAAGTACCAGCTTTGTAATCATTGTGTTTCTTTGGACATGCTCAGTCTATGTTTTAGATATCATTTTTTATAGTAATATATTTTCTATGGGCACACTCAGTCTGTGTTTTACACAATTATTTTTCATAGTAATTTCCATTTAAATATAAGAAATGGCTACTACATTTGTTTGATTTCCTAGATATACAAGAGCTAAGTGCTTTAAAAGGTTTTATTCATTTGACTTCTAAGTATGCCTGGTTAAGTATTTAAAATTTTTTGAAAGAATTGAATACGTTAAATTTGAAGGATAATATAAAAAATCTGAGGGAGATCACTTTGTAATTTATATAAATGTCTAACTACTATGCTGTATACCTGAAACTAATATAATATGGAATGTCAACTATAATTGAAAACTAAAGTCTAAGGAAATTTGATTAATTATGTTACTAGCATTAACTAAGGAGGATTTGCTATGTAAAACTTAGGAGATAATTGAACTTTCAGTTTTAGAATAGGTGTAAGTAATTGTTCTCATTTTAGACATAAAAAATGCCAGATTTTAAAATAGAATACAGTATTTTAAAGATGAATTTTCAGATGCAAGAAAAACTAGGTTTTTAAGTATAAAGCATTAATAAAGTGAATATCTGTTCCACAAGTATTTTGGTTTCACTTAAAATGGAATTTTAGTTTAATAAAATTAATATGGATTATAAGTAAAACATATAAATATAATCTACTAATTATATATCTAACATCCATCCTGTCTCTCACCCATGCTAGCAGAATCCTGACTGTTTGTGAAGGTAATAGACTGAGATTGGTCTTAGCCAATCATGACAAGTCTGCTTCTTGCTTTCTCTAGACTTCCTTTCAGTCAGGAAAGGCCATGTGACTCAGCTCTGTATTTGTGGGAAAGCTTTTACTTCCCAATGAAAGGGGAGATGTGGTTGGTGCCACCTTTTTATCCGTTTCTCCCTTGAAGCTACCATGTTTCCCTAAAAATAAAACCTTGTTGGACAATCAGCTCTAATGCATCTTTGGGAGCAAAAATGAATGTAAGACCCGGTCTTATTTTATTATAATATAAGACGGGGTATAATATATATAATATAAGATGAGGTCTTATATTAATTTTTGCTCCAAAAGACACATTAGAGCTGATTGTCTGGCTAGGTCTTATTTCCGGGGAAACAGGGTAGCTGTGAAGTCTAGCACTTCAGTAGCAATCTTACTACTATAAGGCTTCAAGTGTGATGGAGGCCAAGGAAACAGAGAGATGTTGATCTTGACATTGTTGAGCTATTGAACCAACCCATAAACCCAACTGCTTCCAAACTTCTTATGTGAGAAAATCAATAAATTCCTATTTGTTTAAGCCATAAGTTGGGTTTTTTTAAAAAAATCATTTGCTGCAAAAAAATAAATAAATAAATAAAAATAAAAATAAATCCTTAATTAATCCTCAAGTAACTATAAATAGTCTTTTCTGTGTTCAAAAGCTCCCCCATTCAGACACTAAAAATTCCCAATTGTCAGCCATAAATAATGAAAAATAACTTGGTCGTGGATACTTCTGATGTGGGTATCAACTTATTTCCAATAAAAATACCATACCTTGAGCAAAATCCCCTAAATGGATTCAATTGTTATATTTAAGACCCATGATAAATAAAGAACAAATATCTTGAAGCTACCTCTTCTGCCTTGAGGGTGATGATTCTAGAGGTGGGAATCTTTCCTTTGGGCTTTGCCCTTAGTAACTCCTCATAGTTCTTCTTTTCTGCTCCATTTCCGTAAAGTATTTGCAGCTTCCAGATGGCTTCCTCCATTGCCTCATCCCTGTCCCACGCATCCACCTCTTCTCCGCCCAGCTCCTCTGTCCTGTGCAGGAGTTTAGTCAAGGTCTTCAGCTCCTCCTTCCACTCCTGCCAAGGCAGAGTAAGGCCAAGCCCCTCATGACACAGATACAGAAAAACACTGACAAAGGACGGAAGCCATTGTCCTTTGGAGGGCAGGGGGGCTGCATATTCAGGAAATCTGAAATCATGTAATCCAGCAAAGGATCATTTAATAACCCCTGCCCCCTTATTTTAAAGATAAGGAAACAGGGACCTAAAGAGGAAAATGGCTTCCCCATAGTCCAATAATGAGTTGTGTCGGGACTCAGGCTAGAACCCCCACCTTGTTCTATGAAACTTTCTCATTCAGTACTATGTTCTTTCGTTCAGTAAAGGCATGAGCTATATTTACAAGGAATATAATGTTAATCTCTAAGAGAAAGGGAGAAGGAAAGAAAGGAAGGAAGGAAGGAAGGAAGGAAGGAAGGAAGGAAGGAAGGAAGGAAGGAAAGAAGGAAGGAAGGAAGAGTGAAGGAGGAAGTAAAGGAGGGAGAGAGGAAGGAAAAAAGGGAGGACACGCTTACCTGGTCAGAGAGAAGGTGGATTTTGGCCTCATACTGCTCACAGCAGCCTGACCTCACTTGTACAATACATGAAGTACATATACTTTCTCCAGACACTGGTAGAAACATTGCTTGCTGGATGATGGCATTGATCAAAGAGCTCTTCCCAGCCCCAGTGCTTCCAAATAATCCAATGTAGATTGGATCCAATGACGGTTTTTCAATTAAGGTAAGAAGTCTGTTTCTAGATCAATTTTTAAATGCACATTGCCGTGATCATCAAAGCGAAGCGAGAGCGTCAGAAAAGAACACAAAAGAACTGAGTACTAATCCTAATCAAGTCATGACACCTTTCTGAGTCTCTGTTCTCTCCTTGCTGGAAGAGGAATGCTAATCCCTGTTTACTAAACAGAGTTGTCTCATACTAAACAAATGAGATTATGCAAAAATACTTGGTAATTCTACACAAAAATAATAGTAACTCCAATAGTTTAGTGGTTACCAGAGGGTAAGGGGGGTGGGGGGTGGGAGACGAGGGTAAGGGGGGGTCAAGTATATGGTGATGGAAGGAAAACTGACTGTGGGTGGTGAACACACAATGGGATTTATAGATGATGTAATACAGAATTGTACACCTGAAATCTATGTAATTTTACTAACAATTGTCACCCCAATAAATTTAAAAAAAAGAAAAAAAAATTATAGTAACTCTATACAAGCTCTATAACATCTATATAGATGTGAAGCAATCTTGTTGTGTTCCAAGGAAATTACTTAGTCTTGACCCTGGAACTCAAGTTCATGCCGAGGTAAAGTATAATGAGGAGTAACACAGAGTTTTACTGAGCAGGAGACACAGCCTGAGTACCACTCAAGTCTTTGAAGTCAACTGAGCACAGCGGTTGAGGGCACAGGCTCAGAGTCACACAGCCTAGGTTGGATTCTAAGCCCTTTGACTTACCAACATGTGACTTTGGTCAATGTCTTGGCCTCGCTGATCCTCAATTTCAGCAAAACGGGGATGATATTAATAGTTTCTACTTTATAGGGGTATCAGGAAAATTAAATGAAATTTGATATATGTAAGGTATTTATCAGAGCACCTAGCAACAGCAACAACTCAATGAATGGCAACTATCAATAATAATTATGGCCCATAGCTATGGAAATGTTCAGCCTTCTTTGCTTAGAGTCTCATTGAAAATTCCCTTTCATTGTTGGAGAAAACCACTTACACTCCCCTAAGGAAAGACATCTAAGTAAGATTTGATGGGAGCTGGTATCAGACTCACATGAGATACTTGACTCCATTAGGAATGCTGTCATCCAGGAAGACAGACTGAATAAGTTTCTGGTAAGTGTTGCTCAAAACCCTTCTTGTCCGTGACTCCAATTTTTCATCTGGAATCAAAATATAGATGTATTAACTGGGATGTACCTGGCAGGGGATCAAATGCTAGATCTCCACAGGGGGAATCTGCTCAACATTGCAGAAAAAGAAAAAAAAAAAGAAATGAAATGAAAAGCCAATTAAACAAGATAGCCCATTATCTGACACTAAAGGTAACAGCTCCTGGGAGATAGCAACCATTGATTCTGACAGCCTCTCAAGGAGCAAGGCTGCTCTGAAACTCCTTGTAATAAAAGTCAGCATAGGCTTTGCCACGGGCTTTAGCCCTTCTAGATTCTTCTCTCCTGTGGTCACAAAAAGGAAAAAAGAGTCACATGAAACTAATATAATATTGTATATCAACTATATTTTAAAAGAAAGAAAAAGAAAGATAAAGGGGAAAAATGTAAGGGCATCGTATAAATACCCACTAAAGCACAAAACCAACCATTTTCACAGACTTGGTTCTAATCAGGAAGAAGTTATTTTGACAACCCTCCTCTCCAGAGATTCTTGAGGTAAACTGTCAAATTATCTATCTCTGCAGAGACTATGAGGCATCCTTTGCTGGATCAGGATCATATGAAGATGTTTTATCCTGCTTCTGAGGTTTACCCTTCTCTTCCTTTGAGCATTTTCACGCGTTTGAAAAAGAACACAGCCGTATTCAAACAACCTAATAGCAGTTGCATGACACTCACATTCCTTAAGAGCACTTTGTTCCACGGAGGGAAATGCTCGGAACCGTTGGTCTCGATCGGATCGTCTTCTTTTTTTCATCGGTTCTTTAAATAAATCATCGTCAACTAGAGATAAGCAGAGGTTATATAAAATTCTAGGTTCTTGGGCCCCGGTATTTTTGCTTGACTTCTATCAATACACAAACCCGGAGAGTCTAAGAGAACCCCTGCCGGCTCTGCATGCCTGAAAGCTCACTTCAGAAGCAGACACTGTTGGGCCCTTCTAGTCTGGTTCCTACTTCCCAGGATTTTGCATCTTATTCCAAAATGCAAGGTCCAACATATCTCCCCAGATGATATGTTGAAATGAAATAAACGGTTCCTGTTTGGAAATCCCGAGAAGCCAAAATGGCTGGATCTTCTTCACCAAGTGCCACCTGTGTAGACAGAAGCTCAAGATAGGGCTAAGCATGAAGAAAGGCCTCTGGGAGGTCTTTTTAAATGGGGAAAGAAATTGATCAGGAGCAGAATGCAGAGAAAAGAATAGGCCACATAACCAGAGCAACTCATTTCTCCTTGAGCCTCCATTTCTTTATCTGCAAAATGAGAGGGCTGACAAAAATGTATGTAACAAGTTTGGAGGTTGCTCTCCCAGAGGATGCCCTCCAGAGATCACATCTGGGGAATTTTCTTCTCTTCCTCACTGAAACACATTAGCAGCAGCTTCCTGACACAGACAAGAATAGAAATCACCAAGAAACAGCTCTTTGCAGTTCTGCGGAGATTTTTTCCACTTTAGTGGTTCCCCTCGGTTATGAAGTAAATGGTTGGTAGGGTCCACACTCCTCAGGAAAGGGTATAACCAAAACATTGTGTTTTGGATGGGTTTTAGCAACCCACCCCCCCCACCCCCCAGTCTGTATTCACCTGGTTAGAAAGGGGCAATAGGTGGGTCTTTGAGGTCAAGGTTGTTGGAAACGGTCCTAACCCAGTGCTCCTGGGGCTGGCTTGTGCCTTAGGAAATGGCTGTGAGGTGAACTGGGAGAAGAGTTGATCCCCAAGAGTTAATAACGCGCTAAGCTCGTATAAGAATGTGAGGACCCAAAACTGAGTGTGAAGTTGGAGGCCATCCTCCCTGAAGAACCACAGAGAAGGAGCTTCACTTGGGGACCCAGGATGGGGACATGGCCCATCCACCATCATGGGGCTCCAGACGCAGGTCTCCCACGTAGCACAGGCACTCTTCCCCTCTGTTCAGCCTTGTGTCTTCCAGCACAAATTCTGCCATGTTCTGGAGCCAGCTCAGACCCCACAGCGTATTGCAGTGCAGAAGTAAGCTGTTTGCCAAAGCCTGAGTCTCTGCCACCGCATGCTCATGCAGTGACAGGGTGTTGAAAGAGCTTATGCTTCAGCCTTTCTATCTCAGACATTCTAACTTAATGATTGAGCCCAACTCAAAGAATTTATCCTGGCTCAGTTTAAGAACTGCATTAGAATTAAATACCAAGTGGTTGCTGGCTGGGTGGCGGGAGCTGGAAGAGGCAGAGAAGAAAAGAATATGCCACTCAGGCCCCAGGGCCAGCTACAGGCTGAAGAGCCCTGTAGACTGTCTTATACAAGGTGCCTCAGAATTCCAGGATATTTATACAATCTGTCTGCAGAGAGAAAGTAAATGGACGCAGGCCTTGATCTGGACTTTGTAACTCAGGAACTCTTCTGTGTAAACAATGCTGGCACAATATCTTAGCCACAGATAGCATACAACAAGGGACAGGTCCATATCCATGGCCTTTATTTCAACTTTATCAGCACTGGTGATTAATATGATAAAAGATTAGAAGCTTAGTTCTCAACTAAAGCAGAGGATAAGAAGTCAGACAAAACAGCAGGAATTTAAACCTCTTCAATTTCTAAAATGAAAACCACCTGGAAAGGAGAAAGTATTCCATCTTGGGTCTATACCGTTTAAGGGAAGTATTTTTAAATTAAATTGTAACTGGAATGAACTGGGCTGAACTGGCACATCTCTAATTTTCTGTAATTGTCAAGCACCCCTTCACCTTTTCCAGCATTTTACCCCGGATGATCTCAGGAGGGAGCAGTAGGAGCGGGTGAGGACGGTCCAGAGAAGGGAACCTTAGTCTACTGCTGCTATTGTTTCTTGCGGCCACAAGGGGTCACTTTTGAAAACGGATTCCAGATAGCTCGACCTCAGGATACAGGTTGGTTATTGATGCATTCCATTGCCAGGGACTGCCATGCGTCTTCTAAGCACAACAACGCCACTCCTTCAGAGCTAAGTTCAACCAAGGGTGCCCAAAAGTTGAAGTGCTTTTGGTTTGTGTATCCAGCCCTTCCTCAGATGCTAGCCACTACCCCACTGATCCAGAAACAAGACTTCCCTCGTCCCTAAGCCTCTTTGATTCTCAGAACACAATCCATGTTCTGCAGATAGGGGTTACTTCCCTGTGTCTTCCTAGGGAAGGCACCTTGCTTGGCTCCAGGGGCCTGCACACAGCCTTGTAGGGAGGGGGTCACATTCACTGACTCTAATGTAATTCACCCTATATTTCCCCTTCTAAGGAAAGCACCTGAAAAAATTCCAGGAGCCTTACCTTGCCCCCTCTAAGAGAGGCCACCCTCAGAAGATCCAAGGTGGTTTTCTGGACCCTTCTTTTAGGGGGCGGACACAACTTTAATTGTTGGTCAGACAGTCTACTACATTACGGATAGGCTATTCTAGTTGTTGGTGGAATAATTTATATTCATTCACTATTAAAAGGTGAAATGGCGGCTTCTGAATAAAGAGCAAGGAACAACATCTGAACACATTTGCCCTTAATTATATCACGGTAAATTGTTCTATTTACGTCAGCAGGGGATGTTATAGGGATGTTACCTGGATGTGGCTCCTGGCCCACAAAATCCTCAGTTTCTTCCATTTCCTGTTATGTAAACACCTGCTTTTGTCCACCTAGGGGAACCAGCCTAAAAATACACACGAAGTACAAGGAGTGGGGATGGGGAACAACAGAAACTGTAAATACAAAAAAGCAAAAACAAAACAAAAATAACACGTAAATCTGTTTTGTTTTATTTCCCCATCTAGATTCCAAGCCCCAAACGGAAATGACTATTCTAATTTACCTTTGACTCCCTCGCCACACCTGGTACACTATGTCTTGATTTAAATGTGACAAAAATCAATGCTTGACCGTTGATTTTCAATAATAGTTGTATCTATAGAACTTGAAACTGATATGACCTGAGCTCTTTAAGGAAACTCACTCTGAAATAAGAATAACCTCTAGTGACTAGAGCCATGAAGGTGAAATTACATAACTTTGCTGCTTTGAGTGACATCAGTACCCCAATCGGGTAAGCCTTGAACCCTTGCGCCAGTAAGATTCAGTCCCAGCAGATCTCAGCAAGAATCTGATAGATAGATGGAACTTTGGATATTCCTAGGATTTACTGGAGTTGCTTTGGTGGCTACGGTGTGGGGAAGGAGGGATGTGGTAATAACTAGGTTCTCTGGATCTTCCTCACTCCCCCACTCCCAATTTAACCAGGAGGACCCCTACTGGAGGTTCTAGGCAGCCCCACAGCATAGGGCATCTGCGGGGGAGGGAGGAGAGGCACATCCAAAAGGAGAAGTGTCAGATCCAACCTGCCTCCTGTTCACCAGCCGGTAGGGCTTGGGCCCTGAGGAGAACTGGACCTATGGTGGCTCAGAAGAGAGGGCCATGCACAGACTAGGTGGGGATATGCTATCCTGGAGCTTCTTTGTCTCTACACATAGAGAAGAATTTGAAGAACACAAGTGGGGAGCACCGACATGCTTGCTTTCTGTAGCTGACGTTGCTGTTTGGATCACTCAGCCATGTAATTCAAAAGGAGAGAGTCACCAGCCCTTCTGAGATATGAAAAATCTCACCTGACCTGCCAACCCCCACTAGAGCCATTGGCAGTTAGTTAGGGAGACTGTGCCTCATTTACATATTAACCCCAAATATAAATCACAACGCATCAGTCAAAACAGCTTAGTTTGGCTAGTGGATATTAACTGACGAAATGGTTTCTGTACTTGGTAGTTGCTGGCTGAATGCAGTGTGAACCCCTACTATGTGCAAGGTCCTGAGCCTTAGGTAGAGTCCCTTACTTCTCCATTCCATATCTTGCAGCCCTCCTCTAACTACACAGTTCTCCAAGGCATTTTAGCACAGCCTGTTCTTTCTGTGTGGGATACCCTTCCCCTCTTCTTCCTGGTGAATTCCCACTCTGTCTTCAAGATCCTGCTTCAGCATTTCCATTATTAGGTGGGCATACATATACTGGTATGCCCACCTAATAATGACATTGGACTAGATGAATTTTAAGGCTACTTCAAATCCAAGAGTTTATGTTCTTACTTGAAACTGTTTCCTGATTCTCAGTCATTCCCCTTTTGTGTCACCACTGCTCTGAGAACACCTCTGTTATAATGTTGACTGTGCTTCCTTTATGTCTCGTCCTCCTTACTGAGCCATGAGCTATTCAAGGTCATGGCTGCATTTGTTTCAATGATGCATTTCTATCATGAAGTGCAATGACTGACAAAAAATGCTGAAGGAATGGATAAAATGATGGGAAGCTTTTGATGAGAGTCTACACCAAAAGATGTTTTAAAACCATGTTGTTTTTTATATGATTAGCGTCCTGGCTTAATGAGTAAAGCAGAATAGGAACAAATAGGCAAGAATGCAGATGGGGCAAGATTAGTAGTGAGGACTGCTCCATAGGGACTGGGAAGGTTTAACTTGAGGCAGAGAAGACACAGGCAAAAGCAGGAGATGGGGAGAGGATGCACAGTGGTCTCCAAATACATGACCTTAGAGCTGCATATAAAAGAGGGATGACGCATGTTTTCTGTGGTCCCAGGAGAGGATCACTAACTAGATCTACCAGGTGACAGGTACAAGAAAGCACATTTGGGCTTAACATGCTCTAGTAGTCAGAGTTGTCCAAAATGAAATGAGCTCCCTTAGAGAGTAATGAATTTTTCTGCCACAGGTGTCTGAACATATACTGGTATGCCCACCTAATAATGGCATTGGACTAGATGAATTTTAAGGCTACTTCAAATCCAAGAGTTTATGTTCTTACTTGAAATAGTCACCAGGAAAGCTGACAGTGGAAATGCCTGATGAGGTAACTAAAATTCACAAGTGACATAAGCAATTCACGGTTTGAAATGCTGAGTTGGAAATGCTAAACCACATCAAAACCTAGGTGAGTTAGGAGGGGGGAGAAAGTGTAGATGAGCTATGATATGTGCAAGAATACGGTAATGCCTATCAATAACTTTAGATATAGAAAGAGAATTACTCCTCAGAAAGCGATCTTTGTTTTCTGAAGACAGCAGCTCAATGACCCATGGTTACACAAAATGTTCGGATCATCTCACAGCGGGCACAGGAAACACAACAAAATATACGGTCCTACCAGTGGACAATCTACTGCAGGCCTCCAGGACAACTTGTGTTCTGGCCATCAAATCCCAGGAGGAAATGGAGGAGTCACATGAAGCCCAAAAGCATGAACACGCTGGTGTCAGCACCATTCAAACACTGAGAATCAGCCCCATCAATCTGAGAGGGAAGTGAATTTAGAGTAGAAGCAAATGTGTTCACGAAATTCTGGAATGTGGGCAGTGGCTGTGTCTTCCTTCCTACAGGGTCACAGGGACTTCAGTTCATCTGACTTCATTTACTAAATCAACAGTACACAGCGGCCAGCAACGGCTGTTAGCATGTAACTATCCACAGAAACCAAAATTTCACCACCATTACTGTTTCTCTTTGGGGAAAAGTGGACCCCAACATTTGAAGAAGGACTATGTACCTATGGATGGTTTACTCCTTAAAGCAAAATGAACCTGAAATTCAGTAATCTCAGTTGTGCTATTTTTGATTACTGATTACCTTGGATTGGGTTTAGCTGCATGCAACCGAGACATGAAACCATTGGCCTGCCGCTACACAGGCATCCATTGTACTAGTACACAAGTAATATGTGACCCCTAACTGAAATTTGAAGAAATTGGAAATGATTTGGGTTGTGGTTGTGGTGAACTGGGCTTCAAGTTCCTTCCGTCAACGTTCAAAAACTGGCAGGACCGGATCATTTGATTGGGAAACTAAGACACTGGAAAATTGAAAGGGATCATTTACAAAACAGCTGAGGAGGGAGAACAAAATAAAGTGCCAAGCATTGAAAAAGAATGACCTATAAACAAATATATCATTTAATGGGGGGCGGGGGGTATGGTATAGACACTCAGTATATAGTCATTGGGCTGAATTAAATGATGTGGTGGGAAAGGCATTAAGCTAGAAATCAGGTGGGGAAGGTTCCAGTTCTCTTTGCCACCAACCAAAGGAGCTGTAGTACTTCAGACACATCATTTCATTGCTTGAGGTCTTAGTTTTCCCATCTGTAGGTGAAAGACTAAACGAGTCTTTGAAGTGTAAATGTTCTCTGATTTAGTTGGGTGCCAACAGAATTGAAGCTCTTATTTTGAAATGTCACCTGTTGTTGGAACCAAGACTGTACCAATGATTTTGAGTAAGCAAAAATAGCACAACTGAGATTACTGAATGTCAGTTTCATTTTGCTTTAAGGGGAAAACAACCAATAGGTGCACAGTCCTTCTTCAAATGTTGGGGTCCACTTTTCCCCAAAGAGAAGACAGTAATGATGGTGAAATCGTGAAAATTTGGTTTCTATGGAGAAGCAATTGGAAACAACCCAAATTTATTTCTCATATAGACGAGGTTTTCATTTGTGGTTTATTTCACTTGTATTTCAACTATGTGGTTAGAACTTTAGTTTTGCTTTTAGTACTTATTTACATTCATGTGCACTGAGCCTAAGAATAGTGTCTTTTAAATGAGACTCTGCATATTTAGCTAGATATAGGAAGGTTACACAGCACAGTTTCCTGTTAAATAATTATGAATTTTGACAGTTATCCTTGCTTCTTCCACTCTCTCTTCTGTTTGTGCTTTCTTATGGTCTGTTTTCTCAGAATAACATAATAGAGGTGACACATGAGCAATAGTCATTCCTATACTACAACAGCTTCATACAGTGGACTTAAATAAAGGAACTCTGGAACCCCTTCTTTTACAGATATGGACAGTGAGGCCCAGAGAAGGGAAAGAACGTGTCCAAGGTCACATAGTGACTCTAAGTTCAGTGTTTTCTTCACGCCACCAAGCAGCCTTAAATAGGTACTATTTAAACAAAGAATGAAGGGAACAGTGCCCACAAATGAGGAGGGAGAGAAGCAACTTGATAAAATGGTACTTAGGGACTCAAACTGAACCTACTGCCAGGAAATTCTTCAATGTCCTCAGAGGTAAAACAAGCCAGAGTGTGGGTGTATGCACATGTGAGTGTGTGTGTGTGTGTGTGTGTGTGTGTGTGTGTGTGAGAGAGAGAGAGAGAGAGAGAGAGAGAGAGAGAGAGACTTCTACTGCATTCATTCTGTGTCTGATGCAGAATTGAATGCGTTAGGAATTACCAACATCCTGTTCTGTTCCCCTAGATCTTCTCTTTGAATCTCATTTCACCCTACGTTGCTTCATACCATTAATTCTTCCCAATATTTTTCTTGTTTTCCTTTCATTTCTATCCCCTACCCCCAGACTGAGGCAACACTAACAGGAGAAAAAACAAAATGCTTAAATTAGCCAAGTTCTTTAAGGGGCATTTTGATCAACTTTGGTTTATTACCCACTGTGGGTAATAAAATAAAATAAAAATAAACATGGGAAGTACTTGGTACATAGGAAGCACTAAATAAATATTTTTGAATGAATGAAGTGTATCTTTTAAACATGTCTTAGATGATAAGCTTAATAATGGCAGAAATTATATTCATTCATTCAACAAATACTTGAGTCTTTACTATGTGCCAGGCACTGTTGTAGGTGCTGGAGATATATCAGGAAACAAAATGGGCAAATTGTCTGCACACCCAGTGGGCCTTACACTCCAGACAGTGAATGGTGTAGTGGAAATTACTCTGGAATTAGAGTCAGACTGCCTGAATGTTTGGATCCTGCTCCAGTACTTCAGTGTAACACTGAACAAATCATCTAACATCTCTGAGCCTCAGTTTATCCACGTACAAAATGAGAATATGAAAATCCAGAGTTCATTGTTAAGGATTAAATATGATAATGCATATTCCTCTACAGACACTTAAGCATCTGTATAATTTTTTTTTAGAGTATTTCTTGAAGACAATTAAACTAGAAATCAGTACCAGTATTTACCTGGGCCAAGTCTATTTTGAGGGAACAGATGCCACCTTAACTGATAAACTAACTCCCATTCTTGTCCCCATTGACCAATCACCATGAGGGTTCTATCGCATTTTCCTTCGAGTCTTTGGTAAAATCTGTTTCCTCCCCAGAAAGGTAACTTAAGAGTAAAATAAGGAAGAGGAGATTCTTAATAAAATGATGGAATGTTGATGACATTTAGGATTTACTTCCTTTTTTTTTTTTTTTTTTAAGGTTTATGTACCTTTGTTGTTGGCAGCATTTCCTGACCAACTTATTGGACATTGCACTGTCTCAAAGGAGCAATTTAAACACAGCTTAGAAGAAAAAGTGAAACAAGGGCCTTCAAATCCCCAAAGGAAAAGAGGTATGTTTTCTGTGTTAACACATCAGCTGAAGTGGGCAGCATTAGAAGTGCAGACACCAGACATAGACACAGTAGAGGAGGCATTGGGATGACATGGTTTTCTCTGCCCCTTCTCCCCCAGGTGAGTAGGCAAGTAAAATAAGCAGATATTTTCATAACGTACTTTATCAGAATTTGAATCCTCTCATGTTTCTCCCCTAAGCTTGCCAAAGTTAGTGAGGCATAAGATGACATTAATACTACCCCGATGGAGTCTGCAATACATGTTTTCTTTGGGGAGGAATGATTACTGACTTTGCCTAAGATCACACTATTAAATAAAATTCAAACTAAATCCTGATCCTCCAGATTTCTAGTTCGTTGGCCTTTACATAGCCTTAAATTCACTTAAACAAACAAGAGAGTAGAATTCACTTTCCCTCAAGAAATGACTTATTTTAAGCAAATCAAAAGAGGGAGAAGGAACAATCTCCCATATACACGTAAAAAAATTCCAAATACTTTATGCAGACACTCCACCCTCAAGAAGAGGGAGCATAACCGCTCCACTCCTTAAGTGTGGGCTTTGCAGAGTGACTTCCTTCAAAGAGGACTATATGGAAAGGAGGGAAAAGGGTAACTTTACAGTGGAGGAACCTGACAAACACTCCCCCAGCCAAGTGATCAAAATCAACATCGATAGTTATAAATCATGTTGATAATGTGTACCTTTGATGTGATGTGATGAGAACTTTAATTCTGTGATCTTCTTCCCCTAAACCCATAAGTCTAATCTAATCATGAAAAACAAACAAACAAACAAAAAAACCAGACAAATCTCAATAGAAGAGATTCCTAGGGAATACCTGACCTGTACTCCTCAGAACCTGACCAGCACGCCTCAAAACTGTCAAGGGCATCAAAAACAAGGAAAGTCTGAGAAACTGTCACAACCAAGAGAATTCTAAGGAGACATGATGACTAAATGTAATGTGGTCTCCTGGATGGGATCCTAAAACAGAAAAAGGACATTATGATAATGAGACAATCTGAACAAAGTCTAGCCTCCAGTTACAAATATTGGTTCATTAATTGTAACAAATATTTTATACTAATGTAAGATAAGAGAAGAAATTGAGTGTGGGTTATATGACGACTCTCGGTATTATCTTCTCAACTTTTCTGTAAACCTAAAGTCTATTTTTTAAAAATCGACCATAAGTGACAGCATAAATTATATAATAAAAACAACTTACCAGATGTCACTTTTTCTACTTCAGCTCCAGGAGTCCACAGTGGAAATGGTGGCAGTTTCTTTGCCTTAGTATAGAAATGTGGAACCAGCTGGGGTGTACAGCCCTTTGTCACAGTCACAAAGTCACATTTACAGAAGCAGAAGTGAAACTGATTTGCCAGCGGAGGGTTATTTGCGGACAATATCCTCCCTCAGACATTGATTCATGCTATTTTCCCCTTTCATTTAAACTTAAATTGTATGTGAATTGGGGATCTTACATTCTTCTCTGCCCTATTCCTACAAGCAGGCAGATGTTAGTCATTTTTCCTTCCCAAATAGCTTTAGCATCCACCTTGCAGCATACTTTCTTTGAGGGTGAAAGCAATTTTGATGGATCTGACTTACTCCAGCCAATATGAAACATGCCCCAGTCCCAAAAGAGACAAAGTACTGTTCCTACACCCCCAACTACAAGGCAACTGGGAGAAGTGGGTGACATGAGGTGGTGAAGAGAAACAGATTCTTGATACAAAGTCGTGAAATTCATCAAAAACCAAACAATATTGTATTGTGTGAATGTATACACGAGTGCCACACAGTTTTAAATAACTCCTTTTGGAATTTAAATTCTACATCCATATTTAAAAAAAACAAAACAGAAAAACAAATATTTGTAAAATGATGCCAAGAAGAGAAGAAAGTAGAACTTACTCCACTTTGCTGTGTCTGGCCACCTAAACAATCACATCAAGTACAGGGAAAAGCTGTTTTTTTAAAACCTTCAACTTCAGGTAGTGTTTGACCTTCAAAGGCAACTCAGTCATTACTAGGATAACCTTCAGTAACTGTAGGTTTATGTTTTTAGTCCAAAGGGAGGATTCAAAAGGCAAAGAGGTCAAAAAGAATTGAAGGTAGGTATTTAGACTGTGGTCTTAAAAATTGCTTTCAACTCTTGGCAAGATGGTATGCCTTATTCATAAGAAAACCATAGAAATACCAATAGAAAGTTCAAACCAAAGAAAATCAACGTGGATATCATCATGAGCATTGGATCTTATCTGGGCAAAACCACACTTATAGTCGTATTCATCTTATACGTGCTTAGCTCTCCCTCTACTGGCTGTTTCTTGCTTCAACAGTTAACTGTATTCTTTTTTTTTTTTTTTTTAACTTTCATTTCTTTTAAGTGTGTTTTTCCAGGACCCATCAGCTCCAAGTCAAGTAGTTGTTTCAATCTAGTTGTGGAGGGCGCAGCTCAGTGGCCCATGTGGGGATCGAACCGGCAACCTTGTCGTTAAGAGCACCGTGCTCCAACCAACTGAGCTAACTGGCCGCCCCAGTTAACTGTGTTGTTAATCAGAGACATTACTAAAGTACCTAATAGCTAAAATTCATTGAGATCATGTTGAAAGCTGCCTGGGTTCTTTATGATGGTCCCTGACAGCTGTCATTGCACACCTGAATACCAGGTCTGTCACAAATGTGGGCAAACTACCAGGCTGAATTGTCACTGCACTCACTGGGAACATTGAAGTAATGGAGAATGTCCACAGAGCTCCACCATCACTGCCTGTCAGAATCTGCACTCACGTGCTCTGCCTTCCAGTCTGTTAATAGATGAACTATCCCTGTGCCCATCAGAAGCGAATCCCTTCTCTTGTGCACCAGATTGCATCCCCTTTCCCCACTGAAGGGCTAAGGCAGAGTACTTTCCCCTCTTCTCTTAATTCATCAGCTTTTCACTCTCCATTGGATTACTCCCGTAGACGTACAAACTTGCTGATAACTCCTCCATTTTAACAAACACATACTCCCCTTGACCCCAGTTTCCCTGCCAGCTACTACCCCATTTCTCCATAGTTCTTTGTGGCAAAACTCCTCCAAAGAGTTGTCTAAACTCACTGTCTCAAAATCCTCTCCTCTCAATCTGTCATAAATCTAGTCAAGCTTTCCCTTCTACCTTTCCTGAAACCATTCTTATTAAATTCCCCATGATACTCATCAATTTTCAATCCTCATCTTACTCGACTCACAATAGTATTTGATCCAGTGGATTACTCCCTGCTCCTTAAATCACGTTCTTCACTTGGCTTCCAGGTAATCTCACTCTCCTAGTTTTTCTTCCCACCTCCCTGGAGGTACCTCCTCAGCCTTCTTTGCTGGTTACGCCTCTTCTCAATCTGATAATAATAGAACACCCCAAAGCTTAGTCTTTGGTCTCTTCTCTTTCTTTTCCACAGTCATCCTGTTCCATAGCTTTACATTTCACCTCTATGCCTCTAACTCTCAACTGGTATCTCTAGCCCCAATCATTTTCATGTCTTACTGCTCACTAAGCATCCCGAACACAACGTGTCCACAACACGCCCCCGCTTAAAACCCCACTCCACCTACAGTCTTTTCCATCTCAGCGAACAGCAATGACACGATTCCAATCCCTCGCTCCAAAAGCTTCGGTGTCATTTTGGATGTTTATGTCTGTCTTTCTTTCATATCACACATCTGATCTGTCAGGAAGTCTTATAGAAATTTTCAAAATATATGCAGCATCTGAACACTTCTTACCACCTCCACTGCTGACTACACTGATTCACGTCCTAATCATCTCTGGCCTTGGTCAGTGGTTCCCAAACTTTGCTGCCCATTAGAATCACCCCAGGATCTTTTAAAAATACTTATGCCTGGCTCCCACTCCTGGATATTTTTATTTAATTGGTATTGGATGTGATCTGAGTACTGGGATTTTTCACTACTCCCCAGGTGATTCTAGTGTGCATCCAAGTTTGGGGATCACCTGCACTGGTGTGATAATGGCCACCTACCTGGCCTCCCAGGCGCTTCCCTTCGCCCTACAGTCTATTCTCAACACAGAAATTAGAGAACTTCAAGTTATAAATCAGATCATCTCTCTGCTAAAAAACTTTCCAATGGCTCCCTATGTCACTTAGAGCAAAGGCGTTATAATGACCTACAAGGTCTAACAAGAGCTGTACTGCGCCCCAACCCACCCTAACTCACCCCATCACTTCTCTGAACTATGGAATGAACTCAGAAAGAGTCTGGAGGCTTTGCTAGAAATAAATGATAGCGATTTAGTCAAGGATCTTAGAGTTTACAAACTAGAAACACAACTAGGCAAAAACCCAGAAGTGTTCCAAAGAAGACAGAAAACTTAAAAGTTCTTATAGCAGAAAGTACATTCTTGAGAACGATTATTCCTGTATTCTTAGCCCTAGGATTGGTCCAGTGATTAGTCAGACATCAGGCACTCAGGAAAATGGGGGCCTGGTGGTCTGGTCACGCCAGTGGTCTGAATAATGGATGTCAGGTGGATGTATACATGAGTCCTTCATTGGGGGCAATCAGGTGGCCTCAATACAGGAGTTCTTCAGGGGGTAATTAGAGGGTTACCTGGAGGTTTGGATGTGTAACCAAGCATTGACACAAGACTGCAGAGTTCAAAAACGTTAAGATCCCAGGCTAGTTAGAACAAAAATGAAGTCTTTACTCATGCCTCAACTTTCAATAATTTTAGCCACTTGTTTAAAATGACTCCATTTTATATATTCCCTACGGCACCCTTTCTTCGACCACTTCCCCTCACTCACTCACCACTGACACTGGCCTCCTTACTTTCATTGAATACACCAGGCATCCTCTTACCATAGGACTGTTGTTGGAGCCAACTGAGGCCATGTTCTTGGGTCCAATGTCATAGAAATGAGCATGGTACCCGATAAGAAGTTCGGCAAGCAAAGCTTTATTGAGAGATAGTACACCAGGGAACCAGCAAGAAGGAAGGAGCTGGATGGTTCCTGGATAGGATTGTGTGAGGGGTTTTTACAGGTTATTCCGAGAAGGATAGGAGACCAGAGAGGGGAAGCTGGTGGACTGTCCCATGATGGTTGTCTCTGTGGTCAGCAAACAATGTCTTATCTTATTGTCAGTATGTGTCTGCTCAATTTTGTCCCATGACAAGGTGTGGGGACAGAGTCCCAGAGAGCAGTTTCCAAGTTCTCGACCTCACGTGGAAAGGTGTTGGCTCGGTTATTAGATGGCCATCAGCTGTAATCCGCTGTAGCTGGGTGGCAATCAGCTGTTACCAGTTAGCCATTAGCCACTGATATAACTGCCGTGGCTATGCGGGGGTGGGTTGTTTGGTTGGCAAAGAAGCAGCTGGCAGATTGCGGATCGTTTGGAGCTTTCTTCCTGTATCTCCAACCCAGTCGCCAGTGAGACTATTGTGGTATGAACCCCCTATCCATGGCTCCATTGGTGTTCCTTTTTGGCCTCACCATATCTTGCGTTCTTATGTGGGGAGCAGGACCAGAGACCCTGCATGACACAAGGTTTTCTTTCAAGTTCTGTAAAAATAAACTTACACGGGAGTTTTACAATCTCTGATTTCTTTCCCTTTCTTTTTTTTTCTTTTTTCTTTTTTTTTACAGTGCTTGACTTCATGAGAACAGAACATGCTGTTTATTTTTGCAAGGTCTGCTGATTACATTGTGTTTTTCCCCCTTCTTAGCTATGTACACTCAGGAAGTGAGCAGCAGGTAGTTAATCAATGTCTCAGGCTTTTCCCCTTTGCATTCCTGACCTTATAGACAAGATGGAGTCTAGTTTTAAAATGAAATCCCTCTTGTTGTCCCTATGCTAGCTAAGGACGTTTGTGTTAAATGTTCCCTCTACCTGAAATACCCTTAGATACCTGCAGAGCAAGTATTAACTCAAATATCATATTCTCAATAAGGCCTACCTTAACACCTATTTAAAATTTACCACCTTGCTCTTTCTCTTGTGTGAGGCAAAAGAGTGATGAGGTGGATGATGATGTCTTCTGTTAAAAAAAATTCCACTGAGTAAATTTGATCTAATTGGTTTTATTAAGTGATTCATGAATCTGGCAGCGTCCCATCTAGCAACTAGAAGGGCTCTCCAAGGGGGTGTACAAAAGGGAAGGTTTTTTATAGGAAGAAGGGTGGAGCAAGGGAGCTATTAACAAAAGGGAAGTATTGTTTTTAGACCACGACCTCCTTTTTTGGAGGGAAGGAATGGCAAGGTTTTTATTAGATTAACTCTTTTTTTCTGTAGGGGATGGAGAGGGACCCTGTGATAGATTACCTTACTGGTGCTTGACTAGAAAATTCCAGACTGGTTGATTAAGATGATATTTCTAGGAAAAGTTGAAAGAGCAGTTAGGCCAGTTATTAAATCTATGTTTGGTATCATGGATTATAACAAAAATGATGCCATTTTGGGCCTGTAGTTTTTCTCTTTAACACTTCAGATAATCCCAGAAGAGATTAAGAATTTTATTCACACATGATTTGCAAATCAGGGATATATCCCTCAGTATGAACCAAAGACATGTTCCAAAATGGAGAGGGTAGGACTAGGTTTTTAAAGGCAAAAGTTGAAGCAGCTGATGATCCCAGCAATTGGTTGCTAGGGGAAACAACACCACAAACCTACATTAGTTTCTGATTTGGGGGCAACTGGACTTTTCAACAGTTGGCTGACTCATTGGTGAGCAAGTGGGGCTGTGACACAAGAATAGTGGGTAACATAGGATTAGACATTTGTCAGTGTCCTAATTCTAGCTCAGGCTTGTAGAACAAAAGCTTTTGGGTTACTTATCAACAGAAATCAAACAGCACAGAGAGACTGTTTGTTCTGCAGGCAGTTTCCAAGTCCAAGGAGTAGAGTCATGCTCGTAAGCAGCCTCAGAATTCAAACTGCAAAAACCCAAATGCTGGGCCACAAATTAATTATATTACAGTTCTTGTAACTCCTCATAAGCAAGAGTAGGAAAAAATAGGTTTGGGCATGTTAAGTTTGAGATGCATATTAGACACCCAGATGGTAGTACACCAATAGTTTGAGGTGAGGTAGAGGAGTTCACCAAAGAGACTGAGAAAAAAATAGGAAAAAAACCCCAAGAGAGTGTGCTAAGTCCCATCATGAAAAACTTTTCAAGGAAGCTATGTCAATTGGTACTAGGATGACAATAAGGACAGATAAATACTGCATTTGGTCTGATGGGGAGTTACAGACTTGGCCAGGGCAGTTTCGGGGTTGTGGTGGGTCAGAGACTTGGAGTCACCTCCGGAACAAAGAGGATCAGGCTGGGTTTCAGGAACATGGCATCTCAAGTCCTGCCTTTCAACTCTACAAAACTTGGTGCATTTTCCCGGAGAACCCTCCATAGCTTTCATGATGGTTATTGATGACATGTGCCTTTCATCAGAGACCAAGGTGACGAACTGGCGTCAAAGCCCGCGCCTCAAATTGTTACTTGATTCTTACATGGTCTCTTCCAGGCTCTGAATTTAATTTCCATCACACTAGCAGGCTCGTTTTCATGCGATCTCCCACTCGTGCTCCTGCCCAGCCGCGTATATTTACATTCCACCCACATCCACACTCCTTCAGGCTTTCAGGCGCAGCCTCTCTCTCTAAGCTTTATTATCCTATCGCTGTGCTGCCCAACTCCAGCTTCCTAAAGCCCAGGCGCGTGGCTGCAGCGTTTCCCCGCCCCCTGAGGCTCTGCGCCTGCGCCGCTGGGCGGGGACGGAGGGGGCGGAGGGGGCGGGCCTTCGCGCGCACCGCCTTCTGGGAGCAGCTTTACGATCTATTGACCGTCCTTTTACACCAGGCCGGGGTTGCTTTGTGGCTGGCAACTTTCCCCGAGGTCCGAGGTGGTATCCATGTTAAGTGTGGTGGCCGCTGCGACAACAGAGGAGAAATGAAGCAGAAGCGGAAAGGTGCGGGAAGGAAGGAGTGGACGAGGGTTGGGGTGGTAGGGATGGGGCGCACACCTGAGCGGTCAGATGCGGACCCCAGTCTTGCCCGCGGGAATTGCTGCCTGATCCAGAAGCTCTGCTGCTGGGAGTCTGTGGGCTCCAGGTCCCCGCTGTTTCATCTGCCCTAGTGTGCCCTTCCCACCTACCCTTGCTCCCTTCCTTTTGGGCAATCACTGGGTGTCTTTTGCATCAATGGCGAGCAAAGCTCTATTCTAAGGTACGCCCTCCAGGTAGTTAACGTGGTCGGTGGATTTAACGCGTTCTCCATAATTTGCTAAGATTTGTTTTGGGAGAAACCCTACTTTTCACGTAGGGTTTCTTTTTTTTCTTTTTTTCTTTTTCTTTTTTGATTGACTTTTTTTTTTTTTTAGTTTTTTTCCGTAAGTTTTAAAAAAAAGAAAAACTCCGAATTATTCTTGGATTCTATGGGACAGTTAGCTCATTGGTGTTGCCTCCTGGATTAGCACGGAGCAATGCCATCTTTAGTTTTTCAACAGGATGCAGTCAAATTTCAAGTATTTTCTCACAGGTTTTAGTGCTTGTATACATTCATTTGAGCAGCCAAGTCTAATAATAATGATGTTTATGATAATAAGTTACCTTTTATTGAGCTTTTGCTAATAATTCTGAAGTTGATATCCTCTCCACAGATGAAGAAGCTTAGATTCAAAGAGTTAAGTAACTTTTCCAGCCCTAAATTATTCTTAGGAAGTGGAACTGCTTGGTTAGGTTGTCTCTGAACTCAAAAACATTTTTTTAAGTTTTTTTTAAATCTGTTTTTAGTTACTGCATCTTGAATGAATATCAACTGCAATTTTTTTTTTTGAGCAACATCTCCAAGTGCCTACATTACCTTCAGTTGTTGTGTGCCCCAAATTAATTGCCACCTTCTCCCGTTAACTTCTCAGTCTTTCCAGCCAGACAGCTTTACACTTTTGACTTGATCTATGTATCGCCAAACCCTGTTAGGTCTTAAAAATCACCTCTTGAAATAGCTTATTCCTCATCTTTCTGGCCACCACCCTCCTAACCCATCTTAATAACTAATATTTGAATAGTACTTTGGCTTTCATAGACATCATTTCAGTTGGTTCTTACAGTGGCCTTGTGAGATGTGTGCATATTGTTCCAATTTTGCAGGCAAAGAACTGGGACTTAGAAGTCATTGATCTTCCCATTATCTCACAGCCAGTAGGGTTTGAAAGCTAGGGAAGGAGCTTTATCCAAGTTTTTTACTTTAAATTTTGTGGGTTGTTCCCCCACTCCCCCAATGTTGCCTTTCAAGAGTGTTTTACTTAGTATCCAGACTTTATGTATTATTTTCACCTACTGAATCATTTTTGTATCTTCTTTTTCTTTTGTATACTTTTCTTTCAACACTACTTCCATGTTTTTACTCCCAAACTTGAAAATCCATAGTTCTCCACTGTCTATTGCATTCCATTTAAATGCTTTTGCCTAGTAGCCAATGTATCCTGTATTCTGTTCTTTACCAAACCCTGTCAAAAAGCCTGTGTTCTGGTTTTGACAATGCTCCTTCACACAAAGATAATTTCTATACCTAACATTGTTCCTTCTAGATTACCCTGTGTTGTGCTTGTCCAAATCCTGCCCTTTCATTAAAGACCCTGTGCCCTTTGCTCCATGAAGCCTTTTCTTACTACTTACGTCTCTAGTTAATTCTTGATACACTCAAGGGCTATCCAGGTGGGTTTCATATCTTTATTTTTAATCACTTGAATCCTGTCTTTACCTCCAAATAAATTCTTATGTAGAACCTCAATATTAAACAGGTGAAAGCGAACTGCTTTGGTTGAAATGGAGACAGAGACCCTCCTTCTCACCCTCTCCCCTTTCTTTACCTCCACCACCACCAACCCTACCTCTGTTACGTGGCCCTTCAGGTACCTTTGTAGAACTCTGAAGTGATGAGTTACATGGTTTGGGAAAGCATTTAGCCTTTGATTATAGATGGTCTTCCCTGCCGCCCCCCCCCCCCCGAAATTGTTTTGTATGTGTTGGCCTTGCCTCATTAAATTAGAGGTAGCTTGGTACAGTACAAAAAAAAAAATTGGACGTTGTGAAGAAAAGATGTAGATTTGAGTTTTAACTATGCCATTTACCATGGCATCATAGCTTGCCTTAATTTTTCACATCTGTAAAATGGGATAATAATTCCTACCTTACAGTGTTGTGAGATTTCGAATGAGAAAGTACATGAAAGAGCTCTATAACTGCTAGACTTTCTCATCTATGCTTCTCTGGTGACTTCATTATCTTTGCACACCAGCTTTCCCTGTGGACAGGAAGCATGCTTGGTAGCAGCTCTCAAGCTGAAATCTCATTGCTTTTATCACTGGAGAGAGATTGGTGTGTTTTGCCTTGAGGAAAAGAGCTCAGATTGGCCTGGCTTGGGTAGGGGCCCATCCTTGAACCAGTCAACTGTACTTGCAGGGATGGGGTCATGTAAGAACATGTCAGCTTCTGTGGTTGCCTTTTAGATGGGACGAGGAGCCTCAGTTGTCATAAGGTCGCAATGGTGGACAGACTATATCTTAGAGATGCATTAAGATCCTTGGACAAGTATAGAACTCACATCTTTTCTGTTACAAAGTGGTCCCATGTTTCCCCGAAAATAAGATCGGGTCTTATATTAAGTTGTGCTCCAAAAGATGCATTAGGGCTTATGTTCAGGAGATGTCATCCTGAAAAATCATGCTGGGGCTTATTTTCCAGTTAGGTCTTATTTTCGGGGAAACGAATTACATTGCTTTGTAACATACTTCTGCAAATACCTGAGTTTGAGTTTCAATTTCATCCCTTGGTAGCATTTTTATGGGACAGGCAGTTATTTCTGTTCTATCTACCTCATTCTGTTGTGAGAATCAGATGAAATAATGCATCAAAAAATAGTTATAAATCTGGAAATAAAGGGAAGCTATTTTAACTGCTTTGTTCCTTTCCAATTAGAATCTTTCTCCTCATGTGCTTCTCATTCTCGTGGTGTCTGTGCTTCTAAAGTGAGTTCTTCCCATGTACACTAGGTGAAGCCAGGTTTGTTTTAAAGTAAAGATACAAAAAATGATGAAATTGTAAACAATAGAGGTTTGGTCTTGTGAACTTGAGCTGTTCCTTTGGCTTGGTTGGAATGATTTGGGAAGGAAAACTAACAAACTAAAAAATCTTCCCTGAATAATATGATGTTTTACATTGTTAACTATTACCTTTCCAGGAGATCTCAGCCCTGCTGAACTAATGATGCTGACCATAGGAGATGTTATTAAACAACTGATTGAAGCTCACGAGCAGGGGAAGGACATTGATCTTAATAAGTAAGTGGATCTATGAAAAAGAAGGCATTCTTGTTCTTAGGTGGTAGCTCTTTTACGAAATTATCAAATACTACACATTTTCCATCTCATGTTTTATTTTTCACTTGTGAATTTTGCTTTCTGCCCTTCTTGTCACTCATTTAAGGCAAAATTATCTCATAGCCCAATAATACTAATAGCTTCTAACATTTATTGGGCGCTTAATGTATTCCAGTCACTGTTAGTAGTGCATTGTATGTATTAGCTTAGTTGATCCTTCCAAAAACTGTATGAAGTATAGGTACTTATGTCACCCTCATTTGACAAAGGGATAATTTGAGACAAAGGTTAAATCGTTCGTCCAAGAGTAAGTAACTAGTGATCAGCAGAGTTGGGACTAGGAATTAGGCCATATGTCTCCAGAGCCCACGTTCTTAGCTTCTGTACGACTTCACTTCACATCCTTCTTTGTCCTGTGTCTCAGAGGAAGCAGTGACTCTTCCAGGAGAAGCCTCCCTTTGGGCTCCTTGATTTAATCCAACCCTTCCCGACCTTAGAAACTGCTTGGCATGTTCATCTACTTCCTCTCTGCAACCTTGTTCAGCTTTCACTTGGCTGTGTCCTCGAATGAGAGTGGTCTTTCGTCTCTGCATCTGTGTTTTTCACTGTATAGAGCGGCTCTAATGAGGGTTCTCTCCCCACCCCCAGGTTGTCAGTGATCTAGTAACCACATGCATGACCTTTTTAAAGACCATATTCTCCGTTTGCGATACTGGAATGTTTTACCCCTTCCTTGGAACATTGTGCTTATTTAATAAACACTTGCTAAAGGAATGAATAACTATCCTTTTTTGACTATGAAGATATTTTAATGATTTTTTCCACCAGGTCTAGAAGTTGTTTTTTTCTGTCTTTGTTGGCTGTACCCCCAATTATATCTTTTATTTCTAGTGAACATTTCTACTTCCTATGTGTTTTTGTCATTCTCTTTAATTTAGACATCTAAAGCTATAGCCAGTATCTTCCTTAAAACCATCTCCTATGCAGATGTCCTCTTTGCTTAGTTGTGTTAACCTTCACCCAGGCTTGAAACGAGTGTCCTCTTTGAATCTTTTTCCTTACGTCCAATTAGGGTCTAAAGTTTACCCACTGTCTTCATTATGACTCTTCACTTTCATTTCTACTACCAACTCCCTATTCCATCCCTGTTTAAACTTAAGGCTAGACTACTGCAATGGTTTATGCTTTCGGTCGCTTTTCATCTCTTGCTGGATTAATTTCCCTTTGTTTCATCTTTTATCACATCATTTCCCTGTGGAGGAACTTCAGCATATCCCCAGTGCTTAATGGAATTAAAAACAGATTCTTTAGCCCATTATGTAAGACCTTGTGGTCTGGCTTTAATTCACTCTTCTAACTTTTTAAACTTCTGTACCTTTACATGGAAAATCTTCTGCTTTCTGTCAAGTTGGTCTACCCATCTTTCTTAAAATATGCGTATTTTTGTTTTTGCATCTTCACATAAGCCAGGCTGTCTGCTTGCAATGTCATCTCTGTTTTCACTGCATGTTTGAAGCCTACTCTTTTTTCTGTGCCCATTTTCCATGAATATCTCCCCAGCATACATTGGGTTCTTCTCTTTTCAACTCTGGAAGCATTCATTGTTGTGTGATACATTTATTAAAATACACACACATTTATTTTTGTACATGCCTATCTGCAAACATGCCAACATAGAGCATGTGACAACTATGCCTTATACCTTCTGATATATCAAGTACTTACCGTGTCTCCCCAAAAATAAGACCGGGTCTTATATTAATTTTTGCTCCAAAAGACGCATTAGAGCTTATTGTCCTGCTAGGTCTTATTTTCCGGGAAACACGGTAGTCACAGAAGTTAAAGCCACTATTGTCATGGTGAAAGAATAGGGGAATGACAGGAGTTGATGATGTGATTTGTAGGTCATCATTTGGGAACTTGTCCTTGAAATACTGTGATCTTGATAATGCTAGATGCTTTGCTTTCAGGGTAAAAACCAAGACAGCTGCCAAATACGGCCTTTCCTCACAGCCTCGCCTGGTGGATATCATTGCTGCAGTCCCACCTCAGTATCGGAAGGTCTTGGTCCCCAAGTTAAAGGCAAAACCCATCAGAACTGCCAGTGGGGTGAGTGATTCCATTCATGTCATATCGATTGTGTGTCTGTTCTGCAAGAAGTCCCTGCCTCCGTGTAATACCCAGGTAGTGAGGTGGAGGTAAGGGATTCAGACTAGTAAAATCTGTATGTTACGATACGTGCTAGAGTAGAGATGTGTGTAGAATGCTAGGAGGGCATCCATCGGGAACAGTTCATTGTGCTTAGAGGAGTTAATGATGTTTTGGTGTCTTTAAAAGTATAGGTTGGAGGCGTGACTATCACAATATGATAAATGTTGTTGGCCATCTTAAGCTTGTGGCTTTCAATACTAATTGCTTAAATAATTGATACTTAAAAAGGTGCTTTTAGAAAGTCGTTAATGGTGTGAAGTTGTTCTGTCTCGTGTGGTAATTGTGAAACAGTGGGCACAATCAGGAGCGCTGTGGGAGTCCCTACAATAAAAGGGAAGGCACAGTAGAAAGTGTAGAGCTTGCTTGACATAGAAACGGTGCTCGTATCAGCAGAGAAGAGAGGCTCAAACCGCAGTGGGAGTGGGGAACTAAGATGCAGAGGCAGAGATGACAGAGGAGGTGTGGTGTATGCAGGGAACGGTGAGGACAGCGAACTGACCATGCATTTGGGGAAGCCTCAGGACACGGGGTTGAAGAATCAGCTTGTAAAAGATCTTAAATATCCCACAAAGAAACAGGACAATAGGAAACGACTAAAGCTTTTTGAGAAAGGGAGTGATGTGAACAAAATAGATTTTCAGAAAATTACTTTGGATACAAGATGTAGGGTAGCTTGGAGACAAAAAGAGCAGTGAGGATGCTCTTGGTTTGACCTCAGTGTGGTGTTAGAACCTGAATTGGGGTAGGGGGTCTAGGATAAAAAGGATGAGTGTGAGACATCGATTTATATCCTCTTAAAACATGGTACCCAGAATTGAATTCTCTGTTCCTGACTTGATCTAAGAAATTCAGTCTGTTATTTGGACAGGGATGTTATATTTCCAGTAATTGTAGCTTGTGTTGAGTTGTTTGGTGGCTATATCTCCTGGATCATATTACATTTGTGGCTAATTAAACCCCAAAACTTACACCCAATGTATCCTGGTCTCTTCCTTTTGTACTTAAGGTTTTTGGTTTGTTTGTATCTAGCTGTGAAAGGTTCTTTAAGAGAAAAAAACAAAGCCTCATCTCCCATTTTTCCCCCCCAGGACAACCACTTTTAACTCTTAAGTAATTTCTTGTCAGTGACTTCCATATCCCTGAATAGCATGTTTTATGAAGTCTTGAGTTTTCAGTTTTTCGTATTACGTATGAGCTTGCCTCTGTGGAAGACAAAGATTTAGCAACCTTTCAGTCTGACCAATACACCTGGTTCTAGGACACCATTCTCTCTTCTCCTCCTTCTGCCTCTGATCGTTTCTTTCTTTGAGGGCTGCTCTTGTTCTGCTTGCCTCTAAAAGTTGATGTTTTCTGTGGTCCTGGGCCCACTGCTTTCTTTGGTGATTTCATCCATTGATGTTTTCAGTATGGCCGTCTGCTTACTCCCAGCTCCAGCCTCTCTCCAAGCTTCAGGCCCATGTGGAATTGCTTGTTAGACGTCTCTCCTTTGACTGCCTGTATGTAGGCCCTCCAGTGTAACAACCAAAACTAACTTGAGCCATGCTCATTCATCTTCCACGTCCATCTTAATTCACAGTGCTCCCATCCGCTCAGTTTCCAACAGAGGTGTAATGATCATCCATTTCTGCCAGCACTGGTAGGAATGTTTTGGCATTTGTTATTTCTTGTTTAGATATTGCGTTCATTTCTGAACAGGTCTGCTTTGTCTTACCTGCACCAAATCCACCTTCTATAATGTCCCCAGAGTGAGTGATCTATTAAAAATATCAGAAGTACACAGCTAATTGTCATTCCCTATCTGCTATGCATCCTAACCTCTATGCTTTTATTCCAGCTGTTACTAGGGTGGTTTTATTTTGTTCCAGAACAATATTTAAAACTTTTTAAATTTTTCAGTTACAGTTGACATTCAATATTAATTTCAGGTGCACAGCACAGTGGATAGACATTTATATACTTAGGGAGTGATCCCTCGATAAGTGTAGTGCCCACCCATCACCATAGGTGGTTATTATAATATTATCGACTATGTTCCAGATGCTGTACTTTACATCCCTGCGGCAATTCTGTAACTGCCATTTTGTACTTCTTAGTCCCTTCCCCTTTTTCACTTAGCCCCCCCCCCCAACCTCTCTCCCACCTGGCAACCATCAATTTGTTCTCTATCTTTGAGTTTGTTTCTGTTTCTTCATTTATTTTGCTTTTTAGATTCCATATGTAAGTGAAATCATATGGTATTTCTTTCTCTGACTTATTTCACATAGCATAATGCCCTCCATGTCCATCCATGTTGTCGCACATGGTAAAATTTCATTCTTTTTTATGGCCAAGTAATTTTCCATTGTATATGGGTACCACATCTTTTTTATCAGTTCTTCTATCAATGGACGCTTTCCATATCTTGGCTATTGTAAATAACACTGGAACGAACAATGTAAATAATGCTGCATATATCTTTTGGAATTAATGTTTTAGATTTCTTGGAATAAATGCCTAGAAGTGGGATTGCGGGGTCATAAGTTCTATTTTAACTTTTTGAGGAACCTCCATACTGTTTTCCGCACCATTTTATAATTCCACGAACAGTGCATGAGGGTCCCCTTTTCTTCACATCCTTGCCAACACTTGTTTGTTGATTTATTGATGGCGGCCAGTCTGACAGGTGTGAGTGATGTCTCGTGGTTTTAACTTGCATTTCTCTGATGATTAGTAATGTTGAGCATCTTTTCATGTGTCTATTGGCCATCTGTATGTCCTCTTTGAAGAAATGTCTGTTCAGGTCCTCTGCCCATTTTTTAATCAGATTGTCTTTCTGTTGTTAAAGTATATGAGTTCCTGATATGTTTTGCATATTAACCCCGTATCAGATGTATCATTGGCAAATATCTTCTCCCATTAAGTTGTCTTTTTGTTTTGTTGATGGTTTCCTTCACTGTGCAGAAACTTTTGTTTGATGTAGTCCCATTTGTTTTTCTTTTGTTTCCCTTGCCCGAGGAGACATATCCAAAAAAATGTTACTGAGAGCAATGTCAGAGTTTACTGCTTAGATTTTCTTCTAGAAGTTTTATGGTTTCAGGTCTTACATTTAACTCTTTAATCCATTTTGAGTTTATTCTTGTATATGGTATAAGAAAGGGGTCTAGTTTTATTTTTTGCATGTACCAGTCCAGTTTCCCCATGCCATTTATTGAAGAGACTGACTTTACCCCATTGTATAGTCTTGCCTTCTTGGTCATAGATTAATTGACCATATAGGCATGGATTTATTTCTGGGCTCTCTATTTTGTTACTTGATCTATGTGTCTGTTTTGACACCAGTACCATGCTGTTTTGATTACAATAGCCTTGTAGTATGACATCAGATAGTGTGATAGCTTTAACTTTGTTCTTTTTTTTCTCAAGATTGTTTTGGCTATTGGTGATCTTTTGTGGTTCCATACAAATTTTAGGATTATTCTAATTCTGTGAAAAATGCCATTGGTATTTTGGTAGGGATTGCACTGAATCTATAGATTGCTTTGGGTAGTGTGGACATTTTAATAATATTAATTCTTCCAATCCACAGATGGTGCTTTGTTTTTATTGTTTTATAGAGCATTTTTAGGTGTATAGGAAAATCGAGCAGAAAGGACACAGTTTGCATGTACTTCATTTCCCCCTCCCCAGGTTGTTCTATTATTAATACCTTGCGTCGGTTTGGTACATTTGTTACAGATGAACCAATATTGCTGCATTATTAATTGAAGACTAGTTTTTATATTAGGGTCACTCATAGTGGTGTACATTCCATGGGTGTTACCAGATGCGTAGTGTTGTGTTATGTATTCACCTTAACAGTATCACGTGGAAGAGTTTTCGTGCCCTAAAACTCCCCTATTCATCCTTTCCTCTGTTCCAGACTTCTGACAGCCACTGATCTATTTACTATCTCTGTAGTTGTGCCTTTTCCAGAATGTCGTGGTTGGAATCAACAATAGGTAGCCTTTTCAGATTGGTTTCTTTCATTTAGCAGTACACATGTAAAATCACATCTTTTTAATGGCTTGATAGTTCTTTTTAGCACTGAATAATATTCCACTGTCTGGATGTACCACAGTTTGTTTATCCACTCACCTATTAAAGGACATCTTGGTTGCTTCCAATTTTTGGCAATTATTGACAAAGCTTCTGTAAACATTTATGTGAAGGTTTTGTGTACTCATAAGTTTTCAGTTCATTTGGGTAGATATCTAGAAGCATGATTGCTGGAGCAAATGGTAAGGCTGTGTTTAGCTTTGTGAGAAACAAAGTGGCTGTACTATTTTGCATCTCCCAGTGAAGGAGAGTTTCTGTTGCTCCACGTGCCCGCCAGCATTTGGTCTTATCAGTGTTCTGGATTTCGGCCATTCTGATAGGAGTGTGTAATTCTAATAGGCGTGTGTAGTGGTGTCTTGTTTTCATTTGCAGTTCCTGAATGCCGTGCGACGTTCAGTATCTTTTCATACACTTACTTGCCATCTAGCTGTGTGTCTTCTTTATTGAGGTGTCTGTTCAGATCTTTTGCCCTCCACCTAATTGGGTTGTTTCTTTTTATTGTGAAATTTTAAGGATTTTTTGTATATTTAAGATACGTGTCTTTTATCAGGTGTTTTGCAAATATTCATTCTCTTAACAGTGATTTTCTCAGAGCAGAACTTTTCAAATTTTAATGTAGTCTGGCTTATCGATATTTTTCTTTCATGGATCATGCTTTTGGTGTTGTATCTAAAAACTCATGGCAAAACCCAATGTCACCTAGATTGTCTCCTGTATTATCGTCTAGAAGTTTTTTATAGTTTTGCATATTACATTTAGGTGATCCATTTTGAGTTTGTATTTGAGGGGTTTTTGTTGTTATTAAAACACCATGGTTGTTATTCTTAGTAGTATCACAATTATAGTAGCTGCCCACCAACAATTATTGCCCACCTGTTACATACCAGCCACTATGCAGGTGCATTTTCTAATTTCATCCTCACAACAGTTTTGAGGGGTGGGTGGTGTTATCTTCATTTTACAAAATAGGAAAATACAACCGTAAGGAGCAAACCTACACCTCTCTGGCTGACTCCAAAGTCATTGCTTTTTCTACTTGATCAGTATTTTTAAACTATTTTATAAAACTACGGGGTTCCTTAGAAGTTTTGTAGGAGCTGCTATGGAGAATAACAGGGAAGCCGTGGGAGCAGGTTCCATCTCTACGTCACCCAGGGCTGTTGCTTGGAATCTCTTTTATAAATTGAGGTTCTAAGTAAAATGTTCCTTGAAAGGAAAGTTCTACTGCTTAAAAAAATGTTTGAAAACTACTGCACGTTGCTTTCCTGGCCCCCTACGTTCTCAGCTCAGTTAACTCTTACTCCGCATGGTTGTTAGACCCTTGGAAAGGCTTCCCTGACTCCCCTGGTCAGGGCTAATTAATTGCCTTCTTTGGGCATTCCCAGTATTTTCTACATGCTTGTTGGCATGTGGTTTTAAAATACCCTATTTCTCCCTCCCCTAGGTAGAATGATTTCAGAGGACAGAGGCAGTGCATTCATATTTATGTAGTTTCAGGGCCCACCTGCTCTGTGTAGTTCAGAACCTGGCCTATATAGTAGACGCTCAGTAAAGTTTGTTGAATTAGATTGACTTCATCAGTGGTACATGTGGTGTCTAGGGGCCAAGATCTGAGTGCTAGATGTGCTCACTGCTGTTAGGGTGTTGCTGCTCCATGGACCAAGCTAGGGAATGTGTATGTGTGTAAATATATATGTATGTGTGTATGTATATATGTATGTATATATGTATATATGTGTGTGTATATATATATATATATATATATATATACGTATTCATAACACGTTTGCATCTATATTTTTTGTGTATCAGTCTAGATATATTGAAAACTATGAGTTAATAGCACCTTCAATTCCATCCAACCCACAGAGTTCATTCTAGTTTTCTCCCTTTCCACATTTGTAACTTCCTTCTCTGATAGTAAGAAACCTGGCTTGCAGTCACCTTAGTGTGTGCTTTTATTTGACCAACCGCCCCTTCATTCACGAAACCTATCTTCTATTTATGCCATCCCCTCCTTTCTCAAGCAGATACTGTCTTCACCCCACTTAGGCTCTGACAGACCCCATTGAGAATATTTTGCACACACTGAAGTTCAGCTCCTAGTTTAACAGTCTCTGCTTTAAACATTGAGACCTAGCGTGTCCATGAGGAGTTTGAGTTACAGAGGTTAGGTTTAGATATAATTTTATAGATTTACGTAATTTTTCCCCCCAGGTTATTTTAGTAAAATCAGAATAAGAATCACTGTGACTTCAAAAATTAATTTCTTATTTTGTACTTTATTGTAGAATACAATACAAACTAGCATCACAGTGCATATGTGCATTTTAAAGATTTATTAACGTTGAAAAAGGATCACCCTTGTACCCACTGCTCAGCTTAAATCCATCATCATCATCCCTTTGAAGCCCCTTCTGTGCCGCTCGCTGATTGCATTCCCTCGCCTTCCTTCTGAGAAATAACCACTCTGTGGAATTTTCAGTTATTCCATAATAGCTTTCTTGTTAATCTTTCTTTTGTAGATTGCTGTTGTGGCTGTGATGTGCAAACCCCACAGATGTCCACATATCAGTTTTACAGGAAACATATGTGTGTAAGTATGATGATTTCGGTAAGTTATGTGTGTGTGTGTGTGTGTGTGTGTGTGTGTGTGTTTTAATTGAACTAATAAGTCCCCTAGAGCATTGATAAATGCATGCTGCTAATATTTGAAACTTTGATTTAATAGATTCATAAGTTCTTTGAAACAAGCAACCGTTAATAGGCTAGTGCTTTAAAAGGAAACATAGAAAGATTTTCATTTGTTGCAATATACAGTAAAAAAACGGTTATAGAACTCAAATCAGTAGACATTCTGTTAACTTGATAAATGGAAATATGAGCTGCCTAAATTGCAAATGTCAAGAAATTTAAATGAATTTGGACCAGAAAAGTATCAAAATAAAAAGTTATAAATAACCTTCAAAAACTTATTAAATTGAGATAATTGGAAAAGTTAGCGGGAGAATATGCATGATTCCAGGTAGGAAGATTAAATGGGTGAAAGATTTTCTTAATTACCAGGAGAGCACTGCATCAATCCAAACTTAGGAAAACTTAGCTTCTGTTATTTGCCCTTAAAAGCCTAAACCTCTAAAATAATAGTGACTGTAATATTCTGAAAATGACTCAATGTTCCTTTATACCAGGGGTGTCCAAACTTTTTTCAACGGTTTTTACCAAGGGCCATATGCGGTAAAATACACAAACAGCCGGGCCACTCACTCGAGGTGAAGTACGTATTGCCTCACCTGGTTTATTTAAGCAAACTAAATATATTTTTGGAATTTGCTGCGGGCCAATTAACAATGGATTGCGGGCCGCAGTTGGCCCGCAGGCCGCAGTTTGGACACCCCTGCTTTATACATTTATCTTGTTAGAAAATACATTATTTGCAGATACTGCGAAGATAGACTCGTGTGTTAGGATTTGAAAATTAAGCTTGTTTAATATCAGGATTTTAAGGAGACTGCAGATACTTAAACTAGACTGTTGAAGTAAGTTTTGTGTCTGACACCTTCGTTCTTTTGTTATGTTAACAGATACTGCCCTGGTGGCCCTGATTCCGATTTTGAATATTCGACCCAGTCATACACTGGATATGAGGTAAAGTCATGTGAGGTTGTCCTGAGGAAGTGTCACGTCGTACTTTACCTTTAGTGTGCTTTTATAAGTACTTACTGGCTTTCTGAAAATTTTTATTTTTAAATTATTTTCCTGATGACAAAGTTGTTCATTCACCAAATATTTGCTGAGTGGCTACAAATATTGTTGTCGTCACTGGAGAAATACTTATGTAAGCACTTTTTATTAATATTTGTCAAGCACTATTCTAAGTGCTCTACAACTTGAAACCTTAACACAGCATTTTGAAGGTAGGCACTGTTACTATCCTGGTTTTATGGATCAGGAAACTGAGGCCTAGGAGCCTCACACTGGTGGCCCAGAGACTCGCTGCTAATACGTGACAGAGCCACATTTTAAATTCTGTGCTCCTTACCACTGCATTGTACTGCCTGTGTGGCCGTGAAAACAAGGACGACGTCCCTGGTCTTACGGAATTTACATTCTAAGAACGGGAGACAAGAAAGAAACAAGAAAAAAATATCAGGCACTAGCCAATGCTAAGCAGAGAAGTAAAATTGAGTCAAGTGTATTAGCTGGGTGGATAGTTTAGCTATGGTGGTTAGGAAGGGATTCTCTGAGGAAGTGCTATTTAAACGGAATTCTGAATGACAAGAAGGAGCCTCTCACAAATCTCAGGAAAGAGCATTCCTAGCAGGGACAATAGCTAGAACAAGGAGCCATGCTAGGAACAATGCGGGGTGTGCTGGAACATAGTGGGGAAGGGGAAGGATGAAATTGGATAGATAGGTGTCGTAGGGGTTTCTAAGCCAGGACAAGGAGTTTGGATTTTATTATAGGTGTCATGAGAAGCCATTAAGATTTAAAGCAGGGGAATGATATAATCCAATATAGGTTTTTAAAAGATCATTTTATGGGAGGAAAGGATTAGAATGGGGGCAAGAGTGAAAGCAGGAGACCAGTGGAGCAGGCTTTTGAAGAGGTCAGCAGCCAGCATCTTCAGAAAAGGTCAGCAGCTAGCTAACTAGGTGACTTATATATGATTTTTTGTCTTCTTACCTGTTTTTCATAGTTCAAGTTGAACAAAAATTTTTTACTCCAATATATTTTTAAAAATCAGTTTTAGTGAGGCATAATTTAAGTGCAATAAATTGCACCATAGTTGAAATTTTTAAAAATACAAAAGGAATTATTCAGTGAAAACGTTCCCTCTCATTCCTGTCCTCTAGCTATCCCTTTCTGCCCCAGTCTCCCCTATCTCCCAACAGATAATCCGTTATCTCTTTCCTATACATCCTTCAAAGATATGAATGTCTAAGCACATATATATTCTTTATCGTACTTTTTTACACATAAGGTAGTGTATCAAAACGTTACACCTTGCTTTTTTTGTTTAACAATATATTTTAGAGAACATGTATCAGTGTTGCTTCGTGGCTGTAGAATATTCCGTTATATGAAAACATAAAGGCTTTTTTGTTAAGCCATTGCAAACTATGTTGTATTTAACGACCTTGTTTAAAGGCTATTTTACCAAATAAGTCTTTTGAATATGTATGCACATCTATTTCTGTCAAGTAGTAAAACAATTTGTGTTGTTTCCATAAGTGTTTACATAAAAATAAATACAATCCAAGAAGATGCCTTGCTGTTCACATACTTCTGATAGTGGGGCTAGAGACCAGTCAAATGCGATTCAGGACATTATTTTGAATCCTGACAAGACTGAGAAATGATGAAAGGAGGAAAAGAAAATTTTATTTTTAGTACAACTCTTTTCAAACTACTTTTTAATTCAATGTGGGCCTAACAGTATTTTTCTCTTTTTTCCTTAGCCAACCTCCATGAGAGCTATCCGTGCTAGATACGACCCTTATCTGCAGACAAGACACCGAATAGAACAGGTAAATTTTTAAAAAGCATTTTTAAATTAGATTTTTATGTTTAGTTAGAAGGTATTATTGGCTTGATTTTAGTTGAACCTGAAATAAGAACTAAAAGTGTTTTTCCCCTTTGTAAGTTTTTAATATTCATCTGAGGAAGGGAAACTATTTTCCAATACCTAGCAAGGTCAGAAACACCACTTCCTATAGAGACTATTATTTTCTTTAAAGGTTTTATGTCTTTACATTTCTTTCAATTTGTAGAAAGTCATTTATGGTATGAAATTTATGAAATATACATGTGTGGAAGTTCTTAGACAACAGGTGGATGGATTGAATATTAGCTTCTGTAAACCAGGTAAGAAGTATTGTGACTGGATTGCTGCAGTGGGAATAGGGAATTGACTGCAGAGGAGTATGAGGAACTCTTGGGAATTGAGAAATTGTTCTGTATCATGATTGTGGTGGTGGTTATACAACTCTAAACATTTATCCAAACTCATCTGATTTACCCTTACAATGAATCGATGTTTTTGTATGTAAATTATACCTTAATATAATTTATTAAAAACAAGTACTAGGTAAATGGTTTTGCTCTGTTCAAGTAATCTGAACATTAATACAGATTTTTTTTTTTTTTTACAATTTTAAAGTTGTCTAATTAAAAGAAAAAAATGTGAGAATTGTCCGTAGTTTTTACAGTAACATCTAGCAGGGCAACTACAAAATCTCAAATGCAAAATAGTACCAAAGTTAGTGAGTCACGTCTGTGTTTATCATTTCCCCGAAAATAAGACCTTACCCGACCATCAGCTCTAATGCGTCTCTTGAAGCAAAAAATAAGATAAGAATATTATACTAAAATAAGACCCGGTCTTATATTAATTTTTGCTCCAAGAGACGCATTAGAGCTGATGGTCCAGCTAGGTCTTATTTTCGAGGAGACACGGTATTATTATTAGTGAATACCAGTCATTTCTAATTTTCATTTCACTATCACCCAAGCATATGTGGATCAGGATTGTCAGTTATAGGAGAGGACCCCACTTGGGGGGGCCTACGTAGTTTGGAAAAGTAAGTTGTAAACTGACCATCGCTTCAATTTCTTTTTTAACCATGATATTTATATTGAATTCATTTAAAATGTTTTAATATAGTGTGAAATATTTACGTTTACCAAAAAGGAAGCATGGGTTTTAAAAGATGTAGAAACTACCATAGAGCAGTGATTTTTTTTTCTTTACTATAAATTGCTAGAATCACTTGAATAACTTCTAAAACACATGCCAGATCTTTACCTCTTGAAGTTCTGATTAAGTCTCGCTTAGGGTTGAATCCCTCTGACTGACATGCAAACAGCAACCAAAGCTCAACTACAACAGGAGGGCAACACAACCCACACAAGGGACACTCCTGCAACACCTGGCTCAGGTGACCAAGGAGATTGCAACTGGGCCTCACAGGACTCCTACTGCATGAGGCCACTCCCCCAATACCAGGAGACATGGCAGAGCTACCCAATACATAGAAAAAAACACAGGGAGGCAGCCAAAATGAGAAGACAAAGAAACATGTTCCAAATGAAAGAATAGAACAAAGCTCCAGAAAAAGAATTAAAATGGAGACAAGTAATCCACCAGATGCAAAGTTCAAAACACTGCTTATAAAGATGTCCAAAGATCTTAGAGAGAACTTCAACAAAGAGATAGGAAACATAAAAGTGGAGATAGAAAACATGAAAAAGAACCAGTCAGCAATAAAAAATACAATAACTGAAATGAAGAATACATTTGAGGGAATGAACAGTAGATTAGATGAAACAGAGGATTAAATCAATGATTTGGAAGATAAGGTAGCATAAAACAATCAGAGCAACAAAAAGAAAAAAATCCAAAAAAATGAGGATAGTTTAAGGGACCTCTGGGACAACATCAAGTGTGACAACATTCACATCGTAGGGGTACCAGAAAGAAAAGAGAGAGAGCAAGGAATTGAGAACCTATTTGAAGAAATAGTGATGGGAAACTTCCCTCACTTGGCAAAGGAAATAGACATACAAGCCCAGGAAGTAGAGTCCCAAACAAGATGACCCCAAAGAGGTCATCACCAACACTCATCATAGTTAAAATGCCAAAGGTTAAAGACAAATAGGGAATCCTAAATGCAGCAAGAGAAAAGGCAATCAGTTAACTACAAGGGAGCTCCCATGAGACTGCCAGCTGCTTTCTCAACAGAAACTTTACAGGCCAGAAGGAATTGGCAGTAAATATTCAAAGTTATAAAAAGCAAGGACCTACATCCAAGATTACTCTACCCAGCAAAGCTATCATTTAGAATCAAAGGACAGATAAAGAGTTTCCCAGACAAGCAAAAGCTAAAGGAGTTCATCACCACCAAACCAGTATTACAGGGAATGTAAGAGGGACTTCTTTAAGATTAAGGGGAAAAAATTAAAAATATGAATAGTAAAATGGTAGTAATTACATATCTATCGATAATCACTTTAAATAGATGAAATGCTCCAATCAAAAGACATAGGCTGGCTGAATAGGTAAGAAAACAAGACCCTTAACAGGTGCTGCCTACAAATGACTTCAGATCGAAAGACACATACAGACTGAAAGTAAAGGGATGGAAAGATATTTCATGCAAATGGAAACGAAGGGGGTAAAAACTGGTATAGCAATACTTATACCAGACAAAATGGACTTTAAAATGAAGTCTGTAACGAGATGAAGGACCCAGTAATCCCACTTCTGGGTATTTATCTGAAGAAACCCAAAACACTAAATCAAAGGGACACGTGCATCCATATGTTCCTTACAGCATTATTTACAATAGCCAAGATATGGAGGAGCCTGGGTGTTCATCATTGGATGAATGGATAAAGAAGAGGTGGTACATATATACAATGGAATGTTACTGAACCATAAAAGGAATGAATCTTGCCATCTGCAACAACATGGATGAACCCAGAGGGTATTAGGCTGAGTGGAGTAAGACAGAGAAAGAGAAAAGATTTCATTTAAGTGTGGAATCTAAACAAAAACAAGCCAAACAGGAACAAACTCATAGATACAGAGAACATTTTGAGGGTTCCCAGTTGGGAGTGGGTTAGGGGGTATAGGAGAAAAAGGGAAAGGGATTAAGAAGTACAAATTGAAAGTCACAAAACAGCATAAGGAATATAGTCAACAATATTGTGATAACTATGTATGGTGTCAGATGTGTACTAGATTTATTGGGGTGATCACCTCATAAGTTTTATAAATGTCTAATCACTATGTTGTATACCTGAAACTAATATAGTGTTGCATATCAACTGTACTTGAAAAATAAAAAAATTAGGGGGAAAAAAGTATTTTAGGGTCCTGTCAGGATATTTTGAAAAAGCTACCAGGATGATTTTGTTGTGTATCCCTTGTAAATCATCGATACAGAGTATTCTTTTAGTGTTGATATATATGTATATATGTGTGTGTGTATATAGTTGTAGACATATTTTTACGTATGTATGCATATGCATGTACTTATGCTTATGTTTATATAATTATGTGTATAATACGTACAAAAAGATGTATGTATAAATTGTTTGCCATTTTCAGAAACAAATATTTTTAAAGGTTCCTTTTTTTTCCATATTAAGTGTACACATTCTTTACATAGTACATTAATTTGAGTTCATAATTTGGTAGCTACTTGACCCGGTTTTTCTTAAGCCTAAGATAGAGCAAGAAATTTAAATACTTGTTTTTAAAAATTAGAATCTTGGCTTAATGTAGTTGACAAAATCAAAGACCTATACTATTTCATCCCCTAGCAGTAGAGACATAATATTTTATGAGTTATCAATTGGACTTTTATTTTCCTGGTTTTTTTGTGTGTGTGTTGTTTTTTTTCTGGAAAGCCGGCTTGAGGTACCACCACCTGTGCCCAGAATCTTCAGAATTGATTTAAAACTTTAAAGTTTTCATTTAAACTGGTTTCTTAATTTTTGCTTCTAATCTAGTCTTCTTTTTCTTTCATTTGCGTGAAGTCCTGATTAGGTTGCATACAATCATCTTTGTCTCCGAGGCTAACCACAAAGTCTGGCCTGACAGACACGCTCCATAAGTAGTTGCTTATTATATTACACATTGTGTTGTTATATCATATTTGCCTTTACTGCTTTCTAGTTTATATTCTATGTGTTTTTATATTTCCACTTAATTTGGTAGGTATTAACATTAAGCTTTTTTATTATGTTTAATTCTCACTCTCCTCATTTGAGCTATAATTTTTTTTCTTTCAGACTCTGGAGTCTATTTTTTAATTCACAGAATTTGCTAAATATGTTTAATTGCTTCTCATTTTTAAACGATACTGATGAAAACACTGCAAAATTTAGAAATTTGCAATACCCTTTTAGGGTGGTTGACTGTATTTTCTAATGCAGATGAATTTATGTCTTTCAGTTGAAACAACTTGGTCACAGTGTGGATAAAGTGGAGTTTATTGTGATGGGTGGAACATTTATGGCCCTTCCAGAAGAATACAGAGATTATTTTATTCGAAATTTACATGATGCATTGTCAGGACATACCTCCAACAATATTTACGAGGCAGTCAAGTAAGAAATCCTTGTTTTATCACATTCTCCAAAGTGGCTGTCAGTTTGTCCTCCTAGCAGCGGCCTGTGAGAATTCCTTCTGCTCTACATCTGCATTTTAATTCTTTTTTGGAGGGTGGAGGGGTGAGATGGGATTTCGTTGTTTTTAAATTTTGCATATTTTTGATGGGTTGTCAGGTTGAATACATTTTTCCCAGTTTGATTGAGATATATTGACACACAGCACTGCGTATATTAGGGTGTACAGCATAATGATTTGACATGTATGTATCATGACGTGATTACCACAATACATTTAGTTAACATCCATCATTTCATACGTCCCTAGTTCTTATAATCACTTCTGTTTTGTGGGAAAGGATTTTCTTCATTGAAATAATCCTTTTTTTTTTTTTTTTTTTTAAGAAGTATGGTTTGTTGACATTAGTATTCTCAGAGAAAAAATGATCTTTTCAGCCTTAGGCTGTTCTGAGCTGCAGGGGTGGTTTTGATTGGGCTAGTTGAGTTTTCAGCTAAATATGGTCTTTTTTCTTGCACTCCCTCTCCTACTGCCTTTAGGCTTTGTTCTGGTTCTCTTTTTATATAGGTCATAAAGCTAATTATAAGATTGTTCAAATAGTGCCTCTCTTAGAGAGCTTTTTGCGGGGTGGTAAGTAGGACCAAATTTTGAATGAACCTGGGGGTGTTTTCATTACTCAGTAATTAAAACAGTTCTTGGCACATAGTAGTCGTAAGTAAACGTGTGAATGAATTTTGAATGATCAATCTGTAAGTTGAATGTTGAAAGCTAGGGCTGCCTCTAGGAATTGGTGCTGGGGACATCTTTTTGTGCTCTCCCTATTTCCCCTGTCATCTTAACTTCTTTTGCTCTTCTTTGGGTTTATCAAAATGAAAAAATAGAGAAGCTTTTTCGTAAGTTTAGATGTCAAATGTAACTCCAGGGGCCTGTGTAAAGAGTTCATCACCGGGAGAGTGTGTATGGCAACCTACTTTGTTTGATTGCTTTAGAGAATGTGACAGGTTAACGCCATCCATGGCTGTGAATCGAGACTTGTAGCAACATCTGGCCAGTGTGATCGCTTCCTCCTATACAGGGTCTTTAGTAGCAGGATGAGATGGTGACCATATTTTTATTGCTCATTCAGAACCTTAATCATTCATGGATATGAGTCATGCTTATTAGTAAAGTGCTGAAGTCTTTCAAACTTGAGAGGAGTCATGATGTAATCCAACTCATTCTTCTTAATAATCCTGAAAATCAAATGATAGCTTAGAATAAAATGTAACTTGAAAAACAACCTTAATTTGTTCAAAGCCCCATGACATTGGAATGGTTAACAGTACCTCAGAGGGCTCCTGATGAAATTCATTCTGCTCTGAGAATTCCCTAGCAGGATAATCAAGACCATTAAATGTTTCCTACCCACGCTTATATATTATATACTCTTTTCAGTGCAGCTTTTCTTGTGTTGTGGACCTTTCATAGTAAGCGGAATTGAGCTATAAAAACATCTTGGACTTGCCTTGTGTTCCCCCATCAAAGTTTGCCACAAAGCTTTCAGTCTACAGTTTGGGTGTCCCAAGTCTTACGTGCTAGGCCAGCTGAAGGTCTGCATCATGAGTTTTTAGGATGCAGCTAGTTTGACACCTTCATCAATTGAAACTATAAACATTTTGCTTTATTCTTGTTGTGAAGTTTTAGTTTTATCTTTTGCAGAAATGTTCTAATGCCCAATGCTGTGTGTAAGTTGTCTGTGGTTGGGGCGAAAATGGAGTTTTATGTTACAACTGGCTCGCTTCAGATCACAATACATTTGTAGAAAAAGCCCTTTGGAGAAGAAAGCCTCTTTCTGTAGTGGACTAGACGAAGCCAGCAGCGCTGTTTTCTTTTTGGTCTTGAATTTACCTCAAGAGGGCAACAAACACTTCACTTTCAGATAAAAATTTACATAGGATTTGAGTCTTCATTGCATCAAATCTCATGCATGGCTCTTGGGAAGTAATAAAAGTACAATCTGGGAGCCATAAAACCATCCATAAATGTTACACTGAATCATGCCAAGCCACACTTGACGTGTTTTGCTCTTTTCTCCTGGTCTCTGTGCTTTTATGAGATAATCTGGAAAAAAAAAAAAGCCGATTTGTGGCATCTTATTTGCTTTGTTGAGGTAAATTTTTACTACCAACTCCCTATTACAGAATTGGTATTTGCTTTTTTAGGGAAACGTCATATAATTTGAAGAAATAGTGGTCTGGTTTGTACTACAGAACTAGAGATACAGAAAACTATTTTCAAAAGTTAACATCTTTGAAATAAAGTACAGAGATACTGTTTTCTTCAAATTTTTTGAATGAGACATTTACCTTCTTGTTCTCTGTATTATATTGCACAGAAGGTATTCGTGAAAACTGGGTAGGTTACCCAGTGTGGTTAACCTCTCAGATGGAAAATGATGAATTTCACATTTCTTTTACTATTAGTTGATATTAGTTGTTTTTGCTTGCTAACTACCCATATGTAATACTGATTTTCATTAGCTTAGCGGAAGTTTTCATTTCAAAGATCAATCATTTTTAATTAGGTTAAAAATTGTATATTATGACAGATGAATCAACAATGTTTAAGTTGAAAAGTCTTTGTTCAAATTAGGGTTAGCTGGTGTGTCCCTGTTTTGTTATCATGTGTCTCACATGAAAGTTTTGCTTCTTATTTAAAAGATCACAAGTTAGGGTAAAGAAAAAGCCTAAAAGGTGAACATGGTTATTATTTTTGGCAAATTAGTAGGGAAAAGTATGTTACATCCTTGCAGATGGAAAAATTGGAAAGCTGAGTGAATAGTTCAAGGACAAAGCAGGTATGGTTTCTGTGAAGGCTCATTAAATCAAGCAAAATGATAATCACTGATTTCTATCAGCTAGACTGAGACTCTTCAGTTGTCTCCAGAGAGCAGCAATTACTGGTGACTGTCGTCCTCTAAAAATCACAGCTCTGGAGATGAAAAGGACCTGCAGTGGGGTCTGAGTCACGCATTCACCGGAATGCAAATGTTGCCAAATAACTCAGAACAACCTTTTAAAATAGTTTTATTCCTTTTTAATCAGCCCTGCCCAGAAGCAGTTTTATATTCAGTCTTTCCTGCTCCTTGGATGTTTTCACAAGATGTAATTTAAAAGGACAGTTAGCCATCAAGACGTGGGTGAGTCATACCTTCACCCTGTGGAATTCATTCATTTCAGTTCCTTCCTCTCCCCCTTCTACCCCAATCAATGATTTGGAATCCTCCAACTATGTTCTTATGTGTCTTAGAAAAGCTAGAGTGCTAGGTAATTTTAGGTACCAGGCCCAGAGCATAGTTTCATAGACTTGAAGTTATAAAGAACGCAAAAGCCTAAGAAGGCCTGAAAGGGACTGTCTCCTGCCTTGCTGCGCTGGGCCTTATTTCTGGGAAACTTCAGAACCTCCTGCGTTTCTGTACTTTGGTTCGACTGCTCTCCCCCACCTTACTTTATGTATTGACCACTTTTACTTCGTCCCTTGATCAACCAGGTTTGCATAGATGGTGACCAGGATCCTTAACATTGGCACTCCGACCTAAAAAATGGGAAGCCTTTTCCTGTGAACACCACGTCTGTGTTCTGCAGTACTTGCTTTATCACATATCTGTTCAGCTGTCCATTCCTCCATCCATCCATCAGCCCCTTTTTTTCTCCGAGATGCATTTCAAAGTAAGTTGTAGACTTCAGTACACTTCTCCCCAACTGTGTCATCGTGCATGTCATTAACTAGTTTGCTGTTTGTGGTATTTTCTTTTGAAGTTAATGTACATACAGTGAAATGCACAGATCTTATATGTACTCTTATATTTGATGAGTTCTAACAATTACAATACTGGTGCTACAAAACCCTTTTAATAAATACGAGGTCTGCCAAATAAGTTCATGAATTTGTTGCAACGGTGTTGCTAACCTTTTTTGATATCAGAGGGATTATTCATTATGAATTTATACCAACTGGACAGTTAACCAAGTTTCCTATTTGGAAGTGCTGAAAGGCTGCGTGAAAAAGTTAGATGAAAATGACCTGAACTTTTCACCAACAATTCATGGCTCTTGCATCACGACAATGCACGAGCTCACACAGCACTGTCTGTGAGGGAGTTTCTAGCCACTAAACATATAACTGTATTGGAACACCCTCCCTACTCACCTGATCTGGCCCCGATGACTTCTTTCCATACCTGAAGAGAAAGGAAATATTGAAAGGAAGACATTTTGATGACATTCTGGACATCAAGGGTAAAATATGACGATAGCTCTGATGGCCATTCCAGAAAAAGAGTTCCCAAATTACTTTGAAGGGTAGACTATGCACTGGTGTCAGTGCATAGCTTCCCAAGGGGAGTACTTCAAAGGTGACCATAGTGATATTCAGCAGTGAGGTATGGAGCACTTTTTGTAGCATGAGTTCGCAAACTTAATTGTCAGACCTCGTAGATCATTACCATCATCCCAGAAAATTTCATTGGGCCCCTTCCCAGTAAATTCTCACCTACACCTCCCAGAGGCAGCTGTTCTTATTTTTTTCCCTTTTGTAGATTAGTTTTGCCCATTCTAGAACTTGATGTAAATGGAACCATATAGCATATACAGGCATATCTCGGAGACACTGCAAGCTGGGTGTCAACCACTGCAGTAAAGTGAGTAATATAGTAAAGCAAGTCATGAATTTTTTTGGTTTCCCCATGCATATGAAAGTTATTTTTGTACTGTACTGTAGTCTATTAAGTGCAATAGCGTTATGTCTAAAAGACAATGTACATACCTTAATTTAAAAATACTTGATCGCTATTGAAATGCTAACCATCATCTGAGCCTCTTAGAAAAATGGCATCGAGAGACTTACTCGAAGCAGTTTTGCCACAGACCTTCAATTTACAAAAAACAAACGCAGTATCTGCACACCACAGGATGCTGAAGTGCAATAACACGGGGTTGGCCTGTACTCTTTTTTTTTTTTTTTTTTTTTTGGCCTGTACTCTTTGTGTATGTTTCACTGTGCATAATCTTTTCAGATTCATCAATGATGTTGGGTATTTCGGTAGTTGTTGTTACCTTTTGAGTGCTGGGTAGTCTTCCATTGTATGCATAGAGCACAGTTTGTTTATCCATTCTGTGGATAGACAACTGGGCTGTTTCCAGTTTGTGGCCCTTATGAATAAAACTTGAATAAACATACGTCTACAAGGTTTTTTTTGTGTGTGAATATATGTATTATTTTTCTCTGTAATGACTAGAGGTGGATTTGCTACATCATATGTTTAGTTTTATGAGAAACTGCCGGACGTTTTTCCCATGTGGTGCCATTTTTATTCCCACCAGTAATGTCTGAGCATTCGGTTACACATCCTCACCAACACAGGGTGTTGTCAGTCTTTAATTTTAGCCATTCTGCTGGGTGTGCAGTGGGGGTTTGTTGTTTTAATTTGCGTTTTTTTGACGACTAATGATGTTGAGTACTTTTTATGTGCTTATGCATTCTGTATATATTTTTGTGAAGTGTCTGTTAAAATCTTTTGCCTATTTTTTATTGGGCTATTAGATACCTATCTGTCTATCTGCTGGATACCAATCCTTTGTTAGATCTACATTTTGCAAATGTGAAAACCCAGTCTGTGGCTTGACAATTCATTGTGTAAATGATAATCCGGGAACAGAAGTTTTTTTTTTTTTAATTTTGATGGAAGCCTGATTTAGCAATTTTTTTCTTTCATAGTTACTGCTTTCTGTATTGTCTGCAACAAACCTTTGCCAGAGCAAGAAGATATTCTCCTGTTTTCTTCTAGTTCTAGTTTTTATATTTAGCTCTCATATGTAGGCTTATAATCCATCTTGAATTAATTTTTATGTGTAGTGTGAGATAGGAGTCAGTGTTTCTTGTTTCTCATAGATAATTGTTTCAACATCACTTGTTTAAAAACTTTCCTTTCCTGTTTAGATTATATCAGTGCCTTTGTCAAAAATCGATTGACTATAAATGTGGAACTGGGGTCTCTTCTGTTCCATTGATCAATTTTTCAATCCTTATGACAATACCACACTGTCTTGATTACTGTAACTTTATAGTGTATCTTGAAGTCAAGTAGTACAAATCTTCTAACTTTGTGATTGGTTTTCAAGATTGCTATGGATATTGTAAGTCCTTTGTATTTCTATATAAAGTTTAGAATTAGTTTGTCAATTTCTGTTAAAAAAATTGTAATGAGATTGGGATTGTGTTAAAAATATAGAACAATTTGGAGAAAATTGACAATTTAACAACATTTAGCCTTCTAATCCATAAACATTGTCTCCTCAGTTACTTAGGTGTGTTTTAATTTCTCTTAGCAATCGTCAGTGTAGAGATTTTGTACGCTTTTTGTTAAATTTATTCCAAAATATTTTTGTTTGTTGATGCTATAGTCAATGAAATTTTAAAATTTCATTTTCAAATTGTTTACAGCTAGTATAGTCAGCCCTTGGTATTCACAGAGGATTGGCTGCAGGACTCCCCGACCCCCACCCCGAGATAACAAAATCCATGGATGCTCAAGTCCCTTATGGAAAATGGCACAGTATTTGCATATAACGTACACACATGTTCCCATATACTTTAAATCATCTTTCCCATATACTTACAATACCTAATACAATGTAAATGCTATATAAATAGTTATACTGTATTGTTTAGGGAATAACAAGGAAAAAGAAAAGTCTGTACATGTTCAGTATAGATGCACCCAGTAACCACCAAAGGGCTAACTACATAGTACATGTCAACAACATAACTTTTTATTCCCCCCAAATATTTTCCATCCATGGATGTGGAACCTGCGGATACGGACGGCCAACTATATACAGAGGATGCCGAAAAAATGTATACACACTTTAAGAAAGAAAGAAAAATTGTATTAAAGTTGTAATCCAATGAATAACGCTAACATTCATTTGATTAATGCCATCTTTTGAGCAAGCATCATACTACATACACATTGCTACATAATTCAATTCAACTTTGAAGAGTGATACATAGATCACATCTCTTAAAATGTGTATACATTTTTTTGGCACTCCCGGTATAGATATACAATTGATTTTTGTATATGACCTTATTAAATTCACTGTTTAGTGCTAAAAGTTGTTTATGTAAATCTGCTAGGATTTTCCTCACAAGCACATAATAGGCAAATACAGTGTGTTTTAATTTTTCCTTTTGGATTTGCCTGCCTTTCTTTTTCTTGCCTGTTGGAATGGCTGGGACATTCAGTACAGTGTTAAATAGAAGTGGTAAGAATGGGCCTCTTTGTCTTTTACCAATAATACAGGAAAAACATTTAATATTTTAATATTAAGTACAATGTTACTTTTGGGGTTTTCTGTAGATAGCTTTATTAGATTGAAGAAGTTTTCCGAGAAGTTTTGTTAACTCAGTTGTCTCATGATTTCACTGCATCTAAGTCACATGATTTCTCTGCATCTGATTAAATAGTCACATGATTTTCCTCCTTTATTCTGACAATGTAGATTACGTTGGTTGATTTTTTTTTTTTAAAGAGTTAAACCTTACATTCCTAGGGTAAACACTATTTAGTCATAACGTTTTATCCTTTTTATATACCACTAGGTTCAACTTGCTAATACCTTGTAAAGCATTTTGTGTCTGTGTTCACGAGGGATGATGGTCTGTAATTTCCTTGATTGTAGTTTCTTTGTCATGTTTTGATATTTGTGTTATGCTGGCCCCATAAAACAAGTTGGGAAGTATTCTGTTTTCTGAAAGAGTTCATATAAAATGAAAGTTATCTCTTCCATAAAATGTTTGCTAGAACTCACCAGTAAAACTATCCAAGGCTGGAGTTTTCTTTATGGGAGGGTTTTGGATGATGCATTCAATTCCTCTAATAGATACAGGTATATTCAGATTTTCTGTTTCATCTCTGTCCATTTTGGTAAGTTATATTTCTCAAGGAATTTGTCTATTTCATCCAGGTTGTCAGACTTTCTAGTATTAAGTTGTTCGTGATATTCCCTATTATGCTTTCAATGTCTGTAGGATAGTAGTGACCACCCCTCTTTCAATCCTGATGTTGATAGTCTGTAGTCTCTCTTCTTGATTAATTAGATGTTTATCAATTTTGTTCCTTTTTTGAGAATTAACTTTTGGTGGTGTTTATGTCCTCTACATTGATTTCTGGTTTTATTTATTTTTTTATTATTCTACCTTCTTTGGATTTACTTTGCTCTTTTTCTACAACTTCAGTAAGGAATAGAAACTTGGCTGTCATTACGGACCTTTTTTCTTTTCTAATGTAAGTTTTACAGTTTTAACTTTTTCTCTAAGCACTGCTTTAGTTGAATCCCACATATTTTGGTATATTGTATTTTAATTATTATTCAATTCAAAATATTTTCTAAAACCTTTACATTTCAACCCACAGAGTATATAGAAAGGGGTTGTTTAATTCCCAAATACATGGGGTTTTTCTTGATATCTTATTGTTACTGATTTCTAATTCCATTTTGGTCAGAGACGGTCTGGTCTATTCTGTATGATTTCAGTTTTTTTTAAGTTTTTTATTTAAGACTTGTGGCCTAGCATATGTGATCTCTCTTGGTAAACATACTATGTGTATTTACAAGAATGTGTATTCTGCAGTTGCTGGATGTAATGTTCTATAAATATCAATTAAATCAAGGTGATTTATATTATTGTTCAGATTCTTTAGATTTTTTTTTCTGTCTACTCTGTCAGTTGCTAAGAGAGGGATATTAAATATCCAACTACAGTTGAAGAACTATCTATTTCTCCTTCAGTTATATTAATTGTTTATTTTGAAGAGCTGTTAATTGGTGCATATGCACTTATGATTATGTTTTCCCCATGTATGAGCTTTTTAAATCATTATGAAATTACCTTTTTATTGTTATGAAATGTCCTTTATCTCTGGTATTGAAGTTTCCTTTATTTGATGTTAATTTAGCCATTACAGCCTTCGTGTGCTTATAGTTTTCCCTATGTATTATCTTTTTCCATGCATTTACTTTCTACCCATGTGTGTCTATATTGATAGTGGGTTTCTTGCAGACAGTGATCTATATAGTAGTTGAGTCTTGTGGTGTTTTTTTTTAATCTTCATCCATTTTCACAATATCTGCCTTTTAATTGTCTGTTAACAATTACTATAATTATTGATACAATTGGATTTTTATCTACCAGTTTAATCACCCCCTCATTTTGGTTTTCAGTAGCCAAGAATAATAATTTTAGTGAGTACTTTTCATGTCTAATTTTGTATAATGCATTTTTTTCCTATATTCTTTAATAGGGAATGTCTTCTTGACAGGATAGAAGGTATTTAGTACATGTTGTTAAATGAATGCAGTGGAAAGAGCTGTGCAGTCACTCAGGAAACCTAGGTTCCAGACTTCTGTTATTTTACATTATGACCAGATTTAAGCCACTTATTCGTCCTGTTTTTAGATTCCTCACCTATAAAAATGGGGAGGTAGGACTAGATTATCTTTAAAATTATTGTTTTCTCTGACATTCTATGATTTGAAGGTTTTGATTGGAATGAGAATTTTTTTCTAAGATGTGTTCGCAAGTTATTTTTTAGGTAGCAGTCCTTCGTGACAAAACTGTTCCATAATGCACATATACTGGGGGTGCCAAAAAAATGTATACACATGACTTGTATTTATTTTTTGTTATCAGTATATATGGAGTATTACAATTTTAATAGTTTCTTCCTTTTTTAAAATATGTATACATTTTTTGTCACCCTCTGTATATATGTGTATGTATACATGTTTTACATTTGAATGTAAAGATAATATTAAAAGAATGTGTAGTAACTTATTTTTTTTTCTTTTCTGTTAATAATGTGTTGCTGTTCTTCAACTGTCTGACTAGGAGTATAAAATTGTAGCATTCTTGTCAGCCGTTGGGAGTATTAAAACCTAAAATGTTATGGGTTGTTTTTCGTGCATCTTAAACCTGGTCAACTAGCTTGATAGGGAGCAAGGGCCTCTGATTAGTCTCTAAGCTGCAATGTTACCAGGTTAGTTTTTCATCAGTAGTACCCATTTAAAAATCAAAATTCTGTTCCCGTTTCCTCAGCTCGTGTTGGCAGAACCCTATTGTTTTATAGACCTTCTTGACATAACTAACTGCCTGATCCAGTAAGTACACTTCACCACCATCTCAAAAAAAGGGGGGGGGAAGAGTAGTTATTTTTAAATCTTCAAACACACCAGACAACCAGCTCAATCATTTTTAAGTCTAGAATATCACTACCACAGCATCGTGCAGAACATAAAATTTTATTGAGGTATTTTCCAGATATGAGTATAGAAAAAAAAATTTTTTTTTCTGTGCTGCTACTACTGAGGAATTACACCAAAACCCCAGGTGGTGTTGAGCATTTCAAACAAATCTTTGGCTGTCCAAAGGAGTTTGTAAAATCTACTTACTCATTTTGGGACTAAAGATACAGAAGAGTTTGTACATCGTGACTAATGACAATTAGTACTTCATCTACGTAGCATTATTTTTTACTTTGCAATTTGGTGTGAGCAGGATGAGTTTGAGTTAGAGGGGTGTCTGTGCAGGAAACTTCATAACCCTTTCAGGAATTTGGGCCCAGAGCTCCAGTGAGATTTCACACAGTACTAGACTAAGGCCCATCCATCTTCATTAATGACAGGCTTTAAAAGCAGACTGCAGCATATTGATAGTAATGAGAAGTGGGTTTTGATACCGCCCCTTCTTGGAGTGGATCAAGAAACAGTTTCCAGAGGGTAATAAAGAGACTGTAACATTCGGTGTGCTGTCTTCCTTCCATGTCCCCTTGGTTGGGACCCTTAGTGCAAGAAGACAGTAAGTAATAATAGAGATCATTTTTATAGGTCACTTTCTTCCTTTCAGAAATAGGAGAGTGTGCCCCAAGAAATCTGTATCCATTTTTATTGCTGCCACTTCTAGCTCTGTGTAGTTTTATTTCCTGCAGAACACCTGGCCTAGGGCTAAGCACCTTCTGGGTTACTGTTTGCAAGAGGAAAGATAACCAGTAGAACAGTCTAGAGGCTGCTGTGGGAGTAAGGAGAGACCTGTGACCCCAGTTATGCCTATTTCATGTATTCTCATATTTGTATTTTTTTATATCGAAGGAGAGTTTTTAGAGTTGAAGCCCCTAAGCAGTTACCTCGAAATGCATTCGAGCCTGCTGCCTCCCAGGAGCTTCCTGTCAAGATGGGGAGACAGACATATCTACAAAGAACAAGGCAACCTGTTGTCATAGTACGGGCGAGGTGCTTTGGGAATGGGAGCACAGAGTTCTTCCTGAGAGGTGCTGGGAAGGTGTCATAGGAGGGGAAATGTGTTTGAGCTGTGTTTGGAAGGCTGGGTAGCATTTGGTGTTTGTTTGCTTTTAAATTCCTAGGTTATTGTTTGATTTCCCCCACCCCCTGTAAAAAAATGCTGTTAACATGTTATTGGCTTAAATTACGCTTTGCAGAGAACATAAGCATCTTTTAATAGTTGGTGCCTGATCATGTGGCATACAGAAAAGTGTAGGATTCAGCCTAGCCCCATGCTGCTGGAGTACAGGCTCTTTTAAGATGACCCTGTACTACCCCAAAAACAGCAGTGAAATTGGAATCAGAAGACCCCTGACTTTGTCTCTTAGAAGCTTATGATCAGGGTAGGAAAATATTTGATACATTTCCTAGATGCCCAGGAACTTAAGATGTCTGTGGTCCCTGGAAGGTGTGGGAGTTGAACTAGGTATTCAAGGAGTGTCATGCTATTGGATGGCTGTCTAAATGACATGAAAGATGACAGCAGGCCATAAAATGTCAACTCACATATTTTACTTAGATGAGTTGAAAGTCTGTGCACTATTTGCATATTAAGGGACAATTACTGATATCTTTACATCTCTGATTCAGTGACATATAGGACTAAATACAGCATTAACAAAAGATTCTAAGAAAAATACAGTGACCTTATATTTTGTTCTTTAAGAAAATACTCCATTGTTTTAGACGTTTAAATTTGATAAGAATTTCTGCTTATTGCTTTTCAGATGAAATACAGTTCTGAAAAATGATAGTGGTAAAACGCTTTTTTAAATAAAACACTGGCTTTTAAAAACTTGAATTTTTTTTTTTATTTCTCCATTTCTGCTCCTGCAAAAGGAAATGATGTTTCCACCCAGAGGAAAGATTGTTTTTGAAATGGACTTAAATTATTGTTTGAGAATAAGATTTGCCTCTATATCCTATACTATATTTTGTCTACTTTTGAAGAGACCTTATCATCATTGCAGCAGCTTCCTCTATCTGTCTTAGCTGGGCCTTTGACGATCTGTGCAATAGAAAGATTAGGTGGTGAATTTTCTCTTTCCTCTAGACAAATTCCCATTCGTGCGGTTGCCTACCCTCTCCTTTTTTTCCCAGTGGAGCAAGATTCTGTTGTACTGCTGAGCTTGCTAACTTAATGGCTTCTTTTAAGAAAGACTGTAGGCTTTATAAAAATATCGATTAATAGGAAGGTTTATGATACGGTTTTGGAATGCCTGATTCTAAGATGTTCTCATTTACTTTCTTAAATATACTCATTTAGAGTTTTCTGCTTTTTGTTTTTTTGATCAACTTTCATGCAGTTTGCTTTCTCCATAATATGTGTTTGTTTTAATTTTTAAAATAATGGTTTTTCCCAAGTACAATAATTGATATTTAAAGAAAGTGAGTTACATTTATACTATGGCATTATGTACTTCTGTTACTGCATGCTTCGGTACCCACCTATTTGAGAGGCATGAGACTTTATGATTAGATTGTTTCGGAGAAGTCACAATGATTTAGTATCCTTTCTTAGGCAAAATTTGGTAAAATCTGAGCCCCTTTTATGTCTTATAATTCATCTTATAGTAACTTTGGACTAGTTGTTTACTTTTAGTCTTGTTGCTTCTGTAATTCTACACAAAACCTTATGGAATAAACAGTACAAAAAAGTTTGAATGTCTAAAATGAAAGACTTCAGAATTAGTCCTCCAATTCTGTGGTTCTTAAATGAGTAATTATTAACATTAACGTTAAATAAAGTCAGTTTTTATAGACTGTTAATAAGGAATATGTCTAAAGGAGTAGTCACAAATGATGGAGGCTTGTATGATTTTTACTTTTCAAGAAAGAGCTACAAATTTCTTTGGAAAGAAGGAAATTAAATGACAAAAAAGGTTTCCCTCACACTCACCAAAGAATTGAGAAAGTTGAAGGGTGGACCATGAAGAATTGTTGGGCTCTAGGACATTAGAGAAGTTGAAAAGGAGAGAAATCTGACGGCTAAAGCTGAATTGTCTAAGTGTGGTAAAATGAAATATAAAGCAAAGATTTTGAAGCCAGGCAGACCCAACTTCAAGTCCTGGGTTTTCTGAGCTCTGTACCCAGACAAAGTATTTAATCCCTTTGAACTTCAGTGTCTGCATCTGTACAATGGAGAGTGTGAGACAGACCTCATAGAGCTGATGGGAGCATCCAGTAGCATGGAGTGTATAGCCCAGGGCTGGGCCACAGTGGCGTCTGCCAATATTAGTTCCTATCCCCTCACATCTGCAGCCCCCTTAGCAAGTCGTTTTTACTTCTCTGGGTTTTGGCCAGCATTAAGGCCATTAACCCAAACAGCTTGAATCGAAAGTGGTACTCACTACTCTGATATCTGGCTCAAGATTCCTAATTTTGTAAATCACTGCGAAGATGAATAGGCTTGGCAGAAAGACCTTTTTTGTATGTAGAAGACATTTCATCCAAATTATTCCTATGATCATTATACTGTCCCTCTCCCTTTTTTCCTTTTATTTAACATGACAAAAATATAGAGTGGGAAATAAGTAATGCAGATACTTTTCACTTATATGCAAAACCGTTGCTAGGAATTGAAAAATAGGATTTTCACAGTTGAAATCACTGCTTTCAAGGAGATTATGGTTGCCGCATGCTGCAGGAGAATAATGGTGATAATGATCGCATTACTGTCTGCTGGTTTGGTCACGTCAGTCCTAGGAGGCACAGGTACTGTTGTTCTCGTTTGCAGATAATGAAACCAAAGCAGAGAGCTTGTTAATAGTGTTCCTGTTTGTGTAGTTAGGAAGTAGCGGAGCCAGGATTTGAACTCAGACAGTGTGGCTCCGGAGCCCGTGCTCTTAACCACTGTCTTATGCTGGGAGGACAAAGAAGAGACAGTCCTTTAAGTGGGAGCAAATGCCCCCAAACTGGCAGGTTGTTAACTTTCAGATTTTCTCTACAGGTATTCTGAGAGGAGCCTCACAAAGTGTATAGGAATTACTATTGAGACTAGACCTGATTATTGCATGAAGCGGCATTTAAGTGACATGTTGACCTATGGCTGTACAAGGCTGGAGATTGGCGTGCAGAGTGTCTACGAAGACGTGGCCAGAGATACCAACAGGTAAAATGATCTTGCACAAGCCTTCCTCTACTCCCACCAGTTATATCTTCATAGTCATTGTTCCTTCCGTGCTACCGCTCTCAGAGAAACACAGGTATTCCTCTCAGAGTCAGTCTTCTATCTGTGCTCTCACTTCTGTCCACTTTCCTTGATTTTCAGTCTGCCTTGACTGGCTCTTCTCCAGTAGCCTATAAACACGCTCATATCTCTTCTAGTCTTGTCATAAACAGCCTTTTCCAGATGGAAAGCAGAAGGCAAGGCTCATGGTCAGTAGTTTAAAGCAGGAGAGAAGGCAAAGAAGAATGGGAACAAAGAAAGCGGTTTGAACAAGAAGAAAGTCAGGGTGAGATTGAAGACATTAGTTTTTGTGACGCGATGCCAATTGGCAGGGTAGAGAGGAAGGTTGAGGCAGTGAGTATAAACTTTGAGAAATCTGGGCATGTAAGGAAGGAAAGAAATAAGGGTCGATAGAGCCTTGTGAAGGTTCTCTTCCCTCTAGAAATATATCACTGAGTTGAGGAGAAAAGATACACACAAAAGGTTAGCTGTATGAGGAACTTTATGATTAACTGGTAAATTAGTGAAAAACAAAAGACTTCAGGAGTTTATTAGGCAGCAGAGATCCCTGACCTAGAGTGGTCAAGGCAGGCTTCAGGGCGTAGCTGTGTGCTGAGTCGGACCCTAAAGGCTACTTGCTTTGATAGGATTTGGGTAGGCATGTTGGGGTTGTGCGAGGAGAGGGAAGTAAAGGGAAACATCCACGGTCAGCATCTGAGACCCAGCCAGAAGCATGTCAGGCTAAGGAGAGGGGAGTCTTTCCTTTAGGTGGCAGAGGCCTACTGAATATTTTTTGAGCACAGGGAAGAAGCTGATGGGTATCAGGCCTGAGAAAGAGGAACCTGAATAGAATGCTTTTTGGTAGGGGAAGACGCGAACCGGGACCCCGTAATCAAGGGCTGTGCGACAGAGGTACCTGGGGGTGAAAAGTGTCTCAAAAGTCAAGGAAGCTTTTTGAAGAAATTGACGTCTAACTTACAGGAAGCATACAAGTTAGGTGGGGGAAGAGGAAAATTGTTTCAGGCAGAAAAAAAAAAATACGAGTAAACTGCTGAGGATGGGAGCACACAGCAAGCACATTTCGGGAATTGGAGTGGTTTCCTTTGGTGAGAGGGTAGAGCCTGAGGTAGGTAGGAGGGTGGTAAGAGGTGAGACTGAAGATGTAGGCAAACAGGCTCAGAAGTCAGCCCAAGGAATTAGGGCTTTAATCCAAGGACAAGCTGGAAGCTAGGATGTGATACGAGCATATCTCCATCTTAGAGCACTTTATGGGGATCACAGGATGGAGCTGGAGTAAGAAGAATAAGCTAGAAGGAAGACCAGTTCAGGGGCTGTTGCAGTAATTTAAGCAAGAAATGATGTCCTGAAAAGAAGGGAATGACAGCGTTTGGTGGCTGAGTGGGAATAAGGGAATGGGAATTAGAGGGGCTTGGAGGGAAGATGAGTTTCATTTTAGATACACTGGGTTTTAGGTTCTTGCAGGACAAACCATTGAAGGTTGCTTTAGAGCAAGGCTGTCTGTCCAACAGAACATTCTGCGATGATTGAAATGTTTTATACCTGCACTGTCCAATATGATAGTGCAACTGAGGAACTGAATTTTTCATTTTAATTAAATAGACACGTGCCTAACCACCTGTCCTAGTGAGTGCTGTAGTGTACAGTGACACTGTAGAGTCCTGATATTTGGGTGTGGTGTCAGGAGAGAGGCCTAGTCCTCCCACCTGGGACGTCACTAGCATCGAGAGAGAGCGGGATGGAGTCCGTGTTTTCTAGGATGGCTTTTGTGGTGAGTGGGAACATCTTGGTGGTGAAAGGACTGAAACAGCGCTTCAGTCTTCAGGAGCCACGGACTCTTATTAGGGCTTGCTTCCTGCATGAATGGGGCGCTAGAATGTTGGAATGATTTATCCAGTTGGCCCCAAATGATGCTGCTTTGTCACTAAATCATTCTCTTCTCATTTTTTTTAAGTGAAATTAATCCTCTTAAAAATCCACCAGAGTGAAATTTATTTTGTATATACGTGTGTGTGTTCTCTCTCTGTCTCTGTCTCTCTCTGTCTCCCCCTCCCCCCTACCCCCAAATATTTCAAAAGATTGTAAAAGGAAAGAGCATAGCGCTATGCTGTTACTGCATGGTTTTGAGCTCATGATTCTGGTTTTGAACTTAGACATTTACAGTAGTAAGCTTATTTTGGCTGATGATGCTCAACCAAATAATTTTAGTGTCAGAACTTTGAGTAGATACATAAGGGAATTTCTGAGAAAGACCTCAGAAGTAAAAATGATTGCCTTCCAGGCGTTCTCAGAGGCGGAGATATAAAAATGACTTCCTGAGATTTCTTTTCCCCAACCGTATTCTTTGTTTCACGTCTCAGAGATCATCTCTTCTATTCCTTGTGTTAACGTTGCCCGTTTATTTGTGTAACAGGTAGTGGATTTTCTTTCCTCAGGGGCCACACAGTGAAGGCAGTATGTGAGTCATTTCACCTGGCCAAAGATTCTGGTTTCAAAGTTGTGTCTCATATGATGCCTGATCTGCCCAATGTGGGGCTAGAGAGAGACATCGAACAGTTCACAGTAAGTGTTACCTTAAACCGGGCTCATTTAAAAAGCCTCTGCATGCTGCTTCTACCCTCGCTGTTCTTTTGATTATTTGGTGTTGATTTTTTCCTCGTTATGAAAACAGTGCTCTCTCATAATAGAATAGTAGAAACACAGTAGAGAAAGAGAAGTCACTCACAGCCCCAACACCAAATAAAACCCTAACATTTCAATATACACCCTTCCAGGATTTTGCTATGCTTAGGCTTTTTTGGGGAGGTGGTTTATACATATATATACACAGAAGACACACTTACATATATGATAGGTACTTATGTCAGTAGCTTTTTCACTTAACATTATAACAAGGATTTATCCATGTCATAGCCTGGTCTCTGTTAAAATGTTAACATATTCAAATGTCTGCTTAATTTCCATTGAATAAATATGTTATACTTTGCGTAATCACTTTCTAAATTTTTTAAAATTAAAGGTATTACCAGTTTTGATATTGTAAATAGCACTGCAGGCATCTTTTGGGAATTGGGTGTTTTTGTCCTCTGACCAATTACTCTATTGGATATGAATGTTTTTAATATTAATTTATATGAACATCTATAGGTAAGGACATTGTGGAATTATTCAAATAGCCAATAAACCTATGTGGTTGTTTTTTTTTTATAAAAGCACAATATTGTTTGTATTCCTAATCCTATATTCTTTATTTCTTAATCCTATTATGTATATCTTTTGTTTTCACTCTGGAATATTTTAGGCAAGTCTGTTTCCCATATATAGTGCAATTTCACAGTGGTATATCTTAGCAAGAATTTTTAAATGTGCTGGATATTGAAGGACCCTGTCATCTGGGAAATTTCTTTGTACTGCAGGGGTCCCTTGGTACCCTCCCTTGGTGGATTGGTTCAAGGAATCCCACTGGATAACATAATCCGCAGTTGCTCAAATCAATTATATAAAATGGTGTGGCATTTGTATATAACCTACACACATCCTCTCATATATTTTAAATCATCTCTAGATTACTTACAATACTTAATACAGTGTAAATGCTATGTAAATAGTTGTTATACTATATTGTTTAGGGAATAATGACAAGAAAAAAGAGTCTCTATGTGTTCAATACAGATGCAACCATCGTAGGCCTAACTACATAGTACATACCAGTAACAATGTAATGGTGTTTTTGTTTGTTTGTTTTTGTTTATGAATATTTTCAATCCACAAATGCAGAATGCTCAGATACAGAGGGCTGACTACTAGGTAATTTTTACCCTTGCATTCTTTGTGTTCTCTTTCTAAAACTCCTGTTAAGCAAATGTTGGATCTCCCAGATTAATCATCTAATATTTTTACCTTATCTGTTTTTCATCTGCCTTCTTTCCTGCTTTCTTATTATCTCACCTTTATCTTTCAACCTTTCTAGTAAATGTTTTCATTTTTGTTATAGTTTTGATTTCTTAGAGTTCTTTCTTATACTATTCTGGCTGTTTGATGTTCTTGTTTTATGGATGTAATACATCTTTTCTTATCTCTCTGAAGGACTAATATAGTTGGGTTTGTTTGTTTTTTAAGTTTTATTTTCCTTTATGCAATGCCTCGGTTTCCCTCCAGATTCCTTTTTTTTCCTTTCTGTTTTGGTCTGCCCTTTATGTTCTTGGCTTTCCCCAAGTTTTTGCTGATCCTTAACCAAGTCCTACTTTGAAAGTGAGGTGCTGAAAAACCAGATGGCCAGCTCTGTGTGGCTAGCTGCTGGTATGCCTCACTGAAGGATGTTCATGTAATAAGCTCTCCTTTCTTTAGGGAATTCCCAAATGTCAGTACTCTTATTTAGGGCCATTTGATCCAGCGGTGAACTCTCCAGCTTCCTGGTTGGGGGTGGGTGGTGTGAAGGTCACAGGAAATTGGCTGTTGGTGTCCAAGGAGCAGGGCAAAGAGTCCCCAGTCAGTGTGCTGGCTTTCACTTAGTCTCCCTGTTTTCACCCTTGATCCTCACCCAGGGCTTCCTTTGTACCTGGAATCTCAGAGTCCAGCTGGTTTCCATTTCTCCAGGGAACAAACAGGCAGGTGTCTGCCTATAGGAAGGGAGAGGGATAAAGCCCTCCATGTACAGATTTGATCCAGTGCTCTCTTCCATCCTGCCCAGTTAGTTCCTGGTACCTGTGGTCTATGAGCCTTTCCGGGACTTGGGTGTGACTGAGCCGGCCTTTCTTTGGTATCTGTCCCCTTTTGCAGATACTTTGTTTGCAGTTTTCTTCACTTGCAAAATCATTTACCAGTCTTCTATTTTCTGTCTTCCAAAAATGTATTGCCATCACTCGGTCACCTCCTGTCTCCTTTGATGTTCTTTGTTCTCCTGGATTTACACCTTAAAAAAAAATATTTCCTGTTGTTTTAGTATGTCTTGGGAGGGAAAGAAAAACAGATTTTAATTCTCTATGTTTATCTAGAAGTCCAGAACTAATTTCATCTATCGTCATTCTTATAAATGGAGCATATCAGCCCATCTGTCTCCTAAATTTATTATATAAGTACCAGAAGTACTTTTCGGAAATCCATGTTCCAGTGGATTCAAACTGGGTAGAGAATGACTTGCCTTACGTGCTCTTTGTTGATGGCTATAGAAATTTATTCAAGACCTGATGAATCTTTAATATATAAAAGTCATAGGGAAAATTATACATAATTACAGAAGAATATCTGTAAGACCAAATGGTGCACAAAGCATTTAAGAATATGACAGAAATCAATGAGAAAGAAAAACAAGTCTATAGTTGCAGCTCTTTGAAAAGTAAGTTATACAGTGGAAAGCTCTGCACATAGCACAAGATAAAAAGCACATTTACAGTTCACAAAATATCATGTAGCTGGCCGTATAGATGTTAAATCCCAGGTGGGGGCGAGGTGGAACTGTATGAGTCCCCCTTCAGTCTTCCATCACTTATCACGCAAAATCAAGATAAGAACAGATTAGCAGTGCAAAGTCATGGAAAGGAGAATGGCTGGTGTCTCCTTGCTACATCCCAAATAAAGAAATAATGCAGCCAGCTGGGATGATATAGCACAGGAAATGACCACGTCAGAGCAGATGAATTAGATGTATTGCTCAGTGTCCAGATAACAAATAGACAATGTGTATCCCAGGTTCGGAATGGTGCCAGTTGGCCTGAGGACAAAATAGTCATATTCAGGGATCAGTACACTTTGTCTGCAAAGGGCCATATGGCAAACATTTTAGGTTTTACAGGCCAGATGATGATCTCTCACAACTTTTTAGAAGTTGAAGCAATTGAGTATATTCCATTAGTAAAGGATACAGTCTAGAGGTGAAGGCAGACATCGAATAAATTGCCAGTATGCTGATGTTAAGAAAGCGGTAATATAGAATTCAGTAGGCTTTTTAAAATTTTTTCAGTGAGGCAGTTTGTATTTGAAGGTCAGGAAGGCCTCTGAAGAACTGACATTCAAGCTGAGGCCTGAAGATTAGCTAGATGAAGAAAAATTGATGAACTTTTCCAGGCAAAGGAAGGTGCGTTTGCAGAGGCAGAAAGGCAAGGTGGTGAGGGTGGCCTGAGATGCGACTGCAGCGGTGGGCGGGCTAGATTAAGGAGGGCTTCGTAGTTCAGCACACACTTGTGCTTTGCTCCGGTTTTTACAGAGGCTATAAAAACAATGACTTTCCATCCTCTCTGCATCCCGTCCATTGGTGGACAGGAAAGGCAGTCTAAGGACCAGGTAGGTCTGTGAGAGGCTGGCCCAGCTTTGAAACTTCACCATGGCTAATCGCTGCATAAATAATTGAGAAGTAATTTCCTGTTCTCTATGTTCACAGGAGTTTTTTGAGAACCCTGCTTTTCGTCCTGATGGTTTGAAACTCTACCCGACCCTGGTGATCCGTGGAACTGGGCTTTATGAGCTGTGGAAATCAGGAAGATATAAGAGTTATTCTCCTAGTGACCTGATCGAACTGGTGGCTCGGATCCTTGCCCTGGTGCCTCCATGGACTCGAGTGTACCGAGTGCAGAGGTAGTGTGTTGTCTTCTATGCCAGAAATAAGCAGTGACTAGTCTGCTTACAATTTCTGATGAGAACAGACTGATTTAAAATTGAGGGGGTCTGAATTTTTTTAATGAAAAATGGGACAGCTGGAATGCTACCTGTAAAAGAGGGATGGAAACGAAAGGACAGCATGTCCAGCCACTTGGCCAGTATCGTACTATCCCTGGACTTCTCGCTCCCTTCACTTCTGAGCCAGGAGATGGAGTTAGGATGGTAAATAGGCATGATGTTTAGTTCCAGGAGCTTATGATCCCCGTCAGGATTTCCTTTTCCAGGTCTACTTCAACCCAGGCTCAGTCATGTGTGGGCAGTGGGAATGTCGCCATGTGTCTGTTATCATTGCTATCCTAGAGCCTCTAAAGATAAAACAGAGTAGGAACAATCACTCTTTATAGATGTAGATGTAAATGTGGAGGAAGAGTGACATATTCCTGATGGAATGAAGGAAATCATCTGAACTCTTTTTTTTTTTTTTTTTTTTTGTGAGAGAGAGAGAAACTAAGATCTCATTTGCAATCATGGGCCTTTTTTTCTTTTTTTACTGTAAATATAACATTAAAGAAAAATCTTGAAGCCATAAAGTTACCTATTTACCTACAATCCTAGAAAAACCATTCCCGTATTTGCTGGTCGTTAAGGCACATTTCCACCACCCTGCCAAAACCTGCCTGGATTCCAGTATTACAGATACAGTCATTTCCCCCTTATCTGTGGGGAATACATTCCATGACCCCCAGTGGATGCCTTAAACCATGGATAGTACTGAACTCTATAGGTACTATGTTTTTTCCTATACATACGTTACCTATGGTAAAGTTTAATTTATAAATCAGGCACAGTAAGTGATTAACAACAATAACTAATAATACAGTAAAACAGTTATAACAATACACTGACACAAGTTATGTGAATGTGGCATTACGTGAAATAAGGGTTGCTTGAACACAAGCGCTGCTGCAATGTGGCAGTGGATCTGCTCACTGAGATGCCTGCTGAGTGAGTGATGAGCGTGTAGCATCCTCGTATGCAGTGCGGATGCACCAACGGGATGGTTCAAGTCCTTGGTAGGATGGAGCGGGACGGTGCGAGATTTCATCACACAATTCAAAACTTAGAAATTTTTTATTTCTGGAATTTTCTATTTAATATTTTTGGACCGAGGTTGTCCACAGGTAACTGTGGAAAAAGAAACCGCGGATAAGGGGGGGACTACTGGACAAGGCCAAGAGGTGACTAGCAAATGCATGTACAATCTACTGCTGAGACTAATATCCACAGAGCACAAAAATTGTGATTAATAATAAAAACAATGACTACTGAAAACAAGCAGAATTATCAACTAAAGGAAAATTGCCAAGGATATAAAATAATGGAGTTGCTTAAAGGTCCAAGGACATTATACCATACTTCTGCTACAACGTATTGATTTCTTAAATTTTTTAAATTGTTGGCCCAACTTAAGGATCTAAATGGCCAAAATGATCTGTTTTTTAAAACACACTTAAAAAAATGAAGAGATAATGAATGGAAAATTCAGCGCTCAAAATTGTTTGCATTGTCTTTCCCCTTTTTCAGCCTTTCTGGGATAATTTACTCCAAAAGCCATGAGGAGGTACTAAACAATGCAGGCATCTCAGCAGGAGAAATAGGGGGCTGCAGAGACCCCAGCGGGGTGAGAAGGGTGTCCTGTGGAGGAGGCAGTGGTGCGGTGTAGGCTGTTGAATGTGGTAAAATGGGCATTCTCCCGAGGGCTGATCTGGGACAGGAAGCCAGAGCTGAGCAAGGTAAGGGGAGTGTCTGAGAGGGTGCGAAGAGGAGGATGGCAACAAAAGACTGGTTACTAGCAGGGGGGTGATCTAATAAGTAGATAATAGTAAGGATAATGAGAGCTAGGGTTTTTTTGTTATCTGCAAAGGGAATTACTAATGTGAAAAGGAGAAAATCAGAATGTACTCTGAAGATAGTGTGTGTGTCTCCTTTTCACAGTCTATTTAATGCCGCCTTTTTTACATTTCTGTGCTGTTTGTTGGTGATGCCACTGTTTAAAATGGCCCCAGGTATAGTAAGGGAGCGTTGTGTTTCTGAAGTGCAGGCAGGCTATGATGTGCCTTACGGAGACGATACGTGTGTCAGATAAGCTTCATGTAGCCATGAGTTACAGCACCATCGCTGTGAGTTCAATGTTAATGAATCAACAATATATCTGTAAGCTGTCCTTGCACAGAAACACATGTAAAGCAAGTTGTGGATTGATCAGTTGATGAAAATGTTGTGACCAAAAAAACAAAACCAGAAAGAAACAAAATGTTGTAACCAGACGCACACAGGAACCTAACTCTGTATTTCCTCTAGAAGCAGTATTATGATATTCACTAATTCAGTGTTCATGGCCACTTGGTAGAACATAACTACCGCAGATAATGAGAATTGACTGTACATTGTTTCAAAGTACCTCCCACAATGTACTTATTAATTACAAAGTGGAGAAGAGTAACTTGACCATGGAGAAGCCTGGCAGCTGATCAACATGAGTATCATTAGTAATACTACGTAGCACAGTTGGGTGCCACCTGGTAGTGTGTATTGAAAACACAGCGTCACTTCTGTGGCACCCAACAAGAACTCCGTAATCTGAATCTAATCAAGAGGAAACATCAGATCAATCAAAATTGAGGAGCTTTCTAAAAAATTGCTGGTGTCTACTCTTCAAATGTAGGAGGATCAAGGAAAGAGTTCCATTTTGAAAGAGACCAAAGAGACATGACAACACAACCCAAGGTTCTCACTGGATCCTTTTGCTACAAAGGACATTATTGAGACCCTGGTGAAGCTAGAATGGAGTCTAGGATTAGACAGTAGTAAAGTCTCAGTCATGAATTTCCTGATTTTGATGGTTGTATTACGATTATGTAAGAGAATATCCTTGTCGTAGGAAATACTTGGTATTCTAGAGGTATTGGGACATCTAGTTCCCAATTTAATTTCAAATAGTTCAGAAAAATAGTTATTTGTACCTCTCTTGAGACTTTTTCTGTAACTTTGAGATTGTTTCAAAAAATATAAATTAATATAATAGAAAACAAAGATGCAACAAGTAGTACGAAGAAAGGCAAAAGAAAAAGATCGTTTGCATTTAACTGACTTGGGCACCCAGAGAACAGTGAAGAGACTACTTCCCAGCAGCAGAGCATGGCAACAGATACCACGGTTGTGTGGGTCTCAACCGACTGACAGCAACGCTCTCAGCTGAAACTGCCTGAGGCCCTCACCTGGCCCGTTACTCCACAGGGGCCAATGTTTTTACTGGACCAGCCCTTATGCTTCCTATTATGACTGCAGGACGAAGTTCAGTAGAAACCTTCAGGGAACTTTGAGGAACAAGATTTATTACTTACAGGATTTGGAGGGTATCCAGCAAGCCTGAGGGGTACACAGCAGGTTTGGTGGAGAGAGTGGGGTATTTACGGTTTTGTGGAGTTACTGTTCATTGGCTAACTTAAAGCATAACAGTGGGAAATAGGATGAGAAAATGGGGTCACCCAAATGGTCAGTTTTCTAGGTTACCCAGAGCTTTCTGAAAGAGGGAACTTCATGGTGGGGGAGGGGCAGGGAAACAGCCTAATTCCTTGCCTGGTTGTTTTGCTGGTAGCTGTGTCATACAGCTGGCAATATATTTATTCGGGATGGAAGTCTTCTGAAATGGATGCCAATCAAAAACTTAATGTCAAGCGCTAATACTACAGTAAAAAAACTGTCAGGCACGTACACTAAAGGGCAGACAGACAACAGTGAAGATGATACCTCCCAGCATGGCAACAAATACCACAGAGTAGATGGAAAGTTCACAGCCACAGACACCATAGTTTTCTTACCAAAAATAATATGACACAGGGCACACAGGCAATCAGGTGAAGAATTTACATTCTCCGTCTTCATTTTCAGCTTTAAATTTCTTGCTGTTCTAACCAGTCAATCAAAAGCAACAGAGGCATTGCTGTAACCTTAAAAGCTTAATTTTATAGACTTTATGAAATATCACTATGGGACATTATCCTGGCCTACCACTAACTGAGAAAATAAGGACTTGGAGAAAACAAGAGCAGCAAATACGGTCTCTGTAGAAAAATTGTAAAGGGTCATGACAGGAAGAATTAAGAACATGTATATTATGTAGCCAAAAGGTATGATAAGAAAGGCATGGTAATAAATAACCGACATGAGTAACCTCTCTGTTGCCTGTTCTCCTATCATGACCCCCATACTGCTCTCTCTGGAGAATCGGCCAGTCGAAGAGTCCCCTGGCTCTAATTCCAGGAGGCCAAACTGTCCATTATATTTCTCTATCAATAAATACATCACACAAAGGGTTAATGCCAGTCAGTGGTCCAGGTGGATGCAGGCTTAAGACTTTGAAGTGACACTGTTTTGTTACAGATGTGTGGGTGAGTTAGAACCTAATGGAATACAGACTTTAAAACAAGAAGTAAAATCTCTAAAATTACAGAATTAGTAATGTCCTCAGTGAATCTGAGGACAATTCGTTGTTTGAAGATGATGATGACTCAGTTCCTAACAGAAGAAATGCCTTTGGTGGAGGGTCATCTGGAGTCTAGCTGTGATGTCAGGTTTTCATACTTGGAGACTGGTAATTTACTTAACTTTGAATGTGATTATTTTCTAGGTTTTTTAGTAAAACGATTAAAATGTTTATAGTCTTTTCCACTTTATTTTTATATTATTTTAAGTTTTTAATACAATTATGATATTGTTATACAAGATTCCATTAGAATTCTGTTTTTTGTGTTTTTTTTTTAATATAGCTTACTGGGGACTAATGTTATAAACAAATACAGCATTTGTTATTCTGTAAGCATGGGCAGAATTCCTTCAAATATATTATGTTACTTTATGTTTTGCATTGGCTACCGGCATAGGAATTCATTCAAATTAATTTTATTTTGCTACTTGGGTTCCACCCACTTTTATTTTCTTTCTATAAACTGCGTAAAACGATTCAAATTTATTTTATATTGACTTGCTTTTTGTTAACAGTAGTCATTTAAATTCTAGAGTAGGCTTTCGTACTGCCAAGGGCTGTGGTGTCATGCGTTTCTGCTGCCTACCACCACCATTCCTTAATCCCAGTACATTTCTCTTTGATCGTGTGTTTTACACTTTTTTTGAAGAGTTTGTAGAATGTTACTAATTACCCAGAACTTACATTTTCTTCTTAATTTCCAGCTATATAGTGTTATATTTATGAACAAAATAATATTTTCCTTATAAAGCTACTTTAAAATCACTTTCAATATATGTATTAAAAACAGGCTTGGATTATTTTTCCAAAAATTTCCTTGTATAATCGGGATGCATCGTTACACAGCAGTACATTTTATATACTGGCAAATACGCTGTTTGCATTTTTTGGTTCCATTTCTTGTTAAAAACTTAAAATACCTTCATAGCTATCATTTAAATGGCAGCATAGTAGTCTAGCATTTTCATTTGTCTTATTCAGTAAACTGCTCTCTAATATTGGACATTTAGGTTGCTTCCAGGTTTCTTTACTTTTTAAAATTTTTTAATTATTATCCTGGCCTCCACGACAGTTAAAATTCATGTACAGGAAACTTTTACTTAAATTGAAGTAACCTGTTAGAGCAGTATAATCTAGAAGAGTAACGCATGATAAAAGATGTAAGCATTTTAGTATTATTGTTATTACTGGAACAAGGGAAATATACATGAATGTTTTAGTTTTTGCTACAGATATTTGATACAGTTTTCCAAAAGAATTATACCAGTTTAGAGTACATAAGTAGTTACTGGTTTTATCACAGCCTCTATAGATGTGGATGATTGTTTACCCCGGGGGTATTAATTTGCATTTCCCTAGTTATAGTGTGGATTAACATTTTTTTCTATGTAACCAATTCTTTGTGGTTCTTATATCAGTTGTCTGTTTATATATAAGTGTCAGTCATGGATTTGTATCATAAAGGAGATAGTGCTTTTTATTGAGACAGTAAAAAAGACACGCAAAAAACTTCTTAAGTTTTACCTTTACCTCTCTCCTGCACAGATAAGGTGACTAGGAAACCAAAAAGCCACATACAGTTTCCAATAGTACATTTAACACTTAATAACAATTTGGTAGCTGTGCTCTGGTGAAACAGCTTCATACCTATGAATCGGTGTAAGAGAAAGCCAGCTGTTTAGACACTAGTGTTAAGTGGCTAAAAACCTGATTTGGGAAAAGGGAATCAAAGGGTTTGACTCTGCATTGTTTCTTCTAGCCTCAGCTTTAAACTTTTAAAGCAATTCTGAGAATGTAGAAAACTGATATTAGTCTAATTTGGAAGCAGTCACTTATGTCTTGCTAGAAAGAAATCATTGGCAAAGGAGAAAAGCCTCTTCCCAGAATGTTTAATCCGGGCAGTTTTAATAATTATAGTTTATTTGTTTTTGTTTTAAATCAGAGGAAAGGAAAATCTTTGTATGTGTCTTTGTGTTCTGTGCTTTTAGAAAACCTGGTTATTTCTACCTATGACAGCTTCTACCAATATACAGGCAATAAATTTAGTGTTGATTGATGAATCTAATGTACATGGAGAAGATTTTAGGAATTATTTTTTAGACAGGTATCAGAAGGGCAGAACAGAAAAAGGAAAGTAGGAGGGAATATGTTTCAAGTGAAAATGGCAATATTTTATACACGCCTTTTTTAATACTATATTTTACTAATAGATTACTTGATATTTTTAATTTGCAATTTCCCCCACCCTACCCTCTTTTTTTTCCTTAACTAGCTTACACTTTTAATTTTATGACAGTTGAGTTAATAACATCTTACCGGGGTTTTTTTTTATGAAGCAGCATCCTAATAGATGAGTTTGAATTTCAGGCCTGAAGGGTATAGGCGGTGATTAAATATAAAATTCTGTTCAGACACATGACAGAGCCACATTAAACTGCCGCCGCCCTCGGGCTATTTGACAGCTGTCTGCCTTGATGTGATATTTAAATCACTGCAAAGCATTAAAATAGGAATATCAATTTGTAACCAAAACAGGCTTCTGAAGCACAAGAAACTTCAGACCTAAAAACCTCTGCAGTTTTAATCACTGTCACCCCAATAAATTTAATTTAAAAAAAAACTAGACATACTTTGAAAGATTTTTGATGAGCAAATTGCAAATATTAGCACCTCTAAGCTTAAAAATGTTACCTGTTGAAATTGAAAAGTGAATACTGTGAAATATAGTCTGTCTTCAAGCAAAGAAAATGAAACTAGATTGAAAAATTGAGAAGCCTAAAAACAATTTTGACTCCTACCTAGTGGGATGTAGCAAGTTCAAATGGTCAGTAATCTCATCTGCATTTTGAACTCCTAGAAGACTGTAACAATGGCTTTTTATATATTCCTGATTGCTTAGTACACTACTTTGTACATAGATGTTCAGCATATATAGAATTATCTTCCTTCATTTTCAGTGGGAAAGACTTTCTCACAGAAAGTAGAGTGCCACATTTCTGTTCCTTAATGAGGAAAAACTCCCATCTGATATACTCTAGGCATGTCACTGCCAAAGACCATTAAAACCATGTTGCATTTTTGTAGTGACAGATACAAATTTAAGGACATTTATGAACTCTCAGCACCATTAGAAAGCCCTGTATTACCCGTTCCTCACTGATTTGTGCTTTTGTTGTCATCAGAGCCACCTCCGGGACAGGCAACCTGTGTAGTCTTATAGGGCTTCTACTTGGCTCGATGTTCTGCTCTCACCACCTTGAGATTATTGGTCTTTTTTTTTTTTTTAACAAGAGGCCCCTGTTCTCATTTTGCATTGGGCCCCACAAATTATTGGCTGGCCCTGCTGGTAATTCTGTCATATAATTCTACTTAACAACACTATGTGATAAAACCTATTCCTTAGAGAGTTTACTTCCATTGCAAATTTTAATGTCTTTTAAAAGTACTGGTTCATTATTAAAATATTTGTAGAGCTCATCTTCCTTTCCCTTCCGACCTTCCCATCACCAGTGGAGTCAGTGCCACGGAGGCGTTGCCAGCAGCATGCCTGGCACCTGAAGAAATGGAGAGTAAAGGTGGGGAGTGCAGAGGTGGCAGCTACAGTAGTTGCGAGATTGGTTACATTGAACAAGTAAGTTATTTGATTTAGCAAATAAGTAAATGTACTAAAAATAAGAGAGCCAGATGTCTGAAGGGATTTACAAACATTGAAAGGTGGAAAGCTGAAAAAATTATTGAGGCACTGGATGAGAATTATAATTATCAGCATGAACTCATGGGCTTTTTAATTTATATAAATTGTTCCATATATATGTTTATCTGTCATGTAATTAATACTAACAGTGGTGGCCATTGATGTTTATTGTGGCACCCGTGTGGTGTGGTTTATGTGTACATACGCTTCCTGGTTGTGTGCACTGAGAGGTGACACCTCAGTAGTAATGAACACAGCGAATGCCCAGATCTGGCTTTCTAAATCCCACTCTTCACTAAACGGAATCAGGGCTGCTTGGGGAAAGGGCCAATTAAAGGGCTGGGGCAGCAAACATAAAAGGTAAACTTGGAACATCTTGTTGCCAGAAAGTAAGGAAATATTCAAAGAATGATGGAGACGTGTCACAGGGACCCAGAAACTAGCCTGAACTCGCCCACTGGCCAAATCTAACTTAAGCAACAAAAGAATGTGTTGCTATCAGATGACAACATTGAATAAAATAGGAATCCATGAATTCATCAATAAATGCATAAATAAATAGGGAAGAGGGGAAAGCTCTTCCTGATGACACAAGCTTAACTGGTAAGTGCAGATGGGATGATAGAAATAGATGATCACCGTTTGACAACCACGGTAGGGAAGGTGGTACAGAAGGAGTCCCTGGGGGATGCTAGCCTGGTAGTTGGAAGCTTGAGGAGGAAGGAGGGGATATTGGTGTGAGACCGTGTGCTTGTTTCTGCTCTCATACGTACAGTGTCCTCACAGCCTATTTAATAACACGATTTTTACATTTTTGGCATTTTTGTTGATTTTGCTGTTGATTTTGGCATTTTTGTTTGTTTGCATAGTGCTGGGGTGCTGTCTAGCTCGTGTTTCTGAGCACAAGACGACTGATGTGCCTTATGAAGAAAATACCTGATTAACTACGTTTCATTGAGGCATACATTTTAATGCTGCTGACCACAAGTGCAGTATTAATGAATCGATTATAGTAAATAAAGTGCCTTTAGTGTGTTTCTCACAAATAAACCAGGTTATGTATTCATCAGTTGAAAAGGCTTGCAGTAGCCTAACCCTGCATTTTCCCTAGGATCAGTGCTTCAGTGTTCATAGCACCTTCACAGATCGTAACTGCCACAAATAACAAGAACTGAATGTATTGGCCATGTAATGGTACTAACCGTGGTTGCCATTGATTTTATCAGATTAATTTTATATCATGTGGAACAATGTTCTGAAGTTTAAGTTGTAAAAGTACATACATATATTTGAGTTATTTATAAAATATTTCAGGGTAAAAAATGCCATTGAGAAGAATTTAACTTGTCCTATGTTGCTCTCACTTTGAATTCCCTGGTGTGTCGTCTTAAAGAGTTTTGGCCTATCAGTCATTGCTTTATAGTGTCTTTATGGAAACTAGGGGCTTCCAGAGTCTAATAGTGTCTAGTTTTTTAATGCTGATTGATTGGCTTTTGAGACTTTTGACAAGTGAGAAATACCTTATTAAAATCAACGGATGAAGTAGCTAATTGTATATACTTAACATTTGAAGGGATAAGTACAAAGAGAAGGAAAAGACTCAAGTTGATTCAAAAGTAAAAGTGAGAAAACAAGATCATTGATGTGTTCTTCATCTTTCTCCTAATCAACCAAATATTAGACAAAACAAATTGGGGACTTGTCTTTGAGTAGAAAGCAGATGTGCTGAGCATATTCTCCAGATTTTTTTTCAAACTGCTTTATCTTTTGATACTGATTTTTGTCTAGAAGAGAGTGATCAAGGCTACCAAAATGCAACTCATAACTTCAACTTTTGATTGCAGTTTCCTGGATGTCTAGCACTTTATATTGATGCCAGGAAATAAAGAAATTTTATCTCCTCTCATCTTTAGGCAAGCTGTTATTCTTCTAATGCAAAGTCAGTTCTGATTTAGATTTTTGGGAAACGGGGAAAAGTTTATTCTTTGAGACCAGTTGTTGGCTAAGCCAGTCTTTTGATTACTTGTCATTCAGCAGCTGTAAACAAAATGGATTTTGTTTAAAAAAAAAAAAGTTATCTTGTTTAGTGCAAATGCCTCTTCAGCCAAAAATCATTACTAATGGTTGTTGGACATTTGTTTTGCACTTTATAATCTTATGAAGTGATTTTCATCAGGTGTTTCTCCCCAAAACCCTGAGTGGCAGGTGAAAATCATAATTTCATAGATGGGAAAACTGAGGGATAGAGAAACTCTGGACCTTGCTTCCTGGATAGAATATTCCATCTCTGCTTTTCTGGTCTGCATTGTAGGCTTTTTGTTTTTTATTGTTCTCTTTTTCCTTTCTTTTAATATTCCTACTGTACTGCTGTAGAGAATGATTTATGTTTTGAAACAGCTGATCTTTTTCTCCTGCAGAGATATTCCAATGCCCTTAGTCAGCTCAGGAGTAGAGCATGGTAATTTGAGAGAGCTGGCATTTGCAAGAATGAAAGACCTTGGAATACAGGTAAGAGTCTGACTGTAACTATTGAGATCAAAGTAATCTGAAACACAAAAAACACTTTGATACGATCACACTTACAGACTTACAGCTTTCGTCAAAAAGCTCTCTTATACTGAAGGCATTCTTATTGTGTAATGTGTTGAAGTTGAAGCTGGTGGTTGCAAAGGCTGCATCTCATCCCTTACACCCCTTCTGCTTTCTTCTAAGAGTGTAGATTTGTTGATTTTAATGGTTGCTTTTTCTATCCAGTCAGATGGCCAACTATGTGCTCAACTCCCTTTTTCAAAAATACCTTTTTCTTTTGAAGTATTCTTGACTAATGGTTAATGGTTATAGAAGAATACAAGAATACAACGTTTGAAGAAACAAGGATTCCATGCGTGAAATAATGACCAAACAATGCTCTTAGCACATACACTAGTCTCCCTCGTCCCACTCCACCCTGTCTATTCAGTCACTTATTTATCTGACACATACATTCCTTTCTGCTGGCCCTGGAAGTACAAACAGCCCAGGAATCTGCAATTTAAGTCTCAGTAGAGGATTCTTGAATCACTATAAGATTTGAAACTCAGTGCCCTAGAAACTACTTCTTAGAACTGCTAAAGAGAAAGGGCCAGGAGTGGTGTCTAGGCCTGAGCACCACTGGGCTCTGCCTTCAGGGATTCTGATTGACTGGGTCTGGGCGGAGCCAGGAGATGTTCTCACACAATAGAAACATGGACAACACTTTGAAGGGCATTGTTTGGAGGACTGTCTATTGTGTTTGTGAACTTACCCAAGATATTTTATTCTCTTGGCCAAATTATTATGGAAAAAATTTTTCAGAAAATTGTCCAAAGTAGAGTTTGTGAACATTATTGGTTTTTTGTACCTCTGCCTCTCCCAAAAAACATTTTAAATTCTAGAAAACCAGCTAATGTATTTATAGTAATTAATAGCACCAAACAAGATTGTGTGCCTGCTCTGCTTCCTGGCCTCCAGCTGTCCTTGATGTATCTCCATCTCCTCTCTCCTCTGATAATACCATTGCCAAAATGACTGGTCTGGCCTGGGTATCCTGGTAACCTCCTTACCCAGCTATTGTCTTTAACCCTGTACCCTTCAGATACCTTGATACCCTCCCAGGAAACTGGGATTGCATCTAAAGACTGGAATTCAGGCATAGCCCACAGACGTCTAGTTCACATAGGCAGTGTCTTTACCAGAAAATAAGCACACACCAATCTCTGCCTTTTAAAAAGCACTCCCCTCACTCAAAAAAGAAAAAAGAAGCATGCAAGCGTTCTTTAAGAGCATGTAACTAGAGTGCGTTCACATGCGAGCTACTACCGTGTTTGCCCGAAAATAAGACCTAGCCAGACCATCAGCTCTAATGCGTCTTTTGGACCAAAAATGAATATAAGACCCGGTCTTATTTTACGGTAATATAAGACTAGGTCTTATATAATATAATATGATATAATATAATACTGGGTCTTACATTAATTTTTGCTCCAAAAGATGCTTTGGCGCTGATTATCCGGCTAGGTCTTATTTTCGGAGAAACAGGGTATATAGAACTGCTATTGTTAAAGGGCAACGTGTAAATGTAATAGACTTACGGTTACAGAGACTTGTGATCCTTGTTTGCTATACAATTTTTGAATTCATGGAATCCACATCAGCGAAACATTATTTTCTTGGACTGGTTCCTGGAGCATGGAAATAATGAGCTCTTATTTTTCTCATGGAATTCTATACGGTATATATTATAGCAGTCCTTCCTAAACACACTATTGGTAGTACAGCTTACATGACATCATCAAATTTCCTAGAGTGATCTTTTCTCACTGGTGAAAAATGTTAGAATCCTGAAAATTATTTTTACAGTTTGTTCCATAGGGAAAATATACCATAGGACATATAATGGAATACTGTGAAGATTTTGTAATTAATAAACGTCAGGCTATGTAACAGGCATGCTGGGTTGTGGAATAGGAATGAGAGTTGCGTCACATATGCCACCACGCAGACCAGGCATTGCATCCATATCATCTGCAGGCAGGTCTGTGTCTCCCAGGGACACTTAAAGAGCCATTCATGACTATGGTTCAGATTGTATAATAAATGGATCTAGGTCCTTTCTTCCTTTCTTTCCTTCCTCCTGCCTCCCATCCTTTCTTCCACAGTGTCCTTCTCTGCAAAAAAACAGCAATCTTCTGCATCCCTCTTTTTGACATTTCTATAATGATACAAATATGGTGATGCTAAAAATATGAACTGCCATAAAAATGAAGGTTTTTAAAAGTTATGAATTTGCTTTTTACTCTTCTGTGTACATAATTTTGGATTGCACTTTCAGATACAGTTATGTCCCCTGGGTAAAACTATTACAGATTTTAGGATGTATGCTCTTTACTTCTAATATTATATTATATATTGACCTCTTTTGAATTCTAAACTTATTTTAAAAGCAATACTGTACTACTAATTTCATATATTTCCATTCTATTTTCCCCATCAGATTTATTAAAGATGACTTCATTTTTAAATGCAGTTCTTTTATCTCAATGTAAATTATGTCCAAACTTAATTTTGAGCACAGGGTTTGATGGAGGAGTTTCAATAAAAATTGAATTAGTTACCAGTTTTATAATTGTTCCCCTCCCCCACCTCTTTTTTGTCAGTGTCGAGATGTGAGAACCAGAGAGGTTGGGATTCAAGAAATTCATCACAAAGTACGACCATACCAGGTTAGTTTCTTCACTTTATACAGAGATTGGATCCTGTTCATAATTTTTTTTTGTCAAGCCTGGACCTACAACTTACCAGTGGGACTGAGCCCTAGAAGTTAATGAGTAAACTAAGAATAAAGAATAATTGTGGATCAGATACAGATGTCAAGCCAGGAAAACTCAACATGAGGGTGGCTGAATTCTAGAAGAGCCAGTTTAGGAAAAGCAAGTCTGAACTTCATTCTAGATCAGCATTGTTCAATAGAACTTTCTACAGTGTTGGAAATGTCCTGTAATCGATGCCATCCAATATGGTAGCCATCAGTCACATGTGACTATTAAGCACTTGAAAGGTGGCTAGTGCAACTGAGGAACTGAGGTTTTAATTTTATTTCATTTTAATTCAAATGAAAGAGGCATATGTAACTAGTGACTACCTTCAAGTAGAGCTGAATATGATCTGCTTATCTCTGTGTACAACTGTTAAATTATTGCCCTTTCGTGGTAATCAAATGAATATATCGGCCCTTATCAACAGACAGGGATTCCACAAAACTTAAGCCTAATGCCCAAAGGCGTTCATTGTTCATAATGAATTAACTTCTCTCCTATATATCTATAATGTCTAGCTGTGTGCAGAATATTCTGTGGGATTTAGCTCTTGTGGAAACCCATTTGAGAAAAGGTAGGATAGATGAGATCTGCGTTGCTATTTCTGTTCTCAAAACAAATTGTTTGATATTTTTCACATTTGGGACCTTTTGAGGGAAAAAGTAGACCCGAGCACAGTTAATCATTTTGCCAGATTCTTGTGCAATCCCATTATTTAGCAAACTGTAAATTGAAAAGGCAGGTAAGTGTTAGTCTGAATTGTTCACCTCAGTATGGGTACAGTCTGCCCATTTTCAGAACATACCTGGGTGTGAGCATGCCCTCATATGTAGGCTTGGCTTTTCTGTGGTATGTATGCATATTGTTAATATGCATATAAATATAATTTTGCTTATATTTATGCAAAGTACAAGGGCCACTTGAACAATGAGTTGACAAATTAAAAGCCTAGGTAGATTGCTACCGCAAAAGCCTCCCCCCAAAGCCACTCTCCAGTGATTGGGTTTTCATTAGTTTTAAGATCATAACTAGGCCTAGTGTTTTAGGGGCCCTGTGGATGGCCATCAAGGAACAAGTGACCCGTGACAATTTTTAACCCAAAAAGTAGTTTTTTAGTGGAGGACGTAAGGACTAGAAAAATGAAACCATTGAGGACCTGAGGGCTCCCAAGAACTATATATGTGATGTAGTAGTGTGTGATTTTATCTTAGAGACTCGCCATGGAGCATCAAAGACTTGATGCATAGAAGCATTTACTGAGCCAGATCTCTGTAAGAATCTCAAGGTTAATGAAGTTCAAATATTTATAAAACTGTAAAATTATTTTCCTTTTATAATAAATAGTTCATGAACAAGGCATGAGTTCTTATTTAATTGATGGTATTCGAGAGTAGACAAGTAAAAAGAAACATAATTCATGATTACTCATTCTTTATCGCTAATTGTGGATCTCAGCCTAAACAAATACGTATAATTATAAAAATGAACTTTGTTCTCTAATTTAAAAAAAAAAAAATGTGGTCTTTATTCTTTTATTATTACACAGGTTGAATTGGTAAGGAGAGATTATGTTGCAAATGGTGGCTGGGAAACATTCTTATCCTACGAAGACCCAGATCAAGACATTTTGATCGGCCTCCTGCGATTACGAAAGTGTTCGGAAGAAACCTTCCGTTTTGAATTGGTTGGAGGTGTTTCCATAGTCCGAGAGCTGCATGTGTACGGAAGTGTGGTTCCTGTGAGCAGTCGGGATCCTACTAAATTTCAGCATCAGGTGTCTTGTATTCCATTTCTTTTTTACTATAATTAAGAAATTGCCCTAAGGAGGGAAAGAGAAAAGGAATGGGGGGAGGGACAAGGCAGGGGAAGAGATAGAGCAAGAAGGAAGAGGAAAGGGAAGTATAGAAACAGACAAACCAATATTTTAGTTGTTCTGAGATGTCTTTTCTCCAAATTACCCCTTTTGGGTGTGAGGCGGGAGGAGGAAGAGACAAATTCAGACTCAGTCAAATGGAATATAATGTTAGATTGAACCATATGAAATTGCTATTTGTGAAAGTCAGAAATGATCTAATACCGGCAATTTCAAATGATTCAACTATTATGGAATCAAAGGAGATGATAATACGAAAGCACTTGTGAAATATTACAGTGCTTCATAAATGTAAACTGTATGATACATAGTGGAACACTATTCTAAGCCTCCAAACAGTCTAGATAAATAAATAGCTCACTTTTTAAAATTTCAGGAAAAGGGGTTAAAGCCACTAACGGTGGATATAGTGTAGATTATATCCAAAATTGGTGAATTAAGAATATTGCCAGGTTTCAGAGCCTTTTAGAGATTGGAGGGGTGCCTAATCCATACAAGATTAGATGCCCCAGACTTCATCAGCTGGAGATCGCCTAGGACTTGTTTAAAAAGTGACAGAAGCTGAGGCAGTTATCTCCTTGTTGTGAGTAGATTATGTCATCCACAAAACACCCTTTGGCTTTTGTTTTAATGATATTCTTTTATTAGTCTGCTGTAGTGCACTTTGGGTATAATTGAATGGTGTCTCTTTCCTTACTCCCATAAACTTTTTTTGTCAGTTATTTTAACAACTACTAAATATTAGCCTTCTTATTTTACAGATCCCCTTAAAGACTCCTTTTCTTCTTAATTCTCTAACCCTCTCCATTGCTCCTTACAGGGATTCGGCATGCTGCTGATGGAGGAAGCAGAAAGAATAGCTAGAGAAGAGCATGGATCTGGGAAAATAGCTGTTATATCAGGTAACGGGGAGGGCAAAGTTCACGATTCATTCACATTTTTAACTTGGTACCACAATTAAAACTTCCTCCTGCCTCTCTTACTCCTGTTTATGTTCAAAATTGGACAGAGCCGAGCAGTGAAAGACTTTGTGCTCAAACACAAAGAAAATTCCTACCATAAGCAGTTCGGTGGGATAGAGCTTTTAGAAGCACTCCATCTCTGGGTGGTGAAACCAATAGTCTGTATCGTGTCTCCCTCACTGTCACACTAGTCATTGCGGTCAACTCCTCTCTCAGGCTCTGTGCCCAGTTACTCAGTGTCTGGGGAAATGTCGTTTGATGATACACATCTAAGAAAAGTGTAAACCAATGTGGAGATGATCATCATTGTTCAGAAAATTAAAATAGATTTTCAGTTGCCTGTACAAGGGGTTTAAAGGCAGAGTTTCTTGCTCATTAAATATTCTCAGTGTCTTTGCTCCTGGGGAACAGCTTCCCCTGTTTGGAAGCTCCCTCATACTTTATCTAGGACGTCAAATAATTAGGGAAACAGGCATGAAAAGGACATTTTAGTAGGAATGAATCAAGAAATAATGTATACACCCTTTTAGTTCTACTCTTTGGTATCATATCCTTACAAAAATTGCTATTCCCAATAAGAAGCTAACATAGTGAAAGCTATGATAAAAATTTTGGTTACTTTTTTCTCCAGTATTTGTTTTCTCATTAGACTACTGCATTCTTAAAGACATGCTATTTTCTTCTAAGAAAATCTTTTCTGAAAATGAAAGTTAAAATGAGATCTTTAAAAAAAAAAATCGTTTTTGCCAATCAATAAATCAATATCCTTGCCCAAGTTTTAATGATTATAATTATGAAAATGGCAATTACCAAGGCTCACTTCATCATTTAGTCTGCCTGTGGTTTTTGGCATTATCCAGACTGATGAATAAAGCAGTTCTTAACGTGGCTAGCTTTATAATTTTTTTCTGTTATCTTTAATCCCACTAAAGAAGAGGGAACTAAATGAGGTTTACCTGATTGATACTGATATGTGTAATAAGAAGTGTTTACCTCTCAGTTGTTTATACTGTGGTTGACCAGAAGTCAGCCTCAGCCTTGCCTGGTACCAAGAAAGGGCCAGTACTGATTCAGAACTCATTCTCCACGTGCATCTGGGGAGGGTTGAAATCTCCTGGAATTTCAGTGGCCTCTTTTGCCAGAGCACTGGCAGTGTTTTCAGTATAATCCTTCTCAAGCTTTGATGTGTTTGTGAATCACCTGGAGATCTTGTTAAAATGCAGATTCTGACTTATTAGGCATGGGGTGGAGGTTGAGAGCCTGCATTTCTAACCAGCGCCGCCAGCCCCCCCCCCCCCCCCCATCCCTACACGGATTATCTCCAGACCGCACTCTGAATAGCAGGGTTTTAGCATTCTCTTCCAAATACAGTGTTCTCTTCCATTAAGATAAGGATACGCTCTGGGACCCTGGCAGTGCCTGCACTCTCAAACTTGGATAAGCAATCACATGATTTTCTGGTATCCTGGGAACCTCATCAGTCTTAAAACTGAGAGCATTGGTTTTCTCTCATTTCTCCACATTATTTCATTTGCCTTCATGGTATGTCTTTTTAGAAATATTATATGCAGAGAGGGCCCCTGACTTGCCTGACATCGCAATCAGTTGCCCATAAGAGCCTCAGTTACTGCTTTTTATGAGCAGGGTGTCTTTCTATGTAGAAATCAGCATCTGTACTCTTTCTAGCTTTTTATCATCCAAATGGTAGCTCAATTTCAGATCTCTGCTTATAGAATTTTCAAAATAACAAGAAGAGACTTGTTAAAAATAACAGGGAAGAGTCTCCTTATCAGCTCCCACAATAAGACTACTAGATTTCTGTACAGAGGGTTTCTTTTGGTCAGTGGATTTCTGTAGGAACATCCCTGGAAGACCTTAGAATTATAGTGAGTTTTGTGGGAAGAAGGAAGCATTACTTCCTGTCACTCTGGTCTGTAAGCCCCACATTGCTTTCTACTGGGGAATCTACATGGGACCTTGACTTTCTGTTTGACTCAACATCTGGTCACCCTTCAAATGAAAAAGCTAGAACTTTTGTTCTATATATTACATATTTTATTTCTCTAATTTAGTAATGCGTTACTGTTCTATTAGGTTGGTGCAAAAGTAATTGCGTTTTTTGCAATTATTTTTAACCTTTTAAACCACAATTACTTTTGCACCAACCTAATACTTAAGTTTCTGAATCAGACACCTGAGATGTCCATTATTCAGAATCTCAAGGAAGGCAGTTTAAAGTGTTTGTTTTTATAACATGCTTTTGTGTTGTTTTTGTCCTTCCATGTTTGTTCATTTTGACTTTGGTCTTTCTGATTTGAGTGTAATGGTGTGCGTGCGCACGCTTGTGTGTGTGTGTGTGTGTGTGTGTGTGTGTGTGTGTGTGTGTGTTGGTTTTTGCAAAAAGCCAAACAGTTATTCTCCGTAAGTTGCTCCTTAGAATTAAAATCTCTTTGTGATAGTACCGGTGTTGGTCTGCTGCATTTCTTCACGGTACTTCAGATGTGGTAAATAAGAAGACACACTTGGGGATGGCGTATGGTTCAGATTCCATTTCTGTGTTGACGGTAGCTCTTCTTGTGATCTTGGATAATTTTACTTGATCTTCATGAACTTTTATTTCCTTACTAAAAATAAATGGTTTATGTTATTTTTTTACAGTTACTACAGTCTAGAATTCTGCCCCTTTGAATCTTAAATTTCTTTTAGTTCTCAACATGATCAGTTGTTTTACATTTTAAATCGATTCTTTTCTGAAACCATATTAGAAGACCCTTTAATTTCATCAGTAATTGGTCTCAGTAGGTTGTGTACTTGATAAAAACAATGATAAAGCTTACCGTAGGTCTTAATCCTAGTAATGATTTGTGGACGCTTATTAACTTCAGTTGTAGCTGGTTGTACTTTGTGACCTAACTGTCATACGTTTTTTTCTAACCTTTTCCTCAATTTGTAAATCAATTCTTGTTCTGATCTGTAGGCTTTTGTAAAACTCATACACAGTGGTAGCATAAATATTCTGTCCTGGCATAACTAGTAGCTTAAGTAAGGGAGAGACAGGTCGTTTATCATTCTGGTTACTGGACTATAAGAATGCATTTATGTAGAATTTTTTTTACAGAATTACATTCTGATTCATCATGACTTCCTTTCATTTTGCCAGCAGATTTTCTCTGTTACTTAGATTTATAATCTTTGTTTCTGCCTCTAGTCAATATTATTAACTACACAGTAGATTTGATTTGAATCATTAGTTAAAAAAACTGTGCATTGTTTTTCCCTATTAAAAAAAATAGTTTTTATCTGTTACCTTAATATATTTTGTTTATAGAAGATATATACGAATACTGTGTATTTTATAGCTGATTTATCTTTTTTAAAAGATTACATGAGAAAATTGAAAACTTCCTTTTTTATCAGAATTGAATGAAGCCCTTGAAGCGTTTTAAGTTTATTGTTTTTTTTTACCTACATCTAATTCTTAGTAAGTAAACTGAGTGTTTCAAAGTTAACCATCAACTCTAGACGTGAAAATTAAAGCAAAAGTGAAATGGTTCGCTTCCTCATTATCACAGCCGCTAAGTGTGTGAAGTATCTCCTATGTGCAAGGGACCCAGGGCTGCGAGGGCAGATGGCGGAAGTACGAGGTTCTGCCTGCCTTGGGGGGTGTTCCTACTGGGCTGGACAGCCAACTGAGCCCTCCTCCTGCAGATGGTCCTTAACTGCAGAGGAAGGTAAGTGTTTCTCCCAGCTTCGACTGTTTCTCAACTCACGAGTAGTTGCTGCAGAGTAAGAAAATAATCTTTTCCTTCATGTCAGAACGGGTAACTCGGTAGTATTTAGAACAACCAGTTTATAAAATAATGTGTAGGCAGGAAATAACTGTTAATTGCTGCTAAATGTCTAAGCAATTAATTAGTCCCTATTAAGTCCAAGTGCTTGAGTATCTCTCATCAGCTTACCCATGTTGCATCTGTCAACACACATCTGTTTAATATTAACAAATTGTATCTACTTAAAAGCCATGATGTTTAATGGCTTGGATGATCAGCATGCCTTCCTTTAAAAATGTTAGGATGAAGCGATTCTTTCTCTTCCCTCTCTTATGGTATAAAGTGCAAAAAATTATACTGTAGAACCTAACAACAACACTTGAAATGCCATCATTAATAATCACCATGGAAACTGAAGATCTCTGATGTCACACTGCTAGTACCATTTCCAAAAAGGCAAATATACGCATAACTGTCGATAGGCACTATTTAAAAAGCCACTCAGTACCCCCAGCAGAATCATTTTTTTTTTCTTCTGGCAGCTTTGGCTAGGTATCAGGTCCAATCATGTTACTGTTTCTGTTTGCAAAGCTAATTGCTATGCATCGAGACGAACAGCTATTCCCCAAGCTCCCCTCCTACCTTCGTCAATAAGCAGTGTTCTATTTGTGTTCTTTCAAGTAGAAAATTAATATGGCCATTGGCCAAGAATTGTACAAGGTTGATATCACACAATGATGGTGAGAAATGAGGAAAATGCCTGAATGGTGGATGACAGAAATCACTGAAGTCAGAGACTGATAGCCGTTTTGTTTAAACCTATTAAAAAGGCAAAGGAGAGGGGAGAGGAGAAGAGCTGAGATATAGGGTGAGTAAACGAGTCACTGTGGACATGAGATCATTCCACATCACGATGCTCAGAGTTGTAGGGCTCTAAAGCCACATCACCAATCCCTAGTGAAAAAAATAAATGTGCCTGTGCCATATATAATCCAGTGTGGCTTCTCAGGCCTGAAATGGATGGTCTTGTACCCCAGAACCACTGGTTAATGAAGTGATGTGTGGGCAGAAAGTAACAGTTGTTTCATGTCATTAAACTACAAGTGGCTGAGATTTACTTACTGGACCCCTGAAACTTCGCCTGTATTCCAGGCTGCAACACATCTCCCTCCATTTGAGGTGAAGGCGGTTTTATTCTTTGCATTATAATCTAGTTGAAGAGTAGGGTACATTTGTAACTAGATCTGTCTGGTAATGGACTCATAATCCTTACCAAAATGCCAAGAAAAGCTTTTCCTCTTTTTGGCTTATGTATTTGTTAATGGACTCGGGAAGCCTGCCAAATGCAAACCAGTTTGTGCCGCATGTGCGTGTGTGAATGTAAGACTTCTCAGAAAGGAAGGGAAAAGATTGTTCTTTCAGAGTTTCCATTTCATCCCTTCACATAATTTATCTTTTAATAAATTATTCCCTAATTAAACACACGTTGTTAGGGTTCTGTATATTCCTCTGTTTCTTCATTTGGTATTCTAATACTTTTTTGGTGCATGTTCCAATAGGATTTTGTTGTGTTGGTTAATATCTTCCTTTTTAAAGACAGTAGATACAAAATAAAATACTGCTTTGATAAGAACTTTAGTAATTTCAGTATCATTAATCAGACTAGCAGTAATGACATAGAAAACTGTTTTGCTAAATAACAAATTAGCTAAATGTTTGCTAATTGGTGTCTGTATGGCAGCTGGACTCTGAAGGCATCGTTGCATAGCTTTTCTCAGGATTCGTTATCCCCTGGCTTGACATTTATTCATTTGTACATGACTCTGGTTTGTAGTACGTTGCATATTACAATAAGTGCATTTGACCCATCCCTCACATGACTATATCAATTAATGCGTGTTTTTCAGATATTTCTGAGTTAGACCAGTAGTGAGTTTCCATTATTTGGATGCTGTGGGCAACTGAATTTTTGGTGAAGGTTCCTAGGCAGAAGCTAGTGGTGCCAGCAGTCAGTGGCTTGTTGGCCTCTGAGGAACAGCTGTTGGCAAGTGCTGTTGCTCCTCCCTGGTCCGTGCGGTCGAATCTTCTCGGGCCTCTGAAATGTGCTCGTTCAAGTCTCGGAGGATGATCTTGCTAATGTTGACACACTAACATTTGTAGACATTTTTTCCCCATTCTTGTTCCTCTTAGTTTAGGGCTATTGTACACTTCTGCTTGGGAAAAGGAAGCAATTATATTATGAGGTTCCCAAGGTACTGGTTTTTATATAGCCTTTCAGTTTGGGCATTTTTAATTCCAACAGGACGTAACAGGGAACTTCTTATTCTTTGGTTGGCCTGGCTGACACTGTTGTCTCTGACCAATAGCTCACATTTCTAAGACATTATTAACTAGCGGATTTAGGGTTTTATATTGTGGCCTTGGGAAAATGTTTCCTTATGCATCCCTATTGTCTACCTAAGCATCTAGTTACACAGTGTATCCACCATTTATGAAGGAATCACTGATGTATGGTCTACCAGTCAAGAAGCCCCAGATCGATACCCAGTGGGGTCTGTACCTCTTACTGTAAATCCTACTGATTAATGGTTGTTTTGATTATTTATTGTTGAGGAACACACCTCCCCAAAATTTAGTGGCTTAAGACAACCATTTTATTTGCTCAGTGATTCTGTGGTTTAGAAATTCATCAGGGCATAGAGAGGCTGGCTCATCTCTGTTCCACAATGGCTGGGGCCTCAGCTGGAGTGACTTAAATGGCTGGCAGTTGGCTGGGTGTCTGGTCCGGAGTCGTAATTCTGGCTGGTAGCGGGTGCTCAGCTGAGACGGTCAACATGAGCACCTTGGTTCTTTATATGACTTGCGCTGGGTTCCAAGAGGAAGGAAGGGAAGGATTGGGTCCCAGGACACCTTATATTCGTTACCCGTTGCCATGTAATAAATTACCACAAAGCTTAGTGGCTGAAAACAACAAGCATTTATCTCAGTTTCTGTAGGTCAGTGATCTCAAAGTGACATACCTGGGTGCCTCTCATAAAGCTGCAGTTCAAGTGTCAGCTAGGGCTGCACTTAATTCAAGATTCAGTTGAGGTTGAAGAACCCACTTCTAAGTTCACTGCGGTTTTTGACAGGCTTCAGTTCCTCACAGGTCATTGGTCTCAGATCAGAGTTCCTCACCATGCCACGTGGGCCGCTCAGCACATGGCAGCTTGCTTCCACCAGCAGTGTGATCACAGGGACAGCCTTGAGATGGAAGCCATAGTCATCATAACCTAGTCTCAGAAGAAAGTCAACGAGTCCAGCCCACCCTCAAGGGGAAGGGATTAGACAGACTGTTAATACCAGTAGACAGTGAACTTGAGGGGTCATCTTAGAGACTGCCTACCACAATGTGACTTCTGCCTCATTCTGTTGGTTACAGAAGTCATTAGGCCAGCTGAGATTTAAAGGGAGAGGAAATCAATTCCACTTCTCAAAGAGAGAGGGTCTGGTGGTGGCCATGTTTGGATACTGAGTGATAGAATACATTTTCATTAACTTGCGATTAAGAGGCACCCACTCCCTTTCTACAGGAAACTTCATTTAGCCCTCTCTCGAGATGGTCTGTCTTTGGACATAGCTGGTTTCAAGAGTTCTTGTCCCAGGCCGACAATCAGATTTTCATAAGCCAATCACGGCAGCACAATTACACCTAATACTGTGCTAAGCAGAGTCTGGCAGGCCCCACAGTAGCACCTGCCTCTGCCCCTTTGTCTGCCGCTTCTCTTCCATGAGGACACTTCTCTGTGTCCTCTTAGGAGCCTGTCTAAATGCCTGATGCTTTAGGTCTATGATATTGGCCATTTATATCTTCCTTCTGAGTTATGGAGTATAGAAGACCATCTTTGGGCTGCGGATACGTGGTTTTCCTCTGGTGATATCCTTCTTTACATCCACATCCCTTCCCCCCACAAACACCTGAAGCTACTTAATGCACCTTAAAGTCATTTGTTTTTCCATTTAGGGAGGTAGGAAGTTGTATATCACATAAAACTTGTCGTTATAACCATTTTTAAGTATACAGTTCATTTGTATTACATCCACAATGTTGTGCAATCATCACGCTATTTTCAAAACATCTTCTTCACCCCAAACAGAAACTCTGTACTTATTAAGCAGTAATTCTCAGTTCTTTCATCTCCTCAACCCCTGGTAACCTCTAATCTACTTTCTGTCTCTATGGAGAGGAATCATATAATTTGTGTTCTTTTGTGTCTGGCTTATTGCACTTAATACAATGTCTTCACGGTTCATCCATACTGGAACGTGTATCAGATTTTGCTTCCTATTTAAGGTGAATATAAGCCAGTGTGTGTGTGGATTTGCACACACGTATTTGAGTTGTATTCATCTTTTGGCTATGTGAATAGTGTTGCTGTGACATTGGTGTGCAAATATCTGTTCAAGTTCCTGCTCTCAGTTCCTTTGTGTGTATTCCCAGAAATAGAGTTGCTGGATCAAATGGCAATTCTGTGTAACTTTCTGAGGGATAATCATCAAACTGTTTCCTGCAGCGGCTGCGTCCTTTTACACTCCCACCAACAGTGCTCAAGGCTTCATGTTTCTCCACATCCTCACCAATGCCTGTTATTTCTTGCCTTCGTGATGACGGCCGTTCTTACAGGAGTGAGGTGGTAATCTCACTGTGATTTTGATTTGCATTTCCCTGATGATTAGTGATGTTGAGTACCTTATCATGTACCTGATGGCCATTGGGATGTCGTCTTTTGAAAAATGTCTGTTTGGTTCTTCTGCCCATTTTTTAATCTGATTATTTGTTTTTTATTATTGAGTTGTATGAGTTCTTTATATATTTTGGATGTTAACCCCTTAGTCAGTATATCGTTTGTAAATATTTTTCCCCATCTTGCAGGTTACCTTTTCATCTTGTTGATTATTTCTTTGGAGCTTTTTAGTTTGATGTGATTCCACTTGTTGGTTTTTGCTTTTGTTGTCTTTGCTCCCTTTGTTCTTTGTCCACAGTTTCCTTTAGCTCCTACGCATATTTAATACAGTTCACTTTGCCCATAAGACCAGTGTCTAGGCGTCCTCAGGCATAGTTTCTGTCAAATTCTTTTTTTCCTGTGAGTGGGTCTTGTTTTCCTGTTTTCTGTATACTTTGCAATTTTTTTATTTTTTTTTTGAGAACTTCACATTTGAGTATTTTAAAGGTCAGAGCCTCCCCTTCCTCAGGGGTTGCTCTTGAGGGCTGTAGTCATCCGTTCAGAGAGTGACTTTGCCAAATTTTTGCAGAGGCATATTCTTTGTTGCACGTGGCCACTAAAATTTCTGTTATCTCAGCAATCAACCTGTGACCTGACAGGGATTTCCTTAAATGTCTGGATCTTTTAAAAAGGGGAGGGGTGATGTCTCTTCAAATCTTACAATAGATGCTCTGGGCAAACCAGCACGGGGTGGAGGGTAGGGGGACCTTCACAAACTAAAGGCAGGCGTCTGCCCTAGTCCCTCCAGGAGCCGCAAAACCAAACAATGCACAGCCCCCAGTGCTTGGAGGACAAGGGCTCACTGCCCACCCTAGCTCCAGCCAGCCACTCTAGGGATAGACTGGTAGGTGGCTCACATGGCTTGCTGTCTTACCAAAGTCCAGCAGCCTCTCCCTTCATCAAGCACTCCCCTGGTTGCTGTAAGTGTCTTCTCAGGTTCTAGTGTCCCAATTTCGTTGGTTCTGATTGTTCTTTCCAGCTTAATGGTGGTTTCCGTGAAGGGACTAATATCTGGAGTTCCCTACGCCCCCATTTTCCCTCTTAAAGTCTATTTATTAAAAGACTAAAAATAGAAGGGCTCCCTCTTCCTTCCCAGTTATAGATGGCACAGTCTTTAACTCCTGTGGAGACACACTAACGATTTGGGCCATGAGCAAAGTAGTGAGAGTCGTCTGTGACATAGCAAACCTTCCACAGTGGTGGGAACAGAGGCACTCTGCTTTGAATTAGGTGATGTCAGGCCCTCTGTGGGAAAATGCTTCTAAGAGCCATGGGATAACCCAGCAGCATCACCCTACTGTGAGCGACCTCAGTGGCTTCTGTTTAGAGTTTCTGTACTTGCTTTATAAGTTACCTCCTTTTATTCTTTGTTCGTTTTTCCTTTGTTATTATCTTGGTATGGCCATTTCAAAATGAATAGAGGAAGCTTTAGGCTGCTGGGTAGCAGGTATGACCTTATGTCTTCTGAGATGGTCTCTGTTTCTTCCAAGATGATGGAGAATAATGTACTAGTGTGCTGTAATAATGATTTGCAATAACCAACTAGTTTGAAGAGCTAAGATTATATGTTGGTAACCTTGTAAGATTTTTATTTTAACAGAACAGGAAAAAATTATTTCTTTGAAAAATTTGGAGTCATTGAGTTAATTGGTTCATTTTCAAAATGTTCAGTCAAAACTCCTTTCCCCCACTTGCATATCAGTGGGCATTGTTGAAGAGTGAAATATTGCCATCCTACTAAGAGATCAATGAGATATAAGTCTCATTTCAGTAGCAAATAAATGAAACTAATGAATACATTTGCCTTGAATTAATGCTTCTAGGCATACATCAAGCACTCAATAAATAGTTGATTAATGGAGTCCAAAAGTAATTAAAACACTGTTTTTACTTCACCGATTTTTTTTTATTATTGTTATTAAATGATCATGAATCATCATAATCTTTTGCATCTACTCAGAAAAATCAGATTTAAGTTTCAAAGGGTAGAATTAGCATATTTTCTCTTTTCATGTTTGGCTTTAGTGATGTGATGTGGACTCAATTTTAATTCAGTCCAACACATAACTAGTGATGCAGGACAGCCTCGTGTCCTACTCGTGTCCTAACAAAGGTTGTGTCAAAGAACAGGAGTTTCCCTCCAGATTGCTAATGCATTTTCTTGCGTCAGACATGAAAATGTCTAAATTATTAGGCCAGAATTTTTCTTTCCTTAAAGAATTCTAGGAAGGAGGTAAAACACCTATATCTAGGTTGCTAGCACATACTCAATAAACACTTGATCAATTAAACTTTCTTCATTATTTCTTCCTCTATTAAATCACATTAGTAATTTTATATATTTTTTTGTCCAGTTGGAATTACTAAACCCATTTTTTTTGTTTGAGTTTTCATATGCATGAAGAATTATTTTCCCATTTATACAAGCATTCACATAGATGAAATTACTTAAATCTTCTTTTTCGTTTTTAAAGTTGACAGTAAACTGGAACAAATAGAAAAGTTCATTAAATGTTAAACAAGATCAGGAGTACAACCAGCACCCAAGAAGAGCCCCTGTTGGCCCTTCCCAATCACGGTCCCACCCAGGAGCCTGACTTTTTTGACATTTTCTTCCTTGTTTTTCTTTATATACCACTACCTAATTATGAATCTGTTAACTATATGATTTTGCTGGTTTTAATTTTAGACAAATGGGATCATTTTAGTGTTTTTCTGTTGTTCTGGCTACTTTTGTGCAACATTGTGAGCTTGAGTCACACTGTGTGTAGTTATGCTCATTCGTTTTCATTGCCATGTAGGATTCTATTATGCAGATACCTCACAATTGATCTGTTTTACTCTTGCCAGGTATTTGGGTAGTTTCCAGTTTGGGCTTATGAATATTCCTGTATATGTGTCTTGGGACCCGTAAACACACATTTTTGTGGAATATATACCTAGGAGTGGCATTGCCGGATTGTAGGGAGTATGGATGTTCAACTGTAAGAGTCTGCAAAGTAGTTTTCTAAAGTACTATCAGTTTTCACTCCCATCCCACCAGGAATGTATTATGAGTTTCAGTTGTTCAGTATGATGAGTACATAGTGGTGTTTCTTTGTAGTTTTAGTTTACATTCTCTGCTGACTAATGAAGTTGACTCGCTTTTCATATGTTTATCAGCCATTTAGATATCCTCTTGTTTGAAATTTCTGTTACATTTTCAAAGATCCATAAGATGTTATTACTATTATATATAGTCAATATTTATTTAGATTTACTGGTGTGTTTACCACTTTCTTTGCTCTTTAATCCTTGTAGCATCTCTAAGGTTGTTTATTCAGTTGACATAGGATTCCGTGATGTGGCTGTATCATAATTTATCTGTTTTACTATTGGTAGATATTTGGGTCATTTGCGGTTATTGTTTTCTTTGTGCCTAAAGAATTTTAATAAGAATCTGATAGCAAGTTATTCTAGTATTGATTTATGAAATGTCCTTATTTTGCTTCACTCTTGAAGGATGTTTTCACTGAATATAGATTTCTAAGTTTGCGTTTATTTTCTTCTAGCACCTTCTTTAGTATAAGCTAAAGTACTCCTTACTTATCTGCCCTTCCTCTAGGATCTAGTTCCCATCATTGTCCCATATTTGTTGCTTTTCTTCCCCAAAACTCTATATTGTATTTATTTTCATTTAAAAAAGGATGGCCACAATTTATCAAGTTGTTAATTGAAAAGTATCCCCCCTTCTCAATAGTTCTCACGTTTGTAAACCATATCTGTTTACAAAGTTTTTATTGCCTGTGTATGATATTGGACCCTTTTATGTGACTTATTCTTATATTTCTCACTGAGCCCTGTTAGTGAAATGGAAATAAGGTCATCATGTTGGTTTCAGCTAGTGATTTATCAAACAAAGGACGCTGTAAAACTGGACACGTATATAGGAGGTAAGGTGATCAAGATAAGTCAGACATCCTTTCTGTACTATTTTAGAAAAAAGAAAAAAAAAAAGAAGATGCTGGTACCAGAGCAGACCTGACGTTTAAGGCCAGAGCGGGGGAAGCGGGGTCAGGCATTACCCACAGCACAAGCACCGCACTCATGAGAAATACGCTGTGAGCCATGGGGTCACGCAAGTGGGTCTGAGTTCCAGTTCTTCCTAGCTCTGTGATCTTGAGGTATGACCCGTTCTGAAACTCATGTTCCTCACAGAATAATTCCAGTCGTGTTAGGTTTTAAATTAAGTTCACGCATGTTGAGCATCTAGCAATATGTATTTAAGACCTACCGTGTTTCCCCAAAAATAAGACCTAGCCGGACAATGAATTCTAATGTTCTTTTGGAGCAAAAATTAATATAAGACCTGGTTTTATATTATATTTTGTTAGATAAGACCCGGTCTTATTTTACTATATTAATTTTTGCACCAAAAGACTCATTAGAGCTGATTGTCCGGCTAGGTCTTATTTTCGGGGAGACATGGTAAGAAGTGTCTTCCTTCTCTATAGCTGTATATAGTATAAACACCTGTAAAGTCGTCGCTGCTTTTGTTGGGTTTTGAGATAGAATTAGGCTCACAAACTAGGTTGAGTGTAGGCTCTCTTGCTGTTCCTGACTGACTCTCTTTTGAAGGGAAAATGCATTTATTTTCAGTGTTCTAAGCCTCTGCTCTGCTGTTGGATTTATACCCTTAGAAAGGGCTGCAGTGACATGGGGAAGCGGCGTTGTTTGCAGCCAATTCAGGTACCACGTTTAGTTTAGTCCTTTTGCCTGTTTCCTCCCCATGTTTTCTCATCAGAGTAGTCTTTAAGTAAACAGCTAGGTTTGTTCTATTTTCATCTTTGATTAATCTCCTTAAGGTTTTGTGATTTCCCCACACACACACTTGTATTAAAGAGCATTGAGTAATGCATAATTAACCTGCTCCTGTGACTGAGGCAGTTTGCAGGTACATTTTATGTAATTGACTTTCTTCCTCAATATTTAGAATAAGCAAAACTGTCTTAAGCTAAATGGTATGCATCTTTCGTAGAGAAGGAGAGGGGATCAGAAAGCAGAGGCAGTGTGTGTTTTCACAGCTAGAGGCTTCAGGCCGGAAGACTTCGGCACAGAAAAAGGATTAGAGAAATGCCGGAGCCCCTGGGCTCCCCAGGTTGCAGGTTCACTGAGAGGCCAGCAGCTCTTGGCAGGCAGCCTTCATAAGTAGAAAGGGGGCTTTTCCTCCAAATGCTGACCAGGCCTCCACTCTTCTCACATCCCGAGTACACAGTGACCGCTAATCTCACACTCTGCCCCGGGACTGCAATCTAAGGTACCTGCAGCAGAAATGTCACCTATCGTTTTCATAACTTTTAATATCTGAAATTTATGCATACACAGAAAAGTTTTTCTTCTAAAAGAGATGTACCTCCTGGGGCAGAGGTGGAAGCTAGAAAGGTAAATTACAGGCTGGACACTAAAGCTAAATATCAGAATATCACTCTGAGCACGTTTCAAGGTATTCTTTTTTGTCACTTTATCTCATTTTATCATCACAGCTGGTAAAGGGGTGAAGATAAAAATATTGATCCTGTCTCCGAGGGTAAGAAAAAGGCCCCCGTGGTACAGGTAAACCCAGGTTGTAGGTTAGGTAATTTGGAGGATGAAACAGAATAAGCGTCTGGACTGCCCCTCTCGTCCCGGCCTCAGTGCGCTGCGAACGCCCGTTCACTCAGACAGGAAGTAGGGCAGTCTGAGCACTGCTGCATCTGGGTTTCACTCCTCCTCACTCCCAGCCCAGGGATTGGCGGGACCACACGCAGGTGATGGGGTGGAGAACTCAGGTTACTTGTACAGCCCGCTGCGTCTGTCCCCCAGGGCAGGCGCAGCGTGACGCTGAGGACCTGGGGGACAGCCTGCCCACAGCCGTGCAGGAGGTTGGCTGACGTCAGCCGTGAAATGTAATTGCTTTTTCTTGGCTGCCTAACAAAAGGAAAGTTACTCTGACGAGGACTGTCTAGGAGCCCTGCTAACATGGAGAGGAGATGGAAGCAGGTATGGCCTTCACCCAGCCCAGGTGATAGTGTGTTTCCTTTTCAGCTGGCTGAGAATACAAATACTTCGGCCAGCCTATTGTGCAGATGGTAGAAATGGGGGAAAATCTTTCAAGAAACAAGAGGCACAAAGAAATTCAAACGGAAATTTTTGGGGGGTAAAAAAGAGGTTGGAATACGGACTGACTAGAGGTCCAACTTCTTTCACCCAAATATTTAAAGTTTCCCAGAGGGTCCAGAAGTAGACTTTCCATCCCAGTGCTACTGCATGTTATTGAAAAACAAGGCTATGAGCTCAAAAATACACCTTTCCTTCAAAAGCCTGAGTGCCTCTCAAGTTGGTAATCGTTTCTGGGCCCGCCTCTTTGTAAAGACAGGTGTAGAGGGCAATGCTCGGTGCGACTCTTCCCTGAGGAGTGCTTGGTGGTACCCCAGTAAAGCTGTTCTTTTATCCGGTGAGCTGAGGAAATCAGGGCACTCTCTGTCATTGAACTTTGCGGTTATCCAAAGGCTGTCTAGTCCTGTGTTAGATGGAAGAAACTGCTTCCCTCTCACCGCTGCTGCTCCTTATGGTGGACAGATGTAGGCTGTGGCAATGTTTTGTAATACAGTTGACCCGTAAATAATGCAGGGGTTAGGGGCGCTGACCACCGCCCCCCCACACACACTCCAAAATCAACGTATATAACCTAAGTTGGCCTTCTGCATTTGCAGATTCCCAGCTGCAAATCAGAAACACAGCTGACCCTTCAACAACATGGGTTTGAACTGAGCAGGTCCACATTTACAAGTGGAAATCTCATTGTTCAAGGGTCAACTGTCCAAGTGATGAGACATTTATATAACCTATGAAGTGATCACCCCATAAGTCTAATACATGACACCCTACAGTTATTACAGTATTGTCTATATTGTCTGTGCTGTACTTTACATTTCTATGACTGTTTCATTACTACCGATTTGCTCTTCTTAATCCCGTCACCTTTTTTGCCTATCACCCCAGACCCCTCACCTCCCATGTGGCAAGCATTAATTTGTTCTCCGTAACTGAGTTTGTTTTGGTTTTTAGATTCCACATATAAGTGAAATCATATGGCGTTTGTCTTTCTCTGTGTGACTTATTTCACTTAGCATAATATCCTCCAGGTCCATCCACGTTGTTACAAATTACAAAACTTCATTCTTTGTATGGCCGAGTACTATTCCATTGTATGTATGTACCACACTTTATCCTTTGATCTATTGGTAGATACTTAGGTTGCTTCCATATCTTGGCTATTGTAAATAATGCTGCAATGAACATAGGAGGTGTATCTGTATTTTCGAATTAGTGTTTTGGATTTCTTGGGATAAATATGCAGAAATGGAATTACTGAGTCATAAGGTAGTTCTACTTTTAATTTTTTGAGGCACCTCTGTACTGTTTTCCATAGTGGCTGCACCAATCTGCAATCCCACCAACAGTGCATGAGGGTTCCCTTTTCTCCACCTCCTCGCCAACACTTGTTTGTTGATTTATTGTTGATGGCCGTTCTGACGGGAATGAGGTGATAGGCACCAGCAAAGCCAGCATGGTGGACTGGGGAGACTCTGCCTGGTTTGGTGATGCTGGACTATACATAGTAAGGTCAGTGGTGGCAGGAACTAAAGCTGAAGGGGTAAACCAGGCTGGGCATGAAAGATTTTGTATGTCAGGCTGAGAATTTGAGCTTTGTCTTGAGACACACCGTTAGCAATTTTAAGTAGGAGAGTAGCGTAGTCAGAATTACCGCGCTGAATTCTGATTTTAAATGGTGGCTTGGTCTTATGTGTATATCACTTCCTGGCCTCAGTTTACATATCCGTTACAATACAAGTAAAAGAAAACTCAAAATGGCTTAAACTCAACGTGGAAGAACCTTGAAGATATGCCCAGTGAAATGAGTGAGTCACAAAAGGATAAAGCCTGTATGATTCCACTTCTAGCAGGTCACCAAAATAGTCCTAGACATAGACAGCATGGCTGTTGACAGTGGGAAGGGGGATTGGGAGTTAGTGTTTAATGAGTATGGAATTTGTTTTACAAGATGATTTCTGGAGATGGATGGTGGTGAGACTTGCACAATAATGTAAATGTACTTAATACCATTCAGCTGTACACTTAAAAATGGTTGAAGTGGTAGATTTTATCTTACATATATTTTACCACAATACAAAAAATTACCAAAACAAAATGGCTTAAACCAAATGGAAAACATTATTTCATAACAACTTCGTAGGTAGAGTAGCTTCAGGGTTGTATTAATTTACTGTTTCAGCACCATCAAAAGGGTTGTTTCCATCTGCCAGGGCATCTTTCAAGACAACAGCCCCAATTATAAATTACTTTCCAAGACATCATCCAAGAAAAGAGACCATCTTTCCCCATGTCTCTTTTCAAGAGCAAGACTGCTTCCAAGTCACACATTACTCAGCATCTCAACTTGGATGTCTGATCGCCATTTCATCCACAGCACAGCCAAAACCAAGTTCCTGACTTCCCTCTACATCCCTTCTTTTCACTGTTTCCAGTCGCAGTAAATGGCAAGTCCTTCTTTTTCCAGACCCTTCCTTTACTCAGGCCAAACACCTTGAGTCATATTGGCCCTCTCTCTTTATGTCACACTATCCATCCATCAACAACTTCTTTTGACTCTGCCTTAAAAATGTTTCTAGATCCCACCCACTTTTTACCACCATGACTGCTTTGAGCCACCACCATCTTACCCAGATTATCACAATAACATCTTTTCTGGTCTCCCTGTTTCTACCCTTGATCACTTATTCATTCATTGAAAAAACTATTTGAGTACTTAATATATGCCAGGCATTGCTCTGAGTACTAGCAATTCTGCAGTGAATAGAACAGATAAAAATCTGATCTCCTGGAGCTTTCAATTTGTCCTCACAACAGCAATCAGACTGATCTCTTTTAAATATAAGTCAATCATGTCTCTCCTTTGATGAAAATCCTTAGACTCACCTGCCCACGCTAATAGTCTCTACGTGTAACTAAACATGAGGAAAAGTTGGATTTTAATTTTGAAGTGCCTGTCTCTGCTGTATGCTGTCACGTCACAGAGCATAGTTCAGTTTGAATGTGGATTTTAAAGTGGGAGAAAAGGAGGTGGAAGAATAGTTTCTGGCAAGTAGGATTCTAGAAACAAAGCCCTGCACTGAATGACGTCAGAGGCATGTGCGTGATACAGCGAGCGCTCTGACAGTGGTTGCTTAACAGCCTCCCCTCCTCCTCTTTCTACCTTATTATGTCGCTGAAATCTTTGGACAAATTGAGCTCAAAACACATTGAAACAACTATTAAAGGGATGTGCCCTCTCGTTTTTTTAATTGATGTTTAACAAGGCATGTGACAAAGTACAGCATTTTAAGTGTAGCACTTGGTTCATTTTTGCATGTGTTATGTTCCATGTAACTACTAATTCAGCTCAAGATACTCCAGTGTGTGGACTCTCTTGTCCCCTCTTTCAGTCTGTATCATCTTCCAAATGTATTGGAAGTATTCTAACTTGTCACCATGAAGTTAGTTTTGCCTGCGTCTGAACTTTGTGTTGTTGGAATCTTTTGTATCTGGTTTCTTTCATTCAAAATTAGGTGTGTGAGATTCATCAATGTTGTTGCAGATATCTATAGTTTCTTTTCTCATTGCTGTGTAGTATTCCATTGCATGCAAGTACTACAATTTATCCATCCTACTATTGATAGAGTCTTAGCTTATTTCCTGTTTTGGATAGTATACCAACATGTCATTTGTGGATGAAAGCATTCATTTCTCTTTTCACTCAGGAGTATAATTGCTGGGACATAGTGCAAATGATAAAGGGTATCCCTCTGAGAGTTTTGAGATGTCTTCCTGTGTTCAGTGGCTCTGAGTTGCTGCCTGATGCATTGTGTGTTCATGTTTTTGCCTTCCCCTTGCTCTACCCCAGACCACATGTTGAACCGAAGTAATGATTAGAACATAAAGACAACGTGAAGTTGTGCAAGAATGAGTAGCAGTAACCCTTGGATTAAAGGGGAAATTCTGCAGTGATCTGTCATCACATGATACGGTTCTGTTACCTCCATCACCTCAGTTTCAGTTTCATTGAATACTTGAAAAATTTTGAAGGGGGTAGGCAACAAAACACGATGGGAAAGCCTATTCCTAAATAGCAAATGTTTGGGCTAAAGAATAAGATTAGACAGAGCTAACAGTTACTTGGTGTCAGGCACAGTCCCGGTCACTAGTAAGACAAATAGAGCTTACCCCACGAAGGCGGCAGGCAGTGTCGCGTCCAGCGCTGGGAGAGCAGTGTGGGTCCCCACACTGGAAAGAAAAACTGTTTTCATTTACGTCGCACACAGGACTCTGAGTACTGCAACACGACTGACGCAAGGAGTGTGAGTTCTCCACACATCAGGCAAGTCTGCAACACAGCCGGGTGTCCCCCAGTTTCACTCGATTCCTACGCTGTCTCCCTGGAGATGGCGTCCGAGCCTACAGGCTAAGGGCTCAGCCCCACCACACTGCCCCCACTTCAGAGGCCAACCTCGAGTCTAGGTTGTCACCTGTGCTTCTGACTAGGGGGCTATAAATTGGAGGTTCCCACAGCCCCCTCCTCAGATTCAGTTAATTTGCTCGTGAGGACAGCCTGGGCAAAGACATGAAAGCTAGAGAAAGAGCCACACACGCAGGGAACTTAGAAAAAAGTTCCCAGAGGCTGAAGCATAGTGTTTAAGGGGAACGGAGCAGCCAGAGAGGAAGCTGGAAATATAATCGGAGATCAGATCATGAAAAACTTTCCAATAATAACGAATGTTTCTGAGAAATTACCTTTTCCAGATTCTGGATCTATCATATTTCGTGGACTATCTCATTTAATACCCAACATCCTTAAAACATAGTTACGTTACTACCTATGTTACAATGGAGGTTCAGAGAAGTTAAGTAATTGGCTTCGGCCTGTAAAATGAAAGGTCTGGGTCTTACCTAACTGATCAAAAGCTCATTCTCTGAATCCTATTTCCTTACATCCTGTAGATACCACCAGATAAGCCATGCTTTCGCCTCCTGTGGGCTCAGCTTCGTATATGTGATTGTGTTTTAATTTGAGGCATCATTTAGTACAGTATTTCTTAAACTTAACAGATTCTTCTTAAAGAAGAACAGTTCATGGCTCTTTAGGATGGACTTAAATCAGCTAATGTCCTTTAAATGTGCAGGTATAAACCTGGTCGTAAACTCCTGGTTCTCATATAGCAAATACACCAATTAATACAGATCTGTGAAACTAATAAGTGCAAATTAAGTAGCGTTAATTTAATGTGACTGATGTTTAACTGAAATTGTCACTCACGAGGAGTTGATGTGACAGTGACACTGAAGCACAGGTGCTTTTCTCACTCAGCACACCTGTGCGGCACTGCTCTGTGGAGACCCCGTTTTCCCGCCCCTCTTCTCCCTTTCAAGCTCCCGGGAAACCAGAATGCTGTCGGGCTTCCTTGGAGTGTAGCCATCTCACACACTAAACCCAGCTGGAGGAGGGCTGCCTGGTGCCAACAGGATTGTAAATATACAGGCTCTGAAATAGTTTCGGTATTTTAATGCATCTTGAATTCAAAACAATAAGAATGGTCCAAACTTACTAAAATGAGGTTTGATCTGGAAGGAAGTTTGGTCTATGACCGAGCGTGGGAGAGAGAAGGGCTGTGGCTATGCGGGGAGCATTTGTGGGAGCATTTGCTGGCTTTTGAGGGTTACTACAGTTACGCTTAGTAGATTCTTTTCTTACTTTGGTATTTTTGCTTCACAGGGGTTGGCACGAGGAATTATTACAGAAAGATTGGCTACAGATTGCAAGGCCCGTACATGGTAAAGACCCTGAAGTAACAGTCATGCCAGTCCTCGATGCCCTAGCCTCCCGGGCAGGAAGTAGAGATTCCAGATGTTGAACACTCAGCAGAGAGGCTGAGCGAAGAAAATGGACCTACCCTGTTCCTCTGGCAAGAAGCTTTCCCCTCATCCTGCAGCTGCAGAGACTAGAAACTGTTTTCAGGGTGGGGCCGGGCAGCTGCTGAACAAGCAGGGAGCCTCGTGCTCAGCTCCAAGCTGCCCTGTGTGTTTTCCTGTGTGTTCTCAAGAAGTGACTGCAGTTTTCAAGGCTTAAGTCAGGTACCTAATTTCTAAATTCTGCATGAGGCCTGCAAGCCACCTACTTGGACTCAAACACAGTGACAAAAGCAAATCAGTCAACTCCTTTGGACACCCTAATTCAGAAAATAAAAATAGGTATTGTCATTTGAGATGTAAACTGAGGAGGGGGTTATTTATATGCTGTAGGGCCAGAAGGCCGGGTTGGAACATAGGAAAACGGACAGAATTTGAGCTCTGGACTTGAACTCCATAAGCATTCCAGCACAAGAAAATGAGCTTGTTTTAATGGGAATCATTCTGGTTCCTGTACTGCTGTTTGCATAACAGTGTGATGGGAGCAAGGGAAGTGAGGTTGTATGTTTGTGTTTCAGGCTTGAAACCAGCCTTTTTCATTTGTACACCTTACAAGCATCCTTAATTTCACATTTCTTACTGTCTGTGCTTCCCACACCTGACAAGTGCAAAACACAGTGGGCAGTACTTATGCCCAGAGACGCATTTGGCTTCCCCTTTTGTCTGTCCTGAGCAGGCTGCGTCCAACAGGTTTGTGTCTGAGGTGCGGTGGCCCGAAGTCAAGATTTCGTCCCACAGAAGCTGTTCCCTGCATTCTAATTCTTTAAGATGGATTTTGGGTTGATTTAAATGGATTTTGGGTTGATTTAAATGGAGAAAGAGTTTCAATCATGTATGAAAGCAGAAAAACAAAACAATGTAAAACAGGCCCAGCTCTAAAACTAGGAAAAAGATTAGTTTTTTCAAAGGTTCATGTTCTAGCACGGTCTCTTTGTAACTTGTAGGTAAGCTACTGCGGAGACTTGGCCCAGAGAGGGTTCATTCCCAAGGGCATTTCCCCTGCACCCCTTGCTTCTGTGGCATTTTACAAAGGTTTATTAAATGGAATTGATTCCCCTAAAAGTTTCGAAAAATAAAATCTTCAACATACAAAGAAGACTGATGTAACGTTTTTTTCCTCTCCCTATAAATGCAGTGACATTTGCCGTGAATGTACAGGTTTGGTTTCCAATCTGTGACACTTCATTTGCTTCTGAGTGCCTTTGGCATTTCCTAAACTGCCACAAGGCAAATGGCACTGGCTTTCTCGTGGGTCCACTGGGAGATTACAAAGCCTTTCCATGAATGGAGCTCAGGGAATTTTAGCTACCATGTTTCCCTGAAAATAAGACCTCACCGGAAAATAAGCCCTAGCATGATTTTTCAAGATGACATCCCTGAACATAAGCCCTAATGCATCTTTTAGAGCAAAAAGTAAGGTGTGGTCTTATTTTCAGGGAAACACAGTACTTTTCGATTGTGCTTGTTTTCCCTTTAAAAATAAAAACTGTTAAACTAAGAAAGCATATACTGTAATGGCTGTTGGCACACATAACTGGAGACAGAATGGAAAGTACTCTGGCCTGACTGCTGGTGCAGGCTCGCCTCTGCCTGCAGCGTGACCTTGACGTAACACAAGAGTCGCTGGGCATCCATTTTCTCATCTGTCCTATTTACCTAAATGGACCAGAATGTGTAAGGTACAGACAAGTCCTTTGTAAAAAAAAAAAAAACATTCACTCATAAGATTTTAAATGACAATTTCGAGCAAGATTTTTAAAACGAAATTGCCTAGGAACTCACCCATTTCTAGTGGATAGTAGTCAGTGTTTCATCTGGAGTTTCATGTCAGGGCTCGGGAGAATTCCTGCCTCTTGGTGCCTCCGCAGCCTGGCCAGCCTGGCCCTCCCAGAGATGTGTGCTGTGCAGTCCAACAGGTCACATAAGAAAGATGAGCCTGGTGGGAACCTGCCAGCCTCAGCAGGAAACCTTTAAAGCTGCAGCCTGTGCTTCTGATCTGTATTGAATGACTTCTTAGCAACCACCTCAAACACAGGTAGCTCTGCTTTCAGTTCAACTTCTTGTGAAATCACCTGGAGAGTTAAAAAAATAATAATATAAGCTATATCAAAAACAAACCCAAATCTATTTGAATAGAAAATGAGATTTTAAAAAATACATTATTACCTAATGAAAGGGCCTGGCAAAGCTGTTTCTCAAACATGAGAACTGAATGAACTCCTTTTAAAGGAAAAATTTCCTACTAAAGCAAAAGAATACTGAAATCTGTAACTTAAAAACCAAAGCCTGTTCTCTGAAAACATCATTCAAATTGCAAATTTTCATTTCCAAAGGTTGTTATGTGTTTTTTAAAGGTGATCCTATTGAAAACACAAAATTTTGTTCAGAAGGAACTCACAGACCCCTGAGTTTATAAAAGAGTTCACGATCTAGGTCCTGAACACCTGGGCTCCTCTATTAACTCTGAAGCTTTGGACAAGTCCCCTCACCTTGAGCTACAATTTCCCATTTATAACATAAGCTAAACATTCATCTCTCTGGGTAAGTGCAAGGATCAGATGTGGTCACATTTGGGAGACATTGATAAACCGTGACATTCTCTATGTAAGCAGTTGTTACTTTAATGAAGTAACTTCTCAACAGATGTGTGACCTTGGGCAAGTCAACTCCCTGCCTCTTGGCAAATTTCCTGTCTGTGAAATGGAAATAGTATGAATACCTCCCTGGTGGCTGTCAGAATTGAATGAGTCCATGTGTGTAAGGTTCTTAGAACAGCCTGTGGAACATAAACTACTAGAAGTACTAGCTCTCACTAATATCTAATAAGTTCAGTATTTGGCCCACTTTAATGAGGGAGTTTCTTATCTGTTGGCAATAAAACTGACTTTTTGCTAGAATCTCTAAATTGTGCTAGAAGCCAATGTCAGAAGAACAGTCTCTGGTGCTCTGAGGCCTTTTCTTCCCCACCACTTCCCCCTCCCCCAGTTGGTCCTTCTGTTTTATGGACATAAGTCAAATCCATGCAATGAGGGACAAGAGACTAGCTGAGATTCTGCAACAGCAAAAAGAAATTTAAAATACCCCTGTAGTTCTGGGGGGCCTTCCTGGAAAGTTGTCCAGTGTCAGTACGGCCTGACACATGCGCTGGTGGCTTGTGTCCTCTACGGGGCGGGAAGGAGGATGGTGCCACATTTCTGTGTCAGAGTTGTATATGCCAAGAATCTGTTTGTTTCATTCTGTGAAACAAGTTCCAAAAACTAAATGTATGGACTTGTTAAACTGATTTTAACATAGACACATAATCAAATACATGGCAGCAATAAGTAGCAAACCAGCTGCTTTGCTACATCTGAATGTGCAGCGTTTTCTCCTACCTCTGACTCATCACATGCCTAGAATACCCTTCTTGTGCACCTGGAAAACGCCTCCTCCTCCAAGGGAAAGAACTGCCAGGCCCCTCACATTCGTCATGCAGGTAATCGTCACTTCAGTGCTAAAGGTGCTAGTCTCCCCCAGTGAACAAATGAGGACATGGGCCCAACGTCAGACGGGCCACCGTCCCAGCTGGTACCGGCCCTGCAGTGTCTGTGGCTCACACACACTAACGGGAAAAAGTGTCCCCAGAGCAGCCCGGCCCGGAAGCCCTGATACCAGCTACTAAGTGGATTTAGGAGTCATACCTGAGTCAGTGACGCAGGCTTTCTCACTCCACTCTGCCTCACTCCATTCTACCTCACACTTCCTTTTTGAAGGGGGAAAATGTTTTCCATCAGCTTATGTTTAATGAGGCTCCTAACAGGTAATGAGCAGTAAATCTGTGCTTTCATATTATTTCCCCGTTACGACACAGAACCTGGGAGGAAAGTCCTCTCTCTCAGTTTGTACAGTTGCAGGGAGTGGAAGTCAATAGTTTCATCAAGAGAGGATGCAAAGCAGAGAGTCTGCTTTTTTTTTTATTTAAATGAAAATGGCCTTTTTTGGTTCTAAAAATTATATCTGCTCATTATTGAAATCAACTGAAGTAAAACAGAAAAGCACAAGATAACTTGAAATCCCGCCATCAGAGACAGACGTGCTAAGCAAGCACTGTGGTGAACGTCCTTCCGTCTGTCTCTCCGCCAACACAAACACACGATCAGTTTCACATAAAACGGTCACACTGTGTGTGTTGCTTTATAACTTTTTTACTAGACAAAAAGGAATTGTGAGCATCTCCTCACGTCAGTGCACACAGAACCACTTCATCCTTTTTAATGGCTACCTAATCTTCCATTGTCTGAGATGCCACGATTGACTCTTTCATGTCTTCTTTTGTATTCTCATCGTCACACTAGCGAGAATCGTGTCCTAAGCATGGGGGCTGCACACATTGACTCAATACCAAGATTTGCTTCTTTAAATTTTTGTCTACAAGCATTCACTCATCCACAGCAGGCTTCCTCAGTGTCCCTCCGTTTAGTTCTTCACCCCCATGTCTTTCAGTCCTTCATTCGTAACCCACCTTCCAGGAGGTGGGGGAGAAGCAGATCTGTCTGATACTTGGCCTTTTTCTTGCAAAAGGCAAGGGCACATTTGATCACAAGTCCCATCATACAAAATGTCAAGCTGCCAGTTCACTGAAAGGTACTGGAGCGTGAACATGCTTTTATTGAGGTTAGAGGTGAGTGTACCTTGTATTTTCTCCCCTGATAGAGTTACTGCTTCAAGACAGATTTCTCTGCCAGCTGAAGCCTGCACAGAAGGTTATCCTCTCATCTCAGAGCCGTTCTTGTCTGTGAGGTTAGCAAATGTGAGCGCCAAGAAAAGTGACAGTCGCTGCTACCCCAACCAGGGCAGGCAGGGACGGGCTCAGCCCTTGGATCCCTCAAGAAACAGCAGGCCTGGTGGTCAGCTGCCTGGGCTCGAGGCTTGCTTCTGCCTCTGTCTAGCTTTGCAAGCGCTGGGGTCTCGGCCCCCTGTGTGTTTGGGGTGTTGGGGCAGCAAAAGAGTCATTGACGTTTACCTGAAGAAGAGGAAAGGAAGGGAACACTGGGGAAAGGGAGGAAGGAAGGGAAATAATACCTGTTGAGCAGACAGGCCTGTATTGCCCTCACAACAGTCCTCTGAGGTAGGAATTAGTCTGCATTTAAATGAGAAACCGAGGTTCAAGACACATAAGTGAATTCACCAAGGCCCCAAAGCCAGGAAGTGAAGAGCTGAGTATAACGGCAACAAACTGACGTTTGCAAACGTGGAAAGATTCAAAGACTAATGCCCATGAGGAGTGGTAGTTTGAGAATATCTAAAGCAAAGCGTTTCAGGCTAGTGATTGCATTGGAAAAGGATTTATTTTTTTGAAATTATATCTGTCTAGCAGATACTGTTTGGCCTCCCCCCCACCTGCCTCAACCACTTCTTGGCACAACTGGCAATGAGCTCTTCTTTTGAAAACGACCTGATGAAGGAATACAGCCAAGATATACACCCAAATAAGGAGCTTGAGAAGAGGGACAATATGGAAATAAGTAACCAATCCGTTTTAAATAGAGAACTGAAACAAGTAACTGGAAGTCAGTCTTATAGAAAAGAAGGACAGCTTCTGGGTTGAAACAGAGGACTGATTAAATGCACATCAAAAATGTCACAAGAACGGGAAGAACAAAAGAGACAAGAAGAGAAAAGTGATACGACGGTAGCAGCCATACAGCAGGTGGGCAGTAGTAGCTCCCTGAGCCGGTGAGACTGGTCAGTGGAGAGAGTTCACCGCTGCCACGATGTATGCCACAGAAACTGCCAAAGCCACAGGAACTGAAAGCACCATACACTGGAGAGCAAGGGAAGAGGCCAAAACCAGGTCTGACGAACGTTGTTCGGCAGCTATTAGGTCCCCAGGGCTCCATACTCATTCCCTCCATTAAGCAGTTGCTCAGTTCCCACCTCACAATAGTCGGGAGGACCTTTGGATGAGAGAAATCTAGACAGAGTTGAAGGTCGGGTAATAGAACTGAGAACAGGATGATTACGTGAGCCGATGCATACCAAGTAGCGAGTCCTGAGACTTAAATCGTCTTCCCCAAGTCCATTTTCAGAATGCTGGCTGCTGAACGTTTCCCTACAGGCCAGAAATGGAAAGGCTCTTATGGAGAATTTAACCAGCCCTAGAAGAAAGACCCAAAGACACTGTCATAGAGAGTTTCTCAAGAAACAACCCAAATGGCCACTCCACATCAAAATCAGTGAGCACCCCTGTTGGGGAATGTCTTCCCTCCACCCCCCAAATTCATATATTGAAGCCCCATCCCCCAGTGTGACTGTATTTGGAGGTAGGGCCTTTTTGAAAGTAAAGTGAGGTCACCAGGGGGAGCCTTGCCCAATAATATTAGTGTCCTTATAAGAAGAGACAACAAAGGAGAGGGACGTCACCAAGATGGTGACACAGGCCCTCCTGACATTGCTTCCCATCACAGGAACAACTAACTATTCTTGTCCAACGTGCCAACATCCCTGAGAGAATCCTAGAGCATGAGGGGTAGGTTGGAGTACCCCTGCACCGGACACCCAGACAGATGGCACCTGAAGGGTAAGAGGAGCAGCTTTGCACAGATGACATGGTGCCTCGCCCAGGCCAGTGCAGCAACAGCCCAGCGGTCTCCCCCAAGCCTATGGCTCCTCCAATGGGAAGAGAGAGCCTCCCCCAGCATTGTGGGTCACTCCATGGGAGCCCCCCACTCTGGTCTTGCCCCACAGGGATTACAGGGGAGTCTGTGGGACTTGAGCACTGAGAATCTGATCGTGATGGAGAATTGGAGAAGGGCTTGCAACAACCAGCACTCAGATCTTGCAATTCCTACCTGCAGTGCCCAGGTAGTAGTCCCAACCACTGCAGCCTCTTTGCTCATTTGCAGAGCCAAGGGAGCAGCATAGTCTGACCAGGGAACTCAGTGGGAAGGAGGCCTGCCTGGTCTAGGTACTCAAACAGCTTTTCCAGCTCTGGAACCTGGTCTGCCCCCCACCCAAGCAGGGGAGCTGAGTCATAGTCTGGTTCACTGCTGAATGTGTCTCCCAACCAGAAAGCCTCACTGGGACACCTAGAAGCTGCTTAGCCCAGCGAAACTCAAGCAGAAGGTACAGCAGGCAGAGCTGATTGTCCACAGTGCAAAGTCACTGGCACCATGCAGCCAGGGAACTTGGGGAACACGTCAGCTTGAGTCAGGACCACAAACAGAAAGCCTTGACAGGCTTGGAGGTTTTCGCTGCTTTGCCCAGGCAGGAGAGCTAATTAATAGCCCCACCTGCTGCTGAGTAGCTCCTGGCCCCTCCCAAGCACACAGCCAGCTCAGCATACCGCCTGGGAGTCTGCTTGGAGCGGGCCCTCCCATTTCATCCTGGCAGGGGAGCTGAGCCACAGCCCAGCTCACCACTGAACAGAGCTCCCAGCCCTGCTTGAACAGAAAGCCTGGCCAGAACATCTGGAGGCTGCAGAGCCCAACAACACTCAAGCAGATTATGGCAGGCAGAGCTGATCATTGCAGAGCAAAGCCAGTGGCACTATTTGTCCAGGGAACTTGGGGCATGGGCCAGCCTGAGTCAAGACCACAAAGAGCCTTGTTGGTTTTGGAGCTGGTGCTTCCATTCAGCCCTGGCAGGGAAACTGACTTACAGCTCTGCCCATTGCTCAATACAGCCTTCAGCCTCCCTCCCAGGGAATCCAACGAGAACACAAGGGAAGCTGCATAGCGCATCCAACGGCACTGCTTACAGAGGCACCTGAACAGAGAGCACAGTCCGTGGCTTTTCCCATCTGAAGAACAAACCCAGTGGCCCCGACTGGCCAGGGAATTCAGTGCACAGTATTGCCTGATTCTGGTCCCCATACAATGAACTTGGCAGGCCCTAAGGACTGCCCTGCTGCCTCACCAGGGCAGGGAAGCTAATTCACAGCCCTACCTACTGCTGAGTATTGTATAAACTCTATAAACACAGAAAAAGCATTTGACAGCTGGGGAGTCCTGACCGTCTAGTAAGCCTGACCAGAGAACTCAGGCAACTGCAGACCTCATGCTACAGGTTTGCTTGGGCAGGGAACCAAGCCAGCAGGGAACCAAGCCTTGGGCAGGGAACCAAGCCTATCTGTCTTCAGCCAGCCAGCAACAACCCTCTCTCTACCCTGAGAGCTCAGATAGTGGCCTTGCCGCCAAATGGACCCTGCCATCAAGCCCTCCCTGCCCAAGGACATGACTAGCAGACACTGAGCTGACTGGTGAAGAACTGCGTCTGCCAGAGGGAACTTACAAAGTCTGGAAGAGGAGATCACTTACTCAAATGTGTAGATACCAGTGTAAGGATTATGAAATATCAGGACATTCTATCCAACAACAGAAGACACATTCTTCTCAAGTGGACGTGGACTGTTTTCTTGGAATGACCATATGTTGGGCCACAAAACACGTCTTAGCAAATTCAAGAAGACTGAAGTAATACCAAGTATCTTCTATGACCACAGTGGTGTGAAACTAGAAATCAATAACAAGAAAACTGGAACATACATAGAAACATGGAAATTGAACAACATTCTCCTCAACAAGCAATGGATCAAAGAAGAAATTAAAGGAGAAATTTTGAGACAAACACAAATGGAAACAACATACCAAAACTTATGGGATGTAGCAAAAGCAATTCTAAGCAGGAAGTTCATAGCAATGAACACTACATTTTGAGACAAAAAATATCTCAAACAACCTAATTCTAATCTTAAACCTAATTTTAAGGAGCTAGAAAAAGATGGATAAACTGAACCCAATGTCAGCAGAAAGAAGGAAATAATAAAGAGCAGAAATAAATGAAATAGAGAACAGAAAAGCAATTGGAAAGATTAATAAAACTAAGAGTTTGGCCTTTGAAAAAAACAAAATTGACATTTAGCTAGATTAACCAAGGAAAAAATATCAACAAAATTATAAATAAAAAAGACAATAAAATTGATACCATAGAAATACAAAATAATCGTAAGAGGCTACTAAGAACAACTATACATCAACAGACTGGACAACCTAGAAGAAATGGCAAAATTCTTAGAAACCTACAACCTACTAATACTGAATCAGGAAGAAATAGAAAATCTGAACAGACGAATTAGTAGTAAGAAGATTGAATCAGAAATCAAAAATCTCCCAATGAATAAAAACCCAGGACTAAATGGCTTGATTGGTGAATTTTACCAAACATTTAAAGAATTAATGCCAATGCTTCTCAAACTCTTCCAAAATCAAAGAGCAGGAACACTCCCAAACTCATTTTATGAGACTGTCATTACCCTGATACCAAAGCTAGGAAAGGACACTACAAGAAAAGAAACTACAGGCCAATATCCCTGATTAAGATAGATGTAAAAATTCTCAATACAATAACTAGCAAACTGAATTTAGCAGCACAGTAAAAAGGTCATACACCATGATCAAGTGGGATTTATCCCTGGCATGAAAGGATGGTTCAAAATATGCAAATCAATGAGATACACGACATAAACAGAATGAAAGAAAAAAATCATGTGATCATCTCTATAAATGCGGAAAAAGCATGGGACAAAATTTAACATCTGTTCATGGTTAAAATACTTAACTAGGTTTAGAAGGAAAGTCCCTAAACATAATAACGACCATATGTTGACAAGCCCACAGCTAATGTTATACTCAGTGGTGGAAGGGTGAACGCTTTTCCTCTAAGACCAGGAAAAAGACAAGGGACGAGGGTGCACTCCCACTACCCCTATTCCACATACAATTAGTACTGGAAGTTCTAACCAGAGCAATCAGGTAGGAAGCAGAAATCAGAATGGGAAAGGAAGAAGTAAAATTGTCTCGATTTGCATATGACATGATTTTATATAGAGAAAATCCTAAAGACTCCAAAAAACTGTTAGATATAATCAATGAATTCAGTAAAGTTGCAGGATACAAAATTAACACTCAGTAGTTCTACACAGCAGGTCTTTGAATACGTCACTTCATTCAATACTGTTTTGTTATAACATTAATGAGATACCATAGGAACTTAACTCATGTTTACGTCACCATTAGCCTATGGTAAAATTGGTTTCATTATATGTCATTTCACTAAAGTCACAGAACCGACTAATGACGTTAGTGGAGGACTTACTGTACACTAATAGTGAATTATCTGAAAATGAAGAAAACCATTCCATTTACAACAGCACCAAAAACTATAAAATACTTAGAAATAGATTGAACCAAAGAGGTGAAAGATCTCTACACTGAAAACTATAAGACACGGATGACAGAAATCGAAGAAGATACAAATAAATAGAAAGGTACTCATGGATTGGAAGAATTAATATTGTTAAAATAGCTCTACTACCCAAAGCTATCTACAGATTCAACGCAATCCTTACCAAGATTACAATGGCATTTTTACAAAAGTAGAAAAAACAATTCTAAAATTTATATGGAACCACAAATGACTTCAAATAGCCAAAGCAATCCTGAGAAAGAAGAACAAAGTGGGAGTCATCAGATTTCCTGATTTCAAGATATATTACAAAGCAATAGTAATCAAAACAGCATGGTACTGGCATAAAAACAGACACATAGACCAATGAAACAGAATGGAGAACCCAGAAATAAACCCACACCTATACAGTCTAGTAATATTTAACATGGGTGCCAAGAATATTCAATAGAGAAAAGACAGTCTCTTCAATAAATGGTGATAGGAAAATTCATATTCACGTGTAAAACAATGAAATTAGACCCCTATACAATGGAATATTGTTCAGACATAAAAAAAAGAAGGTAATCTTGCCATTTGCAACAACATGGATGGATTTTGAGGGCATTCTGCCAAGTGAAATAAATCAGACAGAAAAAGACAAACACTATAATCTCACTTATATGGGGAAACTAAAAAAGAAAGAAAAAAAACGAAACTCATAGAAAAAGACATAAAATTGGTGGTTACCAGAAGTGGAGTGGGGAGAAGGGGAATGAGATGAAGGTGTCCAAAGGTACAAACTTCTAATTACAAGATAAATAAGTACTAGGAATATAACGTGCAACATAATCACTACACTTAACACTGCTGTATGTTATATATTAACGTTGTTAAGAGCATAGATCCTATGTGTTCTCACAAAGAAGAGAAACTTTTTTTTTTCTTTTTGTATCTATATATACTGTGGCAATCATTTCATAATATATGTAAGTCAAATCATACTGTGCATCTTAAACTTATACAGGCTGTATGTCAATTATATCTCAATAAAACTGGAAAAAATAAAGAAGAGATAACAGAGAACACACATTCTCTCTCCATGTTGAGGACACAATGAGAAGACACACCTGCAAGCCAGAAAGAAAGTCCTCACCAGGAACCAAACTCTGCCAGAATCTTGATCTTAAATTTCCCAACTTCGAGAACTATGAGAAAATAAATTTCTATTGCTTAAGGCCCCCAGTCTGTGGTATTTTGTTATGGAAGCCTGTACAAACTAATACACCCACTGTACACCCAGAGCTTCCTATCAGTTTTTTTGTTCCTCTAACCATGAGAAGACAGCCAAGAATTATTAGATTTCTAAGGAAAACCTCTATCATGGAAGACAAAATCCAAAACTAACAGTAGAAAGTGACTTGGAGAAAACAGATACATTGGAGAAGAACACTCCATAAAACATTAGTAGCCTCGAAGAAATAAGAGATGATGTCATATCATCAATGAAATAAGATTCCATATATATGTGTACACACACACACACACACACACACACTCACACACACATATATTCACAAAGGTAAACAAAAACACTAGGAAAAAAACACAGAGCTAAAATTAAAAACTCAGAAAATTGGAAGACCAAACCATGAGGTCCAACAGCTGAATATTAGGAATAATAGAACAGAGAGGAAAAGATAGAAGGGACTCCATAACAAAACCATTCAAGACATTTTCCTGCTTCCGAAGGACATGAATTTCCAGCCTGAAATGGAATTGTGATTTTCAAGTGTGATAGCTTGACAACAGACCCATACCAAAGTACAGAACTGTGACATCTCAGACCACTGGAGAGCAAAAACAAGATACACGAGTTTCGATGGGGCTGCAGAACAAGTTATACAAACAAAGTATCAGGAATCAAAATGGTTTTGGACTGACAGCAACACTGAAAGCAAGCAAGAAAGGAAGCCTTCAAAATTCTGAAGGGAAAAATTTCCAAGTTCTATTCTCAGCCAAATTATCAATTAGGTGTAAGGATAGAATAAAGACTTTCAGATATTTAAAGACTCAAACAATGGAATTCCCATGGCCTCCTTCTCAAGAACCTACAGGTTATATGCTCTTCCAAAGCAAAGGAGTAACCCCAATAAAGAAGACGCCATTAGAAACAAGATAAAGGCTCTCCAACATAAAAAAGAGGACATGGGAATCCTCCAGATGATGAACGGAGATTCTAGAATGACGGTCGTACCCAGGGCAGAGTGGAACAGATCCAGATTAAAGCAGGGTGACTCACGACACAGATATGCTGTCGACTGTCCCCCCCAAATCCCCACTGCAATTGTCCCCTCTTTGTAACCTGAGCCCAGAATGCCCCTGGTTCCAGAATGCCTGTTGCAAGTTCTCATCTGTACCACATCTGGCTTTGCCATGTGCTGATAAAGCTGTGCTCCCCACTCCTTGCCGTGCCGCCCAAGTGCTCTGAGGTCAACCGTGATGAGATTAGAAGCAGGAAACACACAGCAGCCGCCTGTCCCTGGTCATGTTTCTGCCAGACGGCCCAGTACCTTGTCCCAGACTCGAGTCCTGCCAGATGACTAACTACGGGAGTCCTGTATTTCCAAAGACTGGTTCATAAGCCTACTCAATGACTTCTCCAGAAGAGCACTTGGGAAGTCTCAGGGTACCTGAAACCAGACTGTGGCCAGTCTCTGTTCAGCTTATTATCTTCTCCTGGAAGCCTTCCTCTCATAGTCGCAAATCTCCCTGTCCTTACACAACTGGGTAAAGTTATAAAAATACATACAGAGAGACAGACAGCAGACGTAAGGGATGATTAGTACAGTCTGAGAGATGGGAGATGGGGAATTGTGATTGTGGAGGTACATACAGGGTTCTTCTCAAGTTGTGATAAGGTAAGAACACGAGTTTATTTTCCTTCTCTTCATATTGCATCTGTATTTTATACACTCTAAAATATGATACATTTCTCAGTTATTTAAAAGTTTAAAAAAGAACTGTATAAGAGAATTGCAATAGAATCATAATGAATCCCCAACTATAAAGTCAACTATAAATAAAAATCAGGAAGTCGAACAAAGGAAAGGAAGACTAAATATGAGTACACTAATTTTTCTCATACCTCATAGCAAGAACCAATAGATTCAACTTCATTTTTAACTTGATAAATCAAGAGACAGAGGTTAAAGTTATAATGGTCATTAACAGAAGAACTAAAAACAGTCTGTAAACTTCCAATGTGCAAGAAGAACAGCAGGGAGGCGAATACACAAAAGACCATAAAGCATGAGGCCAGGAAACTTGCGGTGTACTTGAACTTTTCTGCACTATTTTATTTTACTTTGGAAAATAGAATAGTTTTTAAAAAGTAAAATAATAAAGGAAATAGAGGGAAATTGCAAGGAAGTATTAAAGACAAAAGCTAATAATAGCACTAAGGCCAAACATATACTTGTAATTTTAACAAACATAAATGGAACAAACTCACATTAAGTCAAATAATAAAATCCAATTATATGTTGAATATGAAATATTTAAGACAAAGTTACTCAAAAAGATGTAAATGAACAGGTATCTAACTTATAGTTTATTAAATATCAACCAAAAGCAAAAGCTGGGATTATTATGCTAACATCAGACAAAGCTGAATTTGAGGCTTTCATACTTTAAATAATACTTTAATAGTTTTAAAAATATTTAAAAGTATTAAACCCATAAAAGAAAATTTAATCATGAGGGAGCTGATGACCCACAGTGAAGTCATAACTGTCATCAACCATTATGAATTTTCACCTTTGTGAAAATTCTGACTCTCAGGCAAATAAATATGAAAAGAAAGCTGGCAAAGATTTCATCAAACAAATAATATTAACCAGAAAGATGTTAAAACCAGTCAAAAGACCGTTGAGAAACTAGATAGGCATATATTAACTTAACAGATTATGGGTTAGAAACAAAACTGGTTAATGCTAAACAGGGCCATAAACCATAACCTTTGGGGTTATCTATTCTCTGGACAGAAATGATTTCCACCTCTACGTGACAACCAAGTTAAACTCTGCCCCTATGGCCTTGTGAAATGCCTCGTAAATAGTCAAGCCCAGCACTGCATTGCAGGAACATCTGGCAATCTCTCCTACCAAGTTCCAGGTAACTTTTCTTGCAAAAGCCCCAAAACCAGGACATGCAATGAAACTGACAAAACACAATAGCAATGGGAGACTAATGCACCTTTATCAGAGTCAGATCAGACAATTTTTTAAAAAAATAAATAAAAAAGTATAGAGCAAGGGTTACAATCTCAAAGGCCCTTAGGGGTCAAGGATTAATAGAAATGCGTGAAATCGGTGTAAGAAAAAGAACAACAACCAAAAGTACGATAAACTATGATGTAAGTCAAGCAGGATGTGATGATTCTCTGCCTGTTGTTTCAGAATTTTGACAGTGACAAGGCCTTCACCTCTACAGAGCTGGGATTTAATGAACTATAGGAGTTTAATATATTCGAGCAAAACAAATAACCCAGTAAACAAGAGCAGAACCAATCTAGCTAGGCACCCCCAGCCTAAAAAGAAAAGGCTGAAATGGAAAAGAAGAACACTTTGAAGGAAATTCATGGGAGCAGAGGAGGGAGGGAGGGGCCTCTTCCAAGACAACTGAGGGGTCTCCAAGAGAACCACTAAGCAAGATGGGGAGTGCCTGGGAAAGGGGAGTCTGATGTCTCCCTCCAGTTGTACAAACCCATGGGGCTGATCTCGGTGGGGCCACCAGGGCATACCAGGGGCCACCAGGGGCCACCCTCTCTCACAGAGAGGGTTTGGGGAGAAACGGAGTCATGAGATATGTGTGAATCATGGATCTTGGCATCTGCCCCAAAGGAGAATTCCCAAGCAGGAGGCCAGTTGGAACAGCTGGCCCAGCAGGGGAGGGGAGGAGACAGCAATGAGTACCCGTGCAAGGATGAACTCACCCCCGTGAAGCCAATGCACTCAGGGAACACAGTAATCTTGAAATTACTCCTCCTACAAGGGTGTCTGCAGCAATGAGGAGACTCAGAAGAAAGACACTGTCTTCGTCTGTGTTACAAATACCAGAGACGGGGGCAGCTTATAAACCACAGTAACATATATCTCACTGTCCTGGAGGCTGGAAGACCAAGATCAAGGTACTAGCAGACTTGGCATTTAGTGAGAGCCCGCTTCCTGGTTCAAAGACGGCCATCTTCTCACTGTGACTCCACATGGCAGAAGGGGCAAGGGAGCTGTCTGGGGCTACTTTTATAAGGGTATTAATCCCATTAAATGAGGTCTCCACATTCATGACCTAATAACTTCCCAAAGGCCCCACCTCCTAGTACCATTACACTGGGGGGTAGGATTTCAACATATGAATTTGGGGGAGAAAAAACCTTCAGAGCATGACAGATTAGATGCAGATTAGATGCAGAATGGGAGGGGAGATGGAGAGCCTCTACCAGATAGCAAGAAGTGTTGTGGCAGAAGTCCTTATAAATGTCTTTCCAGAACCCAGAAATACACCTCGAGCATTTAGAGTAAAGACATTTATCGCAGCACCTCCTGTCACCTAATGCCTTACCTTTCCTCTTTGCCCCCTGCGCCCCCCACGCCTTTGAGGAGCCTACAGCAGAAAGAGGCAAGGAGAGTGACAGGGCACAACGGAGCAAGAGTAAAGAAGACACCCCAGGCCCCTTGCTCCCAGCTAGGGGAGGGCACAAGTCGGGAACTAGGTGTGACATCACAGAGCTGACTTAGACTGGTTTGGACTTTCAAATGCCTGCAAAGGAGACTGCTCTTACAGCTAAAACAGGGAAACCTGGATCTGTCTGAGATGTCACTGGGGGGGGACGGGGGAAGAGAAGGAGATTGATGGAATCATGTGAAGGCAGTGGTGAAAATAAATAAATACACAAATAAACTAACAGTTTCCCGACATTGCCCACTGAATTGGTGCGTATAATAAAAGGTGAAATGAAAGCTCCAGCAGAGGCCTGAGAAGGGACATATCCAAGTGAGGGATCAGAACTCAGATGGCTGGAGATCTTTACACTGATCTTAAACCTCTCATCCCAATCAGGAGTGTAAATAGTCAGACTGGAGATTAAGAGAAGATTTTGGAAAAGGATTAAAAAAAAAACAAAAAAACACCTATTTCCTCAAAGAGGATGGATGGAGGGTTGCCCCTACCTGAATAAGGCTTCAACAGGGCCCTCTGAGAGATAGCTGGGTGCCCCTCCTGCAAGGGCACAGTATCTCCCTCCAGGGAAATCTGGAAGGTTCTGACATCCCCTCCAGGGAGAGTGAGAGGAATGGGGAAGCGGAGGGTGACAAGTGAAGGACGTACACTCCCAGGATTTATCTGGACACAGGTGTTCAAGTGGTCCCAGGGAACAGAGGTGAGCAACACAGGACAGGAAGCCAGCATGGGGTGTCTAGGGCTTGTCCAAAAAGGGCTTCCTAGAGGGGAAAATAGTTCTCAGCCAGGAGAAACTAAAAGCACCTCACATTCCAAGGGCTACAGAAGGGGCAAGAAGCCAACTGGAACAGAGATGCAGGACCTTCTGCCCCGAGTCAGCCTAACCCTCTGCCAGCCCAGAGAGTGCAAAGCCAGCTTAGGAGAGGCCCATTCTATTAAAACTCCTCCCCACCCTGACTTGTCTCTAGACCCAGCCCTTCATCCTGCAGGGAGTGGGGAGGAAGTGCTGAAACCCACACCACTGTAGTTCTCCCCCAGTGCAGAGACGGCAGAGGTCACTCCTTTGAAGTGTGTATATTATATGAGATGGGACACTCTAATTGTTGAATTGAGATTGTGTTGAGGGTCATCTTAGCCCTCAAAGATGAGGGCTAAGGAAGGACATCTTATTACCTAAGAGAGGTCATAAAGGTCATGGGAGACCCCTGAGAACCTCCCCTCAGCTGGGCTCCTTCAAGATAATAGTGACAGGGTTTCTTGTCAAAATGGTAGAACAGGTAAATGCTGTGTTCACATCCTCCCACAACCACATCAAAATTACAACTAAATTATAGAACAACCATCATTGAGAACCACCTAAATACTAGCTGAACAGAAGTCCTAAGGATATAAAGAAGAAGCCGTATGAAACTGGTAGGAGGGGTTTGAGATGTGAAATGGGCTTGTTCCACACCCATGTGTGGTGATTAAGAATCAGGAGGAGTGTCTAGCCTGTAACGGTCCCCCCAGAGGAGTGACGGGTCCCGGTTCCAGTACCTGGAAGAGGAGTCCCTATAACATCTGGCTATGAAAACACCGGGATTCCATCTGAGTGAGACAGAATGCTGCTGGAGACCTAGGTGCTACAGGTCTTAAAGGGCTCACTCATTCACAAACTCACTCGCTCTGGGTTCCAGCAGAGAGGTAGCAGCTCAAAAAATGCCAGGGACATACAGGGAGGAACTAAATTGACCAGCTTCAGGGCAAAGGCTGGAGGGGAAGAGGTTGGAACAGCTCTTTCCAGAGATGGAATTGCTAATGGGCACTATTATTCCTTTGTTGAGCCCTCCCCCCACCCAGCAAGCACAGTGCAAGCAGGTGCCAATCTGAGTCTCCATTAAGCTGGCAAACAATGTTCATCCCACTCTAGTGATTCCCTGAGACCTGTCCCACCCAACCTATGTGTCTAACCAAACCTCTTCCAGTGGCTCCTCCATACAAGCAGCCTACCTCAGCTGGTGCTACAGACTTTCCTAAAATCTCTCAAAAGTCCACAAATCCCCAAAAAGCAGTGATTGACCTTAGCATGCCCTGTACCTCTTGCTAAAAGGCCCCAAGCCTAGTACAAGTGGTGACTGGTCTTAACTTGAATTGTAACTTCCATCAGGTGGCCCCAAGCCTGTCGTCAGCTGCAGCCAGTGTTGCCTTGGAACGTAGCTTCAAGTAAGCAGCCACAAACCTAGCACAAGTGGTATCTGGCCTCAGCTTATATTGTGGTGCCCAGAAATGGTCTCAAGCCCAACACTACTAGCAGCCAGCCTCAGTTCATAGCATAGCCTCTCCCAAGAGCCTCCAAGTCCAGTACAAGCAGCAACCAACTGCATATCACTTTGTAGCTCTCACCAGGCTGGCCCAAGCTGGGCACAAATGGTGGACCTTGGCCTACACTGGAAAAAAGAGCCTTCAGAACTAACACACCTGGAGGCCAACTTCAGACCACACCAGAACACCACCCAACCAGCTCCACAAATGACACACTAGAAAGGTGGACTTGGCTGGCACCAGAACTCTGCTAAAGTGGCTCCTGCTCTGTGGAGTCAGTCCCCACCGCCCAAAATCTAGTCCTCTGTAGTCACAGCCAACCTTCACAGCCAGTCAGCCTGAGGATTAGTTCCACCCACTGACATGCCAACAACAATCAAGGCTCAACTACAATAGGAGGGTACAGACAGCTCACACAAAGTGCACTCCTGGAGCACCTGGCTCAGGTGAAGATAGACTGCACTACTGGACCTCACAGGAAACCTACTACACAAGGCCACTCTGCCAAGACTGGAAGACGTAGCAGATCTATCTACTACACAGAAACAAACACAGAGTGTCAGCCAAAATGAGAAGACAAATAAAAAAGTCTGAAATGAAAGAACAGGACAAAACACCAGAAAAACAAATAAGTGGTAAGAAGCAATCTGCCAGAAACAGAGTTTAAAACACTGATTATAAGGATGCTCAAATTAAGAATAGATGAATTCAGGGAGAACCTCAAAAAGAGATAGAAACCATAAAAAAGAACCAGTGAAAAATGAAGAATACAATAACTGAAATGAAGACTACATTAGAGAAAATCAACAGTTGATCAGATGAAACAGAGGATTGAATCAATGATCTAGAAGACAGTGTAGCAGAAAACACACAATCAGAAGAGCAAAAAGAAAAAAGAATTTAAAAAATTAGAATCGTTTAAGGGCCCTCTGGGACAACATCAAGCATAAAAGCATTCACATCATAGGGGTACCAAAAGGAAAAGAGAGAGCAAGGAACTGAAAACCTATTTGAAGAAATAATGATGGAAAACTCCTTAACCTGGTGAAGGAAATAGATATACAAGTCCAGGAAGCACAGAGAGTTCCAAACAAGATGAACCCAAAGAGGCCCACACGAAGATGCATCATAATTAAAATGCCAAAGGTTAAATATAATACAAAAAGAGTCTTAAAAGCAGCAAGAGAAAGCAGTTAGTTATGTGTAAGGGAGTTCCCATAAGACTTCAGTTGATTTTTCAACAGAAATTTGCAGGCGAGAAAGGACTGGCATGAAATATACAAAGTGATGAGAAGCAGGGACCTACAACCAATAATTACTGTACCCAGCAAGGCTAACATTTAGAATCGAAAGAGATATAGTTTCCCAGACAAGAAAAAATTGAAGGAGTTCATCACCACTTATCCAGCCTTACAAAAAATGTTAAAAAGGACTTCTATAGAAAGAAATGATCAAAAACATGAATAAGAAAATATAGGAAAGAAAAAGATTCTCACTGACACAGGTAAACACATAATAAAAGTAGTGGCTCAGTCAACTATAAAGCTAGTACAGAGGTTAAAAGGCAAAACTAGGAAGAGTGTGTGTAATTACAACAATAAATTAAGGGATACACATACACAAAGTGAAAAATAATGATAAAAACAAATGTGGAAGGGGTAAGTAAAAATTGTAGTAATTTTAGAATGTGTTCAAACTTAAGTGACCATCAACTTAAAATAGACAGCTATAAACATAGCTTGGTACATGTGAAGGACATGGTAAGCACAAACCAAAAATTTACAAGAGATATACAACAAATAAAGACAAAGGAATCCAAACATGACACTACAGAAAGTCATCAACATACAAGAGAGAAAGAGAATAAGAAAGGAACAGAGAAGAATTACAAAAACTATCAGATAACAATTAATAAAATGGCAATAACTACATATCTATCAATAATTACTTTAAATGCAAATGGCTAAATGATCTAATCAAAAGACATAGGGTGGCTGAATGGATAAAAGAAAAAAATATCCATACACATGCTGCCTTCAAGAGACCTACTTCAGATTGAAAGATACACAGAGACTGAAAGTAAAGAGACGGAAAAAGACAATTCATGCAAATGGAAAATAAAAAAAGTAGCAATACTTAAATCAGACAAAACACAAGAAGAGCATTTCATAATGATAAAGCAATCAATCCAAGAGAATATAACTCTTGTAAATATCTATGCACCCAATGTAGGAACACCTAAATATACAAAGCAAATATTGACAGACATAAAGGGAGAGATTCACAGTAGTAATGAATTGACAATTATACTGGAAGATTTTAACATACCATTGACATCATTGGCCTTAAATGACACATTACATCAGAAAGACTTAATTGATATTTTTAGGACATTTCACCCAAAAGCAGAATATACATTATTTTCAAGTGCACATGGAACATTTTCCAGGATAGACCACATGTTAGGCCACAAAACAAGTCTCAGTAAATTTAAGAAGACTAAAATCATACCAAGCATCTTCTCTGATCACAGAAATATGAAACTAGAAATCAGTTACAAAAAGAAAACTGAAAAATACACAAAAATGTGGAGGTTAAATAACATTATTACTAAACAATGATTGGATTAACAAGGTCAAGGAAGAAATCAAAAGATACATTGAGACAAGTGAAAACAAAAACACAATGACCCAAAATCTACGGGACACAGCTGAAGTAGTTCCAAGAGGGAAATACAGGGCAATACAGGTGTCTCTCAAGAAACAAGAAAAATCTCAAACAATCGAACCTTACTCCTAAAGGAAGTAGGAAAAGAAGAACAAAGTCCAGAGTGCATAGAAGGACGGAAATAATAAGAATCAGAGCGGAAATAGAGTCTTAAAGAAAAAAAAACAAATCAATGAAACCAAGAGCTGGTTCTTTGCAAAGATAAACAAAATTGATAAACCTTCAGCCACATTCATTAAAACAGGGAGAAAGAACCCAAATAAACATCAGAAATGAAAGAAAAGTGACAACTGATAACACAGAAATACAAAGAAATACTGAAAATGATTATATGCCAACAAATTGGGCAACCTGGAAGAAATGGATAAATTCCTAGAAACATACAATCTTTCAAGCCTGATTCAGAAAGAAACAGAAAATCTGAAAAGACCAATAACTACTACCGAAATCAAATCAGTAATCAAAAACTCCCAAGAAGGGCGATTGGATGGCTCAGTTGGTTAGAGCGTGAGCTCTCAACAAGGTTGACAGTTCAATTCCCGCATGGCATGATGGGCTGCGTCCCGCCACAACTAAGATTGAAAATGGCGACTGGACTTGGAGCTGAGCTGCGCCCTCCACAACTAGACTGAAGGACAACGACTTGGAGCTGATGGGCCCTGGAGAAACACACTGTTCCCCAATAAAAAAAATATTTTTTAATTAAAGAAAAAAAAACTCCCAATGAACAAAAGCTCTGGACCAGATGGTTTCACAGGTGAATTTTACCAAACATTCAAAAAAAGAATTCATACCTGTCCTTCTCAAACTATTCTGAAAAATCAAAGAGGCAGGAAACCTCCCAATCTCATTTTACAAGGCCAGCATTACCCTGATACCAAAACCAGACAAAGACATTGCATAAAAATAAAATTATAGGCCAATATCTCTGATGAACATAGATGCAAAAATCCTCAACACAACATTAGCAAATTGAATTTAGCAATGCATTAAAAAGATCATGACCATGATCAAGTGGGATTTATTCCTGGCATGCAAGCCTGGTTCAATATCCACAAGTCAATTAACATGATTCACTACATTAAAAAAAAAAGAAGAAGGATAAAAAATCATATGATCATTATCAATAAATATAAAAAAAGCATTCGGCAAAATCCAACATCCATTTATGATAAAAAAAACAAACAAACACAAACTCTCAGCAAACTGGGGATAGAGGAAACATACCTCAACATAATAAAGCCTATCTATGACAAACCCACAGAAAACATTATATTCAATAGTGAAAAGCTACAAGCTTTTTATTTAAAATAGGAACAAGACAAGGATATCCACTTTTACCACTTTAATCAACATGGTACTGGAAGTCCTAGCCACAGCAATAAGACAAGAAATCAAGGCATCTATATTGGAAAGGAAGAAGTAAAACTGTCATTATTTGCAGGTGACATGATACTATGTATAGAAAACCCTAAGGAATCCACCATAAAACTATCAGAACTAATAAATGAATTCAGTAAAGTAGCAGGATACAAAATTAAAATTCAGAAATTGGTTGCATTTTTATACACCAATAATGAACTATCAGAAAGAAATTAAAACAATCCCATTTACAATTGCATTAAAAAGAATAAAATACCTAGGAATAAATTTAACCAAGGAGGTAATAGACTTATACTCAAAAAACTATGAGACATTAAAGAAAGAATTGAAGAAGATACAAATAAATGGAAGGATATGCTGTGCTCATTGATAGGACTAATTAACATCATTAAATGTCCATACTCCCCAAAGGGATCTACAGTCTCAGTGCAATCCCTATAAAATACCAATGGCATTTTTCACAGAATTGGAATAAATAAACCTAAAATTTATATGAAGCCACAAAAGACTCTGAATAACCAAAACAATCTTGAGAAAGAAGAACAATGTTTGAGGTATCATGCTACCTGATATCAAACTGTACTATAAGGCTATAGGAATCAAAACAGCATGGCACTGGCATAAAAACAGACACATAACTCAATGGAACAGAATAGAGAACCCAGAAATAAACCCATGCCTATATGGTCAATTAATCTATGACAAAGGAGGCAAGAATATACAAGGGGGGTAAAGACAGTCTCTTCAATAAATGGTGTTGGGGAAACTGAACAAATGCATGCAAAAGAATGAACCTGTATCACTTTCTTATACCATATACAAGAATAAACTCAAAATGGATTAAAGACTTAAACGTAAGATCTGAAACCATAAAAATCCTAGAAGAAAACACAGGCAGAACTCTTTGACATTTTGTAAGTTATATAAATGTCTCTCACTATGTTGCACACTTGAAACTAATGTAATATTCTACGCCAACTGTAATTGAAAACATTTTTTAAAAATTTTTTTAAAAGATAGTAGTGACATTCTGTTCATGCTCCATTTACTCAGCCTATTCAATTAGCATGGACACCAGATTTATATGTTAAATTAAAAATTGAAAAAAATTGAATATTTAACTACTTTTTAAAAATAGTTCATTACCCCCTTTGAAAACATTTTCTTCTGCACCAAGATATGTCAGGTAGAACTTGACGTTGCTCTGTAACTAGAGAATTCAGCCTTGACACCTTAGACTGGGATTTCATAAATGGGTGAAATCGTTTTCAACTGTAGGAAAGTTTAGAATGAAATAAAATTCATACTCTCAATACTTTGTGGTTATAGTTAGAGATAATCTATGTATTCGGTGTTTAAAGTGTCAGAATATGTGACATTTTAGCTTATTTGACAGGCCAGTTTATTACTCCAACTTAAAATATGCAGTTGATTTTTAGACGCCTGATTTCAAGTTGAAAGGTGTGGGAGAATTTGACTAAATTTGAAAACAATGCTGGAATATTGAAGAACACTTGAAATTTCCTCTATTTAAATTTTTATGTTAGATTTATAAGAAATTGTGTCAATTACTTGGGAAGGTTTTGCTTGTTGAGGTCATAAATTGCCAAATTAGGCATTTGAAGTACATGACAAGAAAGTCAAGTATATTGAATTTATAGGAATTTATGAATGTTGTTTAAAACACTTAAGCACATTTTAGTAATTGAGTTTAAAATAGGATGGATTTAAAGATTCCTGCTGAAACTGCACACCCAATATGGAGAAGTACACGGAACCACGGCATGTTCTCATGATCTGTAATCTCTTATCACTTTTCTCTCTTGCAGGCTCTGGAACTTACACCGCAACTTTAGCTACCTTGAGAAAAATCAACATTCTAAACCATCCGATGGTTCAGTTGACAGTGTTCATTTATTACCAAGAACTGACTACAGCAGGGAAACCTACAGAACATGAGGGGAGTGCACTCAATGAGAAGAATCTAGAAAGGTCTCTAGAGGGATGTCGTGAAGGATAAACAAGAGTTCGCCAGGGAGCAGGGATAAAGAGAGATGCCAGAAAAAGCAGAGTATGCTCCAGAGGCAGCTGGAGTGGGGTGGGAAACGTGGGGGGAAGGACCAGTTTTAGAAAGAAATAGGCTGACCAATACAGTGAAGGAGAGAAGGCATCTGAGAACTCAAACTGCAGCAGCTAATGGAGAAAAGGGAAGGGGTGGGCCGAGAGCTGCAAATGCAGTGTGCCCTGAACCCCAATTGACTCAGGCACCATGACACAAGCGTTTCGCAAACTTGTCAAAGTAGAGAAGCAGGGCCTGGAGGCTTAACTCCTGCCCCCTCCATGCTGTGAACTGCTCCAGGCCTGGGACCACACCTCCTCCCCTTTGTATTCAAGCCTGGCACCCAGGAGGCCACAGGAAATGGTTGCTGGAAAAATGACAGGAATGAAGTCATGCTCCTGCTCTGGAATTATGAAGACGATTGGAAAGAAGCTGAGAGACGTCAGCTCACTGTACAGATGGCCCCAATTTACGATGGTTCAGCTTAACAATTGTTTGGCTTCATGGTGACGCGAAAGTGATATGCATTCACTAGAAATCATACTTGGATTTTTTATCTTTGCCTGAAGCAGCAATAGGCAACACAATACTCTTTTGTGATCTTGGGCAGTGGCAGCTCAGTCAGCCAGGAAATCAGAGGGTAAACTACCAATACTCTACAATGTAGTATTAAATGCACTTTTGACTTACGATATTTTCAACTTAGGATGCATTTATCCAGACGTAACCACATCATAAGTCAAGAATTATCTATATTGTGGTCAAAGTCCTGTTTTTCTCTTAAATCTTTATGCGCTCATCTGGCCAAATACAAAAATAACCAAAGCTGCTTCATGTTTTGTGGCTTGCTTTTAATATTTTAAGTCAGGAAGGTTTTACATGTTTTACCTAAAAAGTTTTCTGTGCTTTCAAATGTCAACGTTGATCTCCTACTTTAAACTCCAGGGGACTTTTTCCCAATGTTTATTCTCCTGGGTCTCTTTGCGCAGGTTGTGATGACCCTTCCTGCCTTCCCTGGGCTTATATGACCTTATACAATTGACTGTCCCCACTGCCCTCCCCTCCACCCCCTCCCATCCCCTTGCTACACAGAAAACGCATCTACACTGATCTAAGATGCATCATGAACCTTTTAGTGACAATCATGTCCCCTCTTCATGAGCTCCAGTCACCCATTTCCAATTGCATACTTGACATTTTTACAGTAATGGCCCACTGTCACCTCAAAGTCATCTAAAATTAAACTTGACTCCTTCCATCCCCACAAAAGAGCTACCCTGCCTGACTTCTATTTCTGTTAATGGCTTCGACATCCTCCCAACCACCCAACCTTCCAGTTTGTAGTCATTTTGGACTTTGCTCACTTCCTTGCCTTCGCCCGCTCCCCACTGCAGATGTGGCCAGTTACTGAGTTCTTTCCTCAAATTTTCTCTAATATTCATCTGCATTTCTACTTCCTTGACCACTTTTTAGGTTCGTATTGCCTCTGCTCCTACTAATGGATCTACCTGCCTCCATTCTCTCTCTCCTTTAATCTGACCTATCGGATTAATCTTCTGATAACAACAGTAAAAACAACAAATGGCCAATATTTATTAAGCCCTTACTATGTGCCCAGTTTTGTTCTAAGGTCTTTACATATATCCATTCATTTAGTATTCACAGCAGCCCTCATTTTGTTATTCTGATTTTGCAGATGAGAAAACTTGAGGCACAGAGAGGTTAAGTAGCTTGTCCAAGAATACACAGCTAGGTATGTGGAGCAGTAGATGACATAAAGGCTGCCCATCGTCTACCAGTGTAGGCCAAACACACACACATACCCCTCCCTGCCCTCAGTGGCTTTCACATTGTTCTCTCCACTCAGCTGTATTGTGTCAGTGAGACTCTTATCTTTCCCTTGGCTAAATATGCCTGGTGTTCGCACTCTGCTGTCCTCCTGTCTATCCTCCCAGACACAACTCCCATATCCTGTTGGGGCCATTTTAGATTGCCATGTTCTTTGCTGCCTCTGGACACTGCTTCTGTTGTCAGCTGCAGTGGCACTAATGTCATCTCATCTTTTGGGGATGTCTGTGCTCAAGGAGGACGTTCTTACGTGGCTGATTTGAGAGGGCCATTTTGGCATGAAACATTTTGAAGTAGCGGGATCCAAACAGTATATCTAAATAGTAATGCACTATTGTTTTTGCTTTTGGTTTTGTATTTTATTGTATGTCCTTTTTAATTACCAAGAAATATTCATAATAATAGACATCCTGAACCCTCACCCTTTCCCTGTCCCTCAACCTCTCCCTGAGCTTGGCTGGTGCTCAGGAATAGAATAGGGGGGGTCTGTGGCTCACATGACTTGATTTTTTTTCCCTTTAGATACTTAATTTTTTTTTTAAACTAGGGTATGCAAGCACATGGCACAAAATTCAAAAGGATAAATCATGAAAACTAAGTCTACTACCCTATCCCCAGCCACCCCATCCTCTCCCAAAAGCAATCACCCATCTTCTCATTCAGTGCCATGTGCAAGCATATCAATATATGTGAGATATATATTTTGTTTGTTTGTTTGTTTGTTTTGTTTTTTGTTTTACAGAGGGGGCAGCTGGCCTATGCGGGGATGGAAACAGCAGCCTTGGTGCTTCCAGTACCGTGCTCTAACCAACTGAGCTAACCGGCCATCCCCTGATATTTTTTCTTTAAGATGAAAATTCAATCATTTGTTTTCTGACGCTGTGACTATCAAGACGCAGACATTAAAAATTACCCTGATGTTGGGGGAACTGGTATTTAATGGGTATAGAGTTTCAGTGTTGCAAGATGAAAACTTTCGAGAGGTCTGTTGTACAACAATATGAATGTACTTAACACCACTGAACTGTACACTTAAAAATGGTTGATGGTAAATTTAATGTTATGTGTTTTCTGCCATAATTTAAAACAATGATCCTGATGACAAAATGGTGGAATCGATATGTCATGCATCTCCCCTCCCAGCTCTCTATAAAAGGGACTATGTCTTATACATTTCTGTACCTCTGCTTCCCTTTTCCGCAATGCCCAGAGCTGGTCCAGTGTCTGGGCTCAAAGCAGACACTCAGTAATCTGGTTTGGGATTGGCGGGGGGCTCAATGAAAACCCCAGTCTGAGCCCGACCTCCTCAGGCCCAGTTTAGCCTACCTGCACTGTGGTTTGTTGACTTTGCAGAACTGGGCTCTGCTTGGCTTACCAGGCCCCATTCCCCATACAGTCCTTACCATTCCTTTGAGAAAATTGTCTCAGTGATGACTCACAGAGAAGGAGCCTTAAAGCACTGAGTCACCAATGCCCCTCCTGCCCTGCTGGGCAGCTTCTGCTTTGTGTTTTCCCCTCCAGAGACAATTTAGGATCTGTTTCTGTGCTTTTGGCACCATGCAATGGCTGCTGGCTAAATTGAAATCAGCAGTAACCTTTTCCCCAACTCACTGTTTACCTGAAAATGGCTGTCACTGATAAATGCCCTGCCTTGCCTGGTTACTAACCAAGTTGAAAAGGAAAAGAAAATCAGATAAACAAGAAAACAGACCTGTGCTTGGCTGAGGCCCATGCTATTTCTAAACGATAAGCAAGAAGTTCATGCCCCTGAGACTCTGAAAAAATTATTTCTCTAATTGTGTTTGAAAACTGTTTGAGAATTACTTTGAATGATATAACTTTGAAAAGATTTACACAGAAAGGAAACAAAACTCCTTTAAAATATATGTTTTTCTTAAAAATGTCCAGCAATTTTCATGCCAAAAAAAAAAAAAAAGACTAGACACAGAACTTACACCCTTTCCAAAAATTAACTCAAAATGGATCAGAAACCTAAGTGTAAACCACAAACCTCTAGAACTCATAGAAAACTACACAGGAGAAAACTTAGATGACTTTGGGTATGTGATGACTTTTTTACATATGCTATCAAAGGCACAATCCATGAAAGAAAAAATTGACAGGCTGGAATTCATTAAAATAAAAAACTGTTCTGGGAAAGAAGCTACCAAGAGAATAAGAAGACAAAGCCACATACTGCGAGAAAATATTTGTAAAAGATTAAAAACAAAAACAACAACAACCAAGAAAAATCCTATTACCCAAAATACACAAAGAACTCTTAAACCTCAACAATAAGAAAAAAATTAGAAATAGGGTAAAATATCTGAACAGACACCTCACCAAAGAAGATATGCAGATGGCAAATAAGTATATGAAAAGATACTCCACATCATACGTTATTAAGGAATTACAAATTAAAACAACAATGAGATACTATTACACACCTATTAGAATGGGCAAAATCTGGAACACTGACAGCACCAAATGTTGGTAAGGATGTGGAGCAACAGGAACTCTCATTCATTGCTGGGGTGGGGGATGCAAAATAATACAACTGCTTTGGAAAACAGTTTGGTAGTTTCCTACAGATCTAAACATACTCTTACCATGTGATCCAGCAATCATGCTCCTTGACATTTACCCAAAGTAGTTGAAAACTTATGCCCACACAAAAACCTTTACACAAATGTAGTGGCTCTATCCATAATTGCCAACACTTGGAAGCAAGTAGGTGAATGGATAAAGAAACTATGGTTCATCCAGACAATGGAATATTATTAGTCAGCGCTACAAGCCAATGAAAAGACACAGAGGAACCTTAAATGCATATAACTGTTAGGTTGGTACAAAAGTAATTACAATTTAAAAAGTTAAAAATAATTATGAAAGCTGCAAAAGTAATTGCAATTTTTGCAATTACTTTTGCACCAACTTAATAAGTTAAAGAAGGCAATCTCAAAAGGCTACTTACTCTGTGACTCCAACTACATGACATTCTAGTAAAGGCAGAAAAAAAGATCAGTAGTTGCCAGGGGTTGACGGCAGAAAAGAATTAATAGGAGGAGCACAGAAGACTTTTTAGGGCAGTGAAACTATTCTGCATGATATTATCATGGTGGATCCATGTCATTACACATTTATCCAAACCCACAGAATGCACTACACCAAGAGTGACCCTAATGTAAACTACAGACTCTAGATAATAATGTGTCAGTGGAGCTTCAACGACTGTAACAAATGTACCACCACTCTGGGGAAGGATGTTGATAGTAGGAGTATATGGGAACTTTGTACTTTCTGCCCAGTTTTGTTATGATCTAAAAGAATAAAGTCTATTTTTTAAAAAATTAGGAGAAAGAGTTGAAGAACAAATTAATACTCCAGGTTATACGGGAAAAAATGGATATCCCTCTGATAAAGGACCACATGAATGATCCCACAAATGCCTCAGGCCAGGAGGCACTGTGCTCCCCACACATACAAGGCCCTTTCTTGGATCTGCTGGAGTGTGTTTGTGTGAGTTCTGGCCTCGGCCTTTTAAACCAAGACATCAAAGTGTAGCACAGAAATTTCTTTGTGAAAAACTGGTTTTCTCCTTAGATTTTTCTCTTGCTCTTTTCCCACTCTAATAAACTGCATTCTAAGCTTCAGGATGTAACCTTTTATCACCAGTTCTTTGGTTGAATTAACAAGTGGATTGGCCACACCGTAAAAGAACTTAGGGGCACAGGAGCCAGAAGAAATTAGGTGCTGTGCATAAGAAGTCTCCATGCAAGGCCACTGGGCTCATGCTTCCATGAACCCCAGGACCAGTGGTCAAAGCACCAGGGTCAGAGAAGGATTATTGACACAATCAAGGGCATTATTCATATAATGCGAGTAAAGAGAACAAGTCCAGCCATTAAGGAGTAAAAAAGGATCTGGTCAGCAATTTGCATAGATCTATACATGTAAATAATTCAACCATGCATAGAGTCAAACTTGTTTGCATGTATTTGTATGCATCTTGGCTCTACATAAATTATACACGATACACATAGATATGCACTCATGGGCACATATGTATACTGAAAAGATCAGGAAAGGTTCTCCTGAGTATGCAGGATTTGAACCGGCAACCTTGTTGAGAGCTCGCACTCTAAGCAACTGAGCCATCCGGCCACCCCTTTGGAAGCTCAGCTGCAGCTCATTGTCTTCAATCTAGTTGTGGAGGGCATAGCTCGCTGGTCCATGTGGGAATCGAACCGGCTACCTTGTTGTTCAGAGCTTGCGCTCTAACCAACTGAGCCACCTGGCCACCCCTGTTGTTTTGTTTTCTTAAAGTATTCTGTTGTTACTTCTTTTAAAATTATAAGCAGAGTTCCACATCAATAATTATCCTGAATTTTTTAAATCCCTCTGAATCTGGAATGTAAGCTATACATGTATTTATACTAATTTTTTCTTTTTTAAAACACCTCATTGAAAAATAATTTACATGCCATACAATTCACCCATTTAAAGTATACAAGCAATGGTTTTAAGTATAGTCACAAGCTTGTGTAACCATCATTACCACAATCAATTTTAGAACGTTTTCATCTCCACAAATAGAAATCCTGTACCCTTTAGCTATCACCCTCGTATGTCCTCATTCCCACCAGCCCTCAGCAAATGCTAGTCTATTTTCTGTTTCTATGGATTTGCCTATTCTAGACATTTCACATAAATGGAATCATGTAATATGTGACCTTTCATTACTGGCTTCTTTCACTGAGCACGATATTTTTGAGATTCACCCACACTGTAGCATTCCTTTTCATGACTGAATAATATTCAGTTGGATGTTCATTCATTTGTTGATGGATACTTGGTTGTTTCCAACTTTTGGCGATTGTAAATAATGCTGCCAGGAACGTTGATGAGTCTGTTTGAGTCTGTTTTCAGTTTTGGGGGGTATGTACTTAGGAGTAGAATTGCTGGGTTATATGGAAGTTCTATGTTGAGCTTTTTGAGGAATTGCCAAACAATTTTCCACAGTGCCCATTCCATTTTTACATTCCCACCAGCAATGGGTTCCGATTTTCTCCACATCGTCACCGATACTTGTTAATTTTCTTGATGATCATCATCATAATCACTACAGCCGTTTAGTGGGTATAAAACGGTACCTCATTGCAATTTCGCTTTGTAGTTCCCTAATGGGTATGATGCTAAGCACCTGTTCATGTGTTTATTGTCCATTTGTACATGTTCCTTGGGAAAACGTCTAAGTCCATTGCCCATTTTTTAGCGTTATCTTTTTGTTATTTAGTCCATTTTTTAATGGTCATTATTTTTAGTCCAACTGGCCGTATCTTCTAGTAAGTCCCAGATGTATAGGTTACATTTCTTGTCCCCGGTGCTGTGATGTCAGCAGGATGGACAAGTCTATTTGGACTACACTGCTGTTTTGCATTGCTCTGTTGTCCTTAACTAAAAGTCCCGTTCTTCTCATGCCACTTGGGGGACTCAGAGTAAAGGTTGCTCTTCATCTGTGAACCACTGTTAAGACAGAGCTAGTCACAGTGTAATCATTGCTTGAAGAGAGTCAAAATAAGGAAGATCATGGCTGATTTTATGAAACAAAGGGCCTAATCCTTCCCGTTTCATAAACTAAGAAAAACAACAACGTAGAAATGTGTATCTACTACACAGGAGGTAGTCAGTAATCTTTGGTACAATTTGCAACTTACTCTTCCTGTAAAATGCGAGCTGCTGTGAAGGATAAGTTATATTTCTATGGGGGAAAAATTGATTCACCGTGAACTGGTGAGACATCAGAGAAATAGTCCATGATGAATGGAATTGAACTGCAGTGCCTGCACCCACCCTCCTGGCGGAAGCTGCTCCATTAACAAACATAGTTAGTTTTCCCTGGAGAGGGTTAAGGTGTGACCTGCGTCAGAAGCTCCTGGGGAGCTGGTTACCAATGCAAATGCCAGGCCCCACCCAGTCCTGAATCAGACTTTTTCAACTAGGCCCAGGAATCTGAATTTTAACGTGTTCTCTAAGCAATTCACATGCAGAGGACAGTGACAAAATGGGGCTGTAAGAACTTTATCAGGCTGATAAAATTTAATATACAGAAAGAATGATCATTTTCAAAGTCCTTAGATTAAATAGGTATGTGAAGAGTCCCTTCTGCAAACAGATGCTGGACATTTTTTTAAAAGTGCTGTCGTGTTTAAATTATTTCTAGTTATTATCTGTCTATTAGACTGAAGTGCAGCCTAGGGCTACCAAAACGCATTAACCTTGAAATACTGTTTCCAGTATTTCCAACATATACATCCTTTAGAAGACCTTTTTCTGTCCCTGTCTATAACTCAGTCAATGAAAGAGTAGGAGCAACCACGTGTTCAACAATAGAGGGACGCTAAACTGGCACATTAATATGATGGAATATTAAGCAGTTATTAAAATTATATTTATGAAGACTATATAAGAACATAGACGATGTTTATCATGTGATGTTAAGGAAAACCATCTATATAGACCCTGATAATTATAGCTCTGTATTACGGAAAATACAGATACAAAACAACAGACAAGCTCCACCACCTGCCCCCTCAGAATATTGTCAGTGGCCCTCTCTAGACTATATGACTATAGATAGCTTATTTTCTTCCTACTCTTCAAAATGTCTAGCTTTAAGGATCACAGATTATTTTTATAATGTAAAACCTTTTTTCTAATGAAAGATACATTTTATTGCCATGAATAATTATTACCACTCAGTACAATTTCTCTAAAAGGATGATTTAGTAGCAAGCACCTACCTTGCCTGCAGGATTGTTCACCTAATCAAAAAGTCAAGCCCTGTCATGTCAGGAAATTGAGGACTTGAGTTTTTCTCTTTTATCCTTCACTGGGCTGGCTTCCCAGGGGCCAAATGCTAAGGGCATTTACTCTGAGTGCTGACTTTCACCAAACTGAAGGACATTACCTCCAGCGAGTGTAGTACCTTCCCAAGATACACCCCATCCATTGAACAGGGTAGACTCAATTCATCTGAAAGCACGGAGTTATGAAATAGGTTCTGGGCCCTGATCTTGTCTCAGCTGCCTGTATAATGTTGGAAAAATTACTTCCCCTCCCTTGGCCTCCATTTATATGAAAATGATGAAGTCTGACTAGATCTGTAAGGTCTTTCCAGCTTTAACAATCTATGAATCCCACTTAAAGAGGTCGACAGCTGAAGGAGATCACTGTTTTGTAGAAAACATTTGCTTGTGTATATAGGTGTGTGAGAGCACGAGAGGGAGGCCAGGAGAATTTACCCTATGACAAGAAATCATAGACAAAAGGCACAAAGATATGTGAGCAAGGATTTTCTTTACAGTTTGTTTCATAAGAGTGAAAATACAGAAACAATGTCATTTTCCTACTGTAGGGGAAGGATTAAATAAATTATGGTATAGCCAAAAAACATATTTGGCAGTCATTTAAAATTATGTAGATCTGTACTCACTGATGTAGAAAGCTATCCATAACAATATTAAATGAAAAAGCAACTGATAAAAATATATAAAGTATACCTTTTTGAAATATGTATACCTACATACAGCTTTTAAAAGGCTGATAGTGGTTATGGTGTTTTGTGGTGGTGATGAAATTGCTGGTAAGATTTTTCTTTTGGTTTATTTGTAATTTCTAATTTTATATACTAAACTACCCTATTTGTGCAATTAAAATAAATACACAGGGTATATCAGTCAGGGCTCTCCTGAGAAACAGAACCAATAGTAGGGAGGGATGAAAGGAGGGATGAAAGGAGGGAGGGAGGGAGGGAGGGAGGGAGGGAGAGAGGGAGGGAGGGAGGGAGGGGGGGGAGAGGGGGGGAGAGAGGGAGAGAGAGAGAGAGAGAGAGAGAGAGAGAGAGAGAGAGAGAGAGAGAGAGAGAGAGAGAGAGTGTTGCAGTCCTGAGGCAGGATTTGCTCTCTGAAAAACTTCAGTTTTTGCTTTCATGGCCTCCAGCTGATTAGATGAGGCTCACCTGTCCAAGTAAAAGGTACCCTCCTTTACTTAAAGTCAACTGATTGTAGATGTTAACCACATCTACAAAATACCTTCACAGCAAACACCTAGTGTTTGATGAAATAACTGGGTACTTTAGCCCAGCCAAGTTGACATACAAAACTCATCATCACATAGGATAATTCTTTTCAACTAATAAAGTAAACCATGACATTTTAATTCACTGGGATCTCAGTGGGCCTGGGATAGGCAGTCCGTCTGGTGTGATAAGGGCTGATCCTCACAGGAGCACCTGAGGTGCCGGGAGTGGGCCGCCCTTACAAGGCCCTGAGTATGGCTGGTCGGCAGGTACGCGAGCGAGGAGGTGGGCTGGTGCAGAGGGGGTGGTGGCCGCAGGGGCACACGAGAGCGGGCAGAAGGCAGTGGTGCATGGAAATGACCCCTCCCTGTGAACCTGCAGTTACCAAATTCATGAGGTGCATGTGAATCAGGGCTGCTGACGTGGACGTCGGAACGCAGAAGAAAGCCACAAGAAAAGCAAGGACAGGAAGTGTAAGGAAGCTTGATGATATCCCGGACTGTGGAAACAAGTTTGCGTCAAGTTCCACCAGACTTTGAAGGGGGGCAGAGGCCCCCATGACATCCTGTTGTTACAAATCAATCCCAGATCGAAATGGCTTTACAGAGCTCCTTTCTTTCCCATGCTGGTGACCATCAGGTGGCACACTGAGGTGACATACATTCCACATAGATTTTTAAGTCATTAGCAGTTCTAAATTAACCAGCTGAATGATCTCACTGCATGAAGAGGCGCGGTCAGTGGGGGGTTCTGGGGGATCGACTGACTATTCAGCAGCCCAAGTGAAGCCATAAGAAGACGTTACAGACAGTGAAGTTATACGAGCACCAATGACAAGATGAAAAGACCCAAAAAAAATCTTGCTTCTTCAATTGAGAAAAGTACAAAGCAAAGCTGGACAATCTTTATCTCTCAATACATTTGGCAAATAGGAGGGAGAAAGAGGTTGTTTCTTTTCCATTTCTCAGTCCTGGCAGAGGAGGCACCAAAAAGCTCCAGCCCACTCGCCACAGAGCAGCCTGCTCTGGCCACTACTCTCACATCTCTGGGCCTTTTCAAAAGCTCAGAGCCACTCGGTCTTTTCTCTCTGCCTCACACTCTTTCCACAATGAGCATCATGACTTTTATGATCAGGAAGAAAAAACAATCTACATTTTTAAAGTCTGGCAAGGGACACCTGCTTTCAAGATGGTAATTTTAGGACACACACCTTACCGCCCCTCCAATGCGAAAATCCTTTGAAGTGATCCAATAAATAGTAAGACAGGGGGAACTACCTATAGCAGGGCTGGAAAACAGAAGAGGATCGCGTAAATAGGCCAGGAGCGCTGAGGATTTCCTAGAACAACCGAAGCAGATGGGAACGGGAAGCTATATCGAGAGAGAAGACCTGGGGACACTACACTGGAAGGTGATTCAGCAGTATATCCATTATAAATGTACACATCTATATTTGCAGTCACCCAGCCCTTGGGAATTTGTCCTAACGGCATAACGGGACATATGTACAAAGGTGAATGTTATGATGACAGCTGTAGTTTAACTTTTTTATATTTTCAAGACTTACTAAATTTCACTTCTGTCCATTCACTAGGTGTTCCTCATCTATGTGTTCACTCTAAAGGTTGAAACCAATATAAGAAAAATTTTATTACTATGGCTATGCAAATAGTGTACTACGCTAGGCCACACAGTTTGTTAGAACTACATAGCTGTCTCTGCGAATTCCATATTGTAACACCAGGGTGCTTGAAAGAGAATATTTCTAGCATCAAGAAAAAATAAGATTCTCTATTTTTATACCCATTAACGCCTTAAAATTGTGTCTCATTTGATGTTGGCTTATATGTTTCTTATGCAGTTTTATCCCTTATAATTTCTAATTTCTTTTCCTTTAATTATTTGCCTTTGTAGCCTCAATTTTTCCCCAAATTTTGTCATGTTTTCAATTCTATGGGTCCTCCTTCATACACACACACACACACACACACACACACACACTTTGTTTTTCTGAAGAAGACTCCTGGTCCCCTTCTCCCTTGTGGGCTAGTACTATCGTACTCTACCACACAGCTATCTTGAAACTTTTCTGCCCTGCCCTCCAGTCTCATGCTTTCCCCTTTCCTGCCTTATACTCTTGTTTTGCTGCATCCTGAGGTAACTTTTTAAGAAAGCTAGAAAAATAATATTAGACATGCAAAAGGAAACACAACTCTCAGTGCAGCAGAAATTTTAAAAAGATATGAACAATATATTGTGAACAAATTTAAGTTTGAAAAATTAGTTGAAATGGACCAATTCCTTTAAATAGTGGAGGCTACCAAAACTGATAAGAAATAGAAAACCTGAATCATCCCATAACCAGTTATCAAACTGAATCAATAGCTAAAAATCTTTCTACAAAGAAGTAAAATCAGACAGCTTTAGTGGAAAAATCCAGCAATCACTTTAAAAAATGGATAAATTTCAGTCTTACCCAAATGCTTCTAAGAAAGAGAAAAAGAAACACTTCCCAATTTATATTCTCTTATAACTAGCATAACCTACTCTAACCTTAAGTATCAAACACCAGATAAGAAATGTCTGAACAAAGAAAGTTAAAAGCCAATTTCATTCACATAAACACAAAGGTTAGGCTCTTGGCCACTCAACAAAAATCCCTGCTCTCCTTTTCTTCCTGGGCAGCAAGATTACATTTCCCAGCCTCCCTTGCAGTTTGTGTGGCCAGGGGACTGCATTCTAACCAATGAAATGTGAGAAGAGTGATGTGTGCAACTTCAGGCCAAGACTTTTAAGAAATACTTATATTTCCCCTACACTCTCTTTCCCCTTCCACTGGCTGAGTACAGAGGCCCTAAGGACTGTGGATCCACAAGAGAGATAGAGGCTGACTCCCACCAACTGGATTACTACATCAGCAAGAAATAAACTTGAATTGTGCAAAGCCAATTGAAGGTTATTATACCGTGTTTCCCCGAAAATAAGATCTAGCCGGACCTTTAGCTCTAATGCATCTTTTGGAGCAAAAATCAATATAAGACCCAGTCCTATATTTTACCATAAGATTGGGTCTTATATAAGACCGGGTCTTATTTTAATTGTTGCTCCAAAAGACGCATTAGAGCTGATGATCCAGGTAGGTCTTATTTTCGGGGAAACACGGTAGCAGCTAGCATTTTCCTTAATCAGAGATCTATAGTTTGAAGTGGGGTGCTACCACAATAAAAAGCAAAAATATATAACCATAGTTTGGCAGTTAAGGGGCAAACAGTAAGAAAATAAATTTCATAGGCCAAACCAACGTTTGGTGAAACTGTCACTTGTGATACCTTGGAAGGTAGACTGTATGCCCACTCACACCTGTAGTTATAAGGGAAATGGCTGGACAAGCCAGAGTGTTTGTACGTGTCAGTTTTTACTTGCTGCATTCAGCCTGTATTACAAGGAAGAGTTGAGCAGACAACAACATTTCTGGTTTGACAGTGGAGACGAGAAAATATCACAAAAATTGGGGTTGAAAAATTTGAACCAGGAATCTAAACGCTAAGAGCATAATTAGTTCATCAGGTTTCCTAATTACTCAGAGGAGCTCAGTATTGCAGCCAAGAAGATCAGACTATCTTGTTTCCCCAGAAATAAGACCTAACCTGAAAATAAGCCCTAGCAGATTTTTCAGGATGACATCCCCTGAACATAAGCCCTAATGCGTCTTTTGGAGCAAAACTTAATATAAGACCCGGTCTTATTTTTGGGGAAACACGGTAGGAGTGCTGCCATGCACGCAACACAATTGCTTCTACAGGCCTCCAGGTAGCTCCCATCAGTTGAAAAGGAGAGAGGCTTGAGGGTGAGGAAGCTAATAAAGCAACCTTGAGAATTATGCCTAGAACATGCTGTCTCATGCAAGTGGAGAGCACTGGAAACATGGCCAATTGGAATCGACATGTACTGAAAGTGTAAACTGAACACCAGATTTCAGACGTGGTAAGAAAATAAAGGTAAAATAGTTCACTAACAAATTTTTATGTCGGTTAAACATTGAAATATTTTAGGATTGTATTGCCACCAGAAAAAAAAAAAAAAAATCAAGCCTAAACTTAAGAGTCTATGACTGTAAATCAGACTTACACCTCCAAACTTGCATCAGCAAGAAATTCCCATACACATATGATTCTGTTTCTGGGCTTCCAAACATTTCTTAAGAAACTAAACTCCTAAATCATGTACTACAATATTTATGATTAATCATCTTTGATTCAGACCGAACGCATATAAAACATACAAAGAAATTAAGAACATGATAGAGAAAAATGGAGTACCCAAAACACATTTTGCTTTTACTAATCAAATTCAAACCAATAGTCTTCATTAGAATACTTTAAGAAGACAATTCTTTATAGTTTGGGGTTTGGAGAAACTAAAATTTTTAGATGAACAGTCAATATGCTTGGCAGAGAATGCTGCCCGCAGGTGAAGATGAAGCGCTTTTAGATTTGCCCAAGGCATGACCCCTGGGGACCCAGTTACTTCTAGAAAACATGCTAGTTAGAATACTAAATTGTTTTCTGCTCCGCACTAGCCACTTAAGAAAACTCACATCTAATTTTAAGAAATACCTCCACTCTGGAACAGGACTTCCTGAGAGCATCCTTGCCGAGTTCTGTCGATCAGGACCGGAGGAAGCAACATTTCACTGGGTGTACAGTCAACAAGTGGCACATGCACTTGGGATGGAGGGCCTGTCGGAGGCCACGGCAGTGTGCTCTCACCTGGGCTCCAGCCGCCACCTCCTCGTGGAGCCCAGCAGCAACCCCTGGTCTTTGGCAGGGGCAGCTCAGTGGTCAGCCAGGAAGTTGTGCTGCCTGCTGCAGTGCTGAAATACTCTAGGGCTTCCCAAGGAAGGCCTGTGAGCTGCTGTTTTTAAAGAGCCCGAGTTCCTTTTTTCTAAGGATATGGAATTGTTGCAGCAAAGTATGCTGAATAGACATGGTTGTCATGTATTTTGGAATTTTCCATTAAATAATTTGCTTTTTCCAGAAAAAACAAATGGGGTGGTGGTCCTCTTCTTGGTGAGTTGCTGCTATTTTCCTAGTTCATGGCGCCTAGCCCACCAGCCAGCTGGCATCCATATGCTGGCTCTGCCCTCAGCCACAGGTGTGGGCCCTTTAGAGGATTCTGTGGGCTCGGTAAGATGGTGGAAGCCCAGGTGTCTTCCAGAAAACCTTGTTTTCTTAAAGCTCCCTGATTGTTGTTGCTGAGGTGCATTTTGCAGTCATAATCAGAACCACAAGGGCCAGTCCTGCCACAATATTGGCTACGAAAGGGGAAGTATCTGTGAAGGCTCACCACAAAAGGATTAATTCTATTTCTTTAATGTGACATTAAAAACAAGCATCTATCTGGTGTTGCAAACGTGCAGTGGGGCAAACACAGAAAGAATCTACTTGTTGGGTGGTCGGCAATGTGATTCCTGCACTAGAGTGTCATACTTTGAGAATTTGAGTTCTAAACTTTCAACGATAAAAATGTAATAATATTCATTGGTAGGCTTGGTCGCAGGGCTATGGGACCAGTGAGGACATTTATCCTGAAGTCCTGGCAGGGACTCCTCTGCTGCAAAATGGCCAAGTAACTTTTTTTGTGTTCTGTGGCAGGTGCTCCGGCAATATTAATACTGTGGCCCGTAAAGATATGCAGACCACATTAACCTAAAAATAAAAGCCAAAGAGAGAGGTAACGTCATTTATTGGAGATCCAAAAAGAATTGCAATCTAGGAAGAAACTTCAATAGTGTTCCAATTAGGAGGTGTTTATGAGAAACGGAAGGGCAATAATTACATGAATAGAAGGAAGGAATTTCTATTGTTGTAAGTCAGGGAAGTACTTTCTACAGATGCAAATAAACTAAGTTATTCTTTAGCTATACTGGTGGGGCTAATTCTAAAGACTCTTTAATTTTCAGTCTTGTAGTCAGCTTTGTCTGCTTTCCTGTTAGCTTTGCAGACAGTTGTTTGGAATACAATGTTGTGTTAGGCCCAGTCCAAAGGTTATTTGCCCCGAACTTATTTATAACTGCAAGTTTGTACCTTGTGATCCCCTTCACTCATTTCTGCCACCTCTGGCAACAAGCAACCTTTTCTCTGTATCTGTGAGATTGGGGTTTTTTGTTTTTTGATGTTTTATTTTTTATTTTTTTATTTTTTTAGATTCCAAATATAAGTGAGATCATACGGTATTTGCCCTTCTCTGTCATTTCTCTTAGCATAATACCCTCAAGGTCCAGCCATGCTTTTGCAAATGGCAAGGTTTTGTTCTCTCTTTTAGGGCTGATATATATATATATATATATATCCCGTTTTCTTTATCCATTCATCCATCAGTGGACATTTAGGTTGTTACTATGTGTTGGCTATTGTGAATTATGCTGCAATGAACAAGGGAGTGCAGATATCTTTTCAAGTTAGTGTTTTTGTTTTCTTTGAATAAATACCCAGAAGTGGAATTAGTGTATCACATGGTGGTTCTGTTTTTAATTTTGTGAGGAATCTCCATACTGTTTTCCATAGTGGCTGCACCAATTTACATTCCCTCCAACAGTGCACAAGTGTTCCCTTTTCTCTATATCCTCACTAACACTTGTTATTTCTTGTCTTTTTTATAATAGCCATTCTAACAAGTGTGAAGTGATATCTCATTGTGGTTTTGATTTGCATTTCCCTGATGATTAGTGATGTTGAACATCTTTTAATGTATAATTTTTTCACTAAACTTTAATTTTGGAATAATTTTTGATTTACAGAAAAGTTGCAGAGATAGTTCAGAGTTCCTATATACCCTTCATCCAGCTTTCCCTAATGTTAGTATCTTACATAACTGTGGTGCATTTGTCAAAACAAACAAATTAACACTAGTACAATACAATAACAGTTGTCCCCTGCTTTTCAAAAGTTTGTGTTAAGCCACTTTGCTTTTACAAAAGAAGTACATTAGTACCTGTTTTCGCTAACCAAAAAAAATTCAAAAAGGATTTTTGCTTTTACTGAAAAAAAAAGGTAAAAAGTGAAAACAGCATTCAGCATTTTGCAGGAAGCCATTATGGAGGCAGCATGCAGCCCTGCTTCAAGATGCTCCAAACTCCTCTTGTGTTTCTCCATTTAGTTGTATTGATTGTATATTTGACAAGAAGATCTTAAATGTACAGAGAGCAGGATACAAAGCAGCCATAGTTACAATATTGATACTGATGAATTCATTAGCATGGGATCCATATGCTGTGTTTTTGTTTTTTAGGGTGACATTTCATCTGCCTTTATTGGGACAGTATCAGATACCACTCTGAAAGGTGAATTCACATCTGAAGGAAACAGCCACATTGTCTCAGTTCCAGAATTAAGCCGACCTCGGGAATATTACCTTCTTTGTCATATCAGGCATCCGTCTCATCTTGATACTCATTTTCATATTCACACAATTTTTTCCAGGACAGATATCAAACTAGGAAACATTTTATAAAGACCATCTCAAGAGACTTTATATAAATTCCAGAAGGGGATGCATATGATTTGTGTGTCATCTGCTTGGATGAACATGAAGTTGGGACTGGCTCAGTATCCTTCTCAGTTTCCATGTTTATCACTATAAACATGTAGTTAGAGACTCTTGGTTAAATAAATTAAAAAACAAACAAACAAACAATCTGTCCCATCTATAAACAACAAAAAAATGGTTCCTTCTCTGGAAAACTCAGTCTCTGACCCCGAATAAAGTGCCCTAAAGTCATAAAGTGTCCAAGCATACCCCATAGACTTATAGTTTGGGTCAGAATCCAGTTTTTATGGACTGAATCGTGCCCTTCCTCAAAACTCATATGTTGAAGTCCTAATCCCACTACCTCAGAATGTGACTATTTGGAAAAAGGGCCTTTAAAGATGTGATTAAGGTAAAATTACATCATTAGAATGGGCCCTAGCCCATTGCCTGCTGTCTTTATAGGAAGAGGAGATTATGACACAGACACACAGAGGGGTGACCATGTGAAGACACAGGGAGAAAGTGGCCACCGACAAGCCAAGGAGCGAGGCCTCAGAAGGAACCAACCCTGCCGACACCTTGATTTCAGACTTCCAGCCTCCAGAACTGTGAGGAAATAAATTTCTGTTGAAGTCGCCAGTCTGTGGTACCTCGTTCGCAGCTCCCATAAACTTATACACTACTCGTGTGGGGCACAAGTGTGGGGAACCTGCTCTTACAGAACACAACGACCTTCAGAGGCTGATCAGCTTATTTCCCTTTAAAATGTTTATTTAGGGGTGGCTGGTTAGCTCAGTTGGTTAGAGTGTGGTGCTGATAACACCAAGGTTGCCGGTTGGATCCCAACATGGGCCACTGTGAGCTGCGCCCTCCTTAAATAAATAAATAAAAATAAATAAACAAATAATAAATAGAGCCATAAAAAATTTAAAAATAAAAATAAAGTGCTTATTTAGGAATATTGCTTGATTCCCCCCTTTGAATATTTCTATAAAATAGCTTACATTAGCATTCTGTAGTTCAGTCAGATTATTGAAAGAAGAATTGTGATCAGGTCTTCCACTGTAGGAGTATACTTCATTTAACTACTAAGTATAATTTTTTTTAATAGACTTTATTTTTTAGAGCAATTTTAGGTTCACAACAAAATCGAGAGGAAGGTACAGAGATTTCACATGTACCCCTCACTCTCACACATGTACAGCCTCCCCCATTATCAACATTCCCCACCAGAGTAGTGCCTTTGTTACGATTGATGAACTTACATTGACACGTCATTATCACCCAGAGTCGATAGTTTGCATTAGGGTCACTCTTGGTGTTGTACAGTCTATGGGTTTGGACCAATGTATAACAACTTGTGTCCAACATTATAGTATCATAGAGTAGTTTTACTGTCCTAAAATTTTCCATGCTTCACCTATTCTATCCCTCCCTTCTCCCCAACCCTGCCAACCACTGATCTTCTTTTGCCCTTTCCAGAATATCAGATAGTTGAAATCATACAGTATGTAGTCTTTTCAGATTGCCTCCTTCCACTTAGTTATATGCATGTAAGGTTCCTCCATGTCTTTTCATTTCTTTGTAGTCCTGCATAACACAAGTTCTGACAATTACATTCCCGACCGCATCCTAGAAAAAGTGCTACATGCCTCATTGCTGAATATCACTAGGGTCACCTTCCAAGTACTCCCCTTGGGAAGTTATGCACCGACACCTAACACCTAGCCCACTCTTCAAAGCAATTTTGGAACTCTTTTTCTGGAATGGCCATCAGAGCTGTCGTTGTATTACCCTTGGTGTCCTGAATATTTCCTTTATCTTCGGGTAAAGAAAGAAGTCATTGGGAGCCAGATCAGGTGAGTAGGGAGGGTGTTCCAATAGTTATTTGTTTACTGGCTAAAAACTCCCTCACAGACAGTGCTGTGTGAGCTGGTGCATTGTCGTGATGCAAGAGCCATGAATTGTTGGTGAAAAGTTCAGGTCATCTAACTTTTTCACACAGCCTTTACAGCACTTCCAAATAGTAAACTTGGTTAACTGTCCAGTTGGTACAAATTCATAATGAATAATACCTCTGATATCAAAAAAGTTTAGAAACATCTGCAACAAGTTGCAAACTTAATTGTCAGGCCTTGTATTTCACTGTCTGGATGTCCCACAGTTTATTTATCCATTCACCTAGTGAAGGGTATCTTGGTTGGCTTCCAAGTTTGGGCAATTATGAATAAAGGTGCTATAAACATCCCTGTGCAGGTTTTCGTGTGGACATAAGTTTTCAATTCCTTTGAGTAAATACCAAGGAGTATCATTGTTAGATCATAAGGTAAGAGCATCTTTAGTTATGTAAGAAGCTTCCAAATTTTACTAAGTATAATTTATAGGTGCAGTTAAATAAAATATCTTTTTGGAATAAAGTAGCCAAAAGGTGTTTGTAAGTTCCCAGTAGAGCTTATATATGAGACCTAGACTGGAGTACACAGCGGTGTTTTCATATAGAGCCATTCTCCTGCCACCATCCATGGCCTAAGCCACATCCAACCACAATAGAAAAAAAAAAAATCTCCTGAAGTCTTTGAATTAGAAACTCTGTTCTAGAATTTCCTGAAATTGCCATTATGAGGGAGAGATGGTGAAATAATTTAGTATGGTGAAATAATTTAGTATTTTCCCTTATGGTAACACCCCAAAGACACTCAGCAAGTGTCTTTCTCTCTTCTGTTCCAAAGGCAAGAACAGTCAGTGCTGGGGAAGATTTTTGAAGTAGTCATTTAAAGAAGATTTCTAGTACTCCAGTGTTATTTATGAATTTGATTCAGCAGATAAATGAACATACCTGGCCTCTACCACTTACACTTCAGTACCTTTAAGGATTTCGTAGGTGTCATCAAAGTAAAAGATAGAAACACCACATGAAAGTTGAGAACTTCAGTAATTGTTTTGTTGATATCTCTTACATCTTACAACCACCGGCTCAACTGTGTACAGGCAAATGGTACATCTTAAGTATCGGATTTAAAAACCAGTGCTTATGCTTAACAGAACTCATGATGTACCTAAACAATGAATTATCAAAAGCTAAATTATGTTGTTATGCACAATTGTAACCATGCAGGAATATATATACATATTTAACCAAAACGCCAAGAATTTTTCTATGGCTGTGTTTGAATCCTTATATAATAAATGTATGTTTTCCACTTTAAGTAACAGCAAAAAAAATTAATTTTTAATACAAAGTCATATTCTTTCTTATAGCCCATAAGTTTGTTGATGATAGTAATCCTTGGTTTCAGCCTCAATGTCAGCTGAATGTTGAATTTTTGCCCACAGCCAATTGGAGATGAACCAAAATGAATATTCATTTCATCTCAGTGGAGTCCACTTAATCAAAGCACCCACTCTCCTACAATGTTAATTTAAAGAAGCGGGGACTTCCATTTCTAAGTGAGTTCAATACAACAGTGCAGGTTATAAACAGCCAGAGAAGCCGAAAGGGGCCCAAATGCCCACAGTTTCAGCTTCTGCTTTCCTCATGGTGCCCATAGAGCGGGGCTTTGGAACTCCACAAGGAATCAAGCGGTTCTCGGCTCTGCCCTGCCCTGCACCAGTGAGGCATGTTGGTAAATGGCTGTAATACTGCCGAGACTGATGCTGGGCTTTAGAGACCCAGACACTCAAACAAAATCTCCCCTCTCTCTACATTAAAGCAAACAGGACTGGACCCGACACACACAGGTGGGAAAGCTGCCAGGTACTCTGCGCTCTCCTTGGGCCGCTTTTGACTCTCCTGAAATTGGGTGATTTTGCTGTTCAGAGGAATCATGTGCATGGTTGGGCAATTTCATCCACAAAAATAAAGCCAAGTAAATAAATAGGGTTTAGACATCAACAGAATTTTCTGGGTCTCTTCCTCTGTTAAGACAATAAAATTTGATTAAGTGAAAGAAATTGCATGAGTCACCATTTGAGGGGAAGAAGACGTGATGTTGTCAGGCAATATTTGTTTGTGGGTTTTTTTGTTTGGTTGTTTTTTTAATTTTCCTTGTTACTTTAATATGTGACCTTTTGCTTTGCAGGCCAGGAAACTCCAGACTGACATTGCCCTGAAGGGAACGGGGTCATGGAGAAACAAGAGGGGAAAACAGCGTTTGGCTTTAGGTTTAGGAAACCCCAGTCAGATTCTGCTTCCACAGAGATTCAACCTCCCTGGCCTGAAATCATCACTTCCCAGGGCAGCCAATCCAGTGACTGGTCAATGAGGAAATATAAAGACCTGGCCATTTCAGCCCAATCTGGAACAAGTCTGAAGGCCTAGCTCCTGAGCTCCCTGTGAGGTTGGCCAAAGCTGTCATTGGGCCTGCATCACAGTTGGACCTCTCCCTCTGTCCACTCCTGCTCCCTTTCCCTCCCTTCAAAGGTACTGATCCCAAGGGCATTCCCTAGCAAACAGCCCACATCTCATAGTCCGCTCCCTAGGAACCCAACCCGCAGCACCAAGATTGCACAGCTACGATGTTTCCCCGAAAGTAAGCCCTAACCAGTAAGTAAGCCCTAGGATGACATCTCTTGAACATAAGCACTAATGCATCTTTTGGAGCAAAAATTAATATAAGACTAGGTCTTATTTTCGGGGAAACACAGTAGTAAGTAGAGATGCTGTTTTCAATGCAGACATTGGGGGTTCAAAGGCTCACTCATAACCATTACACTCCACTCCCCACCGAGGCCGGGAACTTAGAAGCAACCCTGAGAGGAAGGAAAGGGAGTAAAGGAAATCCATAACTAACTTTAAATCTAAAAAGACTGAGAAATCACTGAAAGGGTTGAGTTTTTTAGAATTGGCTTGATTGAGTTTTGATCAGGTGAATGAAGCTTGAGGTAGAAATTATGGGGAAACAATTAAGGGTTTCCTTTTGCAGATCTGAGTCTTAGAAATCATACCCATTACAAAATATTTAGCATCTGTGAGATTTCACTATTAAAATTAAAGAAATAATCAGAATAGTAGTGCTTGTATAGTAACATAACCATTTCTGTATTTTCCCAGGAACTATTTAGTATGTCAGTCTACAAAAATCTTTGTGTGTCCCAAACATCAAGGCACGGAGAGAAAGAAAAAATATTATATCTATGAGTCATCCAATGTAAGTCATTCTTAGTCCTCTGTGGTAGGCTGAAACCATGACCCCAAGATGTCCACATCAAATCTGGAACCCGTGAATGGCACCTTATTTGGAAGAAGGGTTTTTGCATATGTAATTAAGGATCTTGAGTGAGGATTATCCAGATGGGCCCTACATCCAATGACAAGTGTCCTTATAAGAGACAGGCGGAGGGACACTTAAGAGAGACAGAAGAGGAAGGAGACACAGAAGTTCAGAGGAGCAGCCAATGTGAAGATGGAGGCAGAGACAGGCGATATGCAGCCCCAGGAAGGCAGGAAGAGGTAGGGAAGGGTCTCTGTGCTAGAGGCTCCAGGGAGCATTGTCCTGGTAGGTTTCAGACTTCTGGCCTCCAGAATTGTGAGAAAATAGATTTCTGTTGTTTTAAGCCACCAAGTTTGCAGTCATTTGTTACAGCAGCCACAGGACACCAGCACACCCTCCCACCTTCTGCATCAGAGAACACCGTTGGCTGTTTGTGAAGCATAGAGCTTTAAGTTCCTCCACTGGCCAAAGAAACTTGGAATAACTGTACTTCCCCCAGGTATCAGCACTATGGATACAATCACTGCGTAAAAATTGTCCCCTGCTGAAGACAAAGCAGTATCGATCTGCCTGTGGATATGAATTATAGCTCCTTTCCTGAGAGCACGCACAGTGGCATGAGAGGGCATAGATTTTTACATCTTGAGTCTATTTCAGCCAGATCTATACTCAAGGTCAAACAACTTTAAAAAAACACAGACTCTCAGTCTTAGATCCAAAGAATCGATCTTACTGGTATTCTGATCATAAAATAAAAAGGAAATCATTTATTGTTCCATGACATATAACTGATTAATGCCAAGCTGTGAACCAGACCTTCACTTTGATCCCATTTTTACTGTGGAAAGACTGTTGATACGCTGGTAAGGATATCTGAAAAAGAAAGAGGACACTTAGAAAGAAAGCCAAGGAGAAGTATTGTTCTTCCACTTAGAGCAACAAGGAGATTCATTTCACAATACACTACTTTGACAGCAACACCTTATCCAGAGCCTATTGTTCTCTGTCCCTCTGGGAGCACACAGAAAGACTCGGCCTTATCTGTCGAGGCTCAGGAACCTCTCAGGGTTGCTTATGGCCCCAAAGTTCAGTATCTTTTCTTTTCTCTGGAGAGTGTTGGGGCAGGTGGAGGTAGGAGCAAAGAAATGAATAAAAAATGTGTTTTAAAAGGCCTTAGAGAAAACTCACAAGTAATGGCAAATTATTTAGTCCAAAGGCTTAAAAGTGAGCAGGCAGAAAGGAATACATAATATTTCATTGAACTCTGAATAATTCTGAGAGGCAGGTGTTACTGTCCTCATGTTACAGAGGAGAAAAACGAGGTTCCAAGAGGTGAAGGGACTTGAGGTCACAGTAAGAGGAAGCTGGGATTAGAATCCAAACCTGTCTGACTCCAAAGGCTCTGCTCTTTGAACTCTACCACATTTCTCCAAAATCAAATATACACATAAACAGAAAGTGAGAAGATGGACACCCCCTTTAGAGAGAAAACAGTACATCTTGTCTACCTCACAACACGTTGAGTTGGGGGGTCAAGTAAAAGAATTAATTGATTCCCATAATATATTGAGTTCTTTCTCCATTTAACCAGTAAGCACATGGGGCATAGAAAGATGAAAAAAGGCACCTTCAAGGAATGTGTCGTCTAGCAGGAGAAATGTGAAAATACACAAACAACAAAGTAAGGAGGATAGAGTGAGCAATAGAACACAGGCAGAGATCCAACACAGACGCTCAGAAGGGAGAGACTACTTTTAGATGGAAGTGACATTCTACCAAGTGGGAGGAATTTGCTCATATGTGGAAGGAAATTTCATGCTGAAGAAAGCATACACAAAGCTAGAGATGCAAGATGGGATATGAAAATGCTTTGAAAATGTACAAAATGTGAAGAATTATTTGGAGAGAAGCCCATATGGAAATATTGGATAGACTTCAGCTTTTGTAATATCCAGGGACAGACCCATATTTTGCTTCATACCAGCAGATCTTTATGGATCTGAACTTGAAAAGGATTCTTTAGAACCCCTGACTGTACTATAACTAAATTTTAATTAATATTTTATGTAATGCATTAGTTGGGTATATCAAAACAACTACAGTGAAATAAGCATACTGGTGAACTAAAAATTAGAATATAGAAAAATTTAGGTTATGAAGACCACGTCAAAACACAAACTATTTGTGTAATACGATATGCAGTGGAGACTTCAGCTTCTTGGAAGATGGTATAAACATACTTTTCCCTATTTTTCCTGGACACTATACATGAAACAAGCATAAGAAAATTCTGAAAGGTGGAGAAAAGATGGCTGACCATGTGAGCCCTTGGTTCCCAAGAAAGCTGTAGTGAGCTTCCTGGGTTTTCTTTTGGCCTCACATACCACAGCCTTGGAGAGCTAAGAAGCTGCCAACTCAGAAACACAGAAACACACACACACACACACACACACATAAACCCCAACAAAAGCTTGCTCTCTCCAGCAAAAACAAAACAAAAACAACAAAAAGTCAGCCTAGCAAAAACAAAAAAATATTTAGACAGCAATGGCTCTACTCCAGTCAAATACTGTGGGGAAAAATTATAGCCCCACCCCCACCCATGGCAGCAAAGGCCAAGTGGGGAGCTTAGATTTCCACCCTTTCCTGGCTATAACAAGGCACTTCAGCACGCCCCCTCCGACCACAGTAGTATCAGGAAGACTGAGTACAAACCAGGATGCCAGGTGATAATGCCGTTCGCCCTCAGCTCCATCCCTCCCCACGGTGTCAGTGGGGACCTCAGTGGGAGGCAGTAATGGGACCCCACTCCCCTCTCTTCTGCAGCGGTACCTAGGTTGCCTAGTGGAGAGTCAGGGTTTTCACCACCATACAGAAGTAACAAAACTATTCCCCCACCACAAGTGTCAGTGGAAACCACATGGGGAGCAGTAACAAGGCATTCATACCCTCCCAGACAAGTTGGTAGCAGTAAAAGCCTAGTGGATGCAACACTTCCATCTCTCTGGTCGTACTGAGGAAGCCCCCGCTGAGGTATCAACAGAAGCTGAGGGAGGAATCGGCACGTGTACGTCCACCTGCAACAGTGAGGCAGCATCTCCCCTTCTCCTAATGGAGTGGTGGCAGAAGAAGCCAACTAAAACAGAAGGCTTAAAAAGATCCAGTCTTATCACATAATCCCAAAATGTCCAGGTTTTAATCAAAAGTCACTTGTACCAAGAACCAGGAAAATTTTTTTTTTAAAAAAATCAACAGATAACCACACTGAGATGACAGAGATGTGAGAATTAACTGACGGAGATTTTGAAACAATCAGCATAAAAATGCTTCAGTAAGCCATTAAAAACATAATTAAACAAAAAATTAGAAAGTCGGAACAAAAAATAAAAGACATAAAGAAGAATCTAATGAAATTTTAGAACTGAAAAATAAAATAACTAAATAAAGAATTTCGTGGATAGACTCACTACCACAGAGGGAGCACCCATGCCCTGGACCCTGCAGCCACTGTCACACCACATGCACCCTGGATCCTCACACACCTGCACGGCAGACCCCACTCTGCAGTCACTCCTGACCCGGGATCCATGAGCCCTCCATGTGTATTCTATAACCTAGTAGTTCTATTCTGGGGGACAGCCTCCAAGAAAACCCAAAGAAAAACAGATACTTTGTACAAAGAGATTCACAGTGGTTTCATATAGAGAATTGAAACTTTGGAAATAACTCAAATGCCCCTTCAGCATGTACCACCACTCCCCCACCCCCCACCCCCCAATTAGGGAAATGGTAAAAGGAAATGATAATAAATCAATGTGCTGGGTTATTCTGAAGCTACAAATAACGTCAACTAGATAAATGATTTGAACACATGGAAACGTGTTTGAAAACATAACAAGTGATCAAAGCAAGACACCCACAGAGGTTGCGTCTATGCAAACATCCATCAACCAGCACTGACAGACCCGCAGGGAAACTGGAGCAATCGTAAGAAAATGTTTCCTTCATTAGCTTCTTTAATCTGTAAAGTCACTTAAATTTTAAAAATGGAAAGCAGAGAAGTTCTCCCAACACGCGCAGGGGGATGGCCACTATTTTAACGACTTCTTCGCCAGAGCTGTAGGTATAGAGTCCCTCACCATCTTGTGAGGAGGAAATTGACCAATTTTCATATAAGCAGAACATGGGCAAGGGTGCAGGAGGCATACACTCCATTCGTAAAGCTTTCTGCTTTTCCCTCTTGATGGTTCTGGAATCCTGCCTTCTCTCTGTAGGTCTTCTGGCTAAACGCTCCAGTGGGCATTGTCCCAGGAGTCCTGAGCAAACACAACTTTTTTCTCCAAAGTCCAAAATTCTGGACTGTGTCTCTCCCTTGCTTATTTTCTGCAAAACCCTCTTCTCCCCCAAAAAAATATCTGAGAGAAAGAAACAAAAGTAGGATACCCAACTATAAAAGTGAGAGTTTTCCCAAGTATTTTTTTTTTCCTTGTGTAGGGGTAAGGGAACCTTGAAAATCTGAATTTTGAGTCTGAATTTTGACTTGGCTTAACCCAGGGTCAAGATTTCTGTGTTGGCTCTGGACCAAATTATTTAAGCCTCAATTTCTCTGTCTGCAAAATGAGGACACCACCATCAACCTGATGGGGTGGTGTGGGTATAAATGTGTACAAGACTTGTCACCATGAGGAAAAACAATCAATAAATCCTGTCCCCCACCCCCCAGCCCTTCTCCTCTTGTTATGCTCCACCGTTCCTAATCTAGTGTTTAGTACTGAGCTCCTCAACTGTGTTTCATTCAATAAATATTTTTGATGCACTGAAGGGAGAAAGAACCTGGAAATGGCTACCTCCCGGAAACGTCTCTAACTCTTTAAAAGCCTATATGAGGGAAGCCATATCCTAAAATAAAGAACAAATAACAAGTCTTTCCCAGAATAAGGTGAGACATAAATGAGCACCCTTTCCATCTCACATACGCCTGCCTAGAGGAGGTGCCTGCCAAGTACTGGGTGACTGGTCTCTCTCTACCAACCGCCTCACCTAGGAGAACGCGGCTGGCCCAGGAGTCCGGGCAGGTGAGTCCTGGTTCTAGTGTGGACAGATCACGAGTGAGGCAATCACCTTCATTATCCCAATAGCCTAACTCTAACATATCTCTGCTCCCCAAATTCATCCAGACTCATTCTCCCAAAACACACCCTTCATTCCATCTCTTCTCAGAACTTTCTCTGACTTCTCTCCCCTAGTTTCTATAAGAAATTCTACCATATGACCTTCACAAAGCTCCATGGCTGGCCTCACTCTCCTTGTCCAACCGTTTCCATGAGCCCTCTCCAGTTTGTGAGGCCCATTTCCCAGCTCTCCCTTTCCAGCCACACTCACCCCAAAGGACTTTATTCTTGCTTTTCTTCCCCTCTCCTTCTTTCCATGCAAACCAAGCATGCCTATTCTGGGCTAATTTTATTCTTCTCTGAAAGCTTTCCAGATTACTACAACCACCCTCTTTCCTGGCTCTGTATGCCTCAAAGACCCTGGATCCCTATTTCACTGAACAATTATTGACTTTGCTCAGAAGTCACCATTTGACTGACTGCCTCACCACCCACAGGACTCTGAATGTTCACAAACACAGCTTCTGCTGGCTGGCGGCTGGCGGCAGGCGTGGAAAGCTTCTTTCAAAATAAATTAGTAAACAAGGACTGGGGGCTTTTTCCTGAAAGGAATCAGAGGATTTGTTTGAAGATTCCTTTTCATTTTATACCACCCAAGGATGTTAATTTGAGGCTCCCTTGTGAAACCAAGAAAAATACAAATTTCTTTTTTGAAAGCAAACATTCCATTTTTGTAGAATAAATCTGATCCTTAGGACATGTACATAGTACAAGATGTTTGTACTGCTCTCTCCTAAGTTAACACCAGTGGTAACTGGGCAATGGTGCCCAGCAATGCTGGGACACTGCTGAGCCTCGGGGAGGGTGAGCAGGGCAGGTCAAAGGTCAGAGCTGAAAGGTCACTAGACACCCACACACTGGCTAAAATGAATTCTGGAAAACTACTTCATAAAGATCATCATAAGGCGGATATTTTCCTTGTGGAAACCATATTAGAACTGGATGTTGATTGAGCACCATTAATACTTGTTGCTAACCTTTTTTTGATATCAGAGGGATTATTCATTATGAATTTGTACCAACTGCACAAACAGTTAACCAAGTTTGCTATTTGGAAGTGCTGAAATGCTGCATGATAAAGTTAGACGACCTGAACTTTTCACCAACAATTCATGGCTCTTGCACCACGACAATGCACCAGCTCACACGACACTGTCTGTGAGGGAGTTTTTAGCCACTAAACAAATAACTGTATTGGAACAGCCTCCCTACTCACCTGATCTGGCCCCCAGTGACTTCTTTCTTTACCCAGAGATCAAGGAAATATAGAAAGGAAGACATTTTGATGACATTCGGGACATCAAGGGTAATACGGCGACAGCTCTGATGATCATTCCAGAAAAAGAGTTCCAAAATTGCTTGAAAGGTAGACTAGGCTCTGGTGTTGGTGCATCGCTTCCCAAAGGGAGTGCTTCAGAGGTGACCGTAGTGATATTCACCAATGAGTTGTATAGCACTTTTTCTAAGATAAGTTCGCAAATTTAATTATCCGACCTTGTATACCATAAAAGAAAAGATGTACCATGTATAAAATAGTTCTCTAATTATGAGAAAAAATTATGTAAGAATTGGCATCAATATATCATAAATATCTTATACATGTTGATAAAATAGAGGTTACGTGACACACACATAAGTTCCACTCAACACATGAATGTACAATTCTACTGCATAATAAATTTTTATCTGCAACTAACATACTAGTTGTAATCCTTGTAAATATTGAATGAATACTAACTTTCCTTGCTTCTTGGTATTTGGACAAGTTCTGAGAGAATGATTTGGATGCTCCAGATTTCGTAAACTGTTCATTGGTAAACTTTGAACAGAGATGGCAAATGGAAGTATTCAAAATGATCTGGTGAATCTTGGAGGGACCTCAGAGCTTTGTAAGGTGTGAACTAAGCAGGTGGAGATGGCAGGCAAAGTGGAAAAGCCAAAGAGACTGCTCTGTAATTATTATTTTGGAAGGAGAAAAGAAAGCCAGGACTCATCCAAGCTTTAGTGAAATTTTTGGTGGTAGGTAGGGAAGAGGAGGATGAATACGGATGGCAGCAAGAGATACTGGGGTGATAGTGTCCCACATTCTCTTGGTGGTGGTTAATTTTATATGTCAATTTGGCTGGGTTCTGGTGCTCAGTTTTTTGGTTAAACACTAGTCTAGATGTTTCTGTGAAGTTATTTCTTGGATGCAATTACATTTAAAACAGTAGACTAAGTAAAGCAGATTACCCACCATAGTGTGGATGGCCTCATCCAATCAGTTGAAGGACTTAAGAGGAAAGACTGAGGTTTCCCAGTCTTTAATTCTCCTTAATATTGCCTGAGGTTCCAGCAAGCTTCCCTGCAGAATTCAGATTCAAGACTGCAGCATCAGTTCTCATCTGAATCTCCAGCCTGCTGACCTGGCCTGCAGATTTGAGACTTGTCAGCCCTGATGATCACAGGAGCCAATTCCTTAAAGTAAATCTAGATGGATGGATGGACGGATAGATGGATGGATGGATAGATAGAGAGAAGATGGATGGATAGATAGAGATAGATAGATAGATAGATAGATAGATAGATAGATAGATAGATAGATAGATAGAAAAGATAGATATAAATAGATAGAGAAAGAAAGAAAGAAAGAAAGAAAGAAAGAAAGAAAGAAAGAAAAGAAAAGAAAAGAAAAGAAAAGAAAAGAAAAGAAAAGAAAAGAAAAGAAAAGAAAAGAAAAAAGAAAAGAAAAGAAAAGGGAATTGCATTTGTTCTGTTTCTCTGGAGATCAGACTAATACACTCTTCAAGCACCAGTGGATCCAAGATGGGAACAAGTTGTACAAAGAGGGGTCTGGATAGCGGAGAAGCTGCAACGAATGAAAAAAATCTATGGCCAAAACTCCAGTTAGCTCCATCGATAGGTCACTTTTCCAAAGGCAGAAAGAAGCTTCTGAGGTTATTGGATGGTGCTGGACACAAGTTTTTAGAAATAAGACCCGTTAATTCAGAATCACTGCCCAAGGAGACTATCAGCAAAAATCACACATAATTCAAAAATTCAGAATGAAACCATGGACATTTTTTGTGACTCGATTAGGTGATCTTGGGAATGAGGCCAAGTCACCTTGATATGTTGTGAGCACAAGACCCTTTCAGAGAGATCTCCATGGTCCTTCCTAGGACCGAGCATCAGAAACCACCAGTTAAATGCTTCACTATGAACCACGTAGTTTAGGGCAGGAGCGAGGGCTCCAGAGCCAGAGGACCTGGTTCCATAACTTTCTGGCCTTGAGAAGGGACAAGGGAAACCCCGTGATCTCATTTGAAAAATGAAGATAATTATCAACGTACTGGCCGACGGACATATTATATGACTAGAACCTGAAACCAGCCACTCACTATTATTCGACAGTATTTGCTGACAACTCCTAGGACATTTCACAAGGGAAACAATCCTGTCGGCTGTGACTACATGGGGCCCAATGGAGGGGTCCCCAGAACTGTGAGAAGGAGCTCATTTTCATATCCCCAAGAGTAGACCCCTGAAGGAAAAGATTGGCCAAGAGATGGTGAGTGACAGTGAAGCTCCCGAGAAAGAGGTAATTGAGTTCTGTCAGGTGAAGCATCTCAGCAGGGTTGGGACAGGCCTGTTGCTGTAGCACCCCCCAAACTAGGAACCCCATATCTTTAATAGGAAGGGAGGGGGAATTCAGCAGTCTCCAAGATAATAACAACAACAAGCCACTTTACAATTATTAATTCATTTGCTTCTCAGCATGATCCTCTGAAGCATAATTAGATTATCTTTTTTTTTTTCTTGTACAGATAAAGAAGGCTCCAAGAGTGGAGACTTGGCTAAAGTGAGATTGTAAGAGGGGAGCTGGGACCCACACACAGGCACGTGTGACTCTGCACCTGCCCCCTTTCCTCACCTGTGTCCTCATTCACAACATTGTAAAGTCCTGCTCTGCTCTGGGAGTGTATTAGGTGCTGGGGAACAATGATAAAAGAGATAGACAAGGCCCTAAGACTTACACAGACAACAATCAACAGGTAAACTTTTTTTTTTTTATATATAAAAGGATACTCTCAGAGAATGATCAAGAATGAACAAAACATCCCACCTGCATGGACCTTAAGACAGACATTAAACAAGCACAAATGTGTTATGTCTTACAAAGGAGAAAGGCAGGATGTTACGGGAACATGCAATAGGCAGGAGTGGGTTGGGGTGAAGTAAAGGCTTCTGGGAAGAAGTGAGATTAAGCTGAGAACTGAAAGACGATTAGGGTGTTATCCGTAGACAAAGTTAAGGTGGGAGAAGGGTAAATTTGAATTCCAGGCTAAAGGAAGGACACAGAGGATGGCCCTGAGGTTAAAAAGGGGGGGGGGGGGGGCGGGGAGTATGGCACCTCCGAAAAGCAGAAACAAGTTCACGTTGAGGCATGAACACCTCACAGCATCCATGTGGTGGGCCAGGTACACAAAGGCTAACAGGGTCAGTTTTACTTACTCTAGAGGCCCAGGTTAAAACCACACAAGGACATGTTGTGGCTGAAAGTGTGAAAATCAGTACAGGTTTTGAATTCAATGTGAGCCTTCGAATAAATCCCTAGTTTGGAACTGGCCCCTGTGCATACCTGTTCATCTCGTCCATACTGTTGGGGTCGTAGATCCTACAGACTTAATCCAAACCAAGCCCTCAAAGCAAAGGTCTAGGATTCAAGCTTACTAACTTCAATATGCTTTCCTTCTTGTCTTTCTTTCTTTCCAATATGCGTTATTTTACAGCACTAAGTCACTTGCAGTTTTCCCTATAGATACCTGCTTGATACAGCTCTCAAGTGGAATGTCATCTAGCCTTTCTTGGGGTTAAAGGCCTGAGTGCCTGTGAAGAAGTCTGACTTGCTCATGTGGCATTTCTTTTCCTTTCCTTCCAAAAGGAATTTGCAGCCCTACACTGGGATTCTTGAGCCGGGCTGGAATGAGCACACACAGGTGCCCGAGCGGAGAATGGAACAGAGATAAGTAAAAGTGACGCGCTTATACCAGAAGCAGCAGAAAACATCTGTGATTAAATCTGAAAGTCAGTTTTAATTCTGAGGATATGAAAGTCAAAGTCCATGTGATGTCAGATTGAGCTAATAGATTAAAAATTCAATCAGAACTAGTAAGGACTGTCAATGATCGAAGAAGCCCCTCTAATCCCTTCTGAGACAGCCACCAAGTGAGCCTAGTAAAAATGCAAATCAGACCCACTCACACCTCTGCTTGAAACCCTTCCATGTGAGCTTACAATGAAATCCAAGCTCTCACCATGGCTTCAAGGCCTTAGGCTCGCTGTTCTCCAGGCTCACTGACTGGCTCAGTCACTGTGCCCCACCAAGCTCCTTCCTGCCTCTGAGCCCCTGTGCAGGCTGTTCCCTCTGCCTGCAGTGTGCTTCCCACCGCCGGCATCTTTCACTGCTCAGCCTAGATGTTTCATCCTGAGAGAGCCCTTACCTGATCATGCCATCTAAATAGCCTCTCCCCGTGTGAGTCCCTACTCCATATTTTGTTTACTGCCTTTAGAGCACTAAACACAATCTGTTTAGTTTGTTTACTGGTGTCCTATCTCCCCCACTAAAATGTCAGCTCTGAGCACAGAGGTCTTGCTGTCTTGTTGGCTGGAAAATTCCTGTGGGGAGACTTGTCCATGGGTGTCTCACATTTTTGCACGTCTGTTGTATGTCAAACTGATGGGTTGTTGTTCTGGACGGTTCTTTGAAGGATGTTTGTTTAGTGAACAGCCTTGGATGGTCCTGGAGTGCCTCCCCCCCAGGGCACAGTCAGGTTTGCTTCTTGTCCAGTATAATATAGCTGCATGCTTTAGAGCCTGTGACTTCTGCAGGGAGGGCAGGGCCAGGGTTGATAAAAGCACCCTGAGAATGCAATTGGGATGTTTGGTAGATTACAAATCATGGCCACAGCCTTTTTCAGCCTCTCCCACCAAGAGGTGGTGTCTGTCTCCCTGCCCTTGACTCGGCTGGCCTTGATATTTGCTGTGGTCAAGTGAATGTAGCAAAAGTGAGTCCCAGAACTTAAGAGGCCAGTGGCAGTGGCTTCCACTTTCTTTTTACCCAACCACAATGTAAAGCATTCCATCGAGGCCACATGGTGCGAGAGACCCTAAAGGATGAGAGACCTTGGGGAGAGAGAGGTTCCATGAAAGAGACCCCAGGACTCCCAGCTGACAGGCGCACTGAGGCTCCTTCCATGTGAGGCATCTCCTCACACCACACGGAGCAGAGGTGAGCTCTGCCCAAATTCCTGAGCTAGGTTCATAAGCAACAAAATGATTGTTTTTATCCACAGGGCTCTGGGGTGCTTTGCTACATAGCAATGGACAGCTGACCCAGGGTGACAGAACAAGAAAATGAAAATATACCTCAATTCATTGAAAGTTTTCAGGGCCCAATCATAGAAAGTATACATGAAGTCAGACCATAACTGAGCCATCTGACTCTGCCTGTCGACTAATCCAAAAAAAAAAGCAAAATCTGACATCAAATTCTTGAAGGATAATCTTAAAAGTGTGAAAAGGGGTCTTATGGATTTTACAAGGTATAGCATACAGGAAGCTTCCTAGTATCCTCTTTAGAATCTCTATCAAATGTTTTCACTAATTGCAACTGCCCAAAATTCATCTTTCTCCCTCTCTCTCCTCACACACACACACACGTGCACACCCATACATATGCACACGTGTGTACATACATGCATGTACATGCATGCAGGCACACACACATGCACACACACACAATTCCCCACCTCCCTTCCTCATCACTCTCCATGCACTTCCTCCTCTGTCACTGCTTGTCATCTCTGTGGCCAGTGACCCTCACAGTTTTCCAAAGCCTCTGGGAAGCATAACTTCTTCTCTGACTCCTCTTCTATGGGGAGCAGCCACTTGGACTTCGGTTGAACCCATTCTCCACTTCATTACTAACTCAAGTCCGGGTGGCCCCCTTGCCAAGACCAGTAGCAGGCATTTTCACATACTTGCTCTCTTGTTTGCAGATTCCAGAGCAGAATGCCAAGGCGTCCTTTCAGCTCCAGCTCAAACGCCACTTCTCAAAACCTTCTTTCCATGCACTTCTCTCCCTCCCCCACGTAAACATACCAGCTAGAGTTAGCATCTTTCTTTATTTGACCCTATATTATCCTTCCATCATATTCTACACAGGCTGGCAACCTCACTAGTTTATAACCTGCTTACGTCAAAGTGCTGTATCTTACTAATCTCGGTAAACACCACAGGACGTAACTCAGTACCATGGCAGGCATTCAATAGATATTAATTGATTTCAATGTAATTTAAACCAAGCCATCAATTTAGGGCCATTTTTTTTTTAAAAAAGTATATTTGCTGAGATAAGCTGGGGACATTTGCACAATGAGTCAGTCCAAACTGGAGGCATCAAATAATATATTATTTAAAATATAAAAATTATTTTATATTTTTAAACGAAAAGAGTCCTGGATTTTGTCTGGGAAGTAAGAATAGGAGTAATCTTTTCTTCTACTTTTCAGTGTTTTCATATTTATTATAAAAATTAACTTTTAAATGAGTAAATCAGAAAACACAAATCATATTATTATTTATGTCTAGTTCCCTGGATGCTATTTTTCAAAATGATATTAAGGCAGATATACTTGTTTCTTCAGCCTAAAAAAAATCGTTCTCCAGTTCTCTGACTTTATCAGCTGAATATTCCCTCAAAGAAAGAAAGGTTATATTTGGTCCCGCTCACTGACAGACAGAAACCAAGCATCTAAAATCTCGTCAACCCTCCTGCCTCGCTGGCCAGCTTCCCTGTCTCCAGCTGACCCCTGGGATTTCATCTCAGCCCCAGATTTATGGGGGAAGTTCTCCCAACACATGCCATCCAGATGAATTATCAAATGGCTCTAATTTCATTATTTGAAATATTTTCCAAATTAAACTTCAAGAAACACCTCTGTTCTTATTTTGGGAGACTTCATCTTGATCGCTTTCCTTAAAAGAGTCTAAAGTTGTCTTAAATTAAAATAACATCTTAACTCCTCAATGTAGCATAAAAATCCTTCCCCAACACCTGGTCCTGTGCCCTTTGGGCTTCATCTGTAAGTAATTGCTGGAACCAGGTAGTCATATGGCTGGCAGGGCAGCTGCATCAGTCACCTACGTGCTGGTTAAAATGCAGACTCCTGAGCCCACCTGCTGATACAGAATTGAAAACAAGCTCCTAGGTGGTATTCTGGTCCACAGAACATTCTGGCCCACTGCTCCAGAGCCACCAGACTGCTAATGATTCCTCCAACATAGCATGCAGGTTTTGTACACTCTGCCTGAATCACTCTCTCTTCTCCTTTGTTGATGCTAGTTGATTTTTTCTAGAACTGGCTCAAATGTCCCCTGCCCCATGAAGCCTTCACTAGCCTTCTGCTATGGACTGAATGTCTGTGTTCCCCCCACCCCCAAATTCATACATTGAAGCCCTAACCCCCAGCATGTCTGTATTTAAAGATGGGACCTCTAAGGAAGTAATTAAGGTTAGACGACATCACAAGGGTGAGACCCTGACCGGATAGGATTGGTGTCCTTATAGGAAGAGGTCCCAGAGAGCGCGCTCTCTTTCTGTCTCCACATGTGCACAAAGAATTGGTCATAATGAGATGGTGGCTGCCTGCAAGCTAAGAGAAGATGCCTCAGAATGAAATCCACCTTGCTGGCACCTTGATCTTGAACTTCCCAGCCTCCAGAATTGAAAACAAAACAAACAAACAAAAATTTCTGTTGTTTAAGCCACCTAGTCTATGGTATATTATCAGACAGAATAAATTATTTCCTCAACTGGTCCCCCACACTTATCACTGTACTATAATTAGCTGGATTCTTATCTGGCTTCTGCTGGATGGAAGCTTCTTGAAGCGCACACTGGACCAGGTGTTGAGGAAGGATTTTTATGCTAGATTGAGGAGTTAAGATGTTATTTTAATTTAGGACAACTTTAGACTCTCTTAAAGAAAGAGATCAAGATGGAAGGATGCCTCCCAGCCCCCAGCACAGGGTCCCATTGGAGCTGAGTGCAGTAGAGGAAAGGTAAGTTAAGGCCAGTTCAAGACAGTATAGCATGGAATAAACACAATGCACCGGCAAGACTATGAAGTGTCAAACCCAAAAGACTATTGCTTAAATCCTGCACTAGTCTTTACTGGCTATATGAACCCCCCAAAAGTCACTTAAGCCTCCCTGAATCTCCATTTCCTTCTCTGAACAATGTAGGTACCACCTACTTCCTAGGTAGGGTTGCCGGATAACATGCAGGATACCCAGTGAAATTTGAATTCCAGGTAAATAACAAATTTTTTCAGTGTAATTACGTCCTGTGCAATATATTAATTTATTAATATTAAGTATAAGTATTAATAAATATTAACATTAAGCATATTTAGTATAAGTATGTTCTAGGCAACATTTTATAGTAAAAGGACAGACTTTTACTATAAAAATTATTTATTATTTAGCCATAATTCAAATTTAACTGGGCATCCTGTATCTTACTTGCTTAATCCGGGAACCCATCCAGGGTGAGGATTAAACAAAATGATAACAAGGGCCTGTCAGTGGCATGTATACAGCAGGCACTCAGTGGTAGCGCGTATTAAACAACAGGAAACCATTAACATCACTTGAGCAAGAGCATGACAGAATCATCCATCTTAGGGGTCCTAAATTTAGCTCTGGCCAAAAATAATTATTTGAGATTTCTTAAAATGCCTAGAAGAAGAAAGTTAAACTCATTTAAAATATATCACGTAAGTAGCTTTCAATTATAACTTTATCTTTTGCAGGTTCTGCCCGAGCAACTTTGTAATCTAGCAGTTTCGAAGTGTCTAAAGTCTCTGTGCATAATGAATGGGGATAATCATCCTCGCCCAGAATGCCTTGGCTTTGATGATACAGTGTGTCAGACATGTGGTCTGATTCGAATGACAAGTGACTAAGTCATTGTTTTCACTCAATTAACTTACAGCCCTGGGTAGGAGCCAGAGTTCTGATCTCTAGTCGTCTCACAAGCCCCCTCCATAGCCCCAATCTCAACCCAAGGCTTCACTCAAAGAATGGAACACATCTTGCTTTCACAGATGACTCCTGGAGCAAACACAGAATTTAATAACTTAACAGAGAAATCACATAAAACTTAACAGAGGTGCACTTTTCTCTAGCATCACTAAAGAATAGATGTGGTAGACTCCACCAGACCAGACCAGTTGTGCCTCTGATTTTTACTCTCCCATTTCCTGCACACCGGGTTGAATAATTAGAAACAAGATCTCCCAGCTTCCCGTGTTCTAGCCCAAGAGTTGTCGTTGAAAGTGACGTGCTCAACTTTCATGTCACTTGGGGAGAATGGCACCTCCTGGTCTGGGCTCCTGAATGAGGCCATAGTGCAAGAGGCCACCTACCTGCCTTGGACAAAAAAAGTGAAAGAAGAATAAACTCCTATGTTCTTAAAGCCACTCAATATTCTTGGGCTGCTTTGTTACACCAGCCCAGCCTTTTCTCTAACTGTGACAAAATCAGTCCACGTACTTACATTGCCTCAGATCAATAACTGGAATGAAATCCAAGCACCTTGACCTCCAGGACCTTGCAGGATTCAGCTCCTTCTCAGCTCTGCAAAGACGATGCCCCTGCTTGTTCTTTATACGCTTCCTTTCGGACTCCTCCCCAGGAAGGTCTCACCTGCTGCTATGGGCTCAATGTTTGTGTCCTCCCAAAATTCACAGGTTGAAGCCCTAGTCTCCAGTGTGGTAGTGTTTGGAGGTGGGCCTTCGATTTGGACGGGTTCATGGGAGAATACACACCATGGGGAACTGGGGGGCATCCCATTAACAAGGTATAAGAAGGGCTAAGAGAGAGAATTTGTGCTGGGTGATTTGGGGGAAGGTATAAGCAAGCAAGGCTTGCTCTGGACTGAACGCTTTAGGAAGCAGGGGTGATCCAATGACTGGGTAAGAAAGCAGCAGACACTCATTGTCAGCTGGAAGATGAGGGTGTTGGTCTTCTATTGCTTTGTAACAAATTACCACAACCTTAGTGTGTAAAACAACACGAGTTTATGATCTCGCAGTATCTGTAGGTCAGAATCTGGGTGTGACACAGCTCAGGGTCTCCCTGGGTGAGGGGCAGTTCTCTCCTAGAGCTTGGGGTCCTCCGTTAAGATCCCTGGATGTTGGCAGAATTCATTCCCTGCAGCTAAAGGCCCTGAGGTCCCCATTTTCCTTCTAGCTGTTTCCCTGCAGTTTTCATAGGCAGTTCCCTGGATGTTTGCTTTCTTCCCGGCCAGCCAGCGCGTACGCCCTTTTGGCTTCCTCTTCTCATAGCTGGTGCAAAAGTCATTGCGGTTTTTGCAATTATTTTTAGTCTTTTAAACTGTAATGACTTTTGCATCAACCTAACACAATCAGCCAGAGAACAGTGTGTACATTTAAGTCTCAATGGTTAGGTCAGGATGACTGGATAATTTCTCTATCTTAATGTCAACTGATTTGTGACTTTAATCACATTTGTAAAATCCCTTCACAGCAGTTAAATAACTGCTGGAAGGTGCGCGCGTGCTAGGGTTCAGGAAAATTGCAGGGTGGGGCAGCCTAGAGTTCTGCCTATCGTGGGGCGGGTGGGGGGACAATGTCCAGGTATTGCCTGTGCTCAGACGTGATGACGGAGAGTTCTTCTTTTTGTCTTGATCATCATGGTCTCAGAGTGGCCTTGTCTGAAGTTGATATTGTATGAAATTTGTAGGTTCAACACCCAGGCCTCGCTGCTACTACCAGGCCACCTGCTGGATGTCAGGGACTGCTTTTCTCTTTCTAACAGGGAAGATGATAATGACAGCCAGTAGGAAATATGGCCAGAGAGCGGAAGGGCAGTTTCTAGTAGAGAAAACCCAACAGTCGCCAATAGATACATGAAAAGGTGCACAACGTCTGCCGCAATGAGAAGACAAAGTAAAATCACAGTGAGATGCACTCACAGTCATCATGTCAGGAAAACATGTAAAATCTGATGACAGAAATGTTGGCAACAATAAGGAGAGACAGGAAACTTCGTATACTACACAGAGGAGTATAAATTCTTATGCCTTTGCAGAGCTATTCAGCCACATCCAGCACAGCTGAAAATGTGCATACTCTTTGATCTGCAAGTTTTAAATCTATAAATGCCCTAAAGAAACTCTTACATATGTGCACAATAGGACATGTGCAAGAATGTTGATTGTATAGAATAGAAATAAAACAAGTCCCAAAAATGGAAATAACCTAATGTTCATCCACAGGAGAATGGATAAGTACATTGTGTTATATTCAGATATTGCAACACCATATGGCATTTAAAAATGAAAGCACTAGAGCTACATCGATCAACTTTGAATATATCCCAGAAATGAACCAAGATGCAGCAGAATATTTACAATAAGATAACATTTACATAAACTTTTTGAAGGCAAAACAATGCTTTATAATATTTTATGGATACATAGCATATGTGGCAAAAATATAAAAATGTGGATGGAAATGATAAAGGCTAAATTCATGAGTATGATCCCCTCTGGAGATAGAGAGAAGGAGGGGGAGGAAAAGATCTGAGAAGGGTACACAGGAGGCTTCCATTATATGTTAATGTGTAATTTCTGTTAAAGAATTCTCCAGCAAGTATGGCTTAATATTAAGATTTGGTGAAGCCGAATAACGGGTATGTGGGTTTTCATTATATTATTCTCTATTCATATATCTACATTTAAAATAATAAAGTTGCTCTTTGATTTAAGCGAGAAGAGACAAGTTCATTTTTCTAAGTGGGGACAATAAGAAATAGCAGTGAGGGAACCAAGGGATTTAGGCTGGAAGCCACAGAACTAGGGCTGCAGGGAAGAGGGACACTAAAAGAATCTGAATATTTTCAGGACCTCTTCCAAGAAAGCCTTTCTTGATCCCACCCACAACCCAATTCTGGGCTCCCATAATACCCTGTACATTCATGTATCGTTACACTTACCATAGTCAATAGAATTATCTGCTTTTGGTATCTATAACGTCATTTCATCATTTTACATTTGTAATATACAAACTTTTCATATTATATATAACTGATGCATAAAGGTCGTTATCTCAGAGTGGATGGATCAGGTGACTTCTATTATGTACTTTTAATGAAACTTATATGTCTGTCTGCCTACCCCAGAATGAAACTTTCTTGAAGACAGGAATCATACCTCATCCAGATTATTTTCTTCTCCAAGTTGAGCCCTGCCCTAGCTCACAGAGGACAATTAGAATTTGCTGAATGAATGATGGGCCATTCAGAAGAAAAGCTAAGGCAGTGAGGAAGGAGGTGATGCTTAAGCAGAAGGGAGGGATGAAGAATCAGTGTCCTCCCTTGGCTTTGCCACCATGGAACTCAAACATGCTCTAAGATAAGAAAAGAGAATTGCAATGTATTTAAAAGTGTAAAACAAACTAACCAACAAACGAAAAATGATGGCCCAGTGGGCCATATGACTTCGCAGAATTATGGAGCCTTAGAATAGAATGTAATCTTGAAAATACCTTGTTCTATTGTTTACCTAATGCCAGAGTCCTTCCAACAGCGTCCCCAATAAACTTTCAGCCATTGAGGTCATCAGCCTCTCCCAGTGTAGCCACCCTACCTTTGGATAGCTCTGCTGGAAATTTTTCCTTTTGACATGGTGAAATCTGGCACCCTATCTTCAGATTCTACTTCCTGGGGCCATTAAATGAATGATGAACTTCTTTAGAGGTTTCATTCTGATCTAAAATGAAACTTGACATGTCACTGTAGATCCCTATGCTAGCGTGGAGAGGGTACTTGAGGACCAAGGGGCTCAGAAAGAGATATGCAGGACGAGGAGATGCAGGCAGACCCCTGGAGCCTTCTGCCTAGAGAGCTGAGAAACTCCCGAAACCTCTCTTACCTTGGTTCAGCTTTCTACCCCTACTGAAGCTCCAGGTCTGCTTCTGTCAGAGTCCTGAGGCCAAACAAGAGACGATCAATGAAGGAAGAACAAAGTAGAATTGAACTAACCTGGTCCTCTGACAATTATAATTCTTTGAATTTCCAGGTCCTGTTCTAAGTGCTTACATTTAATCCTCACTACAAGGTAATCCCTACCTACTAGGTAGGTCCTATTATCCCTTTGGAAGGAATGAGAAGACAGACACAGAGAGGTTATGTGTTTTGTCCAAGGATGTACAGCCAGAAAATTCAGAGCCAACATTTGACACTTGAGGTCTGGGCTCAGAGCCAGTGCTCTGACCCCATGCCACGTGGTCCCCCTTCATAGACTGATGGACAGAACAAGTAAGGTACAGCCCACACATTAGCCCAAGGCTAGCATGTGGCACATCAAGACTCTACCACACCTCTGCAGAATGGCAGGAAGAGGTGTGACCTGGACACTTGGCAGCACTAGGCTTGTTGGCAAGAAGCATCAAGCATCACATCAAAGCCTGTAGGATGCGGCATGAGGGCAAGACCATTTAAGAGGGAAGGGAACCCTGTCTACACTCTGGACAGCGTCTATGCTTATGTCTACATAATGCATATGGTGTGTGTGTGTGTGTGTGTGTGTGTGTGTGTGTGTGTGTGTGGATTATTGCACAATCTGATCAGAATAAAGTTTAGAGCTGCCTTAGACACTACTCTAATGTTAAAACCTAAGTAGAGAAACATCTAGTTGTGAATCGGCAGCTGAAGCCTCTGAGCCTTGAGCCAACGGTCTTTGTCATCACTGACAAAAAGAATTTGAAACCCAGATGAAGGCAGGAGCTCTTCCCTGCTCCCTTGAATTCCACACTCTGCTCACTGAAAGCTACCTTGAGACACCTCTATTTCATTCTCCAGTGCCTTAGCCCATACCTTTGTCATGTTGGGGGAGCTGATTGGTTCCACAAGCCCAAGTAAATTCAATCCTCGTGTCATGATCTCAAGGTGGTGAGCATGGGCTGGAAAAGTGACCACACAGACCTTAGAAAATATTAAACCACCACTTCCTGCTGCTTCTTTTTCTTTCTGATACCATCTGCAGGGACATGCTACAGTGGAGAGTTATGACTGCCTGAAATGAGGATTCTCCTCTCTACTGAACTGCTCTCTGAATTCCCAAAAGATAATCATATATGGACAGCAACTCTTTCTTGGGAGCTGCTTCTCTGAAAGTAACTCTCAACCATGGCCCAGCATAATCTCAGGGGCAAGGATAATCAGCAAGGCAGCAGCCTTCTCTCACTCTAGGTGTCTTGTAGATGTTAGAAGAACCATGCTGCATGCAGAAGAAAAGGAATAGTGACTCATGTTGGCTTTCTCCTGGCACTCTCTACTCAAGACAACATTTGTTCTTGCAGAACAATAGGGAAGAAGTATACATTAGTTTGAGTATGTATAACCATCCCAACAGAGAGAGATTTCCAGGCTATTGAATTTAAACAGTGGGTTGGGGTTCCCAACAAAGAGGCATCAGATAGCATTAGGTAAATACAAAATAGAGAAAGGGAGAAAGAGTCACAAATGTAAGAAAAAGGGAAAAAGAAAAGAGAGAAGACATCCAAGAAAGTAAGAGATTGTGTGGACGGCAGCAGCAAAAGGCTGGAAGGAGAAATAAGGGGAGAATAAATGACAGATAAGTCTTGGAGAAAAATAAACAGACAAGGTAAGAATTAGCCAGAGATAGGAACTAGACACAGACATGCAGGGACACGCAAAAAACACACAAAAACCCACGGACAAAGCAACCACTCACAAAAGTCCTTTGTCTTTCTCTTAAAATAACCCAAACCTATTAGTCAAAACACTTGGTGACAAGTATGTCATTGAAGGGACCATCCTTTAAGAGAAGACTGAAGGTGAGAGTCCCCAAGGTATAATTTCATCCACCCTGTGTCCCCAGTAAGTTACCCCCCAGTGGAAAAGCCTGGCTACAGAATGCTTGGACTCATGCTTCCAAGTGAATCTTGCACAAATATTTATGCCCTCAAGGAAGAGCAGGTGATTAGCTACAGGCAACATCATTTCAAGGTGACATCAGATGCTCTTTCCCCCCCATCTTCTTCCCTTCATATCCAGTGAGCCTGTGTACAGCACCCTCTGGAAGGTTCCAATGGGCACTAACTATCAGGGATGGAAATGTGACAACCCTAAAGGGGGCATGTGGTAGAAATGTGGAACATGGGCAAAGCTTTAGGGACATTTTCCTCAATGTATGTCAGGTATTTCCCCATATTTTTTAAAACATTTTATGTTCTATATCTAAGCTCTGTATTGCTGATAAATATAGACGTAACTTGCATAGAGTTGGTTGCTCAATCCTCAATCTTTTCCTGGCTTAATCATACATACAGTAGTCCCCCTCCCTCATCTGTGGTTTCACTTTCCATGGTCTCAGTTACCCAGCTAACCATGGTCCAAAAATATTAAGTGGAAAATTCCAGAGGTAAACAATCCATAAGTTTTAAATTGTGCACGATTCTGAGTAGCATAATGAAATCTAATGCTGTCCTGCTTCATCCTGCTCAAAACATGAATCATCCCTTTATCCAGCATCTCCACACTATATATAGTTCTTGCCCATTCGTCATTTGGTAGCCATTGTGGTTATCAGATCAGTTATCAAAAAGAGAGGGTGAGAGGCCACCTTCACATAAGTTTTATTATAGTATATTGTTGTTATTCTATTGTTAGTTATTGTTGTCAACCTCTTACTGTGCCTAATCTATAAATTGAACTTTATCATAGGTATGTACGTATAGGAAAAAACATAGTATAAAGAGGGTTCAGTGTATGCACTAAGGGTCTTGGAGCACATCCTCCACAGATAAGGGGGGACGACTGTACATCTAAAGCTCTAACTGGCTGCTAATGATCCCTCACTGGTAGAAGAGTTAATAGTCTTTGCACTCTATTTATAAACATTGAGTAAAGGATTTTCACAGAAACACTTTAAGGACAGTGAGACAAAAATGATTTTCTCCATTCTCCAAAAGGAAGCTCAAAAGAAACTCATTGAAGAAACTCATCCAAGGTCTCCCAACCCAACCCCGGCAGAAACAAGACAGATTTATTATCCTCTTCCAGTTCCATTCACTTCCCACTGTATGGCCTGGGCTATATCCATGGAATGACAGAACTTCTGTCCTCATTTTCCCTTCAGACCTTTGTTGTTTTTAAAGCTTTATAATTCTTGAGTCCCCACCTAAACCCCATTATCCTTCTTCCCTCCCTAGAGTTAACTATTCTCCTGAAATAAGAATTTGTCATTGTCATTGTATATTTGATAGTTTTATTACTTGGGTCTATACGCATAAATATCATAAATCATTGTTTTGCAGATGTCAAAATCTTTTATATTATTCCACAACTTGCTTCTTTTCACAATGGTTTCAAGCTTTGCTCATATATTAACTCTAATTGATTCATTTAAACTGTTATTAGTATCCCATGGCCTCATCTCCTTTCAACAGCCACAAGACTCACTAACAGTCCAATGTTTCCCTTCTTTCCACCCTTCCTCCTCAGGATGGAGTGTCAGAATTTGGAGCCAGATGGGCTCAGCCGTCCCTCCTGTGCTTCCGGTGGGCCAATCTCCTGCTACGTTTACAGCCTTTACTAATTTCCACAGGGGTTTATCCTGAGTGATTGGATTAATGAGACTGTTGATACAGTAATTTCACTGCCATCTTCATAATTAGTTCTCAGTGGAAACTGTTATAATCATGATTCTTCTCAGTAGGAAGAAGTTGAGATAAAATTCTGGGAACAGCGCTTTTCGAAACTATGTGAAACAGGAAATTCGAAATGGGATCTAATTCCTACTCAACAAGGCTACTTAGGTTAAGTTAATAAAAGTAAAGTAAAACTTGTGGTTTGGGCATGCTGGGGGAAGCACGTGTAGGGATGCCATTTTCTAAAAATATTCTATAAAAGAATTAAGCTAAATAATTATTATGTGAATACTCATCTTTTGGGAAAAACCCTAGAAATTATATGGCATAACAATGGAATAAAATGGCATGTGTTGAACTCCTGGGATAGATGGTCATGATTGCTGCTCATTATCTGTGCTTACCCTACTGTAGCACTCACCATTATATGATAGTTATTTACAAGCTCACCTCTTCTATTGCAGCTGCAGATTCCATAATGGTGAGATTCATGTAATTCGTCCTTGGAGCCTGGCACAAATCTAGTGTTCCAGTTATCAAATGAACTGTTTAGTGAATGAAAAGTAGCAACACTTTTACCTTGGCAGGTAAAAGCCTCCTAGAGGCTGTCCATGAAAAAAAAAAAAAAAAAGAATTATATCAAGCTACCAAATTTTCTACAGAGTAAGCTGAAATATGGCACCTACACACAGGAAGGGACAGAAGCACATCTCCAGATGTGACGAAGCCGAGTTCATTCAGTCAGCAAACACTGGCCAAGTGCTTTCTAAGCCCAGAGCAGGACCAGAGGAGGAACAGCAAGGGCTAAATAAATGATCAGGGAAGGAAGGAAATATTTACTGAATGTCTACCCTGTAGTCTTATTTATGTTGGGTTTAATATTTACCACACAGAAAAGTAGGTGCAATCTCCATTTTATTCATAAAGATACCAAGTCTCAGAGAAGCTGCTTTACATAACCATTATCATTTACCTTATCAGTAATAGACCCAGGAGTCAAACTCAGTTTCATCTGACCTAAATGTCCGTGGACTTTCTAAAACAACATGGCGTCTCTCCAAGGTAAGGACTAGTCTTTAATTTGAGGAGCTTATGGTCTAATAAGGAAGATTGTTTGGTTTAATAAAAAATAAAATGACTAATTAGAAAATAAATACAGAATGATTGAGATTTTAGTACTCCTTATAAACAGGTAAAGTTTAGCCCATTAAATTTTGTTTCCTGCTGTTTTTTTCTATATTCTAGAAAAACATCACTTCCATGTTTCCATTACTTCTATTTTCTCTACTTAAGATGCTTTCTTTACTGACTCTACATCACCATGTGTATTAAAGGTTTGTCACGGACATTTTCACTTTTGGATCACCCAGAATCCTAACCTCTGTCTAACATTTGGGATGTTCCCAACCTTATGAACTTTAGTGAGAGGCAGAGCACAGCTCCCATTACAGAGGCTGACAACGCTGACTGGTCACCTTCCCAGCCTCCCTTGCAGAACATGGCCACACGGCCCAAGCTCTGCCAATCAGACACACTCTCCCTAGACACTGAAAGGATCAAATGAGGCAAAGAAGGACCACAGATGATCCTGGCTGGAAGTTAAATAAGGCTGAGGTTCTAGAGTAAAGCTGGTGCAGTGCTAGTGGCAGGATCCTGCGTCCAGAGTCTGTAGTCCTGCTCCTGCAAGAGAAGGCCCAGTGCTCAGCAGGACAGCCATGGTGTCCTCCCCAGGCCAGCTCCATATTGGGATGTACTAGGATTTTTTTCCCCTTGATCCTGGCCCAGCAGCCTCTGAGCCAGCCTCTCTATGCCTCTACCACTCCAGTGGGCTAGCCAATATCATTTCTTATAAATTTTTGATTTAGTGAGCAAAATGGAAGACATAAAGTGCATAAAGATAATAAACCATAAAGTAAAACTTTGACAAATCAACTACATTCCACTTGCCTCTCTCTAGTGAGTCAACCACACTGCTCTAAATGGGTATTATCATTCTCATGCCTCATTAATGCTTTAATACATATGTATAGCACTAGATGGTAACCATCTTGTATATTCTTTAACTTCATATAAAAGATGTCATATTGTATGTATCCTTTTACAACCGGCGTTTTTTTCACTCAACATTATGATTATGGAATTCTTCCAGGAAATATGTGGCTATTAATTCATTTTTACTGCTGCGATTCTATAGAATTCCATTGAATGAATGTACCACAATTTATGCATTCCCCTGTGGACAGACATTTAAGTTATTCTAATTTTATGCTAACATAAATAATACTGCTACAGACCCTCTTCTACATGTCTCCTGGTGCACATGTGCAACGGTGCCTGGAGGATATATTTCTAGAAGTAGAATTGCTGTGTCTACCATATTAGCATTTCCAAGCCTACTAGATATTGTCATATATCTAGTCTTCTAAAGTGGCTGTATCTTATACCATCTCAACAAGTTTATTCTTTTGCCTAAGCTAGCCAGAGTCAACCTGTAACTAAGAATGCAGACTGATGCTGGGAAACAATTATCCATGGATCTCCCAAAACAGCACCGTACTCGCATAAAAAATGGACATACAGATCAAAGGAACAGACTAGAGAGCCCAGAAATAAACTCATGCATATATGGTCAGATTTACAACAAAGGGCCACGAATATACAATGGGGAAAAGACAGTCTCTTCAATAAATGATGGGAATATTGGAGAGCCACATGCAAAAGAATGAAACTGGACCACTATCTTACACCATACCCAAAAATTAACTCAAAATTGATTAAACCATAAAACCCCTAGAAGAAAACATAGGCGGTAAGCTCCTTGACATAGGTCTTGGCAATGATTTTTTTAATCTGACACCAAAACCAAAAGCAACCAAAGCAAAAATAAACAAGTGGGACTACATCAAACGGAAAACCTTCTGCACAGTGAAGGAAACCATCAACAAAATAAAAAGGCAACCTACTGAATGAAGAAAATATTTGTAAATCATAAATCTAATAAGGGGCTAATATTAAAAATATATAAAGAACTCATATAACTCAATAGCAAATAAACAAACAAACAAACAATCCAATTTAAAAATGGTCAGACATTTTTCCAAAGAATACATAAAGATGACATACAGGTACATGAAATACTATATGATTTCTCTTATATATGGAACCTAAAAATATACAATAAATATATATATATAATTAAGGTCATAGCTACAAGAGAATAGATTAGTTGTTGCCAGAGGTGGTGGTGATGGAAGAAATGGGTGAACAGTTCATTTTTTTTAATTAATTTTTTTTTTTAAGCAAAGGAAAGACCAAAGAAAAGTGGGGTAATAGTTTGTCAAGGATCCAACAATATCCGCCACAGTCTACCCATGACCAGCCAACATTCCAATATCTGATCCGGTTACCATATCCAGCTCAAAGTTCAGGATCTTACACACAACTGTGACTTTTCAATGTCCAGTGACCTATAAACTAAAAAACACATTATTTAATTCAACCAGTTGAATTCTCCCAATAAACAGTGATAAGGAAGGAAAAAGATCAGTGAATCAACATTTTCCAGAAAAGAGAAGAATGGAAAACACAAGGCAGTCACTGGTTTATAAGGATGAATAAATACTCTAGTTGGCAGAAGAGTGCGTTTCTTGGTCAAATAACCCAGAATCCCTGCTTCTGCTCTTGGAATGGTCTTCTTTGTTCACTGGCCTCTGGGAGAAACTTCCTTGCCCATTGTCTCCCATGGCTCCCTCTGAGGAAGGCACTGAGGAAGATGGCCTTCTGGGAAACGCATGGCTTTCAACAGTCTTTTTTATTGAGACAAATTTTTACTATGATATTATGAGTAACATAACTATGTACATTCCCGTACAAGTCTTTCTGTGGATGTCAGAAACTATCTTCCACCAACTAGTTGGAAAAGATCAAAAACTTTGACAATGCACTGTGTTGGCAAAGCTGTCTAGGCAGACTCTCTCATATATATGCTGACAGGAGCACAAATTAGGACTACTTCCATGGAGGGCCATTTGACTAAATATATTACTCATATACACATATGAGTAATTTTGAGATATATATAGATATCTATCTATATACATTTGACTATATACGTATACATGACTCATGCAATATCTTCTGACTAATTCCATTTCTAGGAATTTATCATACAAATGTATTCATACACATAAAATGGCATTTCTGTAAGACTATTCATTGCAGCTGTGTTTCTAAAGCACAGAATTGGAAACCACCTAAATGACAATTAATAAAGGATGATTAAATGCAGTATGATACACCCGTTCAAGGACATCCTATACTGCTATAAAAAAAGAATGAGAAAACAACTGAGGTCTCCAAGAAACATTGTTGAATTTTACAAATAGGTGCAGACAGTGAGTAGAAGACAGGAAGATCTGTGTCAGAAAGAAAGGGAACTCATATCTTCAGGGCACACAAGAAACTGATAATAAAGGTTGCCAGTGGGGAAGGGAACTGAGTGGCTCGGAACATGGATGGGAGTAAGACTTTTCTCTGAGTACCCACTCTTTTGTATTTGAGCCATATAAATGTATTAGCTATTTAAAATTCTAAATTGAAAACTTGGTAGGCCAATGTTTATAGCAGCATCATTCACAACTACCAAAAGGTAAAAATTACCCAAATGTCCAAATGAATGAATATAAACAATGTGGCATATACACACAATAGGATATTATTCAACCTTCAACAGGAAGGAAATTCTGACATATGTGACAACATGGATGAACCTTAAAGACATTATGTTAAGTGACATAAGGCCACCACGAAAGGCCAAATACTGTAGGATTCCACTTCTATGAGGTATCTGGAGGAGTCAAATTCATGGAGATAGAAAGCAGAGCAGGGGTCACCAGGGAATGGGCGGAGGGGGAATGGAAAGTTGTTATTTACTGGATGCAGAGTTCCAGATGGAGAAGATGAAAGTGAATGGCAGTGATGGTTACACAACAATGTGAATGTTCTTAATACCATGGAACTGCACGTTTAAAAATGGTTAAAATGGCCAATTTTACGTATATTTTACTGCAATAAAAAACTTTTTTAAATTGGTAGGCCATACTAAAAGTCATTGACTTGTACACTGTAAATGGGTGAATTGTGTGGTTTGTGAATTATCTCTTAATAAATTCATTTTTTTAAACTTGGAGGCTTCTGATCAATTCTACATGTAAGTAACCACTATCAAAGATTTTGTCTAAACAGAATCCTTAAGCCTGAAAAGTCATGTCTTTTACATAACACCTTCTATGTTCTCCCCATTTCCCTGGCCCAGGGTTCCCAATGTTGGTCCTCAGCAGCATCAGGGAACCTGTTAGAAATGCATATTCTCAGGCCCTACCCCACCCAGACTGCTGAGCCTGAAACTGTGTGCGGGGGGTCCAGCAATTTGGATTTTAACAAGCCCTCCAGGTGATGCTGCAGTTTGATAAGCATGCTCGCTCTAGCATGGCTCTGACTAATGATTATTGGAATATGAGGTCTTGTATTAGTAAGAAAATGGCCTCAGCTGCTAACGACTAAAAACCAAGAATTAACAATGGCTTAAACAGTAGTTTACATCTCCCCCACATAAAACAAGTCCAGAGGTACGATATGGTAGCTGTATTGTGTTCGTTGGGGATCTGAGCTCCTACTGTTCTGTGCTACCCCACGTAACTTTTAACCCAAGGTCACCTCATGATCCAAGATGGGTACTGGAGTGCCAGCCATCACATCTAAATACAGACAGAAGAGGAAGAAAGAAAAAAGAACAAAAAGGAACCTATAAAACTGAATTAGCTCCCCCTTGAAATAGCCTTTCCAGAAATCCTCATAGCTCATATGACAAAACCTAAATCCTAAGTCCATACCCACAAAAGGAGGCTGAGAAATGTAGTCCTTTATTCCAGAAGGCAACAAGCTCTACAACATGTTACTACAGAGGAAGGGACAAACAAATTTTGGGATAAGTAACTTTCAGTCTTGCCACTAACTGGTAAGGCTGATGCTAATATTAGCTTCAGCTTGGCCTAGGGAAGCTGGCTTTGCCAATCCCTCAAGGCTCCAGAGTATAGAAATTTCAGTTAACTTACATTGCAGACTGCCGGAAGCAAATATCTCTCTTTAAAGGGTCATGTTTTCTTCTCTCTCTCTCTCCCCTCTAAGTTCGTCCCTGTGTTGTAGGACTTTGCTGAAATCTACATGCAAGCTAACTCACACGAGGTGGTGCCCTGAATTTCTCCCACTATTTGCTTCAATATGAGAGCTCCAGTGCTGAGAGGAAATGCTGCCTGCATTTCATTGGAAGCAGCAATGCCACGTGGCCGGCCTCATGAGCCAGCACATCTGCCGCTGCTCCATGTGCCTGTGCCCAGCTGAGACGCCCTGTGGGGACCACCACAAGCCCAAGGAGAACTTCAGGCAGAAGCCCCAAAGTTGTAGCGCAAAGCCATATTCCCCCTTCAGTACATAACAAGAAGAAAATTTTACTTCTTTACTTCCTACTTCGATGATTTTTATTTCTTGTTCTTGCCTAAAGATGTCCCCATCCTAATCCCTGAAACCTGTGAATATATTACCTTACGTGAACAGAGAGTTTGCAGATGTGATTAAATTAAGGACCTCGAGATGGCAGATTTTCCTTGATTATCTGAGTGGGTCTGCTATAACCACACAGATCAGTATAAGAGAGACAGAGTCAGAGAAGGAGAGGTCATGATAGAAGCAGAGTAAAGACATTTGAAAATGCTACACTGCTAGCTTCAGCAATGAAGGAAGGAGCTATAAGCCAAAGAACACAGGAGACCCCTAGACGCTGAAAGAGGCAAGGAGTAGATTCTCCCCTAGAGTCCCTAGAAGGTACCAGTCCTGCCAACACCTTGATTTTAGCCCTGTAAAACCCATTGCAGCTTTCTGACCTCCAGAAATATAAGTTGGTGTTGATTAAGTCATTAAGTGTATGGTAATTTGATACTATAGCAATAGGAAACTAATGCAGTGTACTTCTCTGTACATATGTTATACTTTTGTAGAAAGTTTACACAGAGAGAGAGAGAGAGAGAGAGAGAGAGAGAAAGAGAGAGAGAGAGAGAGAGAAAGCACTGGGCATGTGGTAGACACGCAATATATATTTGCTGAAAAAAATGAGGAGATGCATATACCCTGATATATAAATATCATAAATAAAGAGGCTCTTTTCTGCTCTGCAGATTGTTGCCTGCATGTGATGCCTAGAACAACTGCTGCCATCTGAGAGACCAAGGGAAGCCCAACACAGAGACACCTGATGCCAAGGATGGCAGAACAAAAAGATGAAAAGAATGGACCACACGTGGTTAAATCAACCCTGGCACGGTCCTACCTCTGTCCTTGATTGTTATATGGGGAATGCTCTTCCTCCATATATTTTTTTAACTGCAGACTGCTCCTTGTTCCAATCAACTTATTTGTGGGGATTCTTTGAGGATAAAGTTACCTTCCTCCAAAGATATGCATTTACTTTTTCCAGATTCTTAGGGACACAACTAATACAGAACTACTTCAGAGTCATGGTTTAAGGGGTTTTGGGTTTTTTGGACTTACTTTGCTTATAGAAATTTTGGCTACAAATTTGTATGAGAATCATTTTAAGATCATACCTCCTCAGGAATTATTTCCCACTTCTGCTCTGCTCAGTACCTAGTCCTTTTTGGATAGAGAACGGACAGGTTTACTTCTGCTGCATCCTTATTCTGACGGGATAGCCTTTTAATGTGGGGAGGGTCTCCTCTTAGACTCCTCAACTGGGGGAGCCTCAGATTTTACTTTTCCCAAGCACTGCAAAGCCTTCAAAGTCAAAGCCCAAATTTGTCCAGATTGATCAGTAAATCCCTTCACTAGCTTCTGTTCTTCACTTAACTTTTCTGGAATTCTGCTGTCCTCTAACTTTTTGCTTGAAAATTTTTAACAACCTTAACAGCACTTTGATTCTTTTATGGTGGTGTTTATAAATTTAGTCCAACCTTTTCTATTATTTTCAGCAGCAGTGTTAGAACAATCTAATCCATCCTACTTTGAAAATGCCAACTTCTTTTGTCACATATCCACATAGCTCATTGGACACATACCTCACTCTTTACACTAAACTGAAAACGTATCAGAGATCTAAATATAAAACACAAAACTATAAAACTGCTAGAAGAAAACATAGGGGAAAAATATCTATGTGACCTTGGATTTGGCAATGAGTTTTTAGATACAACAAGTACATGACAAATGAAAAACGAAAAGATGGACTGAACTTTATCAAAATATAAAATTTTGCTCTGCAAAATGTTAAGAGGATGAAAAGACAAGCCATAGACTGGGAGAATATATCTGCAAAACACATACCTGATAAAGGACTTGTATCCAAAATATACAATGAACTCTTACAACTCAACAATAAGAACACACAACCCAATTTAAAAATGAGCCGAAGACCTTACAGACACTTCACGAAAGAAGATATGCAAATGCAAATAAGCATGTGAAAATATACTCCATACCATATGTTATCAGGGAAATGCAAACTAAAACAACAATGAGATACCACTGCACACCCATTAGGATGACTAAAACCTGATACACTCACAACCCAAAATGCTGGAGAAGATGTGGAACAACAGGAACTCTCATTCATTACTAGTGGGAATGCAAAATGGCACGGACTTGGAAGACAATTTGGCAGTATCTTACAAAAGTAAACAATCTTATCACACGATTCAGCAATTGTACTCCTAGGTGTTTACCCACCTGGTTTGAACACTTACGAGCACACAAAAACCCATGCAGGGAGGTTTATAGCAGCTTTATTTATAACCTCAAAAAATGGGAAGCAACCAAGGTATCCTTCAAACAAGTGAATGGATAAACAATCTGTGCTATATCCATACAATGGAATAATATTTAGCAATTAAAAAGGAACAGTGTTGAGTCACATAACAACATAAATGAATCTTAAGTGCATTTGGCTGAGTGAAAGAAGCCAAACCCAAAAGACTATATCTTGTATAATTTTATTCATATGACATTTTGGAAAAGGCCAAACTATAGACATGAAAACAGAAGAGTAGTTTCCAGAGGTTGGGGTAGGAGAAAGTGGTTGATTGATCACAAAGAAACACAAAGAGGAATTTCTAGGGTGATGGGACTATTCTAGGTGACCCTAGGGTGGTGGATACACGACTCTGCATTTGTTGAAACCCACAGAACTTTATAAAAGAGAACTTTAATGGATACAAATTTTTTAAACATCAACCAGGTCAGGGAATCCCGGGATGGAATGCAGACTGTGACAAAGGAATCTAAGTTTAGAATCTTTTTTTTAATTGAGCTATAATTGATATATAACATTGTATTCATTTTAAGTGTGCAACATAATTATTTGACACACTTGATTTTAGTCAAAAGGCCGAGAAGCGATATTTGACACATGTATGTATTGTGAAATGATCACCATGATAAACTTAGTTAACACCTATCACCTCACATAGTTACAATTTTTTTCCTTTTGATGAGAACTTTTAAGGTCTACTTTCTTAGCAACTTTCGAGTATACAACACAGTTTTGCTAATGACAGTCACCATTACATTCCCAGGGCTTATTTATCTTACAACCAGAACTTTGTACACCTCACCCCCACTGTGGCAACCACTGATCTGCTCTCTGCATCTATGAGTTCTGTTTTGTTTATTTTTCAGATTCTACATACAAGTGAGATCATACAGTATTTATCTTGCTCTGTCTGACTTACTTTACTTAGCATAATGCCCTCACAGTCTATCTAAGATTGTCTCAAATGGCAGCACTTCCTTTTTATGGCTGGATACTAATATATATATTATATATATACTAATATATACATGTATATATACTAATATAATATATATAATACTAATATATATATATATATATATACATATATATATATGCATATATATATGTATATGTATGTATATCCAGGGGCCAAAAAATGTGTACAAGTGGACACTTTGGTCAATATTGCTCAAGCAGTAGTTCACCGTAATCAGAAGAGTCTGGACACCGATGGTAACCACTTTGAGCACCTCTTGTAATTGCATAAGGCAAATGTGATTTGTATTCACCTTTTGTTATTGGTATATATTGAGTATTATAATTTTAATACAGTTTTTTTCCTTTCTTAAAATGTGTATACATTTTTGTGGCCCCCTCTTTATATATGTGTGTGTATATATGTATATTTGTGTGTGTGTGTGTGTGTGTGTGTGTGTGTGTATCCTTTATTTGTTCTGTTTCTCTGGAGAACCCCGACTAATGCAAACACTCTTAGGAGAGAAATGTTCTTAGAGGAAGAAAGAAATGACCCAGTAAGGAAAGGAAGGGCAATTCTTTGAGAAGAACTGTTCCATTAAACCAGGAGGATTTCTCTGACTCTGGTCCTCCACAGACCACATAATGGGCCAAATTTTAGGTCAATTCTTAAGAAAGTCATCATAATTTTAATGATAAAAACATTGAAAATCAATACGGTTTATTTCGGATCAATTGAAAGGGGTGATAGTTTGAAATCTTTCACTCATTGACCTAATGACACCGTTCATGTCACCAGAGTCCACATCGAATGGTTTCTCTCGTTCCTCCTAATCATAAAATTCTAAATCTCAATGATAAGTTATAGAGTGTGGCAGCAAGAGTTTGGCTCTGTCACATAGTGCTAAACAGGGACACAGAAATCATGGAGAGAGAACTCGCTGGAGACTTCTTCCAGCTCTCCGTCAGATGCAAGTCAATGAGTATATCACACTCCAAAGCTGGAGGGATGACTCAGCTTGGGAATCGGTGCTGAATGGATTCTTAATCTACTCTTTCGAAAGTAGCTTTTCACGCTCCACTGCAGCCCTTGAAGGTAATTTTAAAATATGCCCAATAATACTTCATTGATTTCTTTCTCCCTGAGAAGAAAATCTGCAAGTGCTGGAAAAAAAGACAAAGTTTTTGCAACTGAGCTATTTGCATCATGGAGAAATTCTGGTATTTTATCCTTCATATTAAAATTCATGATCATTCAGCCCTGAGGCAATAGGCTCAGGCTCTAAAGACAATAAACACGTTGCTGAGAGATACAGAGTTGAGCAAAAACACTTGAAGTCTTAGGAATGGCGTTTATGACATCATCAATGTCATGAAGAAATGTTTCTGTTTCATTCCTGATTTCAAAAACTCTTGAGAGCTGCTTTCTTTCTGACAGCGGGGGTACTTCAGTGTGGAAACCGTCTTGTACTAGGTGACCTTGTCTTAAAATAGCACATTTAAAAGATATACCGCCAGTGGGTATAATTTGGATGGATTCACAATTTTCACTCTTTCTAGTAACCTTGAACCAGGATCAAGATATGTTTGAAAGTTTTTACTTTATTATTATTATTCAGATACAATGTGACCAGCAGATCAGGAGAAAACTGCTATTGGAAAGATAGTTATGGGGCCTGGCCGGTTAGAGCTCCATGCTCCTAACTCCGAAGGCTGCCTGTTCGATTCCCACATGGGCCAGCGGGCTCTCAACCACAAGGTTGCCAGTTCGATTCCTCGACTCCCGCAAGGGATGGTGGGCAGCGCCCCCTGCAACTAAGATTGAACACGGCACCTTGAGCTGAGCTGCCGCTGAGCTCCTGGATGGCTCAGTTGGTTGGAGTGCGTCCTCTCAACCACAAGGTTGCTGGTTTGACTCCTGCAAGGGATGGTGGGCTGTGCCCCCTGCAACTAGCAAAGGCAACTGGACCTGGAGCTGAGCCGCGCCCTCCACAACTAAGACTGAAAGGACAAAAACTTGAAGCTGAATGGCACCCTCCACAACTAAGATTGAAAGGACAACAACTTGACTTGGAAAAAAATCCTGGAAGTATACACTGTTCCCCAATAAAATCCTGTTCCCCTTCCCCAATAATAATAATTAAAAAAAAAATCTTAAAAAAAAAAAAGAGAAAAGCTAGTTACACAGATCCCCAGAGGTGAGGGCATGCCCATACCATGAAGGGGCCACGTGAGGTAGTACCAGTGTTGGTCAGGAGACATAGGGAAAAGGGAAGAACTGTGTGCAAGAGCCATTATGGTGGTTTCCATGAGAAGGAGCAGGGGAGGCAGGGTCAACTGGTTTAGGATTGGCTAGTTAGGATAATTTCCACAGGCTCCAGGGAACGGGGGCTGTCCCTATTTGTCTTCGATCTGGTCCTGGAGTGATTAGGGCAGATGGAGAGTGGCCGGGGGTTGGGAGCTGATAAAGGAGGTTGGTAAGGTTATGGGCTCTAGATGGGTTGGTTTGCATATTAAAGGCAATTCAGGTGGTTTTCATTTACTATCTCTAGAAATTACGTACATCTACATCGTTAATGTAGGTGGCTACTCTTAGCCACCAATTGTTCTCAGTGAACAGAGCAGTGTGTGGATCGACATTACAGAGCAAGCTCTTTTCTCTGCAGAACAATGAACGTCCCCCTACCCCCCTGCCACCCCCTTGCTTTACACACAGCTAGGTATGTTCAGAGAAGAGCCCAACACTTATTATATTTTCCAGGCTACACCATCACTCATGAACTAATTAACAACTAAATAAAAAAGATCTTCAGCATCATGTACTTTTTTTTAGTGATAAACAAGACAAAAGTCTCTAAGCAATTCCCCTCAGGTATGTATCGCACGTACTAAGCGCTATTTCATACTCTATACATCAGTAGTTTCATCCAAACATACATGATGGTAATTGTTCTTGCATATTACCTGTGATGCCCAACAGCGCTATTTTTTTTAAAGAAATTTTCAATAATTTGTTATGCTTTCTTCCCAAGCATATATATCATCAGCCTTCGGCTGGTTTTACCAGCCTCCCATCAATAATGTAACTAATACCTCTTTTTGTTATGAAAATTGCAATTCTGAATGACACCTCTAGTTTTGGTCCCCCTTCTGCCTTTAGCAACAAAATTAATCAGCTGCAGGTTTATTTTTACTAAAGAGGTTTCTGTGCTTCATTTGCAAGAACTTTGATGGTTCTGTATCGCTATTTGACAAAGTTTTATAGCAGACATCATGTTAGGGACTAGAGGGAAAATGAATTACCTGGCCAACAAAATTCAATTTCTAATTATCATCCTACTTCTGATTTGCACTCCTCTTTTCACAAATTGTGCAATTTTATTTGTTCCAGTCTATAGACTCACCTTCTACATTTTTGTTCATTCTACATTTGAGTTGTAGTGTTCACATGATTGTTTCCACTTCTAAGGAGGGGGCCACAAAAATGGATACACATTTTAAGAAAGGAGAAAAACTGTATTAAAATTGTAATGCTCAATATATACCGATAACAAAAGATGAATACAAGTCACCTTTGACTTCTGCAATTATAAGAGGTGCTCAAAGTGGTTACCATCAGCGTAATTTTAATACAGTTTTTTCCTTTCTTAAAAATGTGTGTACATTTTTTTGGCACCCTCTGTATTTTTATGCTTCATAGAACAACTTCAAAGCCATTATCCTTTTTTGGAAACTAGGAGAATACAGTAAGTCCTTACTTAACAGCGTTAATAGGGTCTTAGAAACTGCAACTTTAAGCGAAACCACATATAACAAAACCAATTTTACCATAGGCTAATTGATATAAACAAGAATTCAATTCCTGCAGCATATATCTGGTTACAGAAACATCACCAAACTTCTAAGTAAAGACCCCAAACATTCCTAATATTAAACATGTGAATGAATATGAGGTATCCATACATCTAAGAAAAACAAATAAAAACAAAGAGAATGATTTTCTATCCTGCTTACACCAGTTCAGAATCATAGGGGGCCCGAGCCTCTCCGAGCAGCTCCAAGCAGGGTGCAAGGTGGGACCCCCACCTTGGCCAGGACACCCTTCCATCTCAGGGCCACTCACACACCCACAATTACTCAGACTGGGACAATGTAGACCTGCCAATCACCTAATGTACACATCTTTGGGATGTGGGAGGGAACCAGAGTACCTGGAGAAAACCCACACAGACATGGAGAGAATGTGCAAACTTTACAACGACATTGAAGGGCTTTCCTTCAGTATTGCAAATAATGGTGCACAAATCCAACCCTTTACTGGCCCATACACACATTTATCTCACACTCAAAGCTCCAAATGTGTTTGGGATTTCCCTCCAGGCCCCAGCAGTGAACCACACTTTTCTTACTAGTTGATGATGCCAGCAGAGAGACGGGGATGGAGGTCATTAAAGTGTGCTCCAGTCAACGTCTTTCCAGCTTCCCCAAGCGTCCATCTGTTCTAGTCAACCTTCAAATGATCTCTGGAGAAATTTATCTAAAACATAAAAACATCACACCCTGATGGGAATGCTTCATGATTCTCCATTAGTCATAAACAAAATGAAGTTCTAGAGCCTGGTTTCGTTTTATTCTACCTCTCATGGATGCACATTTTACACCTGAATACAGTAGGACCGTTTGTAGCTCCAACATCATTGCTGCAAACCAGTGTGCTCTTGCTGATGCTGCTTCATCTCACTTCCGAGTGTTCCTTTATCTCAAGATTAGCTAGCTCAGGTGTCATCCTCTGTGAGATGCCATCCATCCCTAAACCCTCAGGCTGGGTTGAATATTCCCTCTTGGTATTCCCACGGCACTATGTGAATGCCTCTTTCATAATGTTTACCATACATTCTATTGAACTTCTGTTGTGTTGTCTCTTTCTAAGCTGTTAGTTCTTCAAGGTGATGATAAATTCCTTGTTCATTTACATATCCCCATTGCTTGGCATAGTGCCAGCCCATGGCATGTCCATGTCCACACACTATTTGTTGAGTTAAATTAAATATATGTCACAGTGTCCAACTAGACTAAACTTTCTACAGTTTTTACAATCCACCCACAAATGTACCGTGGTTACTTTTATAGATTGAATATTTGTACCACCCCCCCAAATTCATATATTTGAAACCTGATCCCAAATGTGATGGTATTAGGAGGTTGGGCGTTTGGAAGGTAACTAGGTCATGAGGGTGGCGCTCTCATGAATGGGCTTGGTGTCCTCATAAAAGAGACTCAACAGAGCCCCCTTTCCCTTTCTGCCATGTGAAGACACAGCAACAAGATGGTCACCTATAAACCCAGAAGCATGCTCTCCCCAGACACTGAACCTGCTGGGGCCTTGAACTTGGACTTCCAGCCTCTAGAACTATGAGAAATAAATTTCTGTTGTTTATAAGCCGCCCTCCCCACCCAGTCTGTGGTATTCTATGATAGCAGCCCCAAAACACTAACAAAAATTACTTAATGAATGAAATCAAAGTATTTAATGTACAATTCACATGATAACAAAGAATTTTCCATTATTTTACATGTAATATTGGATTTCAAGAGCCATCTGAGGTTAGGATTTTTGCCAAAATGATACCATGCTGCTTATCTGATACTTGACAAGAAGAACTTTTTGCTTCAAGACCAGAAGAATTCATTCATCTTTCCAAGGTCACAAAGATCTATAATAAACCATGTAAAGTAGGCTAACGTGTGCTATCAATAGTGAGTGATTCTCATGCTGGCAAAAGACGTGGCTGCTTTGCCAGAAGGATTCGTTCAACCAGACCAGTGTTGGTTTCTGTCTGAATATTCCACACTTTCCAGTCCATTACCATTCTTCACACAACCCCTTTTTATCCAGCCTGATTAACAACTGACACATCACCACCATAGAATTTCCGTGACTTCCTGTAGGGTATTAGACTTGGCATCAAGTCTCACTGTACACTCATGCTGAAAGCAGCTTGAGAGAAAACAAAACTTTTGAAGAGAACACCCATTTTTTTAAGTTTGAAGGAAAGGAGAGAAAGGAAGGGAGGGACAGAGGGCGGGGGGAAACAGCTACATAGAGTAAATTTTAAAACTTAACCAAGAAAATAGATTTTATGTCAGCATGACAAAAGTTTAGTTGGATCACCTAGTTTCCCAAAGGATGAGGGTTTGTCCTTAATCGGCAATGTAGACACCACCACTGCAGGGCATTGTCAAGAGAGTATAACCTTGAACCACCCACTCGGGCTCTTTTAGAAAGCCTTGCTAAGAGATGTGATATTGAAGGAGGACCTAGAGTCATCCACTCCTAACTTCATTCCTATCTATTGCTCAGGTTAAAGCACCAAAAGGTTTCCTCCTTGGCCCCCATTAGCCTGAGCTACAGAATCATCTTCCCTGAAGTGCTCTTAAATGCTTTCACGTCAATTTTATTGAGCATCAGTACAAGAGATGATATGTGTGTTTCTGCTTTTGTTAAAAATCTTGTTATTAAGGAGATTATTCCACATTCCTGATAACAAGGATCACTACAATACAAATCCTGTGTGAAGGAAAGTCTAAGAAACTCACACAGCAGAGGGGGACCAGGGAGACCAGAGACACCAGACGACCAAATTCAATGTGGTGTCAGGATTGAATCTTGGAACAGAAAAAGGATATTAGTGGGAAAACAGGTGAAATTTGAATAAAGTCTGGACTTTGATTAATAGTCATGTACCAATGTTAATTCCTTAGTTTTGGTCAATGTACCATAGTTATGTAAGATGTTAACATTAGGGAAATTGATTGAGGCATCTACAGGAATACCGTACTATCTTTGCAACTTTTCTATACATCTAAAATTATTGCAAAATAACTTTATTTAGGGGAAAAAAGAGCTTACATGAGAAGCTTAGAGTCAAGGAAAGGGAAAAAAAAATCTCCCAAGAGAATTCTGTATGTGTTTTTATTTTCTGAAAAATAAGAACCCATGTCTTATTGTCCTTTTCTTCTTTTGCTGTGTAGAGGCTCAGAGCCAAATTCTATGCTGGATTATATCAACATCATTAACCCTTAGAATTACACTTGTTTCCTCATTTCTCCTGACCCTAATTTCCCTTTTCTATTAGGAATAGAGCCTCAGCTTGCTACATTTTGTCGTTGTTGTCATAAGTCACCTCTACTTTTTTTTGGAAGGAGGTTCTGCATGAATTATGAACCTAAAAAGTTTCAAAAGGCAATGAGGCCAGGTTGGGTGGGCTTAGGAAGTATGGGTCACAAAGACCGGCAGAAGGAATCAGGCTCTTTAGGCAGAAAGATGACTCAGGGGAGAGATAGTGGTTTTCTCCAAATAACTGAATGATTGCCCTTGAGAAAGCAAGAATGACTTGTTCGGTGCTGCACCGAAAAACAAACCGCAATTAAGGGGTGCATACGTCACTAGAGGAGGACTTGTGCTCAGCATCAGGAAGAACTGACGAAGCCAACCAACAGGGGAGGAGTTAGCACCCCTACCTGAAGGATACTTAGCTGGTATCTAGATTATTTTAACAAGATGTCCTGTTGTTTTTCTTTAATCCCTTAAAAATGCAATAGGTCTGATTCAATGGGTAGCAAGACCCTAATCTAGACCACCTGTCAGGAATTCCTCCTTGAAGAGGTTACACCAGAAGATCTCGAAAGTTTCTTCCAGCTACAGATTCTGAGATTATATAAAAGTAATTCATAACACCATTCTCGGATGAGCATGAATACACATAACAACAGTGGGTGATAGCCATTAAATGCTTGCTCTGTGTCAGGAGCCGTGGAGTGCATTTTGCAGCCATTATCTCATAACCTTTGCAACAACTCTTCAAGCTGGCCCAACAGGAGAATTTGTGCCCTCCTGTTCGTGCCTCTTCCCGCAGCTCTTTTCCATGTGGCAGTGTTTGTCAGCTGGCTGCAGCATGGCACCCAAGAGGCAGCATCTAAGATAGTTATGGGTGTTGCTTTGGAAAGAGATAAGGGTGACTGAGTCAGGTGACTCATTTTGTCAATAGCAATGGCCCTGGCAATCAACTGAACAATGTGTTGAGAAGAGGCCAAGTCCTTCTGCTCAGGAAGGAAACCTCCGTGCCCTCAGCATCCCTATCTTCAAGCAGAGCTTCCTTGTCTCACTATATTTGTTTTCCGCTGTGTTATATATACAATAGGGCACCCACTTGCTGTGTGACCTTGGCCTAGTCACTGAACTTCTGTCTACCCCTCACACTCTCTATGGGGTCAGCCAAATATTTCTGGGGACCTTTAGTTCTAACATTATAGATGATAAACAAATGGAGGCAAACTGGTATTTTCAACAACATCCAAAAACCAGATAATGGGCAAAGGATCATCTAAATGTTTCATCTTGAGGTTTAATCTTTTCTTTTTTATAAAGTACTCATTTGCCAGCGATTTTATTTTTACTCTTACTACCCCTTGAGAAGTAGTTATTGAATTCCATTTTTCAACATTTGCAAATGGGCATATGGGCTTTACCCAGTGATTTGGTCCTTCTGATCCTGGTGGGTTACCATGGTGGGTTTCAGAACAGTAAACATGAACCTCATGTGAGATCATAGCTTTTGCCCCTGGAAAGGGGCTGCAATTGGCACTGCATCAAATCAAAATCAGGACTTCGGGGAAGGGATATAGGTACCCATGAGAAATAGCATGTAGGAAGAGAAGAAAAGCTGCCCAAGGTTCGAGGGACAGAGGAGTAACAGCTATAACAATCTGTCTCTGAGCACCGAGGTACCACGTGGCATGCACAGATCAATCAGACACCATCCCTGCCCTCAATTACCAGCAGTTCATGGGAAAGACAGAAGAAGAACCAATAAGCAAGGCAAACTGGGTTACATGCAATAATAGTGCCATGGCAGCAGAGAAGAGAAAAAGATGGATTCTGTTCAGAGAAGTCTTGGTAAGCTTTTTGAATGAAGTAGTATCAGAACAAGGCCTTAGGGACGGTGAGAGTTCTACAGATGAGGTTGGGGGAGAGGAGGAAAAAGGAGGGGGTTCTAATCAGGACCACAAGTTATAAACACACAGAAGCAGCAAAACTGGGCAGCCGGTTGGCTCAGTTGGTTAGAGCACGGTGCTCTTAACACTCAAGTTACCAGTTCAATTCCCACATGGGCCAGTGAGCTGCACCCTCCACAACTAGACTGAAGACAACAACTTGACTTGGAACTGAGCTGCTCCCTCCATAACTAGATTGAACAAAACGACTCCACAACTACACTGAAAACAACGATTTGACTTGGAGCTGAGCTGCGCCCCCCACAACTAGATTGAAAACAACGACTTGGCATGGAGTTGATGGGTCCTGGAAAAACACACAGTTCCCCAATATTCCCCAATAAAAATTTAAAAAATAAAGAAAAAGAAAAATTTTAATTGTGACTTCCTATAAGATCAGGGGGAGTGGGGCTACAGTACATAGGATAAGAAAGCAAGCTGAATGGCTTAATGCTTGCTAAGGAAATCAGCCACAGTTGGAGGGGTTGACGGTGGCGGGGGGAGGGGGAGTGGTCACAGAGTTTTTAGCCAGAGGAGAGGATCGTAGCTATTTTAATAAGACTGCTCCCCTGAAGAAGTAATCAGAAGAAGGAGAGATTGAGGCAGGAAGCCAAGGTAGGAAACTTAAAATTGACCAGCTTCACATTATTAAAATGCTCAGTGAAGGGCAGGGCAGGGAAACTAGAAATGGTGGAGTTCTTTGGGATGCTACATGGTTTGAGGTCCAGGTATTGATGGCATTGAGCAAGAGAGGATATGTTTGTATAGCACTTTTGAGTTTCCATACCACTTTCCCTCCCCTCCCTCATACCTGAGCTACACAAGGCTCCCTTTTCCACACTGTGATTCATTTCCAGAGGCTACTAGAGTCACATTCTAAATGCATTTTCCCACTGGCTCAAGAACTGAAGTGGTTCCCAGTTCAACCCCGCAGATGCCAGGCAGAAAACGGAGAGGAAGGACTTCTGATTACTAACAGTTGTCCTAGTTCATCCACAATCTATCCCCTACTTGAACCCTGGTGCCAGCCAACGTCTGTTTTCCAGCAGAAAACAGAGTGGTGAGCCCTGTTGCTGGCGTTTCCTTATGTCATTTGTCCCACTCCTCTCCGTCTGTCTATATCCTCACCTAGAGGTGGGGAACTCACATCTAGGAAACCTGGCATTAGCACACAGATGACCAATTGGATACGCTCCGCAGTTTGGTTCCCTATCACCCTCTCACTGCTAAAAGGTGGTAGCACTAGATGTGGTCCTTTTTCTGCCCAAAGGAACCCATTCTGCTCTCCCCCACCTGGCAGGAATCATGGCTTCCTGAATCTCTCCGCAACAGAACTGTGCCTGCTGCAGAGACTTGTACTTCCCAAAGTCCTTGGTTTCCCTTCTCTCCTCCACCTGTTCTCAGAGAAGTCAGGGTGGAATGCTCTAAGATACTGTCTAGGGTTTCCAATTCAACCTCATTGAAACCTGACTGCCTGGAGGACTCACCGTCCCAGGATGACCTGCCATCCTTCCTACCAGCAACCTGCCAAAAACAGTGAAGGTGCCAAGATTTCTTCACCTAGAGAAAAGAGGATATTCAGCAACACAGAGAAAGATAAATTACTATAGATAACTAGATGAAGTGCCTGAAATCACTCAATCAGTTGACCATCTTTTAATTATCTTCGGAACAGGAGATAAGAAAAATTGAAAGCCACCAATAACCCATTAGTTTCAAACAACCTTCCATGTCAAATGTGCAATTTTAAGTTGATGTTTACAAGTCACACAAAAAGAGACCAGTGAAGGGTTTTCAGGAAGGAGGTAAAATCCCCCAAAAAAAGCAAAGACACAAAACGTTTTCCACAAAGGCTAAGGACGCACACTGCAATTATTAACCACAAATCTATGCACTCTTTCCCATTAATGGAAAGGCTAAATCTTTTCCAAGTGTGACAAGTGACATCCGATCACTCCCTAGGGATTCTCTGTTCTTTAGCCACTTAACAGTCACAATAAATTCTTCTGTAGTTCCACTTAAAACATTATTCTCCAGGGGGTATTCTAGTTTACTTTGAACAGCCTGTGACAAATATCCCCAACCAAGAACAAAAATGCCTAATTCAACTCTAAGAGGCAAAAAAGTCTGCCCAGACCAGGTAACTTTGTGAGCCAGAAAGTGCCTTGGAGTCTGGCTCCAACTCTAATTCCACTCTCTTCCTTTTGCAGGAGAGAGTGGTGAGTCCAGGGGAGGGTGAAAGACATGCCAGGGATCACACCACTAATGAGAAGCAGAATCGGTACCAGGTCTGGGTCCCTTAAATCTGGGACCACACCTAATTTAAAATAGAAATATAATAGCCTGAAGGAGATATGGCGATGCACTACCCAGACCCCCTTTCAGGCAGGACTGTGGCCCAGATTTAGGAAGCCTGGTCAACACACAGCCGCCAGCTCTCAGCTCCCTCAGGGTCTGCCTCCACTGCAGAAATCTACACCGCCCAAGGTCACACCTTTCCCAGGGCAGCCTGCAGTCCCTGACTAAGTGAGGCAGGGTATAAAGACCCAACCGTTTCTGCCCAAGAGAGGCAATGTTAACGGACAATGCTCGCTCCAGAGCGCCCCCGACTGGGCTAGCCAGAGTTTCATCCCTTGCATCATACTGTGACTTCTTCCTCTGCTCAGTCTTGTTTCCTTCCCCTTTCTTTCACAGATGCTAATGGCTAATAAACTCCCACTCCAGACTCCTTCTCAGCATCTGCTTCTAAAAAGCCCACCCCGCCACCCCGCCCCATCCCAGGCTGCGCCACACTTACACTCAATTGGCAACCGCGTTGTCCTCGCCTGTGCTCATCCCTGACTTCCCCTCCCTAGTGCTAGGCTTGAGCAGTCGGCCACCGACTCAGGGCAGCCTTTCTTTTCTCACCGTGTTCCCCAAGTCTCGCCCTCTGACCCTCAACTGCAGCCCTCTAGTGTGGCCTTCCTGTCTGCCCAACCAATGATGCAGCACAGCCAGAGAGAAGCCTAGGACAGCTGGGCCATCATCCATCAACCCAAACCTGTGTTGGGGCCGCAGCTCACCTGGGATGAGCCAGCTTCTGGGAGCTGGTCCAACAGTTGCATGTCAGTGTGTAGATGCCCTCGTCCTTATCATATACGGATGGCTCCCTTAGCACTTGCTGGTTTTGCTTTAAGAGAGATGGAAGGTTTAAAAATTAAAGCAGGATTTGGGGGGAAATGAAAGGACCCTTGGGTTCCAGTGAAGTTGGACTACTTGTGGGTAGGGTAACCTGGAACAGTTATGGTTTCTGCCTCTCGTCCCAGTATAACTATTAGTAGCACCACCTTTCACTCTTTTTTTTGTGTGTGTGTGGGGGGGGGGGGGGGGGGGAACAGTGTGTACTTCCAGGACTCCCTTCCAAGTCAAGTTGCTGTCCCTCCAGTCCCAGCCGTGGAGGGCACAGTCCAGCTCCAGGTCCAGCCACCGCTGCCAGCACAGGGGGCACAGCCCACCATCCCTTGCTGGAGTCCAACCAGCAGCCTTGTGGTTGAGAGGACGCGCACCAACCAACTGAGCCATCTGGGAGCTCAGGGGCAGCTCAGCTCAAGGTGCTATGCTCAATCCTAGTTGCAGGGGGTGCTGCCCACTATCCCTTGCGGGACTCGAGGAACCGAACTGGCAACCTTAATGGTTGAGAGCCCGCACTCCAACCAACAACTGAGCTATCCAGGAGGCAGCTCAGCTCAAGGCGCTGCGCTCAACCTCAGTTGCAGGGGGCGGAGCTCACCATCCCCCGGGGGACTCGAGGAATGGAACCAGCAACCATGTGGTTAAGAGCCCACCAGCCCACAAAGGAATCCAACAGGCAGCCCTCAGAGCTAGGAGCATGGAGCTCCAACCTCCTGAGCTACCCAGCTGGCCCCACCTTTTACTCTTAAGTGTTCCATTTTGGTGATAATGTGGTCACTGCCATGTGGGTGTACACAGCACATGTGACTTCAGAGAGACCCTGACTGGCTGTCTACCCCCGTCCCCAATCTTGGACATGCTGAGAGAGAGAGAGAGAGAGGTGGTGGTGCTCTGGGTAAGGAGTGAAAAGAACATGGTACCAGGACAGACTGGGGTTTGAATGACCTCTGGACCAGACACCAGGTCAGGGAGTTCCCTAGTCACCTTCTTGCTTTATCTGGGAAAGAAAAAAGGCTGTAATAAAATATACCCAGCCCTTTACACATGGTTGTTGAGAAAATCAAGTAAAATCATGGATATGAAGGTGCTTTGAAAATATAAATCTCTATTCAGATGTCAAATATGGAAAAAATTCCCAACAGTAAATATTTGCTGGTTGACTGATGGACAAGGGAGAGATGTTAGGTATAATGATCACCAATATGAATATCTGGCAATGATAACCAGAATTCTTTTTTAAGTCAACATGCCTCCCATTAAGAGATAGAGTCTAATTCCCTGTCCTTGAATTGAGCTGCGCTTAGGGACCCAAATGCAGCACAAGTGACACTGTGTGACTTCCAAGGCCAGGTCATAAAAGGTGCTCCTCCTCTCTTGGGCTGCTTGCTCTTCAATCCCAGCCGCCATGATGTGAGGAAGCCCAGGCGACAATGGAGAGGCTAATGAAGGATTCCCAGCCCTCAGCTCCATTCAGGGTCCTAACAAACAGCCTTTGAGATGACTCCAGCTCCAGTCACTATCTGATGGCAATCTCATGAGAGACCACAAGTGAGAACCACCTCTTACGCCCAGTCAACAATAAATGATTGTTTTGTTTAAAAAAAAAAGAAACCAATATTGTGGTGATCATTTTGCAGTGTATGTAAATATTGAATCATCATGTTGTACACCTGAAACAAATATAATGTTATATATCAATTATATTTCATTTAAAAAAAGTGAATGGGCAAGTGTTCTGAAAACCAGATGTTCAACTTGGTGCAGACTGTCTCCTGAGGATGTAAGAAGGGCCACACTAGGTGTGACTCTGCCTAAGCAGCTGGAAATGTACGGCCTAGACTATAGGCTCTAGGGGAAGGCCACCCAAAACACTCAGTTTTCTTTAATAACCAGTTCTGACTGTCATCCCCACATCTATCTTACTCTGTGAAATTACTTTTGCAGGCACTGCCACCTCTTGGGATAATGGTCCCATAAGCTTCTTACCTATGAGAGTCTTCCAGAATTTGAAAAACAAAGGCATTCCAATTTATCTACTGCACTTACCATTTCAGAACTTACAATCACATTCACTCTTAAACTTCACCTTTCCAGACTGAGAAGTCCAGCATTTTTCATTACATCCCTCACTAGCAAACCAGTGTGGTGCCTGAAACATTCAAGGCCTGTGGAGTCAGTGCAAATTCCCAATGAAATGGGGTTTAACAAAATAGTTTATTGGTTAATATGTGTATGGTTTTAATTGTCTTTGAAGACAGCATGTGGGTTCTTAATTTGTGCAAAAGAACGTAATACATATTGAAGTACTTAAAAATAAATGCATAATGCTCTGAACTGAATGTTCAAATTCTTATGTAGGATTTTTATTACATGTTAAAAGCTAAAATTTTTTCCCTTGGGAATGAAGTGTTACAATCATAGCAGAAAACAGCCAGGAAATGTTTGCACACAGTATGCTCAAAACCTTTCCGAGTGACTGTGACGGGCCTTCCAGAATAGAGTCCACATTGCTCAACGGGGCCATCAACAGACTTCCAACCTGATGCCCCCTACTTCCCAACAAAATATCACCTGTGATCCATCTGATCTGCTCACTAACTCCCATATGCACAGTGCTACATTGCCTCTCTCTGTTGCACCCATTTGCCAACTCTGTCCCACACAGCTGGCATGCTTGTCCGTTCTTACCTGCTTTCCCAAGTCCCCTTTTGCATTTCTTCTTTGAGTTCTAACTATTCATAAGGATTGCTATTTTATTACTTTCTTCTTTCTTAGCAGTCTTCCAAAGAACAAAAAGAGAATTTACAGTGGAGTACAGCATAGGGAATAGAGTCAATGGAACTGTAACTGCTATATACTATGTCAGAGGGGTAGTAGATTGCGGGATGGGGGTTATCACTTTGTGAGGGGTGTAAATGTCTAACTATTACATTGTTCTGTATACCTGAAACTAATAAAAATATATATATACTTTATTTTGTTATTTTAATACATTTTATTGTTTACTAAAAACACTCACTTTTTTATCTCATTCTACAATGCTACTTATCTTCAAAACGTCATAATAAAAAGCTATTTTCCTATTTTTAAAAAAAGAGAATGCACATATTTTTAATTGGATAAAACTTATTCTATCTTGCAATTACCATGTGGACCCTTCTACTTAAGGGCCATGTGTCCACGATACAATGCGGGGTCTTAACAATCTTGTTTCTCGTTTACCTTGAAACACGTCGTTCTTCTACCTGGGAATTATTGTTAATCTTCTTCCTCATCATCACTCATCAATTGTTCTCAACTACACTAAAAAAGACAACAATAATTTTAAAATGGAAGAATGATGGAATTGTCTAGAAAGAGGATGCAAAAATGAAGAAATCATTGTTCTTCAGTTTTCTTATTGCCAAAAAAAATACATCATCTCTCAAGAAGGTATAATAGAAGGCAGTAGACACCGTTTATTTAGCTTGCTTTTAGCCTGCACTGAGTACCAATGATAATTCAATTTTTTTCATTTTCTACCCTGAAAGGCAGAGAAAAGAAAATGAACAGAGGAAGACATTTCAAAGTATTAGACAAACTAGAAGATGAAATGAGACAGACAGCAGCACTCTAGACTCTAAAATGATGGTAAAATGTATCCTGTAAGTGAAATCTAAGACAATGCGTCCTCAGGTGATATTATCCTAACGATTTTTCTCAAATTTAAAAATCATTTTGTGAACAACGTATTTTTAAGGACAAAAAGAGGATACGATATTTTCATCCAGTTCATCAGGCAAAGGAAAACCTTCCTCACGCAGTATTTTGTGACCAAAAACCTAGACCATCCCATTTTGCTAAAAGGACATGTGATAGTATTGTTTTCATTTTTGATGATGTTAGTGCCTCAAAATGCATTTGATACAAAGAGCTTTGCTACGTTTGAATTCTTATTAAAATTTTTAATAAAGTTTTCACTATCCCTCTATTTTCACCTCTGTAATGTATTCATAGAATAACTTAAAATATAAAAGATAAATAAATAAGCCATTCAAACCTGATGGTGACCATTTTTCCTGGTGTCCTGAGAGTTCAGGTCCTGCAGGAGTTCCATATACCTTCTGGAAACTTCCCTTCTATTTCAGCCCACCCTGAACTTTTTCTTCCCAGAATTACTATTCCAAAATTCCCCACCCTAACAATGGTGTGATGGGGATTATATATTTACCTGGTTTCTTACCTAAACCAAATCATATAGCTCTTTAGGGCAAAGATATTCAGTCAACAAACATTTGAGTGCTGTGACCAGTATTATAGCAGGCCATAGGGATACAACAGTAGGACAATTAGACATCATCCTTGCCTTTGTGGCACTTATGTCAGCTGTGACAGTGCCAGAAATTGATCAAAGGAGGGTACAGTGAAAAAAAAGTAATAGCTTTGGTGTGAGACAGACCTGGATTTGGATTCTGGTATCACCACTTCCTTTCTGCAGGAACTTGGGGAAGCTTTCTTTGCCTTTCTGAACCTTGTTCTCTTTATCTGAGAAGTGGCGGTCCTACTTCCTTCCTGAACAGCTGTGTATTATTATGCTAGGGCTACTATAACAAAATACCACAGACTGGGTGACTTAAAAAACAGAAGTTATTTTTCTCGGCGTTCTGGAGGCTGGAAGTACAAGATCAAGGTGGCCGCAGGGTTGGGTTTTCCTGCTGCCTCTCTCTTTGCCTTGCAAATGGCCACCTTCTTACTGTGTCCTCACATGGCCTTTCCTCTGTAGGTGTCTCATCCTCTTCATATAGGGACGTAGGTCATATTGGATTAGGGCCCCACACTTATGACCTCATTTAACTTTAATTACCTCTTGAAAGGCTCTATCCCCAAACTCAGTCACATTGGGGGTTAGGGCTTCAACATAGGGATTTTTAGAGGGCAAAGCTCTGAAACAGGGTGTCTTAAGGATGAGAGTATATACCATATGTGAGATACCTGGTGCACAGTTTCAGAGCTGTGTCCTCTAAAACACTCAATTTAAAAGTGTCTAATTATCATTAAAGTCTTTTGGCTCCTGGCTCAATACCTTTTTCGCAAAGTTCTTCAAACAAGTTGACATCACATATCACGGTTGTTACAGAATCTATTCCTTAGACATTTTTATTGCACGTTTTCACATTCTTCAAGCTAACCTGCACCTATTTTCCTATGAGTCGTGAGAGCATGCCGTCCTGAACCATGGGAATCATGTCTTCCAATCATTTGCTACATTAGCAAATTTAATACTCTCACACAGTCAGTGCTTAATAAATGTCTCCTTAAACATGCCTGATACAATGGTGAACACGTAGTAGGTACTCAGGCCATACTTGGTGACTGACTGTGTCAGGGTACCAGGCTGTTTTCACACGCAGGGTTATAAGGAACAGGAGAGAATGTGCCACACTTGGGGTCTGAAGAACTGGCTCGAGTCTGGACTCTGTCACCTACTGGCTTGTGACCAAGAACATGTTACTTAACCTGACCCTTCTGTCCTCCTCTGTAAAATGGGAATAATAGTATTTATGTTGCATGGTTGTTTTGAAGTCTAAATGAGATAATGTCTGTGAAATCAACTATCCTGACACATGGTGGGAAATCAGAAAATATTAGCTGAATTTATGAGAATTTGTCTGAATATGGATCTCTAGGGAGGTGAGGGGCCCAAATAAATAAAACTGTTGTGCCCCCACCAGCATTTTCACACCAGTAAAACAGGATTCGAATGAACATGTGGGTAAGTTTGAAGTGGAAAGATGGGATGGAGATGTCCCAAAAAGGTAAGATGGGTAAGGCTTGGCTAGGTACTTGGTGCTCGTCTTGGTGTCCGGGAATATTAAACCTTCCAGATTTTTCCAGCACCAAAGAGCACTTCCTCCCTCTTCCCCCGCACACACACACACACACACACACACACACACACACACACAAAGACACAAGCAGGAAGGTTTGTTCTATATGGCCCTTACCCCATAGCCCCCCCAAAAAAACAAAAACCCACTGGCGTGGTAGGTAAGAGGTAACAGATTCATGTTAAGCCATTCAGGTTCTCTCTTTTGGTTGATTCCAGATCCAGGGCAAAGCAGTGTACAATAATTCTGGAAGATATTGTGCTAGAAAATACAAGGCACAATAGCTCAGGACACAGAAACCTACTTAAAGGACTCTCACTGGGCAAATTTGGGGCAACTCGAATATCAATAATAATAATAATTTATAATAATCACAGTAAGTATTTATAATACATTAAAGATTTTTTTTTAAAGATATACATTCTATAGTGCTCCTAAAGAGGAGGAAAAGAAGGCAAGTGGGGGAAAGCTCTCCTTTACAATAATGTCATTTAAAAATAAAGAAGAAATGATAGAAGATTATGACTTTGTAACCTCCAACATAACAATTGATTCAGAGAAATATCATTTAAAAACTATTGGATAATTTGAGACAATAGGGATGAAACTTGAAGGTATATACTAAGTGAAATAAGTCAGGCAGGGAAACAAATACTGTAATATCTCACTCATATGTGGAATTTACATATATTTTTTAAAACCCAAACTCAGAAAAAAGAGATTAGACTTGTGGTTACCAGAGGCAGAGGGTTGCAGGAGGGGCAATTGGAGGAAGGTGATCAAAAGGTACAAACTTGCAGTCGGAAGATAAATAAGTACTAGGGGTGTAATGTAACATGGTGACTATAACTAATACCCCTGTATAATGTATAGGAGAGTTGTTAAGAGAGTACATCTTATGAGTTCCCATCACAAGGAAAAAATTTTTATTTCATTTTTTCTTTTCTTTTTATTGTATCTATATGAGAAAATGGATATTAGCTGAACCTATTGTGATAATCATATCACAATATATATAAATCAAATCATCATGCTGTTTGCCTTATACAGTGACAGATGTCAATTATTTTTCAATAAAACTGGAAAAATACTGGGTAAAAGTTATAGAGAAATAGGATATTCATACAGTCTCAAAAATATCACCCCATAGATTTCTTATTGATTGAAAAGGCAAGATGTATCATTACCATGGAAAGAATTGGTGGTTACTATATTAACTAAGTAATCAAGCTTATTATCACCCGAAGTTGCATCCTGATGTGATGAAATAAGAAATACATGACATTACCTAAGTAATTGTTTTACAAAAGAAATATATGTTTGGGGCTGCCAGATGGCTCAGTTGGTTAGAGCCCGAGCTCTGAACAATAGGGTTGCCAGTTTGATTCCCACATGGGCCAGTGAGCTGCGCCCTCCACAACTAGACTGAAGAAAACAAGCTGCCACTGAGCTTCTGGAGGGGCGGCCGGATGGCTCAGCTGGTTAGAGCATGAGCTCTCAACAACAAGGTTTCCAGTTCAGCCACTGGGCTTGGAGCTGAGCTGTGCCCTCCACAACTAGATTGAAGGACAATGACTTGGAGCTGATGGGCCCTGGAGAAACACACTGTTCCCCAATATTCCCCAGTGAAAATAAATAAATAATAAAAAATTATATATATATATATATAACTTTATTTTATATGTATGTATGTGTATATATATATATATATATATATATATATATATATATATATATATATACACACACATTAAGTCTGAATCTAATCATGAAGAAATGAGAGACAAATCTAGAATGAAGGACATTCTATAAGCAACTGGCCAGAATGCTTCAAAACAGTCAATTTCAAGAAACATGAAAGAAGGCAGAGTGACTACTCTAGATTTTAAAGTGACTAAAAATATACGATATAAAAACCTTAATTGGATGGTTGATTTTTAAAAAATTACAAAGGAGAATTTGGGACACTTGGGAAATTTTGAATGTATACTAGACGTGAGATAATATTGTTGAATTGTGGTTAATTTTCATAGGTGTGATAAAAGTATATTTGTTTACAAAAAGAACATCTTTAGGAGATCAAGCATAAGAATTCAGGGGAGAAGCATCATAATATCTTAGTTACTTTCAAATGGTTCAGCAAGACAAACAAACAAAAAAACCAGCACGTGTGGAGAGAGAGAGAAAGCACATGAACATAGTAAAATGTTAACAATGATGAATTTAATGGAAGGTTTATTTTTCTATTCTTTCGACTTTTTTATGGGCTTGAAATTTTTCAAGAGAGACTTGGGAGTAAATCATCTCTTTCCTAGGATTTTGCAGCTGGGATTTAGAAATATTAAGCCATTTAAGTTGGTCACGCAAACCTAAAAATTGAGTGATTTTTTTTTTCTTAAGAAACACAAATTTATAAAAGGACACGTAAACCCTGAAGCTGAGGGCAGCTACTTTCTACCATATGCTTGGAAAAAGCAGAGAAAACCAGCCCAGATTGAGAGATGAAAGAAACAGATGTCCAGAAAGATGCAGAGAAGAGACCATGCAACCCAAAGACAGACCAGACAGAGGGCCCAAGAGAGAGGCTCCCTGGTTCTAAAGCTTTCCTCTTGGTTCCCGTCCCCTAAAATGCTACCAGCAGCATGCCATTGGGTTCTAGGAGATGTTTCTGTATTTAAAGTCTTCCTTTTTTGCTGAAATGAATTTGAGTTTTTTCATACTTTTAACCAAGGAGTGTGAGTGTGTGTGTGTGTGTGTGTGTGTTGGTAGAGTTTCATTTTAATTGAACATTTTTTATTGTGGTAAAATATACATAACATAAATTGGACCGTTTTAAGTGTCCAGTTCAGTGGCATGAAGTACACTCACCTTGTTGTGCAACCTTCACCCCCATCCATCTCCAGAACTTTTTTGTCTTCCCCAACTGAGTCTGCACACATTAATCACTCCACATTCTTCCCTCCCACCAGCCTCTGGCAACCATCTTCTACTTTCTGTTGCTATGAATTTGAATTCTCTACGTACCTCACATAAGTGGAATCCTACAGTATTTGTCCTTTTGTGACTGACTTATTTCACTTACTATGATGTCTTCAAGGTTCATCCATTTTGTAGCACGGGTCAGAATTTCCTTCCTTTCTAAGGTCAAATAATATTCCATTGTATGTATACACACATTTTGTTTATCTATTCGTTGTTGATGGACTCTTGGGTTGTTTCCACCTTTTAGCTATTGTGAACAATGCTGCTGTGAACAGAGTGGTAGAGTTTTAAAGATACGTGCATAAAGAAAAGTTGGGTGGTCTATACAACCAAATATGAATAGGATTTATCCCCGAGAGATGGAATTAGAGATAAGTTTTTGTGAAAGATTTTATTTTTTTAATAGCAGTTTTTATGTTCACAGAAAAATGGGGAAGTTACAGATTTCCCATAGAGCCCCTGCACCACACATGCACAGCCTCTCCCATTATCAACATTCCACACCAGAGTGGGACATTTGTTATAATTGATGAACCTACACTGACACATCATTATCACCCAAAATCCATAGTTTACTTTAAGGTTCGTTCTTGGTGTTGTACATTCTGTGGGTTTGGACAAACGTATAATGACATATATTCATTATGAGAGTAGCATACAGAGTATTATCTCTGCCCCCAAAATCCTCTGTGCTCCACGTGTTCAGCCCTCCTCCTCCCCAACCCCTGACAACCACTGATCTTTTTACTGTCTCCATAGTTTTTCCTTTTCCAGAATGTCATGTAGTTGGACTCATACAGTAAGCAGCCTTTTCAGACTGGCTGTTTTCACTTAGTTATATGCATTTAAGCTTCCTGCATGTCTTTTGATAGTTCATTTCCTTTTAGTGCTAAATAATATTCCATTATCTGCATGGACCACAGTTTTATTTACTCACTCACCTCCTGAAGGACATGTTGGTTGCTTAGGCTTTGGCAATTATGAATAAAGATGCTATAAACATCTGTGTGCAGATTGTTGCATGAACGTAAGTTTTCAATTTCTTTGAGTAAATACTAAGAAGCCTGACTCCTAGATCATATAGTAAAAGTATGTTTAGTTTTTTAAGTAACCACCAAACTGTCTTCCGAAGGGGCCACACCATTTTGCATTCCCACCAGCAACGAATAAGAATTTCTGTTGCTCCACATCCTTTGGTGCTGTCAGTGTCCCAGATTTTGGCCATTCTAATAGGTAGGTAGTGGTATCTCATTGTTTTCATGTGCGTTTCCCTGATGACTTACGATGTGGAACGTCTTTTCACGTATTTTTTTGCCATCTGTATGTCTTCTTTGGTGAGGTGTCTGTTAGTCTTTGGCCCATTTTTTAATTAGATTGTTTTCTTATTGTTGAGTTTTAAGAGTTCTTTGTATATTACAGATAATAGTCCTTTATCACATTTGTCTTTCGCAAACATTTTCTTCCAATCTATGGCTTGTTGTCAGCATTCTCTTGATACTGTCTTTCACACAAAAAAGAAGTTTTTAATATTAATGAAGCCCAATTTATCAAGTCTCTTCATGGATTGTTCCTTTGGTATCATATCTAAAACACCAGCTGCATATTCAAGGTCATCTAAGTTTTTTCCTATGTTATCTTCGTGGAGTTTCATAGTTTTGTGTTTTACATTTAGATATAGATGGATTTTGAGTTAATTTTTGTGAAGGGTGTAAGGCCTGCGTCTAGATTCATTTTTTTGCATGTGGATGTCCAGTTGCTCTAGCACTATTTGTTGAAAAAACTATCTTTGCTCCGTTGTGTTTTTTCTATTCCTTTGTCAAAAATCAGTGATTGTATCTATGTAGGTCACCAGGTGAAGTTTTACTTTCTTTTTTACATTTTTTTTTATATATAGTCTAAATATTCTTGTTACAATGAACATGCACTGCTCATATAGTCGGGGGGAAAAAAAAACACGATTTTCATTCTGGGAAAAATATCATTTTCTGTCCTATAAGTGGTCTTTCTATCCCTGGCAATTATTGGGATAAATGTTTGTGTGATGAAACATTTATTCATTTAGCAAATATTTCTGGAATATTTGTGAGAGAATATTATATTGCTTGCAAAGACTCTGGCTGTATCTGGAAGGTCCTCTAACCATAAGTTTTTTTCTGCTTCACTATATAAATATTACTGTAACAACATGAAATAAAATTTTGAAATGAAAGAAAAATCACATGTCAATGATTTCTTTCTTTCTTGTTCCCTACCAATCTGTGCCATATCATTTTACCTGATTGTAATCATCTGGCCTTCTTTTACTTCTCTCCTCTGAATCTACTGCTCATTAATTTAAAACCCGTTGGAATCGATTCATATTTGGGACATGTACTGCTTTGTGTTGAACCTAAATGCGTTTTTCAAGCTTCCAGGGCTGCGATGTGTGGCAGACGCAAGCCTGTCTCATTCTGGTCTGTATGCCTGGCCCCTAACACTGTGTCTGCCACCCTGGATGCCCTCAGCCCATGTTTGTTGACTGAATGAACAAGAATATGTCCATTTATGTTTAGTGGAGAGGGAATGGTCTGTGTGTGTGTTCATACTACGCCACACACCAGCAGCTATGGAATGCAAATTAGAATGTTTCCACCCCAACCCTGAGCCCTGACTCCGAGGCCTCTGGTGCCTTTTGTCTCCAAGCAGCAGGGAATTCAAGCAGAAAATTCACTATTAATGGTTCAATAAAACATTCAGGTCCTAGATGCAGCCCCATGGAGGCTGTGTGGCAGCTGGGAATACAGATGTGCTGCCTCAGAAGGGAGTCCCATTCTCATTTAGTCTTATCTGTCATTAGGCTATAAGCCTGAACTCCTGGGGCCAGGCCTGGGGAACTCTTCCACATTGGTGGCAAAGCGACCAAAAAAGGTGGAGCAAAGTCCTGGCAAGCACTCGAGTGTCTCGGAAAAAGTTCCTCTCTAGGAGGTCTGCACTCAGTTTTGTTATATATGACCCAAGAGGTTAATCACCTACCTTCCCCTCAGAGAAACAATTCCATTATCTTAACTGACCATGTGGCTTTTGGGTTTTTTTAGGCACTGTGCTCTCGTGATTCTACAAGATCCATTTTGTAAGTAATTCTAACAGTGCCAGCTCATGTGGGTGCTTGGTAAAAGCTCTTTGATTGTAATGACGGTAGACAGAGCTGGAAGTACCAGCTGTGTATGTGTGTGGCCGGCAGAGGCCCAGGGTGAAGAGAGGGTGTGAGGGAGGAAGAAGGCCACGAGGTTCTTAGAAAATGTGTTTTAATTGATGCGGAAAAGTTGGACTTAGAGATCAATTATTTTATGTTGTAAGGAACTAAAACAATTTTCTTTCTCAAAAAAAAAAAAATCCGTTTCATATTTTCCTCTTCCTGAACCACGAAATAGCTTTGGGAAGATAGTCATCTTGCGTGAACAACACAATTACATGAAATGGCATTCTACTAGCTTTAAGTCAGCAACTATTTGGGGAGAGGGAGGAAAAGGGGGCCCTTCTCTGCTAGACCAGCTCAGCCTGTGTCTGGCTATCAGGCCTCTCTGATGATGGTGGGAAAGGAGAGACACAAGTTGATGTGGAAACAGGAAATGTCAAGAGATTAGGAGATTTTCCTGTGACACTATTTGCTGAAAAATAGAAAGCTTTCAGTGCTGTTGCTTGGCTATTTGAATGTCTATTTCTGGCAGGATTTTAAGGCTGCAGTCGCCCATAGAGAACAAGCTACCTAGAGACAGATGAACACCTACACAATCTCCTGCTTTCTCCAGTCAATAAGTATTTATTGTCAGTCCTAGCTTAACGCTCCCAAAAGATTGCCTTGAGCCTTATCACCCCCTGTGCAAAAACTTTCAATGTCATCTGATTGCCAAGGTAGAGTACACATCATTCAGGCCACCTCTCAGAGCTCCTATGGTCTCATCCCCTGCTCTTACTGCTCACTTCTGTGGAGCTTCTGCTCCCGCTCACCCAGCCTGTTCACTGATTCCTGCATCCCCCCATCTCCACCTATCCAGACCTCCCCCCTCCTTCAAGACCCAGCTCAAATCTTCCCTGTCCAACAGTCCTTTCCTAGCATCCCTGCCCAGAGGGGATTCATCACCTTTAAATGCTTATGCATCCTTTGCTAACATAGAAACTGCCTTATACATTTTAGTTCTTCCAAGCCAGACTGTGAACTGCAAGGATTGGAGTGCAAGGATTATTATTATATTTCATTGAAACGTAATTGCCTATTAATATGTGCCTTGTGCAAATCAACATATCTTTGGTGATCAATCAGTGCACATGGGATTGGTTGACAGCGTGCCTGGGAGAGGAATAGAATATATTATACGTTGCTTCCCTCAGGTGGTTTACCATCCTCCTGGACAGGCAAGATGTAAAACCAGCAGACAGCAACAGGGGGCACACTATGTAATGCAAACTGCAAATCTGAATACAAGCAATTGTCCAGAAAAGTGCTCTGCGAGTTCAGGAAAGGACAAGGCCAACTTGTAAGTCGTTATAAAAGGAGGTTGTACTTGAGATGATCTGGATGGATAATCATTGTATTTTGTGTCTATGTGGTACCTTAGAGTTTTCAAAGCCCCTTTGTTGACATTAACTGAATAAATTTCATACCACTAGGTTGGTAGGTATTACTATGACCATTAAAAATAATAATAATAAGAGTGCAAGGTTCTGGAAGCAGGAGTTATTTGGCCAAAGTCACATGGCAGGGAAAGGGCTAAGCTGGGACTCAGGTCTTTAGAGTGTAAGTCCAATGGGCTATGTAGTGCACCCCCAGTCCTTTCCAACTCTATCATTCTTTGCCTTTAAATTAGAATTTTGGAGCAAGGTATTGAAGCAAAACAAAAATGCCATTAAAAAATATTAGGCGAACTGCTGTATATAGGATAGATTGGAGAGAAAGGTAGGGGGAGAGCTGGGATCTCTGACAACTGACAATCAACATGAAATGATTACACTTGGTAACATCCCGAATATAAAGGACAGGGAAAGGGCGAGAAGCAAAATGACTCAGGTTATAGAACTGAGTGGCTGTGAGAATGCTATCGTGTTTCCCCAAAAATAAGACCTAACCTGGAAATCAGCCCTCGCATGATTTTTCAGGATGACATCCTCTGCACATAAGCCCTAATGCGTCTTTTGGAGCAAAAATTAATATAAGACCCTGTCTTATTTTTGGGGCAACACAGTATTACCAACAGTGGAGATTTGGATTGGGGTTTGTTAAAGGGGATATGACAACGTCCTTGTGGGCATCGAGGCGACAGCTGAGTGAGGACCCCCTGAAGGCACTGGAAATATGGAGATTTGAGCTGGAAGGAGACTTCAGAGTCCTCCCAAGGGGTGGAGTTGTGAAAGGAAATGAGCTTGCACATGAAATTGGAGCTTAATCTAACAGGGGGACAAGCTGAAGAGGGGTTTGCCTCCACAACGTGGAACACTCATTTATTTGTGGGAAGTTATACTCGTAGAACATAAGGATATTGGCACCACCCCTGTCCCCCGCATTCAGCTATTGACCCCAGAGAAACACTACACCGTCCTACAAAACTTCTCAGGGTACCATGATCTGAAGAGTCTGAAATGACTGTCTCCTTATTCTGAGCATGGCATTTCTTAAGTACATATGCTCCTCACATTCCAAGTTTCAGGATACTACTGGTTATGGGTCTCTTAAGACACAGCCAGCAGAACTGCGTGCACGTTGAAGGCAAACTGTGATGTGGCAAAGAAGGACATACATTGTCAGCTCGGTGCCTGGGGAAACCAATGCTGGGTCTGGGAGCCCGAGGGTAGAAGGAACCCACTGCGGCCCAGTGTCCCACAGTGAACTTCAGTTCCCTTTCTAGGGTTTTATCCCCATTATCTGATGGACACAGTATCATATTCCAGCGGCTATAGGCTGAATTATACCCCCCACCCCCACAAAACAATTTTTGTATATTGCAGTCCTAACTCCCAAATACCTCAGAATGAGACTATATTTAGAGATAGGGTCTTTCCAGAGGTGACTGTGGTTAAAGGAGTGCATTGAGATGGGCCCTAATCCAATCTGACTGGTGTCCTTATCAGAAGAGGAGATGAGGATGCAGACACACACAGAGGGAAGACCCATGTGAGGACACAGGGAGCAGACAACCATCTACAAGCCAAGGAGCGAGGCCTCAGGAGAACCCAGCCCTGCCGACATCCTTGGTCTCAGACTTCCAACCTCTGGAACTGTGAACAAAACAGGTGTCTGCTGTTGAAGCCACCCAGGCGGTAGCACTTTGCTACGGCAGTCCCTAGCAGACTAGCCTACCTCCTAAACCTTATCTTTTCCCATATTAAAGCCCAGCTGCCACCTTTCTGCCCTCTCAGAACCTGCAATATGATCCTCAGCATCTTGACTTTCATTTAAAAACTAGGATAAACATCATGCCATCGCTCATATGAACTTTTCTTGCAGTTTGATTTTCAATGAGCACATTATGTGCTCTCTGATTCTCTAATTGCCTGAGCCACGATTATATGTGCTATCCTGGCCACCCTTCATTAGCATACGTCTTGTCCCCCAGGCTCCTTCTTGAGGGAAAGGACACCTGAGTCCATCTCCCTCTTGCACTCACACCACCTGGCACAGCACTTGGCTGGAATGTGTGGGTAGGAAAGCCGACAAGTGCAAGGGTAATCAATCATTGGCTCTTCGTCCTGAAATTGTATCTGCCTACCTCTTTGTCTAAAACCTAGCTTTAACTGATTGCTAAAATTCAGCTTTCCCTCAATAACCCAAAGGCCCAAAGTTATGGAGAAACTTAACTTTCGTCGATCTTAAATATCCACTTGTGATCCAATTTAAGGTGTTTCAAAATGTGGAGAGGGTTTGACCTCTTTGAAAATAAGCCGTTTTTCCTGCTGGGACCCTGCTAGTGTGGTTACTAAGGAGACCAATTGGCTGTAGGTGCCGTAATTAGTGAGTACATTTTGAGCAGCCAAATACCTAGAGGTGAGCGTCTCTTCTACGTTGAGAGGGGGAAATGGCTGGGGGTGGGGGCAGGTGTTCGATGTCCAAAGCAGCAGCCCAGCTATGGAGGACTTCTTCCCTTTGTACTCCCTCTACTGAAATTTCTGGTGGCTGTTTTAAGAGTCTCTAAGTCTGCCTCCTAACCTACCTGTCAGAACTGAGTGGGGTCTAATTCTTGCAGCCACCCTGGCTTGGGCCTCTCGATGGCAAGCTGGCCTGGGCAGAAGGGAACTTGCACTGATTGCCTCAGAGTCACTAGAAATAAGACTGTGTGACCTTTCCCCTACAATGATTTTAATAAAACGTATACTGTCATCCAGAAGAACAATGCAGATGCTGCCTGGTGACCAGTTCTGACGCCTGAGGGAGGCCCGTGAACATAAGGCAGCAGATACAGGGGCAAAGCCCCGAGGAAAAAGCCTTTACGTAATTTGAGCACCGCACAATTTGCACCTTTTCTAGTCCTCTCTTGCTTTTTGGAGAGGCGAGGTTCTTATACCCCCACACGGCAGTTGTTATAAACTCCTTCCCTGGGTTCCCTCCTGTCCTCCACATGCGATAGAAGACAGCCTACCACAAAATGCAGCCTCATTCAACCCAAAGAGAACTGCTGGGTCGTTGGGTTCAACACTTTCATTTGGTAAATAAGGAAAGCGAAGTATAGTGATTTTCACGCTTGCTTTCTCTTTCCCTCAATTGCAAGGGAAGAAAAAAAAACTTGGGTATCCAACACCCTGGAAATGACTAGGTGCTCAAAGGAAGGTTTATCGTTTCAGAAGATTTTCCAGTGCACGTGAGAGAAAATCCAAAGAAGTGGCTTAATTAAACAAAACATGGTAGATTAACGGTATCAGTGAACAGCCTCTGTCTACCCCTCCCCACTCACCCCGTCCTGTGACTTTGTAGTCTCCGCCCAATCTGGCTCTGGGCTGGCATTCTGACTGCCTTTAGCCAATAAATGCAGCAAAAGCAGTGGAGTGCCAGCTCCAAGGTCAGGCCTCAGGGATTCTGCATTCTTCTGTTTGTTCGCTTGCTTGCTTGTACTTGCTTGTGCTTGAACTTCAGTCTTGCTATGAGACCACACCAGACCAGAAGGGATAGTAGAGACACATAAAGGTAGGGAGACACAGAGGGGAACCACAGTGTCCCCAGCTAACTGCCAGCCAACCTCTTGAAGCCACCACCAGCTGACTGCAGATTCATGAGACACCCAAACTGAGACAGGAACAACTGCCCTGCTGACCCCACCAAAAACTGCCAATTTGCAGTATCACAAGCCAAATAAGCAGTTTGTTGCTTAAGCCTCTGAATTGGTGTGGCTTGTTACACAGCAACAGCTAACTGAACCCTGACTGATATTTGAAATAGTTGAGTTTTTTCTCCTAAACAAAGTTGGAGGTTCGAACTCCATGATCGGCATGGCAACACCATAGTCATCAGAGACCCAGAATTCTTCTATCTTTATGCTCCATCATCTTTAGTCCATGGCTTTTATCCTCAAAATTGTCTCATGATCGAAGATAACTGCTAGAGCTCCAGCCATTGCATTTGTGTTCTGTTCAGGAAGGAAGGAGGGCAAAGAGAGGCCTTTTTAAAGAGCTTTCCTGGAAACCCCACCTATGGACTAGCAGCTTGATTCTCACTGACTATCCTTGGCTGCAAGGAACCCTGGGAAAGTAGTCTTTTAGCAGACAGAGCACATTGCCACTTAACATAAAATCAAGGGTACTGTTTAGTAAGGAAGAACAAGGAAACGGGTATTGGGTAGGCAATCAGCAACATCTGCCACTGCACGTGTGAAATCAAGCTCAAGGGACCCCACGGTACATCAGGATGCAAAACTGACCACATATCAGGCCGATTTCTCAGATTTCATAGTGGTGGCTTTGACCTGTAGTAACAGAATGCAAGATTCGCACAATAGAGATGTAAGTGTAATATCATGAGTTTGCTGGTCTCCTGGGACCATTTGCTGTGAATATAGACGGAGGAGATGTTTTATTCTGAGAAGTTGTTGCTCTTAACCTAGGGCAGATGATTGATTGATTGACTGACTGATTTCTTTGTTTCTTTATTTTCTTTCTTCCTATATATTTTTTATTGAGATATAATTCATATAACATAAAATTCACCACTTTAAAGCATACAATTCAGTGGTTTTCAGTATATTCACTATGCTGTGCAACCATCAGCACCATCTAATTCCAAAACATTCCCATCACCCCTAAAAGAACCCCCGTACCCATCTGCAGGCAGAGCAGATGCCTTCTTTAATCCTTCTCCACCCAGTCTCAGGTTGATGCCAGAGCCTGACTTGTCGCAGGACAGGGTGCTTACGCTCCTTGGAGAACAGGCTCACACCCTGGGATTCTGGAATATTTATGAATTTTCTTGGGAGAGCCAAGGAGGAGGTCATGGTGTGAGTCACCTCGGGCTCCACAAGGACACTGCAGAATCTAAACGCTCCCTGCCTGGGCTGCCTCTGAGCTACCTTCCCACAGGGAAGGGAAGGAGGCCCCATACCAAGTGCTGGGGGCATCTTCAACAGCTTCCAAGACTCCAAGGCACTTGGTGGTGATATCCGGAAGTACAGCAGCAGCTTTCAAAGCACTCTGTTGTGACACTAGATGTTGACAGATGTTGGCTTTTTAGATCCAGCTGGCATTGTTTAATATGAAAAGGATAGAGGGGATGCTGAATTCACTTTTATTAAAGGTCTCATGTGTTCCAAATACAAACAGAATATCATTTTTCTACTCACAACCATCCTGGGAGGTGTTATACCCATTTTACAGAAAGAGGACCTGAGGTTCGCAAACAGAAGTACATTGCTCTGATAGCAGAGCGAGAATTTCAGACAATTCAGTCTGAGTTGAAAGTCTCAGCGTTTTACGTTGTGCCATGCTGTGGGTACCTGTGAAACGCCACCTGACATGGCCCATGGCAGGTAGAGCCACTGCCTAGAGTGACATAGTTGTTGCTGCCTGTGGGGCAGTGACAGCTGGAGGGGGCTTGGCTTAGCTTAGCTCTGGGCTTTGCTGAGCCAGTGGGAGCTTGACGTGTGCTTCCCCCTCATTCTGCCCGCTTCCTTTTCTTTACTTCTCAGGCTAAAAGGTTGTTCAAGGAGACTCGGGGCTTGGGGTCTGCTCATCACAGTCACCAGGAGTCTTTTTTTCTGACTGACTTGCCAGGGCTCCCCGTCAGTGTTCGCCGTGCTTCTGGAAGCGAGGGGAAGGCAGCTGTGGGATCCTGGCTGAACAGAGTCCAGGTAAAGCAGGCTTGAGAATGAATGGACTGATGGGGAGGTTGGGATGTCACAGGTCTGAGCACAGAGGCGGGGGGGGGGGGGGGGGGGGCAAGCCAGGAAGGATTGTAGGTTCTGTTCACTTGCTTAAGGGGGTCAGCGTGTGTATGTGTCATCGAGGTGGGCAGGGAAAGGGAGGGCTGTGCGTGTGGGGGGAGGATATATATGCTGGTGTGGCTGAGATCTCAGAACCGAGCCTCACATCCGAGGGAGCCGGGCCACTGACAGTTCTCAGGTAGGCAATGCATGCGAACCCCAGCCCTAGACAATCTGCTGGGAGCCTCTGGGAGCAGGGCAAGGGGGGGCTCTCTCCTCAGCCTCTCTCCTTTGTCCAGTATGAATGCTGCAGGCCTCCTGTGAGATGATTTCTTCATTCATCTTATTTTCAATGCTTGGATGGAGGGGAGGGGAGGCTTGAGGTTTTTATTCTGAAGACAGATGCAGAAGAAGAAAGAGCCGAACTTGGAGATGAGAAAAAGTTTTGATTTCCCAGATGTGGCCCCTACTTTGTCATTGCTGTCTGTTGAGAAAAGGTGGCCGTAGGAGTGAGGTTAGGGAAGGGGCAGGCTTGGGTGGGGGAGCCTTCCTCAGTGCAGCCCTGGGAAGCCCCCCTTGTCTCCTTGTGAGTGATTTCTCTGTGTGGCTGATTTCCTTTCTTTCCTTCCCTCATAGTGTGTTCAGGCTGGTTCACGGATCACTAAACTTGATTTGGATTTGGGTTTTAATCCTGAGCGACTCCTTCTCCCATATGCACCAAACAAAAATTGTTAGGAATGATGTGGGAAAATCAGATGTGGGGTGTCGTGCCGGACCAGTACCGTGTTTCCCCGAAAATAAGACATAGCTGGACCATCAGTTCTAATGCGTCTTTTGGAGCAAAAATTAATATAAGACCCAGTCTTATTTTACTATAAGGCCGGATATAATATAATATAATATAATATAATATAATATAATATAATATAATATAATATAATATAATATAATATAATATAATATAATATAATATAATATAATATATATAATACCGGATCTTACATTAACTTTGCTCCAAAAGATGCATTCGAGCTGATTGTCTGGCTAGGTCTTATTTTCGGGGAAACACGGTTGTAGTACATGGCTGATTGCGGCCGCCCTGTGTGACTTTCACATAGATTTCTACAGGGCTGACCTTGGACTCCCGGACCCTGAGTCGTTTTGGGGTCTCCTCTTTCTTTGCATTTTTCTTCTCCTGCCCATCTCTCCCACCTAAAGGTCTCTGCTGGGGTCCTGTGGAATACGACATGCAGAAGTCATCCAAACTCTCTCTCGCTCTTTCTCAGCCTCCTTTTCTTTCTCCTTCTTCCTTTGTGCATCTCTCTCCCTGCGTGTCTCGCTTCCCCTTCCTCCACCACACAGCCTCTCCTCCCCCACCTCACTCGGAACATGGGCAAGTTGCGGGGGAATTTCAAGCAAGGCAGGATGATTCGGGAAACGGACTATTTAAAGCAACTGCTTTGGACTCAAATACCCTGATCCTGGGCTTCAACATCTGTGTTTCGCTGCCTCGAGCAGCCCATAATTGCCCCAATTATAACCAATAACATTGTTCATGAGACTAACAAAAGATGAGCTTTCCACGGCTTTTGCCAGCAAGCCTAAACCAGAGTTTTCAACATAGAGGGGAAAAGTAACTGCCTGGTTTCTTATCAAAACCTCCCAAAGAAATTGCGGCTCTTTCTCACTGCCTGTGGGTGGCTGCTGCACGCACACTCCTTTCTTGCATTTATAAAGTATGGCAGGGAAATAGTCTATATGCCTCTACAGATGCTGTGATACCTTTAACAAAAAGGATTAGTGTTCCTGTGTGCTTGCTGAGTCTTCTGCAGGGTCCCTGGAATGCCTGTCCCCAAACCACCACCTTAGTCAAAGGAGCAGCTTCCCCTGTTCCATATGCTGCCCATCGAGGGTGCTATGGTGCAGCCTGGGGTCGTTCTGGGGGTGCGGTTTGTGTGTGGGGCAGCAGCCCTTGCTTTATCAGCTGAAGGCTGAGAGTACTCAGGTCTCTAGAGAAAGCTGGAGATTTTTCATTGTCAATGAAGGGAGTAATTGCAAGATTAGGCTTAAACCCGTGCTCTCTGGGGCCTATAACAGGAGCTGTCACAAAGCCATTACATATTCAATCAATCAGGTATTTATCTTCTCCACTCCACCAGGCAGGGGAGGCATGGGGGATGTGTGGCTCCAGTGGATTCAGCAGAGGTGATAATAACAGCCCTTTACTTTCATACAATGATTTACATATTAAACGCTTTCACACCTATTATCCCCAGTAACAGCCCTGCGAGGTAGTGTCATTATCTCCATGTTGCTGTTGAAAACTGAAGCCGAGAGGTTAAATAATTTGTTCAGGACGTGTCAGAGAGAAGACTGAATCCAGCCTTCCTGGCTCCCGTGCATCTCCTGCTTCGGACCAGGGGTGCTTACAAACTAATGGGGTTAGGGATGGGGCAAAACAAACACAGGGAAACAATTAGAGGACAATGCCATGCTGGAGTCCTAAATTGCCTGGTTCAGACAGCAAGTGCTGGAAGGACTCCCAGAAAGGAGCACTTGCCCCAGCCATTCGAGCTGGGCAGGGAAGGAGGTAGAATATGGATGGGTCAAAGGGTTTGGAGAGAAAGGCGGCAGCCGGAACAAAGGCACTAAAGGAGGGCAAAGGAATTAACATTGATTGAAACCTACGCTGTGGCATGTAGTGAGCTGAACTTGCCTATATGCTTATTTCATGCTAAGACACACATGCACGCACACATACCACAGGGATGTGAGGTTTAGGGTGTTCTACACTTTTATCAATATGATTCAGTGAGCCTCACCCCCAGCCCCCCAGCTGCCGAAGCCAGAAAAGGAACCTTTGAAATCTACCTGTTCTGGGTCTGGGTGGAGCTACTCGTCAGATATCCTCGGGGTGGGGGACTGACTGGGTCCTTCTCTCAAAACAGGAGTCATCATGACAACAGTGGCAGTGGCTTGAATGGCTGGGAACTCATTAGGAAAACTGAGTTTTTCTAAACCCTTTTATTTTAATGCCTAACGGTGCTCCCACAATCTAACATGAAGGTTTCCTTCTAACCACAAACTAGCTGTGAGAGTTGGGGCACACCAGTGTGGGGGCCACGTCAATTTTCTGGGCATCTCCCTTCATAGGCTATGATCACACTCAGTCTGACTTTCCATGGTATTCTGGTTTTTCAAATACTGGAAGCTGCCTCAGCATCACCAGCTCTGAAGGGCCTGGCTTGGCGGGTGAAGTGTAGAGCTTCCCTCCAAGGAGTCTGTGAAAAAGTCAGTGGATGGCCACGTAGCCTTCCCACCATGGCTCAGAGCCAATCTCCCCTCTCCTCACACTTGTCCCGGGTCCTGTCTCCACCTGGCTCCCATTCAGCCTTTCATTCATGTAGCCAAGAAGTGTGTGTGGCATTCCTACCGGGAGCCTTGCAGCTCCTGGTGCCTGCAAAACAGACCCATCAGCCTGTCCTCAGCTTCCTCAGAACTCACAGGCAATGTCACCTACTGTGGACCAGGGGTCTACACAGGGGTGTGAGTGTCCGACAACCCACTGGGCTTCAGAACATGGAGGCTTTATCTTTTTCGTATCGGTCTTAATTTTCACATTAGCCTGTTTTATCATGTGTACAACGTATAACTATTAGGTTGGTGCAAAAGTAATTGCAGTTTAAAAGGTTAAATTACAAAAACCGCCATTGACTTTTGCACCCACCTAATAAATCAATGGGGAATGCGTGCTCCAAAACTGATTGCTAGTGGTATAAAGCCAAAGAAGTTTGAAGATTGTCGGTCTAGAGCCACTGCTCTTCTGCTTGGCCGTATTTTCTCATCTTTTGGGAAAAAATACTGATTTCATTATAAAAGGAAGCAAATGATTTACAATATTTATTTGAATTATGTTGACAGTATAGTTGGACCTGTGGGCCAGAATCAGGAAGACGAAAGTTAAGAGGGATTCTTTCCCAACTTTGTGGAGGCCCTGATACAAAATGTGTCTGTTGGCCCCTCCACACCCTCTCCTGAGCCCACAGCTGGGCTGCTATTACGGCCTCAGTCCTGTGCTGCGTTGAAGTTGCTTCTTCATGAAGCCCTCATCTTCTCTCCCTCCTTCCTTCGTGCTTCCCCTTACCGGGAGAGCTAAAACATCTGGCCACTTATAAAATCAAAAATATTAACCATCTAATCCAACTGCCTCTTTCCGGAGAAGGGGAAACTGAGGCCCAGAGAAAGAAAGGGCCTTTCTCAAGACCCCACACTTATCGTCGGAGCCAGAGGTCGAACCCAGGACTGATTTCCACACACAGGGCTCCTGCTCATTCACTGCCCACCAGCAGGGGGCACACTTGGTCTGTGTAGGGTGGGGGACTTGCTTTGCCCTCCACCTCCTCTATACCCATCCCCTGCTTCCAAATGGAAATTTAGAGCAGAAAAGAGACCTTTCTGAATATAAGTGCATTAGTCAGAGGAGGAAAAGAAACTAAAGAGGCCTCCCTTGGTAATAGCTGGTGAACAAGCTAAGTGTAGGCGTCCTGTCTGCAATGGGTCAAGGAAGTGGGGCGTGTGGGAGACAAACCCCCGTGCTAGTGGGCAATGAAAAATTCCTCCATGAACTGGGCAGAGGCAACAATTAAGGGGGGGGGGCAGAGTTCCAGACAAACGGAGTTCCTCAGAATAAATGAGGTCCTTAGAATGAATTCACCTACACGAAGGCACATAGATAGTTACAGACATCATTGAGAGGTCTGGCGAGAGCACGAGCTTGGAAATCAGATGGGTTTGAGTCTCAGCTCTGCTACTCCAAGTTATTTCTCCTCTTCAAGCCTCAGTCTTCTCAACCATAAAATGGGGACAACATTTACCCTATGGGGTGGATGCTTATAAAGGAAATAGGACAATGCCTGGCACATAGTCCTCTATATGTAATAAATGTGATTTCTACCAAGTACAAATTAAGAGACCATCCCAATGAGATTCCACCAGAATTTACCAACCTTCCCAAAGCAGACCCAGTGTATGGAGTCCATGGTTTCTAAGAACACACGCTTTGAAGTCGAAACACCTGAGTGTAAGTCCTTCCGGCTCTGCTATTTATAAGCAGAGACGGATGTCGTTAGGCAAGTCACTTAACCTCTGTGAACTTACAGTCATCTCAAAAAAGGAGGGTAATATTAACCCTAGATTGTGGGGCTGTATATGAATATGAAAATCTTTTGTAACTTGTAAAAAACAATATCTGCCCATGTCGTTGATGAGAAGGAGGGGGACCTCTATGTCTTCTAGCAGGCAGGCTGCCCCTCTTCTCTTCTCCACTAAAAGCACCGAAATTATAGCCTTTCTCATAGGTCATAAGACAAAACTCAATTGACTTTTAGCTTCGGCTAAAGCTTCATATGTAATCCTCTAAACAGATAAGCAACTAATTATACTGTCCTTGGAAGCAAGATTACATGCAAATAGATTAAGGCTAAAACACAGTGGTATTTTATCTTTATAAACAGTGAGGCACAATTAAATTTGTGAGGTGTCATTACTGAGCTAAAAGGTAACGAAACATTTCTTTATTCAATATGAGATGTCCAGAGCTCTAATTATACTAGTATCGGCACATAGAAGTGTTAACTGAGTTTGGTTCACCAAGTGAAATACAAGCCATGGAAAATACAAGCATACAAGCCATGAAAAAATTCAAACATCAGTAGGTTTGATTTACTGATGGTCACTATTGTCCAATAAAACACCATCAACAGCAACAAAAAACCTGTTGTTACCTTCACTTCGCAGTTGAGAAGACTGAAGCTCAAAGAGGTGAAATAACTTGCCCCACGTCACAGAGTGTAAAAAAACTAAATATAAAAATCACTCATGAACTAATTATTTGCCTTCATTTTAATTGGCATTAACTTATATACAGACAAATAAAAAACACATAGCTATTGTCAAGCCTTCTTGAAGATGAAAAACGTCTATTGCATTTTTACTAAAGTTCAAAACCTAACTTAACCTCAAACACACTTGTCCTAGGTATTATGAGAATACCAAAAAATACAAAATGTTGCCCCTTGTATAAGGATAGTTACATATATTGTGAGTGTTCGCTTATATTAATCTCATTTAAATATCACAAACTACCTGTGAGATAGGACTGTGTGGTTTATGCCCATTTTAAGGATTCTATGAATTTCCGAAGAGAATGACTAGTGTTGAGTAGGGATGGTTTTTGAGTAATAATAGGTGGAGTCACTTGTGAACAGGGAAGGGTGGGACCAGCAGGGAGGGCCGGGCCAACACCAAGTAAATTTGACAAGATTACCCAGTGCCAAACCACAGAAGGCCCACATTTTACATGCAGGCAGGCTACCAAATGGACCATGTACTCCACGTCCTAGGAGCTCATCTTTCTTCACCTCTCCCTAAAAACTCATTTACAGAGAATTTGAGATAACAAATATCCGCCAATCCACCGAACATTTCCTGAACGTGCAAGTTGCCACGGTTAATGCAGTTCATGAAAAGCCTCAGCCGGAGGACATTTCATTAACATCTGTCACAATTTATCAGCTCAGCCTATGCAGATATTATGTGTTGGCAATGTTGTGTTAGGAAGGAAAGACACTGGTCCCTGTTCGCTTCGGTTTCCCTTCCTTCTGTGACATACAGGTGCTGCCATCATGTGGCCATAGAGAGCACAGCCATACCATTCTGGACAAATTCTACAAAAAAAATGTCTCCGGATTAGAAAGATTGAAATTTAGAAGACTAAGAAATATAAAGACTATTCTCAAATTAAACAAAGACATTGTCAGGCATTCCTCAATTTAAGACATTTGTGTATACGGTGGCTGTTTAGAACTCAAGACATATTTTGTCTTTAAAAGGACCTGCAAGGAGTGATGGGCTCCCATCGCTTGTCTCCCAACACCTATAGGACCCGTACAAACTTAGCATAAAAACGCTATTCCAAACCATGCCCCCATGCCCGTTTGTAACCTGTCTTCTTCTACCAGAACATGCATGGGCTTCCAGCTTAGGGTAGCCTCTTGCCGTGCTCTGGAACAAAACTAGTTCCTATCTCTCCCAACTCTAACTGAACAATTAGCTCACAGATACTTTGCCAGTGACATGTGTCCTAAAGTGGCTCCTGGGCCATGAGCACCCCGGGCCCCCAGTGAGGCAGATCCTCCTGACATTCCTGAACTCTACCTTTGATAAGGTAAAGGAACACGGCTCCTGAGATACTCCACTGCCATTTATCAAGCTGTTTTGAGCACTTTCTGTGTGCCTAGCCCTGTGCTGGGTGCTGGAGATCCAAAGAACCATAGAACATGATCTCTGCCCTTCAGAAAGTCACAGTCCAGTGAGAGAAAGAGACACATCAGTCCAGACATACAGTATAGCGTGATAAATGCCCTGCGAGAGACAACGATAGTATTATGGCGCGAAGGCTTTGTGCTGGGCTCTTTCTTTTATCAGGGTTTATATCATCCTTGGTAGGTGCCAGGTCCTATTTTACCTGCTTACACACATGAACCTGTTAATCGTCGTAGGAGATAAGTACTCTCATCTCCCATTTTTACACGAGAAACTGAGAGGTGGAGTGGGAGACCTAGGATCTGAACCCAGGCAGTCTGTCGTGATGAGCAGATGGGAAAAGGCCACTCACAACCACTCTGCAGGTTTGTTGTGCCTGCTTGACAGACAGGCCCCTGAGTCTTCCTTGCTCCCCACTCAGATGGGCTGCTTCGCCAGGCCATCACAGCAGAGATGCATGTAACTCAAACCAGGGGAGAGAGATGGCTTCCCCGAGAGGATAATTCTTGAGATGTAAATGATGTATATATATATGAGTTGGAGAGGCATATTCTAGACAGAAGGGAGTGAAAGATCCAAGACCTACAGCCATTAAGGACCTGATAGAGTTGGGAACTATACATGCTTCACTAGGACTAGAGGAGATACAAAGGTGAGTGACAGGAGATGATGCTTGAGAAGTGGACAGCAGCGGTGCCAAGTCCCAATGGGAGCTACAGAATTATCTTAAGTATGAAGTGACGTCATCAGATTCGGGGAGATGGTTTGGTTAGAGCCCAGATCATTAAGTGGACTAATTAGGAGCCTATCACAATAGCCAAGGCAATAAATCTCAACTAAAGCACTGACCCTCGGGATAGAGAAGAAAAAATGCATCTGAGATATATTCATTTTTATAGATGTTTGTGCTCATTATTCATTAGCCTGGGACATCCCATCATCTGCAGGGTAAAGCCAGACCAAACCCAGTAGGATGGCAAACAAGACCCTGTTCCACCTGGACTGAGCTTCTCTCCCAGCAGGTGCTTCCCTAGGGAGTGTGGGAAGGTGGCCCCCATACCCCATCTGCTCACCATCCCCTCACAGTCTGTGGGCCTGACTCCTCTCTGCCCGTGAAAAGGCTGTTTCCTGTGTCTGTCAGATGCCCTCTACTTGGTGCTCTTAGCAAACTCTTACTCATCACTTAAAACTCATCTCAAGTGCCATCTCTTTGACTTAAACACTGATTGAGCATCCTTCAGTTCACATCCTCTTGGTATGAAAAGCTTGGATGATGCACAAGAACATTGGGGTGGTCCCCCAATGTGGCCATGGGGTGACTTCAATGGTGGGATCCCTTCCTTCTATAGACTTGCTCCATGTCACATCCATATTCTACCAGGACTTCTCACACTTGAGTGTGTAGATGAGTCACCCGAGAATCTTGCTAAAAATGCAAGTCCAGATTCAGTGGCTCTGGGAGAGGGCCTGAGAATCTGAATTTCTAACAAGGTCCCAGGTACTGCTGGTCTGCAGACTGCATTTGAGCAGCAAGTCTTATATGTTTTCTCAGTATAATCTGATGAATAACCAATAAAGGCAATTAATTTTGTTTTTCTACACTGAACTCTTTAAATTTTTCTATTAAATATATTGGGATGACATTGGTTAATAAAATTACATAGGTTTCAAGTGTACAATTCTATAATACATCATCTATAGTGCATTGTGTGTTCACCACCCAGAGTCAGTTCTCCTTCCATCACCATATATTTGATCCCCTTCACCCTCATCTACCACCCCCCTCACCCCCTTACCCTCTGGTAACCACTGAACTGTTGTCTATGCCTATGAGTTTTTGTTTGTTTATCTTATTTGTTTGTTGAACTCTTAAGGTAAAATTTACATACAGTGAAATGCGCAGAATTAAACTTAAATTCAATGAGTTTTGGCAAATGTATACACCCCTGTGACCTACACCTCAATCAAGAACATTCACAACATTTCCAGAAAGCTCCCTTCTTTCCCTTCCCATTTAATCCTCCAAGTAAAGACGGTTCTAAAGGGGCCCCATATGACGCAGTCCAAAGAAATAGCTTTTTGATTCAGGAGACTTGATCACAGGATATATTTAAAGAGGAACAGGGAAAACTGCACACCTTTCAGGCAATCCTACATCAAGAACATAAACTACTGCTCTAACTAATAATCACTGTTGCTATTATCTTAGAATAGTTTCTTTGTTCAAATTTCAATAAATAACTCGAGGTACCTGGGCCTGTGCTTCGCATAGAACAGCAAGGTGAACGACCATGTTGGCTCTGTGCTCAGGAAGCTAGCTTGACGTCTCGCAGGGGAAACAGACAAGAGCTCGTGCTGGGATAGGTGGCATTCTTAGCCAAGGCAGGGAGGGCTGGGGAGGATAAGATGAAGTACATGAGTCATTCATAAATCTCATATTTTAGACATCTCACTCTTGCATGTCACTTTGCAAAACTTCCCTTATCTTCGCCAAAGCCCTGTGACAAGACAGGTACCAACCACTAAAGCCATGCACTGCTGAACGCCAGGGATATGTTCTGAGAAATGCATCATTTGGGGAGTTTATGGTTGTGTGAACACCAAAGAGTGCACTTACACAAACCTAGATGGTACAACATCTAGGTTGTACAGTATAGTCTGTTGCTCCTAGGCTACAAGCCTGTACAGCATGTCACTGTACAAAACAACACGAGACTAAATTAAGCACAAGAGAAAATAATGCCATCAAGAGACACAGTAAATACGAGATGTACGAGGCTGCTGCCGGCCCAACACTGCATACTGTTTTGTAGCAAACTTTTTTTATAAGTAGAAAGCGTGCACTCTAAGATAGTGACTAAAAGTATAATATACTAAGAAAATAAACCAGTAACCATTTTTATTATCATCACCAAGTATTACATACTGTACATAATTGGATGTGCTACCCTTTTATATGACTGGCAATGCAGGTTTGTTTCCACCAGCACCACCACAAACACAGGAGTAATCTGCTGTACTATGATGGTATTATGACATCACCAGGCAACAGGAATTTGTCAGTTCCATTATCTTATGGGACCATCGTTCATATACATTGTTGGCCGTTGACTGAAACATCGCTATGCCATGTAGGACTACATTCCCCTTTTATAGCTATGAAAACTGAGGCTTGGGAGGTTGTCTGAAGGTCACACACTGCTGAGTTGCAAAGTGAGACCTCTTGCTCCCCGAAAGTGCTCATGCATATCGAGGCCAGCTGAGTGGCAGGATCACGAGAGCGCTCTCCCCAGGAGCACAGACACTACCCCCCCCACCCCCCCCACCCCCACCCCCGAACAACAGGCCTGGCTGACAGAAGCGGGCCCCCTGTGGCCTTGACAATCCACTCCCTCTTGCGAGGTGAATCTCAGGCCCTGGAACTGTCCCTTCCAAAGAGTGTCTCTCTTGCATCCCCTGTGTGAGGTCTCCAGCGCTTACTGGCCGCCACACAATGGCTGTTCTAATTGCCACACACCCTTCCTTGTGTTTTAGCATCTTGCTTCCCGTTCCTGCACCATGAAAATCCTGCTTTCTGACCTCCTGTTGCTCAGCCTCTTCTCCAGCGTGTCCAGCACCTGTCAGAAGGATTGCCTGACCTGCAGAGAGAAGCTCCACCCAGCTCTTGACAGCTTCAACCTTGAGGTAGGTCCAGGAGCGTCCAGGTCTTCTCCTTCCTCCCTCCTCTACAGCAGCCCCAGAATGAGAAACTCAGGGCTCACCCAGAGGTCACATGACTCACCCAGGGTCACACAGTCCATAGGAAACAGATTCAGATTTGAGCATCTTCTGAAATGCAAACCCTGTCATCTTTCCACTTTACCATGCTCAAATAAAGATCTCCCCGTGCTGCCATTTTGCTCCCATAATTAAAATAGTGCATACTCATTTTAGAGAACTTGGCAAATTAAAGAAGTATAAAAAAAGAACATTAAATCCCACCAGTCAGAGAAAGAATTCACACTCAATCCCACCAGTCAGAGAAAGAATTCTAGGTTTTTCACTTGCTATATCACACCAGGATAATTTCCCCATGTTATTAAACATTATTTTAAGTTATTTCTCTCTATGAATACAGTATAATTTGTTAACCATTCTCCTGCCTGCTGAACATGGATGCTGCCCTTTATTTTTAACATTACAGATAATTCAATAATGAGCACCTAAATGCTCTTTTATATTTAAAATTTTGAATTTGAGGTGCAAATCCGACATTAAATTCCTTTTCATTTAAAAAGCTGCTTTTTCAAGCTGTTTTTATCTCAGTCGAAATTCCTCTCCTATTAAATCCAATGTAACTCAATTAATTTTTTTCTTTGCAGTCAAATAAGCTTCTTTCAAAAGATGCCATGTTTCAAACTCGACCTTTAAAAACAACCAGAAGTAACTACTGTTCCTTAAGGCAAGTGTACAAATATAAAAACCAAGTATTTGAGTTGGGCTAATGTACTTGCGATCAACAGACACAGCCCCACAGGCCCAAACATCAAGCTTTTCCAGCCCCTTGAAAACATGGTTTTTAAGCCTGTTTTCTGAACAGTAATAACTATTGCATCATGAAAAACATCTCCAGATAACCCATTCAAAGTTAATCCGTCCCTCTCATTCATCTTTTGTGGTTTTTCTGAGCACCTACTATGTGCTAAGCACTGAGCTAGGGCAAGGGATCCAAAGGTGAGCAGATGGATGGAGCTTGCAACTAGTGGGAGAGAAGAACCCACAATCATTCCATGAGAGAATAATTACGGGCATTTGGGAAGCACAGAGCCGTGAACCCCAACCTAGTCTAGAGGGGGAGAGAGGGCTTTTGGAGGAAATGAAGTCTCTAAGGAGATCTAAAGATGAGTGGGAGTTAAGAGGAAGGGTGTGAGTTCCAGGTACCCCAGATAGTGGAGAGAGGCATGGGGATAGGTGGTGAGGGGAGAGCACGTGTTCAAAAATGCCTATAGGAGGGAGGGGAGTGGCGTTTAAGGAACTGAGAAAAGCTGAGTTTGGCTAGAGCACTGAAAGCCCTCATGTCTTCTCTGTGCATCCCAGAGAGGTATAAAAGTTCATCCAAAAACACTTTCCCTTGGGCTTAGTAAACAGAGCAGGCAACTAGTTTACATGTAAATCAGTGAAGGAGTCGATTAAGCAATAATCTCATAATTGCCACACTGTGAATGTTCTCAGGTTGCAGCCTAGACCAGACTGAAGGTCCTGCACAATTCCAGAAGCACTAGCTTTAACTGCAACCCTTTCTCTCCCACTCAAATAAGCATTAGGACTCGAACAGATGTTTGGACACCATGTCCATAGCAGCATTATTCACAACCTCCAAAAGGTGGAAACAGCCCAAGTATCCATCAACAATGAATGGATAAACAAAATGTGGTATGTACACACCATGGGATGTTATTCAACCTCCGTAAGGAAGGAAATTCTAACGCATGTAACAAGATGAATGAAGACATCATGCTAAGTGCAATAAGTCAGACACAAATGGACAAATACTGTATGATTCCACTTATATGAGGTACTTGGAAGAATCAAAGTCAGAGAGAAAGAAGTAGAGTGATGGTTGTCAGGGGCTGGGGGTGGGGGGAAAGGGCAGCTGGTATTTCACAGGTATGGAGTTTCAGTTTGGGAAGATAGAAAAGTGGAGATGGATGGTGGTGGTGGTGGTGGTTGCACAACGTTGTGTATGTACTTACTACCACAGAACAGTACACTTAACATGGTTAAAATGGTGAGTTTGATGTTATGTGTATTTTTCAATTTAAAAAAAAGCATGAGGAACTTAATTGTAAGGATAACCCTGAGTCTGCCTTAATGAATTTTTTTCAAAGTAAATCATTCATGGATTTAGTCATCTCTTTGCAACAAACATCACATTTGATTGTGAAGCACTGGTGAGCCTTCCCGCCCCCTTATACATCATGAGCTTAGCTTGCACTGCACTGAGAAGACGGCAGCCAGCAAATACAAATTCTCTCCAGGATCTGTCTTCAGTCTCCCCACTTGCCTCCCACCTATGCTCCTGCCCCTTCTCTTCTGCCTTCCATTGAACCTCTGATTTTCCTTCGGGACATTCTCCTTCATTTTTCTCCTCTCCCACTTGCTCTTTTCTTCCCTTCATTGTCATGTTTCTAGAACAATTTCGACTTTCACCCGCTTGCTGCTGCTTAGCTGCTCTCTCTCGGACATCCCCAGCAGCGCCTAACCACTGCATCCCCAGGTGGGTTTGCAGGCTCCCTTCTCCTTGTCCTGTCTTGGTGAACTTGCCTGGCGCTCTTCCCTGATGACTCTTGTTTTTCTGCCTCCGTTGGGCTCCTGTTCTTCTCCCCAACCCCTAAATATAGTGACTACCAAGATTTCCTGCGTCTTACCTTCATGTACTCTCTCCCTCTGAGATGCCATCCCCGTATCCAGGCCTTCAGCTCTCACCAGGCTGCAGGTAACTCCCAAAGGTACACTCTGCACACGCTCCCTGCTGGGCTCCAACCACCTCCCACAGTTCCCGTAAATCCCGCCTTCCCATCCTGGCCTTCCCACTGCTCCAGGAGTTTGCTTTGCCATCTTGCGCATGCCCCTTCCTCCTCCCTACTTCAAAATCCTGATTAAGTTTCACCTGTTATGGGAACACTTTGCTGATTCTCCACCTGCCCCCAATAAAGCCAGCCCCTCCCTCCTTTGTAATCTGGCAGTTCCTTGTTTCTGCTAGTCTCTCACTATAAGGGGTGTGCTTCCTTTGCTGATGGTTCTGGGGATCCCCGCACGTAGCCCAGTGTGTGGTACAGAGCAGCACTCAACAAACATGTCCCAAGGGAGTTGTAAAGTTGTAAGACTTTTAGTCTCCTAATAGGTACATCCACTGCAGATGCTGCAGGAGTTTTACATTGGTGTCTTTCAAAGCAGGTCAAGAATTTGGAGCATGTTTCCATGTCTTAATCTCTGGGATCCAGACGACACTGTTAGTTACTTGTTTGAAACAAGTTAGGAAATGGCCAGTTTTAGCCTCACAGTGAGGGCTAAACCCTTCTCAGTGCCTACTAACCCCCCAGAGGATCTGGCTGCCTAGTTGTTTGGTTTCTAGTTTGTATTCACTTTAAACCGTGTGTTTTTTTTTAATTGTATGAAATGCCTCGAATGTAGACAACCACATCTCATTTCCAAATCTTGTAACCCTTGAGTGTGTCCACTCTGTAAATGATGGGGGGACTCAGATATTTCATCAAGGGTCACCTTCCCAACCCCTCCACCAAATTATATAATGCTGAGCAATTCCCAGAACCCCTTGGACCCGTGGCTTCATCAAAAATTCCTTTATCCTCACTCCAAGTCAATGATCCAAGTATGGATGGCTTTTTATTAGGCTATAATTTTGGTCGGTAAATGACACACACCAAACCCATTGCAATGTCCTGGGCTTTCACCTAATTGTGAGTGGTACTTACCCCATCAGCTCAAGTAGAAAAAAACTAGATTCACCAAGTTGTTTTAGAGATAAAGAAAGTAACCCCCCCAAAAAGATCTGGGGGAACTTATTTAAAACTTCCTAAAACTCTATTAATAGCAAAAGAAACTGCCTTCTGATAAGTGCTTTTTATCTTCATTACATCAAAACCCTTAGTAGTTGATTTGTAGTAGAAGTTTTTTCTATGTGTTTTTCTTTTGCACTATTCGTGTGCTGGCCTACTAAAGTCGGCCCTCAGATATTCTAGCAGAACCTCCTAAAGCAAATAGCTTCCAAATGTCTCTTAGTCAGAAGTGGTTTTATTCTTCAGTAGTAGAAACTTGACAACCTCAATGAGCTTCTTTTCCTTCCAATGGGCTCAAGTGCCTGTTCCCTAATCTTTGATTCCAGACATCCAAATGGTCCTTTGCTCAGTTTCCCCACAATCACAGCTTTACAGATCAATTTGGCATCAATCTGAGACTTTCCAGATGCTCAGCCACACTCGGGCTTAATATAGCCATGTCATCAGTAAGGGCTGTGGAAATGTGTCCAGCTCACTTAGTAGGTTATTAACCCATCTCCGAAAAGAGGCTGGTGGGTCCCTCAGACCAGAGGGTTTGGCATTAAGCTCATATGCCCATCTGGTGCTACAAATGCTGCTGTGAATTTGGATTCCTCATATTTCCCCAAAACCTCTCCTAAATCACGAGTTGAGATGATTTTGTTAGTACCTAATTCATCTAACAGTATGTCAAGTCTTGGTATGGGCTATGCATCTGGTTTGATCATTGAATTTCATTTTCTCTGATTGACACACAATCTAATTACCATCTGGGCTTAGAAACCCAAGGGCTCACAGAAGATCCAATAGTCTTAGGTTTAACAACTTCCACCTGTTTCTGTAAATTGAAGGACTGAAACAATTCGACAAGCATTTCGGAGCTCCTATTCTGCAAGGATTGGACCAGGTGTACTCAAAGGTCCATTTCATCTCTAAAATTCTATAGTCCTACTGGCTTTCCTAGTGCTATCCATGCTTTCCTGCTTTCCCCTGGGCTATATAGCGAACGGCTTCTCAGACTCACCACTGCGGACATTTTAGGCTGGATAATCATTTGTTGTGGAGACGTCCTGTGCATTGTAGAATGTTTAGTAGCATTCCTGGCCTCTACTCACTAGCTAGCAGTAGCATCCCCTCTACTCATCCGCCATGTGACTACCAAAAATGTCTCTAGACATTGCCAAATGTCCCCTGGGGGACAAAATCGCCTTCAATTGAGACCCACTGCTGTCAAGTAATAACCCAAGAGGATTATGATCTGAAAGAACATGTTACAAATCGGTTCTACCCAGTTTTCTTCAAAGTGTTTCAGGAGCAGGTTAAATACAGACCCATGTGACCGTTTTCTGACCAATTCTCTGACCAACGCGTTACCTGATGGCTTCTTCCTCCTCAGAACAAGTTCCAAAGCAGGATTTCTCATAGTCCAGCCTGAGAATCACCTGGGGTGCTTGCTAAAAATGCACATTCCTGGGCCCCACCCTTGGCTTACTGAATCAAAATCTCCAGGAGTGTATGCTAAGAATTTGCATCCCAACAAACTCTAGTACGATTCTTAAAGAACACTCAAGTTTGCAGCTGACGTTCTAAAGTCTGCCCTCCCCATCTATGGAAGCTGTCTATCATTCTTTCATATCCAGTGACACTGCAGTTGTGGAAAAAGTCGTTTCTCTATGTATCTCTGCTGAGTTGGCACTGACCATGTATTACTTCTGCCTGCTTCTCTGAGGAAAATCTAAATGGAAAGGGCATGCTCAGAAAAACCACAGCTTGAGTATCAGTTGACAACATCACCACCTCTGGCTAGCAGGTGGGCTTGGCAAAGGGTGTTCCTTGGACTCCTTACCAGGGAAGGAGAGCAGCTCTCCCACTGGATTCTGGCTCTTTCTCCTCTCTGGCCCAGCAATTTTGAAAATGAGCAATTTTCCTATCAGAACCTTACCGTTTGGTCTTATAGGATCCTATTCTCCCATTAATTTCCATCAATTCCCATTGCAAGCACACAGAGGTCGTTGAGTAGGAGACGTCCTGGAATGGGATTCGAGACATTTGAGTTCTTGTTCAGGTTATACTGTTATCTAACAGTGTCATTTTGGACACGTTACTGAATCTCACTGTGACCTGTGAACACGGACTACATCAGTGGTTTCCAAACCTGAGCAAATTTCAGAATTAACTGAGTTTTGTAAAAGTAAGTTCTAAGCCCTAGTTCTATTCTTCAGGGATTTAACTGGGTTTTGAAATTCCATGTTTCTTTTAAAGTTCTGCTGATGATTTGGATTCACACCCAGGTATGGGACTCATTGGACCAGGTGTCACCTAAGGTCCCTGCTGGTGCTAGTATGCTAGGGAGGGCTTGGCTGATTCACAAGCGTTGGGGCCACTTCCCGGTGTGGCCACTGGGCAATTTCAGCTGCAGATTCCTTCCTTTCTTCTGTTCATTCTCTCCGTTTTTCATCCTCACGAGGAACTCCACTTTTCATCCCGGGTATTTGATGCCTGGAATGTATACAGATCTCCCTAAACCTGAGTCACGCGGGGAATAAGGTGCCATTCAGAGAGAGACACAGAGAGACAGAGAGACCAAGCAAAAGGACACCCTTGGGATGGGGAAAGTGTATCAGAATTATATAATTATATAATATAGTATAATTATATAATATAATATTGTATTATATTATATAATTATACTATATTATATAATATTGTATATCAATTGTAATTGAAAATGTTTTTTAAATTAAATTTAAAAAAAAAGAATTAAATTCGCCCACTAGTAACAAAGACCTAAAGTAGCAGCGGCTTAAATAAAACAGAGATCTGATTCCTCATGAAGAAGGCAGGAGGTAGGCCGTCCAGGGTTGGTATGGCAGCTCTACCTCACCACCAACGGCCCAGATTCCTCTCTGTTTCACCAGCCTCATCTGGTTCCAGCATGTGATTTCCATCCTCTGAGTCACTTCATGAATTCAAAAGGGCACGAGTCAAAATGTCTGCATTCTAAACATTAGGAAGCTGGAGGAACGAAAGGAAGAAGGATAGAAGGATGTTTTTGCCCAGCTAATTCCATCCCTTTCCCGGAAGGTCCACCTGGTCACTTCCATTGATATGTCATCAGCCACCTCTGGCTCCAAAGGCGATTGGGAACCATACATGTTGCCTTCAGGAAGAAAAGTAGGGTTTGTTAGTAAGGAAGAGGGGAGATAGGTACAGAGTGGGCAACTGGCAGCCTCTGCCCCAGAATGGAGCAATTGACAAATTGCACTTAAAATGCAGGTCAGACATTTTGCTGGAGATACTAGAGAGGGATCAGAGCAGTGTCTGGAGCCCAGGAGATATTAGGTGCTGGATATATAGACCTGGGATGCCCTGAAAGGAGTGGTGGCCAAAATCACAGAAATGAACAGAGTCACCGAGGGGCAGAGTGATAAGAAAGATGAAAAAAGTTTAAAAGTAGTCTGAGCACAAATAGTGTGAGAGGTGAGTGCAATATCAGGAAGAATTTTCAGGCGGTCCACATTGCCGAATGCTACAAGGTCAAGGGGAATGAGGGCCACGTAGGACCATTGGACCTGGTGAGTGAGAAGTCACTGGTGGTCCTCAAGAAGTAAAGTTAGTGGAGTGGATGAGGGTGGGATGCAGATTTCAAGGACTTGAGGAGTAAGTGGAAGATGCTGAGATGGAGGAAGAAGTATAGACCATAATCTAGGAGAAGCTTGGCAGTGACAAAAGGGAGTAAGGTGAGGGTCAGGGGTGGCAAAGGCTTGCCAGGAGAAGTAGGATTGAACGAAAGGTTTTTTAGGGCTTGGTAGAATAGCCTGGGAGGTGTGTGCTCTAAGCTATCTGCACACCTCATTCCTTGATTATGGATCAGGTGGCAAACCTTGCCCGCAGAGGCACCTGTGCCACTCTGAACACCTGGGTGAGCGTTTTTGCTCCCCAGATGGAGGCTAACAAGCACATACACCAAACTTCTGATGTCCACGCCTCCCCAGACAGAGCAGTAACTCTTGGTGCCCTCTAAGCCAGACAAAAAGTTCGAGGTTTGATAAAGATGCTGTGGCTTCCCACTGCGTGATGGTAAGGTCAGGTTGAAGTGAGATTTCCAACTGGCTAAGGCCAGAAACACAGAGAGAGAAATTGGGGTGAAGTCAAAACAGCAAATAAGAAGAAAAGTTGGAGGCAGAGGCTTGCAAGGGACCCAGAGATAAGAACATGGGAGGGTGGGGCAAAGGCCAGCAACAGTCAGGAGGGGTCCAGGAAACGTCACGCTTAGGCTGGTGATCCAGATGAGATGTGAGAAACCCCTGGAGAGGCAGAGCAATAGGAGAAGTTCTCAGGAGCCTGGCAGGTCTGCTGGATTTTATCTGATGGTCCCTCTTCCCTACCTGGAACCAGATTGCCCAAACTACCTACATCCCACAGGGCTTTGAACTTCATTTTCTATAAATGATGCACTGACAGTCATGACTAGGGTATGTGGGATGAAAAATTAACACCAGGATTGATCTTTACCTGATGACCTTAAAAATAATCATCCATGCAGGTTTAACTACATGCTTTGACATCCCCAATTTCCTAAACCAATCTGACCTCCCCCAAACCTGATAAAAGAAGAAAATAAAATTCTTCTTTATCGGTGACCATCATGAGCTGTGTCTGGATCCAAAAACTCAACCAAGGCTCTAACAGGGTGCAGTTTCAGTGCACGTATTCTGTATTAACTTATGTGTCGTCTGGGGTAAGTTAACCTGACCTCTCTGAGACCCAAGTTTCTTCATTTGTAAAATGGTAAAACTGGGCCAGATAATTTTCTGTTTCTTTCCAACTCTGAAATTTTATGAACCTAAATAACTACATGTAACACTGCTGCACGGTACTCAATAAAGAGATGTCTCATTAGTAAAGACATAGACGATAGAGGGACTTTATCTCCTCATTGCCTTGGACTAATAGACGTCCCCCCTGAGTCTTCTCCCCTCTTCCCACCTCTATCTTCGCAGGTGTGCATCCTCGAGTGTGAAGGGAAGGTCTTAGCCAGCCCTCTCTGGACTCTGTGCACCAAGGTCATGGCCAGGGGCTCCTGGCCACTCAGCCCTGCTGACCCAGAGCACTCGGCTCCCGCTCTTTACCAGCCAAGGGCCTCTGAGACGCATCTGAAGAGAATGCCCCGCATCAGGAGCCTATTCCAAGCACAGAAAGAGACAGAGCCCGGCATGGATGAGGCTGGAGAGATGGAGCAGAAGCAGCTGCAGAAGAGGTTCGGGGGCTTCACCGGGGCCCGCAAGTCGGCCCGCAAGTTAGCCAACCAGAAGCGGTTCAGTGAGTTTATGAGGCAATACCTGGTCCTGAGCCTGCAGTCCAGCCAGCGCCGGCGCACTCTGCAGCAGAATGGTAATGTGTAGCCGGAAGGGGAGCCCCTCCCAGCTGCACCGTCCACTTCAACCCATGAGTGAGTTGGGCAGGAATGAGCTGGGGGCAAGAAGAAACCGCATATACCCAACTGTCTTAGTACATTAACCACCACCACCCCCACCCCCACCCCCATACACACACACACACCACACCAGCTTAAGGTGTTTAGCTTCTAGGCACCCTGGCAGGCCTGGGAGGTAAATTCACACCCCTGCCTCCTTGCCTTCTGCCCACCCTTTCTCTAGGGAGCAAAGGATTTTTTAGGATGGCTCCTTAAGGCTGCCCACTGCCATTTAGAGACTGGTTACCATGGGGATAATAGTAGTAGGTTAAGAAAACTAATTCCTCTATAGCTCTCCAGGAGCTTAGTTACTATGGGGACAGTTAAGTACACCAATCCTATACAATTGCCTTGGCAACCATTCAGTTCTCCTTTCTTCAGAGACTTTATCTCTAAGAACAGTTTGCTGGACCTACCCTTCGTCGTTCCCAAAGAATCTGATTTCTGTAGCTGTGATATTACTATTTCACCTTCAAAGACAGCTTCGCTATCCTCTTCTCTCCCCCTATATCTCAAGGTGACTGGATTCCACGGAAACCATGAAACCATCCCACTCTCCCCCAGTCAAGGAGTTCTTGTTAGGACCAGGAACCACACTTTCTGCTCTTCTTTCTTCCACTCATCATGTGTACATCCAACCACCTTGCCAGATGGGCAGATTCCTTGAGGTCAATGCCATTGTTACTGAGCAAGGCACTGAGAATTTGGTCAAACTGGCCCAGTAGCTTTTAGAATAGGGACTAAGGGATCATCACCTTTCCTCACTTTTCACTTCTTTCCGGTGGCCATTTTATTCTGTTGTTTGTTTGCATGTTTGCCCTTATTCCTCTCTCCCTTCTGGTCCATTCTTACCCCCACAACCATGCTTATACATGTACCTATAATACATACCAGAGAATAAACATCAAAGACCCTAATCTGTTTTTTTATTAGTTTCAGGTGTAAAAAACAACGTACTAGTTAGACATTTATACCCCTCACAAAGTGCTGACCCCTCTCCCCCAATCTATTACCCCTCTGACATCATATGTAGCTGTTACAATACCATTGATTCTATTCCCTATGCTGTACGATACATCCTGTGACTATATACATATAGTAACTTATAGTTGACCCAAGACCTTAATTTATTTATTGCCCAGTCATTACAAACTCACCTTTCCTCAGCCCATCAACCTGTGTATAACTTTGAGTGGCACGGGGAGATAACACAGTGGAATTTTCTGAATATCTCAGAAAAATCCATCAAGCCTATGTGTCTTAATTCATACATGGGAATCAGATTGACTGTAGAGTCTCATGCCTCTTCTTAAACAGTCTAGAAATGTGCCTTAACAGAAACAACTAATCAGTTGGTTGAAAACATCCCCCAAACCTCACCCAAGTGGGGCTTTCCTCTAAGAGGCATGAAAGAAAAAAGCTTACATGTGCTGTTTTATTTTGCATCCTGTATGTCAAAGGTAGCCATCTCGTTAATAATCTTCCTTCAAAGTACACGAGTACATGTGTTAATCTTTGACACTCACCCTTCAGCATGCAGGCAGCCCACGTTAGCTCTTTGCAGGTAGGCTGGCTTGTTTGCAAGAGGTCCATTGCCAAATATGAATATGTGCTTTAAGTTGTCAGAAGGCTGCTGTGTTTATTTCAGTGAAATGAGTAATCTCTGGAGGCCCTGAATTAACCTGCACTGTTTTTAAAGTCATACTCTTGGGTCCTTAACAAGCATTCTATTTCTTCCTACACCTTATCAGCAAAGTACCCAACAATAAATCTTTCAGAAGTAGCACAGATTGAATTCTTTCAAATCTTAAAGACATTCCTCTTTATGGTGGCTCTTCAGGGACACTGAAATTCATGTCTAATTCTGAACTACATCCGTTTTCTTGACCTAAAGACAGTTTAAAATCCGTCACATTAGCAGGAATCAATTTAAAAAAAAAAAAAAAAGAAAGAAAAAGAAAACTGTTCGAGCCTCCATTCAGGCAATCGGTTTTTCTCATTTTCTACCAAGCTTCCAACTGAGAGGCACTGAAACAAAACTGGTAACTAGGTTTTGTCTGCTGCTTTGCTCAAGAGGTAAACTTGATGGAAACATTAACCAGCTCATTTGGGTTTTACTGATTGTTCTCGTTTCTCCTTCTGCGCCATCTCTCTATTTCTTTTGCCACATATTCATGGTTGCTAAGTTCCAATATGGATGTGTACTTAGGAGTCCGTGACAGGTGGCTTGAACCTTCTCTTTAGTCACCTGCACACACCCTAACCAGCCTACACATGCTTAAGTTTTCTCCATCTTGGGGGAATCCTGTTGCCAGAGCTGTTCTGAGCTGTCCAATACAAATCTGGGCTGATACGACTGGGAAAAAATGGGGCTGCCTAACGTTGAAATAGGCTAAATAAACCTATTTGGAAAGTGTCACGATGTGCTAGAAAGCAGGGACACTGGTGCAGGGCCAGTCCTAGACAGAAAGGTGAGAACGGCACAACTGGTCCGGGGTCTGCGGTCCCTTTCCCTGGCCCTGCACTGCCTCCTCTCTTCTGCTGCCCCAGCCCTTGACCCTTCTAGACAGTGGAAAGCGAGCAGATTCACTCATGGTGAGGAATTAGTGAAATCAGGCTCAAAGAGCACTTGCAATATGAGAGCCATAAGTGAGGGCATGATTTAGCCTCGACAAATGAATTACTATGCATGGATTCCAAAGACCAGGGATAAGAGAAGTGTTTCTGGGCAGAGGGCCGATCCTGAGCCTTTCAAGTCCAAACCCACACACCTCCCCTTTATTCTGTCACTCATGCCAGTAGATTGTGTAATAGTCTACTATATAATAGGTCTGTTTATATAATAGTGTGTGTACACATGCATGTGTATACACGTGTGTACACATGTGTACACATGTATGTGTGTGCACATATATGTGTGTATACACACATGTGTGTATACACACACACAGAGACCGAGAGCCAAAAAAATGTATACACATTTTGAGAAAGGAACAAACTATGGAAATTGTAATACTCAATATATACCAATAACAAAGAATGAATACAAGTCACATTTGACTTCTGCAGTTACAAGAGGTGCTCAAAGTGGTTACCGTCAGCGTCCAGACTCTTCTGATTACAGCGAACTACTGCTTGGGCAACACTGACCAGTACCGACTTGTATACATTTTTTTGGCGCCCCCGGTGCATATAATCGGGCAAGGGCAAGCAGGTGTGCAGAGCGATTTAGGGAACACTTCTTGTTTCTTTAGGTGCTGTTTATTTAGTTGGTAGCTTTTCTTTGCCTCCTTCCCTTTGCTCAGTCACTAGGACAAATAGGACTGAAGGATCAATAAAACTATCCGGTTTGCCATTTTGCTCATTTCTGTCTCCCCAGGTGTCCGGGTGATCCCCAAAACAGCATGTCTGCAGCCCCAGACCTGCCGGCTGGGCCTCAGGATTCCTTCCTCCCCACGGCACTGAGGCATGCTTTGCCTCATCTCCACCCCCGAGGGTGCAGAACCACGCCCTCTGGTTGTCTTTCCCTCCCCCCCACACCCCCCATGGCATGTTTCATGACAACATTGTTGCTACATCAGAGTGTATTTTTGTAATTCCTCCAGCTAACATTTAAACAGCCCCATCTTTCCTTCTTACCCGCCTCTTCCCTCTTCTAGGGGTGGGTTAAAGGAACAGGAAGGACATCAGCCTGGGGTTTTGACTGGTCACTGCCATAACTTGTTTGTAAAAGAGCTGTTCTTTCTGATTGTTTTAAACAGCTATTTCTCCATTAAACTTCTACTGAGCAAATGGTTCATAAATTGGTTGGCTCTTTTGAAGTGAAGTCACTGAGAAGCACACACGCCAAACACATCATCAGAGCTGTCTCTCTTGGGAGGCAGAGGCGAAAAAATGCGCATGGCTCTGCTTTATGTAAAGTATGACAGGCAAGAAACGTGAGCATAAACACCCGACTGAGCTATGTTCCCAGATGCAAGTGTGGGGATGGATGGGCAGGGGAGAGGCAGCAGGGTTCTCCTCGGAACCTCCCTGTGCGACGTCATTGAGTGGCAAGTTGGTGGGTTCTGCCCCACCCCCATCCTCCCCGCTCCGTTTCTGACTCAGTAGAAATTTGCATTTTCAACAAGTCCAGGTGACGCAGATCCTGCTGGTTTGGGACCACCAGATTGGGACCGGAGATAAGGGGCAGCGCCTGGACGACGAACCTGCCAGGGTCACTGCTATCTGATTTAACATGAAACACGTTGAGGTGTGTGACTATCAGAGCCCAGCCAAGAAATATCTGATGCACTCTGACAGAGGAATTGAGGAGTCAAACATCTACAGTGGAGACAGGGCTCTGGAGATCAGTAAGGGAGGGTAAGGCGCTCAGTTGAGGAGATGGGGCGCCCTGGTAAGGGGGAGTTACTGGGACTGAGCAACAGCTCTCAGCAGGAAAACATGCCCCTTCACACAGTGAGCAGGAAGGGCTGGGAGAGGCAATACCCCAACTCCTCTCTCCTTCAGGCCTTCAGCCCAGTGTCTCTTATTGGTCAAACATAACCAGAAGCCAGAAAGTTAGGGGTCCGTGTTTGCAGCAATAAAGGTCAGCCTGGGAGGGATCAGGGCTGCAAACAGCATGTCTGGTTTAAAGACAGCGAGCTGACTCTGGGGGCTTGGACAAACTGCAGTGGAGCAGCGAATTCCCTTTCGGACTTTCTGAGAGAGATGAGGTGGGGAGGGACCCAGGGAAAGGGGAAAAAGAAGTCCTCTATTCTACCTGAATGCAAAAGGCCAAAAGACAACCTCCCACACCAGCTTCACTGGCTTCTGGGCTTGTCCAACTATAATCAAGTCCCTGGATTTTCTGAGTGGCATCATCCTTACCGTCTGGCCCTGTTCAGGATCCCTAGAGCCCACTCCCAGAGACAGTTGATGGTCCCAGAAACTGAAATTGCATAGTCAGTCCCAGTGCTGCAAAGCTGGGGTGCTGCTCTCTGCTCCCAACCCTCCCCACCTAGCTCACCTTTAGCTGGCCCCTTGGACCTGCACAGCACACAGAACCCATGAATTCAGGGCGTGGCCCATGTTGCTCCCTATGGAACAAGTCACATCTTGTTCCGTAAGTAGAGTGCGACTTATTTTCTCCTAAGTTACCTTCTCGCTCCCCAATAAACTCAGGAACATGGCCAACAACATGCTCCCCATTGTCAATCTAAGACGTATAGAACACAGTGAATACCGCCTGGATTACAATCCTAGTACCATTACTTCCCAGTGTGTGACCTTGGGTGAGTTATTTAACCTCTCTGCCTCACTCTCTTCATCTGTACAATGGGGATAATAGTAACTGCTTCATAGGACTATTGAGGCAATCCTTGTAAACACTTGGCCTGGTCTCTGGTCACGTTACCTATGGTTATTATAAGGAAATGAATGTGTGTGCTTTGCCCACAGTGTGACATGCTATCATTGGTTTCACACCAAGGACAATGACAACCATCCTTTGCAAGGGGAAGGGGCAGAGGGACAGGAACACATTAAATCAAACAATGTACCATTTTATTCCTTATAAAATATATTTCATATTGTAGCTGTAAAAACATTTCACATTTAAAAAAAAACTTTTTAACAGTAAAAATAATACTTGGAAGACAGCTGCGGGAAAAGGCGCCAATAATACAAATTCACAAATGGGATTTAGTTCCCTCTTCTTTTGTTTGTTTGTTTGCCCCCGGTAAAGTCAAAACCTGGGAGGAAAGTAACAGGACTTCTTCAAACAAATCAGTTTCCACAGCCAAATGAATAATGTCCTCCAAGGAATCAAGCTATGGGCTTACTGTGACAATATAGACGTAGCTCAAAATGCTCTCTGATATTACAGCCAGCTAACCATCACATAATTAAACCCAAGCTATTTCAGTCAGCCCGTGTACTTTGCAGCTCAGGCCTCACTTGATGGGCTTTCTCTGCACTGGATAAGCACAAGTGCAGATTTAGTATCATCAAGGCTGGTCAGAGCAAGCATCACAGACTCCCAAGGTAATCCCAAGAAATATTTTGAATAAGCGTAACATCACTTGGGAAGAAAGTTTCCCAAGATAACTGCTTTGGACCAGTAGTCCTGTTAGTTTCAAATGCGCTCCTACGGCAATCTCACCTTGTATCAGATTCTGCTGCCCAGATGGGCTGGGAAGGGGGGGGGGGGACAGAGAGAGAGAGAGAGAGAGAGAGAGAGAGAGAGGAGAGAGAGAGAGAGAGAAACAGGCATGAATGCTGGATCAGTTCACCACCACACTCTGAGGAGAAACAAATGGGGCAACTCCAAGGACAGACCACATGTCAAGAACCAAAACAACAGCCACAGATGGAGGTATAGGAGGAGGGAGGCCAGAGGAGCCGCCGCTACGTGAAAGGAGAGGAGCAAATGCAGACAGGAAAAGCCGCACTAAAACGAAACATAAAAAAAATAATAAAACCACCTCCATTTTTAAATTGTTTCATCAGCTTCTTCTTTCTCTCTTCCTTGACTGGGTACCAATGACAAGAGAAGATACTGTCCTTAGAGAAAATCTTTATATCCAGTTATAGGAGGGAATGAAACAAGCTTTTCTAAAGATGAGACTCAGCAAGAGCTCTGATTAAGAAGGGAAGAGCAGACGCTGTTGGACAGAGACCCCATGTCTCGTATGTCCCCTCCCCTCCGCAAGACGACCTGAAAATGGATAGCACGGGAAGTGAGCAGAGCCAAGACAAGCAACAACCTGCTGGCAGCTTTTAATTCTCAGGGAAGCTGAAGGAACGGGAAGAAGAACCCTGGGCCACCTCTGGCTGGCCTGGTTTCCAGCTTTACCAAGGGACAGATTCCAGATCCTTTTTTTTTTTTTTTTTTTTTTTTTAACTAAGTTATAAAAATATACCCATCACCATCACAGACTCCTGTGCATAACTGTCTTTCCCTTCTGTCACCAAACCCAGGTCACCGTCACCGTTCACAATATCAAGACCCTATTCTTAGGTTGGCAGATTTTCTAACACTCAGCGTATCTCAAATTAAGAAGCATATGCATATTTCCCACATGAAGTGGCAAGAGGGGCTTCCCGAGCCAGGTATTTTCACCTGGGACCAAGAGGATGACCTCAATAACAGTCAAAGGGAGCATACAGATGTTCCCTTCCCAGAGAACTGTCTTAGTGGGGTTCCCTGAGCCCCTGACATCTGGGACATAGGTCCAAGGCACTGGGCACCAGTGGTCCCCATTCAAGCAGGCCCAAGGAGGCTCCACAGTCACACTCCAAAGAAAGAGGAGAAACACGTGCCCTCCAAACACTCCAAAAGAAACACGTGCCCACCCTGAGGGCTCAGCTGCCCTGTCTTAACCAACCACTGATTGGTATGGCACTGAACTCCCCACATCTCTGCTCCTTCTCCACAACAACAGCTTTGCCTATTTACCTCCCTAGCAATGCTCTCCAGTCTCCCCTCAGTATCTGAGGCCTCCAGAAACACCAGAGGCTGAAGCACCAGGAGCTAGAATCCAACCCCAGGTCCTCCTCACGTAATTTTCTCAGGACTCTCTTTCACCTTCGCTATCCCGCCTTCAGACAAGAGACAGGGCTCAGTACGTATCTGGGAAGGTCACACCTTGATCCACTGCCTGGACTCCATCAAGACTGATAAAAACTCCAGAAGACTCCTGCCTTGACTGAAGACTCCTGTCCTACTTGCCACCTAAGAAGAAGACCAGATTGCTCCCAGAGGGGCAGGTAAGCTCATCAAATAAATGGGGGACCTGTCAACTCCTTTTCCATCATGGGGCAAGCTGCCACTCACTTTTCTACCTGTGTTCTTCTCTCTCCTTCCCTAGGCCAGCCCTGCCTGCAGCTTTGGGAGGGAAATGGGGAAATCCCTGGTGAGACTAGAGACAAAGAGGAAACTACCTTCCAAATAAAAGAGAACTTTAAGCAGATAACAGCTTCTGAACACAACATCAAAAGAAAACCAAGCGTTTTAGAGGTGTCATCTCTATCACTGGAGGGACGAAACTCAAGAGAAAGTTTATGCACTCAGGTGATAGCAGAGAGCTTTCACAGAGACTAAAACCCTCTCGTTTTTCCTCAAGGAAAGAGGAAAGAGTATCAAGGTAGTGTTTAACCGCCACATTTAAAAAAGTGAATTCATATTAGCCTTTTGGCTCAGCAATTTGGGTACAGTCTTTAAAAAACCTGTTAGTATGGGCTTTGAGAAGAAGCCATACATTATTTGTTGGGATGCCACCCAACATCTGAGGAGACCCAGATTCAAAAAGCTGTCCCTAAGACAGGGTTTTCCTTTTACTTCCATGGAAGCTGCTTGGTGAGGACCAGCTTTTCCTTCTCCATGATTCAGGTGGAGAAGAACGGCCGGCTGCACCTTAAAAACCACCCAGATACCCCAACTCATCCTACCCCATCCACGCAGGTCCTAACTGCTCTCTGAATCGTTAGCCAGAACATTTTTTTCAGTTTTTTTTTTGTTTTGTTTTTTTGCTTTTTTTTAAGAAAAGTGAATTCATCTTGCTCATAGTCCCTTCTGGAAGAGTTGAAAAAGCAAAGAATTCACCAACTCAGCAGGAAACAGAATGAGCTGTTCCTCCTTTTGACGCATACAAAATAATCCCCTAGAGAGGGGTTGTGGGAAAGGGAGGGTAATTCTTTGGTCTCTGGTTTGATGCAGAATACTCTTGGTCAGTTTTGGCTCTCTCCTATTTGAGGGGAAAAAATGTTTCTTTAAAAAATGAAAAATAAAATGTTCCCACAAGGGGGACAGGGGGAAATGTTTTAAGTATTAAACCTTAGTCAATAGAGCCCAAACTCCCAGTGTCCACTCTTTAGCTTCAGGTATCTGCTGAGGGTCCATACTCGCAGCTGAGAGTCTGCCTTTTGTCATCTGGCTGCCCTCAGGCCAGGAGCATAGAAGAGGAGCCGGTTTGCTAGGTTCAGGTTCGACGGGTTCAGTCCAGGAAGCGCTGGCAGGCCTTCTTCCAGCGGCAGGCTGTGCACCACTGGTCCCGGTGCTCAATGCCGTATACTTTGCGGCACTTCTTAGCTTCCCCGCGGGCCTTCCTGCCAAGAGAGTAATGAGGGTACAGTCACGCACTGGTGCTTAGACTTGGCGTGTGGCCAGGTGTGAGGCTGAGCAAATAAGCTGAGGCTGGAAGGGGTGGACACCATCGGAAGGCCTCCCCAGCATCTAGCGTGTCCTCCAGCCAGACTGCACACACCCCGTCCCTGCCTGGGGGACTAACCCTGGAGACCAGGGGCAGGTGGACTCGGAGTCCACACTTGCAGAGGAGATGGCAAGGATGGAAGCCAGAGGGAGGCCACGGGAGCCAATGGTCTCACCTGGCACTGCTTTGGGCCCGGGGTGGAGAAGTGACAATCAGGTGAGATTTCATTGCAGGTGGCAGCTGCTGGGGTTCGCTGAAGCTTAGCGACCGGCTCCGGACCTGGGCACAGGGAGAAGGGCCATAAACACAGGAGAAAGGTGAGAGAACCATCCTACAGGGCAGGCAGCCACACCTGCAGAGCCCCTCCTTGTGCCAGGCCAGGATGCCTTCTCTAGAAGGACATTCCAGGCAGTGGTGAGCCGGGGCCAGGTAGGGAGGGGAGCCTGGAGACTGAGAAGTAGGCTTTTAAGCTACGCTTGTGATACAGCAGGAGCCACAGGCAGGGGAGCCACTTGCCCTGGCTACCTCGGGGACTGCTCCCTGCAGATTTAAATGTAGTCACTGTATGTGACAAAAAAGGAGGGATTACACTGCCTCAGTGGCACCTTTGGACATTTAGGCTTTACAAGGTGTGATACCTTCCTGTAGGAGATACTTAAGACTAGAACCTATCACGTAGGGCTCAAATGACTTCCAATTTTAGTTCCGAGGCAAACAACCTAAGGCACTGGTCCACAGTGGCCTCGAGATTTCTGATCTACCCTACACAGCCCCCTACAAATGCTTCCCTTCTTCCTTGTTCCCCCCTCTTCCTCTCCAGCTTTCCCATATTCTCTCGCTTCTTAACAAGCATCCACAGACATGCATGGCTAAACAGGGCACTGACCCAGTCTCACATCGTGATTTTTCTTGGCAGTAAACTTGATTGATCTGGATACTCCTCTGCAAGTACCCTCCTTCCACCTTCTAAGAGGGGCTGTGACCAGCAGAGGAGTGCTAGGTAAGGGGGCAGGTACCATAGAGACCTTGGAGAAGTCTGGGTGCTAGAGGCAAGTGTGGGGAGACGGCCTCTAGTACTGGGTATGTGTGGAAGGGTCCTCGGCTTGTTCCAGGGCCCCAAAATGCTGACAGGCTCAGAGAGGGACATACTCACCGGAGAGAGGGAAGAGGCCGTGGACGGGGCAGCAGCCCAGCTAATACTGGTGTAGATATGTGGTGAGACGGGGATCTGAAAGGATGGCAGGGCCTGGCAGAGACCACAGAGAGTCAGCCTAGGTCCCAGCTCAGGAAGCTTTCCGAGTCCACCCATCCGCCCTGTAACATCATGGTCTGTGGCAGAAGGTACATCTCTAACCGAAAACTACCGGTATTACACACCAGGATAATACTTCCCAAGAGAAATATAAGAGTTACTTATGTGTTTACTTATGTGTTTCCCCGAAAATAAGACCTAGCTGGCCAATCAGTTCTCATGCGTCTTTTGGAGCAAAAAATAATATAAGACCGGGTCAAAAAATAATATAAGACCGGGTCCCGGTCTTATATTATTTTTTGCTCCAAAAGACGCATGAGAACTGATTGGCCAGCTAGGTCTTATTTTCGGGGAAACACATAAGTAAACACTCATTCTCATGAGAAGGAGAGTTGACTCATTTTGTAAAGGCTTTCTGATTGAAAGCATTGCTTTCTAATGACGAACTTGCAAATCAGCCTAGAGTCTGATAAAATCAAGCTCTAGGCATAAAAGGATTTTAAGAAACAGTGGCACACAGCAAGCTGTACGTTCACTGAATAACTACTACGGGCAGTGAGGACCGTCCCAAATGTCACCCCCTCCATGACAACTTTCCCAGCCACACAGGAATAATAGCTTGATCCTTCCTGTACCCACAACAATCCCTCTAGTGAGGTACATTGACTATTTATTATAATTAATCATAGTTACATATTCATTTTTCTCTCTAGTTAAAGCACACACTTCACAAGCTCAGGGGCTACGTCTTACTCTTCTACCTGAAAAGCTTCACCTGCTGCTTGACACATAGTCGGTATTCAAAACAATGGGTGCCGACTATTTGTTAAAGTAACACAATTCCAGCAACCAGAGATTTCCCCATGCAATCTGTAGACCTGGTTCCTCAGAGATTCAGCCAAATTTCTGTTTTTCTGTGTTTTTTTTTTGGAGGAGCAAAGATTTTTATTAAAGCAAAAGAACAGCTCCTTGATGAGAGGGGATACCTGAAATTGGGATGCCCCTCAGCCAGATTTCCAATCATCACTCAAGACACCGATTATTTCTAATAACCACGGATGAAGAACTTGGGAATTCCCACATTTATTGAGTGTGAAGTCATTTTCCTTTTCTTCTCAGTAGAAGTTAGAGACGAGCGATTCAGCTAAAGGGCTCAGCCTTCAATCAGGGTGCTGAGCATCCTGTGACGGGACTAGCTAGCGACAGGTCAGACACGGAACGTCCTCACGGCAGCAAAGCAGAGTTCCCAGCATGCCCCAGCCCCATACCTGGTATGCATGGTCAGCCTGAATGTGCCAGAAGGAGCCAGGAGCTGACTTGCTGAGAGCACCAGAGGGCAGGTAAGATTCCAGGCCAGGGTGTTCTGGGCCTGAGGTCTGGGCTTTGGGAGGAGGCGGTGAAAGAATGGCAAGGGGCGAGCTGGTCACACTGGGGGTGGAGGCCGGGTCAGCTGTGGGGGTGCCAGCAGCAGCAGCAGCAGCAGCTTCCTCCTTCATCTGCACTTCTGTGTAGTAGAAATCCTCCTCCCGCTTGAACTGGTCAGAGTCCACAGTGTCCCTGTGAGGAAGGGGGACGCACTGATGATCAGGGACAAGTGGCCTCACTTCAAACACAGGGGAAACCAAGGCATAAGAGGGCGTGCTTGCTCAGGGCCTCCCAGCAAGTCAGGGAAGGAGCCCGAGAGAACACCCAGGAGTCTGCTCCCAATGCAGTGTCTCAGGGGAGGACATGCTTTCACATCAACAGGAACTGTGTCCCCTGGCACCAAAGGTTTCTCTCCCAGAATGTGTGCGACCCTCTCTTCCCCTGGGAGTCATCTGACTTGGAGCTCCGCCACGGGACATGCGTGGGCCACACCTACTTGTGGTCATGTTCTCTCCTCAAGGGAAAGGGCTGTCAGCCAGGTCCTGGGCTACGAGCAGTGTGGGCTCCAGGGCGGCAGTGCTAATGGAGCAAGCCTCAGTTCCCCGAAGGAAAGCAGGGACGGACCTCGCGAAGGGGGTCTCACCAAAATACCCTATTTCTACCCAGAACTAAAACCTCTCGCTTCCTACAGTGAGGTAAGAAGATGCACACACAAGAAGGACACAGCTCCCTTCCCATAAACAGCATCAATATTCACCACGATGGGAGGGTCCTTCCTTCCCAGCCAAGATCTCGTTCCCACAGGCTGTTTTACTGGGCACACGGGCCAGAAACAGGCACCAGGGGGCGCTCTCAGCAACGGATTTTCTTGGACAAGAGGTCCGGGTGTGGGTCCCCGGGAATCAGCAGGTGGAGGAGACCTGAGTGGCACCTTAGGCAGAGGCCCTGGGCTCCATACCTACCCCAGGTGGAGGGCCTTCACGTGTCGCTTGATGCCCACAATTGAGCGCAGCACTTTGCCACAGTTTGGCCACAGGCACTTGTACATCACCTTCACCGAGTTCTAGGGGAAAGGAAGATGGGGTCATCGGGATATACTCCTCTCCCTCAGCCCCCTCTCATCCTCACCCAGTGGAGACTTCAGCTGTCTTCCAACAGAACCCAGAAACGCTCTAGGGAAGGGGCTGTCTGGGGCCAAGGAAACTGACGAGTAGGGACAGACAGCCCGGACCGGGGAGAGGGGCCTGGTGGCCAGCAGCAGTGCTTGGTGCCGTGGGTCAAACCCACCGGACGGCCAAACCTCGCGTGCACAGGCCTCTGAAGGAGAGCAGCGAAGAAGGCTGGAATTGGGGCCGAGGTGGAAAGGGGAAAGAACTGGCATTAAGTAGGGCTCCTGGGAACATCATGAGGGAACAGAAGCAGCAAAGGAAAGCTGGAACGGGATGGAGCCTGAGAATGCCCAGGTACCTGTGGGGCCCCACCTCCTCCCCAGACGGCCCCACGTAGGTGTCAGCCCGTCAGCCCCACCAGCCTAAGCGCATGCTCACACTGTGCCACGTACCTTTCTTTTACGTGGCGCTGGTTCATCCAACAGGAAAGCATCTGGATCGGTCTCAAATCCATTATCAGTTTGGGGAGAACCGAAGGCATCCCCCAGATATTTGGGGCTGGCCTGGGGGTGGGGAGGCGAGGGGGTGGAAACGCCACTGCTCGTGCTCCAGTGCCCACTGGTGGTGCTGCTGCCGCTGTCGGACACATCGCCACTCTCCTTCCACGGGTCGCAGGCTTGGCGGGAAGCTGGCGGAGGGAAGACAGAGGACGCTCACAGGCCTGTCCCAAGCAGGGCTTCCGGCAGGGCCCTGTCTACACCAGATTCCTCACAGACAGCCCAGGGCAGGGACCAGGAAATTCTAGTTTGGAGTCTGTGTTCCTGAATCCAATTCCTGGCTCTGGCTGTGCCTGGCTTTGCCACTCCAGGAGGACGAAAAAAAACCCAAACCTCCCCTTTATGAGCTTCGGTAAAAATGAAGACCGGGTCCATACATCACAGAAATGCTGGGTAGCCCTGCTCTGTCTGCTCCAGTGGACATTTCCTGCCACAGCCAAGCTGATCATCACTGACCAACAACACACACAGCAACTTCGTTTTGTATGTTATTAACAGAAAGAGAGCCTAATTAAAATGTGTTTCTCACTTTATATGTTAAAAAAAAAAAAAAGGGAGAGTGGGGAGGGGGAGGGGAAAAGCCTCTCCTGCCTCTAGGCCTAAAAGGGTGGGTGAGAACACACGCACACACACACCTCATGGGAAGCCTTCCCCACAGCAGAGTAGGATAGAAAGGCCAAGTTAAGAGTTTGTTGACCAGGCTTTCTTGAAAAATGCTTTCCGATCCTTTAAACCCAGGCAAGTTCATCAAAAGCTGCATGTAAGAAAAAACCATTCGGCCAATAGCAGAGGTAGTTACAGCTCAGGTCGTTCCTGCTTTTATCCAGAAGTCACATGTTTAGAGAAGGAAAGATAAGCTCCGTGAGCAATCCAGCGCCATCAGAGATGACAGGAGGCCCTCATGCCCCATACGGCCCTGAACCTGCTGCCCTGCTCCCTGCAGGGTGTCTCAACAGGAAGATCACAGTCAAACAGATGAATGTTTCAGTTTTTAAACTGCCTGTCTTCAGGCTGCTTTAGGCCCAACCCAGACTCTTCCATAAATCCAGATTCATCTACAGTACAGAAAAATCTGAAATTCTGATACACAGGGAAGAAAACCACAAACTATCACACATACAGGTATGGTGGCCATGTACCCAAAAGCCCCAACACCCACCACGGGCAGGCGTTCAACAGAGTCTCCTGACCCTGGGTTCTGAGATCGACGGCCACATCCCCTGTGGCCAAGATAAAAGTCCTACTGCGTTTTGCTCATCTTGTTCCATATTCCGCTTCTGGGCTAATCTAGACACCTGAAATAGACTTCCAGCATTCCAGGTCCCCCATTCAGGCTCTCCTTCATGAGACCTCACATGCTGGGAGAAGCTCACCGACACAGAATGGGATGGACGAACTCTTCCCTCCGTCAATATCACTACCAAGTCTCAGAGCTATGACTTCCTGGAAACCAAGCATTTATGACATCTACACACGGGGCTTAAAACAGGGTAAGCATTCAGGGACGATCTCAGGACCCACCAGCACGGCACTAGGTCAAGGGCCCCCACACATCCACTCAGGGAGAGAAGGGCAAGGGAGCAGAATGCTACATCTAGTGTGACCAGGGCTCTGGAGACAAAGGGCAGGCAAAGAGCGGAAACCCTACCACACAGCAGCTTTCCACAGAGAACCATTCAAGTGGTTCCAACACGGAAACTGGCAAACTGGCATACAAAGGAAGAAAAATAGAGAACAAAGCAAAAAGTTCATATCGTAAATGAATCTATGCCTTGTAAGAGGAACATAAATGCACCTTGGATCATAAGATTTTCCGGGGCAGGGTAACAGGTATTCTTCTGCACCATGAAAACAAAGTGCTCCTCTGCAAATGCAGAGCAGTGAGACTTGACGGCGAGCCTCTCTGAAATATTTGTCATTCCCTCTATTCTCCGCACAAACACACACACAGAGCCACCCTAACTGTACAGAGACCAAAGGGAATTGTGGATTCTGTGCAAACAGTATCCACGATTAGAGCAAGGGTTTGTTTGTTGTGTAGACCTCACCTTGCAAAATATTTCAACATCATTAGCTGCCAAGGAAGCCTTATTTTTCCATTAACTTCAACCAGAAGATCAGAAATATAATAGGGAAAAAAATCTTTAATAAAATAATTAAAAATTGTGTCCAAAAGGGACTGCAGATACCAGGATCACGGCATATTACCAGTTAGATGTGTATATACTGGTGTTGGTGTGTGTGTGTGTGTGTGTGTGTGTGTGTGTGTGTACACGTACGTATATACTCTACACATATATACACAAACAACCTGATGGGAATTGGAGTCAGTGATTTTTTTTGCCTTTATGACACTTTCCTGAGTCTTCCTCCTATTGACCAACCTCCTGGATCTGCTACACTCATAGAATTTCAGAGCTTAAAATTGACTCCTTTCCTCCCCATTTTGCTTGCATAGCACCAAGTACTGACAGAGCAGGTGCACAATGCTACGCTTCACCTCCAGGGGCCCTCTGACACAAGCACTTACTCTCGCAGTCTCATCACTGATGACGGGCTTTGGGTGCCATAAGCAAATATGCTTTTATCTCTCCTTTAAATTGACTTTCTATCTAGGAAGATTGCTTATGAGGGATACTTGCAAAGGCCACTTTCCTTATGGTGTATGTTCAGAGTTAACGGCATATTTTCCTATAAGCTTCTAAGTAGCTTGCAATTCAGTTAGATCTCACCAATGAAAAAGTTATTCCCTGGGAGGAAGTTAGGCAGTCCTGTAACGAATTTCAAACAAAAAAGTTCAGGTTCATGACCAGTCTCATCAGACTACTAATATCCAGCAACCTTTCTTCCTCTTGTGTTACTGATAATGTACCGGGGGTGCCAAAAAAATGGATACAAGTGGACACTTTGGTCAATGTTGCTCAAGCAGTAGTTCGCCGTAATCAGAAGTGTCCGGACACTGATGGTAACCACTTTGAGCACCTCTTGTAATTGCAGAAGTCAAACGTGACTCATATTCATCTTTTGTTATCGGTATATATTGAGCATTACAATTTTAATACAGCTTTCCTTTCTTAAAATATGTATACATTTTTTTGGCACCCTCTGTATTTTCGGGGTCGCACTGGAAGAATTTTCCTTTCATTTACAAATTTGCTGTGAAGTCATGTTATTGTTTTGTATTAAGCAATTAGATTTATTTTAGACTTCGGCTCATTTATTCCAGGTCATCGGCCTGTAGGCGCACACTAATTTACAAGGCTGAATTCAGCACTTGGAACAGAGGCATGAATCTTCTGAGGCCACTAGTGGACCATTTAGTAGGATTCTACCTTTGTGAACTAAATATTCCTCTTCTGGCCTTGTTCAGGCCTCCACCAAAGTGCCTCACGGACTTACTCCCACAGAACTTACTCAAGTGGCCAGTGTGGCTCCGCCCCCTACTCAATCATCTTCACACTGCACCAGGAAACTTCTCCCCACATGAGGAAACTGAGGAAAAGGAATGGAAGCATCTAACTCAATGTCACTCTGCCAGCCTGGGATGCATGTGAGAAGAAACTCCAAAATCCTATCACCAGGCCAGTCCTTTGGCGATTAGCTGCTCACACCAGAGGAAGTCAGTCATGGGCCTCTGCTGCACCCAGAACCCGCGTGGGCCCCCTCCTTACCAGAGAAGTTGGCCTCGGCCCCAGGAGGACTCTGTACGACTGGGCTGCAGGACAGGGACGTCAGCACCATGGCAGCCATCATTTCATCCATTTCCACTGCATCCGACTTCCTGGATTCAAGAGGGTGAGTGCCAGAGGTTACTTCCTGAGACTGCTGGTCACGTGATCGTCTTATATTTCTGGACTGCCCCCCACACACACCCTTATTCCTATCAGCCAGTGTGTATATGTTATATAAAGCATGAAGGTCTCTCCTCATTCTTCATGAAACATACTCATTCTGAATTACGTTTACAGTATCAGCTAACACCCAGATGCAGCTCCATTCTCCCCTGAATTCACGTCCTAACTCTAACTCTGCAGCTTAAAATAGAGAATTTTATTTGGGGGAAGGGAGAAGAGTCAAAGCCATGAAATGAAGACTGGGTATAAAAGACGCCTGCTGGAATTCAGACGCCTGAAATTGCCTTCATTTCCCCAAATTACATTCAAATTTAAGTGGGAACAATTATACTAACCAATTCCTTCCCCTTCTCCCCCCAGGAAAAATGATTAGGTATTCTGTGAGCTTCTGAGTATCAACAAAACCTGGTAAATAGGCCAACGAGCAAGTAAACCAGAAACACGAAAATAAATCTCCTGATGCAAATATCAATGCTTTACACAGCAGAGGTCTATAAAACTTTACGTGTAATTTTTTAAAAATCCATATAAAGTTACATAATGTGGAAGTAAATTTAGAGCTGTCTATAAGTTAAGGCTCAAGTATTAGTATAAGTATAGGTGGCTCATCTACTCCAAAGGACTGTATTAATCCATTCTGTACAATTCAGATCCACCAAAATATGTGACTGGGTTTCAAGCAGCTAATATATTAAACATATTAGAATCCCCACGCCCCCTTTTTTACATGATCTTTGTATTTTTATGTCCACAGAATAGGAAAACAAGTTATCTGCCAACATTCCACTGAGTTCACCATCACAAATGTCGTTCTGGTCTCAATACACTGGGTGCACTATCCATCGCAGCAGTGCCCGCAGACACAGAAAGAGAGGTGGGACGGGGCTTATTGCTTCCACATCCTGTATAGAAGACAATCTCCATCGACAGATTGTCTTTTCTAATCTTAAAAGCTCAATGTACATAGAGTATATATAACATAGAAATCAGGATATATATAAATGTTCTCGGGGAAAAATCGTATCATAAAATTCTAAAGCGAGATCTACATTCTCCAGTCAACATCAATGATTTGGAACAATATCTAAGCCAGAGGCCTGCAATCTCTGGGCTGCGGGGCAAACATGGTCGGCTGCCTGTTTCCTGCATGGCTCGTGACCAAAGAATGGTTTTATAATTTGCAAATGGTTCTAAAAATCAAAAGAAGGATATTATTTCTTGGCAAGTGACACACGAAGATTGTATAAAGTTGAAATATGAGTGTCCATAAGCAAAGTTTTATTGGCGTGCAGCCTTGCCTATTTGTCTCCGTACAGTCTGTGGCTGCTTTCACACCACCACAGCAGAGCTGAGTCGCTGTGACAGAAACTGCTTGGCCCACAAAGCCTGTATTATTGACTATCTGGCTCAATCAGAACAAGTTTGCTGACTCTTGATCTAAGCCATTTTCTCCCTCATCTCATCGTGAAAAACTAAGAACTAATTTTAGTTGAATTATAAAGGGAGGAAAAAAACAGCCCTTAGCCAAACCAAAGATATGTTACCCATCGTGGAGTTATGAGGAAGAAAAGATACCACGCTGGGTTTTTCTAAAGGATGCCCTCTCCTCTCTCTGTGTCCCATCTGTCCAACATATTGACAATCGGACACCTAGGACTTCCACATTCCTTCCCCATCACAAGACCTCCCACAACCCCCTGCCTCACTACCCACGTGACTTCCAGAGCCCAGGTTCTCCCACACAAACCTCTTTGGGACGTCAATGTTCCTGGAGACAGGTCTGTAGGCTGGCACCTGGGCTCCCTGCTCTAGAGGTGGCACTTGGGCAATGGGGCCCTGCAGCTCGGCCAGCCACACCTCCTCCGCTTTGCAGCAGATTTGTAACTTCTGGTCCAACAGCCAGACAGTCACCTTCTCCTCTGCCCCACCATGCTGCTCCACCAATGCTGGGCACTCCTGACCCCCGTACCACACATATACCTGGGGGTGGGGGAGGGAGAAAAACAGCAACCTGTGATCAGCACTCGGTAGTTCTCGTCCCACGTTCTGGAAGCCAAATCCACAAACACATTGCATGCTCTGACTCATCTTCAACTCAAGCAGATGCCCCCAGGTGTCTGCTTCCCACCTGAACACCCAGACAAGACACAGTGGGTCAGTTCTTTCCAAAACAGATCCTTATAAACTCTCTATATGGAGAGAGTGAACATGTCAGTTTCTGGGATTTTTTTTTTTTTTTTTCTGAACTTGGAATCTGAAATTGAAGCTAAGGTGCTATCCTCTTAAAATAGACTATTATAACTATGTTTTCTGTAAGCCTTGTGGTAACCACAAAGATAAAAACCAATGGCTGATATGCAAAAGATAAAGAGAAACTAATCAAAACATAGATTACAAAAAAATCAACAAAACGTAAAGGAAGGTACCAAGAGAGGAAGAAACAAAGGAACTACTAAACAGTCCGAAAACAACGAAGAAAACAGCAATAGTAGGTCATTATATATCGATAATTATTTTAAATGTAAATGGATTAAATTCTCCAATCAAATCATTTTGGAATCTGTGTCCATCGTCCTGATTTCTGGCCCTGCCTTGCCTTTGAAGCCCTATACATCTGCTGGCTCCCAACTATTGCCTTGAATTGCTCACCCTGCATTTTGCCCTTCACAGACTTCTGGGTCTACCTGGGGACAAGATGGTAGGGGTGGGTGGACAGGTAGGCTGACCTCTCTCAAGGGCTGCCTACAGTTGGTTGCCTTACCACTGGGAATCGAGGCCTGGACAACAGAAGCCTTAGCAGGGAGACAGAAGATAGAGTCTCTACTTATGGGCCCTTGAGACGGCGATGAAAGGGAAGCCCACGTACCTGGATCTAGTGATAATATCAGATACAGGTGATAGCTGGGCCCTGTCACAAGGGGAGAAAACACTGGGAAAAAAATTCAAGTGGTATTCTGACTAAACAAACACCTCCCTCTCTTAAAAACATGTCAAGGTAATTCAGAGACACATCTTCTCTTTGCAACCTGAGACTCTTCCCTTTGTTTTGTAAAGTTGCAAACTGAGGGGCACTAAGAGGAACTCTGGCCATGCTTGGAACTGAGGTTTTGAGTAAGTGTAAGCCCAGGATGTCAGATGTCAGGTCTTGCCAGCTTTTCCTCCAAGCAGCGCTGCTGTGGAGGAGCCCCGGGTCTGCTGCTGATGGGGCACTCTCTCGGGAAGCCTGCTGTCCATGGGCCCACGGGGCTACAAGGAAAAGGTCTGTGCACACACTTGTGCCCAGAGAGGTTCCAGCCTATCACTCAGGGCACCACTGGCCTGCCAGCCCCGAACCTGGGAAGATCAGACAGACACCTGTCCACGTGGGGATCAACTTACCTTCTGCCCAGGCTGAAAGGCCACCTGCTGGAGACCTAAGGTGCTGGGAGCCTTGAGGACTTCCTTGGGCTGCTCCTGGCAGGAAGTGTCCTTAGAGGCAAGGAAGGGCTGGGGAGCCACCCCCTCCAGCAGCTCCGCCTGAGGCTCCGAAGGTGGGGCGGCCCCGGGGGGCCCCAACACCCGGGCTCCCAGGAGGGACCGCTTACCAAGGCGCCGGGACAATACACTGGCCATGCTGCTGCCTTTCCTGTGGAGACAAAGGGGACACAGAGTCCTTTATCCATTTTCGGGAAGAATCAGGCAGCTTTTAGTACAGAACCCTACACGCAGCAGGAGCCGTGAGTGTCCATGAAAATGGATGAAACATTGTAAAGTAACTTTTACCATGTTTTCCTTTGTACAAAAGTAACACCCATTCCTCATAGGACACTTAGAAAATACTGAGAACCACAAAGGACAACAGATCACTCAAAAAGCTGCCTCCCAGAGATACCCATCTTGCCTATGTAGCATTCCATGCTTTCCCCTATACATGTATTTCCGTACTTTTATTTCTACAAAATGGGATCACAGTTTGGGACACTGAATTTTCACTTACTATCTTGTGCAGGTTTCACTACGTCATGAAATGTCATTCTAGAAAATCACTTTTAGAAGCCACACACTATTTTCTTAGGCGGATGCAATCATTGCTAATTTAACAAACCCTTGATTATTGTACGTCGGGGCTATATCCGGGATTGTGCGGTTTGACCTGCTCTGCCTGTAGGGAGCATCCTCTGAGCCCAACCTCAGCACACACACACCCCCCACGACCGCTTCCTTAGGTCGGATTCCTATATATGACACAGTCACGTGCGGCCTAACACGGGGATACATTCTGAGAAATGCGTTATTAGGCGATTTCGTTGTTATGTGAACATCACAGAGTGCACTTACATAAACCTAGATGGTAACACCTACTACACGCCTGTGTGGCATAGCCTGTGGCTCCCTGTCTACAAGCCTGTACAGCATGTTACTGTACAAAACAACACGAGATTAAATCAAGCACAAGAGAAAATGATGCGATTCAGAGATACGGTAAACATGAGACGTACGAGGTTGCTGCCAGTGTAACCCAGCGTACTGTTTTACAGCAAACTTTTCTTGTAAGGAGAAAGAGTGCACTCGAAAATAAGGATAAAAAGCATAGTATAGTAAATACATAAACCAGTAACATAGGCATTTGTTATAATTACTGAGTATTACGTGCTATACATAATGGTATGTGCTATCCTTTCAGACAACTGGCAGTGCGGTGGGTTTGTTTACACCAGGGTCCCCACAAACACAGGAGTGATGCATTGTGCTACCACATTACGATGGCTACGATGCTTGGATGGCTGCCACAGGAATTTGTCAGCTCCATTATAATCTCACAGAACCACGGTCGTACACATGCGGTCCACCGTTACGTGGCACATGACAGCACTGATAAGTCAGAGCATGAGGACATCTGTCAGATACTTGCAGACGCTCAAGCTTGGCTGGCTCCACAACTACCAAGAGCCACAGACACGAGCCATGCCGACTCTCCTCTCCTTGTTTTATACTTGAGGACACTAACTAACCCTGAAGGCTTCAGTGACTTGTCCACAGTGATAAAGCTGGTGCCGGAGCCTGAACGAGATCTGGTCTCCTGACTCCAGATCCAGGGGCCCTAATGGCCTCGGAGCTGCCTGCACGCCTGCCGCCAACAGCATGTGGTGCAGCTACCCATGCAATGGGGTGATGCAAAAGGAGGACCAGCCTAGGCGAACAGGAACTGTTCTGAAAACGGCACGCATCATTTCACATGCTCTGAGGCGTCCCTGTACCCCACCCCCATTATTCCTACTCTGGAAAGCAGAGAATTGGGTAACGCCACCCTCCACATTTTATAGAGGGGGAAAGCTAGGGAGAAGATCCAAACTAGAAACCCTAGTCTAATGTTTCATGAGTCAAAGTCTTCCTGCCTGAGATGAGGGGTTCCAACCACCCTGGCACTCCGTGAGTACCAGGGCTGGGTGGGGCCGTCAGGGGTTCTCTGGGCCACTCCTTGACCTTCAGGCACCGACATCGTTCCAAAAATGAAGAACCCTTACCTTCCAGGTCCCTCAGGGATCCGCATTGGTCAACGAGCTGATTCTTGAGAAATCCCTCCACTGACCCACAGTCTCCCCACGTGAGATTCAGTGAAAAACACAGATGTGCCCTCAGACCACTGGGTCAGGCCCCACTCAGAATCTCTTTCCTCATCTATACACCCCAATGCTAATGCTCACCTCTCCGATACCTTGGGGGGAGCAAATGAGAAGGTTCCCGTAGAAGCTCTTCACACCCTGTGAAATGTGATAGGAGAAGGGTTTTTATAAGTCTTTTACTCAGAGCTTCCAGGGCTGGAACCAGATAGCATGGTATCTCCACTATGAATTCCCTAAAAAGCAGAGCAAAGGTAAGGAAAAGGTCAGAGTCACAGCGTCCTACAGAGCTCCTGTTTCAGGTGTCTGGTGACCTCACATTCCATAACATTTCTTGGAAAACTTGACTGTAACAATAAAAAGGAAGGAAAATGTAAGGAGTAAATTCTTGACCACTACAAAAAAAAAAAAAAAGAAAAAAAGAAAAAAGAAAGAAAAAAGTGTATCTCCAAGCAAACTCGGTTTTGAAAACTCACTCGTCTACCTACCTGCATCCTTAAATCCTCAAGCCAGAAACAAGAACCTCCGACCCTTCGATTTAATTCCACTTGAGCCCCTAAGAGCTAGAGGTGAAGCCGCAGTGCCACTCAGAGACATCAGATGGCAGCATCGATCCAGAGGAAAAACAACCCTTCTCTTGACCAGAGAACGCAGTGGCCACCCCCACTTTCCACAGCAGGAAGTTTGAGGTTTCTACCACTGAACATGAAGAAAGTAGTATTTCCAAAATTCCTGGGCTTCCAGTCTCCAGACCAAGCCTGAACTATTTGGCTAACAGACTGACGATGTTTTTGTAAGCATTTTCTTTTCTTTTCTTTTTTTTTTTTAATTTAAAAAAATACTTTTTATTTGGGTTTGTGAACCCATACCTTCCAAAGCCTGCTGGATGTGCATAAAGTTGGTGAACCTGCCCACTTCCGGTTTGCTCCCATGTGTGTTTGCTCTCGTTCTCTGGTCTTTCTCCTTCAATTGGCCCAAATTCCACACTGAAATACGCTTTATTTTATTCATTTATAGTAAGTCCAAATCTTCACTTTTAAAAGCAGAAGAGAAAGAAGGAAGGGAAACTGCCCTTGGTAAGTGCCTAACAGGCCCTAGCTTTCAACATTGCATCTAATTTAATCCTCAGAACAACGTGAGATGAACATATGGTCTTATTTTTCTGATGAGAAAACTGAGCCACAGAGAACTTGGCTGCTGGGGCCACACAACTCGGAACCAGCGGCCCTGGGGGTTAAACTCACATCTATCTGATGTCAAAGGTCACGCTCCTGCCATTATTCCAGGAGGTATGGGATCTCTCAAAATCAGACACCGATTAAGTTGCTTTTTATCTACATGGTATTTTTTTTTCTATCTCAGTGAACCTTGATAGGAAAAACCAACTCCCATCCTGCAAGTCTTCCCTTTCCTGTGCGCTTTCTTTCCTTGAAAATCTCTTCTCCACTGGCATCTTAGCCTCTCACCTTCAAAACAGAGGTCAATGCTTTAGTCTGACCTTGTTCAACGTCCAAGTCACTGTTAATCATTCAGTGGTTTGGGAAGACCTTTATACACACACTGCCCTCAGAGAGGGTGCAGAGAGATAACATAATCAGTCTCAAAAGTTAAGGAAGATTTTAGCCAAGTTTATACTTAGCACTGATAGCATGGGAGTGAAAAATACAAATCTAGACTAAATGTAGGTGGCACAGCATCAATGCCGCTCTCCGTGCTGTTTATCAGGACACTCAGGATATTACAGGGTTCTACAGAGGGCACCATCAACAGTGTCCTTCAAGCACCCAGCAGTGGGTCAGAGCACCTCCAGAGGTCTGCCATGCAGGTGGGTCGAGGAGCCAGGTGAACTCTGGACCTTAGCGGGACTTTCCAGGATCGCCTGCTACTTTACACCCTGGATCAAGGGTCCCACCCTCTCTCCTAGCATGCTTCTCTCAAACTAACTGGAGCCACCTTCAAACCTCTCTTCCCTGATCTCTACTTCTAGTTACTTCCTTATCGAGTTTCTTTCTTGGGAGCTATTGAAGGTCCACATAAACGAGCCACCCCCTAATTTGCCATTTGGTTCTGATACAGCAAAGAGAAATCAAGAAACACCCTTTTCAGGATATAACAATAACAACATTTCCACATGTAGTCAGATCTCGCTTTATGAATGTTACATTCTCAACTATGAAATTCCTTGACTGAAACATAAACTCCTGCTAAAAAGAGATTCGTCACCGATGTCAAGTTTTAAGGGGATCCAGGGCCCTCCTACTTCTCACTCCTACTGTTGTCACCAACAGGAGAGGGTGGCTACCCTAGAATATGTATTTTGGTCAATGTCCAAAAGGGGTTAGCCCCTTCCCAGGCTCAGCAAACATATTCTGATGTGCTAATAGCTCTTAATGAGGACATCTGCCATCAGTTAAATAACTGGAACAGACAGAAGAGGAAAACAAACTCTCTCTGTGGTTCTGAGTTGCAAATTGCTATTTGACATGTGACTGTTGCCAGACAACCACATGTCTTTGCACACGTACGTGTGCACACGCACTCACACACAATGGTTGCTCTCTCCTACCACCCGGGGACACTGCAGCAAGCCATGACATCACCTAGCGGCACTTCTAGGACACAGGTCATAAGTCAAAATGATTCATTACATGACTAATAGTTTTGGGTTTTGTTTTGTTTTAAGGAGAGTAAAAAGTGGAGTAAGAGTCCCATTTGCTAAATCTTGGGTGCCTACAACCTCTCTAATGAACAATTTATAGGTCAAGGTGAGGGACGGCAACCCTCTGCCAACTGTTTCAGGTTCTCTACTAAACCTCAGTTTTCTATTTTATGATCACTACTGGGTAACCACTGCACAGAACAACGGTTTGATTTTTTTAGTTCTTTGGCTAATAATTTGCATATCATCCTTCATCTTTTATCAGAAAGTTGCTCATTGTTTTACTTTTAAATCTGTAAAGTTTTAACTCAATTTTTTTTCAGTGTGATGTTGTAAGCTCATCCAAAGGTCAAAATGTAACAAATCACATCTCTTCGTTTACAACATAACCCAGTGGAGAATAGAATTCCCAATTATTGTTCAGCAATTCTTAGCCAGGGACAATCTCTGTTGAGAGATGCCAAGTACATCTGCAGCATATTTATAATTATATGCAGATATGTTTAGGGTCCTTAGTGTGCAAGGTCAGTATATTTGAACGTGGCAGATACAAGTTGGCATATCCCAGCATCACCATGCAAATGTCGCCCAGTGGTTTCCTGTCTTATTTTTTTGTTCTGGGGTGCCTTCTCCATAAAAAGTAAAAAAACTACTCACTTCACTGAGCATATATTGACCTTTTCTTCCCAAAGGAATCTGCCCAGCCTGACTTTGGACAGAAACTGCTCTGAGAGGAGCCAAGGGTCTGAGCTAAAAGGTCCAGATCTCTCAAGTTATTTAAACAGGCCGTTATACCATTTTTCAAACGCGGGGTGTGCATTTTAGATTTTCACAACACAAGCTTAAGATACACAGCACTGAGCATATTAGTGACTGACTCAATGCCAACATTCCTAAATCAGCTGTTCAGAGAATGACCATTTGATTTTTCAGAGCACACAAATTACCGTATTTTTCTGACGATTTTTAAAAACCGAATTACACTGCAACAATGGGTAACAGTTGAGAGTACCCACAAAATTAAAGGCATGGAGTATCAGGATTGACAGGGACCTTAAAGGTCCCCCATCTCCCATCCAGGGCTGGAATCCTGGTCACAGCATCCCCTGTAAGTGAGCATCCAGCCTTCCCATTTACTGTAATAGATATAATAGACTAATGGAAGGGGAAAAATCAGAGTCCCAAATAGCAGTGCTATTTCCATATTCTACCAGCTGGGCCATAGAAATAGGTCATCTGACCTGGTTACTCTGAATTTTCTCCAGCAAATAATAAATGACCCTGATCGACAAATACTTTTGTTGGCCCAAATGCACAACAGCCATTCAATCAAATGAAAGAGAATGTTCTGTTTGCACGTCGGCGGGAGGAATGCATTTTCACAGTTCTACCCAGGAATGAGCCCACTTCCTCTTCCTTCACACCTAGCTCCCGTTTGCTTTCAAAACCACCACTGCCAGTGCCCTTTGTTCCTCGCTGTCATATGTACATTACTCTGTATTACACAAGACAGTTCTTAGCACAGTGCCTGGCACATAGTTAGGGCTTAGTAAACTGTAACTATTTCTACTAGAGACAATAGGACCGCATCTCGCTTAGCCTGGCGGATCCCTTTGAGGGCAGAAGCCATATCTTGTTTACTCCCACCAGGTTTATGATTTTAAGTAGATGAGAGTCCCGTGGGTGGGAGAGCCCCAAATTAAAAAATAATGTGTTCTAAGATATCATACCTGCTGCTTGCCCAAAATGAAGACAGGTATCAAAAGCAAGGGGAGAGTTTCAGTGTTCAAACTCGGTTCTAAGACAGTAGTGTTGTCATGAAAACTGGTAGAGCATACTATATAAGGACGCAGGCCTAAGTAAACCCACACTGAAAATGTGCCGTGGGAAGCAGTGAGGTTGTTCGGCATTGTTGTATCCATGCATGGGGGGAGGGAGAGCACGAATGCACATGTGTACGTGCGGGTGCGTGCAGTGGTTAAACCTGATTTACACTGTGCTAAAACTATGTGCGAGTTGCAGAAGGAGGCGGGGAGATGGATGACTGCTGACACAGCATTTTACCCAGCGCCTGCGGGAAGGAGGGAACCAGAAGCTGAGTACCTCCAGGAGGACAAGCCTCAAGGAATTCACAGTTCTCTCTGTTTTCAGAGTAAGCATGTAAGAGACCCGCATATTAACTCAAACCACCAATGAATGAATGCTTGAATGGCACTTGGGCTTACACCCACTTTGATACACACCTTTGGGGGCTTCCTTTTTTTTTTCCTGACCTCCCAGAAACTCCAGAAAATATGGAGGAACAATATAATCCCCATTTCACAGCTCAGGAAACTGAGGTTCCTCAAGAAGGTCACTTATTTGCCCAAGCTTGCAAGCAGTGGTATTTGCGGCTTTCCTGGCTGCTCCCTGGTACAGTTCTCTCTTCCCCACAAGTGGAGAACCAGCAGCAGGACGAGGCCTCAGGACCAGGGCTCAGGACAGGGGTATAGGATGGAAGGCTTGGGGGCCCTGATGCCTTTACATTGCCTTCTCTGATCTTCACAATGCTGTGAGGAAAAAAGTGTGTGTTTCACTGGGCAGAAGAGATCTAGAGGCACTTACAGGAAAGAAAAGCAAAAGCTAGCAATGAAAGAACCATCCCAAAAAGGTAAAACACGGAGGTGAGAATTTAAAAAGCCTAACATTAGCTAACCCATGAGCACAAGGCCCTGAGTGGTGCACAGGCCGGAAAGGGAAGCCTTTGCGGCAATGATGCCCAAGGTGCCAATCGTCAGACGTAAGGAAAAGGGTTTCTTATGGTCTCACTCCTTTAAGAAGGCAGAGAAATGCAGACTCGATTTTTATATGTTTTCATTTAAGTGGTTAAAAATAGAAAAACTACTTGGAACTCAACAGTCATTTGAATGAATAATGACATTCCCTGATGGCACTAAATAAACAGGCAGCAGGGCTTGTAGGGAGGGTGAGAACCACCTGGTAACTGGCCTGGCTGGAATCAGTAGGTAACAGAAAGGCAGCGGCCCTCTCCCGTGGTGGATAATCAGAGCACACAGGGCAGCAGGTGCCCAAGAAAGATGTCACCTGGTCTGGGAGCCAGGCCATGGGGATGAGATCCAAAATTAAAGGCGAGAAAGCATGCGCACGCAGACAAGATCTGTCCTCCAGAGACAGCTAGCCAGGAAAGATAAACAGGGAAGGGAACAGAGTGAGGGGCTCAGATGCCCCCTCAGGAATCCAAGCCTCACCCGGGACCCACTGTCCAAAGTGTAAGCTGATGGGAAATACGCCGTCATCTTGGATAGAAGGCACAAGAACTACAACAGGTGCTGTTGGGATGACAGAACATTCTAGTGACTGATAACATTTGAAAACCTGACATAAGAGCTGGATACCAACCAGAATTTGTTCCAAGACCAGGAGGGTTGACTGGCCAATGGGAACAGATCTTTCTGGCCAGAAGGGAGGTAACCAGGCTTCTGCAGATCAACGTGTAACCCAACTTTCCCCTTTATTCTCGTTCCCCAACTGACTACTCATCTTTTCTGTTTCAGGATGAGGGGCAGCTCCTCAGCCTATCTGTTAGGGGAGCACTCCCTCCTACACCAATGGGAATGCTTCCCACCCCCAGGAGTGCTGTGGCTGAGGGAAAGAAAGGCTGGGTGCCACTGAAGTACTAAAACCGGCCCAGCAAAATGGACACCCAGCCTGTGCAGGAGAAGCTAGGCCAAGGCCCACCGCAGAGGGGGATTCTGCAGGGAAAGAGCAGCCACTAGGTGAGAGCGTCAAGTTCCCACCTCTCCTGGGAAAGATGAGAACCGTGCTCAGTATCTGGAAGGATCTCAACAGACGTGTTTCCTTCCCCTGCTCCCCAATTTTAGACGGGGGGCTAGAGCGCTATATAACACAACAGGTCACTCCGAATGCCCAGTAGCCACTGTCAAGCTGGCATCTGGGAACTGAGGTGGTCAAAGGACATTTAACCAGTAATACAACTACCGACCAGGAAGGAAATCAAGAAGCCGACCACGGGTGAGCCACTAGTTCCCTGAAATCACAACAAAACTGAATGCCACCAGAGAGGGGGACTGAGAGATCCAACGCATCCCACTTGGAGGCCTGGCCACAGTGAACCAACCCCCGGCTTCAGGGCCGAGAGCTCGACACCAAGCACAAAGCCAGGACACGGCCGCTGCAGCCTCCCACGTGACCTGGCCCCTCACCTCCCTCTCAGCAGAGCCTCCCAATCCTGCTCTCCTCCCCTGAGCCCACATCTCAGGCTTGGTGCCCTGCCCAGGGTGGTTCAAGGGCTGCAGCCAAACCTCCCTGACGTGGAGCCGGGCCAGCCTCTGTGAGCTACCTCCAGTGCAGACGCTTCGGTCCTTGGTCCCAGCTGTCCTGTATGTGAATCCGGCTCACACCAGTGGAGACCCACACAGGAAACAATTCCACACCGACTCACCAGAAACCCAGGGAAAGGGGCATCACAGAACACAAACACCCGCGTTCTTAGAAATCGGCTGATATTTAACACATGTGTCTGGCTCTTGCCAATGAACTGAAGAGAATAATTACGAAGCCTAAGCTTCGGGCCCTGCCTTTAAAGAACTGGAGGCCTAACTGAGCTCCCACCTGGATCCCACATCCAGCACTTATTTATAAAAGCACTGCATATGCTCCAGAGCTACACTCATGTTTTTGTGCTGTATAATTATGTGAATGAATCAGAATTCGCTTCTTTCAGGAAAATGCAAAAAACAGCCAGCAATCTGACATGGAATCCTTATATAAAAAAAAAAAATTAAAAAAAAGATGGTTTTCAGGGTTAATCTCATGAAGTCACATATCTCAGTGTGCACTGCTAAAATTTTAAGTGTTTGACATAAGTTGAAGTAAAATGTGTTACGAATCTAAAAAATAAATAAAAACATAAAAAAATCTGCTGAGTGACTGGAAGGTGACGGAGACAGACACGTTTCCCCCAGGAAACACAAAGTCAGCCAAAGTTAAGACTATAGACACCATAAAGGGAAGATCTTTTAAATGCACAGTGAAAAATGAGCCTAGTGGGGGAGGGAGGCTTGCCCAAGGCATGACCCACGAAGGAAGCACCTTTCTGAAAGGAGGCCACTTAAGGAAGCTTCACGCCCCAATAATTGTGGGACTGGGGATGAGTTCAAAGACGGAACAGGGGTGGGGAAACAGACTGAATGAGTGGTCATCCCGGTCTGAGCTCAAGATATTGGGGTGTCCACTCTTGGCTGTTTCTCGTCAAATGGACAGGGTGGCAGCACTGATCAGAGCACTCACTGGTGAGGATGTCCGTTCTCAGCCAAAGTGACAAAATAACTGCGGATCAATCGCAGAGACCAGATGGCCCAGGTGCCTGAGTTTTGAGAGGCATGAAGGATGAAACGGGCGCTCCTTAGGCCAAGACGCACAGGCCATGGTTACACAGAGCTGGCGAGTCCCTGCCCACGCGAGGACAGTCGAGGAGGGTGGCACCACAGGGCTTCTCACCTGCATCAGGCCGGCAGGTAGCCTGTACTCATTTCAGGGCCACGTGCATTCTAGTCAGCAGACTAGAGTCTTCTGAGGGAAAAGGCAGTGGGACGTTCACAGGCCACAAAGTCGCATCACATTACTTCATTATAACTGACAGAGACAATGGGCAAGAGGAAAACCGGAACCCTGTGCAGTCTGCAGCCTTTCAAAGACTGATGTTCCTTCAGGAATGTTCTAATGTCTGATAATCATTTATCAGAGACCTAAGTGCCAGAAGCACTGCAGAGACTGCATCCCATTTCATCCCTCAGAGGAACTTTATTCTCATCATCATCATCACCTTCTTCTCTACTGTACAGACAAGGAAACCGAGACTCAGGGAGGTGAGTAATGTTCCCAAGACCACAGAGCCAGAAAGTGACACAACTGAGACGTGAGTTCAAATACCTCTGATTCCCAAATATATACCCTTTCTTCTATATTCTACAGGAAAATTATGCATCAAGGAAGAGGAGTAAGAGGCTAGACTAATGACCTCTTAAAGACTCCTGTTTAGTGAAAAACTTAAGTCACCACGAGGTTACTGTGGTGTCAGTGGTTTGGGCATGGAAGGGAAATGAAACGGACATCACAACAGCCAAGTATCAAGCAGGGGGCTCCCCCCACGATCAAGGCTACAATTATTCTTATTTCATACTTTTACAAATATCCCCAGAAACAGTCAGGGTTACAAACAACCTCTGAATTCCCAATTATGTGATTTTGGGCAAATTGCCTCACCTCTCTGTGCCTCAGTTTCCTCACCTCTCAAATGAGGAAAACATCAGCTCCCACTCCACAGGATAATCTGAGGATTTGATGAGGTGATGCAATTTTTTTCAATAGTGCCTTCGTTTCTTAAGAGTCGTCAAGTTCTGCTTCCTAGAGATTCTGATTCCTCTGAAAGAGGAGCTTAGGAAGGAAGGAAAAAATATGTACCTCGAGTACTAAGCACTGTGAGTGGCACAGAGTGCTCAGTAAATGTTAGCCTTAAAAAAAAAAAAAAAAAAAAAGACACCAAACTGGGTAGTGCCGAGTCAAACGTAGGGAACGATTACAGGGAAGCAGCCAGTAAATTTTAACATTGACAAGGACAGGGCAACACATTTAAGGGGGAAAAAAATCAAAATCATGTAAGAGCTCTGTGGCTAACAGCCAGGACCGAGTAAAGGGACCTCTGATCACTGCAGATCAGACTGTCATCCTACTGTGGTCACAAAGGCCAAAACAAACACACACAAAATCCTTTTGTCCAGCACCACTGCAAAAGTACTAAAAACAAAAAGAAACACACTGCCACCTACTCCCTATAAAATCAGAGGATGGGAACACTGGTTGCTGCCCAACGAAAAACGATAACTTGTAAACACAGAAGACAGTCACTCAGTCTCCTAAAAGGGCTGTGTGAGGGGGAGGGCAGGCCCAAGCGGCCAGAAAGATCAAGGCCAGGAGGGCCCGGAGAGAATCTAGCAAACGGGAGAGATAAGGTGAGGCCCCAACTTCATCAGCAAACCCTGCAATAACAGAAGAGGGAGCGCCTGCTAACATTCACGGGAGACCAGAGGGGGAGACACCTCAGTACCCCAAAAGAAGGCAACATAAATGCATTACTGGGTTTGGGCACTTGCTTGAATGCAACAGTGGGGTTTCCCTGGGGTCAGAACCAGAACTGTTTTCATGAACATCTGCTCAAGGGATCTGAAGGCAAATGCATGTGAAATAATTAAGGCTGCAAACGGGATCTGCCTCTCACCAGCCGGGTGACCAGTGACACCAGCGCGAGCCCTTCAAGAGAGACGAGCCAAGTCTTCCCTTGTCACACTGGCTCCGAAAGGCATGAGTCTGGCCTGATACAACGGTGAATTTTCTTGGTTTCCAAGAGTTTTCAGAGATCTAGAGATGATGTCAAGAACTGTAAATAAGAGACACACGCGATCCTTCTCCACATAAAATGAAACTGTTAATAAAAGTACATGACAGTGTTCTAGGTGGTTTTTTTTTAAGAACACTAAAGTGCTTTCGAATACCTCACCCTGGGCTTAAGCATTTAAGGGTTATGGACTCTGTTTTCTCAAGATGGGACGGAGAAGAATCACAGGTGTGTAACTGGTCTCCAGTAAGGGAATGAACTGAGTTTAGAGCTTGCCACCCAGGGGCAGCCGGTTAGCTCAGTGGGTTAGAGCGCGGTGCACTTAACAAGGTTGCCGGCTTGATCCCCACATGGGCCTCTGTGAGCTGCACCCTCCACAACTAGATTGAAACAACTACTTGTCTTGGAGCAGATGGGTCCTGGCAAAACACACTTAAAATAAAGTGGAAAAAAAAGGAATCTGCCATCCAGTCCACAACGTGCTGCTCGATAAATAAAAGTGAAAAAAAAAGGAATCTGCCATCCAGTCCACAACGTGCTGCTCGTCCATGCTATAACTTCTCCACATACCATGGCGATCAGCATGCAGGCCGACGTCCTCACAGGGACCAGACAGAATGAACTACGGGGCTCAGAGGAACCCTTCCCAACGCCAACCCTTCTATGTAACAAGTGCTGACTCGTGGGGGGGCACACAGTGAGCACACCCCACATCCCACCCCAGGCTAAGAAAACAATCACGTCATATCTGAGCAGGCTTCAAATATGCCCTGGCCTCCATGAAGTCCAAGCTAGGAACTGACCTTGTCATGTGTCTTCATTAGGATTTCAAAGTAAAGTACTGTGCCCTATTACCCAGCAACTCCCCTTTCTCAGTATCTACCTTAGAGAAATACTCACCTGTGTTATAAAGAGGCAAGTGCAGCCAAGTTTATTGTAACAACATTTGTAATAGTACAGGACTTGGAAATAAACGTCCACCAATTAGGGGGAAGGCTAAACAGTTTAGCCTTCTGATTCTAAGAAAGGCCATTCAGGAGTTAAACAAAAGTCAAGAAGACCTATACGTACGGATAGCTAACGATCACCAAGATATATCATTGGTGGGGTGGGGGGAGTAAGGACAACAATACTTGCAATGCAATACACTTCGCTTTTTTAAAGTTCTATAAGTATAAACGCAAGTATGCGAAGCATTTTTAAAGAATACCAACAAACTTGTAACAGTGGTTAACCTCTGGGGAAGGACTGGATTAGGAGTGGTTGTCAGGGAAGATTTTGTTTGCTCTAAAAGGTTTGTATTTTTTCCCCCTGCACAGAATGTGTTCATGTACTACCTATGTAATGAAAATTTGATTTAACCATTTAATTTTTTAAAGGAAGGAGGGAAGGCAGGCAGAGAGAGAGAGAGAGGGAAAGGAAGAAAAAAGAAAAGGAAAGAAGAAAGAAACTGACTCTGTTCAGTACATTTCAGTAATGTGTCTGGGGGCAATTTCTACCCAAATCTGACACATGCTTCCCAGGAGGCTGAGAGCTCAGCAGTGCAAAGCACTGGGCTTTGCAACACGGATCTTGTTTCAACAGTACAAGCCCAACTCTGTAACTCTGTGGATTGTTAAATTTATATGCTAGTTCAAGGGAGAGGCAGGAAAAAAGAGAAAGTATGTCAGGGGGCTTCTGGGTAATCCAAAGGGATGTCCCAGAGCCATTTCAGTTCTTCTAGCTGAGGATTCCAGCTCTCCAACACACACACACACACACACAAACACACAACACACACGCGCGCGTGCCAATAATGGCAGCTCTTGCCCAATCACACTCATTCCACACCAGGCCTAGCTGTCTGTGCCTCAGGCTCTCCCTTCTGGAGATGGGGATTCCCAACATTAATCAGGGTCCCGTGGACTACTGAGAAGGAAGAATCTGAATGCCCCATTAGACAGGCTCCAAAATATCACTGACTCCGTGGGACCACCTAACCACATAGAATGCTGATTTTTAAACACACACCCCCTCCATCTCTTCAAAGCGCTATGGATAAAGTCCTCAGAAACACAAAACTCTAATGTTAAGAACCTAACTAGTAGGCAAAACTAGCCTAGGATATTAGAAATCAGAACTCTGGTCCTTCTGGTTAGGGGGAGGATAATCTGGAAACGGTCACGAGGAACATTTCTGGGGTGATGGAAATGTTCTGTCCCAAATGCATTTGTCAAAACTGATTAACCAGCGCCCTTAAGATCTGAGCATTCCATTGTATGCAAATTATACTCAATTTAAAAAAAGAACTACTCAAACACAGTTTCTCTGCTGGCTGCAGCAGAACTTTGAGCTGTCCTATCAGACATCTGAAATCTCTGTTGTGCTATGTAAAGAGCACAGAGTACCATGGCGACAGTCACCATAAAAATAGATAACAAGATTAAAATGGATAGAGGACACATGAATTTAAGAACGGCACACCAAGAGCAATTCATTTCTAGCAGCAGCAGAAAAAGAGAAAGAGGAGAGAGAGGGAGTTTTTCATTCCCCCTGCACTTTGAAAAACAGCCACTGAATGTGGCTGTTTTTACTAAAAGTGTTTTATGACTTCCCAATACTCCAAGGACAAAAAAGGCTGAAAAGTGTTACTTCTTATTGTATTTTGCTTTAAAAGAAAATAAAAATAAAAAGCACAGGGTAGCCTAAGTTTTTCCCATACCCACTCTATGTGGCTCAGGGAACCGATTAGCAATTCAACAAGCAGAGCTGATGTGCCATATACACACTGTGTGGGTCCCAGGTTTACTGGGCCCTTTTACTGGGCGCTAAAAGAGAACTGGGCCCTTTATCACTGGTGCACAAAGATTTCCAACTCTAGTTCTAAATAACTGTATTTAGAACTATAAAGTTCTGCCTATATTTTTGACATACTTCTAAAACTAGATTTATATTTATATTTTGACATACTTCATTCCCTAGGTCGTGAACCCCAAAACTGCTTTACTCTATGTGAAGAGCAAGCACTTTCTTGCCTAATGCTGATTTTTCAAATGCCAAAATGTGAGTCTGAATCACACAGAGACAGAAATCATGTTACGATGTCTCCTGAAGATGAGATAAACCTCTATTCTCTTTGCAGAGCTCTCTAAGAAACATTTGCTACGTGATTTAGCCCTAGCAGTGTCCTCAACAGTAAAAAAAAGTCATCCAAAAATATCAGGAAGAAAATCTAAAAAGTTTAACTAATCAGAGTGGAGTCTAAATAAACCATATATGTAAGTACACTTTAGGCAAAATTAAACTCAATCTAATTTTCTACATGTAAGCTAAAAATAACAAAAATGAAAAATTTTAAACTCAAACCACAAATTTATTGTCCAGTGTAAAGTGAATATATGCGTTCCTGGAAAATCCCAGTCAAAAGTTTCTTGGGGCAGCCGGATGGCAAAGTTGGTTAGAGTGCGAGCTCTGAACAACAGGGTTGCCAGTTTGATTCCCACATGGGCCAGTGAGCTGCGCCCTCCACAACTAGATTGAAGACAATGAGCTGTCACTAAGCTGCCGGAGGGGCAGCCAGATGGCTCAGTTGGTTAGAGCATAAGCTCTCAACAACAAGGTTGCTGGTTCCATTCCCACATGGGATGGTGGGCTGCACCCCCTGCAACTAAGATTGAAAACAGCGAATGGACTTGGAGCTGAGCTGCGCCCTCCACAACTAGACTGAAGAACAACTTGGAGCTCGTGGGCAATGGAGAAAAATACTGTTCCCCAATATTCCCCCACTTAAAAAAATTAAATTAAAAAAGAAAGTTTCTTTAAATTGATCCATCCCTCGTTCTCTTTATCACTAAAACTACAGAGCAATCGCAAGGCTCACTATCATCCCCGGTGTCAGGCTGGCATGTACCATGCTATACACGGTGATGCAAACTTGCAGTGAGGGTCATGAAGTAGGAAGGAAAGGTCAAGGGCACTCCCAGGTCCTCCGCAGCTAAGCAGAGGACCCACCATTCAATTAAAAGGTCCCCATCTTGATTCACTCATTATCCTGACTAGAATTGGCTAATACACACATCAGTCTTCTATGTGTCAATCTATTTTATTTACTGTTATTTGACATTTCCACCTAACCCCCACCTTCTCGCTTTTCCTAAAGACCAAATTCAATTTTCAATAGCCCTGGGGCTGCAAATTGAGTCCTGACACACCTTGGAATAGTTCTCTTCATCCTTTCTAAAATGACCCCAGAAGGGTCCCTTGAAGATGTTGGGACTCATTTATAAACATGTTTGAGAGAGCTTACGTGACGATGTTGACTCAAATACTATGCAACTAGAGGTATATCCCCTACTCAACATTACCTTTCAGTTTTCAAATCACCTAATAACCTGACTCTAAGAATTGGAAAGGACTTTGGATTGGAGGTCAGCCTCATTCCTGTCCTTCTACAGTATCCCTAATCAATAGCATTCAGCCCAACTTGAATACCTCCAGCAATTGGAAGCTCACTACTCCATGAGCAAACATTTCCACTGGACAGCTCTGCCAGCTAGAAAATCCTTTTTCGTATTCAACTAAATCTGCTCTCCTGGTCTTTAGGGTTCAAAAGAACCTTAAAAGTCATCAGCTTCAGTGTAATCATCTTACAGGTGAGGAATCTGAAGCTAAAGAGGACAAAGCAATTGTCCCATCCACTGGTATACTCCATACCAGGAGCAACAAGGAACAAGTCCACTCTTTCCTACGCTTGATAACTATGAAAATGTTTGAGGGCCGGCCCGGTGGCTCAGGCTGGTAGAGCTCCATGGTCCTAACTCCGAAGGCTGCCGGTTCGATTCCCACATGGGCCAGTGGGCTCTCAACCACAAGGTTGCTGGTTCAACTCCTCGAGTCCCGCAAGGGATGGTGGGCAGCACCCCTTGCAACTAAGATTGAATGTGGCACCTTGAGCTGAGCTGCCGCTGAGCTCCCAGATGACTCAGTTGGTTGGAGCGCATCCTCTCAACCACAAGGTTGCCGGTTTGACTCCCGCAAGGGATGGTGGGCAGCGCCCCTGCAACTAGAAATGGCAACTGGACATGGAGCTGAGCTGCACCCTCCACAACTAAGATTGAAAGGACAACAACTTGACTTGGAAAAAAGGCCTGGAACTACACACTGTTTCCCAATAAAGTCCTGTTCTCTTTCCCCAATAAAATCTTAAAAAAAGAAAAGAAAAAAAAAAAGGCCTAAATCAATGGCTCTCAAAAAAAAAAAAAGAGAATGTTTGAAAGCACCAGGGTGTACCCACCCCTTCAATGTGCTCCAGTCATTCCTGTTTCTACATCACCCTGGTCTCTTTCCTGGAGGTGGTCTTGCTATTCATGTTTCTTTTTTGGCCCCGCAGTGGTCCAAATGTCACCTGACCAGCAGAGGTCATTAAAACGAGATCCTGGTTTGGATTAATGCATTTCTGATCCAGTTATGAACTGGATTCAATTTGTTAAAAAGCCTCATCCTAACAGAGCTCACATTAAACTCACGAACAATAGAACAATCTCAAAACTTTTTTCCTACATGATCTGCCCCCCCTTCTCAGCGTGCCTGGAATACCACCATGCTTGTGTGTTCACCTGTCGTCTGCCCCTTTCAACTGGATCAACTTCAGGTGAGGAGCTGAGTTTTATTTTGTGACTTCAGTGCCTAATACAGTGCTTGACACATAGCAGGTAGGTACTCAAGATTAGTCACTGAATAAACCATCTACCTTTACCCCATCCTGTCCTTGAACAATAAAATGTTTTTAAAATAGCAGTGTTCAAGAGAAATGAAAAGACAAACCACAGACTGAGAGAAGATGTTTGCACATCTGATAAAGGACTATTATCCATAACATACGGTGTGATCAAACAATATGGGGAATGTTTAAATTTTAAAAAATGTACTACAGTAAAAGACACATTGCCATTAATCCCCCTCAAGATACTCCCCCTCGCTTCAAACACACGTATCCCATCATTCTTGCCACTTTCTGAAGCAGTTCTGGAAGTCCTCTTTCATGAATGTCTTTACCTGTGCTATCGTGGCTGCCTCGATGTCCTGAGTCATTTTGACTTTGGGGAAGAGCCAGAAGTCACATGGTACCAGATCCGGTGAATAAGGTGGATGAGGGCACACCATGTTTTTACTTGACAGAAATTGCCATATACCAGAAGCAATGTGCGACACAGAGCGTTGTGATGATGGAGGATGATTAACGGCACACCTTAAAACACACCTTCTCTCAACCGTAGCTCACACCCAATTGACTGCTCCAAATAAGTTGAAACTTGTCACACACTGTTACTAAGGTTCAATAAGCCACTTCACATATTGAAGATCCCTGACTTTCCATTGGATGGCACTCGGCAGCAACATTAGCTGTATTTTGTGATCACAATGGAAACGCTCCGTGTCACATATCGCTTCTGTTACGGCAATTTCTGTCAATTAAAAAGACTGCAGTGTGTTTTTATCCACCGCATTTACCAGATCTGGCACGATGTGAGTTTTGACTCTTCCCCAAAGTCAAAATGATCATGAAAGGTGAATGTCTTGAATCCATTCAGGACATCGAGGCAGCCACGACTGCACAACTAAAGACACTCACGAAAGAGGACTTCCACAACTGCTTCAGAAAGTGGCAAGAACAATGGGATAGTGTGTTCAAAACAAGGAGGAATATTTTTAGGGGATTCATGGCAATGTGTCTTTTACTGTAATAAAAATTTTTTTTTATTTAAACATACACCGTATTTTGTGATCACACCTCGTATACAAAGAACTCTTAAAACTCAACAATAAGAAAATAACCTGATTAAAAAAATGGGCCAAAGACCTTAACAGACACTTCACCAAAGAAAACATACAGATGGCAAAAAAAGCACATGAAAAGATGTCATCCCATGTTTAGGGAAATGCAAACTACAACAATGAGACACCACTATACACCAATTAGAATGGCCAAAATCCAGAACACTGACAGCTCCAAATGCTGGCGAGGATGTGAAGTTACAAGAACTCTCATTCATTGCTGGTGGGAATGCAAAATGGAGCAGCCACTTTGGAAGACATATTAAGCAGGTTCTTACAAAACTAAACACACTCTTGCCAACAATAGCACTCCCTGGTATCTACCCAAAGGAGCTGAAAACTTATGTCCACACAAAAATCTGCACACAGATGTTTACAGCACCTTTATCATAATAACCACCAACACTTGGAAGTAACCAAGATACCCTGCAGTAGGTAAATGGATAAACAAACCGTGGTCCATACAAACAATAGAATATTATGCAGCACTAAAAAGAAGTAAAGCATCAAGTCATGAAAAGCCATGGAAGAACCTTAAATGCGTATTCCTAAGTGAAAAAAACCAATCTGAAAAGGCTACTACTGGATGATTCCAACTGTGTAACACTGTGGAAACAGCAAAACTGTGGAAGCAGCAAAAAGATCAGTGGTTGCCAGGGGTTGTGGGGAGGGAGGGATAAATAGGCAGCGCACAGAGGACTTTTAGGGCAGTGACAGTACTCTATATGAAATAATAATGATAGGTATATGTCGTTATACGTTAGTCTAAACTCATAGAATGGACAACACCAAGAGTGACCCTAATGTGAACTATGGACTCTGGGTGATAATGACGTGTCAATGTGAGTTCATCAGTTATAAGAAATGCACCATTCTGGTGGGGGGTCATGGTGGGGGAAGCTGGGCGTGTGTGGGGGAGGGGGATATGGGAAATCTCTGTTCCTTCCTCTTAATTTTGCTGTGAGCCTAAAACTGCTCTAAAAAATAAAGTCTATTTTAAAAATGCATAAAGCAGTGTTTTCCCCACCATGATATACAAACACATTATAGAAAATACTGATAAATTAAAAATGTAAGAAAAAAAGAAAGTCACTCAATTCAATCCATCTAAAAGCAACCAAATTAGTATTCTGATTAAAATTATTAGTATATTTCCTCTGGTCATTTTCTATGTACTTTGTTTTTTTAAGATTTGAAGTCATGTAGATGTACCTTAACTTTTAATAGAAACATTTGCCCATGTTATCTTAAAACCATTCCTAAACATTATTTTTAATGACCACATTATTCCATTATAAAGACACATCCATCAGAATCACTTATGGATTATTTCCAGTCCACTCACACCACGGGATATTTAAGTTGTTTCCAATTTTTCACTCTAGCTTTTTTTTTTTTTTTGAACTCTGAATAATCTCTGTGCATAAAACATCATCTATATCTTGGTACGGTCTCAGGTATATCTCCAGAAGTGGAGTTACCTGACCAGAATGTACAAACATCTCAATACATTACAATTACAATTCACATTTTAAAAACTACATCAAACTTTACATTATCTCTTACTAAATTTATTTTTTAAAATTTAGGCCCTCATTCTGGATGATTTTGAACCTTGATTTATCTACTAAATAAGCAATCCCTCCCACCTCTGGGCCATCAACAAAGCTGACAAACATACCTTCTGTATCTTCACCCACAACACTGGAAAAAAAATGAACAGCTCAAAGCCAAGAATAGAACCCTATGGCACTCATTTTCAGACCCCCTTCCAGGCTGACTCAGTGCCACTAATTAACAGCTTTTGCCTATTAATAACACCATGAAATTAAATTAATAACACCATCCAGCCCACATTCTACCACTTACTTAATATGGACCATCCCTCACATCTTATGTGAAATACTTTCCTATGAAGCCAAAGTACACCAAAGCTGCTACATCATTTCTCTAATCTAGTAACCAATCGACCCACCCTCTAAAACAGAAAACGGGGTTCATTTCATCCAATTCAGCAGACTTCTGGTTATCCCTGCATCCTCAGGCCACACATTTTTAAGCAAAAAGCACTTCAGTTTTCACTTTTTAAAAAATGTTACAAAAGCAGTAGTTTAAAATAATCAGATTGTGCACGCTGTGAAAGACGGTGACTTTTACTCAGTCCTTCTCACCTGTAGCTCACTTGGGGAAGCCTAACAGGTGGTTATGGACTCCCAGGGTAAACCCAACTGTCTAAGGACCACAGAGACCTGAACTTATTCACTCAGCTGGTCCCAAGAGCAGCCGTTTTCCAGGAGTCATTTGCATTAATACCTGGACTTGAACCAGTTCTTCCATATTCATTATGAATCTCTGGACCGGAGGCCTACCCCCTGGGGCCATCCTAGGAGTAAGGATATAAGAAATGACACAGCTCCTCTCCTTGCTATTCCTTGATTATTGACTCACAGACCCAAAGCTTCTGAGACTCTAATGTCATACAGCATTTGGCAGCCATGACTCACATCTCACCAAGTTATTACCCCGACATGGTTCTCAGAGGAGACATGCCTGGAGCCACGATCTAACCATGGCAGCCAGAAGGGGAAAATGGGAAGGCTTGACAGATCTTGGGGTCACTAGAAATCTGCCTTACTATAGAAAACACAGCTCAAAGCCCTCCCTAATTACTACCATTCCAATCATCAGAAAAAGATTGCGAAGTTCCCGCCAGCAGCAACTCAGAAAATGCTGTTGATTTGCCTAAAACAAATCATTTGCATGCAAATATCTTGGATTCCAAAATGTCAGACTCTTCCTACCTGAATCCTCCGCTGGCCACCCAGAGCCCCGACAGTGATCCCAAATGCCCTAGTTTGGCATCAAGTCTCTTGAAAACTCAGGTTGCAAACCCAAAGACCTGCAGGACTAAGGAGGGAATGTAAAGCGACTGGACTGAGGCCACAAGAGCCCTGGGATGATGACGGAGAGACAGACTGGGGACCATAAGGCCTGTCTCTTATCCACAGGGGGCAACCACCACTCACTGGGCCCTAGAGACCTGCCTGTTCTGATTCTTTAAGAGAGTCCTAAAGCCAGAGGTTTTCTGGATTGCTCCCAAGTTTTTAAAACCTTTGGACAGTCCAAATTCTAACACACCTGAGGGCTGAACACATTCTTTGGGCCACCCGTTTACAACCCCTACACTACATTTTGATCCTAACCCACCTTGCCAACCTGATTTCTCCCTATTCTCTTACAAGAACCCTCCGTGCTTCACTCTTACACACACCGTGTACATCCCCAACTCCAAGCACTCCCCATGCTCCACCTCCCACCTGTGCAGAACCATGAGACACCCCAACAGGTTCACCCCCAACTTCCTTCTTTATTCCAAACCGTTTTTCCACGCCACTCCAGCATAGGCTGTACACCCCTTCCTCTGAACTGTACGGGTACTTATTTTTCATTTGGGCTTTTAGTCATCTTGCCTTTCTCCTTAATCATAGGTACATCCGAACTCTCCAATTAGCCTAAAACGTCAACCTCTTCCTCATACTCCCTCCTACCTACAGCAATCATATGGGTAGCTCTGCACAGGAGCGCTTAATACTTTCTAGAAGTGAAAGTTCTCTGTATAACTGTGTTTTTCAAACTGTGGGTTATGATCCATTACAGAGGGGTTAAATCAATTTAGTGGGAGACAATAACTATTTTTAAATAAAAAATAGAATAGAAAATAAGTATCAGAGGAGACTGCACCAAGCCAAGGAACGTTGCACTTCATGAACTTGAATTCCATTTTTACATACATGACTGAGTGAACTAGACTGTGATGTAAATTTCATTTCTTAATGTAGGTCACGGTCAAAGCAGTGCAGAAAACACTGTCCTATAAAGAGTAAATTAGCTCAACCACTATTCCATGCAATATTTTTTTGACCGTCATATATTCCCAATAAAGAAAAAATATCTGATGGACACCTTTCCCCACCTTAAGTCAGCTTCCCCTCCTAGTTCACATATCCTGCATCTCAGAGAAGGGGGGGTAGGGAGAGGCTGGCAGGGAGCTAAGGAACTGCAATTAAAATCGCTACTCATTCTGTAACTTTTTAACTTTTTGCAATCATCCTTCAAATACACCAGCCCTCAGATGTTGCAAGTTGAGGCTTTGGGGAATTTGTTCAGCACTATCACCCTAAGTCACCCTAGCAACAAGCAAGCAGAATTCAGAGCTCAGGAAAAACCTCTGCCGGCAGGTCACTGGATCCCTGGAACTGACAACGGTGCAGGTTGGGACAGACCTGGCCCTGGAAAAGGCAATATCCCTAGGCCCAACATTTCCTCCTTGCTCCTTTAGATCATCTAGCTTCTCCCCACCCCCACCCATGAATAGAACACCAGGACTAGCCTAAAAGTCTCAATGCAGAGCAAAATTCTCCTTGTTGCAAAACCCAACAATTTATTTCTTTAGCAAATTCCATTCTACTCCCCTCCAAACACCCTCATGGTTAGGAGAATATGGCCAATTCTCCTTGGAGCCTCAATTTTCCAGAATTGTTTTGCCAACTTCAGGTTCAGGTTCATGTGATGCATTTGAATAGCAATACAGGACAGAGCCTTCTAATTCAGACCCTCAGACCCTTTGGAAGCCTTTCCCACACTACACACCCTGGTTCCCCCCCCCCAATCTCAGGGTTGCAGTGGCTTGCAAGACCTATGGCAAACACAAAACTTCTCTGCAGCAAGAGTGTCAATTACTTCTCTCCAAAACACACATTTCCGATTTCTCGAGTTACCAACTACAGCAGCTCCAAGGCCCTGGCATGCAATCAATTTCCACAAGGAATTAATTTCCATTCATCTCTTCCTTTCGCCCTGCCCCGTCAACAGATTATTTCAACAGTAATGTTTCTAAAATCCACCCCCTTTTCCATTTCCAGTTATCCCAGTCCAAACCCTAGGCACTCCGAAACTGTAACAGCCTATCTAACTGATTTGTCTCCTAACGTTAGTTTTTAAAACCTTTCCAAATACCCTTTCATGATGTCACTCCCTGGCTCACAAACCTTTAATGTCTCCCCAGTACACATGGGGTAAAGTACAATTTCCCAGTCTGGCTTTCTAGGACTTTCACAATCTCAACCACTGTTCCTCTCCATCTTTATCTACTACTGTTCAGGAAACAGTCCCTGGTCTGACCAAGACCATCTCGTCTCTTGGAAAAGCCAAGTTCACTTGCAGCTCATGGCCCATCTCAAGGGTCTCACCCTTCAGGAATATAGTCCTGGAGATTCCTGCCCATAGCTCCATTCTCAGAACTCCAAGAACACCTACTCTACATCTTGCATTTTAACATTTAATTGTGTCCTATCTTGAGTTTTATTTCACATGCTCAAATCTTTCTGTATCTACCATGAGATTAATAAACCCTGGAGAGCATCATCTTATGTGTATCTTTTGTATCTTCCCTCACTGAGATCACTATTGGAATCTCTCTCCTCTCTGCTAGTTACTATGCCACCTCTTGCACCTGTTACTTCTTCCTCTCCTGCCTTTGGACCTTCACCAGTGAGTTGTTCTCCAGTGCATAACTTATTTCAGAACTTAGTACTCTAAGTCCATTCCCCAATTCTAACCTTTCCTTTGATATTCCCCCTGTCACCGGGAATCTACAATAATTTAGGCAGCCATAGCACATGAACTTGAATTTGAGCTCTCAAATCACTTACTTCCAAGTGATCAGTAGCCTTTCTAAGGCCCTAGATTTCTCATGTTCCTCTTACCTCCCAGAGAGCCTGGCATGGTGCTAAGAACACAGCAGCCCCTCAAAAGCACCTGTGGAGTTGAACTTAATTGCTATGTTTTCTTGTGTTTCAAGTTTCTTGAGACCTGAACCACTGTTTACACAACACCTTGGGAGGGTGTCAAAAAAGCCTTCAATACCTGTTGATCACTCACTTTCAGGCACACTACACCAGATACACTTTTCTGGAAAGAGGGGTGTAAAGAACGTAGTGGTGGCCTATAGGCAACCCCTGCACCTGGCAGTCTGGCACCATGAGAACGCCTGCCTGGTGGAAATGTTCCAAAGCCACCAAGAATTGGCCAGGGCTGCCTAAAATCACGGAGGCAGCAGCACCCCCACACCACCTAGCAGGTGGGCTTCTTTATAGATTTCTGAGTCAATCCTAAAGTGAAGGCGCTGCGTCCTGAACTCCAAGGCAGGGAAGAAAATGTTGCCTTTGAAATTGTTTGCACATGACAAACTCCCTGTCAAGGCCCCCACCAGGCACCCCACATGCCCAAAGTGCCAGCTCCAAGAAGGGCCAGGGGCCGCCGCTGAGGAACGGCAGGGTTAAACGGCGCGGAAGGAAGTGGGGGTGGACAGAAGAGGACAGAAAGGGTTGGGGCCAACCCCCGAGGTGGAGGGTGTGTCGTGCCGCGCGTCTCAGAGCCCAGCGCTCGCCCGCCCGCTCGTTGGAGTGGGCAGGAACGCGCGGGGCGCCGGGAGGGCTGGACTAGCGGCCCAGCCGGAAAGGGTCGGGGAGGGGGCAGGTCAGTCTCCGTAGGAGAGGCGACTCCGGACAACCACTCAAAGTTGGGGAGGGGGTGCCTTAGCTAGCACTGGCGGCGAGCGAGATAAACAAGGCGGCGCACGGGAGAGCGGATGGCCAGGCCACCCCCACCCAGCCAGCGCGGGCACTGCCGCAGCGCCCCTGCGCCCCGACCCGCCGCTGCCCCGGCGCACCGGCCTCCCGAACCCTCAGGCCGCCGGCCCGACCCCCGTACGGAGCGTGGGAAGTTCCCGAGCAGCCCCAGTCCCCCGGCTGCAGCGCCGCGAGATCCCCGCGCAGCTCACCTCGCCTCGCCAGCAGCAGTAGCGCGGGCCGGGGAGCTCCCGCTCGGACAGCTGGACTCGGAGCTGCAGCTGCCTCCGCCCCTACCCGCCCACCAGGCTCGGCCCACCGCCCGGCTCCGCTCCGGCCTCCCGCCCGCCCGCCGAGGATCGGTTCGCGCCCACCTGGCCGGCCTACCCTCCCTCTCCGGGACACTGCGCTCACGTACGCGGCCGCGGCCACAACCCGGCCCGGATTCCCTCCCGGGAAGGGAGCGGTGGAGCGCGCCAGCTAGCGAGTGAACGAACGAGACTCGGAGACACACCCCCTCGCCGCCCTCCCCCCGCCCCCGCCCCCCTTTCTCCGCCCCCAGCCCCAGGAGCCGCGCGCGCACGCGGCCTGGCCTCTCATCGGCCACGCGCGCCCCCATTCTCCCCACACACCCACCGCGCGCCCGGATACACACCGCCGACCGCTTGTAGACAGTGGGCGATTAATAAGTGCCCGAGCGACTCCTCGCGCACATGCGCACTTGAACCTGACCGAGTTGTGACCCACCCCCACCCCCACCCCAAAATCGGAACCTAGGCTGCAAGCCCAGAATCAAACTTGAGTGTTCACCTTTTTTCACTGAACCGCCAACCGAACCAAAGTGTCTATCTCTTGTTTTTCCAGGCCTAGCAATGGGACAGGCTTCTCCGAGAGGCCCAGCTCCCCCTAGGGCGGGAAAGGAAGCCAGAAAGCCCCCCGGCGCCGCCGATCAGTGCTTGGCGGGGCGATAGGGACCCAGGCCGTGCAGCTGGGACCTGCCGAGAGCGCGAGCAAAAGCGGGAGAGGGAGCATTGGAATCCACATTTCCATTTTCCTTTTGATTTGTTTTCTTCCTCATTTTATGACATTTTACTTATATGTAGTTGTAAAGTGAGGCATTATTTACTCTTTCTGGAATGGGAGAAAGTTAACTATTAGCTTTCAGCTCTTATGTAAACAATACCAGTTGCTTTTGGCACCGTTAGACTCTGGCTTGTGTATAATTTGTAACAAGGAGAATTGAAGCTGTTCCATTGTGTTGCTCTATGTTTTTCAGAGATAAGACCAGAGGCAGAACGGTCGTGAGGGGCCCCCGTGTCTATTTGTGTGGGTGTATATATATTTATATTTTTAAAAATAATGACTGGAAGAATTCCCCTCCCCATAAAAGTTTTTAAATATTTGGGGCATACTTGTTGCATTTGCAGTTATGCTGTTTTTCTTGCAGCGAGACAGTGGGGAGTGTGCTGGAAAGGACCAAAGGCGTTGCCTGTAGACAAGCCTGGCGTGCAATCCTGATTTAGCTGCTGAACAAGCTTTATGACCTTCCTTCAGCAGGTTCTTTTATCTTTCAGAGCCTCGGCTTCTTTATCTGTAAGATGAAATAAAAATTAAAATTAAAAAAAAAAAACAGCACAGGTATAGTGCCTAGCTCAGAACAAGTAAGCAATAAATAGTATTTCCCTTCCCCTATCTCACACCATCTGTTAATAAGAAAATAGCAAAAAAGAACCAAATTTCTATAGGACATTGGTTCTCAACTGGGGGTAATGTCTGGTGACATTTTTGATTGTCACAAAGGGGCTAAGGGAGGCTACTAACATCTAGTAAGTATAGGCTCACTATGCTGCTTAATATCCTGCAATGCACAGGACAGTCCCCCTCTCCCTCAACACAGAATTACCTGGTCTGAAATGTCAATAAGTGCCATTGTTGAGAAATCCAGCTATAGGATAACTCTGCTGTCAAATAATTCACCGAAGATTTTAACTCTCATCCTCAAGAAAACATTCTTGTTCTGCCCTGAAAAAATCAACAGAATGAAAGCATTGTGGGGATCAAAGCAATTATGTGAATCCCTTAACATGAAAATGCAGGCTCGTATTTTCATCATTCAATGAATATTTTACTCAGCAACAATGTATGCTCCCTTTTTCTTAAGGTATCTTATCATATGTTGTATATTACTACAGTTCATAAATAGCTTTATGTTCTTGTTTCCCTTTTTCCTCAAACAGTGGGTGCTTACTCACGTCGGTATGTTCTCTGCTAAGTTCCCAATTTCCTCACCTATCCTGAAGTTTACAATGTAGTCTCTCTGCCCCCAAGGAACATACAGCCTCCTTGGACGTAGATTAATGCACACGCAACAATTAAGAAACAATACAAGATAGCATATAATTAAGCTTTAATTGCAATGCTCAGGCTACAGTGGCTCAGAGAAGAGGTCAGTGAGTTCCCACAGCGACAGCCCAGGGCTGCCTATGTGGCTGAGGGGTTCAGTAAATGTTTGTTGAATGAAATAGTGAATGGTTTTTACACAAGCTAGGACTCAAGCTAGTGTATAAACTACATCACAGTATTTAAACTGCTAGCTTTTGTAAATGAATGTTGGTGTCTGGCTGTAAGTTTATTTTTCTTAAAACATCTAGTTTAAACTTATAACCAAACCTATAGATTTCCAAAAATGATTGTATTTTAATAAAACTGAAACAATCATTCATTTGACAGATACATGAGTGCTTGCTGTGTGCAAAGTGAACCAAAAGAGTCTCTAGATTTGAACCGAACCCATAGCTTGTTCTGTTTGAGACTGTCTTGAGAACATAGGCCATCAAAAGGCATGTGCTCTCTCACAGCATAGACTGCACGTAGATCGCTTTTTACTGCAGGTATGTACTTGCACAGCATGCATTCCAGAGTTTTGCACATTAACACAGGCTCAGAGAGAACTTCCCACCGCAAACATCCATTCCCAAACACACACCCAGCCCTCTGCACCTTCACACAGAATCCAGGCTCTGTCCCAAACACACACTGCACAGCACTACACATTACACAATGCAAGATGTACGTAGAAAGACTATAATTTGTTGGTTTCCAATCTTGGCTCCCTGATGACCCCCCACCCCCATAAGAGTTTGCCCTCCCTGGCGGCTGTTCCATCCTAGAACTTGACTTCACCTTGCTTCCTCCCACACCCTGGCTCCCTATTAAAATATAGACATCTTGTTCTTCTTTTCCATCAAAGTAATTAGCTTCTTGGAGAGCATTTCCCATCAGCTTGAGGTGAAGCAAAGCAGACCCAGGCCCTGCCTTATATTATACAGACACATTTCTAGGTGCACTATGAGTGTGAGATGGCCACTATCTCCAATCGCCTCGTGTAACTGCTTCCAGCCTTGTCTCCTTCCAATCCCCCTTTCCTCTGCTTAAAACTCCTCACACACTTCCTGTGGCTTTTGTAACAAAGCCCTAGCATTCATTGCTCATTAAGCTCCTTCATATCTCCTTCCTAATTACTTCTCCAACCACTGCTTGCCTCTACCCCCTTCACACTGCACTCCAGACATGCTAAACTGAACCGTCCTTTGCCTGCACGGACCTTTTCTTTGCTTGATAACATGCTCTTTTCTCTGCCTAGAACACTCTACCCCTTTCTCTCGCCTCTTTACCTGGCTATCCCTACTCATCCTTCAGGAGTCAGCTTAGATGGCACTTTCTCTGCCTTCCAGGACTGGATTAGGTGCCTTTCCTTTATGTCCGATAGCGCTCTACACTTAGGCCGCTGCGCTGCACTACACTAATCCCCACTGGGGATTTCTATCCCCATTCTCTTGTCTTACTCCCCTCCCTGCAGGACTAAACATTCTATGCAGACAAGGAGCATATCTCGTTCTCCATTGAACACCCAACATTTGGCACAGTGCCCGGCATGTAGTTGGCACTTGATAAACACTGGTTAATAATAAATTGTTAGTTGGACCCAGGGGACTGACTAGAGTTATTCCATCCACGGTCAGGGCAATCTCTGGTTCCCAGCATGCCTCAGATGCTCAGTGGATTCCAGGGCTGGTGAAGACTTTCTAACCATTTATTTAGAACAGGATGAGGCCTGTGGAATGAAGTAAGTCCTCAGGTCCCACTAGAGCATCATGTTATCCCTAACCTGTCTTCCTGAACTCCAGATTCTTGTCACCGAGTAGCTACTTGACACCTCCACTTGGATGTCTAATCAGATCTCAAGTCTACTGTGTCCAACACTATGTCCCAAATCAGATCTCAAGTGTACACATCCAAAACCACACTTTTGATTTTCCTCCAAAATCTGCTTCTCCCCATCTCAACAAATGGAAAGTCCATTTTTCTAGTTACTCAAAAAACAAAAACAAACAAACAAACAAGAACCAAGCAGACAGACAAAAAGCTTGGAGTCATCCTTCATTCCCTTCTTTGTCTCATATTCTGCATCCAATCCATCAGAAAATTCTGGTGCTTCCGTCTATGACATATATCCAGAATCCAGTTGTGTCCCTCCATTTCCAGCCCCGCTTCCCTAGCCAGGCCATCACCTCTCTAAGCGGGACTTCCACAAGAGGCTCCTCAGTGTTCTCCCCACTTTTTCTGTTGCCTCCCTGTACTATATTCAATACCATGGCAGCCAGAGTGGTCCTTTTGAAACCTAAGTCATATCACTATTTTGCTCAAAGCCTTCAACTGCGTCCCACCTCTCTCACTACAAGGCCCTACCTCGTCCTGCCCCCAGGCAACTCTCTGGCCCCACCACCCGCCACTCTTCTGTGGCTCACCCAGCACTGGCCACATTGGTCCCCTCGCTGTTCCTTAGATCCACTTCCAACTCAGCCTTTCCAAAGCTGTTCCTTTGGGCTAGAATGACCTTCCTCCAGATATCCACATGACGAGCTCCATCCCTTGATGCAGGTCCCTGCTCAAATGCATCCTTACGGAAAAGACATTCCCTTGCTGACCTATCTAATACAGCACCACCCAGCCATACCTCGGCCCTGCATTACTTTTCTTCTTAGCGCTTATCACCACCTAACAGTCTGTCTCCATCCACTCAACTGTAAGTTCAAGGATAGTAGAGACTATATATTTCTTTTTACTGCTGTATCCACAGCTTCTGCAATAGTGTCTATCTAGCATACAGTAGGCATTCAGAAGCAATCATAAATCAAGGGTCAGGTTAGACTACCAAAAAGTTACCCAGGTGTTTATCTACTGCTTTCATCCCAACTAATCCCTCCAGAATTTAGCTTTCTCCTAGTAGGACATCAAGATACCAGCAGTCCACTTAGACTAGAGACGTGTATAACCTCTATGATACACAGTTCTAAACACAGCTTCCACACCACAACCTCAAAACAGGCTATGAGTTTCAAATGAAAATGATAATACTGGTAATTGTGCATTTGTAACATCTTTTTTTCTTTTGACTGAGAAAAATCACAATGTATCCTAGTGCACAAAAACAGGCCCAGCACCAATTTTAAGCATTTTCACTCTAGAAGGCACAAGATCCAGAAATTCTAAGAGAAAGTAGTTTGTAGGTATGCCTGGGACAAATGCACCCTCTCTGATCTATACAGTCTGTAAGGCTTTCCTGGAGAAGGTGGGCTTTGCATTTCATGGAGGAGAAAGGACGGGGAGGTTGCAACTTCGGTATTCGAAGCTTCAGGGTATCCCTGGAGCAGCCTTCTTAGATGTGCACAGCCACACTTTCATGCAAACAAGCTTCCACACGTGTGAAGATATGCAGAGAAACACCCCAGTGCGTAAACACCCAGATCTGTGCCTACTTCCTCCTAGCTCTGGAACTCAGAATATGAGCAAGAGGACATATTCAAAAAGAGGAAAAAATGAGCTGGCTTTGGGAGCATGGACCATAAAGCCCTATGACTCTCGGTATGAAAGAATGTGTAAGCCCAGGCAGGCTTTCTGTGCACATCTGGTTTTTCCTTTTATGCATCTGTGATTTCTATGACACAGGAAATCCACTCTGGAACAACCCTGTCTGCTTTCTAGTGAGCGCATAAAAAAGTGGGGATTAAAAGCATGTTTATCTCACTGTTCAAGGCAGGAAGATAAAATCCAGTACCATTTTGATGATGGACCAACTCCAGCTTCTCCCTACATTGTGCCCCAGGGGAGGTGCAAGTAACTGAGACCAGAGGAGTGGAAAGCCAAGAAAAAATTTTCTGCACAGGCTTAAGACTATCTAGACATGACTCTCACTCTGAAGCATACCAGGTACAGAAAATACCATGTGGGGAAAAGACCAATTCAGCTCATCTCAACAAATACGATGGGAGCAGCTCACAATCTCTCTGGCAGCTCTCCTCCGTTATACTCTCCTTATACTCTCTGTAAAAACAGTCTGCTCATAGAAAGTCCTTAAAATGGGCTGAACTGACAGCTTTCCCCACCCATAAGTGAGGTAACACAGAGCTGTTTAAGAGATAAGCAACATTAAATAAGGTGGAACCAGACAGGGAAACTTAGGCTATGGAAGTAAAGAGAGGACTGGGTTATACATCCAGGGTGGGATTGGGGAGCCTGAAATCATTTCACTTCCTAGATAACGGATGTTACTATAAAAACAGGTTAGGGGCTATGAAAATAGAGAGAGGAGAGATCTAGTAAAGGCAAAACAACCAGTAAGAAGCAAAGCATTGGCTGAAAAGCGTACATTGTGAATGCCCACCCATGCCACCCCCTATTTTGTTTCTTGGGTTCCAATCAACACATAATTATTACTTTTCTGCATGTGACTTTGCTCTTAAGGTTTCTATTCTTACATTCTTCCCCATAGCAGTGGAATCCCCTATCCCCCCCAGAGAAGGCCCTGGTGGTCTTTTCTCTAGTAAATTTACCAGTTTCATTTTTGCCCAGCTGTTAAACATCATCCCTTCAAACACATTCCATTTGTTCACCAGCCCCACATAAGCATTCTACCATACTTCCTTATTCTTCTGCAGGACCAAATTCCTGCCCAAGGCAGGTGTGCCTGCCACAATCCAGACCAGCCAGATCATCAAGAATGGCCCAGACCCTATCCCGTGTTTCCCCAAAAATAAGACTGGGTCTTATATTAAGGTTTGCTCCAAAAGATGCATTAGGGCTTATGCTCAGGGGATGTCATCCTGAAAAATCATGCCAGGGCTTATTTTCCAGTTAGGTCTTATTTTCAGGGAAACACGGTAGGAGAGCTCCCTAGCACAGGGAACGGTCAGGTGCGAAAGCTATAGTTCTTGACAAGTGAAGCAAAGGGCACAGGATGCTCTCCACCCACTATACATACTGTGGAATAGCAGCATCGTAGAGCATTGGCAAATGCTAACAACTTCCACAGGGCCACACCAGTATTGCGACAACTAACCATTGCCGAGGATTTGAGGTTGATCAACTGAATGACTTCTTGACAAACAAAATGGAAAAAAAAAAATTAAGTCTCCACAAACCCATAAACCAATCAGACAAAACCCCAAATATAAAAGCCTGTTTCTAAAAGCTTTTTAAATGCTGCCAATCATTTTATGACAATGTCTGGCTCTTCTGAATTGAATAGCAGGTACTGTTCCCTATTTGTGCCAGACATCTTATTGTGTTTGCTGTCAGCACAGTTTCTTACAGCCAGCATAGGTTGGCCTCCATCACTACCCAGCGGGATAACCAACTTCACAACAAGAGTTTGTAAGGCACTAGAAGCAAAAGGGGGTTGACATATACTATTGAGTTCCTCTTGCATTTCAGTATAGATAGCAAGGTCTGAAATTTAGAGGCTCCTTCAAATTTAATTTTTCCAAGTTTAAGTCACTTACTAGTAAAAAGTTTCTCCCCTTTTCATAGACCTGCCTAAATTAATAAGGATGAGAAGAATGGGCCTTTTTGATCTTTGTTTGATTTTCTGGAGAGAGTCAATCAAACACCTGTCCAAGAAACACACAATCTTACCTTGATAATATATGCAGTCACCATACTATTCTCTTAACTTACAATCTATCCAGCTTTAGGCCACATCCTGCTTTAATAACCCTTAAAATACATGGGAGTAGAAATTGTGAATTAATCAAATCTTGTTCAATTACCCTTTTGTACTAACCACCTGGGAACACTCTGATTTTCCAATATTTGTTTTAGACATGGCCAGTCTCACAATCTTCTCACTTATAAACTGTGGAATCACCAAAACCCAACCTTCTCCATCTGACAGTATAATTGATTGCCTCTCAGATCGCCCCTGAGAAACTTTCAATGATTCCTGAGTGCAAGAGAAATAGCTAGTAACTGGATTTTCAGTCAATTTAGCACCAAAACGTGGGAGTGAGATCCGCCATACATAGGAACCAGATTTCTACCCACTCCCAGACCACTCTATGTTGTCATTACTCTAATATTTCTCTTCTTCCTTCATGGCTTACCTCCTAATCCAAAATAATCACCCTAAAGAGAATGTTTGAAATTCACCAGCCAATAACCTCCCAGGCTTCTTTGATATGAATACTACGAGCCAAAATGACTGGAAGAGCCAAAATGACTATTGTGTACGTTAGCATACACCGGCCCCATTGTCAACATGCTCACCCACCACCTGGTAGGTAGAAAGTATCATTGTCACTCTGATTTCTTCTATGTATTGGGAAAAGGTACAGGGGGTGAGATTCTATAGCACCTTCAGTTAGCTGGATGGGGTTATAAAATGCTGGTAGATCTGTGAGATCTGGGTGACACAGCCAGGAGAAAACCAAACTCAATTCAAAAAAGCCTTCGCAATAATGTAAGTCTTCGTTGACATTCTCTTTAGGATTCCTCCTAAAGGAGGAATTTCATCTCACCACACACAATTAAGCTTCCAAAAATCCTCTTTTCAAATTTCCGTCTCCAAAATCCTAACCCCCACCGACAGCTATTTCTCTCCCCTTCTCCTTTCTCTCTCTCTCACTCTCTCCTTAATCTTATTCTTCTTGCTTCATTACTTCCCCCTTCCCCCCTCTCTCCTCCTCCCTCAAGTGAAAAAATATGGCCTGCTCCTGACTTCTGCCTCTTACTTTGTCAAAGATCTAGCAGCTCACTGAGCCAGTCAAGAGCCCTCCCCCTGGAAGTCAGGGAGCGGCAAGGGATTGATATTGTACTCGTATATATTTAAATTTTATTTGCTTTTTCCTTCTCATGACTAGTATCAGACCAGTTCCAGGCTCTCTGGTCGTTTCCCAAGGAACACACACAGGGCCTCCACATTTTATCTCTAGACTCTTAGAATAGCTGACAGGATGTGAAGGATGTCCCTCTCAGCTCTCCTTGGACCACTGGTGACCCACCTGGCTGTCCATCACCAGAATTGTTCAGGAGGAAGAAGAATGATCTCTCACGGACTCCCTCTGTCTCTAAGATTCTGTGACTCCACATGCCCCTGCTCTTTGTCGTTCAATGTCCTGTCCTTCTAATTGTACTTTAAGAGTGACCACTTACCTTCCCACCCTTTGGCATTAACCAACTGATAGAATGGTTGTTATTGGTCCCCTTTCTTTACGATTTCACAGAAAACAAACAAACAAAAAACCCTAATAATTTCATCTGAAAAACCTTGATCTTATCCTCTTCATGACTCAGACTGTCACAGTATCCCAAAGTGAAATGTTATCTAGCCAACTTCTAATTTGAGTTTGTTGAATTGTGACCTGTTTATCATACAATAATAGTGAGGAAGGATTATATTTTCTTTTGTCTACCCAGACCCATGGGACTCACACTTGTTATGACTCATGGGAACTAGAACACTTAAGAAGTGATAGTTGTGGCTAGCACCCAACTTCCATTATTTTCTGAGGGATAAATAAGTAATATTGTGCCAAACTTATTAGTCAGGCCTCTCTTTGGAGACAAGTGACAGGAACTCAATTCATGCTAGCTTAAGCAAAAAAAATGAACTTTTTGGCTCACTTAACTGGGAAATCCAGAAGTTTGTACTAGCCTTAGACACAGTCGGACCCCAGGTTTAAACAAAGTTGTCAGGGTTTGTGCTCTAAAGCTCTCAATTCTTTTTGCCCCTTCTTATTACTCCCATTGTTTCCTACTTCAAAAAGAGTTTTCCCCTCCAAAAACAAGAGTTTTTCCGTATACTTGGGAAGACTGTTGCTGGCAACTACCAACGAGGACATCCCAATTTAGGAACACCAGCAGAAAACAAAATTTTCTCTCTTGTATTCATGTATTAGTTCCAGGGAAAGACTCTAATTGATTCTGCTTAGTTAAAATGCCCACCCATTTGGACCACTGTTGCCAGAAGGATGGGATTCTACGGTTTTGAACCTAAATAAAACCACAGGGAATAGAGGACTGATGTCCCAAAGGAATGAATGCTGGACAGAGAAAATTACATATGTCCACTGTGCAGTGAGAGGGAGGGAGGAAGGACACCCTTAGGAAGCAAAGGACTTGCGTTCCTGTTCTCCCTTACTCGCTGTGGGACTTCTGACAAGCCACTGTGTCTTTCTGAGCCTCAATTCCTCATGTATGAAATGGTTACGTAATAGTTACGAGTACAATATTAAATTATATGTTGCAGTATCTTCGTAAGGTACCAGGTGATTTTTCAGATAATGAAAAACTCACTTCGTTGCGGAAGGCGATGCAGAAGTCCCCGTGGTCCTCTATTTTTATGCGAATACATTCTCGGAACACTTTACATTTTAGGGAGAGCTCTTTCGTCTGTCATACAAGTTAGAAAACGAAGCTCAAGAAACTGGAATGCCTAGAATATAGACTAAAATGAACTTATTTGTGTAACTGTAGCCACACGCAGTCACGAAAAATATATGACGATACTGCAATTGAATCATTTCCTGGATTAAGAAAAGTGTCAGAGCCCCACGGAGGGACAACACGCAAGCAGACAACCACCTCATAAGGCAGAGATCCCTGTGAGCACGTACGCACAGCCCACTGTAGGATTAAGGAATTCCAGGGCCGAGAGGATTGCATGCGCGGACGCTTCACCGACTTGTGTGAGTGTGTGAGTGTGTGAGTGTGTGTGTGTGTGTGTGTGTGTGTGTGTGTGTGTGTGTGAAGGGTGGAGACAGGACTAGGAGGGAGCACTCCACAGGCTAGGAAACTTAAAAAACACACACACCAAAAAAACAACAAACAAACCCACAAAAACAACTATCCAGGGCGTCTTTAGCTGGATCCTTCCAGGAACGCAGCGGCCTTGGCACCTCAGTTGCAGTCCTCTCCGCCCCTCCTCCGCCCCACTCCTGCTCCAGAAGCTCGAGGAGTCCGGTCCACGTTTTCCCTCTCGCCCTCCCGCCCTTCGGGTTAAAGCTCCCCCGCCAGGAGTAAACAAGCAGCCCAAACAGGCAGCCTGTAGGACCGGCCCCTTCTCCCCGTTTCCTGCGCCATCCCCAGCAACAGGCCCCGCCCCTCACGACAGGCCCCGCCCCCACACCCCACCTCGCCTCCCACCCTCCCGCATGCGGCGTCCGCCTGCCCTGGCGGTGCCCCGGCGCGGTGCCGCGGCTCGGTGCCCAGTCCCCAGCCCGCGCCTGGAGCCGCTTCCCTCGGGACCCCGCTCCCCGCCCGCCTGCGCGCCCCCAAACCATGCTGAGGGAGGGTGCGTGGCGCACACGTGACTCGTGTTGTGGGCGGGGCCTGCGCAGGCCGAGCCGCTGGCGGCCGCTGGGGAGGCGGGCCGGGCCTCGCCTCCCACACTCGCGGGAGCCCTCCTGGCCCGCCCGCCCCGCCCCTCCTCCGGCCCGGCTGGGGCCCCGCTCTGGCCCCTCGCCCGGCGAGCGCCGCGCTAGGCCTCCGGAAGACTTTGACACTGTTGCTGCTCCACCTCGTGCAGCCGGGCCACGGGCCTCGCCCGCAGCGCCTCTCCCCCAAGCCCACACTCGGCAGAGCTTCTTTCCTTAAGTTTCCTGCCTGACTCCACCGAAACCTACATATTCACAAGCCCCTGGCTTCATAAACATACCCCTTCCTGCCTCCACCCACAGAGACGTCCTCCAGCACACACAGACCTATATTGTGCGGTCTTCCCACACCTCCCCATTACCTACCTCTCGGTTACCGGAACGTCAGAGGGACCCAGGGAGCTCCCCGAGCCCGACTTCCTTAACCTTTCTCTTGCTTGAAAGGTGGGGAAACTTGGGTTAAGAAAGGTGAAAAGATTTCCTTGCTCAGAACCAAGAGCGGAACTCAGACCTCCTGTTGTCAGGGCCTTCTCTCTACCGACCCCTCCCTGCATTTCAGGGTCAGACTGACTGCTCTGACACTTAACTCCAGTCATGGTTACCCAGTTAACATCGCTCAGGTGTTCTCCCCAGGGAAAATGTATCTGCCCATTGCCTTTGGTCTGTCTCAAGGTGGCTCCAGGAAACAGATCATAGCTGGCCCAAAAGAAAACCTTTACAGAGTACTGCAGAGAGCAGCAGTTTCATCTGGAGGTTAGGGGAGCGGACTGTGAAGTCAGACTGTCTATATTCCGGTCCTATCTCTTCTAGCGACTGGCCATCTTGGGCAAGTCATTTGACTTATTTCTGCTTTGGGTTCCTCATTTGTAAATCAAGGATAATAATAGTAATTATCTCATAGAGATGTTGTGAGGGTTAAATGAGTTAATAGAGGTAGTAGTCAGGACAGCACTTGGCATGTAATAAAGCCATTAAAGAAATCACGCCGGGCTAGCCACGTTGCTGGGTTTCTTGATGTTCTATCCCTCTTCTCTGATGCCTCCCACTATATATTGCAGCCAGATTCATCTATCAGGCCAGGTTGCAGCAGATGGTAAATGGAAGGGTAGAGAGCAGGGGAGCCATGTCGGCTGGAGCATCCCCATGTTGACAGCACCACCGCTAACTTCTCAGCCAAGGGGAACAGGATGTGTGGCATAGTGAGGACAGAGGCAAGGAGCTTCTCCTGCCCTTGTAAGGGGTGCTGGAAGAGGGGGAAAGAGGGGATTCAAAGAATGAAGTCATCCATTGGGCCAAACAGTAAAGTGGGGAGACAAAGGCAACCACCAGACAGAATGTCAGACAGACACCCTGCCAGTTCCTGACCATTTAGCTCTTGACCCCACTCAATAAACCCTACCAGTGATTATGTGCACCTAGAGTTCTCCTATAAGTTCCTGGCTAAAAAGCCCTGTTTTATTTACCTTGATTCATCCTTTAGCACCTCACTCAATGCTTTGGGAATAAGTGATCAACAAATGTTTAAATGTTTTTAAAAGGATATTATGTATGCATATCACTGAGCTGGGCCTTGTGAACAGGGTCCCAATTTTAAGAAAAGGAATCTTTATGCATCCAACCCCCACTCTTCTGAGTTAGAGGAAGCTATTTGCCGGGGGTTAAACAGCAAGTTAGAAACAGAAGCCAAGTCTCTGCTTTCGGTCTGATATTATTTCCATGACACCACACTGAACTTACAAAGCAATTGGAAGGAAAAACAAACTCCCTAAAAGCTACAGAACAAAATAAGGCAGTGTGTGGTTAAGTAAGACCTGAGTACACGGTACAAATGGGATGAGTGGTAGGAGTTGAGAGAACAGGAATCCCCAGGGTCTGGGATCACCCAGAAAATGCTCACTGCCAGAGAGGGCTTAAACTGGTCCTGAAAGATGGGTAGGATTCAGGACTGTGGAAAGGAGAGAGAATTCCTGGAAGGGGAAGTGGCTTTCTACTGAGGCTGTGGTGGGCTTAATTGAAGGGTCAGTGAGGAAACCAGCAGGATTTTGGTTGGATCCTAGTGGGAGAAAATGTTAGAAGGTTAAGTTGAGGCCAAATTTAGGGAAATTTCAAATACCAGGATGTGGAGTTTCAACCTTAATCTGTGGATAATGGAGAAGCCCTGAAAAAAGACACTGAGCTAGGCATTGAACCAAGACAAGACACCAGGCAAATATCTGCCAGCCTGGTCTGATTTGCATCTTTTGTAGACAGTTGCTTGCCATATATGTACATTTATTTAATTTACCTACACATGAAAGAAACTCTACCAACTAGCTTGTCTATATTTATTTCATCTCCATATACCCATGATAGCTGCGTGGGAGCAGAGGAAGGAGAGAGAAATTGACAGTTTGTGTACCTGCTGTAGACCAGGCACTTTCATCTGTGATATCTCATTTAATCCTCATTGTCTTGTGGGGTATGGATATTGTTGCTCCAGTAACACTCAGAGATGGTAACTTTCCCAGGTCCCAGACCTAGGAAGTGGTGGTGCCAGAATTCAAGCTCAGCTTTGCCCCCAAAGCCCTATCCTCCAGGCCTCTGTCACAACTCTCCAATGAGAAGATACAGGCTTGTGTTCCCACTCTCAGGTTCCTTCTTAGGGAGAGTCAGGTGTGGAGATGACACAGCTAGGCTCATGTTTGTAGAAGTGCTTTCAGATCCCTGGTTTTCTAGTGTTTTCTTTACGAGAGGAAATTCCCATTTTGTGTCTTGAGAGGCAGACAAAGCTGGGTTTGAATTCCATTTCTACCATTTACTACCTGGTGGGCAGAGGTGGGTTTGCCCTGAAGCTATGAACCTTAAGCTTCAGGACCCTTCACTTGCATGGGCTCCTGGCAAGACTTTTGAATCCCTAATTGTGCATTATTGTCTTTAAAGAGGGTTCCAATAATTGTATAAGCTTCCAGCCCCCATAAAACCTGGATCTGCCCAGACTGGACAACCTCTACCAAGTTACTTTCTAAGACTTAGTTTCTTCATCTAAATAAAATCATCCTAGACTCTGGTCTACCAGCTGAACATTCAGTTGACACAGCATCTTAGAGCTGCTGCTTTAAGTTGAACAAACTGATCTCCTCTAGGCTTACACCTAAGGCAAAGGTTCATAGAGACCCTAGACTAAAAGAAATACCTAAAGGGTCTGTTTATCAAGTAGTTAGGTCCAAATAATTAAATAAGTATTTAAGTCCTAACAATGTAGTAGTTGTTTGCAAAAAGAATACACTTACATTAAGAGAAATTTACATTTTTGTTTTGATTTTAAATTACAGTCACTTTCCAACAAAATGTGTGCACCTATGGGACACTGCACAACTTCTCAAACCTTGGAATCAGATTACACACAAACCACCCACGTTTTCTTTTCTCCATCAATTTTCTTTTGAACATAGTATCCCCCCAAAATCCAACTCCAAAAGATAGGATGTCATCAGAAGGAATGGGATGTAATCTAATGTTGGAAGTGGGGATTTCCTTTAATAGCTCATGCATGTGCAACGCACGTCAGATATTACTGTGTTTCCTTCAAAAATGTAAAATACCCTGAAGTGCTCCTGTGGGTTTTCTGCAGCGCCCTGGGGTGCCTCAGCACACAATGTGGGAACCATGGGATTAAGAAATCCACTGGACACTATTTCAGGAAGCAACCAGAGGGCAGCAGAGTTCTCCCCAGTAGAATGGAAGAGGAGGGACCACTTGTACCCTCCGTCACAGTGTTATTACTTAGCTAGCCATGGAAAATCTTCCTAGTATCTCTCCACTCTATTTCCAAAGCAAAGAATAATGGTGGGTGATTGGGAGGCCTGGGCCCCAGCACCAGATCTGCCACTGGAGAGTACAACCCCTGGTCCACAACCTCCTCTTTCCAAAGTCTCTTCCGGCATTAAATACCGACGAATCCACCCTCAAGCCTTCTTCCTAAGAAGCCAAAGTTTTTAATGTACTTGATTTTAAGTTGGCCTCCTAAGAGTGAGAAGGAAAGAACTGTTTCTTCTATTATACACATTCTGCATGCTAGGAAGCTGGGGAATGTGCTCTCTTTAGATCAAATAAAAATTCATGTCACATTAGGCAAATTTCTAAAAAGAGCAAAGAACAACAAAAAGCTCTATACAAGGGGCTTCTAAGGTGATGGAAATGTTTATTGATCTGAATGCAAGTAACTGGGTGTGTTCAGTTTGGGGAAATTTATCAAGCTGTATAATTTTGCTATCTGTATCTATCTCTCTCAATCTCTCTCTCTCGCTCTCTCTCTCTCTCTCTCTCTCTCTCTCTCTCTATATATATATATATATATATATATATATATATATATAGTGTTATATTTTCTAAAAAAGAGGGAAGCAAATTGCAGAATCGAAACAATATACAATTACATAAAAATATAACACAAAAACATTATTTTTTAAAACCCTGATAATGAATTGTCAAGGTGTGAATATGCTGTATGTTTGTAGTAATGTTTTAAAATAAATTTTAAATCATTTGAAAAACAAAAGAAAGTTCTTGCCACCTCTAAGGAAGCTTTAAGATTTGGGCCAGGAGGAGGGAGGCTTATTTCTTCTGCCTGATATAGTAGGATTTTTGAAAGTCCTCCTCTGTGCCTGCCCTTCTCCCTGTCACACTACCAAGGGTCACGTGTTTAGCCAATGCAGACCCATAACAAAGACAGTTTATCAGGCCTCTGGTCCCTCTGGTAGATTACTTGCTCTTATCAGCAATGCTAGGTCAGGAGAGCCTGTAGCTCAGGAAGCAGCCAGTGACCAGAGGCTGCAGGAAAGAGTACTGGACTCCTGCCTCCTACCCATGGTGACTCAACAAGCAGAGTGACCAGAGCACCTCCTGTATAGAAGGATGACTAGACAATGGATAAGACCCCTCCAGCTTGGAAATTTAATCATTTCATGATAGTGATACTAAGAGGATGGATAATAGTCTTAAGGAAATCCGAAAGAAGAATTCAACCATAAACCCACTCTGGGAATAATAAAGTGGCCCAAATGGGAGACACAAGACAAATACGCGAATATATAGTAGTCCCCCCCCCCCATCCACAGTTTCCCTTTCCGTGGTTTCAGTTACCCACAGTCAACCACAGTCTGAAAATATTAGTTGGAAAATTCCAGAAATAAACAATTCCTAACTTTTAAACACCGTTGTGAGTAATGTGGTGAAATCTCACACCATCCTGCTCTGTCCCACCCAGGATGTGAATCATCCCCCTGTGTTATCCACCCTGTACGTGCTACCTGCCCAATAGTAACAGTACTGACCAGGTTATCAGATTGACAGCCCAGGTATTGCAGTGCTGGTCTTCCGGTAACACCAAAGCCATTCACCTAACTTTTATTACGGTGTGTTGTTATCATTGTTTTTATTTTATGATTAGTTGTTGTTAATCCCTTACCCTGCCTAATTTATAAACTAAACATTATCATAGGTATGTATGTATAGGAAAAAAACAGTACATATAATGTTTGGTGCCATCTGTGGTTTCAGACATCCACTGGGGGTCTTGGAACGTACACCCCACAGATAAGGGAGGGGGGGCACTACTATAACTGAATTCAAAGATAAGGGCAAAACAGGACTCTCCGGGTGCAGCAGCAGGAGTATGCTGAATTTAGGGGGCTAGGAAAGCAGGCCAGCTTCATGGATAGAATATGGTAAAACCACATGATAGCAAACTGGCAGCCAAATAAAAGTAAGCAGATGAAAAGTGGTTGCTGCTGCTATATGTTTTGATCCCATCAGTGCTGTGCTATGATTGGGTTGACACAGTATACACAAGGATTTGAGATACTAGAAAAAGTGCAGATCTTACTGAGATTCACACTCTCTTCACAGGTGCAAAGGGGGAAAAGAGAAAGAAAGCAACACATGCTACTTGTTACAGAGTATCAAGGAATCAGATCACTCTGAGGTTCAGTTTCCTCATCTGTAAAAAGGGGGCCATAACAGTACCTTCCTTGAAGGGTGGTTATGAAGTAACACTCAGAACATGTCAGCTACTGCTCAATAGAGTGCCGGATATTATTATTCTTATCGCAGTGCTCAAGCTCCCAGAAAGTCACTCAGAGTCCCTTCAGCCACTCAGATTTGGGGATTAAATTCTTCCAGGACCATGACTTGTCAGAGAGCCCTGAGTGGAGAGGCACTCAAGTTTCCAGGGGATGCTTTTTCCCCACCTCTTGGCATTTTGCGTTTACCTTTATTATAGCCCTTGTCCATTTAAATTTATTTTTGTGTGGGATGAAGCTGAGAGTGAGGTCATTTGTATGCAGAATGTTGCTTCTTTTCTATTTTCTTCTCTAAGGTCCCAGCTGTTAGGGACATTCAGTTGAAATATACTTGACATATAACATTGTGTAAGTTTAAAGTGTACAATATGTTGATTTGATACATTTAAATTACAATGTGATTTCCATTGTAATGTTACCACCTCACAATTATTTCTTTTTTGAGGTGGGAATAATTAAGATCTAGTATGTTAGTAAGTTTGTTGTCTATAATACACTATTGTTCTCTATAATTACTATACTGAGCATTCGATCTCCAGGACTTACTTATCTACTCATTTCAAGTTTCTGCCCTTAAGCAACAGCTCTCCTACTTCCCCGCCATCACCGTTTTACTCACTGTTTTTACAAGTTCAGTTTTTTTTAGATTCCACATATAAGTAAGATCATACAGAATTTGTCTTTCTTTGTCCGATTTATCTCACTTACCATAACGTCTTCAAGGTCCATCCATGTTGTCACAAATGGCAAGATTTCCTTCTATCTCATGGTTGAATAATATTTCATCATATATATGTGCATATCTATATATCTCACATTTTCTTTAGCCATTCATCTCTTGATGAGCACTTAATTGTTTCTCCGGGGATTATTAATCATTATTTAACACCGAAGCTTTGACATCTTATCAGCCTGACCCGTGACAGCCACTGCCTCTATTACAGACTGAGGTTCCTAAGGAAACACACTGAGCCTCACCTGGCGGCAGGAGAGGGCAGGGTTCTAGAAGAGAGACTTCCAGCTGGTTCCTCTTCCATCTTTAAGTTACTAATTGGGTGGTATTGCTTTTTAAGCTTTATAGAAATAGAAAACGATGGGGAAACTGACAAACGAGAACTGGCCAAAGTTCCCAATAGTCTGAATGTCTGGGTCTAAAGGGTTCTGAATCTTTCTTTACATTTTTAGTGAAAAGAGGAAGGTAGAGCAGAGGTTTGGTGCCTAGAAGGAAAGATGGGGTTACCTATTCTGATCAACATTCATAGGGTTAGACTGGCCATTCATACAGTGGGACTGGAAATATACATTAGCAGAGCCTTTCTGGAGAACAATTTTATATGAAGAATCAAGAATTTTAAAAATATTTGTATCCTTTGGATCTTTAAAATATGGAAATGGTTCCATTGTGGTCCAGCTATACAATGTTAGCATAGAGCCACTAAAAATACGTGTGATGTGTTCAAGGAAATGGGAAAGGTTTATAAGACATTAAGCACAAAAAGCAAGATAGTAATTTGCACAGAATTATCATTTATGTAAAGGAAAACATACGTAGCAACAAAAGTGTTCCCATACGCAAAGCGTTTGCTTGTGGGTAGTGGGACTGAGGGTAGGTTTTTTGTCTGTGTACAATTTTCTGTATTTGCCACCATTTTTACAGCAAGGACACATTAACTTTGATTATGTAGTGACAGGCGGAGGTTGAAACCGACCTCTAATCTGCTCAGTTTCCTTCCTAATGCTTTGAATCAGGTTAATTTCTTCTAGGCCCCTTCTTAAAAGTTTTGCAGGCGACGCTCTGCCTTCAGGCACGTAGACGGGCTTGGGGCTGCGGGAAGGAAGATGCGAGAGGCCGCGGCGAACTGGGGAGGGCGGTGTCTGGCTCGGGCTGGTTTCTGCGCCTTCCTTCCCCCACCGCGAGTGCAGACGAGGCGGTATTAACTCGCCTGTACTCCGAGCAGCTGTGCCGGGGACTCCCCCTTGCAGCGCGGCGGATTACTGGAAAGGCCGCGTAGAGGCTCGCCGGCTTCCTCCCTGCGCGCCGCCCGCCCCGCCCGGCCCTGCCCTGCCTCGGAGCGGGAGGCCACGCGCCACGGGCCGGGTCCATTCCCCCAGCCCTGCGCCTAAGGCCTGGCTGCGGCGCGCGGAAGCGCCCGAGCTGGCGAGGGAGAGAGAGCGAGGCCGCTCCGGGCCAGCTCGGCCTCCGGGCACGCGAGGCCGAGAGGGCGGTGCGGACGTGCCCGGGCCCACGGAGGCTCCCCTGCGCCTCCCCGGGCGCGGCCCGCGGGCGAGGATCGCGCAGGGCCTGTCTCCGGGCCGCCTGCCCTGCGGGGGGACGGAGCGGAGACGAGGTGGCCCAGATCCCGCCCCGCAGCCCCGACGCGCGTCCTTCCCCGCAGCTCGTTGGGCCCCTTTGTCCCAGAGTCGCGCCCGGCCTGCGGCTCAGAATCGCGTCGCCGAGCTGTGCGCGCGCTTTGGCGTCGGTGTAGACGGCGGGCCGGGCTGCCCGGCCTCGGCGCGCGCGCCTTTACGCCTGGTCCTGCGGGCGCCTCGGAGCCCCTTTGGATCGTTAAGGCACGCTCTGTACTAGGCACCAGACCAGGTTTTATGTTGGCGCTTGGCTCATCCTCAGCCTATGCTGGCTTTCTGCCTCTCCTTTCTTCGAGTCAGGCTGCTGTTTCAAGGCTAAATCTGACTCACCAGAGGCCTTGAACCCATCTTTCCCGTCTTCTGTAAATCTCCACCAGTTCTGGTAATCCCCTCCCACCACCCACTACCCTCTCTGCCAACACGCATGCCCAAGGCTAAGTTACATTTTTACCTCCACCTTTCACTGGGAGACGATACCTGCCCTCTCACCGTCACCAACAAACATTCCCAAAGGAAAGAATCGTTTACACTTGCTTCATCACCCCGGAGCAGCTACAGAATGTGCAGGATTCAGTGCAAAATGAAAAGGCAGGACCTCTCGCTCAAATACTAAGAATTTGAAGAGCATGGCAGTAAGCCTGGGACTCGTGTAAGCACAGGACACTGTGTGCCTGCCTACACAGGCGGTACACCCAGGAAGCCAGCCTTGCCAGCACCCTTTCTAAACTCATGCCTATGACCTAACCCCCACCCACCAATGTTTGTTGAATGCATAAAAGAACAAACGAATAATCTCATTGTGACTAGTTATTAGAACCAGCGATCTTTTCTGGGTCAGCCAGCTTCTTTATAGCACGGACATGGCTGCCTACTCTTCCTTATAAACCCCCCTTTTCCTTGGGTTTCTGTAACATTACACCATTGGACTTCCCTCACTCTCTGATGCATTCCTTTAAGTCCTTTGGCTTTGCTTTCTACCGCATCTGTGTGTTCCAAAAGGTTAGGTCCTCGATTCCTTGTTTTCTTTCTAATTCCCTTGGAGAGATTGTCCTCCCCACTTCAATCACCACCTTTGTGCATGTTAAATCCCAGCCTTTTATCTCCAGCCCAGATTTCCCTCCCAAGAACTGGTCTTGCTTTTCCAACTCTTAGGTGTCCTCAAATGTAACAAGTCAAAAATTGAATATATGCCTGTTTGTCCCTCCCTCCCGTCCTTGTTTCATTCCTTTCTTGCCTCCTTCCTTTTTTCCTTCCCTCATTGTGGGAATTGAGCATAAAGGAAACCAAACCTGGGATTCTTCTAAGCGCAGGACCCAGTACAACCACTCAGGTGGGGGTGCCATGAAGCCAGCCTTGCCAGCACTCTTCCCATGTATCTCCTCACAAATATTTTAGTAACTAGATAGGGAGGGGGAAATAACTTTATCACGGAGAAAACTGGCAGATACCATTTTAATCAAATCATGAAAGTTAACACCAAAGTAATGAGATAAATTGACATGTGTGCCATCTGATTCACCCAATGAGAACAGTCACTTGTGTGATATTCCAGTCAAAGATGCGTAACCTTTGTCTAATCATGAGGAAACATTGGACATATCCAAAATGAGGGACAGCCTACAAAATGGCCTGTTTATAAAAAAAAAAAAAAAAGCAAGAAAGAAAAGAGAAAAAAAAAAACCAAGGCCATGAAAGTAAAGGAAAATTGAGGAACTTCTCTGGGTTGAAGGAGATTTGAAAGACACGACACTTAGGTGTCATGTGTTATCCTGTGTTGGGTCCTTTTGCTATTAAGGATATTATTGAGACAAAAGGCACAAGTTGAATGAGTCTCTAGGCAAAGGGAATATGGTAGTTATTTTGTACAATTCTTGCAGTATAACTTTTCTCTAAGTTTGCAGTGATTTCAAAAGAAAAAACAGAAAATTTACCATTACCAACCCCCCTCCAAATGAGCTTTACCCCTAGGTTTATGTTAATAGCAGCACCATCCTCCCAATTATCCAAGTTCAAAAATTTGGGGACCATCTTTGATTCCTCTCTCTTCCCTCCACCCCTTCCCCCACCACCTTACCACTCACTAAGTCTTGTCAATTATTGTATTTTTTTTTAAACTTTTCTTTATTTTAAGTCTGTTTTTCCAGGACCCAACAGCTCCAAGTCAAGTAGTTGTTTCAATCTAGTTGTGGAGGGTACAGCTCACAGTGACCCATGTGGGGATCGAATCGACAACCTTGTTGTTAAGAACACTGCGCTCTAACCAGCTGAGTTAATGGGCCACCCCTCAATTATTTTTTTAAAATATCTCTCACATAGCCACCTTTTAAATTAAACTTTCACCTTTTTTTTTTTTTTTTTTTTTTTTTAAATAACACTTCCTATCTCACATAATCATTTTAAGGAGTGTCTGAGAAGAATTTGTATTACATAAAGTACGGTGTAAACATAAGGTCCTATTACTCCTCAAGTCTGGATTACTGCTGTTTAGAGCTGTTGACTGCTCTCATCTGCTTACTGGTCTTCCTGTTATTGGCTGCTCTCTTTAACAACCCATCCTGTATACGGTTACCAGAGTAATCTGCCTAAAAGCACACATTTATCCTCTCAGGGCCTTCTTCCCACGGTCCACAGAAAGGCTTAATCCATATTTCCTGGGAAGTCTGATGTTCAGTGAGCTGAACCAAGGTGGTCTGCCTCAGATCAAATAACCAAGACCTTTCCCCAATTCATAGAGAAAAGAAAATTTAATGGATAGAATTTCCCCCTCGATTTGTTTTTTCCATCGTAGTAAGAATCCAAACTTTTATCTGCTAGCAGCATTAACAGATGACAAACTGAATGAACAAGTGAACAATCAGCAAATAAATAACAAAGACTTGGCAACAGTAGATCTCATTTACTTCAACAGTTTGGTTTTCTCTCAGGCACATGTGCTGGTAGTTGTGATTTTTATAATGCTTGTCAATAGGGTAGTCATTTTCTTAAAAATTGTCTCTTTTCTTGATGATGGAATGAAATATATCAAAATTTCATCATGAACAAGTTAGAGAAAACACTGCACTCCCGAATAAATACTTTGGCCTCTTATTCAGAGTTTTTCCAACCTTATCACTACTACTCCCCTTCATGAATCCTTGACATCAAAGTTGTCTAATCTCTATTCACTTTTGCTATTTTTTTCCTTTTGCTTTGCATAAACCATTCTATCTCCCTGGAACTCTGTCCTGGCTCACACCTGTCCCTACAAACCCCATGCAGCCTTAAAAAAACAAATGAACTCTCTACTTGGTGAAAACTTCTAAAACTGTGACCTCTTTTTCTTCCAACTCACTATATTAACCATGGAAAGTGCATGGGAAAGAACAGAATGATATATACAGCAGTGTTCTTCAAACATCAAAGGGCATAAGAAATACCTGGGAATCTTTTTTAAAATACAGAGTATTTTTGTTTGTTTGTTTTTTGGTGAGAACATTTAAGTTCTGCTCTCTTAGAGAATTTCAATTAGACAGTACAGTATTATCAACTATAGTCACCATGTTATACGTGAGATCCTCAGCCCTTAGTCATCTTATAGCTGAAAATTTGTACACTTTTACCAACTTCTCTCTATTCCCCTCCCACCCACGGCCCCTGAAAACCACTTTTCTACAAGTTTTTATTTTTATTTTTATTCCATACGTAAGTGATACCACACAGTGTTTTTCTTTCTTTGCCTTACTTCACTTAGCACAATGCCCTCAAGGTAGATCCATGTGGTTGCAAATGTAAGGATTTCCGTTTTCCTCATGGCTGAATAATATTCTACGCATATATATACCACATCTTCTTTATCCATTCATCTGTTGATGGACAACTTAGTTTCTTTTCACATCTTGGCTATTGTGTAAATACTACTGCAATTAACACGGGAGTGCAGATATCTCTTCCATACCAGGTTTCATTTTCTTTGGATAAATACCCAGAAATGGGATTGCTTGATCATATGGTAGTTTTATTTTTAATATTTTGAGGAAGCTCCATACTGTTTCCGTGACTGGTTGCACCAATTTACATTCCCACCAACAGTGTACAGGGGTTCACTTTTCTCTGGATTCTCACCCACACTTGTTATTGCTTGCCTTTTTGATGGTAGCCATCCAAACAGGTGTCAGGTAAAATCTCACTGTGATTTTGATTTGTATTTCCACATTGTACCGTGTGTCAGAAATTCCTTCCTTTTTAAGGCTTAATGATATTCCATTGTATGTATAAACTACATTTTGTTGATCCATTCATCTGTCAATGGAAAGTTGGGTTGCTTCCACCATTTTGGCTACTGTGAATAATGCTGCTATGAACGTGGGTGTACAGATAACTCTTTTGAGTCCCTGCTTTCACTTCTTTCAGGTATATATCCAGAAGTGGAATTGCTGGCTCATATGATCACTGTATGTTTAATTTTTTGAGAAACCGCCATACTGTTTTCCATAGCAGCTGTTTTTGTTTGTTTGTTTTTGTTTTTTTTTCACATTCCCACCAGCTATAAACAAAGGTTGCAATTCTCCACATCCTTGCCAACACTTGTTACTTTGTATTATCAATAATAGCCATCCTCAGGTGTGTAAAGTGGTTGGTTATTTTTTTAAATGTTTCTTCCTTAGGTTGTGAGCTCTTCCAAATCTAACTATATGAATATGTTTTATTGATTTGAATGGAATCAGGGACCTCAGCTGAGTAAATATTTTCCCAAGGCTGTCGGTGTAAATATTCAAAATTCCCCGAAAGCCTCTCCCCAAAAGTAGTGGGGAAAAAAATGTTTTCCCCAATGTCAGGCATGGCTGAGTTTTCAAGAGACCTAAAATGGGCAGAAAGGGTTCAGCTCTCTGGACTCAGGTAAGAAGGAAAGGAGCGCCCTCTCGTGTCCTTTCTCTGCCAGTGTCAGTGAATAAAGAAGCCGTCTGAGACAAACATTTCAGATCTGGTGACATTCCAATGACAACAGTCACACTCGTCACAAGCCTACAGCATTTAAAGAAAATGTGGAAATACGGAGCTAGTGAAACTGAGATCCTTTGACGATTTCTAATTTAGACAGGGTAGGGGAATAAAATACAGGCAGAAATAACAACAGTAAAAGACTGCAAAATGGATAGATTACTACCTGAATACAGAGGATTAAGCCTTCACAGGAGATACGTCAAAATTCACATTAAAATGTAAACGTGGCTGGTTCAGAAGCAGCTCAAGTTGTCAGTGGGCAGCCTCCATGCAGGTGCCACACAGGTCTAGCTGTCAGGTTTCCAGAACCCCTCCTAAGGTTTAGAAAAGCTCACCTGTGCCTCCGTCTCTTTTGGAGAGAGGTCCTGGGAACTCATCCTGTGTTCCTTCCTTCCCTGTAGAGTCCTCCCCACAACTACTTATCTCTTGAGCTTCCTCTCCCAATTCTCCCTCCTGCTCTAAACTGGCTGTTGCCTGAGACACTGTCAACAGAGCTTTCCCTGGCCTTGCCGCTCACAAAGATTCACTATACAGGTGCTCTGGCTTTCAGGTTTTGTAACTGTGGTAAGTGTGGGGACCAGTCACAAAGGAGTCAGAAGCTCTCTTGCAGTCCTTGCTCTGGGAGCAGCCTTCATCTGGCCCCTTAGAGCCAGGAGGCAGAGTCCTTCACTGGGTCTGCATCCATCTCTAATGCTGAATGAAGACGGAATCAAGGCAGGGCGGTAGATGTGACAAAATATCCAATCAGGCAGAAAATAATGTTCCTTAGGGAAGCAGCGTGGTGGAAAGAGCAGTTCTTTAGTGTCAAACACACCCAGCTCTGCTACTTTGTAGCCCTGGCCGCACAATACTTTATTCCCCATTCTGCAGCTATGAAATGGGGATCACAATATCTACCCACTTACCTCATAAGATTCTTGTGAAAATTAAATAAGACAGACTACATAAATCGTCTTAGAAGTATCTGGTGTAATAAATGCCCACTTTCTTCCCCCTCTTGCTCCAAACCTTTTTTTTTTTTTAATTTTATTGGGGAATTTTGGGGAACAGTGAGTTTCTCCAGGGCCCATCAGCTCCACGTCGTTGTCCTTCAGTCTCATTGTGGAGGGCGCAGCTCAGCTCCAAGTCCAGTCGCCGTTTTCAAGCTTAGTTGCAGGAGCCGCAGCCCACAATCCCATGCGGGAATTGAACCGGCAACCTTGTTGTTGAGAGCTCGCGCTGTAACCAACTGAGCCATGCAGCCCCACAAACCGCCGCCCCCTGCAACCTCCTTCGTATCCTGAAGTTCCTGCAAGTCTCATGGCTATGACTGAGACTTCTGGGTCAGTTGCACAACAACTCAGATTTTTAGGTCAACAAGAGCTGTACAGGGAGTAGAAGAATAGCTGCTTTGTTTCTATTCTCATGTTTGGGGGCAGGATTTCCATACCATCCTAATTATTTCCCAAGACTTTTTCCAGTTGTCTAAGCCAGAAATCTGGAAGTCAATCCTTGATTTTCCTTGTCGCTCACCTCCCACATCTATCTGTATTTCTAAGTTCTGTTACTTCTTCTTAAGATATTTTAAATCCTCTGCTTCTCTCCACCCCCTTCTATTATTTTACTTTAAGTCACCCCTCATCCTTCCTTGCAAAACCACAATGGCTTCCTAACTGGCTTTTGGTGCTGTCCCTCTTAATTATACAGCAGATGGAGATCTTTCTATATGCAAGTCTTAGCAAGTCACTCCCCTGTGTAAGATCACTTATTGATTGCTCGACTGCCTTCAAAGTAAAGTCTTAACTCCTTAATGTGACTTACTTCCTGCCAACTTTTCCAGGTTTCTCCCTCACCAATTCTGCCACAACCCCAAACTCCTCTAGGCACCAGTTCTCCTGGGATATTTACAGTTCCACGGTGACTGGGACAACTCTTGAACGTGGGACTTCTAGTGCTAAGCCCAGGACAGTCCTGGGCAAACCAGGATGCTGGGCCCCCGTTTTTGCCTTGGGTCTCTGCATACCTTATTCTTTGTCCAGAATGTTTCCTTCTGTCTGTCCCACTTCCTATTTACTACTTGATCTACTCATCTCTGGTGTCTGCTTGGACATCACTGCGGCACAGTCCCAAGGAATGGTTTACTTGTTCCCTTCTGGGAGCTGTCACAGCACACGGTCCTTGTTGCTATCATTGCACTGTAATGGCTGATTTGTCTTCCTTGCACTGATAAACTCATTAAAGGCCGGAACAGTTTTTCCCCCCTACCTATACTCCCAGAGCCTAGCTGAGTCTGGCACACAATGGGTGTTCGGTAAAGTTTTCTTGAATTAATGAATATCCATATAAATTTATCTTTATCAATTGTCATCTAATTCATATCCCTAAGGGGGGATGTTATGAACCGAATGCTTATATACCCCCAAATTCATGCATTGAAATCTTAAACCCCAGAGTGGCTGCATTTGGAGATGGAGCCTCTAGGGAAGTAATTAAGGTTAAATGAGGTCATGAGGGTGGGGCCCTGAACTGATAGGATCAGTGTCCTTACAAGAACAAATACCAGGGAGAGACTGAGATCTCTCTCTCTGTCTCTCTCTCTATGCATAGGTATCAAGGAAAAGCCATGTGAGCACACAGTGAAAAGTCAGCCCAAGGAGAGAGTCTCACCAGACACCAGCCAGCCCTGCTGACACCTTGATCTTGGACTTCCAGCCTCCAGAACTGTGAGAAAATAAACTTCTGTTGTTTAATCCTCTAGCCTGTGATATTTTGTTATGACAGCCCGAGCTGATGAAGACAGGGGGTGCACATAACTCATATAACCGTGCTGTGATCAATGATGGGTAAGGGTCACACAAAGAACCATCCTGCGTCCAGTCGACAATGGTCACAGTGATATTTCTTAGCCCGCATGTTCTTCCAGAATCTTGCAACTCTCCTGAGTCTATGCTCCCTTTGTTTAAAATTGGACAAGCCTCTGTGATCACCAGGGGATGATGGAGTACCACTGTGACACAAAACAGATGATTCCGGTTTCAGATGGCTCTCTCTTTGGACACTCATCCTTAGAACCCGGCCCCTGTGCTATGAGAATTTTGGCCTCCATGGAGAGAAGCAGAGGCCCGGGTCCTCAGCCCTGGCTGAGCTTCCATGGACGGCCAGCGCTAGCCCTGTCCCTACAGCTTCTTGGGAGTGGATCTTCTGACCCTTTTGGGAGGACGCGGAGGATGCTGTGTAGACTGGAGATAGAACACTCCCAAACTGCAGACTCGTGAGGAGAATAACAGACTGTTGTAAGCAGTCAAGTTTGAGAGTGGTTTGTTTCAAAGGAATAGATAACCCAAATACAGTTTAAGACCAGAGATAGCCATTTCATCCTGGATAGACCCTCCTTTCCCCTGGTATGTCCTTGCCCCAGAAGATCCTGGCTTATTCCAGAAAGGGCTGGGGACATACTCCAGACTGGCCCATTCAAACATCTGCCCACAACATGACTGGTTCCTGCAATAATCATAGTGGTTCACTGGGTCAAAGGAGGGCAGAATCCTGGAGCTACAGGCCACCTCGGGTTACACAGCTGCTGCTGGCTCCTGGGGGCTGGCCATGAGAGCTCAGGCTCCAGGAAAAGGGAACCCTAAATGATAGCCACCCGCTTTCCCCATGGGAAGTCACAAGCTCTCATCCAGGTGTGTTTTCTTTCTCTGCCTCAGAACCCAGGTGAATGAAGTCATTAGTGTAGGCTTTAATCCAGTCTGACTTGTGTCCTTATTATAAGTGGAGATTGGGACACAGAGGGAAGACCATGTGAGGACACAGCGAGAAGACAGCCATCTGCAAGCCAAAGAGAGAGGCCTCAGAAGAAATCAACCCTGATGACACCTTGGTCTTGGACTTTCCAGCCTCCAGAACAGTGAGGAAAATGTCTGTTGTTTATAAGCCACCCATCTATGGTATTTCAGTTATAGCAGCCCAAATGGACTAAGGTAGTGGTGTTTTGTTATGGAAGGCCTAGCAAATTAAGACACCATGGTAAATAGCCCCATCATTTGAACTGCTCAAGCTGTCTGTATCCTTCTGGGACTCTATCTCCTTACCAGTGGTGTTAGTACTTGTCCCTTTAATAACTCCACGGTATCTAGCATCACATTTCTAAGTTTGTAAATATGTCAACATTTATGCCTTCAGCTGAAATACTGTAGAACACACTTTCAGAATAAGGTACCCAAACCAACAGTTTCCAATAGAGGAGTCAAGTAACATCTTATTCTCCAATGTGTAGAGCATCTTGTCCTTTCTAGAGAACTCTTTCCACATTTTTAAGTCAGCTTCAGCTCTGGAGCGTGGATGGGTCATGCCTGGAGCCCAGAGTGTCTCTGAAGATGCTGCATGAGAAGTTCCGCGGTTCCCTCGGTGGTTGGGAGCTCCATGAACTGCCGAGGAGGCCAGGCGAGACGAGTTGGAACGTGTAGAGGGGAACTGGGCTCTGTCCTCAGGGACACCTAGGGAGGAAAAAGATATCGGAGTGAGAGTCATTAAAACATCAGAGGAAGCTATGTAATTAAACTTATTTTAATGCTGTAAAACAAGCTTATAAAATCATAGGCCTGGATGGGATTTATTGAGACGCCCTCATTTCACCACCCCTCATCCCCATGCAATCTTTATGTTGAGCTACTAATAATAACTTCTTTAGTCTCCGGAGTGTGTTCACAACCACAATTTCATTTGCACCTCAAGAAAATTCTGAGGTAGGTAGGGAGGTATTAACAGCTCCTTTTTACAAATAAATGAAACCAAGAACAGGCCGTTTCAGTGCCAGCCTGAGTTCACAGAGCAAAAAGGTGATTCTCAGACCAGGCGAGTATTGGTAGAGTTCCCATACTTTGTGCTCCTTACTAATTTGTGCATGCACACATTCTCTCTCAAAAGGCAAATGCCACAGGTTGACATTCCAACCGAAACTCACAGTGAGAACGGATTTCTCCTCGACATCTGGCGGTGAACAGGAGAGGGAAGAGGAAAGAATGGAGAGAGCAAGAGAAAGAAATAATACGAGCTGAGTTTGCAGAGATCTTGTAAGTTTACCCTTATCTTGGCCCCTACTGTGTGCAGAGAGACATAAGGAGATCAAGCAGATATACAGGTACTATATATAACCTTCCCTGAACACAATCCCCCTCCTATTACTCCACAGCCAGCTGGCCAGTCCCAGCATTCAGATCATTTGTTATATCCCTCTCACGCTCTGATAAAAATGCTTGCGACACACAGGGTCACTATGAGTCTGAGACGTTTACTGAATCAGAAATGGCTTCAGCCAATGACTGCTGTCTCCTGTCCTCTTCGCCAGGAAACCAGGTCCCTCTGATTCCACAAAGATGCACCACACCAATTGGTCTTACCTCACGTGCTCTCTTTCCTCCTTCTCTAAATCTAACCTGTCCTTCTCCAAGAAGCTCGTCTGGACCCCCGAGGTGTCTGCCTCCTGAAGCCATCACTGTGGCTGACTTAGCACTGAGCACATGTGTGCTCTTGGGCATCAGTATCTGTTTCTGAAGGCAGTTATCTGTTTCCCCATGAGACTGCAAGCTGCCCGAGAGCAAAGCTGGAATCTCCTACCTCACTGAATCCACACTGCCTGCCTACAATAGGATCCATACATGTTTGCTGCTGATTTTACTGGGAAAGGGTAGGCAAACCTGGGGTTACACATAGCAAGCTATCTGAATCGAAGAGGAAAGGGAGACGAACTAAGAGCAAATAGTGTTCCCTGGGTCTCAGTGTTGTTCTAAGATCACCATAAGGTAAGACAACAAATAGAAGGGTTCCTTTGTGCTATTTTAGAAACAATGAAAACAAAATAATACCCGTTGAATGAAAAAAATGCCTAGCTCTCGGTGATACAAGAATGGGCTAGTCACACCTCACTTGTAACAGTTTTAAATTTAATCCTATTACTGTGCAAAGCTTATTTATCACTGCACTTGAGGAACCCCTTTCTCTTAAGTCCCCTGAGGGAGTTCACAGGCCCGGGCAGACTTCGCTGAAGCTCTTTTTTCGCTGTGGCAGGTCCCAGGGACTCCCCCACTCCACACACATTACACACACACACACACACACACACACACACACACACACACACCTCTTTGGGTAACTGTCACCACCTACTCAGACTATTGGGCTTCTCTCCCTTCAGGATGGGCTCTGGGAAGACGGTCTCCTTATATCCACCCTCCCTTGCTGTCCCTGAACACAGGTTCGTAGACCCCCTTCATTATAAGACTTTAATGTCAATCATTACAAGAGGAAAAAACAGAACAAAACCAAAATTAAAGGGGGAAAAACATGGGAAAGTTATATACAAGGGTACAAATCTGACAGTCCTGCATCTTGGTCTAGAGCATCTGACGATCTGTTGAAATAACTGGAAACTTCTACTTAAACCAGTGTTTGGGAGCTCTCCGGGCACAGAGCTCCTAAAACACTTGTAAATTCCAAGTGATACATTCAGTACTTAAAGAACTTACTCAGTCTTCCAATGGTTGTATTCGTCCATTTATAGATGAGCCATATTGATAAGTATTTAAGCTGTTCCCCATCTTTTTGCTCTTACAGACAATGCTGGTATAAACCACCTTTACATACGTGCAGATCTACCTGCTGTTGCCTGTTTTCTATTGGCTCATGGTGTCGACAACCCTGCAATCTACCAGTAATACCAGGGCTAGAGTATCACAGAGTATTCCTTCCTTCAACCTGCTCCTAGGAAGAGAGATGGCATCAGGTAATTAAAAAATATATATATATTCCTCTCATCAGTTGAACTTACTATTCTTTTTCTAGAGCTATTTACCCAATAATATTGCAACATGTTGTTATCATGTCTTTACATGGAAAGGACACAGAAGAGAAATGTAAGGCCACACTTTATACATCAGAATATTCCAGGATTCTCTTCTTGGCCTGCTTCCTGGGCAATCAGTGTCTAAATCTCCAACTGCTGGATTTATGTCTCTTGCCCCAGTCTCCCTCCTGAGTTCTTGGATCATATGTTCAGCTCTCTTCTGAATATGTACACTTGTGTCCCACAGGTATGTCACACCTGCCATGTCCTGCTGTGTTTGCAGTCTCAGTAGCGGTAGCAGGAACGTTAACACAAATTGCCCGACCCAGATACCTAGCAGTTATCCTTTACTTAATCGGAAACTTTCCCCTCCAGCCCGTAAGCACCTGGGGGGCAGGGACTGTGTCTTGTGATGGTTGTACCCCTAGTGCCTGGTTCAGTGCCTGAAAAATACTTGTTGGATAAACGAATAAGCATACGAACGATTCCTTCCTACTTCCATTTCACAGCAATGGCTAACACCACCGAGCAGGTGGACTTTGAAACAGGGAGGGAGAGACAATTCCTACCTTCAGGCTGGATGTCATTTTATTGGGCATAAAGGAGTGAGAATGGTGAGAGGCTACTGAGGCTGAGTGACCCAGGAGCGAGGAGGGTCCCACAAGAGGCTAAGGCCCAAGAAGGGCTATCAACAAGGCACAATTTGTATATGCCAGCTTGTATATATATACCTGTGTCTGTCACTGCTCACTGGAGTTGTTTTTGTTTTTGTTTTTTGTTTTCCATTCATGTTATTGGCAGAAATTAGCAAATGGTCATGGATGCAAACACCACCATTGGATAAATCCATGGATCACTTAAGAGTATAGATTAGGTAAAGGAGTATGTGGATACAGAAAGGAGATGACTATAGCATTAGCCATGACAGTGTGCCAATCATTGTAGAAACACCACCGTCAATAATAATAATTGCAAATATATGAATGGCAGGCATGGTGCTAAGAGTCCTACATTTATTATTTCATTTACTCTTCCCAAATCTGTGATGTGGTAAAGAAAGGTAAAGAACGTGACAATCTTTACTTTGTAGGAGACCCCACCTACCTACTCCCTTTAAAAAAAAAATCTACCCTCAATACTTTATTATGACTCCCAGTTCATCAGGGTTGAGGTGGTAATACTGCATATAAATATGGATTGTTGTGTTAAAAAATCATAAAAAGCCTTTTGTTTTAATCACATAAACACAGCTTCAACTCCTAAGCGTAGGCTGAGTAATAAATAAGGACCCCTATGATATAGGCTCTGAGTAGAGAGGAGATGGCTAGGGAGGGCCCGCCAACTGGGCTTTGCTTCTGGGAGAGTCTAAGAGGGCTGACTACTCATCCTGGCTTTAGGTGAATGGATGTTTAACCACAGGATGGAGCAGCTTCATGGACTTTTCCATCTGGGAATTTTGTGAGGTGGACCCCTGCCGTCCTTTTGTCTGCCTAGGAGCCCACAAGGCTTCTCAGACCAATCTGGTCACCCTTCCAGGGGGCCCCTGATTAGGTCAACACGTACATATGTACATTCGGAGAGGGTGCTCCCTTTTCCTCTCAGCTCACTCTGGTTCTGTGAGAAACAGAGGTGAGGTGTTAGGGAGAAACAATCAACACACTTTTAAAGAATCCACAGGCCTTTGTTCTTGGTTTATCTTTTAAGTAACGTTGGGGTAAAACTGTCAGTTGTGGAGGAAGGCTAAGCAACTCTAGCCAGGGTTTTGAACTTTAAATCCAAGACTTTGTGACGGCACCATTCCATCTCCCAAGTAGCTGAAATAAGGTTGGATGTGTTGCCAAATGTTCACAGGCCACCAAGTTCCAATGGTGGTTTGTTAGTGATGATTGTGAACTCCTATTTCAAAACATCCATGTCTTAGTAAATTGGTTTCTACTGTAGTTTGTGGTGAAATACCATGTTACTAAATGTTATACACATGCATATATACTACGTACATACAGATGTATTTTGAACCCCAGGAGTAACAGTGATTAAAATATCTGTCAACTAATATGTATATAAATAATACTATTACATAACTCATAAACACGGTTCTTCTCTTCTGGTAGATCCTAAAGGGAAGCCAATTTATGTCAATTATTTTGGGCCCATTCTAAATTTATGTCAAATATTGTGGCCCCAGTCTAAATAGTCAGTTAAAAAAGAACCAGGTAGAATCATTCCTAATGGAAATACAGAGTAATTTTTTATGTGCACCATGAGAAAACAAGACGCAACAAGACGGAACAAGTAAGCTACGCTCTTTAGAGACAAAGGAGATTTGCAAAGACGCTAAATGGGGTCCTTCCTGAGAGTTCATTTTGCCCCAGGATTCTTAGCAATTAGGCCTTTTCTTCTCTGAGGTTTCAAAAATTAAGAACAAATATTGTAGTTAGTAAGCGGTGAATGGCAGGCATGGTACTAAGAGTCCTACATTTATTATTTCATTTACTCTTCCCAAGTCTGTGATGTGGTAAAGAAAGGTAAAGAACGTGACAATCTTTACTTTGTAGGAGACCCCACCCCACCTACCATGGCACAGAACCCATGGCACTGAGTTCAACACACACCCACTGTTCAGTCTAGGAGAGTGGCATAAAAAAACCCAACACTGATGAGGAAAAGGCATGAGCGTATGTCCAGGCATGAGAGCGTACAGAGGCCATGCAGGAAAAGAAAACATAAGGCTTACATTTCATACAGCTGTGAATGCAACCACTTTTTCACACAGGGGAAACAGAAAAAGACAAAGATAAAGAAAACTGGGGCGGGGTGGGGCGGGGTGGGGGGGAGGCGCAGAGTAAAGGTAAAAGCAAGAAAGAGAAATTTATTCTACCGGTTGGAGCCTCCTTCTGGCTGCCTGGCTAACCTGACCCCTCATCAGCTTCTCGACAGCCGCTCACCATCAGCCCTGCCTTCTCGTTCCTTGCAGAGTCAGACTGAGATCTGGTGTGATTTTGACAGTTGCTACTGCTGCCGTTACCACTACCAGCTACTGTTTACTGACCACTTACTTTAAGCTAGGCACTGTGCTAAATACTTTACAGTCACCTCCCAACCCTGTGAGGTTAGTGCTGGGTCTAATTCCATTTTACGGATAAGAAACAGAGCCCGAGAGATGTTAATAACTTGGCCAAACTCACTGAACTACTAAAATTGTGGTTATTAGGCAGCGAACCCGGGCTGTTTAAGTTCCAAACCTATGCTCTTGGTCAGCAAAGAGTAAATCAGATGGTACTGAATGGGGGAGAACACAAACATGTATTGTACTTAACATGTACCTGTCATTTACCTGACAATCCTGCAAGAGAGGTATTGTTATTCCCATTTTACAGATGAAGAAACAGAGGCTCAGAGAGGTTAAGTAACTTACCCAAAACCATACTGTTTAGTAAAAAAAGCCCAGGCCTCTCTGACTGTGAAGCCCATATTCTTTTTTCTTCTTTCCCAGTGGAATTCTTGGGAATTTCACTGATTGATCTGAATAATCAAAAATCTCTCCTGTAGATATTTTTGGTTCTGCACATCCAAACCAAACAAAGACAATAAAACAAACACCTGGGGAGTTCATTAGAATTGAAAGTCTATTAAAGATTGCCTGCAAGGAGACTGCTGCATAAACTTTGTTTTGTAAATTCTTCTGCTTTAATCACTAATTATGTTTTCTGAAGTTCAAAGAAAAAGATGGGAGACAGAAACCAGTTTTCATTGGTTTATAACTAGGATTCATTAATATAAGGGATTCTTTTGGTTGTTCTATGTAAAGTCACTTTAGTCATAGCCGTGTCCCGCAGAGATCAGGAGCGAGGGAAGTGAATACAGTAGGAAACTGTAGGGTTCTTTGATCTGGACTTCAGTCTGGAATGGACCTGGAAGATGTTGGAATCCAAACTCTCATTTCATACATGGGAAAATGAAAACTCAAAGAGGTCGAGTGGCTGCTACGTTAATGGTAGAACTGAGGCTAGAAACCTGGTTTCTGATTCTTAAACCATTGCTCTTTCCATTACAGGAATCAGGGAACACTTTAGAGTATATGCTTTTCCCATCCCTTTTGACCCAGAGAGAGGAGAAAAAGTGAGAAAGGTTACAGAAGCATTTTCAGTAATCCAGACACTAAGAATCAAGTGATCCGGGAGAGAGGTGCAGAAGGTAACTGCAGAGGCTGGAGGTAGCAGGGCACAGGAAAAGATAAGGTCTTATCTAAAGCAATTAGAGTAAGCAGGCAATTAAAGGCTTTTGTTACTTGTATTACAGTGAGTGCTCTGAAACAACAAGCTTTTTGAAATCCATGCCCAAATCAGAACCTAGAAAGTGAGGACTTCTAACCTCCAAGCAAGAGTTCAGTGTGGGACAAAAGGTATTTGTTTTTATACTTAACTTGGTTGGAAAAAAAGAAAAAAAAAAGAACGTGAAACAAGATGTCAGCTGGGATCCTCTGAGTCCAATTCCAGGGTTTGGGAAGTCCAAGGCCCACCCCCTGGGTGTTTGTGAATTGACCCAAGGGGCTTTCCTTTATTTGAACTTCTAGACTTCTGAGATCTTGCTTTCATGTGTCAATTGAGTAGAATTTACTATAGACATGGAAGGCGGGGTTTACTTCCCAGCAATAGCATATAAATTTGATTGGATAGATGATATTAATTACTATCTAACACATTCTTGGCTTCTCTCCACTACCTCATCTCTGCACTGGCAGGCTTCTCTCTTCTCTCCCCTCACCACCCTACCCCTCCCCTCCCTCTTCCCTTCTTACAGGAGCAGAAACAACAAACTTTCCCTTCCTCTCATGTGGAGGTAAGGGCTTTCTCCCATGGAGACAGCTCCTCCTTTACCCTTCCCAAATAGGAATTGTGGGGCCAGCTGATAAGATTTTTTTAGTGTTTTTTTTTTCCACATCTTCACACAAGATGGAAAAATCTCTGGAGTTTAACTAAAATGGTACTTGGTTGTACTGTGGTGTTTATATTTTTCAATTGCTTTGTTCTGTATGGAATTTTATTATAATTAACAATATGGGCATTTCTTAATACGTATATCATTTTAATAAACAATCTTCAAAATTGTAAAGCATCCATGATCGGATCTAGGCTTTATCTTCCACCTGTGAGTCACATGAAAAGGTGGCTAAATGAAGCAGCTGTAACGAGGTGGCACTGGAATTGAAAGCCTGAGGAAATCAGGTCCCCTTCTCAGGGGTGGGCTCTGAAAACTCAAACCAATGAAATAACAGAAAACATCTGAGCTCACAGCAACACATGTGGATTTGAAACTGTTTCCCTAAGAATGTTTCTCTTTGTAGAGAGAACTGTCTTATCTGAAGGTGCTAAGTCATGACAGCTAAAAAGTGAATACGGTCCCAGTGGCCCGATCGCCTGGAGCGATCATCTAAGTCATATTCTTTGTACTTTTATGCTCCCGTGCTTTCTTTCTCTTCTACCCCTTCCATTCACAAAGCTTTAACTTCTCCGAGTATCACATACCTCGTTTTCTGCTTGGGTGTAGGGGAAGGGATACTTAAGTTCAGTTCTCAGGCACCTCGTCAGCGGCTTTGGGGTCTGTCCCTCTCATCCTTGCCTTTATAATATGTTCCCCTAAGTTCCACCGGCTCCCCAGTTTCTCTAGTTTCTCCTGAAATCCTCCTAGATAAACCTGTCTAACGGATGCCGGAACTTCCTATCAAATGAATACGTAATTTTCTCACCACAATCGCACGTCGGCTGTGTCCCTACCAAACTGTACAGCTGCAAGTTGTCAGAGTTCTGTTGACTCCCTACTCTCCGTATGTTGTCCCCTAATAGAGTTTCCTCAACACCCATTTCCTTTTCTTCCAGGCCCCACATCCAGGGTTTCTTCATTTTCTCAATCATCTGGCATCACGTAGGAGGTTGCTTGTTTCCTAGTAGGTATATGGCCCACAGTGAGGGCCACCTGCCACCTTGTGGAGACAAGGCCTTAGCCACACACACCCTGTGGCCCAAATAGCCGGTCATCATAGGCATCATCAGCAAGTCAAAGATCACTGCATACTTTTGGAGGGCTTAGTTATGCCGTATGCTCCTCAGCAAAACGACTAGGCATACATAGTGATTATATAATCAGTATATTTACATAAACAATACAAGTAACCCAATACAATCATGAGCTTCACTTATTAATAGCTTCCCAGTTCTCTATCATTGTTTCATTTACCCTGGTTTCCCTTTCAGCACAACTTTTTAAGTTTTCAATTGAGAATAAATATTCTAACTTCAGCAAGCCCTGCTAGTACATGACAGATGCTTAATGTCAAAGGCCCATGGTGAAGGCTTCTGTTTAGCCTTTGATTTTTGTTGTTGTTGTTTTAAGCCAGAGAAATGTTTGACTATGCTGATAATTTGTAAGCATACCTCACCACCGACTTTTATCATCTTCCAATTCCCTGTTCTCCCCCAGATTTCTCTTGTATTCCTGGCCTCGGAAGGACTTGGAAACCAAGCAGAAGCATGCCTGAATGGCCTATGTGATAAGCCTCATAAAGTTATTTTTCTCAATTAATGGTTTCCACTGACAATTTTACTGCTCTGCTTTAAGCTTCCCCATTCCCTTGGGCATTTGTACATCTGTCTGTGATAAGCCTCACCAGTCCAACAAAATTGGCCCCTCAGAATACAAACTGCCCTATTTTAAAAATCTCATCTCTCTCTCTATCTCTTTTTAAAATATAAAACTTGAAAATACATTTAAACAGAAAGTAATAGGGCTTTAAAGCAGAGCTATAAAAGTGATTTATTCATGAGTACATCCTTATTCTTCTCCCAGTTGACATCCATTTTATTTAATTTTCCTTGAGTATGTATCCTCAGATTTTTTCTAAATCTTTACTACAAATATGAACTTTTTTAGTCCACTCTTATTTCCTTCTACTTTGCTACAAAGACTCTCATATGTGCTGCAAGGGATCCATTGGGGGTACAGAGCCACAATTTGGAAAACTCTGCTATGTAATGATAATGCTCCCTAGTCACAATTACTGACTTTATTAGGTAGTCAATTAGCTATTTTTTCATTAGGGAAAGAAAAGTCCTCAATTCACTTTTTCTGAAGTTACTTGAAATGCACTTTTATAATCGTGCTCCACTGGTAGCAGGGAAGCATACCTTTTTCTTAGAACCTTCGTTCTAAAGAGAAGTAATTTCTATAGAGAAATTTCTATAGCCCCCCCCTTTCCCCAACCCAAAGAATTCACAGCAGAAGAAAGAACCAAATGATAATAATGTTCCCTTTAAATTGTACAGTTTTCAAAGGAGATTCATACACAATGGTTCATCTAGTCTTTTTTTTTGAACAGATGAGAAAACAGAGGCTCAGAGAGATTAAATAAAAGGTGCCTTCACGGTCACACAGCTTGTCAGTCAGTGTCAGAGACTGGGATTTAAACCACCACTTGATGATTCTGATTAAAAAAAACAAATTCAATTTTACAAATAGGATTAGAGATCCAACGATTTTCATTAACTTTATGGTGGGGAGTCTTGTAAGCAATACTCACCAGTGACTGTGCTTTTCTTAGCTTACATCTGTCCTGCAATTTATTTTTCTTATCATGTGATTGTCGGCTGGAACCTGGGATCATTTCATGTCTTTTCCTTCTTCTGTAAATTGGAAGGCATTGGAAAAATTACAAATAATCTTTTTAAAAATTTGTCAATTTGATGCTGTTGTTCCTGTGATTTAAAAGACTGTCTTCACTCAACTGGAAACAAGCCAAAATGTCTATCAGTAGAGAACTGGTTGAATAAACTCTGGCACATCCACACAATGGAGTATTATAAATTATAAAAAAGAAGGCAGAATATTTCTATACACAACTGTGGAGTGATCTCCAGGATATATTGTTACATGAGAAAAAAAAACAAAAACCAGAAAAGTGGATAAAGTGGTATGTATTGTATGCTACTATTTATCTTAAAATGGTGTGTGTGTGTGTGTGTGTGTGTGTGTGTGTGTGTGTATTTCCTTATGTTTTCTTTTAAATGGAAGGACTACACCATAACGTTTTGAAAAATGATTACCTATAAGTAGGATTCTTCAGTGACCCAATCAGGCACAAGGAACAGTAGGGAGGGGTAGGGACAGACTTCTCCAAATATACCTTGTTTTGTATATTTGACTTTGGAACCATCTCAATTTTCCTCAAAATTATAAAACAAAACAAAGAACACAATCCCTAAAATCTGAAAACAAAAAGAACCAAATGATCTTGTCTATCAAGTTGGTGGCATTAACACGCACAGAAGAATTACTTCATGGGACTTTAACATGGTGAATATTCTTAGTAGAATATATCCTTAGGACAAAAACGCAGGCAAAGGGATCTTAAACTGTTTTCAGTAGTCCTATTATTTGTTTTAATATTAGTATTTGTTTTCTAAAAATATATATATTAGGATAAAGTAGGGATCAGTAAACTACACCCCAGAGGCCAACAGCAGCCTGATGCCTGTTTTTATAAATGAAGTTTGATTGGAACATAGTCATGCTTATTTTTTGCATATTGTCTATGGCTATTTTCAGGCTACAATGGCAGAGTGGAGCAGTTGTGACAGAGATATGTCCTATTAAGCCTAATGTATTTGCTGTCTGGCTGTTTCCAGGATAAGTTCATCTACAATAATGGATTTAGGCAATAATCATCAATTGCCACTAATATCAAAAACGAGAGACAACCAGGTATTATGTGCTTTATGATGGGAATACATGACTATGATATACTCAAGCCTCTAGATCTTACCACCAGGATGGCCAAATACAGGAGACAGAGAAACATGTTAAGCTGCATGTTGGGAGTACAATCAGCAAAATTCAGAAGGTGAGAAGCTCTATAGGAAAAATGACCTGACTTCTATCACAAACAAATTGCAAGAGAAAGAAAAGAAAGGAAGGAGGGAGGGAAGGAAAGACGGAAGGAAGGAAGGAAGGAAAGAAGGAAGGAAGGAAAGGAAGGAAGGAAGGAAGGAAGGAAGGAAGGAAGGAAGGAAAGAAAGAAGGGAGGGAAGGAGAAACCTCTGGATAAAAAAATAAAAATAAAAAATGAAGACTTAAGTGACACATGGATCAAACGCAGTATGTATGCCTTATTTGGAACCTGATTAAAAACACTGTTAAAAAACATCAACCACTTATGAGACATCCAAGGAAACCTGGAAACTGACTTGATATTTGATTGATTATATTAAGGACTCATTCATTGATTTAGATGCCATTTAGTATCAAGTTATGATGTTTGGACAGAATCTATCTTTTAAGGATATGAACTGAAATATGTATGAATGAAATAATGTGATGTTTGGGTTTACCTCAAACGTAACCTAGTGGAAGGGAAGAGTGGGTGAGGAATAAATGAAACCAGATTGATCACGAGTTGAAACCTGTTAATGATGGTTACAAGGGGTTCTGTTCTCTCTACTTTTGTATATATTTCAATTTCCATTATAAAAAATTTTATTTTAAAAGATCAGTTTTGCCCAAATATTTCTTGCTGCTTAACTTTCAAAAATTTCCCTCAACTGTTAATTAAGAAATTTTAAATATACATAATAGTTGAAAGAATAGTACAGTGATTACCCATATATTCTCCAACTATATGCAGCAATTGATAATATTTTGCTTTATCTTTTATATCTATATGTATATCTATATCTATCTATCTATCTATCTATCTATCTATCTATCTATCTATCTATCTATCTATCTATCTATCTATGCCACACCGTAGGAAAGTAAATTGCAGACACTTCACCCCTAAATACTTCAGCACTCATCTCCTAAGATAAAGACACTTGCCTACGGTCACACTAGTATGAGCATACCTTAGAAAATGAACAGAAAACTTAAAAAATCATTTAATGCTCAGTTCATATCAGATTTCTGCAATTATCCCAAGAGTGCCTATGATAGTTCTTTTTTGAACCAAAATCCCATCTAGATCCAAACTGCATTTGCTTGTTATGTCTCATGTTCTAGAACATTTTCCCCACCTCTTCCTCCCCCCACCCCCCCACTGACTCTTTAAAGAGTCCAAGCATCAGTCTGTTTTGGTAATGCAGCACATGCACTTGAAAAAAAAATATATTCGTGGAATCGTCTATTTCTTTAGATCTGTCAATTTTGCCTTATGTACTTTGAGGCTTTGAAATTAGATAATATGCATTTGTAACAATTATGTCTTTCTGTTTAGTTGATCCTGTATCATTATGAATGTCCTTTTTTATCTTTGGTAATACTTTTTGTCTTGATGTGTATTTTACCTGATATTAATGGTCATTCTGGCATCTTATGCTTACTTTTTGCATGGCACATCTTATTTCATCACTTTATTTTTAAACCTATCTGTGTTATTATATTTAACGTGTGCCCCTTGTAAAAAGCATACAGTTGGGTCTTGCTTTCTTACCCATTCTGATTATCTCTGCCTTTTAATTACGTTGTTTAATGTAATTATTGCCTTTCACACAGGGTATTTGAGTCTCACAGAAAACTCGGGAGATGAAGAGTATATTTTGTTAATGTACCATTCATATTGCCTGAGTATATAAGTTTGCCTCTCTCTCATTTACCAGTCTAGTCCAGACGAAGGGCCACATTCAAACTCTTAAATACTATCGTCAGGGATCCATTAACAATACATAGTCAGTACATTCACAGTGGTTCAAAATCCAAGAGTTCAAAAGGCTACGTAGTGAAAACTTTCCTATCCATCTTGTCTTCAGCTTACACTTCTCCTCCTTGAAGGCAAATGACAGTATCAGTGTCTTGTATATATTCCAGAGATATTTTATGTACATATAAATATAAATATATATATTTTTTCTTTCACCTCTACCCATTTTAATGTAAATAATAGTACCTACTTTAAACTCTGTTTTATATCTTGTTCCCTCCCCCAGTACTTTCTAAATTATCAGCCAACTAATTGGACTTTTTCTAATACAAACAGATGAATGTAAAGTTCATGAATCAAAGGCTACACTTTGTTCAAAATCAAACATTTAGTGAATACTGTAATGCTAGTCAGCCGTGATGTAAAGATGAGTGAGGCATGCTCTGTGCCCTCAAAGAGCTCAACTTTTGCTTAATGAGGGATACCACTCTCATCTCATATCAACTCCAAAGAAACCCCAGTGGTCCTGAAAACACACTTGTAATCTGAATGTCCCCAAGTCAGCAAGCCTTCTGGGATAACCCTTTCCTTTATTAGCCAAATAATATAATTTTAGGAACCATCCCACAAAAGAAGTGCTTACTTGCTATGGGTCAGGCTCTGTTATAAGCATGTTACATAGACTAATCCTCACAGTGATCCTACTTTAGGTATCACATTATTTTACAGATGTGGAAATAGGCACAGAGAGGTTAAGAGCCTCCCCAGGGTCACACAGCTAGAAGTGTGGGAGTCTGAATTTGAATACAAGCAGTGTGACTCCACAGCCTGTACGCTGTCACTATCCTATGCTGCGTTGAGGTCACTGTGTTGAAATATATTCTAAAAACATGGCAGATGTATTAAAACATTCTCAAATATCTCAAAATTTGTTTAATTTCTTATTTATCGTGTGTGTTAATAAGTGAATACATATGTCTATACAGATACAGATGTATATTTTCTTACTTTTCTTTCTTTCTATATTATTAGGGATGGCATACTATAGATACTCTTTTGTAATGTGTTTTTCTCAGTTAACAATGTACCCTGGAAATCACTCCTTATCAGATCTTCCTCATTCATTTTTCACAGTTGCTTAGTACTGCCTGTGTGACTGGACCATAGATAGCTTATTCAACAAACACTCTCCTATATATGAGCATTTAAGTTATTTCCAATATTTTAAAATAAACAATGCTGCCATAAATATCCTTGTGCAGATGTAATTTTGGTATTTTCAACATTGATTACTTGAAGTGGGATTGCTGGGTCAAAATGTAAATACATATGATTTTTGCTAGGTATTGTCAAAATTATCTCCATAAGGTCTGTGCCAGTGTATATTCCCACTAGCAATGTATGAGGGGTACCTGTTTGCCCACAGTCTCACCAATAGAATATACTGTCAAACTTTAAAGTTTTTGTCAATCAGATAGTTGGAAAATTGTATCTCTTGTAACTCTGTGTAAAAAGCAACAATAAAAAAATGAATGAAATGTGTTAGTGGGAATGAGGTAGAAAAGACGACAGGGTGGGAATGGAGTGGAAGAAATGGGGCAGGAGGGTACTTCTCCGAGTATATGTTTTGTACACACTTTTTATATACTTTTACATACTTTTAACTTTAGAACCATGTAATATACCCACACTGAAGGAGATGCTAAAAAAGAAAGAACCCATGTAAATTTTGAACACAGTAATAAGAGTATGTACCTTCCGACTAAAGGCAAAAAGAACCATAAACAAATGTTGAATTCCGGTTAGATTGTCGTTGCTAATGGTATATGACTTTCAGAACTTGTAAGTAAATATATACTCTGTATGTGTGTGTATTTATACAATTATATAAACACAATTTTTATACAAGATTATATACGGCCATACAGTTGACCCTCGAACAACACCGGTTTATACTGTGTGAGTCCACTTATACATAGATTTTTTTTCAGTAAATATAGTTGTTCCTTTATATCCTGGTTGAGCATCTGTGGATTCAACCAACTGCAGATCAAAACCAGTTATTTTCGCATTCTCAGCCATGGATTCCCAACCACAGATTCCCACACCATTTTCCCTCGGCAGTTGGTTGACTCTGTGAATGTGAAGGGCTGGCTATCGTTAGGTTCTGGGGGGGGTCAAGAATTACACGCGGATTTTTTACTGTGTGGGGGTTGACACCCCTAATGCCTATGTTTTTCAAGGGTCAACTGTACAATACATAATATATACGATATATAATATCTATATAGCAAACAATAAATAAATATGAGAGCCCGGTTTCTCACTGTCAGAGAAGGAGGTGCAAATGTGGAAAAGGGAAAGACTAGAATGAACCCTATGGTGCTGGACTGGAATTTGAGGTATTAAAATAGTAACAAAAAAATTGTAATGTTAAATCACGACAAATACAAAATGCAAACCAATCCTAACAAACAGGGCAAATTTACCAGTAATGGTTCCTTTGTTTTTCGATTACTTTTTAATTCTGTGTATAGAAAAGCATTTGTTTTTCACAGTAAGTTCTATTTTCATCTCTTCATACTTGTATGTTGCGGTACCAGCACACTGTTTCTGAAAGTAAAGAGGTGGGAAAGACATGGAGCTTCTCACCCGTGCCAGATTGGCTCGATGGGGTCACAGTTGTCCAGGTAATTGAAGCGGATGATATCTGTTGGATGCTTATCAGAGGATCGCCAGGGTGGGAGCTCTTTCTCCCCTGGCTGATTCTTCTTTCTTAAAGAGGAAGAGGATCGGAAAGTTGATGAAGACTGTTTTCCCTCTGGAGAACTGCCTGTAACTGGTTGAACATCAGCAATCACAAACCCATCTTTGGGAGGTGTCTAGAAGAAGAAAATTAATTATTTCTCTACTTAGCACAATGTAATAACAACAATAAAACAAAGAATATCATCATTGCCATCACGACCACCACCACCACCATCATCATCATCATCGCCATCACCACCACCACCACCATCATCATCATCATCGCCATCACCACCACCACCACCATCAACATCATCATCGCCATCACCACCACCACCACCACCATCATCATCATCGCCATCACCACCACCACCACCACCATCATCATCATCGCCACCACCACCATCACCATCATCATCATCATCATCATCATCGCCATCACCATCATCATCATCACCATGAGGGCAGTGATAATGGTGATAACGATTACGGCACCCACAACCCAGGAGTACTTGCTATGTGCTAGGCCCTGTCTCAGGAAGTTTTCATGCATCATTTTATTTAACCTTTACAATAACTGAAAAGTAATTGTTACTACTCCCATTTTACAGAAGAGGAAACTCAAGATAGGATAAACCTTCTTATTTAGTTGGCCCACTACTAAATAAGTATTAAGACACAGGGTCAGAGAATTTGAATCCAGGACTGTCTGAACCTCTCTGATCTGTACAGTCACTTCTACTGCACCATTGTATAGTTTTTCCACAAGTGAGGTTAATTTACCCATGAAAACATACACATTCAAAAGACATACTCCAGCGCTAATTACCTATAACCTTGTGTTATATGCAATACCCTGTGGAGACCATTTTGAGTTACACAGGGGTAGACTATAGATTTTATCAATTATCAAAACTTCATCTGCTCTCCCCAAATACTTCTGCTTTATTTTCCCAATTGAAAGTCTATTTTTTGTATGTGAAATTCATAAGATGTTTATGTGGTTGTAGCCTTAGGGAAATGGTATTGGTATGTTGAGAAGCCATTAAAGGCTTAATTTTTGTTCTTTAAGAGATTAGGGAAGCTTTGCTTGGAGAATTGGTTTGCTTGAATTGCTTGTGAAAATTAAGAAATCCCCCAGTACCCCCAGGCAGAATCAGTTAGTGTCTTGTCCTTGTTTCAACTGCTCTTTGTATATATTTCTATTACAGGATAGTACTTAGTACTCAGCGTTGTAACTGTCTGTGTATATCCTAGGCCACAAGACTAGGCTCCTTAAAGCATGGTTGTACAGGATCATTGTACCTTTAGCATCTAGTACATAACAGTTTTTAAAAAACATTTACTCATTTCACAAATGATTAAGAAGATATTTTAAATGTATATAACCAATAGCTCATTACGGGCTTAGCACTCAATATTTTGTGAAGGTCTCATTTAGAATGGACATGTATTTCATTTCTCTGAGCTTACACTGCATGAAATCTGCTTTTGCTAGAGGAGGTCTGGTTGAATATTACTGAGAATAAGTAATACATGATAATTCAAATCAATTCAGCGGGGAAAATTCAGGCATAAACACTAGTAGTTGCATACAAATAAACATGAATTCTGAAAATTACAAAATGCTCGACATTTTAACAAAATAGGCAATAATGACAACTGTGATAACTTTCCTGTGTTAAGTAAACAAAATGTTTGTTCACCTAGTCTTTTTGAGAATTTTTAAAATCATGAATGGATGCTGATTTTTTTTTTTAAATGCTTTTGTTTGCATATACTGAAATGATCACACATCTTTGCTCTTTTATTCTGTGAATTAACATCAATTGATTTTTTTAATATGTCAGCCTTACTCTCCTTGTATACATTCCACTTGGCTATCATGTATTATTCTTTTTTCCTATATCACTGGATTTAATTTGCTAATAATCTTCAAAGGATTTTTATGTCTATGTTCATGACGGATATTGGTCTGTGGTTTTGTTTTGTTTTCTTGCAAAATCTTTATCTGGTTTTTGTATAAAGAGGGAAGTGTTCCCTCTTTCTCTATTTTCTGAAAGAGTTCATGTAGAAGTGGTATTTCTTCCTTAAATGTGTGCTAGAATTCACCACTCAATCTATCTGGGTCTGGAGTTTTGTGGAAAGTTTTAAAGTTCGGGATTCAATTTTTAAATTGGTAAAGATTCATTCGTGTTTTTTATTTCTCATTGAGACTGTTTTCGTAATTCATGGTTTCCAAGGGTCGTCCATTTCACCTAGGTTGTTGAATTCAGGGACATGGAATTATTCCTAATATTCTTTCATCATCCTTCGAATGACTACAGGATCTGTACTGATGCTCCCCTTTTCTGTCCCTGTTACTAGTAATTTGTGTTTTATCTCTTTTTTTCATGGAGCAGTCTAGCTAGAAACTTACCAATTTTATTTATGTTTTCAAAGAAGCAGCTTTGGTTTCATTGATTTTTCTCTATTATCTACTTTCAATTTCATTGATCTCAGCTGTTCATTATTATTTCCTTCTATCTACTTTGGGTTTAACTTAATTTCTTTTTTTTTTTTTTTTATGAAGTCTTTTTGAAATTATGTTTCTTGGAATAGATAGTGTAGCTTTACAGTTATAACGATCATGCTAGTCCAGGCCTCTCATTTTAAGGTTGAGGTAACTAGTACTAACCACTACCATCTGTTCATAAAATGCTTTCATGCCAGGTACAGGTATTGAGGGGAGGGAGATAGTGATGGTGCTTGAATGAAGGTAAATTATGCTCTACTCTAGTGGCTGCCTATGTTCTCCATCATTGGAGCAACCTTTCAGGGAATTACACAAATTATTCAAGTATGTGTTGTGCTGACTGACAGTTGACTTTAAAACCGTAGTCAGATGGCTTTATAGCCTTAGTCTTTCTGACTGAAAAATAGACGGAGGTCTATTTCTTTTCTTTAACCAATAAATTTACTATTTGATGTTATTATGAAGTTACTATTTGATGTTATTAACCTTTGTCTTTCTAATTTAGGTCTATTTCTTTAACAGGAAAACTCAAGTTTAATATAACAAAGTACTCCCTACAGAAATTTAATACTAAGCAAAGAGGTGGAAATTTTCTTGCATCAGAACTATTCATTATTTTTAAATATAGTTATGCATAAATATTTTTATGGAAAAAGAGTTAGTGCTGAAGACAAAGCATTGAAGTCAGTTTTATATATAATACTCAAAACCTCTTTTCATTCTAGAAGTTGATTAACCACTTTCTTTCCTCTGCCCCAGAATAACCTAAGCTTCAGCTAGTAAATGCCATTCTCTGCTCACAACTGAGAATGAGAGTCAAGAAAAGCCTTATGAGAAAAGAAATAACTTTAAATTAACTTCTCCATCACTGCAGTTTAAATTTTTCTTTTTAAAGAAATCCTCATGGAGCACACCAATTACTGAAATCAGAGAGGCTAGTTTTATCATTGCAGTTGTAACAATATTAATTGTGCATAGTTTATTACTATATTAAATGTAGATGGATTCTACTTTCAGAAAACACAAATAAAACTAAACCCAAGTGAGCAACTTGGAGTTGACTGTTCATATTTCAAAAGGATTATTCAAATTTAAAAGCATCCACTGTAGCTTTTGCATAGAATATGGGACGCTGTGGTTTTAAAAATCATCTAAAAATTTAATTTACACATAACTTTTCAGGAACTCATTTATTGCACCAAGCAATGCACAGCTCTGTATATGTATAGATCATGCCATTGAAAAAAGGCTCATAAAAATTTCCCATAAGTTATCTAATTAACTGTGACTACAAGAATAAACATAAAACATTGGTTATGTGAGTAATGCATAGAAAGCCACTAGAAAAAATATTCTTGTATTATTTACTTTGTATGATATGTAAATGCTTTACATTACTAGTTTCTAGCTTAAAAAGAACTTGAATATTCCACTATGCCCTTCCCTAACTACTTTTCTTTGTAAATAATACAAAAATAAACTTCAGTTCACCTGGAAGAATCATAGCAATTTGAATTAGTAAAGTAAAATTTGATGATCCATACATAACAAATACTGTGCATTACCCCCAGAGTCCCAGTGTCAAAATTGTCTGGCATGAGAGTCAGAGATAGAAAATCCAGGACCTGGACTGAGTGAGGAACTCCAGTCCTAACCTCCTGAGTGGAGCTGTGATTTGGGAGTGTCCGATAAACACTCTCAAATAAGATGGATATCTTGAACGGGCTGTCAAGTTCTCAAACAAGGAGAATTTGGAAGACATATTATACTTCTTTAACCAACACCCTTCCCTAAATTCAAGTGTGATCATTTACTCGTAGTTCTAAAATTCCTAAATAGATGATGCTTGTGAGTATGTTGCTTTTTACCCTAAATTTACCTTAGGCTTAGTAACATGAAGTTCTTTCACCATTTGAATGTAGTGCTTCTTCCATATGCCCTGCTCAAAGGGAGTTGGAGAAAAACTGATGTACCAGTTAAACCGTAAACATTTGAGCATCCAGAGCTGATCCAGCTCAGTTAAGTTCTTCCAATGCCAGCTCACCTGGAAAAACAGGACAAAAAACAGAAACACCGACTCAGTGTACATGTCCACTTTCTCTAGGTTTTGAGTGGTCATGTCATCCTGGACCTGAAGCAACTTTTTTTGTTCTTTTCCTCCAAATCACAACTTAGTTACCTCTTACTCGAAATGCTTCCTATCCAGGCTGAAGGATTTTCTTTACATGTTAATCCAGACTTAGAAGCAGAGTCCACTAATATTTATTGAGCATCTATTCACCATCCTCATAGCAACCAACCTGAGGAGGGAAGTAAAATTATTTCTCTCATATTGCAAATGAGGAAACTAAGGCTTAGACAAACTCTGGAATTTCCTAAAGGTTCCTGAATTTCATAGAAAAGCTATACAAAGGTTATAGAAACTCAGGTCTGCATATTGTTTACTCTTTTCATGGTATGCACCTGTTTCCACTCCATTCTTATGATTTAACTAAAGATACATTTTATAAATAGAACTCAAACACTGATAGTATATAATGTGTCTTGTATCATCTTTAAGATTCCATAGCACACAAAGTACTTGTTCTGTACATTCCATTTCCACAGCATTATGGTCAATTTCACACACCCAGCAAACAGTAGAGGTCACTCTATGTGTAGCAGTACTTACATTAATTTAGTCTCCATTTTGAATAAATCTTGCTGGAAATAGGAGAAAGTTCATATGTAAAGTTGACACTAGGGGTTCTGTGTCTTAGATGTTAAGAGTTGCAAAGATGACATCTAACCTTCAAACCCAAATCTTATCCTTGGAAAACTGGCCTCTTTTTCACGATTAATTAATAATTTTGAACACCAAAAACAAACAGAATACTCTATAAGGGGCCTCTCTATCCATACATCCACTTATCTATCACCTCTTTTCCTCCCTCCTTCCATCCACCATGTACTGAGTTCCTAATATGTTTGGCATTGTTTTCTATGCTGAAGATGAGATATGCAGGAGAAAGGAGGGCACAATTAGAAGAAATCAGAAGTTAAGGAACTGGAAGGAGGAAAAAGGTTAGAGAATCTGATACAGCCCCCAGGCAGGAAGAGAAATCACACCTACTTTGTTCAACCAAGAATGAAACAACCTTAATCCCTGATGGTTAATTAACTCAGAATTCAGTAGAAAGGTGAGGTTTTGGAGGGAGGGGATAGGGAGAAAAATTTCTCAATTATTATTCTTTTCCTTAGATCTTGTTTAGACCTGAGTATTTAAGTTGTTTTTTTCCCAAGGGTAGATAAGGTTTTTGTTTTTTTAAAGGCAGACAAGAATTAGGAGAATTGAAAGGTAGATAAAACTATAAGACACTCCCTGTCTTTTTAAGCAGCCCTAAGCTCATTTTACTGTAATAAATTTATTGTTCACGTTACATCTAGTTGAAGAACAACTACCTGTGTCTTCCTCACAATCAGTACTGGAAATAAATATAATGCTGAAATCTTGCTAGATTGACATACGATACACATAGATGATAGGATTAGCTATTTCAAACAACATTTCCCTTGAATGACGATAACATTCTCATTGCAGAAAACGGAAAATTCCGAGAAGTTAAAAAAAATAAAATAATATCCATAACCCTATCAAACAGAGATGACCATTATTAACAACCTGGTAGAGTTCTTTTCCTTTTTGTCTTTTTTTTTTTAAGGTATGTACGAAACAAAATTGGGAAACTATATACAATTTAAAATCATGCATTCATTTAACATATCTTAAGGATCTCGGTTCTTCCAAATCATGTTTTCTAATAGCTGCATAATTCATCATGATACTCTCCTATTATTGAACATTTAGAATGTTATGCTTTTAAAAAAATTGTTTCATTTTTGGAATAAGTAATATGTCTACATCAATACTAAATTTAAAGATTCAAAGGGCCACACGGTGAAAAGGAAGTCTCTCTCTCATCTCAGTCTTCTAGTCACTCATTTCCCTCCCTGGATGTAACCACTGCTACCAGCTTCTTGTGTGTCATTCCAGAAATATTCTAGGTCTATATGAACAAATATGTATGTATTCTTTATCTTCAAAAATGGTAGGACAGTTCTGCACCTTTGCTTTGTTAACTGATGATATATCTTAGAGATGGTTGCAGTTTATTTAACCAGTCCTCTAAAGTTGGACATTTCCATTGTTTCCAAACTTTTGCTATTACAACTAATGTTGCAATATTCTTGTACAGACATAATTTCGCATATATGTTGACAATACTTGTCAAATTCCAAGAAGTGGAACTGCTGGGTCAAAGGAAATCTTTATTTAAATATTTAATATTCTCAAATTGGTCTCCATGGTGATTGTACCGATTTATCGACCAACAATATGTGAAAGTTCTTGTTATCTCACACCCTCTGTAAGATACACCCTCTGTTATCATTAAAAAATATATTAATCTGAATCATGAAAGGTGACATGACATAATGAGGCTAAGCATCTTACGAATTTTAGAAACATCTACATAGCCTTCTGTGAATCACTTGCTCATTTCCTTTGCTCATTTTCCTGCTGGGTTGCTAGAGGTTTTTTCTTTTCCCCCTTAATACAGATTTATAGGAATTCTCTAAAAAAAATAAGGAAATTAGCCTTTTCTTGGCAATGTGTTTTCACTGTTTAGATGATATGGTCAGTATGTTTAGTCTGTATAGTTTGGATTAACCCCCAACCTATATTTACATTTTTCTTTTCTATATAGCAATTTTAATTTTTATAGTCACAATTTAAAATCTAGCTTTCTTTATTCTCATTTATAAAATATATATAACAAATATTATATATACAAAATGAATAAAGCAAGATTTTAAATTGTATTTCTTTTAAGGCTTCTGAGTGTAATAGAATACTTACAAAGGCCTCCTTTCCTATGTTTTCTCTGAGTACTTTAGTAGTTTCCTTCGATTTCATATCAATCTTTCATCCTACTAGATTTTTTTTCAGCTAGATGTCCAGTTGTGCCAGCACCATTTATTGAGCAATTCATCTTTCACTGAATTCATTTTCTTAATTTTAAAAACTAACGTTAACACGTTACACATATATGAATACATAGTAACAGGTAATTTCTAGTGTTACTAGACTGTATGAAAAGATTCAACAAAATAACTACCAGTTTTATATCTTAGGTAATTTAACTACAGTTTAATACACCATGGAATTACTCGTAAGAACATAATGGTCAGCTCCTTTTCCAAGGCCTCCGTGAGCACATCTGCTCACTCTGAACTCTTTTAGTCTCTTATTTTTTTGTACATATCTCATTAGCACCTTATTTTTAGCTTTTCTATTTATAAATGGCCTGCACTGTACAATTTAGGATCGTATACTACAGTAGTTGCATACTGGGCAATGTAAGACTATCCTGCTGATGAACCATTTTTTTCTATGTGAGTTTGTCCTCCCAACTAGCTAACAGTTTTTTTGTGGACATTAATGATGTCTTGTACTTTTTCCTCCCTTTGGTGCACCCAATACAAAGTTAGACACAAAGGAGATGTGGGGTTAATCCAAATTACAGACTAAACATGCTGATCATCTCATCTATTTCTTGGTTTTGTGTACAGCAAGTCCTCACTTAACGTCACGTGGATAGGTTCTGCAACTTTAAATGAAACAAGGTCTAACAAAACCAGTTTGCGATAGGCTAATTGATATAAACAAGAGTTAATTTCCTAAGGCATCTCATCAATGTTATAACGAAGTGAAGTTAAACAAAACGATGTTATTGGAGGACTTGCTGTATGCGCTTTTCTCCTCCTCAAGTTTCAGAGTTTTCTAGGCTGTCCTTATAAAATGCCCTATTATGTCTTTGTCTTTACCTGTGCACAACGACAAAGGCTTCGGGGGTCCAGGAAAGAAAAGATGTACAAAGATAACACCCTTGGAAGCATGGTAGTAAAATCCAGAGCTTCTGCAGGAATTTTTTCCTGAAGCTTTCGACAGCAGAACTTTTGCTGTGACAGGGAGCAGCGTTCGAACAGGCCTGTGAGGATTCTTCTCCTTTGAGAATCTGTCCATTTGTCAAACTGGGGGGGGCGGGGGGGAGACAAAAGAAAACAAAAAGTTCCAGGTTTACTCTGATACCAGAGAGTCATTAGAAGAAAGAGATAAGAATGGCATAGAAAGCGAGGTTAGTAATTTATTCCTAATAAATAGCATGCATTTATTTGTTTCCCTAATTAGTAAATTCCACAGTTACTAATTCCACATTTACCCACCTGTCCTTTCTCATACTTATATTTGTGAGCCCGTGCAAGACCTGAGTATGTACACAAAGGTGCACTTGACCTCAGAACTTGCAGTTACATAAGAATAGTAAGTTGGGAGCTGGCCATATCATTAAACTGATAAAATATGTACTTATAAAATACAATTTCAAGAGATGGCACCTGGGCAGCTCCTCTCCGCCTAGAGTTTCTGTATTAGCTCCTCAGTGCCAAAGTCCAAGACCAGAAACAAACCTTTGCATTCACAGTTGAAGAGAAGGTATGACATGCAAATATCCCTGAGAAAGGGAGTACATTGGGTCAAAGTTCCACCAATGTATAAATGATTGATGTGATTGGGGAGGAAATGTCAACAGGAAGACCTGGAAAAAAAGAGTGCCGGAGACAGGAAGTAGATGTCGAAGTAATCTGGGGCATGCCAAACAAAAACTTTGGTTACTTCGCAATTTTCCCCAAAGAGAATCCTAAATCAGCCCCAAGGTCAGTGACTGATCAAAGATAATTTGAGGGCTCCCTAAAACCCAAAGAAAGGCTCTATGGGAACACCTACCACCTGAAAAAGCCACTTCACTGGAGTCTAAATCTCTCTTTTCTTCTTTAGCCCGTTAGAGAAAATAGGGAAGTTTGGGAATACGTGTATTTTGTATACTAATGCATTGCACATGTAGATATTTATTACAGTTATTATAAAGTAATCAGTTTTATAATGAACTTTCGTTATAATCATAAAATACACTGACTACCTAAAAAGGCACATAAAGCAAAAATGTATTTTGTACAAGCCTTATGACAAATCAACTTCATTATAGTTATATAATGTATTTTTTAATTAGTAGGGATCCTTCTCAATTAAAACTATTCTAGATCTATTCAATGACCCGGGAATCTCACTTGGGAGACTATAATTCAAGAGGGGGAAAGAAACTAAAATGAATGAAAACATGAAAAACCTTTCATTTACAAATTAAATGAAAAAATATACTCGTGTGTAAGTGTTTTCTGTTTTCTCCTATCCTGTTTCTGTACAATCTATATCTCCAACTCCCACAAAAGGTGATTTCTTTCCTTTTGGGATGGATTATTAGAATGAATAGAGAAGCCAGAACAGACTGAGTAGGGTCAGGTGAAGGACCAGGCCCAAGAAGATACACTGATCTATAAAATAAAGAGCCAAGGGGAGGTGGGAAAACACGGAAGAGCTGTGGGGTTTGGGCTTGTTGGGAGTTTAGGGGTTCAGACTGCCATTGCCTTGATAGCAGTTATAGAGTGTGAGAGAACTGAGGAATGAAGGAAGGAGATCTGAGAAGCATTAAAACAGTTTTGAACTGGACCCTCTGATTTTTCTTTGAGAGACAAAATGAAAATTGGAATTTATCTTCAAAATTACTTTTAGGCAATTTTGTGTGGCTGTGTAGAAACTGAGCTACATGGGGATCCAGGATGATTACAGTTATGAAAAAATTTTCCCTGAGATATTGCTATCACTGCAAGAAATCAGAAATAACCCGAAATGCCTAACAGTAGGGGATCAGCTAAGCAAACTAATGTATCAACACAATAAAAGAAAGTGTGGCATTATGTTAATGGGAGACTTGGGAATGAGACAGACCACAGGGAGTCTTACTTAGAATATTCTATTATTTCTAATACTCATTAGAAATAAATTACTAAATTCCAGCTCCACCACTGACAACCTCTTTCAGACTTAATTTCCTCATTTATACATCAAGAATAATTATACCTACATTGTAGGGTTGTTGTGAGGAGTAAATATAATATATGTATAAATTCCTAATAGAGTGCATGACTCATTATAGACATAGCAGCTATTATTATAAACTATTATAGTGAAATTAAAAATAATAAGAATGTGGGTTGAATCAATACAAAAAGAATATATATGCAAACAATTAAATTATAAAGCATAAAATTATGTTTGTACATTGACAATGAGGGGGAATACATTGAGAATGATCGAGATTGGCTCATCCACTTTCATTGGGCTCAGATTGAAGGAGTGATTTAAAAAGAGTATAAAAGAACATTAGGATTATAAAATGCCTATAAAAGAAAACATTAAAACATTTTTCCTTAGCGATTGAAAAACACAATTACATTGGTTCCTCATTTCCCTGATTACTATGATCAAAGGTAATTTAAATTTGTCTTTGATAGGTGTTCTTTGCCTCGAGGGATTTTCCTTTCTAATTGTGTTGTTTAAGCTAATATAAACTGAATTTGCATTCCTTGAACTCCGACGGATGCAATATGATGACTCAGAAGAATGCTTAAGAGTTGGGGAAAACCCCTTTGGCATTTAAAAGGTGTTAGGACTAATCCAAGAAGTAAATAATCCATGGAAAGTTAACTGTTCAGGAATTTGATTATCTCCCACATCTCTTCCATCACCTCTCAAGTGAAAACACCGTAACATAGTAGCCAGGACCCAGCGTGTGAGATTGGGGAGCAGCTAGGGCCATTCTCCTATCCTGGTTTCGTATATGGTACCTCTCTTCAGTTAGTTCATTTATTACATTACATTACATCATATCATATTTGTAATATAATTATATTTCATAATTATTTTAATGCCTTCTTATAGTGTTTTCTGAACTCAACAGAATTGTGAAAATCCTATTTTCAGAGTAGTTGTTACAAGGATTCTTGCTGCAGGTTCAAGAAGTGAGGACAGTTGCTAGAGCCATCAGGCTCCACTCATCTCACACTGACTGGCAAAGGAAAGCTCAGCGGGGAGTGAGGGACACGATAAAGAGGGAGGCTTGTTATTTTTTGCTTATTGGTTATATTATCTTAACCTGGTTGAGTTCCTCAAGTCCTATTGTCCAAAACTTAATTTCACAATTAAAGTATGAATACATTCTTGTTTAAAAGTTTCAAATAAGTACATACAGAATTAAACACATGAAAATCTTCTTTAACCACTCCGTCTCATCAAATCGTACTCTATTCCCCAGAAATAACCACTGCTCACAGTTTGATGTACGTGCATGTCTATGCATTTACATACACATACACCCATTAATAGGGAAGCAGTCAGATCAATGAGAGTATACCCATCCTGTGGAATACTACATAGCAGTTTAAAAAACAAACAAAATATAACCATAAATGTCCTGATTTAATATAATGAACTCCAGAGCATAGCATAGGATCTATTTACTCAATTTACTACTAATACCATTTGGGTTGTTTCCAATAGCAAACAAACAAACAAACAAAACCAAACAAACAACTCCTCCCCCACACACACACACAAAGCCCTGCAATATCCTGGAACATGTCTTTTCATGTCCCATGTGAAAATTTCTCTAATACAGGCAAATAGAAGTGGAATTACAGGTTCAAAGGATATTTGCATTTAAAAGTATGATAGATTGTGTCAAATTGTCTTTTAAAAGTCTTTTTAGATTCCCTCTAACTGTGTTTAAGCATTTCCACCTACTCCCTAACAAATCCTTACTTACTTTGGATATTATCTATCTCTTTGATTTTTGCCACATAGACTAAGGGAGGGATTGGGAATCTCATTGTTTTAATTTGTATTTCTCTAATTTTAGTGAAATAAAGCATATTTTATGTTTAGTGGCCATTTATATATTTTTGTATATTTCTCATTCTTCTTTTAGCCCATTATTCTGTACCAGCATTTGTATTTTTCTTATTGATTTGTAGGAGTTCTTTATATATTCCAGATATTAATCTTTATTTACCATGCAATTTGCAAAACATTTTCCTGTTTCTCTTTTGAATTGTAACTCTAATTATGGTTGTTTACAGCAAGTTAAAAGTAATGCCATCTACTTTTTCTCAAATTCTTATAATATTACTATTATTTCTGTTAACAACATAGAAGCTGGAAAAAAGGCTGAGATGCTTTCTTTTCAACTAAAATACTTCTGCTGTTTTCTGTTGATTGGGAGTTAATTGTTTTTTCTAACAGGGATTGAAGGGCAGAAAAGATTTGAGAAATAAAGGATTAAGTAGTGGCATGGAACAGTAAAAGTAGCAGAACTTTTCAGTTCCTCTTATTTTGTTTGTTACTACACAGAACATCTGAAAGGACCATGTACAAATACATGAAGAAGAATGACATTCTATGACCAAATATAAAATACTTTTGAATTGTCTATCATTGAATAAGTTTCATATTATACCTTACCTCACAATGCCTAGATTGTTTTTAAAAAATGACTTTACTTCTAATACTAGATTGAGCTTTAAAACCAATATTTTATTCCGGCAATGAAAATCCCAAGTAAGGTTAAGTAGAAAAAATTGGCATCCTATTTCTCCTTTCCTTTCTTTCTTTTTTTTTTTTTTTTTTGACAATGCATTTCTTATGTTATCAATCTTTTATGGTGTTTACGAAACTAATACTAAAACTAAAAAAATCTAAAATAGAGAGAGAAAATTAAATAAGGGTAAATTGGACTTAATTATGTGGCTTTCGTGGAAGTATATAAACTACTAGATGATCTAGTGAATTTAAGAAATAAGTTTGTTGTTGGGCAAAAGAGAAAAACCAGTGAATATCTTCCATACATTTAGAAAATATTTATTAAATGCCCAGTAATATCAAGGAATGTGCAACAATGAGCATGATAGAATCATGTCTGCTCTCCGTAAATTTGTTTACTGGAGAAAATAATTACTGATCTTTGCAAATATATGTTTCTATTAGTTATGGTAAAAGAAAAGAATAAACAAGATCTTTTAAAAAGTTGGAAGATCTTGAGTTTTATCTAGGGTGATATTTTACACTTTCACTGGGACATTCGACTATAGTCAAATGATATTTCCATGCTGCTGATTGCAGCGTTCACCTTTACCCCACGAGCTCAATGTTCCAGAAAGGAAGTTTAGGAGAGCAGATGTATATTTTCCTATATTTTTGTGTTTTTCAAGAATGACTGACAATAGGAAATTTTTATACCTTAATCATTTATTTTAATAAAATGTAGCACCTTAACTGTATTTACTTAAAAATATAAACACTGTGATTATTTTTTGTGGATTTTTGACACATTTTGGAGAAAAACACTTGAAACCAATTAATGCAATGAAAGGGTTTTAAAATATTTAACAACTGGCAATGCCACCAACCAATCAAAACAGACAGAAGCTGCTCAACCATACCAAATACTGGCTGAAAATCAGTCCTGGTTATATTAGTTTAGTGATTAAGTAACAGAAAGTGGAATGATAGCTGGTGCAAAAACAGTCATTCTAATAATTCTCATTTTAAGTTGGTAACAGATGCAAAATTAGTTTAAAAACATATAGACTATGAGAAACACTCAGCTGGATTTTAAATTTTTGGTATTTTTTAATTTCTTAATTTTTAGTAAATTTATTTTGTAAAGTTTTATTATTATTTTGAATAAGTAACACATTGACATGATTAGAAATATCAAAAGGTATGAAAGGCTATTCAGCTAAAAGAGTCTCTTCCCCACTCTCCCAGACTCAGTTCTCCTCCCTGGAGGAAACCAATGTTGCCCCTTTCTTGGTGAATCCTTCCGGAGATGTTATGTATGTAATTAAAAAAAACAACAACAAAAAAACCCCAAAAACTTAGATTAATAAATATCCTTAGACTGAAGCTTGCAGACAACATGGAAAAGAACTTGTGGCCAACTAAGACAAACGAGAACAGTGCAATGGATTGAATATTTATGTCCCCCCACCCCCAAATTCCTACGCTGAAACCTAACCTCCAAGGTGACAGTATTGGGAGGTGGGGCCTTTGGGAGGTGATTAGGTCATGAGGGTAGAGGCCTCCTGAACGGGATGAGTGTCCTTATAAAAGAGACCCCAGAGAGATTCCTTACCCCTTCTGCCATGTGAGGTTGTAGTGAAAAGACAGTAGTCTGTGAACCAGCAAATGGGATCTTACAAGACATCGAATTCACTGGCACCTTGATCTTGGACTTCCTAGTGTCTAGAATTATGAGAAATAAATTTCTGTTGTTTATAAGCCCCCTAGTCTATGTATTTTGTTATAGCAGCCTGACTGGACTAAGACACTTAGGAAAATGAATTTCAGTAACTCCTAGGAACGGGCATTGTGTCTGCTGTTATATTCTGGGTCAAAGACGCACCCTTAAGGATGAAGGCTTTTCCTGTATGCTTTTAAAGATGGACTATTTCAAGTCTGTTACATATATCAAGAGTTAAAAAGAAAAAAAATTAAGTATAGTTTTGTTTAAAGTAATCCTCATTTATTTAAAAAAAAATGAGATATAATTCACATGCCATAAAATTCAACATTTTAAGAATAGAATTAGGTGGTTTTTAGTATATTCACAAGGTTACGTAGCCATCACTATCTAACTCCAGAACATTTTCATTACCCCAAAAAGCAATCCTGTACTCATCACAGTCAATTCCTCTTCCTCTTGTCCTCCAGCCCCTAGAAATCACTAGTCTATTTTGTCTGTATGGAGTTGCCTATTCTGGACACCTCATGTAAATGAAATCATAGAATAAGTGGCCTCTGTGTCTGGTTTCTTTTACTTAGCATACTGTTGTCAATGTTCATCATGTTGTACCACGTATCAGTACTTTATTCCTTTTTGTTATCCTTATTTTTTAAAAATTTTGGTAAAATATACATAACATAAAATTTACTATTTTAACCATTTTTAAGTGTAAAGTTTAGTGGCATTAAGTACATTCACATTGTTGTGCAATCACTACCACCATCCATTTGTAGAACTTTTTTATCATCTCAAAGGAAAACTCTGTGCCCATTATATAATTTTAACTCCCCATCCTTTGGTAACCTCTCTTCTACTTTCTGTCTCTATGAATTTGATTACCGTAGGTACCTCATGTAAATGGAATCATACAACAATATTTGTCCTTTGTGTTTGGCCTGTTTCACTTAACATAATGCCTTCAAAGTTCATCCATGTTACAGCTTATATCAGAATTTCCTTCTTTTTTAAGGCTCAATGATCTTCCATTGTACGGATACACCACATTTTGCTTATCCATTTATCAGTTGATGGATATTTGGGTGTTTATACTTTTTGACAATTATGAATAATGCTGCTATGAACATTCGTGTACCAGTTTTTGCATGACCATGTTTTCAGTTCTTCTGGGTGGTAGAGACTACGAGGTGGGGCTGTAGAGGTAATAAACATTGGTGAGTAATAAACATTGCCCAGAGATGGACATTTTGATTATGACCCAAGAATGGACAATGACCACTGGGAATCTGTGTCTCCTTTGAGGAAAGAGTGAGAAAGTCTTCATTTGTATAAAGGATAGTTGTATCTTGTTAAATAAAAGCATAAAGTTGTTACTGTAACAACTTTAAATATGTAGAAGGGTATATGTGGATACTAAGTAGCCAAATGAAAGAAATGTACCGGTTACTAAGCCATTGTCTCTCAGATATAAACTCACCTTTCTGTATCCTGCTTGGTGAATATAGAAGGCTGGGGCTTTACAAACCGTATTTTTCATTTGACAGCTGACTCTCTGTTAAACGCTGCCAACAGGGAGGGTAGCACTAGAGGGAAACTGAGGTAGAAGAGCCTTACTCTTTTGTTTCCTTACTGTTCCTAGCAGTGTCACCCTAACTCTTCACTCTGACAGTAGCTGTTGATTCCAGTGTCTAGTATTTTCCACACTCCCAAAACAATGACACTTCCTCAGACATATCAGAATCAGCTGGCTGTCTTCTACTTTATTCCTCAGAAGTCTGTGCTGCCTACAGGACCAGTCCCAGCTCCACAAAGGCCTTTCTCTGAGCTCCTAAGTTATCAGTAAAACTGGGAGAAGATATTTCCTGCAGTTCTATCTCTGTGGCACTTCTGTGTTTCCTTTTTATCTTTTTTGTTTTCCAGTATTTACTTAACCAGTTCTATTTATTAAATTTAAGTATATCTGTTAAAATAACTGGTATGATTTCTGTCTTCCTGACTGAATTCTAACTGATATGGAAAATACCAGTCAAACTTCTCAGGTTATAAACAATCACTCATTACCTTATGTCCAAACTGAATTTGTTGGGCTCTATGAAGTAAGTATATTTCAAATGGTTACCCATAATATACAAGTAAGTATATTTCAAATGGTTACCCATAATATAGAAGTAAGTATATTTTAAATGGTTACCCATTTTCCAAGCAAAGCTCTTCTTTCTTCAAATATCTACAATAAATACAAAATAATAGAATGATTATATATTTCATGGTTTAAAATACCCGTTACAAGAAAGACATCATTAAAGTATCAATCAATAAATATTAAATCTTTTCTTTGTATCAACTGAGTATAAAAAGACAGATTTCATTCCTGAGAAGGTACTTTATTTATTTTTAACTTGGGCAAAGTATCTTTTTCTTCACTTTCTCCATGCAGAATAATTCATCTTAAAGAAGAAGTAATTTTTTTTTTAAGGTGAGAAATAAGAAAAGAATGGAATTGTAAAGTAAAACCAATTTTAGAATTGGAAAAAAGATGAAAAAAACTGACAAAGGAAAAAAAGGGAAAACGGAGATCCTGCTCCCCAAATATTTCCATATCAATAGAATGACAACTTGTGAAATTTATGAATGAGCAGCTCTGTTTTTATATTTCAGTATGTATACATATCAGCGGATATACATGTACTTATATGTTTGTAGGATTAGAAATTTGCATATGTGTACCTCTGGCCTTATAACTCAGTGTTTATCTGTGTAGTTTTGTTGTTCCATACTATTTAGGACAGAAACCATGTCTTATTCAACTTTACATCTCCAGCGGAGAGTGAGGTATATCACAGATACTCATGTTCGCTGGACTGAATGAATGTGGTTGTGACAATGAATATCCTTACGGATGGATCCGTACAATGTGAGTTATTTATATATTGGTGTAGAAGTGTTTTTCTGAGTATCAGTCATATGTGTTTTTCAATGAGTGAGGAAGGGAAAACTATTACCAGAATGTTGGGCAGAGGAGGGAGTTATGGAGAGAGGAAGCCAGAGAAAGTAATGAACAGATGTGACTGTGTCTCTCACTCCCACACATACACCCTGTCAGCATTCAGAATTGGAATCGATGCTTTTCCCTTCCTCTTAGCAGTATCTAAATTCTCTAGCCCTGCAAGAATGTTCCTACTTGGAGAGTAGCTCTGATCTATTTCTTCCCTTTGTGTGGAGGAGGATGAAGAGCTGGTTTTATGCTTTTCTTCCTTTTCTAGACTCTCAGACTCTAGTTTTAAAGGGCATACAAAATGAGGATTGAAATAATTGCTTCGACAACAACCTCAAGGCCAGTGAAATGGCAGTTTTGCTCCTGGCCTGAGTTTTGCTCCTGAGCAAATCTCATACATCACAAGTAGATATTCTTTGCACATCAAAAAAAAGAATGCCCTTCTCTCCTTCCCCCCATTAACTGCCACCTGGACTATTAGGACCCTCAAATAACAGCAACATTTAAACTTAGAATTTCTAGATGAAATTGGAAGAGAACCTATAGAATATAGAAGATTCAAAAATCTGGATTCACATATTTCCTGAACTCTTCTCCTCTGTCTAACCAAATCCTATCAGTCATCAATCGCCCAACCCCAGCACGTTTCTGATGCCCAGGGATCTAGCTCCTCCCAAATCGTACTCCACTTACAGCCCAGGCCCCACTTGGGTTTGCTAAGGCTCTCTAGTTGTTCCTGTTCATTTTAGCTCCCCATGTAGATTACAACCACTTTCTCTCTACTCTCCACTGCTTCCATGGCAGGCCCTCAATAAACACTTGCTGATTGAAAAACAGCAACAACAAAGCTTCAAAAGTCATAGAATTTTAGAGCTAAAAGAAATCCTAAAGATTTTTTTTTTTGGCTCAGCTTCCTCATTTTAGAAAAGACAAGCAAAGACCCAAAGGGGTTACATTTATAGATTTACAACAATCACTGGTTCCAGACTGTGTGTTCTGCTCAACTGTGTATGTGGTTTCTCACTGGAACCGTGATCTTCCCAGTCCTGACTTCCAGCTCTACATTCTTAGTGACCTGCTGCCCATGCTTTTGGCCTTACAGGGGAAGAAAAGGTTAGATCCCAAGACCACAACCTCCTTTCAAAAGGAGGACAGGAAGACCATCATGGTGGCCAACGACAGTATGAAGCACTGGGAACAAAAGGGGCACTGACTTTGAGGGGACAGGAGAAGCAGCAAGACGGTGGTGGGAAATGAGGCGGGTGGGAGGTCGGGGACTATCATTCAGGCTAAAACAATAGTCTTCAGAGGGCCAATGATCAAGTCTAAGCAGGGTCGATGTGATAATGGAGAAAATAAAATGGAATAAAGATTGCCAAGAGAGTCACTTAAAATAGAGTCAGGAAGCTATTAAGGAAGTGGGGTCTATGAACATCTTGTGCCTCAGTTCTCAGAGCTGCATTTATGTTGCTAAACCTGCTGCGAAACTCACCTCAGGGCTGAGCCATACACATCCTGGAGCCACAGACATCCTGGAATAACAACCGCTACATAGACACATAGGGACTTTACTTCCTTCCTTGTAGTTTTCACCTCTCTTATTTGCATATTGGAACTAACCAATCCCTGTTAACCTGGCCAGCAATCTTTCATGTGCATGAAAAATTACATTTTGTGGTTTTTGCCTTTATAAATCCTGCCTTTCCTTCCACTCTCCAGAGCGCAGTTTGAGGCGCTACCTGAATCTTTGTCTCTTGGATTGCAATCCTTTTGTTCAAATAAATGTGTTTTGTTCAGGAGTATTATTCAGGCTAAACCAACAGTCTTTTAAGGGCCAACGACCAAGTCTAAGCAAGGTCCAAGTTCTTTACCGAATGGCATCTAGACCCACGTAGACACTGATGGGAGTGAAGAAGGAGGGGAGAAATACTAGATGAACTTAGACCACACAATTTGGGACAAATTATTTCATTGCCAGGTCCTCAGTTAGACTTAGAGTCTTATATTCTCTGGTTTGGAGCAAATCTTCATTTCAAAGATTTGCAGTCATGTTCTTCATTTTAAATAGCTGGAAAACAAATATCGACTCAAAATGGCAATATTAAAATAGATCTTTCTTTGCAGAATGTTTATATCACAGTTTGCACTGAGCCTGCTGTTAAATCAAAATTCTGCATTGTTATTTTAGTCTGTTGACACTGCAGTTACATATTCCACCATGTGACATCATTACGGTGTAGGAATGATACACGTTGGGGGCTCCTAAATTATGATTGATTGACATAACTGGGTGCTTTTTCTCAGAAAGCCCACTTAACATGTACTGTATTCCATCTGTGAACCATACTCGAAAAGAAATGTTGGCTACTTTTAATTCAAACACTAGATGGAAAATAAAACTTTAAAAAGATTCTTCTTCTCAAAATTCACAATGCCTGAATTGTTTTGAAATCTGTTACATTTGCCTATGGTGATGATATTTTTTAGGCATCTGAATTTGAATTTAATCTCTTTGCTTAAAGTCTGCTGTGAAGTTTAAAAATCTTGAGACTCTTATTTGTCTGAAACAGTTACATATTTCACATTTTACTCTAGAATAGAAGAAAGACAAAATTAAAAACAAACAAACAAAAACAGGACCTCAAAATTATACTGATCATTGGTGACAAATGCCTTGTTTTTGAAGTGTCGAAAACCCCCTTGAAATGATTGCATGGGGACCTTCTGGCCAGCTGTATCCTTGGCATCTACTTTTTTTTGTTTTGTTTTAAAGATTTTATTGGGGAAGGGGAACAGGACTTTATTGGGGAACAGTGTGTATTTTTTTCCAGGATTTTTTCCAAGTTGTTGTCCTTTCAATCTTAGTTGTGGAGGGTGCCGTTCAGCTTCAAGTTATAGTTCTTTCAGTCTTAGTTTGGGAGGGCGCAGGTCAGCTCCAGGTCCAGTTGCAGTTGCTGGTTGTAGGAGGCGCGGCCCACCATCCCTTGCGGGAGTCGAACCGGCAACCTTGTGGTTGAGAGGACGCGCGCTCCAACCAACTGAGCCATCCGGGAGCTCAGTGGCAGCTCAGCTCAAGGTGCTGTGTTCAATCATTAGTAGCAGGGGGCGCTGCCCACCATCCCTTGCGGGAAATCGAACTGGCAACCTTGTGGTTGAGAGCCCACTGGCCCATGTGGGAATCGAACTGGCAACCTTCGGAGTTAGGAACATGGAGCTCCAACCGCCTGAGCCACCGGGCCAGCCCCTTGGCATCTACTTTTAATCCCTTTCATGGTCAGAATGTTAGATTTGAAAGGGACATCATGGTCATCTGACCCAAGCTATTCATTTTATAAAAGAGGGTAGTAAAGCCCAGAAAAGGTAAGTGACTTATTCCAGTCATGCGGGAAATTATTGGTACAGCTGATCTGGAACCAGAATGTGCAATTCCAAGAGTTCTTGTTCTTTACTTACTGGTATTTGTCTTTGTTTTAAAATTTGACATTTTATCACACTGTATAAAGTAAAAAAATGAAAGCACTTTTCTAACAGGACCACCTTCCCCAATGGCATCCAAATTAGTGATTTTCCTTGGGGGGAAGCCACTGTTCAGAGCTTGTTATATACATACAGAAATTCTATGTGTGTGTGTGTCTATTTACATGTATACACATACACATGTGTATATACACATACACAAGGATTTTGAAAAATAGTTTTATTCCAAACTAGAACCTAACTAAACCAAAAAAACATATTTTTTAATAAAATGGGAGACCTGAACAGCAAAATAAATATTAGCTCTAGAAATTATCATTAAATTTGACAAAAGCTATTCAAAAATCAAAAGAAGATCATGTCATGCTTGCCATAGTACTCATACACTGCCCAGATCCCCCTCCAGGACTGAAGGATTTATTCATTCCCCACCTGTTGGGAGTGCTGCTGGCTAATAGCCACGAGCTCGAGAGATTTGCCTTGTCCATGATGCTGAAGGTGGCCACAGGGTCAGTGGAGGCCTTCCTGAGACTGCAGCACACCCAGCTTCTTCCTCCGCCCCAAACCTTCCCCCAACGCTCCCCTATGGTGATGATCCCAGAGCCCTCCCCAATCAACACCCTACATGCCAACCTCAGAGTCTGCTTCTCTCGTAACCCAACCTGCAACAGGCCATCAGGCAATTAAGACACTTTTTTCTCCATAGATCCTAAGTTGCTTAAGACTTCCAATTTTTCAAAGAAAAATTCTGAAAATCAAGGCATCTAACGAATTATGTATTTCAATTCAAGTCACTTTTTCACACGTGTGTAAAACCTTCACCATTCTATGGGAAAACAGATTTCAGAACTAAACACTGAGGGTTTTGGGGAGAGAAGCTGTTATATAAACTGTTGGAGAACTAAGAGCATTGCAAACAGATGATCAATATATTCTTGTTGAGCTGAATAAAAAAGACTTTCAATAAACCTGAGTTATTTAGGACTAGATGAAGGCTGATTTCTCTCCCTCTTTCTGCCTTTCCTTTTGTTTCTCCTGGTCCCTCCTTTCTTTTCTAGCTCACTCTTCTTTCCACGCTTCCTTTATCTTTTTCCTTTTTAGTCTCTCTCTCTTTTGTTTCTCATTATTCCGATTGCTACACTAGCTCCTTTGTCTACCTCCCCAAATTGCTCATGTTTCACATCAGAGGAGTAGAAATAAGAAAGTACTGAGCAGGAGGGGTCAGGATTGCTGCTTCGACTTTGCCAGAGCGATGAGCGTATCTGTTGGGTTCAGAGAGGCAAAGGGTCACATCCAGGCTAAGGAAGGAGGGACAAGAAGGTGAGAGTATATGGAAAAGGTCCGGGGAGTATAGCTGAACTCAGACTCCATGTCTGATGCCTCAGGAACCATACAAGGCACTGGTGACACAGAGAGAAAAGACAGACTCTCAACTCTTAACATATTAGAGTCAAGTAGAAAAGCCGATAAATGGTGCTGAGAGGAAAGAAAAACAAGCAGGAGGCTTCCTATTGAAATAACAGTTGAGTGGACTCTGACAGGAGGCAAGAGGAGAGCATGTGCAAAGGTGTGGAGGTGTGAGACAGAATGGCTCTTCTGGGAGCCTGGACACAAGATGAGAGGAAGCAGTGGCAGAGGTTGGAACTGGGAGGCCGACTGAGGTCACCTCATGAAAGGTCCTCAATGTTATGCATGGGGGGTTGGAATTTACTCTTTGGAGCAGGCCATTATGGGTTTTACATAATAGGATTAGATTGACATTTTAGAACGATCATTCTGGGACCAGAACAGAGAATGGGTTGGTAGGGATAGAGGCAGTGGAACCAGTTCGGGGGTTACTGCAATGCACCAGGCAAAGGGTTATGAGGCTATAAACTGAGAATATGGAACTGGAGGTATATGGGTGAATGGAGATACATACCTGGATGAAGAGCTCTAGGAGGAAGACTCCTAAAACTTTGACTTGGATGTGGAAGTGAGAGGAGCTGATAGACACTCCTCCCCGGGCCTCTCACGCGTCTAAATGTCTTGGAATACCAAGAACGCAAGGCCCTGACTGCTCTTTTCTTGGGCAATTTCTCCAAGTTGTTTATAGCAAGGCCACCTGGAGCCACGAGGTGCCGTCTCCCTTTGGGACTAAGAGCAGGTTTGCTTACTGCTTACTGCAAAAACAATGGATTCTCTGGGCTCATAGTTCCTCAGCTGTGATGCACGCCCATGTATTTAGCTGGGCCCTCTGCATCATTCCTGTGGGACACAGTGGGAAAGGAGAAGCAACGCAAACACGTTGCTCAGGCTGCTTGCTACACTGTGAGTAATAAAGTTCTTTGCCTTTGACCCAAGAATCTTGTGTCTTTTGCGGTGAAACTGTAGTGTCTTCTATGCCAAAAGTCACAGGCTAGGTTACGGCCTTGTAAATTGGGGAAAACCAAATCCCAGACCTAACAGGAAGAAGGAAGATTTCTGGCTTGCGTGATTTGGTGTAAAGTGGTGTCTTTCACCGAGGGAAGTAACTGGTGTGTATGAGCAAGATAATGAGGTCAGTTTTATTGATGTTGATTGCATTTTACTGCCAACCAGGTGTGGTCCTTATAATAGGGACAGTTGACTCTTGAACAACGAGGGGGTCAGCGCCGCAGTCAAAAATCCATGTATAAGTACAGTTCAAAACCTGTGTTGTTCAAGGATCAACTGTACCGATAACAGCTCACAGAGCTGTTGGTAAATTCTGCCCCGAACTGAAGCAGGAACAGAAATCCCCAGAGACGCCAATCTCACACCCCAGCATGATATTCAGCTTTGCATCCTTGCAATCCTTTTTCTACTAGTGCCTCCGCAGATTGCAAGTGGGAAATAGACTTCTTAAGAGAACCTGAGTCATGTGAATAATCAGATAAGATTATTCATGTTATTTATTTGGTTAAATGTGCAGCATTATCCAGTAACTGCCACGCTAGGAAGGAAATCTGTTTTTTTGGAAACTCCTCAATGATTATTACCCTCTTCTCTCTCATTCCTGGTAGGTCCAGCAGAGAACCAGTGATGGAAGAAAAAAGGCATTTGAGGTGAGAGAGAGGAGGAATGGCAGTGGAGGAAAGAACGAATCTAAGACATTTTCATCACAGGTAGGAACTGTGTCTATTGCCAGCCTTGCCCACACAGCAAGGGCTCAATACAAGTTTTTGGAAAAAAACCAAAAAACAAAAAAAAACCTTCATTTTTTTTCATCCATTACACAATCCTAAACAATTAATGTTCATATTTTTGACAACTAAAATGTTAATACTTTTATTCTTTCCTTTAAGGCATGGATGCAACTGATAAAACAGCTCTGGTCACTTACTTGGTCATTCAAAAGCTGATGGTTTAGGGGTGTCCAGGTACTCATTTTTGTCTGCATTTTGGGACCATCTGTGCTTTTTGGAGGTGCAAATGCCATCATGAAATAACTGGATATTCTTCCATAAGAAAAACTATACCTATCAGAAAAAATGAATAACATAATCTTTAGAATATTAAAAATACTAATATTAAAAATACACCATCTTTTAGATTTTGAGAGAGGAAACTGGGGGGAACATTTATTGGAAACACTTTAAATGTCAGGCACTTTATATGTACGCTCAATTGAAACTCATAATAATCTGGTGAGATGGTAGGTTTTAGCTCATTTATAGGTGAGGAAAATGAAGCCCATTGAAGCTACATGCCCTGCCCAAGATTATATAGACAGTAAGTGGTGGAACTGGAAATCAGACCCAGGTCTGTTTAACTCTACTTTATTTTCACTGGACCACAGAGGGCAATTCAGAATCACTCCTAGCTAAGAACATACGATATTGGCCAGAAAGAAGTATTTTAATTCATAAAATCATAGTGCAATATAAAACCCTCCATTCTCGTCCCTTGTGACTTTCTTCTTCCCCTCCTAACTTTCTGACATCTAAGTAACAAGGGTTCTAGCTTGATACCATATTTAAATAGTAGAATGATGTAATGTACAAAGCCAAGCCTGTAGAGACGGACAGATTTGATTTTATTGCAGGAAATGTGCTATTTTCAGATGCCCAGTACATGTCTGCCTTTGTTTGATTAAAGCACTATAATTTCCATGAGGAATTACTTTTCTCTCAATGTTTAGAGTTTTCTGGGGTGGATAATCAAGATGGCCTCCCCTTCCCTGGCCAAGAGGTGGTCACAGAGTGAGCGAGGCCAGCTGGATGGACACTGGCTTATCCTTACTGTACAGCGATGGTGGTCATACAAAGTAGCACTGGTGTCCTGTTAAGTTGTTCCTGCTTCCTCACCCTTCAGAAGCCTGTTGTCCTTTCTTGTCCATTTGGCGAGCCTCCTGATATCCTTGCAATAAAGTTCCTCTTTTGCTTACATTAGCTAGAATCTATTTGTATTGTTTACAACTTTTTTTTTTTTTTTTACCTCATACAAGTTTGGTCCTGGCTCTAACACTTAGTATTAATAGCTTAATAGCTGTATAATTTTTAACAAGTTATTGAATCTATCTGAGCTTCAGTTTCCTCATTTGTAAAATAAGAATGTCTGTATCTACCCTTCACTGCTGCTGTGAAGATCAGAGAATAAGGGTCCCGCAGACTGCCTGACAGGTAGGTGGCCTCAATAAGTAGCAACTTCCTTGCAGCCTTTCTTAGAACTTTCCATCATTCACAGAGTGCTTCAATGCCTGGCCTTTAGAGGGCCATAACACGATATTTTAACATGGAAGACATTGCAAACAGATTGACGGTGGCTTCCGTATATACTCTCAGTGTTTCTGCCTTCCTCTCTGCAGGTGGGTTTCATATTGGAAGGCAGTGGTGATGCCTGAGGAGACCTGCCTGATTTATTGGCTCTAAAAATTACTCTGCAGCAGCAAATATTGGACAATTAAAAAAAACCACACATTGGTTTTTGGCGGATATGGGATTCCCCCAAATACTAGATCTGAAAACTTTGAGGCTCTCACTTGATATATAATAGTCTCTCTCAGGTTTAAGTTATAGCGGAAGATACAGCCAATGTTTCAAAACCTCAGTGGCATCACGAGACAATACCTTCTCGCAATTGCCTGTTGCCACCGTACCACTGGAATAAACAGGGCTCAGACCAGCCCTCACGTTCTTCTCAGCCCCCTAACAGCTAAATATCTGAGTCACACATGTTTAGCTAAGTTGCAAAAGGCATAAGAAATGGTTGCATTACATATTATTAATTGGCAGCTATAAAAGTACATGTGAGCCGGCAAATTATAGATGCAAAGCATGGTCACTGAGTCTAGATCTGCCCAGTTATAAATTACACATTTCTTTTTGTTGTTGTTATTTATTTACATTTTGACCTTTCTTCTCATTAAACCAGTTGTTTTTCATCTTTTTACGAGGGCCAAATAACTCTTTGAGAATGTGATGAAAGCTCTGAATCTCCTCCCTAGAAAAATGCACATGAATATAAAATGTTGCTTATCCAAGGTTAAAAACTCCTGCTGTAAGCTGAGAAACTCTCTTCTCAGTTTGTGTAGGAAACAAGCTAGGCAAAATTTTTGAATTAGGACAAAGGAGCTTTTCTAGGGCCTCCCCAAGGACCTGCACTGGTTGCTTCATTTTTTTCTGGTTCCTCAGAGCTGGAAATTTTTTGAATTAGGCTATCTTCAAATCAAGTTGAGGAAAGTTTTGTTTTCAGGACATGGGCCTAGCCAGGAGAAACAGCCCTCTTGGAACACCGTCCTGCTGAAGCACGCACATGGGGTATCCTGCCCTGTCTTTTGTCATTCTTTTACCATTTTTTTTTTCCTTCCAGAAGGTTGGCAGTGTGCATACACACACACACACACACACACACACACACACACACACACACGTCCACAGTATAGACCACTCAGGACTATTCTAAAGACAGACACTTTCATATAACATACACAAAAAGAATTGCCCCCACTCCATCAATAAGACAAAGGAAGTTGTCTTCCTCTCCTTCCACATATAAAGCTTGCGGTTGCTTTTTTGTGACCTCTTTTCTCCTTAATGGCTGTTCCTGAACATTCATCTTTACTATTTCTTTGGATAAAAAGGAAGAAGGAAGGCCTAGGACCCTAACTCCCAAAGTATGGTTCTAGTTCCATGTTTAACAGGAAGGATGGGTTCTGTGATAAAGTTCCAGTGGCCACACATCTCCAATTCCATCTTTACACTGTCACCATTATTCAACTTTACTAAGGACAGGTCTCTGCTTTAATGGAGCTTACAGTCTACTGTTAGAGAGGTTTTTTTTTTAAACAAATAAAAATTATATATATATATATATATATATATATATATATATATATATATATATGGTGTGCAGAGTGATGTTTTGATATATGTATATATTGTGAAATGATTACCACAAACTATTTAACATATCCATCACCCCCTATATTTACCACTTGTGTGTGTGGTTAGAACACATGGGATTTACTCTCAACAAATTTCAAGTATATATTATTATTAATAGTCACCATGCTGTACGTTAGCTTTCTAGAACTTATTCATCTTATAACTGAACGTTTGTACCCTTTCACCAATATCTCCCCTTTTGCCCCGGCCCCCAGCGTCTGGTAACCTCCATTCTCCTTAAGAAGGTATTTATTAAAGGACCAGTTGATCATGTCACTTTTCAGCTCAAAAACCTTCAGAGGCTCCCTAATGGCTAGCAAATATCCAGACTCCTTCGCATGCATGTCTAGGTCCACTATGAATTTATTTCAATCTACCTCCTCAGCTTCATCTGCCTGTCTCTCCCTTTATGCACAATCTGCCCACACACATGGAACTTTCCAACACTCAGAGAAAATAATACAACATTCTGTTTCTTTGCTTATGTGGTTTTCTGACGTTGCTCACCTGAATCCTAATCTCATAGGACATAATACTGGGTAGGTACTCAGTTGGTTTTGTTAAACCAACGGAATGAATTAATTCAACAGTGGAGGGGGGGCCGTTTAATGATTAAAACTAGTGAAAATGCAGGGTGAAACTCGGAACATTATGAATTGAGTACTAGGATTATACTAAAGACTGTCGGGTTTTTATTTGAAGTTTACAGAGCAGAATAGGATTGAGTTTCTCTGCTAACACACAACTCACCCACTGAAAACTGCAGCATCATTAAAGAAGGGAACCTCAGATATGATCAAGTAAGTATCAGGCAATTACGGTTAGATTTAAATACGAATTGATCTTATAGTCAACTAGTTGAAAGCAAAAACTATAATAAAAGAGCTAGTGCTTGATAGGTACAGAAATAATTATCTGTTAGTTAATTGCATAACTATTTAGCACCTGGTACTTTAACTGCAGCTAAAACGGAGCAAAATGTGATCTCCAGGAGCACTGGCAAGGCTTGTGAGAGGCCCAAGAGGATCTGAGAGTGGAACTCTCAAAAGTCTCCCTCTTTTTCATGCACTACCCACTGCCTCACCTCTTTTAGCTCGTCTCCCTCTTCAAGCCTCAAGCGCTGGTGTTGCCATAGTTGCTTTTTCTTTGACTCTGCCCAGCCCCCCATCCTCCTAGCTTCCAGTAGTCCAATCACCATCTACAAATCCTTTCACTGATATCCGGGGTCTCTTAGGCAACAATGTGTGGTCTCTTGATTGGCCAGGAGAACGAGAAGGGCTGGCTTCAAAATTGGGCACACGGATAAAATGAAAAAGTGAGAGAGCCAATGGGGGGAAGGAGCTGCAATCTCCCAATATAATGCTGGAATGAAGATACATCCAATCCTGAAACAAGCAACATTGAAAACCCTCATTCAAGACATATTTGTGTTCCAAATCAGGCTAACCTACTGAGCATGCCCAATTATATTGCTCTGGTCCGAAAGCTCCGAAATGTAAACTCCACTTTTCCAGGTTTTAAGAGTGGCCAACAGGTAAAAGACGGAATTCGCCACTGGTTCGGTGCAAGAATAGCACCTGCAACTGGGAGTGGAAGGACGTGGGAAAATTGCCCGACACACGAACTCACAAATGCTTCCACATGAATTTTAATTTATCGGATTAGGGAATTCAGGCTGACAGATACACCGTGAAACCAGCAGATGGCATGCCTTAATAAGAATAACTCCAAACGTGGGAAATTTTACAATTTAAATTAAATTTAAATATAATTTAAATATATTTATTGAACCCCCACCCCTCATGTAATAAGGGATGGAGTGAGAATACAAGGATAAAAAAATCTAATGAGGAAGACTGGAAAATAGAATGTATAGATAACTAATGTAAGGCCCACAGTGACAACTGCTGTGATAGAACTATAAACAAGTGCTGAAGAATAACCAAAAATTCAAAATTCCTGTCAGAGCTTCTTTGGTAAATGTAAAGCAGTTCATGTAGCCAGCAGCTTACAACAACAACAAAAAACAACAACATTCCTCTCCCCCCAAATACTTTCCTCACTAACATAGATATGAATATACTCTCCTCCAAATTAAACAAATATAAACTCTGTTGTTTGTATTGTGTTTCATAGATTTGAAATAGGCAGCATTTATATATCTCCAATTTAAAAAGGAAAAGAAAAAGAAATGTGAAGCTCATAGAGATTGTTGATTTCCTTGAGTTAACAAAGGATCTGTAAGTGGCCAAACTGAAATTGGAACCGGGGTTGTCCAATTCCAGCCTAGTGGTTTTTCCACATGACCAGGTTGTATGTAAATGAATAAACAAAGCCTGTGGTGGTGGTGGTGGGGTAGCCTGGAGGAGGTATCTAGATGCAATACTAAATTACCATGTATTACCAGTTAACATTTATGGTTTCAAAACGGGTTCATCCAGAAAGAGACCAGTTTTAACAACATGCTGAAAGAGTGCTGTGTCTCTCTGTGAAGTTTCCGCTCATTAAAGCCTTTTCTATTGGTGGTTACAACATGGAATGAAAGAGATGGGATAAAAGAGAGCATCACACTTTATCCTGTTGGATTTAAATATTTTTATCCCTGAAAATAAGGTCCCTTTTGTCTATCCTCTCAACCAGCACCCTGCGCGAGCCTCCTCTTGTCCAGCACCTCATCAGTTTGACTGCTGACCCCCCACCCCATTATCCCCCAGTCTGAATGACACCATTCAAGCTGTGTTCATAATAGTGAGCACACCAGCTCGATGTCCATGATATTTCAACATTACTTTTAAATGAAACGTTTCAAACATAAAGAGAAGTTTAGAGGTTTGCATAAGAAAAACGCTTGTATCCTCCTTTTTTTTCTTTTTTCTTTTAAATTTAAGTTTATCCCACTGAGATTTTAAAAAAATTAACACTTTTGTTTCATCTGTGTGATTACTAGTTGAAGTCCCTTTTGTACACTTCCCACCTCTCATTCCCCTCACTGCTTGTCTAGAGGCAACCACTGTCATGAAATTGGTGTTTAACCTACTTGTGCATGTTTTACGCTTATTATATGTATATGTTTGACCTCACCAATAATACAACTAGGTGTTCTTAAAGAGGTATAATAATTTACATATGTTGTAGTTTGCTTTTTTCACTCAATGTTTTATTTCTGAGATTTAATCATGTTGATACATCTGTGATTTCTACATCATTCCCACCTCCCCAAGTGAGCTATATGTCCTACCCCCGATAGTTTCCACAGGATGCTGTGTAAATGCATATGAACGTATCTAGCAGCAGATCTTTAGAGGTTCCACAAGTACAAGGAATCTGGATATACAGAGGGTGCCAAAAACATGTATACCTATTTTAAGAAAGGGAAAAAAAAACTATTAAAATGGTAATACTCAATATATACTGATAACAAAAGATGAATACAAGTCATGTGTATACATTTTTTTGGCACCCCCGTATATAAAGCAGGCACATAGTTTTTCACATACAACATTTTCCTCCTCAATCACCCTCAATAAAGGCAGTGTTGACTCCACAGGACACACGGGGTTGCTTAGTCAGCCTAAGGATCAACATGACTTTAAAAAAACAAAAATGGTACGGCACAAGTATTTATTAGGAAAATTGAAAATGTCACTTTAGATCTCATTTATTATGCCTTTTCCCATAGCTCACCTTCTGATGTTAAACTATATTTATGGCTGTCTACGCTTAAAACTCAATATTTAACATTTATTGAGCATCTTTTAAAAATCGTGGTAAAATACGGAACATACAATTTACTACCTTTACCATTTTTAGGTGTACAGTTGAGTAGCGTTAAATACATTCACATTGTTGTGCAACAGGATCAATATTACTTGAAGTCCTGTTTGTTACCAACAGAACAAAATGATGCCTCTGCTGAAGTGTAGGTTGAAAAGGGACAAAAAGGAAGAGAAAGAAAAGTAGGTAAAACAGTGTGGTGAAAAAGAATAGCTTTGGCCTTGAATGAATCTAGACTGCCATGAAAACGCTGCATGGCTTTGGGTAAGTCATTTAATCTTCCTAGGCGTTCTTTTCCTCATCTGAAAAATGAGAGGTTGGATTTAGATGATCTCTAAGAATGTTTTCAGCCCTAAAATTGTTTATATAGAAAGGGAAGGGAAACATGTCCTTAAAAAGATGGGGAATGCCACCAATAACCAACCATAAGTTCCCCCTGTTCATTAAGGTCTTGGCAAAGAGGATATAAACTATCCTTGGGCAGGTATCCTGTCTGCTTTGTCACAGCGTGGCCCTCTGAAATAGGCCAGTTTCCTACTTCTACTCGCACCCCAGCATTGGGTGACCAGACTCTTGACCACCTCCAGTGCCTGGGTCCCGAGGTGGGCACACTTGTTCTCAGAACAGGTTTTGGCGGTTTTGCAGTTATAGCATCCTAGGCTGGAGGGATGAGAATCGCCACGCTATCTCAGGACGGGGGGAGAAAAGGCTTTACAAACAGTGCTGAGCACGTTTAAGAAAAACGCGTTACCAGAGTTGGGAATGACTGACTCCCCTGGGGCAGGACAGTGCAAGACGCCTCACAGAAAGCGAGGCAGAGAACAACGAAGCGCGCTGAGACAGCCCCGCGCAGCTGGGCTCAAAATGGGAGCGCTCAGCCGAGCCTGCGCAGCGCGCCTGCGCCGTGCGTGCGCGCGCGCGCGCTCCGTCGTTCCCCGGGCCGCGCGCCTCGGCGCTCGGGAAAGCTCCCGGTCGCTCCGAGGCGCGCGCTGGCGGTCCTCGCTCCCACCGTTTACCTGAGGGACCCGTGGCGGTCCCCGGCCGGCGCTGCAGCCCCCTTGGAGCCGGGTCCAGCGGTGTGAGGTGAGCACGAAGGCGTGCGGTCTCCCGGCCGGGTTAGCGGCCAGAGGGCGCGGGGAGTGTGGGGAACGTGGAGGTGCCGCGGCTGCCGGCTCCTCTGCCTCACCCTGTGCTGAGGAGCCACCAGCAGCCCCGGCACCTCCTCCTCAGGGATCGTTATTCTCGTCGCGGCCAAAACAAAAGCTTTCGGCGCCGGGCTGTGGCGGGGGTGTCGGAGGGGCTTCGCGGGATCGACAGCGGGCAGAGGGGGTGCGGAGGACCTGAATTGGGGGCTGAGGTGGGCAGATGCCCGGGGAGATGATTAACCCTCTGTGTCCTCAGCTCGCGCTGGGCAACCTGTGCGAGTGTGGATCGCGGCTCCCTCTCCCCCACCCCCGCCCCAAACCCTTCTCCGGGGAACGTGCCCCGCGTCCTCAGCTGGAGTCCGCTGCCTCGGTCGGCGCCGCGGGGGCGTGTGGCGCTCCCCGCCAGCCGGGAGCGTGGGTGGAGGACGCGGCTGCCAGCCGGGGAGGACAATGCACCGGGGCTCCAGCGCCCCCGGGCCCTTGGGGCCGGCCCGAGCCCCACGTTAGCATTTCCACCTGCCGGGACGTCGTTTTAGCATTTGGCAGACTTCTTACTTCCAAAGCCTGAAAGTTGTCCCCTCCATCCCATCAGTTTGCAAAGTCGGCCGTGCCTCCCAAACGCTCCCCCAGCTGCCCCCTTTTATGCTGTGTTTGCCATGGGTGTTGCTGGGTAATTAGTAGACGGCCTCTGAAATAAAGGGGCTGTTACAATATGTCAAGACATTTCAAAATCTTTCTGGAGGCTTTTTAAATCTCACGAGTCCTGGAGTTAGGTGCCTACTCTGTTAGAGAAAGAGAGCTTTTTTTTCCCCCCCTTTTTTTTTTTCCAGAACAAAGGCGCATGGCATTAATTTAGGCATAGGAATGGACTCGAAGTTGAAAAATACCTACCCTATAAAAGAGGTCCAGTGTTTTGGCCAGGATAAACGAAACATTGCATTTTGGTTGCCTTCTGAATTTAAGGCACATTTGCAGCAGCAGAGCAGACCGGCAGCTCAATAAATGACTGCTACATACAAGTATTCAGACAAAATCTTATTTTATAAAAGTAGTGTTGGTAGACCTATAATGTTCGTTTATGCGAAATGGGTTGCTTTGCAAAGCCAAGGAAACAAAGACCTGCTCACATTGGGGATGTTACCTCCCTCCTTAGCCTTCTTTTAGCCTTTATGGCGTGCTGACGGTCTAAGGAATAGGTAACTACTTAGTTCTCTTATTAAGGAGCAATGACTCCTCAAGATAATGCTTTCCCCCCCCCCCCCACCCACCCCGGACTTTTAAGCAAATAAATAGTATCTTTTTCCTCCAGGGGGGGAAAAACCATTTACTTGAACTACCAAAACACAACATAAAGGTAAAAAGATTCAGAGTTAGGGAAAGTAGTGTAAAGGTGTTAAAAGCTTAATTGGGTGGGTTCTGAAGGATAGAGTGGAAGATAAAATATAATTAAGTTGCTGCCCTTCTCTGACCATGTTACCTTTTATTTAGTGAATAACATGCCTCCTCTACCCACCAAATGCTTTGGAACTATGGGCAAAAGTTATAAAGCCTACCATCCTACCTTCTGTTTCCTCCTTCTTTTTCCTCATTCAGTACTAGTATTCCTAAATTTATTAGTGTCCCATTAGCAGAAGGAGAAGAAAGGACTATAAAGTCTTTAGTTTGTTTCCTCATCTTAGCTACTATCTTCACTTAGGCTTTATTTTGTGCTTTGAACATTTAGGTGGATTTTTTCTTGGGAAATCCATGATGTTTGAAGTAGGGAGGGTTGAGGGGAATTTAATAGTAAAGTGCACATTCTTTCTTTGTATAGTACAATGTGAAAGCTTTATCATTGGGTAAGGAGATAGGAGTTTTTAACTCACAATAAGTCCTCTGTTTCTCACTTGACAGGAGAAAATATCGCTACCCAACTTAAATTTCGTATTTGTTAGTAAAACTGTAAGATTTTATACTCACAACTTATTCTGAGCATATTAGTTTGTTGATCATAGACTGCTATTGATTTTATTTTCTTTAGGAGAGAGGTTGTAGGAAACAGCTCCTGCCGCATCTTTCTTTGCCTTCTTTCATAGAAGAGAGTGATGTTCGCATCGTTGTTTTTTTTTTAATCTCTAAAACTATAGAATTATAGCTGCTTAAAAGTGCAACTGCCCACAATAAAAGTAATAATGCAAACAAAAAGAATGGTTTGGAAAATACGTACTGGAGAAATTATTTAGTATAGATTTGGGAAAAGATGTGCTACAGGGTTTGGGGAGAGACAGGAAAGCTTTTCCAATAGTGGCATTTCCATAAATGTTTGAAAAGTAACAAGTCTTTACTGGCTAAGAAGGAGTTTTAACTGTTTCAAAAATGACTTCTTTTTACTTTCCAATTCATTATGCTGAGAAGTATTGACAGTTTTGTTGGATCCAAGGAGTGCATTGCAAATGAAGTTTGAGGTGAATATAAGTAGGCTAGTGGGCTTTAAAAAAAACAACACCCCAATACTGGTCCCCAAATTTTATCTTACTGAAATAATTTTATAGTCAAAACTTCCAAACCTTACAACCTTGCTAAGGGAAAAAAATCAGGGGCTTCATATTAGAGAAATTTCTGCTGAACAGATTTTAGTTGGAAAGGGAAGCTGGGTTGGAATTTCAATCTGATTTTTTTTTAGTCTAGAATCTGGCCATCTTTTAACTTTCCAGCATTGGTTTCAGATTAGTTTTCAAAGATCTCCTTTCTTTAGTCTTAAAAGTAATTTATAATTTGTAAAATGGACTGGATTTTGACGTCCACCATTCATTTTAATTCTAGATGTATTTGTTTTCCTGTTTTATTTTTTTGAACTCTATCACTCAGCACATTGGAAGATTAAGCTGTTTGTTGTAAACAGTAGATAACAAGATGGACTTTAAAAATTAGAGAGAAGGTAAGAAAGATCAGGAAACAGGTACTCTGAGATTAATAGGAATCAAAGTCCTATGAATTAAATATGAAAATATATAAACTTTATTTTAGCAACAAAGGCAATATTTTCAGTGAATTTATTTTTTAAATAATAAGATGTGGAAAACAGAAGGCCAAAGACCACATAAGTTTTAGGAAAAGGAATGTAATACTTAGTGAGTATGCTCTGAGTGTATATTTTGTCTCTCTAACAAGACAATAATTTCCTTAAGAGAAGAAACTCTGTTAGTGGTATAGTCTTTGCTAATTCTTGCAATATATTCTTAGAAAACTCCTCTGAAAGAAGACAAAGAATATCCCACCTGTTTCCACTGTAGAGCCACTGTATGTGAAATGGTATTTCTGAATTGGAAATGCAAAATGTTGTCTACATTTATAGGGTGTCAAGAAAATTAAATGTAAACTAAGAATGATGAAAGGGGTCACTTTCTGTACAGAAAGTGTGAATTGGAGTGAAATCGCTGAACCAGAATCTTTTGTTTCAGGAGCCACTTGACAAGCCCTCAGGACCCACTTTTGTCATTGTTTCTTCTGGGATTCAGCCTGATTTCCTCTTCACAGTTGCCACCTCCTGCTTTTCCCCTGAGTTCATTGGGTCTGGCTTTGCAACCAGCTTGGGAAGAAAACCTTCCAAGATTGAATCCCCTTCCCCTTTATTGCTGTCCTTCAGGACAGATACTCATTTTAAGGGCTTTTACTTTTTATCATCAAAACAAAACTGGCAATTGGGGAATATCAGATTCCTGATGTTATACGTTCATACAAATTAAAATGTAGGTTTAAATGTATGTAGTCCTTTTTGTTTTTTGATGGAATGATAATCAAGTAACTTAATCTGAAATCAGTTTTCCAAATATCTTATATTGCTCTATGGAGAAGTGAATGTGCCTGTTTTCCCACAGGTATGGCATAAATAACTGTTGTCATATCTCACTTTTTGCTGTCCCCTGGCCCCTGAAGCTGTTCATTTCAGTTATGTTAAAGGGACCTAGCAGGTCCCTTTATTCAGTTGAAATTCTACAGATTCCTATAGTAAAAAACAATATCAGTAACAATGCCAAAACAACTGTTAATCTTTATTTAATGAGTTACTGTATTTTGGTTGGATCTCTTTGGGTCCAGAATCTTCTCTGTGTCCTGCATGTCTTACAGCTTCAACTTACAGCTTTTCCATGGATGCCCCGACCTTTGAAAAAATAACTTTTGCTACTTACACTCAACATGATCTTGATTAGAAGCAGATATTTCATTATGTTATTGAAAAGTGATTTGGAGTATATATCAAAAAATTTTTTTATATGTGTATACCATTTGATTCAGCTGATAGGTGACCTGATATTTTTCAGTATTGAAAATCACTTGACTCATACTAAATTAATCATCACTTTTTTACTTTCTTACTACCTACAGTAGGGTAGTAGTGAGTCCCTTGGCTTGTTGCTTAGTTATCAGCCAATAAATCAGTGATTCAACCAGTATTTATTCTTGTCAGCTAGTTAGCACACATTTATACATTTAGCAGAGTTAATTTATTCCATATACAAAATAATGTGCCATAGGTTCTTTTATAAAATCTCATAGCATTTATAATATTTTTAAATAATTGAAAGTTCTGTGTACAATTTGACAAAAATGGGATATATGCTGTTCTGTAAATTAGTTTTCTTTTTTTTTTTATTGTGTTGTTACTGTCTTACTGTGTCAATAAATACAGACCTTGCTCATCATTTTTGGTGACCATATACTCTTCCAGTATGTGATTGTACCATAGTTTAATTCCTTATTGGTAGACTTACATTGTTTCCAGTTTTTTATTTTATATACAGTATTTCACTAGCATTTTGGTAATGCAGCATGTGTACTTGTGTATTTACTTAGAATAAATTATAGAATAGATTTGCTGGATTAAATTGTGCACATTTTAAGGGCTTTTCTTGTAAATAGCCATTTTTTAAAAATACCAACTAGTTTACATTCCCACCAATAAATACCGTGTTTCCCCGAAAATAAGACTGGGTCTTATATTAATTGTTGCTCCAAAAGACGCATTAGGGCTTATGTTCAGGGGATGTCATCCTGAAAAATCATGCTAGGGCTTATTTTCCGGTTAGGTCTTATTTTGGGGAAAACACAGGCGTATTTGAAAGTGTTGGAATGTTGACAATGTTTGTTTCCCTGCACCCTCTCCTGTACTGTGTTCTATCATTGTTATTTTGCCTATCTGATTGGCAAATATGTTCTTTTATATTTGCATTTTTTTGTTATTAGTCAAATTGAATATCTTTTTATGTGTTAGCTATTTGTATTCCTTTTGTAAATTTATGTCCCTTTCCCATCTTTCTATTAAAGTGTTATTCTTTATCTGCTTTTAATTTTTTGAATTCATTTTATGTATTTTGCTTATATGTATTATAATTATATTTAAATACACCTATACTCTTTCTTTCTATTTCAGGATAGCATTTCTCAAAACATGATTTATGGACCATTTGTAACAGTACCTGAGATAATTGTTAGAATGCACATCATTCTACAGAGATTCAGATTTCTTAGATCTGTGGGGGGAATCCATGAATCTGCTACACATTAAAATTAGAGAACCTGTGATTTGGAGGACATATAAATTCTTTAAGATTTTTGCTGTGGTTTTTTTTTTTTTTTGTCTCACTGCATTCAATGTTTTTCCTATTTATTTTAATAATGGTAAACTACAATTTTGATATATGAAGATTATTGTCCTAACCCAGCCAAACGTGATAGAGTTTACAAAACTGTTTTGATATATGGGCTATATGGTAAAATGAATGTTGTAGGGCATAGAGGAAGCTTAGAGGATGCTGGGAAGCTTCACTTGCAAATGAGGGAGAAGGAATAATTGAGAGGAAATCAGGTAAAATAGATGGAGTAGGTCGAAGTGTGAGGGTGTGTCTCGTCTAGTTTAAAGACCCAGTGAGACATTGCTCAGTTTCTTCTCCAAGTTTTAGGTGGTAGTCTTCTTTGAACCATAAATTTGAAATCCATCACTGTTTGAAAAAATAGATTTGTCCAATGAAATATTTGAAATTACTATTATATACATATTTCATAGGGAACAATGTTCCCTTTAATTTTTTTGGTTGTAAGCCGATGAACATGCTGTGTAAGCAGCAAACTACAAAGACTGAACTTAAATGGATGTTTTAATGCTGTAACCAAATAAAGCTTTCAGTAGGTATTTGACACATTTTTAATGATATGCATAATTGTTACTGTGTTGCATGGTAATTTTGCTTAAATATAAATGACTTTGTTTAATATTAGTTTCCTATAGCCAGACCTTCATCTTTCTGGGGCCAGCTTGGAGGAGGAAAAAAATATGAAAGGCCAAGAAGCTTTTGCAAAGATTTTTGGTTTAGAGATTTTGCTATAGAGAGATTAGGTATTTGCACAGGGGTTGCTCATAACTTTTAGTGTTTCTAATTCTAGAGGCCACATTCTTTCCTTTTACCTTCCACTACTTTAAAACCATCTACTAGAAGGAAAAATTGGGAAGATGGCCATTGCTTTCCTTTCTCCAAATAGTTTTTTCTGCTTGGTAACTAAAGTTTGGGATGCAGACGTCCCAATCATTGTCACTGCAGAAATGACAGCTTCTTGCCATATTTTAAGCCAAACCAATTACAGGTCTCAAGGTCTAAGCTTTCATGGGCCTTAGTATTTGAGTTGTCTTATTAGCCTGTCTCTGAGAATTTCTGAACCGGAACTTCTCATGTTTTCCCAAACTAGGCTCTCTACAACAAACACAGAAATATCCAATGCATAGGAAACAAAATGAAATAAAAGCAAATTGACATCATCACTAAACCAAATGAAAGTGTAACTTAGAATATGCTTTTTTTCCTACCAGACTTGCCTTCCACTCCACTGAAACCCTCCCAGACCCAAAGGAGATACATATTTTTGCCCCTAGAAAAGAAGGGACATGTAATAGCTTCTAAAGCTTAGTGGAAACTATAACTAGGAATCATTCCTATTCCTGCTGTGACTTTCTAGGGATGATTTCTGTTCTCTGCAGCCTGGCTGTATGTAATGAAACATTTGTTGATCAAATATTTCTGTGTCTATCCTTGATGCTGCTTTACCATTCATTTATAGACTACTTTTATGTACGTTATCTCATACTTCACTCATATCATCCTTGTTAGAGAAGTGATATTTTCAGGAAGAAAAATTCTGAGTTCAGAGAAGTTAAGTGATATGTTTCCATTCACACAGCTACTGAGAGGCTTGAATCCATAGCGTTTTGATTTATTTATATTTTATCTCTTCTGCACATCCTTTCTGCCAAATCAATTAATGTGAAATGCACTATTAATGATTAAAACACATATAATTTTAAATTTAGTAGCTTAGATTATAAATATGGCAGCTATTTAAAATTCAGGACAACAGCATAAACAATTTTCAAAATAGATCAATTATATCTTATGATAAATGAAAAATTGCTGTCATAGACAAACCATATGTTACATAAACTGAGGGAAGAAAATTTGCCTTTAAATGCTGTTTAAGGATTGCCTTAGTGTATCTATAGCATACATGATAAGGTAGATAATCTAGACTATGTCTTTGTGAAATACCTCTGTATTTTTATCTATTCGGTTACTATGATATCGCTCATCAAAGTTTTCTCTTTCTTGTAGTTCATTGTTAATGTATAACATGCAACAGATTTTTGTATATTGATTTTATATCCTGCAACATTACTGAGTTCATCAAAGATTTTATATCAAGTCCACAATATTTTGAGAGGAAATGACTAATTTCTCCCATTTTTTAAAAAAATGCTTTTCAGATATTTCAATCAAAGGAAGAAATAGCTCTTCTCCTAAGATGGAATCTATTGTTTGGGAATGTGGCTGATCAACTTGATATGTTGGCCAAATGTGCCCTATGTAATAAAATGAAAAGAAGAGACAAGATGATGTCATTTTCCCCGTATTGTGAAACCAAAAACAAATGTCTTTTGTGAGACCAATCTAACAAACCTCTGACGGTGCAAAGAGTATTTAACTGTTGGAAGAACTTAACAGTAAGATATAGAAGTACTTCTTCAAGCTGAGACCTGCAGGTGTATAAAGATCTAAAATACTGAGTAGGCCGGATCATCTGAATCTCATTCAGATCAAGGAAGGATGGCTATGAGTTGGATCGTCTTCTGTCTTTGGCCCTTGACTATGTTTGTGGGGCATATAGGTGGGCACAGTTTGTTCTCTTGTGAACCTATTACCTTGAGGATGTGCCAAGATTTGCCTTATAATACTACCTTCATGCCTAATCTTCTGAATCATTATGACCAACAGACAGCAGCTTTAGCAATGGAGGTAAGCCTTGATCTATTCTTTGACATGTCTTAGAAAATGATTCTTATATTGCCGTTTACTAATCTGATGAATATGTCTGATAAACTACAGGGAAAGAATGCGTTATTTTTTAACTATATCTTGTACATTAAAAAGATATATTTAGGTTCAAAATAGATTGAAGAATTCATGTTGGGGGATGTTACTTTTTTAAGACATAGTACTTTTTACAAAGAAATTTGAAACAGTGGAACATGGGAGACAATAGGCATTCAGAAGTTTAAAATTGTCCAAGCTATGATATGATTACATCTTTTATTTAGTTGATAATAAAACTAGATAAAGAGCAGAATATAATAATATTCATAATTCAGTCATTAAGTATTGAAGGTAACATGATTTTGGAAAATGAGTTCTTTTGTTCAGCCTTTAGGCTGGTGATTTATATTTGAATTTTCTTAAATACTTAAAATGATTTACTGGTCTTACTATGTTTATATCAGTCTTATTATTTTTTTAAGAACAGTAACTCCCAAGGAATGAAAAAGTTTTTGTTGTGTGAATTATATGTTCTTGACCACTCAGGATTTTATGAAAATTAGTTGCTTTACTTGAATTTTTCTAATGGTAACTTTTTAGGCACTTTTTAATGATTTTACTTTAGAAACTATGAAAAATTAATGGTATAGTTAATAATGGGTTTAAGTAAGTATGTATTTCTTTATTGGTTTTAGAATTGTGGACAAGGATATGTTTACCAGATAAGAACTAGGAAGCAGTAAAGGGTGATGATAAGAAGCATAGGCTTTAAATCTGGACAGACCTGGCTTTGAATTCTAGACCCATCACTTTCTAGCTATATTACTTTGGGTAATTTATGTGGATTTTTCTTACCATAGTTTCTTAGTTTGTAAAATGGAGTTAATAATCATACAAGCTTTTGTAAGGTACAAAATGAAAACATGTATACAAAGTACTTGGCACATAGTAAGTACTCTAAAAGTGATAGCTTTTACCATTTACCCATATTCTCATATTAATGTGGATATATAATACACATAGTTTACAGAGAATGTTTTGTACTTTAGTCTTTAATCCATTGTTACAGGGTTTTCAGCAAATTGAAGCCTGTTTTGGAATTCTTCGTTTTATTGTTACAACTCAAAAAGGTTCATTACTTCCAAGCAGACTAACATAAATCTATCTGGGAAAATTTATAGAAAGATTACTATTTATAGATTTTGAAAAGTGGAGGGCATCTTGTATATTCTAAATATTTGAAAATGTTAGAGAGGTTGAATAAAACATTTCTTGCTCTTCTTCTGACTAGTAAAGAGAGATTTGATATAGATTGTCAGATTAGGATATATGAAAATGGGTATTGGTTTAATATAGTAATTTGGTTCCAATCATGGTAGTCCCTGCTGTGTATTAAAACCATCAGTTTTCAAACAAAAAATTGAAGTAGGAATACTCTTGTTTCTAGTATCATTATAAGTCAGTACAGCTCCGTTGGAAAGCAAATAGGGTGGTAAGAAGCAAGTCTCAAAGATATTTGTACTGATTTGGGTTTATCTGTTGGCTGTGCCATGTAGTAACTTTAAGACTTTGGACTTACGTCACTTTACATCCCTGAGCCTTGGTTTCTTCATTTGTGAACAAAAGTCATAATAACGAAAGTATCTTGAAGAGCTGTAGAGATTATATGAGAGATTTATAAAGTAGCTAGTACAATTCATGGAACACAAATAGGTGATCCACAAATGTTCATTCTATTCCAAATTCGGTTTCTAAATGATCTAGAGAGAAAGTACTAGAAAGATGATGTATGTGTTGCAAATGGACTTGCAGGCTCATGGAACATTGGTAATGATGGTATGGTAAGCTATCTCTAGCTTCTCAATATTTTATTGGCGATGAGGTTGCCTCATTTTGCATTTCACACATCCTGGGAAGAGTGGGTAATACTTTCTAAGAGAAGTCTGTAGTGATTCGAAGTAATTAATGTTGAGAATAGTTGCTTGTAGCATGGTTGTCATATCAGGACAGTGACGCTACACTGACAGAAGCATCTGACAGTTTGAGAGTGTGAACTTTCTGTATTAGCAAAAGACATGGATACTCAGCAGTCAACACAACATACTTCCAGATGGAAGTAAGGATTCTTGAGTCCTCGACTTATATCTGCTGATGACACCGTCCATCCAGGAACTTTGGATACATGTCTGCCAGCTTTTACCAGGAGCAAGTTGGAGCAGGTAATCCAAGCACATTCTTGAGTGTTCACTGTGGGACTTGATGAATTGAAAGACCATTTCCTAGGTGTAGCATCTTTTAGCAGGCTCAGTCTTCAAGCCTGCCTAGGGTTCATTCCTGTACTGATGTTTGGTGAGTCAAAATGAGTGCAATAGAATAGGATAAGGCAGTGAGCTAGGGATGCACAGCTGAGAGAAAGTGTAGATTCTGGCTTATCTCAAATTTGATTATTCAAGATCAACAAGGTGGATGTTCTTTCATTGTATATAGAGGATTCCTAGTCTGTACTGTCATCGAAATTGGGACCTATTTAAATAATAGAATAAGTGTCAATGTATTAATTTGGAAAAGAAGATCCTTGCTAGTTATGTTTATTTCTCTACCTTCCAAAACATGCACATCTGTACACAAGCACACACACTAAACTTGTAAGTTCTTAACTTGATGTCTTACTTTTCCCCCTGAGTATTAGTGGCTTTTGATAGGGGAAAAAAAAAATCTCATTCCTGAATTTTGAGCTGTCCAAATTGTCAGTAACTATCCTACCAACCCACACATTATCTGTTATTCGTGACTTTAGTGGCAATAAAAGAGATCTGAGCAGCCTTTTCTCCCATACTGACTAAATTGAATAGGAAGGGAACAGTTTAGTGGAAAAAGCACTAGAATGAGGTGGGAAGACGTGTTCTCTACTACTACTATTAGGTTGGTGTAAAAGTAATTGTGGGGGCCGGCCCGGTGGCTCAGGTGGTTGGAGCTTCGTGCTCTTAACGCCGAAGGCTGCCGGTTCGATTCCCACATGGGCCAGTGGGCTCTCAACCACAAGGTTGCCAGTTCAATCCCTCGAGTCCCGCAAGGGATGGTGGGCTCTGCCCCCTGCAACTAAGATTGAACACGGCACCTTGAGCTGAGCTGCCTCCTGGATGGCTCAGTTGTTGGTTGGAGCGCAAGCTCTCAACCTCAAGGTTGCCAGTTCGATTCCTCGACTCCCTCAAGGGATGGTGGGCAGTGCCCCCTGCAACTAAAATTGAACAGGGCACCTTGAGCTGAGCTGCCGCTGAGCTCCCGGATGGCTCAGTTGGTTGGAGCGTGTCCTCTCAACCACAAGGTTGCCGGTTTGACTCCAGCAAGGGATGGTGGGCTGTGCCCCCTGCAACTAGCAACGGCAACTGGACTTGGAGCTGAGCTGCGCCTTCCACAACTAAGACTGAAAGAACAACAACTTGAAGCTGAACAAAAAAACCCTCCACAACTAAGATTGAAAGGACAACAACTTGACTTGGAGAAAAATCTTGGAAGTGCACACTGTTCCCCAATGAAGTCCTGTTCCCCTTCCCCAATAAAATCTTAAAAAAAAAAAAAAAGTAATTGTGGTTTAAAAGGTTAAAAATAATTGCAAAACCACAATTACTTTTGCACCAACCTAATAGTTTTGTGACTTCTTTGTGTTGATTTGCTCTAGGAAGTGAAATTTTTTTGTCCTTTTTACATTATTGTTAAGATCAAATGATTTAAGTGATGTGTATATTAAAGAACTTTAAATAAAGTTAAAGTGCTGTGTGAATGCAGATCATTTGTTGCCTGTCACTCTGTTTAAATTTCAGTTAGGTTGTGGAATAAGTGATCTTTAATTTGTTTGGGAGATTGCTTGTCTACTCTTATTTTTTTAGAAACTAAACCTCTATAGGATAACTAGAAGAAAAACTCTTGGGATGGTTTGAGTTTACCTCCATTCCTTGTTTTCTTTTGTCATTCTCATTAGAGATTTTCTATAGCACGAGAAGCTGGCAGCTTCTAATGGGAATGCAGAGCCTGAACGTCCTTGGTATTCTTTGTGGTTCATTAAGAACAAAGCATGTTTGAACCAGTCTCCCAGTTATCCAAACTCAAATTTTAGCTTTGTTTTTCCCTCTAACTTTTTGTTGTGGGAAATTTCAGTTATATAGAAACAATGATAGAATAGTACAATGAACGCCATAGACCCATCATCCAGCTTCAAAAATTATCAGCTCATAGCTAGTCTTGTTTCACTTATGAAACAAGAACTCAACTGGGTTACTTTGAAGCAAATAGTAAATACCATAATTTCATCCATAAATATTTCTGTATATATCTCTATAAAGTAAGGACTCTGGAAATAATATGAACACCATACCTTTATCACTTCTTCAATATCATCAACTATCCAGTTAATGTTCAAATTACTTTGAGTGCTTCACTTTTTTTTTTTTAAGTTAGCTTTTCAAATCAGGGTTCATACATTGCATTCAATTGATACGTCATTTAAAGTTTCTTTTAATTTATAGTTTCTCCTTCCCTTTCCCCACTGTTTTTTTCTTGTACTATGTTTGCCCTGTAGAGTTTCCCATAGTCTTTAGTTTGCTGATTGCATCCCTATGCTGTTATTTACGTTACATCTGTCTCCTTTTTTTTTTTTTTTTTTGGAAAGACTACTTCATAAAGCACATAATATCTGGTTGTCACTCTGTAATTTTAACAGTCATTGCTGATCATTTCCTAGGATCAATAATTTTATTAGGGGTTTGCAAAATGGTGATATTTTAATCTATCATCTTCATTTCTCAGATGGAATACTTTATAAACAGAAACTTCCTCTCTTTGACAGTTGGACTACTGAGTTACTTTTATGTACAATTTATATGAGAAAGAGGATAAATACTTGATTGTACTCTTTTGTTCATTGGTTTTTAGTATAATGAGTTGATTCCCAAGCAAACTCCAAAGGTGACCGAGATCTTTTTTTATTTTTTAAATATCATTATGAATTCATGGAGTTTTAAACATATTTGATGTGCTTTAGTCCATTGCATTTATTATTCTTATTGGGGCCCAACCTGTTCCGTCTTTGACAGTGGGAGCCTCTTCAAGATAGCTCCTGAGTATTTTTGAAACTACCCTAATGGTTTCTAATAGCGTCCTTGCTTTCTGGTATGATCCAAGCTCATTTCATAAAATTCTGCCTCAAATCTTTGTTAATAAACAAACTTTAAGTAAATTTGATGATGTAATTGGCTTTATTAAACAATTTATGAATGGGGCAGCATGTTTTCTACCAGGCAGAGTGGTACTCCCAGGGATTATACAAGGTGGAAGGCTTTTGTAGTAAGGAGAGCAGGGCAAGAAAGTTATCAGCAAGGAAAAATGAAAATTCATTGGAGGAAAGGAAGAGTTTAGGTGATGGCTTCTCATTGGCTGAGCTGCATTGTTTCCATTGGCTGGGCTAATTGGTGGGCAAGAAGAAAACCTTCCTAGTAGTAAATAGTAGAGCATGTATTTTCTGGGAATGCAGGATACTTATTTTCTGGTTGGTTGGGGTCAGAAACTGAATCAACTGAGGCTATAATTGATGTCTTCCTGTTTGGAGTAGTTAACAATGAGTGGTAGGGAGTGAGAGCGCCCTCTAACAGGCCTTCCCAAGTCCAATTTTAATTGCAGTTTCTTCATTAATTTTCATACCTTGAATCATCAGTTTTTCTAGGGAGCACTGGTTCCTTTTAGTTGGAAATGGTGTTTAGAGACCACTATCTGGGTGCTAAGCCTGTTGACCCTAGGTTAATCATTTTTAGGCCTTTTCATGGACAGAGCTTGAAAATGTTTTTTTTTTCTTTAATGAAAATACATCCTAAGTTTATACTGATACTTTCAATTCAAATGATATTGCAGTTTTTATTTGAATTTTATTTTTGTTTCTTTTATACTGAAGCTTTATTATACACATACATTATATATATAATTTCAGAATAATTGCAGTATTACTACTAACAATATGATTACTGTAAGCAGTTTAAGATTTCTTCGTACCTCATTTTGTCCTTAGGGAGGTATTTCACCAAGGATATACAATCAAATACTGTGTTTTAAAGTTACTTAAATACTTCTCTGTGTGGTTCAACTTAATACACAGATTCATATATTTCATTTTGATTTTGAGGAACGAAAAAATTTTTTTGTTTAAATTTATTTTATAAGTATGTTTTAAAACTTTATGTATACAATAAGGTACATTCAGAGAAGTCTGGTTTCTGGCCCTTTCACTTCTACTTTGTTCTTTTCTTCCCCCTAAAGGTAGTCATTTAAAAATGTTTTTTGTTTATATTTTCATTAGAAAATTGAAAATGTAATTTATATAAAATGTTTATATAATATCTGTCTATATGTATTGTTTAACCTTTCTTTGATACAGTATCAAACTGTTTGTTTTCACTATTTTTTTCACTTCCATAGTAGTATTATTGATATTCCTCAAAAACGTATTTTATAATTGTGACAAAATATACATAACATGAAATTTACCATTCCAACCATTTTTAAGTGTACAGTTTAGTGGCATTAAGTACATTCACCTTTATGTAATCATCACCACTACCCTTCTCCAGCACTTTTTTGTACCCATATCTCTCCATTCTCCCCTCCCATTACCATTCTACTTTCTCTCTGACTTTGACTACTATAGATACCTCATATAAGTGGAATACAATATTTGTCCTTTTGTGACTGGCTTATTTCACTTAACATAATGTCTTCAAGTTTCATTCATGAAGCATGTGTCAGAATTTTCTTCCTTTTTGAGACTAAATAATCCTGTATTGTGAGTATTATATATATATATATATATATATATATATATATATATTTTTTTTTTTTTTTTTTTTAAATTGATTTTCTTATATGACAAATCACTTTAAAGGAATACCTTTAAAAAACTTGTTTTAAATTAACATATATATATACATACATACATACATATATATATATATATATACACACACACACACACACACATATATATATGTCATATATACCGGGGGTACCAAAAAATGCGTAAGAGATATTATCTATGCTCAAGAGATATTAAGAGATATTATCTATGCTCAAGCAGTAGTTTGCCGTAATCAGAAGTGTCTGGACGCTGATGGTAACCACTTTGAGCACCTCTTGTAATTGCAGAAGTCAAATGTGACTTGTATTCATTCTTTGTTATCGGTATATATTGAGTATTACAATTAATACAGTTTTTTTCCCTTTCTTAAAATGTATATACATGTTTTTGGCACCCTCTGTATATGTATATACACCACATTTAGTTCATCCATTCATCTGTCAGGACACTTGGGTTGCTTCCACCTTTCGGCTATTGTGAATAATCCTGCTGTGAACATGGGTGTACAAATATCTGTTCCAGTCTCTGTTTTCAATTTTTTTGGGCATATACTGAGAAGTGGAACTGCTAGATCATATGATAATTCTGTTTAATTTTCTAGGGAACCACAATACATATTGTGTTCCATAGCAGCTGCTGCATTTTACGTACCCATCAGCAGTGCACAAAGGTTCCAATTTCTCCACATTCTCACCAACACTTGTTATTTTCTGGGTTTTGTTTGTTTGTTTGTTTGTTTGTTTTAGATAATAGTTATCTTAATGGGTGTGAGGTTGTCCTCATATTTTAAATTCAGTTCCTACTGAAGTGTTGTTTGCTGTCTTTAACTATTGAAAGTAGAACTTGTCCTTATTCATCTTTGTATGTCTGTCACCTAACACAGTGCTTCACACATAGTGACTTCTAAATATATGTTTGAATGAACTAATTAACTTTATAAACTGAATTCCGTTAAGAGGTGGTAGTATTTATGAGTACGGTCATGTTGCTGTACCTAAGCACTTAATCTCTTGGGGTTTTAAATAGGCAGCTTGGTGGGGATGGCAATGGTAATCCCTATACCACGGATACCACTTATCTGTGAACACTGGTACCACCTGTGAACACTAGTGTTTTACTTTGCCTCCCCACCCCCTTTTTTTGGTCATTACTTGATGCTTACAACAGATGTGTTTGCACTTACAAGTGGTGTAGTTAAGCAAAAGAATAAAACAACTCAATTTTCCCATCTCTAGACCTTTCATCTTTTTTTCTGCTTTGGTGCTCTCTTCTCCGTCTTTGCCTGTCGAAATTCTAACAGTTGTACTTGATGCATTAATAAGTAGAAAAAAAGGAGTAGATAACAGAACATTATGTGTGGTATCATCCTGCTTTGGTTGAAGAAAAAATACACATGTTCACATAGTGTAAGTGACCTGGAAGATTTTTCCCCAAGGCCAACACTGGTTGTTTCTGAATTAGTACAATTTATTTGTGTTTTCTGTGTTCTTCATTTAATGTTCGTATTTTCTGATTTTTTTCTGTAAGAAACTCGTGCTTTTAAAATAGTAAAATTGGTACAGAAGCTTTATTTAAAATAATCCCAACTGTCCTTTTTTGTCTAGCTCCCAGCAGTGCCTGACATTTAGTATTTATTAAATACCTTTTGATTGAATGACCAAAGCTTAAGGAAGAACTTGGTAAATGCCATAAGGGCATAAAGTGCTAACAGGATTCAAAAGATGAGATTATATGTGGAAGACATCAGTTACAGATGATATTTGAATGGACCTTGAAAGACAGATAGTTTTTTTGTTTTTTTTTAAGAGACTAGTATGACATGCTCCTGTGTACCTAGAATTATTAACATTTGTAGATAGTCTTTTTAGGAAATAAAATTTCTTTGATTATATTTATTCTTGGAATTCATGGTTTAAATTTTTAGAATACATGCATTATCCAGCAGATTTACTTCTCTTATTATCTTTTGTTTCGGTTAATATTAATAAGCAAACATTCTAGTGAAGTGACTTGAGAAGCCTATTGTGTGACAGGGAAACCAGCCAGAAATTAAGACGTCTTCTAAATTTAAAAATGTACACACAAATAGTGGAGAATTAATTGCATTTATTTATTTATGATGTTAGCAGAAAAAATAGCAGCTTCAAAAATTTTTAATTGATTTTCTTGTGTGACAAATCATTTTAAAGGAATACTTTTAAAAAACTTGTTTTAAATTAACTTCTTAATTGTGGTGGAATTAGGTTTGTAATGAGAAAGACCATAATTTATACTGTTCATGATATTTGAAATATTAAGTTTACTTCCTAAAGGACAGTCAAATTTTATGGGCTGCTCTGGGATTCCCCTTTGACTTAAGATAGCTATACTCCTGTGATAATGGCTTATTTCTGTAAACCAACTCACTGAAAGACTGTTGGAAAGTATGTAATATGCTATCACGAGACATTTAAAATATTAAGATTTGTAAAAGAAAAGGAAAACTATGGGATTAAAGATGTTTACAAACCTACAAATTGTTTTTTTCATAGTGTTTCTTAAAGTTTTAGAGCTTTTCTCATTAGGAATTTTGTTACAAAAAAGGAGTTTTAAGAAAGTATTACTTTTAATCATTTAAAATACTTTTAAATTATTCTAAAAAGTTGTTTTTGAATTTCTTACTCTACTTTGGATCTGAAATCGAATGAATACCATTTTTGAATTTTCAAGGCCATTCCACATTTGGTTTCACATTTAGTGAATTTAGTCATAATATTCCCAACTCTGTAGGATACAGTTTCTATGGTTACCAGACCCTTTGTAGAGTGACAAAGATTGGAATTCTGATTCTCATGAGTCAAATTTTGGCCTTTGACTCTGTCCCTTTTGCACACCCCTTGCTAAGCTTGGGCTGTTGCTATGCTTGAAGGCTTGTCAGCTAGCAGGTTCCTATGGTAACAGGAATGGAAATTTGAAAGAAGAAAGAAAATGGGAACACAAAGGCTTGGTTGATTTGAATTTGAACAAAGAATGGAAGGTTCCATGTTGTGCACCTTTGTTGCAGAAATCAGAAATTTAATTTTAGAAAGTTACTTTTCAGTTTGTAAACTTCCTATATGTGGTCTTAATTTAGTGAACAGAAGTGTTACTGTTTAAGGAAGTACTCAGTAAGAATCTTTTAAAATTTAATCAGCTGAAATTCCTTTTTATATTTCACAGTGCTTTAATAGTATTCCTTGTTTTACGTATTCTCAGTTTTACTGTATTCAGGCCACCTCATTTAATGTTGATTTTGCTGAGGTTAAAAATTGTTAGGGTTGAAATCAGTTTGCTTATTTGAAAAATATTTTTGTTTTACGTAACAGGTTTATTGAGGTATAATTTGTATACAATAAACTGCACCCATTTAAAGTGATCAATTTGATGAGTTTTGACAGATGTGTTTACCCAGGAAAACATCATAACAATCACGATGTAGAGCGTTTATTTCTATCACCTGCCACCTCCTTGTGGTCCTTTGTAGTCCACTCTACGTTCGGAGCAACCACTGACTCTTCTGCTTTCTGTCACTATGGACTACTTTCATTTCTTAGAGTTTTATATAAATGTAAGAGTTTTATATAAATGCAGTACTACTTTTTTATATCTGGTTTCTCTCACCCAGCAAAATGATTCTGAGATGCATCCATGTTTTCTTTTGCTTTTTAAAAACATCATTCCCATTGACTTTCTCCGTCTGGCATTTGAGAGTAGGTTCCTCATGCCCATCAAATAGGCCTTCTACAGCTCTATTAATTTGCAACTCGTCCCTAATCCCCTTTTAAGCTCTCATTTACTGGATTCTGTTTGCTAACTATTTCATATATTATTTATGTGATATTAAGACCATTTTACAGAGGAGAAAACTGAAGTTTAGAGAGGTTATGTAAAACAAATTGGTTAAGCTGAAAGGCTTTGGATAAGAATGCCCAGCGTTGACTCTATTTAGGTCTTTGTAGCTGTATGATCTTGGGCAAATTACTTAACTTGCTATGCCTCATTTTCTTCACATGTATTATAAAAAGGAAATGATAATAATAGTACCTACTTTATGGGATTGCTGAGAGGGTTAATGAGACTGTGTGTAAAACATTTAGAACACGGGCCTATAGTGTCAGTAAATGCTGGCTGAGATAAAAGTACAAGGTACTTAGAGCGAGTAAGTGGCAGAAGCATAAACTTGTCCCTTTAGGCTCAGTGCAAGCAGCGCAAGGTAGTCACTCAAATCAATTTTATAATTCATGATGGGGCTCCCAGATGGAGGTTTTACTAACATAGAACATAACAATATTGCATTAGTTGGTATTTTATGTATTGCTGAGTACCAAGCAAGTTTGAGACTTGCTTAAGACATACATATGCACATATATATGATGTATGTGCATATATCAGCATGTGAATATGATACATTTTTAATTTTAAAATAATTACAGACTCACGTCAAATTGCAAAAATAGTACAGAAGATTCTGTGTACTCTACCTAGTTTCCCCCCAATCTCACAATTTTATATAACTATTTTACAGTATCAAAACCTGGAAATTAACAGTGGTACAGTCTACAGACCTTATCATAGTTCACCAGTTTTACAAGTACTCATTTTTATGCGTGTGTATACACCTATGTTCATGTGTATGCAGCCGTCGCAGCTTTATCACATGTATAAATTAATGTAGCTACCACTACAGTTAAGATACAAAACTGTTTTATCCCCACTAAAGAATTCCTCTGTGCTTCCTTTCTCCCTCTCTCCTTTCCTAGTCCCAATCACTCATTTGTTCTCTATTTCTATAATTTTGTCATTTCCAGATGTTATATAAATGGAATCATTCAGTATGTAACCTTTTGAGATAGGCTTTTTTTCATTTAGCATAATACCCTTCGAGATCCATCCAAGTTGTTACAGGTATCAACAATCATTGTTTTTAATTGCTGAGTACTGTTCCATTTTAAAGATGCACCACAATTTGTTTAATCAATCACCCATTGAAGGACATTGGGTTGTATTCCAGCTCTTTGCTATTACAAATAAAGCTGCTATGAATATTCTTGTACAGGTTTCTGTGCAGAGATAAGTTTTCATTTTGGGGGGATAAAGGCCCAGGAGTGTGATTGCTGGATTGTATGATAAGCGTATGTTTGGATTTTTAAGAAACTGCTGAACTATTTTCCGTAGTGGTTGTGCCATTTTACATTTCTACCAGCAGTGTATGAGAGATCTACTTTTTCTGCATTCTTACCACCGTTTGGTATTTTCACTAATTTTTTATTTCAGCTTTTCTAGTGTGATATAGTCATATCTTATGTGGTTTTAATTTGCATTTCCCTCATGGCTAATTATATTGAACACTTTTTCATGTGCTTATTTGCCATTAATATATCCTTTCTGTGCACAACTTTTGTTATTTTCCAATTGAATTTTTTTGACTTTTGAATTTTGAGAGTTTTCTTAAATATATTCTAGATACAAATCCTTTGTTGGATATGTGGTTTGCAAATAGTTTATCCTAGTCTGTAGCTTACCTTTTCATCCTCTTAATAGGGCTTCCCCCCCCCCCCCCCCGCCCCAAGAGAACAGAAGTTTTAAATTTTAATGAAGTCCAACTTGCCAAAATTTTTTTTCTTTTATGGATTGTGCTTTTGTTGTCATTTTTGAAAACTCTACAGCCTAGGTCTGGAAGATTTTTTTTTTCTCTCTCTTTTAAAGTTTTATAGTTTCATGTCTTACATTTAAATCCATGATCAATTTTGAGTTAATTTGCATAAGGTATGGTGTATTTTTTTGCCTATGAATATCCACGAGCTTTAGCACTGTTTGTTGAAAAGACTGTCCTTCCACCTTTGAATTGCTTTTGCTCTTGTCAAAAATCTTGTGTGGATTTATCTGGGTTCTCCATTCTGTTCTGTTGATCTTTGTGTCTATCTCTCTACCAAATACTACAGTGTCTTGATTATTGTTAACTTCATAGTAAATTTTAAAATTGGATACGCATGATTCTTTCCACTTTCTTTTTCAGAATTGTTTCAGTTATTCTACTTTTGTTTTTTCCATATACATTTTAGAATAAACTTGTCTTTACTGAAAATCATGCTGGGTTTTGATAGAAATTTCATTAAATCTAGAGATTGTTTGGGAGACACTTGACTTTTAAAAATAAAATTGATTGGGGTAACGTGTTGCGTTGATTCATCACATTATGTAAATTTCAGGCATACAACTTTGTAATACAACAGGTACATACTCTGTTGTGTTCCATTGACATCTTTTCATGTTGGATCTCCAACCCATGAAACAGTGTTATGGGTTGAATTGAATCTTCCTAAAACTTATGTGTTGAAATCCTAAACCCAGTACTTCAGAATATGACCTTATCGGAAGTAGGGTCATTCTAAATGTACTTAGTTAGGAGGAGGTCGTACTAGAGTAGGGAGGAGCCCCCCATCCAGTGTCACTAGTGTCTTTTTAAAAGGAAAATTTGGACACAGACACACATAGAGGGAAGATGATGTGAAGGACACAGGGAGAATGCTATGTGAAGATTGGATTTGTGTTGCCACAAGCCAAGGAACTACTAGGGTCTGGGAAAGAGGCCAGAAACAGATTTTTTCCTTGCACCTTCAGAGGGAGCATGGCTCTGCTGACACCTTGATCTCAGACTTCTAGCTTCTAGAAATGTGAGACAATGCATTTCTGTTGTTTGAGCCACTCAGTTTATGTGGTACTTTGTTATGTCAGGCCTAGCAAACTAATGCAAGTGTATACCTTTCCATCATCAGCATTTTATACAAGTCCTAAACATATTTTGTTGGATTTATACCGTGTTTCTTTGTTTTCTAGTGAATGTAAATGTATTGTTTTAATACTCATGTGTTCATTATCTATAGAAATGTTTTTTGTTTTTGTTATATCTTGCAACCTTGCTGAACTCACTTATTAGTTCTAGGTGGTTTTTTGTAGGTTCCTTGGGATGTTCTATGTAGACAGTAGTATCATCTGCAAATAAGGACAGTTTTCTTTTTCCCATCTCTACACCTTTTATTTCCTTTCCTTGCTTTATTATGCTGGTAAGACTGAGTACATGTTGAATGAAATTAGTGAGAACAGGCGTCTGTCCCTTGTTTCCAGTCTTAGAGTTAAGAATCCAGTGTTTTCACCATTAAGTATAATGTTAACTGTAGGGCTTTTGTAGATGTACTTTATCAAGTTGAGGAAGTTACCCTCTATTTCTAGTTTGCTGAAAACTTAAAATTATGAATGCTGTTTCTCCTTCATTTGGTCTGATCATTTGAGTTTTCCTTGTTAGTTTGTTAATTTAGTAGATTTCATTGATTGATTTTTGAATATTGAGTCAGCCTTGATTTCCTGGAACAAACCCTACTTGGTTATGGTATATAATGCTTTTAATACATTTTTGGATTTGATTTGCTACTATTTTGTTAAGGATTTTTGCATTTATATTCATGAGGGATATTGGATTATAGTTTTCTCCTCTTGTGCTATCTTTGGCCTTAATAGTAATCCTTGCTTCATAGAATTATGTAATTGGGATTAGTTGTCTTCTATTTTCTGGAAGAGATTGTATGGAATTGGTATTAATTCTTTTTTAAATGTTGGTTAGATTTTCATGAAACCATCTGGCTTGGACATTTCTTTTTCAGGAGGTTTTAAACTACACATTCAATTTGTTTAATAGTTATAGGACTATTCAGATTACAGTTTTATTTTGGGTGACCCAGTTTTGGTAGTTTGTGGCTTTTGAGGAATTGGTCTACTTCATCTAAATTTTCTAGCATATACATAGAGTTGTTTGTAATGTTCGCTTTTTAATGTCTGTGGAGACTCATTCTTGATATTGATAATTTGAGTTTCCCTTTCTTTTTATCAGTCTTGCTAGAAACTTACCAATTTTATCTCATTTTCAAAGAACCAGGTCTTAGTTTGACTGATTTTTTTTTCTTTGTTGCTCTTCTGTTTTCAATTTTATTGATTTCTCCTCTTATTTTCTTCCCATTTGCTTACGTTCCATTTATTTTGCTCCTTTTGGCTATTATGAATAATGGTGCTCTGCTGTGAGCATTCATATACAAGTTTTTGCTTGAACATTATTTTTAAATCTTTTGGGTAGGTACCTAGGAGTGGAATTGCTGGATCATATGGTAATTCTGTGTTTGACGTCTTGAGGAATCGCCAAACTGTTTTCTGTAGTGGTTTCTCATTTTACATTCCCATCAACAGTGTGAGTATAAGGGGTCCGATTTCTCCACATCCTTATCAACACTTGCTATTTTTTGTTTTTTAGATTATACCTATCCTAGTGGGTATGTTGTGATATCTCATTGTGGTTTTGATTTGCATTTCCCTAATGATTAATGGCATCGAGCATCTTTTTATGTGCTTATTTGTCATTGCATAACTTCTTTGGAGGAATGTCCAAGTTTTTTGCCCATTTAAAAAAATGGGTCATTTGTCTTTTTGTTGAGTTACAGGAGTTCATTATGTATTCTGGATATTAGACCCTTATCAGATAACTGATTTACAAATATTTTCTTCCATTTTGAGGGTTGTCCACTCTCCTGATAGCGTCCTTTAATATAAAACAAAAGATTTTAATTTTGAATTTGATGAAGTTCAATTTATCTATTTTTTTATTTTGTGCTTGTGCTTTTGGTGGTGTCATGCCTAAGGATTTGGTGCCAAATCCAAGGTCATGAAGATTTACCTCTATGTTTTCTTCTGCAGGTTTCATAGATTTTGCTATTATATTTAGGCCTTTGATACATTTTGAGTTAATTTTTGTATATGGTATAAGACAACGGTCTACCTTTCTTCTCTTGCCGGTGAATTTTGTCTTCAGCCTCGCAAGACCAAAGCTCTGATGGTTTTTAGGTTTTCTAGCGTCAGCCTAGGCAAAACTTGATTCTCAGCCTCTTGCCTTATCTTATGCCCCGACTTAACAAATGCCTCCTGGGAAATCTGGCTGCACTAATCAGGCCACCTCACCATGCTTCCCTGCTTTCTGGATTCTTGGTCTCTCTAGTTCTTTTCCTTCAGTACTTCTCTTAATAGTTTTAAAAAGATATTTTAAAACTTTTTTCTATATTTTAAAGTTATTCTTGATGGAAACATTGGTTTAACACAAACTACTCCTTCATGCTTGGAAGTGATAGTACATATAGTTTATTGTCACAAATAAACTATATGTTTCTTATATATTGGTTATCAGTTATCACATCCATTATACAGTGTGTTGTTTTTTTTAAATGAAAATTTATTGGGGTGACAAGTGTTAGTAAAGTTACATAGGTTTCAGGTGTACAATTCTGTAACACATCATCTATATATCACATTGTGTGTTCACCACCCAGAGTCAGTTCTCCTTCCATCACCATATATTTGATCCCCTTTACCCTCATCTACCACCCCATCCCTCCCACCCTGTGGTAACCACAAAACTATTGTTATAGGTAACTTCTTTGACATAAGTTTCTTTAAGTGATTCCTGGTTTTATGACTGTACTGTGTATAGGAGATCTCTGGAAAATATATATTGATATAGAAATAAATTGATTCTTACTCAATAGAAAGGCCTGGTGGTGAGAATATTTGTTATCAATTCAAAACCAACAGTGAGCCTGAAACTATTATATAAACAAGTGGGAAAATATTTGATAGTCAAAAGCCAAGATGCTCATTTCTTGGGATGTTTGATCTATTCCTGTGCTTATAATGATGATTCTAGTATGGTTTTATGTTGGAGCCACTATTTTTTCTTTTTGTTTATCAACTACAGTATTAGCTCTGTTTATATAATGTGATTTCAGAGTTTAAAGAACTTTGTTTTTAAATTTTTTAATGTAAAAAGAGCAAGAAAATATGAGAAAAGGTGAGAGATTTCTTCCCTACTTCCCATCTTCAAAATAACTGCTACTATAACTACTTCTCTCCCTCCCCTTCCCTTTCCTTTCACTTCTTGTCCTCTCTCTCCTGTTTATGCATGTTAATTGAAGAAAATGTAGAAATTGAAAACATAAAAGGAAGAAAATTTAAATTTAATCCCATCACCAAGCAGTAATCACTCTTTTAAGCATTTTGCATATATCTTTTGTAATTTTTTTTTTCTTTACAAAATGGATCATATTGTTATTACTGGTTCTAAGCCCTGTCTCTTCATTATCACCTGTTACGATTAAAATATACATATAGATTCTGGGATACACCTCAGACTTAACCAAATCAGAATCTCCAGGGGAAGAACTAAAAGGGTTTTGTTTAAAAAAACAACAACACAAGAACTCTCAGAAAGTTTTTAAAACGGAAAAAAAAAAAAAGAATATTGCATTATTGTATGTAAAAAACTTTAATTTGTGTACAACTCTTTCTCTAATAATTCAATTTTAACTTTTTCCTAGCCATTCCACCCTATGGTGAATCTGGATTGTTCTCGGGATTTCCGGCCATTTCTTTGTGCACTCTATGCTCCTATTTGTATGGAATATGGACGTGTCACACTTCCCTGTCGTAGGCTGTGTCAGCGGGCTTACAGCGAGTGTTCAAAGCTCATGGAAATGTTTGGTGTTCCTTGGCCCGAAGATATGGAATGCAGTAGGTGCGAAAATCATATATTTTCATGGATCATTTACTCGTATCGAAGTATATTTAAAAATTACTTGTCTTCTAGTTCATCGATTTTTAAAAACTTTTTCAAATACATATATTAATCTTAAGTTTGAACAGCAGTTTCATGGCCTCGGAATTATTCATTTCCTTAGGAATTTGGAAGCACTAAATAAGAAAGGTAGAAAAAGAAAAATGCTTCTACAAAGAAATTTTTTAAAAATTAAATTAAAAACAAGACATTCAGTTGATTTTTCTCCCTCAAAAATTTGTTCTTGTTATAAAAGTAATGCCATATATGAAAAGTAGAACATATAGAGAAGAAAATAAATATTCATTTGTTGTCTTAAATATTTTTAATGATGATTTAATGGGACTTAAATATCTTTATGATTTAAATGTGTTAATGACTAAAGTAGTTCTGTCTGTTCTGTTTTTCTGTCATGTATTAATATACCAGACCCACAAAATGTCAGATGCTTTGTCAATCATTTCTAATATATAGAATGTAAGCATTTCCTAAAGATTTTTACTAGACAGTTTTATAGATTTGTATCAGAGAACATTATTATTAAAAGTAATAATGTAGACAGTAATAATACTGTATTTCTTATATAATAACATTTTGCCTTTTTGTATTCTGAAATATTTCAAGGGTAAAGAATAATAAGATGAATATGTATGTACCTATTATTATCTAGTTTTATGGATATGTAGTATAAGAGTATAAAAGCAAACATAGGAATGATTAACAACAATCTTAACATTTTGCAGTATTTGCTTCAGATTTAAAGAAACTATATAGAGTTGAAGGTTCCTTCCTTGGTACCTGTCGTAATTTCATTCCCTTTGAACCCAGAAATGAGTTAATCATTATGCTGAATTTGTTGTTAATCATTCCTATGTTTGCTTTTGTACTCTTATACTACCTATCCATAAATAACATTACTTTTTTTTATATGCACTTGTATTTATATCTGTAGGTCTGGTTGATTCCCTTTGATTGCTATATAATGCCAGTTGTATTAATATCCTACAGTTATTTAGCCATCTCCGAGTGATGGTCATTTGGGTTATTTCCAGGTTTTTCCTGTTATAAACAATGCTGTACTGAACATTCTTTTCTCCTTCATGTTTAAAAGTAATTTTATCTTCTGACAGTAGCCCTTGAAGGTAGGTAACAAACAAATGTTGTTACTCTCATTTGAAAGATGGAAAAATTTAAGAAATAAAACATATTAGTTTCTTAGGGTCAGGTCACTAACATTTTGCTTTCTAATAGTTGTCTATTCTGTTTCCCACTTATTTAACCACTTCTATTATCTAGCCCCATCTAACCATTTACCCACTCTTTCCTCAAACACCTGATAGTGTGTATAGGCCCTCTTTTAGAAGTCTAAAGTTCCTGGTGTTTTTAACAGTTAAGAATTACCTGGGCCAGAACCCTATTTTATGTTTCTTGTATCTAACTCCTGTTGTCTAGTGGTCTTTTCATCTTAATTGTTTATATACAAATATAGAAATCTCATTATGATCTTTATTTCTTTATTTGTTTTGATAGGATTAAATCTATTTATATCCTCACTATTGCCTGGGATTGCCTAACTCTGAAATCTGAAATTTTGGCAAGCTGGTCTTTCATAACAACTTTGTATTCTTCCACATCTCTCATCCTCGTTCAACTTCATGAACACCCCCAACCCCCAGATTTTTTGGGTTCCCCCCCGAATAGAGTCCTTTCTGATCTCATTTATTTCCTTACTTAGCTTAAGTTTTGTGGTCCATCACTTGAAATAACACTTTTGCTAGCAGTTTCAGTTCATTCCTTCCACTGTACTTGTTCAAATCTCCAACTGGATTGATTCAACCAATTTCTTGTAGATTAGTTATGCTGTTACTCAATGATTCAAACCATAATATTTCTGTTTGCTGCTTCTCTTTGGTTAATTTCCAGTTTGGCCAACAGGAAAATTTCTGTTCATTCCCCTTCAGTACCTGTGCCTAATCTGTATCACTCACTTCAATTCCATTTCTAATTTTTTATTCTATATTTGACCCTTATTCCCCTCAACCTCAGCCTGTCCTCCTTTCCTGAGAATCAGGCCATCATGTTTGAATTATTATGGTCTGCTACATCTCAGACCAGTTCTTCTCAATTTTCTTTATTGCATCTTCTTCTTCATTCTGACCTTTAAATACTGTTGCTGCCCAGAGTTCCATTCCTGTTCTCTACATGCTTTCCCTGGACAATCTCATCTTAACGGATTTTCATTTTTATTCATATATTGATGACTCCTAAATCTAAATCTGTAGCCTTGACGTCTTCCTGCTAAGTTCCAAACCTCAAATCCAGCAGCCATTGGAAATCCTAGCCTGAATTTGTCTCAGATACCTCAGTTTCAACATGTATAAAATTGATTTTATTCCTTGATCAGTTTTTTATTCCTTGGAACTCATTTTCCTCCTTCATGGACCTTAGCTTCCACATGGAATCAGTTAAATATACTATTACTTTTATCTAACTAATTTCGTATCTGTTGTATTCTCATTGCCTTATATGGTTTTAGTTCTGGCTCAGCTGATATTTCTGTCCCCATTTTTGCTGAGCTCAAATCTGTCTTCCACACTGCTTCTAGTCTCTTTCTAATTACTTGGGTTAGGGCTGTATGAATATATTTATTCAACAATCATTAATTCAACAAATATTAAATGGATGTCTTCTGTGTGCTAGGCACTATTCTAGATGCTGAAGATGAGCAGTGGACAAATTATGGAGCTAAAATTCTAGTGGCGGTGGTAGTGGTGGGAGATAACAAACAGATAACGTCAGATGGTAAAGAATGCTGATTAGAAAGAGTAGGGTTAGGTGATGGTGCTACACTAGGGAAGCAGAAGGACTCTGTTTTCTGTGGAGATGTTGGGGAATGCCTTTTTGGTAAGGAGGCATTGGAACAAGGGCCTAAATGTAGTGAGAGAACACATAATACGGATATGTAGAGAAGTCCAGGCAGAGAAACAGGAGGAAGAGCAAAGGCTCTGAAGTGGAAGCATGCTTGGTATATTCAAAAAACTGCGAGGAGACCAGAGGCTGGAGCCAAGTGAGTGGGGGAGAATGGAAAGAAGGAAGATCAGAATTATAGCTCTGGTATGGAATTTGGGTTTGACTCTGAGTGAGAAGGGACGCCAGTAGAGGATTTTGAGCAGAAGAGACGTGCTCATGAGCAGGAGTGGCTGCCATGTGGAAATGCAGATCAATTGGAAGCCACTCCACAAGTCCAGGAAAAGAAGTACTGATGGTTCCAACTGGGGGGCAGCAGTGGGGGAAATAGAATGACAGGATTTGTCTATATCACAAAATAGAATGACAGGATTTGCTGGTAGATTGTGTGTTATATGGAAGAGAGAAGGGACTTCAAAGATGACCCCAGAGTTTTTGGCCTGAGCAGCTAGAAGAATGGTATTACCACTGTGGAGATAGAGAAATGCATGGAGTGGAAATCAAGAGTGGTTTTGGAAGGGTTAAAGAGTGAGGGGTGTGTATATGTTGAGTTGGCAGTTGGATATATAAATATATCCATAAAAATATATAGTATTACTTTGCATGGTTTTAAATGTTGTCACTGTTTATATATACATACATATACACAGAGAGACACACATACACATATATTTCTGCAACATATTTACCTCTCCAGTCATATCTCTTGTCACAAGTCATGTCATGCATACCTCATGCTCCCACAGTACTACACACACCCTGTTTAAATCACTACGCCTTTGCGTGTGTTTCTTGCTAGAATACTGATTGATGTATTTCCAATACTGCCAAATAATGATTCAAAATCCTGTGTTGAGGTACTTACTCTACAAAGTCTTTCATAACCTCTTCCCCTAAAATACTCCTTCTCTATGTCATTTTTATATTTTATATAGATTTTGATTGCTTCATGATTCACACTGCTGTATTTTGTGTTGTGTTTACAAGTTTCTCTCTCCTTTTAGACTCAAGGATAGAGATCCTGGTTGTTGTTTATTTGTCTATGTTAAACCCCTCGCATACTGCAGGATTCTAGTAAATGCCTGAACGCAATAAGTTTCTGTCTTTTGGCTTTATAATTCCAAGCCCTGTGAAGAAAATGGTTTGTATTAGAAAATAAAACATTGATCTGCTACAGCATAAGGTTATGCATTTATTTGGCAAACAATATCAATGGTAGTTTCTTGGAAACTATTTGATGCACATAAACTAGTCAACATCTAGTTAGTGGGAGTCTGCAGCCTTTTCAGCACTTCCAAATAGTAAACTTGTTGAACTGTTTGTCCAGTTAGTACAAATTCATAATGAATAATCCCTCTGATATCAAAAAAGGTTAGCAACATTGTTACATGTTCGAGAACTTAATTGTCAGACCTCTCATGTGTGTATTATTTATATTTATTTATTCACTTATATTTTGAAGTCTTACTCTAAACTGTGTCCCCTAAATAGTTTATGTATACATTTTTATTGATGGCTGTACTTGACTATTTTAGGAAAGTATACTGTTTTTAAAACTAAAATAAAATTAAGTATAAACCCATATCAGTTTTGGTCAACTGTGGAGAATCTAGTTGTATGGCCCACACAGAAGATATCACTTTATTCCCACGTATTGTAATGTGCTCTAAGGACATAGAAATAAATACTGATATGGCCACAAGTGCTAAATTTGGAAATCCAAAGTATTAGGTGGCAGTAGATTTCCCAATAAGTAAAATGGTTCTCATCTTGTATTTTGTAGATTTCCAGACTGCGATGAGCCATACCCTCGACTTGTGGATCTGAATTTAGCTGGAGATCCTACTGAAGGCGCCCCAGTGGCAGTGCAGAGGGACTATGGTTTTTGGTGTCCCCGAGAGTTGAAAATTGATCCTGATCTTGGTTATTCTTTTTTACACGTGCGTGATTGTTCACCTCCTTGTCCAAATATGTACTTTAGGAGAGAAGAACTTTCATTTGCTCGATATTTCATAGGATTGATTTCAATCATTTGCCTCTCTGCCACATTGTTTACTTTTTTAACTTTTTTGATTGATGTCACAAGATTCCGTTATCCTGAAAGACCTATTATATTTTACGCAGTCTGCTACATGATGGTATCATTAATTTTCTTCATTGGGTTTTTGCTTGAGGACCGAGTAGCCTGCAATGCATCTAGCCCTGCACAGTATAAGGCTTCCACAGTGACACAAGGATCTCACAATAAAGCCTGTACCATGCTTTTTATGGTACTCTATTTTTTTACTATGGCTGGCAGCGTTTGGTGGGTCATTCTTACCATCACGTGGTTCTTGGCAGCTGTGCCAAAGTGGGGCAGTGAAGCTATCGAGAAGAAAGCATTGCTGTTTCACGCCAGTGCATGGGGCATCCCTGGAACTCTAACTATCATCCTTTTAGCGATGAATAAAATTGAAGGTGACAATATCAGTGGCGTGTGTTTTGTTGGCCTCTACGATGTTGATGCATTAAGATACTTTGTTCTTGCACCCCTCTGCCTGTATGTGGTAGTTGGGGTCTCACTCCTTTTAGCCGGCATTATCTCCCTAAACAGAGTTCGAATTGAAATTCCATTAGAAAAGGAGAACCAAGATAAATTGGTGAAGTTTATGATCCGGATTGGTGTTTTCAGCATTCTTTATCTCGTACCACTCTTGGTTGTAATTGGATGCTACTTTTATGAGCAAGCTTACCGTGGCATCTGGGAAACAACATGGATACAGGAACGCTGCAGAGAATATCACATTCCGTGTCCATATCAGGTAAGGGAAACCTTGTTCTAAATGTCAGAATGTGTAATAGTAAAAAGAAGGCATATTGCTATTAAAGAGCTATTCTTAGCTGGGGTTTGTTTGTTTTTTAAACTCTTCATGAACTTTCAACTTGTACATTAAAATTTTAAAGCAAAGATAACAAATATATTGCAGTAAGAGTGTTATACACATGTTTCTATAAACATCTTCCTTTTAAAAGATGACTTTTATAAGTCCGAGCTATGGGCTTTTAAGCAGTTTCTGTTACCACTAAACAGTTGCTTGTTGATTCTTTAGAAGTCTGCAGGTTTGAGGGGAAGAAGCACTTTACCAACTCGGATGAAAAGGCTCTGTCTTGTGGAAATTGTACTGATTTTCAAAGCAGGAATTAGTTGTTTTAACAGTTTTGCAAAGATGATAGAATGCAGTTGTACAAACTAGTTCATCTTTTAATTGGTTTTGGTTTTTCCCTTTTGTATACTGAATATGTTGTGATTTACCTTTGAGTTTAAAGAGATCAGATAATCATAGTTATAGAATCATAGAATTTTAGACCTAGAAAGAACTTTAGAGATCATTGATTTAGTTTCTCTCTATAATTTAGAGTTCTTAAACATCTGTCTCATTTGAGGCTTAGAAATGTATACTAACCTGCTCGCACTCAGCTGCGATTCAGTCCTCTGAGAGGAGTGGAACAAAGAAAGCAGTTCAGGGGAATTGATGCTAAGTATTCATCTCTCATCTTAAAACCTTCTCTGGAACTTAGGCCACTAGCTATTAACCTCTCTTCTTCCTTTTAGACAAGTTTTCTTTAAAGAGTTGTCTCCTGTTTAACATGTTCCAGGTTTCCTGTTCTCAAAGTGCACCAGCCACCCTGTCATCTACCCCAATCCTTAACGTTTCTCTACTACCTGTAAAATATCGCTATTAAAGTACTTATGTCTTATAGGTAACTTTTACTGTCTATTTCCCCTACTAGATGACGAACCCTTTGAAAGCAAGAACTTCTTTTTCACATTTTTGAATGCATATTCTGTAGGTTAGTAGAAGATAGTATTGAGAATGTGGGTGTATAGATTTAGAAGAAGAGACATTTAAGAAATGGTAACAGGTACTGGGGAGTGTGTGATTAGCACGTAGTCAAAGCTCAGAAATATTTGATGACTAAGAACGCCAGTACCCCTTTTATGTTGTGGTATAAACAGTCCTATATGAGTATATTTTTGTTATGTAAGTATTAGCTACTGGCTTTTAAAAAATACACCAACTCAGAATTAAGAGACCAGAAAAAATGAATAATTGAAATTGTATTAAATTTCTTAACAGCATTATTTATTAAAAACTCTTACTATGAATTTTCAGATCTGAAGATAAGTAATTGAATTTTGCCTCTTAATGAAAGAGGAGATGGTTGAGTTATGTCATATGTTTCCTCATATCAGTTATCTAGGATTCCAAATATATATTACCTTAGGGCTATTGAAGAAATAATGTTTGACTATGAAACAATGATCCAAAAAATACCAAACCTCAAGCATGAAAATTAGTAAATTATAGCAATTGGGAGGCTGCTATTTTCAAGACATTCCTAGAATTCTCTTAGCGTCTTTAGAACTAGTTTAAGCTCCACAGAAATGTATGTGTGTGCACGTGCGCTTGCATTCCTGTGTAGTCATAGGTTAAAAGTGTTTCCAACATACAGAAATAATGTTGAATTTCCAACATACTGAAAAGAGTGAGAATGATGTAATAACAACATAGTTATTAAGCTTTAAACTCTGGGGCAGGTATCCTGGCTTATCTTACTTTTGTTATTTTCTTGCTTTATAACCTTAGACCATCTTCCCTCCTCTCTGCATCAGTTCCTCAGCTGTAAAACGAATAATAGAATCTAATGGTAATAAAATAGTAATAGTATTAGATGTAAATAGTAATAGAATCTACCTCCTAGGGTTGTTTTTCGGAACATATATGCCAACACTTAGAAGAGTTCCTACTACATAAATGCTCCAATGTTAGCTGTACTATTCATTTTCATTTGTTATTGCTGCTGCTGCTGTGATTTACACACACATATATACATATATGTATATATAAATATAGAGTTTTTTTAAACCATCCAATACCAAGCTTTAGCAAATGCCATATTTGCTTCAGACTTTTCAACAAAATCATATTACAGGTTTGACTGAAACTTCTTGTGTACCTTTCCCCAGTCCTGTTCCTCTTATTCCCTACTCAGAGGTAACCATCATCCTAAATTTGGAGTATCATTCCCATGAAAGTCTATACAATTACCAGAGTGAATGTAGCTATGAAAGAATTTGGTTTACATAGTATATAAATGTTATAGTATATATCTGTTTCTGTAACTTGATTTTTTAACTTAACATTTAGTTTTTGAGATATATTTATGTTAATACTGTAGCTCTAGTTCATTTTTAAATGTTTCCTTTTAAAGTTTATATTAATGTTTTAAATATACAGAAGTATAGAAAATAGCAAACATCCATGTGCTCGCAACCCAACTATCTTGAAATCTTAACGTTATGTTGTATGTGTGTATGTATGTGTCATTAAATGCACAGTTAATGAACTCCTCTGTTCCCTTCCATAATCCCATTCCCTTCTCCCTCACCAGAGGTAACCCTTCTCATAAGTTTGATATTTGTCATTCTTCCCAATATTTTTATACTGTGGCCGAATATTTATGTATCTATAAAACTTGCTCTTTTGCAAGTTTTAAAAATCCATATGAGATTATTCTGTAGTTTGCTTTTTTTAACTCAATTTTATGTTTTCAAGAATATAAATGTTGATATGTATGCCACCAATTTGTTTATTGTAATTGCAGTAGAGTAGTCTACTGTATAAATATACTGCAATTTAGTCGTTCATTATTCTGTTAAGGGACATATGGTTTCCAGGTTTTTTGCTATTATCCATTTTGCAGTGAATGTTCTTTTAATACCTATCTTCCTTGCACATGATCAAGAATTTCAATGGAGGTGTATATACCCCAAAGTGAAACTGTTGCATTGTAAGATACCGACATCTCAAGTGATTATTTTAATTTATACTCAGTAGAGTATTAGTTTGATAAGGTTGAATATGTTTTCATGTGTTTATTGACCAGTTGGGGTTTCTCTTCCATGATTTGCCTATTTGTTACCTTTGTCTATTACTCTGTTAGGTTATTTGCCTTTCATTGTTGTAATTTAAATATTCTTGGCATTAATTCTTTGTCAATTATTTGTATAGCAGATATCGTGTCCTGCTCTGTAGCTTGTCTTTTAACTTTGTGTTTTCTTTGTCGTTTGTATTTTAAGAAATCCTTCCCTGCTTCTAAAAGTCGTAAAAGTGGTCTGCCATTATTTTTTCTAGCAGTTTTTAAAACTCGATTTTTTTGATTCATAGCTCTAATTCCTTGAAATTAATTTTTGTCTGTGTTATTAGTTACATGATTTTATTTTTCCATATAAATAAGCAGTATGCTTTCTGTACCATTTATCAACTAGCCCTTCTGAATTGTCATAGACAAGTTGCCTTTTTAGGTTCTCTCTTTTTTTCCATTGGTCTATTTACATAACTTTGTGTCAGTTCTACATTTTACCTACGTTCTTGTTCTTCAAAATTATTTTAACCATTCTTTGCACTTTTCTAGATGACTTTTAGAATCAATTAATCCATGAAAAACACTGTTGGGATTTGAACTTGTTCGTGATTTTAAATGAATCTGGAGAAAATTGCCATTTTTGTAATACTGAGTTAATATATTTTTGTTTATGTATTCATTCATTTGTTCCTAGGTACCTTAAGTTTTTGTTGCAATTGTAAATGAGATCTTTTCTCTGTTACATTTTTTAATTGGTTATTGCTGGTGTGCAAGAATGCCATTGATTGATTTTTGCGTATCGATCTTACATTGAGCATCTCTGCTAACGTCTTTTATTAGTTCTAATTGTGTATGGACTCTCTTAGATATTCTTTGTAGAAATCCTGTTGTTTGCAAATAAGGCCAGCTTTGTCTCTTGCTTGCTTTTCAGTTCTTATATTTTATTTAAGATTTTTGCATCTACAGTAGTCCCCCCTTATCTGCAGGGGATATGTTCCAAGACTGCCAGTGGATGCTTAAAACCACGGATAGTACCAAACCTTATATATACAGTTTTTTCCTATACATACATACCTATGATAAAGTTTAATTTATATAAATTAGGAACAGTAAGAGATTAATGACAATAGCTAGTAATAAAATAGAACAATTACAACAATTACTCAGCTTTTCACTTAAAGGAAACACTTTACAGCTTCTCTTCATTCAGCATATTTGAATTGCCAGGATCACTACTCTTGCACTTTGGTGCCATTAAGTAAAATTAGGGTTACTTGAACACAAGCTCTGTAATACCAAGACTGTCTATAACCCAGATGGCTACTAAGTGACCAGTGGGTGGGAACACTGGACAAAGGGATGAGTCGTGTCCCCAGTGGGATGGAGCAGGACAGTGTGAAATTTTATCACGCTACTCAGAACAGCGTGCAAGTGAAGACTTACGAATTGTTTATTTCTGGAATTTTCTATGTAATATTTTTGGACTGTGGCTGACCACAGGTAATTGGGACCAAGGATAAGGGCGGGGGCTGGCTCATGAGTGAGATAGATTGTGAAAAAAAATTTCTGTATTGTCCTTGTCTAGTTTGGGTGTCAGCAAAATACAGCCCCCCCAAACTAGAGCCCACTGACATAGGGCCAGCTACCTGGCTGTGTGTGTGTGTGTTTGTTTTTAATTGTAATTTAAATATTCTTGGCATATGGGGTAAAATATCCCCTATAAATGGTAACAAAATTTACCATGTTAACCATTTTTAAGTGTATAGTTCTATGGCATTACGTATACTCACGTTGTGCAACCACCAACACCGTCCATCTCCAGAAACTTTTTCATCTTAAACTGAAACTGCCCATTAGCCCATAAGTCCCTTTTCCTCCCGGCCTCCCAGCCTCTAGGAACCACATTCTAGTTTATGTCTCTATGAGTTTGTCTACAGGCCTATCTTGGGGATATTGTGGGTCAGGTTCCAGACCACTGCAATACAGCAGATGTAAAGCAAATACTGCAATAACTCAAGTCACAAATTTTTTGGTTTCCCTGTACATATAAAAGTTATATTTACACTATACTGTAGGTCTGTTAAGTGCAACAGCATTAGGTCTAAAATAAAAACAATGTACATACCTTAATTTTAAAATGTTTTATTGCCAAAAAAATGCTGTCACCTGAGCCTTCAGCTAGTTGTAATCTTTTTGCTTCTGGAGGGTCTTATGTTCACTTTGTAAATAAACACATGATCTGCAAAGCGCAGTAAAGCAAAGGGCAATAAACTGAGGCATGCCTGTACTCCACGTGCCTCGTGTAAGTGGAATCGTACAGTATTTGTCCTACTTTAATTTTTTTTTTAATCTTCTAATATTAGAATTTATTTTTTTTAAGATTTTATTGGGGAAGGGGAACAGGACTTTATTGGGGAACACTGTACTTCCAGGCCTTTTTTTCCAAGTCAAGTTGTTGTCCTTTCAATCTCAGTTGTGGAGGGTGCTGTTCAGCTTCAAGTTGTTGTTCTTTCAGTCTTAGTTGTGGAGGGCGCAGCTCAGTTCCAGGTCCAGTTGCGATTGCTAGTTGCAGGGGGCACAGCACACCATCCCCTGCAGGACTCGAGGAGTTGAACTGGCAACCTTGTGGTTGAGAGCCCACTGGCCCATGTGGGAATCGAACCGGCAGCCTTCGGAGTTAGGAGCATGGAGCTCTAACCGCCTGAGTCACTGGGCCGGCCCCTAATGTTAGAATTTTAGTATTCGTTTTCATTCACAATTTTACTTAGAGGAATCTTATACAGACGTGAATTGAGCACAGAGATATTGAGTTCCTATTTGAAGTAATATCCACACATAATTGAACAAGATTTGGCCATCGCTGAGCTTGCCTGAAAGAATACTTAGCAGGCTCTGATGATAATTTCTAATGAGAAATTTTTAAAATGTATTAAGCAGTGATGTTATCTTTAGAGTAGCCTCCTAGGTGACTTAGAGAATAATGTTGGAATATGTTTGCTTAAACATCAGTGAGGTTGCTTTACAGTTGTTTCTCATATTACTGAAACTTTCAAATATTTGAAAAATCAGTTTGTGAAGTAGTTGATCATGTTGTTTCAAAATACCAGTTGGGTTTAATGCAAATGGCATGTATTTAATAAGTCCCTAATTTGAAGAAAAATGGGCTTGTATAAAGGATTCAAAAATATTTAACATGATGTCCTTGCTGAAAACAGAAATTCACTGCTTAGATTTTTAAAATGTTTTATACCAACTGATTTTAGCAAGAACACTTTTTAAAAATATGTATTAAAACTTGAGAAAGTAATATTTAATGCCTGAATCCAGAATTAATTATGAAATATGGCCCAAGTTGTCAGAATAATGTATATTTTACAGCTTAATATCAGAAAAGCTTATTCCTAGAATACATTTCCATTTGATGTATCATTTAGCATATTAGTGATTTTCCAGGTACTTGACTTTTTTTTCCTTACAAAGTGATTTCCTCTATTTAGTGCCTTCTAAGATGCTCAAAGCATTTTATGAAGGTGTTACAGGTCTCAGAGGTTGTTGATATTTCTAGAAAAGCATTTGAGTATAACACATTGATTAAAAACATTGGCTATAAAGTCAGACAGGTGGGGTTTATGTCCTGTCTCTAACATTCTGAGCCTTAGTTTCCCAACGTAAAATGCAGGAAATAATATGTTACATACAGTGATATCTACCTTATGGGTGGCTATGAAGATTAAATGAGATAATATATTAAACCTCTTACGAGGGTGCCTCGCACAAAGGAAAATTTTAATATTAAATTCTGTTGCTACAGGTACATACTTTAAAAAGGATTATCTCTATATATTCTGTAGTAGAATCATAATTTCTTTCATTTAAACATGATTTTTAAAAGAACACATTTCCTTTCCTAAAGTACCCTTTTATTTCATCTCTTTCATTTGTCTAATCCACTGCTATATGTCCCAAAGAATTTTGATGCTAGAACATGTTTTTCAGTAATAGAAATGGGTTACCATAGTACAAACAGCTTAGCTAAGACTATCACATTCACATTGCAGCCATTTGTAGAATTCTCAAAAACAATTATTTTTATAGAAAATAAAAAACATTATTTGCGTTCTTTCAGCACACAAGGCAACCCATCTGTTGTTTTATCTAGTTTTGATTCAGAAAAACACAAAAATAGCAGAATAACATCAAATCTAACTTACGATGTTAACTTCATTTTCTGATGAGTGCTTCTCTTTGCCAGACAATTCCAAAAGGAATCAGCATTGTTTATGGGTATGTTTTACACTTCCAACATTAGCAACAGTAAATATTTCTGTATAAATATATAGTGCTAGTAATCTTTTTTTCCTGCTACTAATATTTAAAGTGGTTAAATATCCTGCCTGTGACTTCTTAGCACCAAATCAATTCTTCCTCAAAATTGTTTAGGGTCTATAACAGAGGAAGAGTAAGAATTCCCTGAAAAAATATTCTAAATCTCTTGTTTTGTAGGAAAATATTATATTACAGAAATACAGAATATTAAAGAAATTTATAGCAAACTGAATACTATTACGTGTAGGTGGTAAAATGCTGTCAAATGGCCCTTTTGGATAAATACATTAGAACATACAAATTAGTAATATTATTCTGGCTTCTTTTAAACAGAGTAGCCTAAGCCATAAGTTAAATTTAAATCTTAACTGCAGATGTATCTGGTGGACAAATAAATGGTTTACACATTTTAGGAAAAAATTCAATGTATTTGCCACGATCTACAGCAGGGCAACAGCAAACTTTGTGTAAAAGGTCAGATAGTAAATGTTCAAGGCTTTGCCTGCCGTATGGTTTTAGTTGCAACTACTCAGCTCTGCTGGTGTAATACAAAAGCAGCCATAGATGATATGTAAGCAAATTAAATTGTTCCAATAAACTTTATTTACAAAAACAGTTGTAGCAGATTTGGGCTACAGGCTGTAGTTTGCCAACCTACTGTTATATAGCAAGCATTGTTCTATATCACCTTTGAAAATTCTTTCATAACAGCAGTTGGTGGCCTGTGGCATTTTTCTGTCCCGTGTAAATTGTCACTTTCATTCTCATTACTACTTTTGAGGATCGTCATTTTACTCTATTGCATAATGGTATTAAAATAATATCTAGTACTATTCTATTACAATAAGTAAATAAAAATACATATCGTACATCACTATAATAAAGACGTGCCAGTAAATCTTATTTCCAACAGTCTTTGAAATCATCACCACACCAACTTAAGTAAATAATTTCAGTAGTTTATGGGAATGGTAAAATAGAAGCAACATAATATAAATCACAGAAGCTTCTAGTTACTTCTGAGTACTATGCACCAGGTTCTGTACGCAGCAACTTATATACATTATCTCATTTAATTTTCACAATAGCCCAGTAAGTTAGATTGTACTCAGTTTACAAATGAGGAAACTGAGTCTCATAATTATACAATATACAATATATATATTATACAATATAGTTTATCCAAATTCATACAGTAAGTGACAGAGAGCTGGGATATGAATTGTCTTTGAATGTAGGATATGAAACCTACATTCTTACAATTACTTCATCCCTCTTGTGCAGAAAACACTGGTCTGAGTATTTGGGAGACACACCCTAGACCTGACTAGTTTTGTCTTCAGTCACTCAGTTTATAATTTCTTTGTCTCTAAAATTAGGGGAATTGATTTGAATAATCTCTAAGGTTCTCCTCAAGCCTAATATAAAATGAATCTAGAAACCTTTCTCCCATAAGCCACAGTTTATTTTTTCCCTTCCTTTATAAAACTCATTAACACAACAGCCATTTATTTTATATCTGCCCTTCTGGCGTATTGACGATTGTTGAAGAAGCAAGAGAGACTAAGACACAGCTCCTATCTTGAAGGAGTTAATAGTCTGGAAATAAGGTAATTCTGTGATGAAAGTACAATTTTTTATGAGTTCTTACTCTTTTGTTCCTTTAAAAAATATGGTGAAACCTAGTGAAAACACTTTAAAGATTATGATATTGATTATACTATGGCTAAAAATGTAAAGTTGTTTATTAGTTAAGTATACAAAGATTAATTTAGAAGAATACATTTATTTTTCTAGCACTTCCAATGAAAATTCTTCATAGCCAAGTTAAAGTATGTCTTTTTATGAGTAGGAAAAGCCTCCCTGATGCCCTAGAGTTTAAAAGTGACCAGATAATCACTCTAACAATTTCCTAAGTAGATGTGTCGTCTTTACCTTTAAATAAAACATAGCATTTTAATCCCAAAAGGTAACTATGGAAAAATAAAAATAAGTGATGTTTTAAAATTACCACCAAATACAGTATTGCATGCAAATACAAGTTCCTATGTGAACATTATAGTATGTTTTGCATATTTGATGGAAAGAGAATGGTGGCTACAATTCTGAAACCCAAATCCTTGACTAGTTGCATACAGTGCTTTCTTTCAAAACACACACACAGAGAGAGAGAGAGAGAGAGAGACTGTCTGTCTAGAGGAGTTCCTCTTCCCTTTTTTAACAAAAGAAAGGCCAAAAATTGCCTGTTTTATACATTTTGTCCTAGGTCTACTTCTGGTCTTGGCCCTATCTGAGGCTTACTGCTTGCACCATAATTGGAGAAAGTGAGTGCTGATGTGAAAGTGATACTTCTTCTCCCTAAGGCCTAAAGCTGAGCCTCATAAGCCACCCTTTTCAGTTCCTCCTTTGTCCCAGGCCCCTCCCTAATTCTAGCAGGCCTTGCGAGGGAAGGGACACGTTAGCAAGGGAAGGGAGAGGAGGAGGGTGATTAAGAGTTTTCACTCAGTCCTTTACAGTTCTTTTCCTCCTCCTACAAAACACCCATGTGTTGGTACAGTGGCTTGTTTGTCCTCTTGGACGACTCCATTTTGTTCTTGGCCCACTCTGAACACCTCGCTGTCAAGAGGTAGAGCCAGGAGGTGACACTGAGCTCCTTCTGATACTAGAGCCATAAACAGGTACCAGTTATGCTCAGAATAACTGACTTCAGATTAGCTGGCTTGCTGGGTTAGAAGATACTTCCCCGGACGTCTATAAAATTAACTGATGCGCAGTGCCTGTGGGATGCTTGGGGTAAAAGGCTGGCTGGAGTGCCTGCGCACTCCTCTTCTTGCCAGTAGTTATGTGTTAATGGTGTTCGTTATGTCTACTCTGAGTTTATTGTTTATTCTAAAATCTGTTTATATCAGTAGTATGTGTTGCTTCAATACAGAATTGAGTTAAATTTTTGGTAAACCAATGAAGTATGGGTTGGAAAAAAAAGCATTGTTATCGTGAAAACTAAGTTGATTGCTTTGGAAAGACTCAAGTTGGTTTTTTTTTTTAAAGATTATTATTGAAGTTGGTATGGGAATGATGAGTTGTCAAAGATTTGGTTGAGGAGATTGTAAAAATAGGATTTTGATTTTGATTGCTTTGTAAGTATTTGGGTTTTCTGTTCACTTTAAATAAATAGAAACTGGAAATCATGGATGACGAATAAACATGCAAGAAAAAACTGGAATCCTAATTAGCAGACCAGCAATCAAAAGGCCTTGCCCTTAATCAGATGAGTAACTATTTTAAGTGAAAATGAATATGGGGGCGGGGGTTTTGTGTGTGTGATTTTTCTGCTTTACGTGGGCTTTTTTCTTTTTCCCCTGCTAACCACCTGCCTGATCACATCAAATATGAAATCTTCCGTTTTATTTCCTGTGATGAATACAAATGTTCTGTCAGTGACTTTACAAACTGCGTTAAGATCACTGAGTTTGCTAATAAGTTTGCTAAAGAAAGCTAAGAAGTTTGTCTCAAAGTAGAACATTAGGAAAATAATACACTCAAGTTCCATTCTGACAATATGCCTTCTGACAGTGTCTGAATAGGGACATCAACAATTGAAGTCTGGGCCGATAAAATCTGGAAAGAACACACTATTTGAGATGTCAAGGATCTTACATGATTTAGGGGAGATCTCCAAAGAGTGCCCCACTTCAAAAATAACTATGAAGTGGAGCCAGCACAATAAGCATCTAGGGCTGGTCATGCAGCGGCTGTCAGGCAGCTGGGAGGGGACAGGTCACTGAGGTATGGTTGCTGTTGGTGGAAATGGAGACTTGGGCCAGCTGGAAAATTGGGAAAGAGAGCCAGGAACCCCATTGCGAGCCTAAATCACCAGTGTTAGGCTGAAGTATTTCCAGGTTAGTTGTACCTCCTGGCAATCAGCAGAAGCAAATTCCTTCTGCAGGATTCCCACTGAATTGATTAACCAAATAGCTCACAATATAATGCCACCAAACATATGTGAAAACAAGCGACTGTGAATGCGAGTCATTGGACATAACAACGTCAGACTTAGAACTGCAGGTATGGAAATTGTCAGATACTGAATAATAGACAAAGATGTAATATTTGTGAAATAACAGATACAGTGACAAAGTTTACCAATCTGTAAGAAATTACTTGGAATAAATAACAGTGTTTTAAAAAATTGTATTTCTAGAAACAATTTTAGAAATAGAAACTCTAATTTTTGAAACATAAAACAGTTTATACCGCTGTTGGAAGAGAAATTGAATGAACTAGTATATGTAGGTGAAAATAAAGTTATCCAGAGTGCAGCAAGAGACACGAGGAAAATATGAAAGTGATGTTAAGAGAAATGATGGACAGAATGAGAGGGTCTAATCCTAAGAGTCCCAGGAGGAAGAAAGTGAGAGAATGTAGGAGAAACTATTTAAAGAGATAATGGCTGCACATTTTCTAAAACTGCTGAACACATGAATTTACAGATCAAGGAGGCACTACATACCCCTAGGAGGATAAATAAAAAGAAATCCACAGTTTGGTGAAACTGCACAACACCCTAGATAAAAATCTTGAAAGCAGTCTCAAAGAAAGGAGGTCATCTAAAAAGACCAACAGTTAAAATGACAGCAGAGCACTCAACAAAAGTGAAAACCAGACGACAGTGTATTATCTTTAAAATACTGAGAGAAAAAAACTTTTCAACCAGAAAATCGTACCTTGTGAAACATGTGGTAGACATGGAGACACACTGCCAGATCTCCTGCAAAGAAAGACTTGCTGCTCGGCTGCAGACATGTGGTCAGCAGACACCCTTCGGCCACAGAGAGCTGCCTTATCTGAGGTGATGCCCTTCCCGGGGCTGCCTGCAACCAGCAGTTGTTCGATGGGCTAAGAAGGCCTGGCTGTTGGCCCAGCCTGAGACCCTCTGAAGGTCACTATTTGCTCCAGAACTCCCTACCTGTTTGGCAGAGGCTTTTCTGAACGCAGGGCAGGTCGGCTTCCTCCTTTGCCCACTCCCTTTCCTTCACAGATACTATTTGCTGATAAACATCTTACACTCCAAACTTCATCTCTGCATCTTCTGGAGAACTCAACCTGTTCTCAAGAACATGGATGAAATAAATCCATTTCCATTTAAACAAAAATCCAGAGTTTATCACCAAGAGACTTGTACTTAAGGAACTTCTCGAGGTTGTATTTGAAGAAGAATGAAAATGATCTCTGAAGGAAAGTAGGAGGTGAAAGAAGAAATGGTGAAATAAAGTAAACATGTATATAAAGCTAAACAAATATTTCTATAAAATACTAATCATAATGTAATTTGTGGGTTTAAAAAATACACTTAAAATCCAGTAGGAAAAAAACATGACAAAATGTATGTATAGACAAGAATTGGGTTAATGCTGGAATCAGTGAGTTTCGTAAGAAATCGGTTAATGGTGATCTAGAAACCCTTACCAAATGCTCTTCCCCACCATCCGTTTCTTTTTGCTGTCTCCCCATCATAGGCCTCTTGTTATTTAGGGTTTTTAGAATTCTGATTGTTTTTTAATTTAATTTTTTGAACAGGTGATGTCTTAGCATGATTTATGTTAAAAATATATAGTGAAAAGCATTATTCCTTCTCTTATCCTCATATTCTCAATTTTCACCCCTTCTCCATCACCTCCAGTAACCACTATATACAGTTTCTTTTTAATTTATTGGGGTGACAATTGTTAGTAAAATTACATAGATTTCAGGTGTAGTTTCTTATATATCCAGTTACTTTTCTGTAAGATTGTTCTGAGAAATAAATCACAATATACTTAAAAGAACCCAGCACACAGTAGGAGGTCACTAAATTTAATTCCCATCTTTTCATAACCATTTATGACCTTAAGACCCAGAAAGGATAGTTAACCATGTATTTTGCTACTGAATGTCGTAACTTTTGCTTTATACCTGTAAACATAAATTAGAACCGTAAAACCATGTTTTATGCATGTCATATTCTTAATGAAAAGTTCGGAGAGCTTTCCTAGCCTTGATCTAAAACTAATTGAAAAAGCAAAACAACATTATTTGATATTTGTATATATTGTGAAATGATCACCATACTAAGTCTAGTTAACATCCATTACCATACACAGCTACAAAACTTTTTTTCCTATGATAAGAAATTCTAAGATTTACTCTCTTAGCAACTTTCAGATATACTATGCAGTATTAACTATAGTCACCATGCTGTACATTACACCCCCATGACTTATTTGATAACTAGAAGTTTGTACCTTTTGACCACCTTAACCCATTTCTCCTACCCCCTGCCTCTGGCCCATCAATCTGTTCTCTGTATCTATGAACTAGGTTTTTTTTGTTTTATTTTGGTTTACATTCCACATATAAATGAGATCATAAAGTATTTGTCTTTCTGACTTATTTCACTTAACATAATATCCTCTAGGTACATCTATATTATTGCAAATATCAGGATTTCCCTTTTTATGGCTGAATAATATTCCATGGTGTGTGTGTGTGTGTGTGTGTGTGTGTGTGTGTGCGTGCGTGCGTGCGCGTGTGCACGCGTGCACAGTGAATTAGTATTTTCATTTTCTTTGAATGCATTCCCAGAAGTGGAATTGGTGAGTCATATGGTGGTTCCATTTTTTATTTTTTGAGGAACCTCCATACTGTTTTCCATAGTGGCTGCACCAATTTACATTCTCACCAACAATGCACAAGGGTTCCCTTTTGTCTGCATCCTCGCCAATACTTGTTATTTCTTGTCTTTAATAATAGCCATTCTAACACATGGGAAGGAGATATCTCCCTATGATTTGATTTACATTTGATTAGAGATGTTGTGTGCCTTTTCATATACCTGTTGGCCATATGTATCTCTGGAAACATACCTGCCTATTCAGATCTTCTGCCCATTTTTTTTATCAGATGGATTATTTTTTGCTATTGAGTTGTATGAATTCTGTATATATTTTGAATATTAACTGCTCATGAGATGCATGGTTTGCAAATATTTTCTCCCATTGACTGGGATTAATTTTTTGTTTTGTTGATGGTTTCCTTTGCTATGAAGAAGTTATTAGTTTGATGTAGTTCTACTTGTTTATTTTTGCTTTCGTTGCTTTTGCTTTTGGTGTCAGATCCAAAAATTATTGCCAAGACTGATGTCAAGGAGCTTACTGCCTGTGTTTGCTTCTAGGAGTTTTGTGGGTTCAGATCTTACACCTCAAGTCTTTTATCCAGTTTGAGTTAATTTTTGTGAATGGTGTAAGAATGGTCCAGTTTCTTTTCTTTTTTTTTTTTTTTTTTTTTTTTGCATATGACTGTCCCGTTTTCCCAGCACCATTTATTTGAAGAGATTGTCCTTTCCCCATTGTATATTCTTGGCTCCTTTGTTGTAAATTAATTGATCATGTATACATGGGTTAATTTCTGGGGTCTGTTCCATTGATCTATGTGTCTATTTTTATGCAATACCATACTGTTTTGATTACTATAGCTTTGTAACAGAGTTTGAAATCAGAGAGTGTAATGCCTCCAGCTTTGTTGTTCTTTCTCAAGATTGCTTTAGCTATATGGAGTCTTTTTGTAGTTCCATACAAATTTTAGGATTGCTTGTTCTATTTCTGTGAAAAATGCCATTGGAACTTTGATGGGGATTGCGTTGAATTTGTAAGATTGCTTTGGGAAGTGTGGACCTTTTAACAATATTCTAATCCATGAGCATGAAATCTTCCCATTTATTTGTATCTTCTTCATTAATGTCTTATTGTAGTAAACCATGAGATTGCAAAACAATTTTGAAGAGTTTCAAAGAACTCGTTTCTGAATGTGGTCTATCCCCTAAATAGTTTTTACAGGGCTGAGGAAATTGATCTGCTGTGGTAATGCTTGGCAAAGTGTAAACCATATTTTCTGTTTCATTCTATACTTAATAACAAACTAATTTAAAAAAAAGTTTTCTAATTATTCTGCAGTTCATGTTTGGAAGAGAGAATGGAACTTTTCAAAATGATCTACCTTTCATTTGATTTGTTTTGGGGAAAAACCAATAGTTTATTTTTTTTAATCCAAGAAAAGAAAGGTTATGCTTTTTACATGGTGAATGAGTATCATTATACTGTGAAGGATGTTCAGAGTTCTTTACATGCATCAAGATAAAGCATAAATTCCAGAGTTTTTAATTACTTGTTTCCCAGTTATTGCATTCATTATTGTAAAGTGTATGTGTATAATATACTGTTCCATTTTCTAGTTATTTCTAGTTCATAAAGCTAAAGTGACAGTGATGATCATTTTTTTCCTCAGGTATAATTTGGATGAAAGTTCAAGGTGTTGCCCTTTGCTTAATCAAATGTAACTTCTGAAGGAGTGAAAATTTCTATTTCTTAATACCATCAAAGCAAAGGAATTATAGAATAGAATTGAGATAACTGTTATTTCTGTTTTCTTTTTAAGTTCTTGAGTGAATTTTGGTGTTAAGCCTTTTCTTACCTTATTTGTGAATTTTCTGTGAGGTTAATTTAATAATAGGCACAATATATCCAGATGTCATGATAAATCTTTGTGATGATATTCTCTGGTTAGTTCTCTGAGCATTATGCTCGGTATCAATCAATTCCTTACTAACCAGGCAAGCTCTGCTTTATTTCCTGTCATTTTACTCATCAAGCCATTTTCTCATCTCTGCCTATCTAGTCTCTTACGTGGGAAGCTGTGTGTTCCTTAAAGGGTGGGATAAAAATTTGTTCTTTAATTTTTTTTTTAACCTAAAAGTTGACATCACACAGAGTTTTACAGCAGTCACTGGTCAAGTTAATTAGGATGTAAATTGTTTAACTTTCCTTATTGCCATTAGCCATTCTTGAATTTAGAACAAAGAATTCTTTTAAAGAGGTAGTCTCTGTGTTTGGAAAAGAAAAGGCGATTATTTGCAAAATATTTGAAATGTGGGGTTTGTATATTATGATTTTCTCTAATGATTGAAGGAAAGCTTAGGAATTGAAACCCCAGCTTAACATACTTATTTTTCACAGGTGGGCCAGTGAAATTGGTGGGCCAGTTATGGGAGAAGATAAATTTAGAGAGTAAAAGGAAGACATATACATACAGATCTAGTTAAGTGAATTACTTTCTAGCGCTTTACTTTGTTTAACCTATCGAGAGATGCTTTAATTTAAAAACTATTGCCTCCTTGAGCGGAACGAAGTATGTTGTAATTGTGGGAGCCCTGATTTTCTTTTTGTCCTTTCTTTCTAAAAGGTATTATAAATGTTTCTGACATACAGATACGTATTAAGAATAATAATGCACATTGAACACCAATAGATCTACCATCCGTTTAATGAAGAAAACACCAACAAAACACGAGGTCCCCTTCAGTGATCTAATCTCCCTTCTAAACTATCATCCCAAATTTGGTGTTTTGTGTATTTACTTATGTATTTACTCATATGTATTTTACTAAATCATATATAGTATTTAAGTATTTTAAAACTTTGTAGTGTCAAATCTGTGTGTATTTTTTGCAGCTTGTTTTGTCATTCATTATGTTTGTGAGATTTGTCTATGGTAATATGTATGTGTTTATTTGCTTTCTCTGCTGTTCAGCATTCTATTGTATGAATATATCACATTTGTTTATCTGTTTTACTCTTAATGAATATTTAGGTTGTACCTTGTTTTTCCTGTTATAAATAATGACGCTATGAATATTTTTATGCATCCAGGTGAGTTTCTCTGTTAATATATACCTAAAAATGGAATTGTTGGGTCATAAAATATACTTGCATGAATCTTTCACTTTACCAGACGTTGCCAGATTGCTTTCCAAAGCTGTTGAAGCAATTTAGAACCCCATATGAAAGTACAGAGATTTCTTGTTCTACATCCGCACCATAACTTGGTATCATCAGACTTTTTAATTTTTGCCAGTCTTATTGGCAGTCCTCATTGGCAGCTATTTTAATTTGTATTTCCATGATTGCTAGTGAGATTGAACTTCTTTTCTCATGTTTATTAGCTATTTAGGTTTCCTCTTCTGTGAATTGCTTGTTTATACAGACACAAAGATATACACACATATTCTTTATCAGTTCTGTGCATTACATAGATCTAGCATGGCTTTTCACTTTTTAAATCATGCCTTTTGATGAGCAGAATTGAAAAATTTTTGTGTATTACTTACCCATCGTTTTCTTTTTTCTTTTTAAATTGTATCTAAGAAATCTCTACTCCAAGTTCGTAAAAAATCTTCTTCTGCAGTTTTAAAGTTCTGCTTTTCAGATGTGGGTTTTTAATCTATAGAATTTATTTTCTATAGAAAAAAATTACCATTTTTAAAAGTTACCATATTTTAAAAAGTACCATTTTAAAAATATGTAGATATCCAGTTGGCACCATTTAATGACTAGTCCATCTTTTCTCCACTGATTTGTAATGCTACTTCTGTCATATCAAGTTTCCATATGTGAAAGTTATTTTGCAATTCTTTTCCATGGTCTGTTTTCTGCCCTTGTTTAATCTTCTATCGTTGTCTTAATTACGATAGCATTATGATAGCTCTTTATATCTGATAGGGTGATTGGGTGACTTTTCAAAGCAGAATAAAAGTAAAGGCAGATAAAGCAATATAGTATAGTAAGTGCAAAAAAAATTGGAATCAGAAGACCTCCATTTTAGAACTGTTGTTGCTTATCAACATGACAGATTCTGCATGAGTCTGATACAATAGTTTATTTTTATGAAGGTTTAAATGACCAGAGGCTCAATATAAGCCAAACTTTTTGTAATTAATCTATTTTTTAAAATGAAAGCAACACTAATACAATATGTGTCTCCATTAGTAAAATATAGATTCTGCATGATTGGGAAAAAAGCCAAGGACTCTGCCAACTTGATTCAAAGCCAAAGTCTCAGAAATAAGAATTAAATGTAGGACACCACAATAACCATAAATATGCCTTTGGTGGTTTTCCTTTTTTGCAATGCTTTTTTCCCTTTTAGCATGAATAGTTTTTTTCTATTTAATTAAAAAGAATTTAAGCCCCAGGGTCGTTGGTGGATTATGGATGTAAGTTGGAAAAACAAAACATTGGAAAATATTTTCCATATTGTGATTGAATAAAATCATATTGCAAAATTCTGTGGATTAAAATTAGAGTGTTGTCAGTGGAGCTCAGTTGTTCAGATGATAGAATGTACGCGGTACACAGTTAGCCAGGCTGACGTGGAAGAAGGACAATAATCAAGATACAAGGCTTACAGTGAATGCTGATTGTCTCCCTTCTCTGCCTCGATTGCCTTCATTTATGGATTTTAGTCTCTTCTGAGACAGTCGTGCTCCATGCACCACATGTTTGAGCATTTATTAGGTGTCAAGCACAGTTCTGAGAACTTGACATGTTTCAACCTTTTATATGCTACATATGTCTGTTTCTTCATATTATGTGAAAATCTGTCTTTAAGAAGTAATGTGCCATAATAGAGAATGTAAGGAAGTCACCAGACAATGTTTGTGCGTGTGTGTGTGTTTGTGCGTTTTTGTGTGTGTGTGTGTATATGTGTTTGTGTATAAATGCAGAACATAAATCTTGGACATTGATTCATTTGTAATTCATCATCATGCTTTCTGTCTCGTTGACCACTAATCTAGATAGCTTGCTTTACATACTTATGATATTCACTATATGCTATATATTAAATATCAATATAATTTTTGAAAATTTCTTAGAGCAATTTATTTGTAGAACGTTTATTGATATGTCTACCATAATCCATTTCAATTGTATCACATGAGCTTTTGGCATTCTATTAACATTGTAAAAGTTTACCTGGTTAAATATGTTTTGTAAGTATTGGTTATACTCATATACATATAGTTTTGTCCACTTTTAAATATTCCAAAATATCAAGAAAAAATTATTGTAAAACATGCTCAGAGTAAAAACACGTCTCCCCAACAATGTAACCACTATTTATACTTTCCTGTATATTTTTCTAACATTTTGGTAGCTGCTCTTTGGAGATATATAACCCCAAGGCGGCTATGCCAAGTTCTCTTAGAATGCTTGCTCTGGGAGAAGCCAGCCTCTAGTAACCACAAGGTGTGTGGAATTCCAAGCTAGTAATAAGCTATATGGAAAGGCTGAATGAAGATGGAGAGGGAAGTAGGGAGAGAGAGAGCCCCAGCCTGCTTCCGCCTTTTCCAGCAGTCCTAGCTGAGCTATGTATAAATAATGTTATAGATATTACATTCAATTTAAAAAGATAAATGTGATCATATTTGACATGTTAGTCTACATCTATTAGAGCACTATATGTACTGACTCACAGAGGCTCACAAGCAACAATTGTGTGCATCTCTTCATGACTTCATATTTAGTGATATCACCTTGGTAGCTTGAGAATAGCCATAGTTAGTGTGTTACACCACAGAAATGGGCAGAATCAGAAACCAGGGCTCTCCTCCATCCAGAAAGCCAGCTGTTAAATATTTACTAGCCCACTACTGTCTGTATCTTACTTTTTTCACTTTATTATTTTTGAGTAGCTGCTTATTTGGTTATTCGTATGTAGCATAATTTATTTAAACTATTCCCTATTATTGACCTATTATTTCTTTAGGATATATTTCTTGAGATAGAATTTCTCAAGAAATTCTTTAAATTTTTTCATAAGTATTACAAGATTGTGTACCAGAAAGTTGTATACCAACTGTATAAGTACCGTGTTTCCCCGAAAATAAGACTTAGTCGGACAATCAGCTCTAATGCGGCTTTTGGAGCAAACATTAATCAGTATAAACATTTATAATATAATTAATATAATATAATATAATATAATATAATATAATATAATATAATATAATACCGGGTCTTGTATTAATGTTTGCTCCAAAAGCCGCATTAGAGCTGATTGTTTGGCTAGGTCTTATTTTCGGGGAAACGCAGTATATATTTTAAATGTATGTATGTATGTATGTATGTGTTGACCACCTACTAGGTACCAGGAAATGGTCTAGGCTCTGGGGATAAAATAGTGGTGGTGGGGGAAAGCCTCCTCATGGCGTTTACATTTTTATGGGAGTAATCTATATACCACTTAAAAGAAGCTGTATAACCCAGACAGACAGACTTGAAAGAAATACATTGGTAAATAGGAAAAGATACACCTGGAAAATATGCTGATGTGATGAAGTGAAAAGCTGATGTGACAATATTAATGTCAGATAAAATACAGTTTAAGGTGAAGAGCATTAAAAAGGTAAAAAGAGCAGCTAGAGCATTATTGAATTTACATAACACCTCACGTAGGCCTGAAAATGAAACCTGACAGGATTAGAAGGAAAATAGATGAGTTCACAGTTATGTGAGAGCATACCTCTATTAAAATGGATAGGTAAACAGAAAATCAGTTAAGAATGTAGGGAAGATTTGAACAACACAACTAATGAAGTTGATCTAGTGCATATAGAAAATGTTGTACCCAACAAACAGAGAATATGCCTTATTTTTTAGCACACAAAGAACACTTATAAAAATTGTGTCCTAAATCACAAAAGGAGTCTCCAAAATTTAAGGTAATCAGAATCTGTAGATCACATTCTCTGACCACAGTAATTGAACTTGAAACCAGCAATAAAAAGAAATTTTTGAAAAACGTATCTGACTAGAAACTAGAAAATGCACTTATAAATAATTCTTGGGTTAAAGAGGAAGCTTGAAAAGAGCAAGCAGAGTAAAGATGAAGTAGGTAAAAGGAAGCGCATATTAAAGATAACAACAAATTAATAAAATGGGGGGGAAGATTAATACTGCCCTAATTTTATATTGTGAAGACCAATGATAGGACTAGAAAAATTGGCTACGAAGAATAGAGGTATTACTTGAGCCTCTATTCCTATTTGTGGTTTATTTCTACAGTAATAATCTTTTTCTTTAAAATATATCCAATGTGAGCTAATAAGAAAAATATAGGACTCAAAGTATAGATTATAAATTTACTGTCAAGGGGCAGCTGGTTACCTCAGTTGGTTAGAGTGTGGTGCTCTTAACAAGGTTGCCGGTTCAATCCCCACATGGGCTACTGTGAGCTGCTCCCTCCACCACTAGATTGAAACAACCAGCTGACTTGGAGCTGATGGGTATTTTATTTTAAAAACACTTAAAGTAAATAAAAGTTTGGAAAAATAAAATTGTCAAATTTTCAGGAGTTTGTATCTTTTCTATATAGCTAGGAAATTATAGAACTGTTTAAATGAAAACTGATGTTTGTAGATTTGTAGAATTATTTTACTATTATTTATTTAAAAGATTTTATAATGGCTTTTAATAGAAAGTTCTTTTTATATATTTAAGATATTTTTCTTTCCCTTCTTATAGGTCACTCAGATGAGTCGTCCAGACCTGATTCTCTTTCTGATGAAATATCTAATGGCTCTCATAGTTGGTATTCCGTCCATATTTTGGGTTGGAAGCAAAAAGACATGCTTTGAATGGGCCAGTTTTTTTCATGGTCGTAGGAAAAAAGAGTAAGTTGAAGTAAATTATCACAACGTTCACAAACTTCACATTCACATAAATTTTTTTGTGTTGATTACGTTAAAATAATTTGGATTTGGAGGAAGAATTCCAACAAGATTGTAACCTCAGCTACCATCAGTTAAGATTGGCATAGTAGCATGTTTTAATTAAAAGCTAAAAGCTTATTCTGACAAGGGGTGGCTGGTTAGCTCAGTTGGTAGCATGTTTTAATTAAAAGCTAAAAGCTTATTCTGACAAGGGGTGGCTGGTTAGCTCAGTTGGTTAGAGCGCGGTGCTCTTAACGACAAGGTTGCCGGTTCGATCCCCACATGGGCCTCTGTGAGCTGTGCCCTTCACAAGCAGATTGAAACAATTACTTGACTTGCAGCCGATGGGTCCTGTAAAAAAACACTTAAAATAAATTTTTAAAAAGTTAAAAAAATAAAAAAAACCTAATTCTGACAAGATAGCCAAGTAGACTTGGGCTTAAGACCTATTCCTTACTAATTCAGAATATTTGAGGGAAGGCCAATTTTTATTTTTAAAAATCCAAATTATAATTTTCTTAAAATTAAAAACAAATTAATGCTTTACATATATTCTTATTTTATCCTTTTGATGTTCCTTTGAGGGTTGGTATGTATTGTCATGTCTGTTACAGATGAGAAAACTGAGACACAAGAGAGGTTAATAAGTGACTTGGCCAAAGTCACATGGGTATTAGATTAGACTTCCATTTCCAATTATTACTGTGTTTCCAGGCATACCATAAATGATCTAAAGAAATAGCATGTTCTTCCATTCTGATGTAGTACATGTTAAATCCAGAATAGAAAAATGATGTCTAAGAAAGTATTTTAAGAAAGTATGAAATGTTTAAGAAAGTATTTTAATTCTTAACTAGCCACAGTGCTGCATATTAGAGGATCATGGTAAATATAAGACTTGCCAGAGCAGTCTTTTGAGGGCATATTAAAGAATCTTTAATTTTTTGAGCCCTTAGTTCATAAAATAAAACAAATATGACTCTCCAATATTCACAAAAGAACAAATCATTTCAAACTTTTTAGTATTAGTCTTATATGTATACTATATCTGAATTCTAAGTTAGTGGAGTCCATATTCCTATGATTTTACTTAACATACAATTCATGGAAATGGGCTTCGGGGGATAGTCTATAAAACTCTTAAGATTATATTTAAAATGTTGTGCCTTGTATGGGTTAATGTACTTTTCTTAAACAACTTAAAGTACTTCAATAACAAAATCTCTATTTTCTAAAATACCAATAATTAGCAGTTTCTATTAAACAGATTAGATTTAGAAAATCACATTAAAAAATATGTCTTATTAGCATATCTGAGACTGCTACTTAGTGATATCAGATAATGCATTTATCCTTTATATACGATTTCCTAGGGCAGAGAAGGAAAGAATGGAAAAGATTCATTCAACAACAAGAAACATGTTTTTTCTAGGCATTAATTTATCTTTAGGAAAGTTCTTTATTGAATGCTTCCTATGTGCCATGAACTATTTTGGGACACCGGGAATTTAGTAGCAGAAAAATCAGGCCAAGTCCCTGCTTTCATGGAGTTTCCTCTTTGTGGGATTTATCTACGTAGTCTTTGAAATTTTTAAATATATTTTATGCATATATATTTTAATCATAGTAAAACATAATGCTGGGGAAAGGGCTTGAGTTACATTCCTGGTCATCTCTGGACCATGCACAAACAATTCGGTAAGAGGGTTGCATTAGAAATTCCAGAGAGAGCCAAACCCAAGCTACCTTTACGGAGAATCATCCAAGTTATTTGGGGGATTCTGGTTGGGCCAGAATCCTTTTGAAACTGGTTAAAATTCCCAAAGATCCTTCTATTTGGTTCTGCAACCATGGGTCCCCACCCAGCCAAGTCACTGGGATCCTTCAAGCCAGGACTGTGCTCTGGGCTAGAGAGGCAGCCGCTCACTCTGGAGCACGAGAGTGTGAGCGTCCTTAGCTATTTCTGGCATCTGTCTGGTTTTGCCTTTGAGAATGACTATAAAGTAATCATAATAGTGGTTACCTGTTAACCGAGCACATGTAATACTCCCAGCACTGTTCTAAGCATTTTATATATTGTTAAATCGTTTACTCCTCTGAACAATTTTGGGATCATCGTTTTGCAGGTAAGGAAACGGAGGCGTGGAACCACGGTTTCATAGCTAGTGAGTGCTAGAATTGGGATTCAAACCCAAGCAGTCTGACTGTAAACCAGTCTTTGCTTTTATCCCTTCTATTATACCGTGCTATAGAGACTGGCTTCTAAAACTGTGTAAATCAAATTAGTGTTCTCCTCCTACGTGAAGCCACATTTAAGACTGTCTGACACTAATTGAAACATATTTAGAAATCTTTTAGAATTATCTAGGTCACATCACTTACTTTCTCTGGACCTCTGTTTTCATATCTGTAAAATGAGGGGACAAACCGTCACCATTTGAAAGTGGATTAAAGTTTTGGAACAACCAGAAGTCAGTTTGAACCAAGTTTTAAAAATGTAGAAAATAAAGTCAGTGATGAAGACTGACTTGGGATGTACATATACACGAATGGGGCCACTGAGGACAGTGGAACAAATACTGGGTTTTGTTTTTCTTTTGACTTGTTCTTTTTTCTATCTAGTTTTTGACACTTGTTTTCAGGATATAAACATGTTTTATCATTACTTTATGATTGGCTTCTAAGCCACTTAAACTTAAGTTTCATCTCTGACTACTGGTTTTGTTGTGTGACTTTTGGCAAGTTCTTTAATCCCTTACAACCTCGTAGTATCTTCATCTATAAAATGGGGATCACAATATTTATTTTTAATGGATATGTCATATTCTCTTAGAAATATCCTCTCAGGACATTAGTGTCCATAAGAAGAACATTACTAAGAAGGATCAAAGGAGAACATATTTAAAACACCTGGTACAATGCAGGTACTCAACGTATATTCTTCTTCCTTCAGCACTTCTACCCTGGCACTAACATAACAACAGTGCTTTTATAATTTGAAAACAGAATATATGCACTTTCTCACTGTATGATCCAATCTTTACATATTGGAGGCTTTTTTAATGTAATGTAATTGTGTATCTGTGGAGTCATTGCAGGGTACTGATGCTCATAGTTACTTATTTACATAAACTGACATACTGATCTTGGCAACTATTTAATTGGGTCTTGTATTTAATTACGGCTTTGTTCATCATCATAAACATCTGTCTGCTTTGAACACTTTCATAACAGTTAAAAACTTTTGCCCTTGACAATAAATTTTTTTAAATGAATTTCACTGGGGAATATTGGGGAACAGTGTGTTTCTCCAGGGCTCATCAGCTCCAAGTCGTTGTCCTTCATTGTAGTTGTGGAGAGCGCAGCTCAGCTCCAAGTCCAGTTGCCATTTTCAATCTTTAGTTTTAGGGGGCGCAGCCCACCATCCCATGTGGGAATTAAACTGGCAGCCTTGTTGTTAAGAGCTCGCGCTCTAACCAACTGAGCCATCCGGCCATCCCTGCCCTTGACAATAATTTATCCTCTTAAATTTTTCTTCTAATCCTTTACTATGTCTGGGACTTAATTGTATATTTGCTTAAGTTAATTTATCATGTTTTGTTCTAATTATGACCACTCATGTTTATTCCAGCACTAGACAACTGCTTTTGCCATAAAATCAAGTTGTAGCCTTAAAACAACTGTTCTTACAAATTAAAAAATGTTGTATATGTGCTACATTGAGGCCTCCACTACTTCCATAAACCATGCAATAGAACAATTTTTCTACTTGATAGTAGTATCTTTGTAATGTTTCAGTGTCCTTGAAGATCATAAAATTCTTTAGCTGAAAGGGACTTTTTAGAAATGATGAAACTGTATACCTTCATTTTATAGATGAGGAAAATGAAGGAAAGGAAGTAGTGACTTGCCTAAGGTCATACATTTATTGCTAGAGTTGGAACTAAAATCCTGATTTCCTTATGCCAACACAGTCCTCTTTCCATCATACTACTTTAGGGGACAGATTGACACAGATTTTTGTTATATTCTTTCCTCTCTCAACGTGACCTTACATTGTCCTAAAGACATTAGGTGGAAAGCAATTAATTTCAAGAATAATGCCGGTGTGCCACAAAAGTATTGTTTCTTGGTCTATAGGAATGTTAATCTGTATCTTAAATTTAGTATTTTGTTGTCTAGGATGGTGAATGAGAGCCGACAGGTACTCCAAGAACCGGATTTTGCTCAGTCCCTCCTGAGGGATCCAAATACTCCTATTATAAGAAAATCAAGAGGAACTTCCACTCAAGGAACATCCACACATGCTTCTTCAACTCAGCTGGCGATGGTGGATGATCAGAGAAGCAAAGCAGGGAGTGTCCACAGCAAAGTGAGCAGCTACCATGGCAGCCTCCACAGATCCCGTGATGGCAGGTGAGTTTTTTAGATAGTTTAGTTTATTTCATGTGCTGAATTAGAGTTACACAGCTTAAGAAGGAAGAGTAGCCAATTCTGATATAGAAGTTGAACATTGTTAATTTTTTTGAACTGTACTGGGAACAGTTGTCCCAGATTATGATCCGACTTAAAGCCAGTCAGAGGAGTTTAGAGTTTTGACTTGATGCAGTAAGCAACACAGAGCCATTGAGGGTGCTGAGCAGGGAGAAGGCAGGGTGAAGGTGATTATTTTAATAAGATTAATTTAGCAAACAATTATATCTACTATATCAGTCACTGTGCTAGACTCTGGGAATACAAAGATAATTTAGGAATAATCTCTGTTTTTAATAAGCGCACAGTCTATTAAGAAATAATATAGTCACTATTAGTCTTGTAGTTAAAAACATGGGATCTGGCATAGTAAGCCTCAGTTTTCTCATCTATAAAATGGAAGTAGTAATAATATCTGCCTCTTTAGTAATGTTGTAGAAAATAAGAGATAATATATCTAATTGCTTAGAACAGTGCCCGTCTCAGTAAGTTTCTGATATTAACTTCTATTATTATTGTAAGTGAACAACTAAAGTAAAATATAAGTATGATGGTACAGTCGGCCCTCTGTAACCATGGGTTTTGCATCTGTAGATTCAATCAACTATGGATCGAAAATACTTGGAAAAATAATGTTACCTTGTTGCTGACATGTACTATGTCGTTAGGCCTACAATGGTTGTGTCTGTACTGAAGATATACAGACCTTTTTTGTCTTGTCATTATTCCCTAAACAATACAGTATAACAGCTATTTGCATAGCATTTACGTTATATTAGATATTATAAGTAATCTGGAGATGATTTAAAGTGTACGGGAGGATGTCCATAGGTTATATGCAAATACCACACCGTTTTACATCAGGGACTGCAGCATCCTCGGATTTTAGTATCCATCCGCAGGGGTCCTGGAACTAATCCCCCATGGATACCGAGGGAAGACTGTATAGCTCAGAGGTTAGCAAACTTTTTCTATGAAGAGCCCATGGTAATTAATTTAGGCTTTGTGAGTCATATGGTCTCTGTTGCAGTTACTCATTGATGCTGTTGTAACATGACCATAGACAATATGTAGTTAAATGGGAATGGCTGTGTTTCAGTAAAACTTTATTTACAAAAATAGGAAGGGTGAGAGGTCAGAGAAATCTTCATAGTGAGAATGTTTGAGAGAAGGCTGGATATATTTTCTTGTTAAATTTGACAATGGAGACACTAGGTTAGAAACTTCTTAGGAGCTTTGCAGTAACTTGGTTGAGAGATGATGAAGGTTAGTAGGAAAGTGGTGGCAGTGGGAAGAGAGAAAGAACTGATCTGGAAAATATTTAGAAAGAAGAAATGAAAAGGTAGGAATTGGTGATGGATTAATAGCAGCTAGAGAAAGACTGTCAGAGTTTTTCTTTCTTTCATTTTTTTTTATGATTTCTAGTTTGGGAAACTGAAGGAATGAAAATTCTTATGCCTAAAATGGAACTCATTCTGTGTTCACTTTAAAACATCTGTTTCTACAACTGTGGTATCTTTTCAATCTTATTCCAGCCTTTCTCACAGTCTTCTCTGTCCTACTGTAGGCTGTGATTCCTGTCCTTACTCTGTTTTTAGATCTTCTGGTTTTTCCTCTCAACTTGATGTCTTTGCCTTCTAACTGGGTCAGCTACTCCATGTTTTAAAAAATAGCAGTCTTTCATTGACTGTGATACATTTTTATGTTATTTTTATCAATTTCTTTTCCTTTTCCTTGGCAGATTTTTTAAATGAATATTTTGACTATTTTCTATGTATTCTGTCCTTGATTTCTTGTATATCTATTCTTTTACTCCTTACCCACCTAAACTATACCTTACAACATCATCAATGACCTGTTTTTTTAACCACATTCAAGTATCTTTTGTCTTTCCTGCCTTTTCCCTTCCATTCAGCACTCCTATGTAAGAAGCATTCTTCTAAGTGCTAGGAACCAAGAGATGGAAGAGAGAAGAGTAAACAATCAGTTAGGATACACTTTAATGGGTATAATAAAATCATATACAAGGTGCTTTAGGATCCCAGAGAGATAAACTATCTCACGCATCATGGAAAATCAGAGGAAACTGCACAAACAACACAGCACTTCTAACTTTGAATAGGATTCAGAGGAGGCAGTTGGAAATTAAAGACAAGAAACAGTTACATGCAGAGGCAGGGAGGACAAAAGACTTCAAGTTCCGTACTGGAGTATGGCTAGAGCATAGCATGTACTTTTGGGCAATTATGGTGATGAAATCAGCTTTGTATTTGAGAAAGATCCCTTTGGCAACAGCATAGGAGAGAAGGAGTTTTTAGGTAAGCCCAGTTGGGAAGTTTCCACTCGAATTTAAGGGCCCTAACTTAAGACACTCATAAGGAGGGAGAGAATCAGAGAGTCTTTTAGAGTATGTTTTGGCAACACCACCCTCCCTCAACTATCAGCATTCTTTGACATTTGATATTATTTACCTCATCCTTTTCAATAGGATTGAACAATCATTTATAGTACAGTGCCTATGCATGTGGGGTACCCCATATAAAGAGATATATAGAAGAAAGGTGAAGTATAATTTCTGCATTCTAGGAGGATATAACCTTACAGAGAAGATAAGACATAAACATAAGAGCTAATTAAATAATAGTGCCAGCCAGCAATTAAGACAATGAGTGATAGAGATGATTGATGTTACAGAACTTCAGAAGAGAGAAACATCAGATGGGCCCATGAAACTATCTTAGATGAGATAAATAGGGTGAATGAATGGTAACAAAAGATAAGTTCATATTGAGTAGAGAATTTCCAAAGGTAATTGATTATAGCAGACTTCAGCATATATATATTAGGAAGCAAGTCTATTGAATAGCTAATGACTTTAGAAATAATGTGGGCATTTCCCAGAAATTCAGGCCCTAACACTGTAATCGCAGCCTACTTAAACTGTTCTATATGTGGTGTCTGAACACTCGTACTATAAGATCCTCTGCCATACCCAGAACTTCAGAGCAGATTTGAAAGATTCCAAGACCACATTGAACCTAAAAGTCTAAATAAGGATTTTCATAATTCCAAAAGCGATCTCATGGAGATTTCTTTCTGCATCAGTCAATTTTTAAGCTTACTTATTAACTAACACTATCTTTTGGCCATCTTTTTCTCATCATCTCATGGTTTCTTGGTTATGAGAGAAAACACATCCACACCCTTCTCAATACTCATTGTAGTCCAGACTCCTTGATGGATAATTATTGATCTCAGTGCTATGTAAAATAAAATAGACTTAGGTAAATACACTTACACATGTGTATCAACTTCAAAGAAGAGTAATTGGTAATTAGATGAGAGGATGGTTAGAAAAGGAAGTGGCTGAGTAGGTAGATGGAAGTTTGGGAATGAGTGATTAGGATGGTAAGTAGGTAACACAAGGGAAAGCTAGGGAATGCGTAATGATATATTGGTCAAACTACGATGAATTCAGTTATTTATATTAATGGTAGCAAATAGTATAGAGCATCAACAAGAGTAAATCATCTTCAGGTTTCTTTTGTTTTGACTTTGGAATACACCATATAATCTTTTTATTAAATTAACCATCCTAATTGTTTTGTCTAAGCTTATATTAAGATTAATGTATATTTTCATATTGTATATTAGAGTAAATGGTCACAGTGGCTTAAATGATTGTCAAAAGATAAATGAATTTGGTAATTCCCATATATACAATTGAGATTAAATACTGTAATTAAATTTATTTTTCTGTGTAGTTGATATCTAATTATTCATGGGCAGGTTGTTCGTATTCCAGAATTTTGTGGATAGCCACATATTTCGCTTAAATAATTAGACATAAGAACTCAATATAGTAATTTTTTCTATGAAAAATATATTTTTTGAGTTTTACTTGTAACTCAAAGGTTTAGGTTTTATTTTAGAAAATACCCAATTCATATTTTTAAGTGATTTGTTTTTATTTTTGATTACTTTGATATCATTCCTAGAACTGCATCATCTTTTGCTTTTTTTCATTTGCCAATTTGTTTGAAATAGACACTTAAGAAGTCATTGAGAGGTGCAAGATCTGCAAATTAGAGGGCAAATCATGTTTGGGAAAATCTGTCACTCAGTTTAGGGCAAATAACGATTAGGCAAAATAATAATAGAATAATAAACTCATTCTAAAATATTTTCATTTGTAAACATAGTAATTAATTTACCAAAACACTCAAATCAAATTTAAAACTGAAAACAAAATACATGCTTTCTTTTATAATTTAAAAGGACTTCTCAGTTTTTAAACTCTACGATCTACTGAAAACATTATTTAACAAACACTGCTGTAAAAGTAGATCACCTCAGTAGTGTATGAAATCAATCTTTAAATTTTATAAATGATTTATATTGGCTCATGAAATTTGTTGTAATTATGAAGGAATGATAAATGACAGCCAATACTCTTCAGCTGCTTATGATTAATTCTTTGGATGACTATTTTAAAAAGAAATGGCCTGCTATAGTCTTTTTATTTTTAGAAACATTACTTAAAATTTAATACATGAATTAAAGTTGTAAGTTAAGTTTCCTTCGAGGTTTGTTATCCGAAATCAAATACTTTTTACAAAAAGATACATATATGAGTGTGAATTTTCTTACCTCCCGTGGGAGACTCAGTGAGTCAGGATTGCAACAGAAGAAAATTTAACAGCCCCTCACTGCTGCCTTTCAAGGTAAGTACAATGATGGAGGAGAAGACTGCCTGCAATGAGCAATGTAGCCCAGTTGACATACTCAAAAGCTGGGTCTTGAGCTATGGGTACTGAGAGAATTTGCTTTAGCAGGAATATAAGTTACAGTGTGTTAGGATGTTGTTACGTATAATTAGATGTACCTTCTATGAAATAGCATCTTCACAGCCTCAGGCCTAATGAAAAGTCATTAAGACCATTTACAGTAGTTGATTCAGCTATTAACTGGGCTATCTGGAAAGAAGCTGTCAGCACACACCATCATCATTGCTTGCCAATTCATTCAGGGGTTTTTGTTGTTGTTATGCTAATTTCTCCTCTAATTTCATATGCTCCCTCTTCCTGGTCTTTTAGTAAATTGGAGTTAGCTGTACTTCTGATTATAATCAATTTTCTAGACTCCTTGGACAATACCATATTTCATCTATTGTTGTTCCTCCCCTCCCTGTATCCACCCCATAACCCCAAACTCATTTGAATGCGAAAAGTATTCACACTTAGCATAGTTCCATGTCAGTCAGCTCTACTTAACCTTACTTAGCGTCTGTCCTTCTCCAAAGAATAGGACCTTAATTCTGAATCTAATGGGTAGATGTCCTCCCTTCTTTTGGTTAGCCATATGTATAAGTCTACAGTGTAAATGAAATCACTGTAAATCATCAAAAGTGGTTGTTACTTTTTCAGTTGGTTTCCTTGTTCGTTTCACTTGTTGGTTTTCCTCTTAATGTGGCATTTTCATGAAAAATTTTAGTGTTATTTTCTAGTATGTTTTGTTACCCACTTCAAAATAAACTCTCCTGTATTAGGTACACTCCCTGCAGTTACAGAGGAATAGAAGAGAGACTACCTCATGGAAGCATGTCACGACTAACAGATCACTCCAGGCACAGTAGTTCCCATCGGCTCAATGAACAGTCACGACATAGCAGCATCCGGGATCTCAGTAATAATCCTATGACTCACATCACACACGGCACCAGCATGAATCGGGTTATTGAAGAAGATGGAACCAGTGCTTAAATTGCCGTCTAAGGTGGAAAACTTGTGCCATTTAAAAAGCAGATTTTATTCTTTGCCTTTGCATGACTGATTGCTGTAACTCACTGTTATGCGTTCAGTCAGGTGCAGATTGTGTCCATTTGAAAAGTAAACTTGCTTTTTATATTGCATCAAACTTGGAACATCAAGACGTCCAAAATTATATCGTCAAATAAATAATCCTTATTTCTAGGTTATGAAGAGATAATTATTTGTCTGGTAAGCATTTTTATAAACTCATTTTATATTTAGAAAAATCCTAAATGTGTGGTGACTGCTTTGTAGTGAACTTTCGTATGATATCAGTTACTTGTGAGGTAACGTTCTTGGTCGTTCTCTTAATAAAACAAAATTTCAGAATTAAAGAAACTTTCTATGCAAGGTTTATTTCTCAGATGAATAATAGGACTTTGTAGTTTTATTTCCACGGAGTGAAGAAAAACTGTTTTTAAACTGTAGGAGAATTTGATAAATCAGCAAGTGTATTTTAGCTAACAGAATATAAGATCAACGGAAGAATCTGATTAGTCTTTTGAAAGCTCTTTCAAAATTCTATTAAAATAAACTTCATCCAGAGAGGTACAGGATTAGGAGTAGCAGTGGGCATTTTTTCCCCCTATAATTGAGCTGATTTTATTACTTTTGTAAATACTACTTTTACTGGCAGTGTTTTTATAACTTATCCATATGCATGATGGAAAAATAATTTTTAGCTATCTTTTCCCATGTAGTAGTATTGATTCACAGAGAACTTTATGTTCTATCTGTTCTGTGGAGGTCTGTAATAAGATGAGCATCACATATTATAATGTGGTTTTTTTGTGTGTGTTTTTGTTTTGTTTTGTGGTAGCCACAATTACAAAATGGCAAAATATTTTCTCTGTATTCATTGTTGTATTTTTCTACAGTGAGATGTGATCTTGCCAAAACCACCAACCAGATCTTGGTATCCAGGCCCCTCCTACCAGTGAGTTGATTGTCTGCACTTGCATTGCCCAGTAGCAAATAAGCTACAGATTTTGCACCCCTGCCCCCTCCCCCTTACTTTCAGATTCTGGATAATTCTTGTTTACAGCTGAAATATATATAACCTAAACCCAAAGTGGTGTTTTACTTGGGATATCTGAAAATCATTGTAGCTAAATGAAGCATGGTTAATCTTGCTGTGAAGTATCTTTTAATCTTAAAAATATCAACTCAAAAATTGACATTTTTGTCTTGTAATGTTTAAATAACTTGCAGTAAAAACTATGAACTTTATTTGGCATGAAATTGATCAGAACGGAAAGAAAAATTCTGGAAAATGCTGGGTATGTTATATAGAAAAGCATATTTAAATAAGCTGTCCTCAATCCTGACTACAGATAAGAATCACTTGGGGAACCTCTGATGCCCAACAACTCCCTCTCATTCAGATGAGAATTGGTAGTTTTTTAAAAAAAGCTTTCCAGGTGATTCTAATCAGCAGCCAGGCTGCAGTCTGTTTTAAACTAACTTGCCCTTGATGATGATCTGATGGCATCCTATTACATCATGTGAAAATCTAGCTGGACTCAATATTATACTTTCGTATCATTACCTGATATACTATTGTTCTCCATTTTATTGTCCTTTTATGATGTGGAATTCTGGGCTCTACTCCTAAAGATTCTTATTCAGAAACTCAGAGGTGGTAGGACTTTAAAATCTGTAGTTATAAAAGTACTGTAGATGATTATTATGCAGATCGTCTAAGAATCATACCTTGAAAAAACGTTCTAGACTCCAGAGAGTCTAGCTTTGTCGTATGCTAGCTTTTGACCTTTAACACGTTAACTTCTCTGAGCTTCAGTTCCCTTGTTTGTAAATGAAGATAGAAGATAAAAACTTATCTCACAAAGTTGTCAAATAGGGACCAAATGAAGAATCTTATGAAAGTGGTATGAAAAGCATGAAATAAAAGGGAATTAAGATTATTGAGGATTTAAGAGATTTGTTTGAGGGCTATTATAGTACATTTCATGACGTGTTTAATTCATACGTACTTTTACTGTGTTTTTTTAAAACAAAAGTACTAAAAAATTAGGTATTGGTACAAGAAGCTTTTAGCAGGCACAAAAATCAGTTTTCTGATAAAAATAATTTGTATGTCATGTTGTTTCTTTCAAAGTACCTATGTCTTAATATTTATTGTTATTAATTCTTCGTAAGATATATTTGAACATTTGGCCCAAAGTGTTTTTCTTTTTCCTTGGTCTTCACTGTATTTCTCATTGGAACTGGAGTTAATATTCAAAATAGGCAGAGTCTGAATTCCCTTATAACTAATATTTAGTAATTTAGCCTTTTCTCTGAAGGAAGGCCAAACTTATAACAACTCATTTATAAATAAATTAGTAATTCATGAGGCTTTTGTCTGAGAATCTCTCCTGAGAACAGCATGAGAAGACCAACACAAATGTTCAGAAACAAAAATAAGAAGTTAAAATAGATGGTACCAGTTTGAGCTCAAAGATGTTGTTAGTCATTGCCATCTGCATTATATTATCAATTGCCAAAATGTTAATTGGTTTTCTTGTACAAGTGGCCAACTATAGACAGTTAAGTGAACATCACTATGAAAACCTTAACTTTGTGCTTCCTTATTTTTACATACTCATTTGTAAGCTTCTCTGTTAAACTAACTGTTGGTATATATTGTAAGTGCTATACTGACATTTCAGTGACTTTCAGTATCTTAATTTTGCTCCACAAAATTTACTTAATGTTATATTGTTTGCCCATTGTTTTGAATAACAGTGTTTAGTTTGGGCCATGTTATTTATCAAACTAGTGTTCCAAATTGAATTTTTTTTTTTTTTAAGAGACAGTTGAACTATAGCAAAACAGCGATTTCAAGTTACAACAAGCTTAAACCAACTTGAGCAAGGCTGGGCAGCTTTCTTACCATATGTTTAATTTGTGTTGTGATTGGCATATGATAATGTTTAGTGTTTTATTTGTTCAACTGACAACTGAGAAAATAATAGTGCTCTCTAAAATAATGTATGTTCAAAAGGTTTAGGACAGTACTTTGATTTCACCAATATTGTATTTAATTTATTCGGTAATTAAAAGATCCAACGCAATATTAGGCTCAAAACAATAACTAGTTTCAAAGAACAATTGATTAATAACTCAACAGCTAGCACAGGGCTTAGCACATAGTAAAATTTTGGTAACTGAATAAATAACTCACGTCATGCAACTCACTTATACCCTAGTAGTGAGAGTCTCACTTCAAAGAAATTTGAAGGATTTGAATTTAAACTAAGCAAAATGAAGTCTGCTTTACCAAAAGGACATGTGACAAGTAATCAGAAATAAGTAAATTGTACCAAATGAAACCTATTTCTCCTATAGTAGCAGTCCATATTACTATTTAAATTAAAGAAATATATATATATGCAAACTGTACCATTAATTTTTAAAGGTGAAAGCTATTCTTAGAAGTACTTAGGCTCTTGTTGGTTTTATGTGAAGTTAGATCTTGTATTAGTTGGGTGAATGAATATTCACGCAAACCTTTATTAGTAATGGTTTTCTTTTTCTGCTTCTTAGAGCAGATTTATAAAAATTCTAAGCATCTCTTCAAATTAGAAAATTTTACTACATTTTAACCTACCTCATTAGTTTCTTTTTGATAATACCTGGAAATAACTGAAATTTTAATTATCTTGGTTTAGGCTGTATCCCCATGAAATAACATGAACTACTTAAATTTTTTTGATAAAATAGTGGGTCATTGGCTGAAGCTTAGAAAACGTTAATATACCAAAATTTCACTATGATGATATTTATACTGCTTTTGACATGCCAAAGGTACATTTATATATTATCATACTTGGGTGACTTACATAGTCTAGTGTAATGAAAATTCTACTGGGTTTGGAATTCAGAGACCTATAATTATGACATAAACTGGACAGGTCATTTAACTTCTCTTACTCTCAATTTGTTCGGTGTAAAATGAGGATAAGGTAATTTTTGGTCCCAACCTACATGATGTTGAGAGGATCAAATGATGTGACATGTATTATAATGCTCTGTAATCTATGAATTACTTACATGTTTCTGTTAGAGTTTGGGGTTTATAGAAAACAAGGATTGGTCTTCAGTGATATATAGCAATAACAACAAAATAGTCAATTAGACCAGTATTCATTTGGCACAATCTTTAAATCAACAATCCAGTTAGCCTTTAAAAAACAAGGCTCTTTTTCAAGAGTAGCCATGCCCTTAAATTGTGCTGGTTCTTCAATACATGTTATATATCACAGTATGCTCTCAAATTTTATATGGTTGAATTTGTAGGTCACTTGCAACAGAAATTGATCATCTCCACTATATGTTACTTTTGATATAAAATTATGTAAAATAGCTTGACTTCACTGAAATGTAAGAAAAAGGTAAAGAGGAGTGTAGGCCTTAACTTTTTTTCTTTGAGGACTTTCACGTGCTTAATTCTTTCTAAGAACAAGTTTTAAAAGGAGATTACTGTAACTTGTAGGTTTTCAACACTGCAAAACTTGAAATTTTAAGTCATAGCATTATTTGTTTGTGTAATTGTATATATAATTTTTAAACCTGCATAAAAAGTATTTCTCCATTTTCCCCCCCACATATAAACACAAAAGATAGCATCTTTACAGAACCAAGATTTACAAAGGAACTCATGATTCTTTTAAACTTTTTTCCCTTTTTACAACTAATTAAAATAAGAAAAAGTGTTTACATTTAATTCAGCTACATTTCCTAGTAGCTGTATAATTTTATACATTATTGTCATTTGTCTATTTTATATGTATGAATAAATTATGTTGACATCTCTTCATAATTTATCTTCTTTTTTGTTCCAGTTATATGAGTTCCAGTTATATGAGGAATAGGAAGACTACATTCTTTACCTTCCATCTGACTGTACTCAGTCTCCTGGGCTTTTTTGTTTTTTTTTTCCTAATTTAATTTTAATCTTAATTTTTTAAAAAACCAAATTGACACAGGATTATAATTTTCTCTCAGGATTCAAAATCTAGGAGAAAATGTTAAAGTCTATCCAGAACCAGCCACCTTTTAGACATTACTATTTTGGTTGATTTATGAAGAGGTAATATAATAAGTTAACGAGCATATTTTTTATGCTATGATCTCTCATTAGAAAGCAAAATTGTGTTGCTGTAAAGATAAAAGAAAGTAAAATTCCACTTTAGTCAAATCCCATACCAGTAGAACGTTACTCCCTGTAAGAGTAGTTCAATCTATTTCAATGACCTGAAGGAAATTTCCTGCAGATTATTTTTTTTAAGAATCACCCATCACAGGATATCTATAGTGTCCTTTCTTGGACATTTGCTTTGGTATGAAAACATTGCTTATAATTTAGTCTCATTTTATTGGCCATTGTCACCAGTTTAACCTGATAGAGAAACAAGATTTTTTACCTTATAATTCGGATTTTGAAGATTCCATGTTCCATTATTTTGGTAATTACCATTCACTAATAACAATGGTATTTATAAGACAGTGATATTTTTTAAGTTTTTTATTTTATCCTATTTCCTGAAGCAGGGTGAACTACGTTGTTCTTGTTATTATTATTATTGTTATGGCCCTGGGGTTTTTGTTATATAAGTCAGCTTGTTTATTTTGCTAAATGCAAATATTTGTTTGTGTTGTGCTTATTGGCTTAAAAGAAAAAAACTTTAGAGCTAAATAATTTCTGTTTTCTAAATTGTCAGATTTTTTTTAATGCTTAGTAAAAATGTATTAGGTTATATTTAAAGTACCACAGAATTCTGGGTTATGAGACCTAATTTCTAGTCTCGCTGTTTTTTTTCAATGAGCTGTGTAACTTTGGAATTTTATCTCTTGGAACCTTGGTTTTCTCATCTGTAAGTGAAAGAAACAAGGGCATTAGATTAGGCAATGTCTCATTCCACCTGTCTCTAATTTGGTTGTCCCTTGACCATTTTATAATCATTATTCTGGGTTTACTTTTATTCTTGTTATTCTTCCTATGATCTATATTTACTAGATTAACCTGTATTGTTAATGCAATTTATCCTTAACTTGATAGGATTCAGATAGGTTATTAACTTTGTTTTCCATTCATGATTTTAAGTAATTTTAAAGGAGGAAAGTTATATTATAGATAATAAAAGTGAAAGAAAAGTTACAAATAATTGACAGGACTTTTTTTCCCCCATGGAAAAAGTCTCCTAAAGCACCAACATATAAGCACCTTAAATTTATATACAGAAAAATGTGACATATATAATTTTGTGGTCTTTGTGCTCTTAAGTATGAATATAGCTAGTTAGCATAAACTTTAAATAATCTGTGTTCAAGATAAAATTAGTGAACAAAGCAGTGAAAGCACTGGCCCATGTAGCTAATTAAAAAGCTATCAGGTTTTACCGACATTAAAATAATTATAAAATGTAAAAGGAATTTCGGAGGAGTGGAATGAAAATTTTCTGTTCAATAATTATTCTTAAGCTGTATTCTTAGATTCATTGAATGAATACAGTTGTCAGATTGCCATGGACAAGCGTATGTCCTGCTTTAAAAATATTAGAGATAAATGTGGTTTGTTATTTTTAATTTTTTTTCTGTCTGTGCAGAAGATGTTCCATAAAGCCTCCTTAAATGTCTAATAAAATGTAGTGGTTCCATTAGTTCTATCTCTCAGCAGAGTTCTCTTGTAGATTTGTGTTTTCTGAGAACCAGGCCAAGGAGGTTCCTGTTACTTTTAAAGGTCATTGTCTTTGCTCTAATTATCTGCATTAGTTCATATCAATCTCTTGAACACTTTGGTCTGTAGATTTACTATCTAGGGATTGGGTTTGTGGTCTGATGGATAGAGAAGAATAATGGAAAGTTGATACAGGATGGTGAACTGGTTTCTGGTGTGATTTCTTTGGCTATACTTGAGGCTATACTTGATTCCTTGTCTTTGGTCAATTCACTGAATCAGGCAAGTCTACTAGCTTCTGGGAATTAAATTAGATGCCTAGCTTTTCTCACTTAGACATGCCTATGTTACTGTGACATTTTGATTGCATGTTAAAAAAATAATCTTTAGTTTCAGTTCTCTGGCTCTGCATGTTTTATTACATTTGTTAAACTTGAATCTGATGTCCAAACATTTCCTTGAATATTTTCTGGGTTTTGACAATGGGATATTCTTTAAGGTAAAGCAGATAATCCTAGAGTGAGTTAATTTATATTATCCACCCACAATTTTTCTTTCTCTAACTACTACTCCCCTCCCCAGTTTTGAAAAGGAAATTTATAAATGTCCTCTCTTATTCCCTTAGCCATGCCTCAGATAATTTTTCCCTGAACTACCCTTGCCAGCAGTAACACTTAATATGAAATAATTCTATATTTCTGAGACAAGATCAACACAATAGTTCTTTATGTTGAGTTTTACATATGCTTGAAAATAACGTATTTTCTTTATATGTGACCTTAAAAATTATTTTTTAAAATCATAAAAAAGATTCTGATGTGAAAATATTAGTCTGGAAATTCTCTTGTCATCAGGTGCTATTTGTACTGTAGCTGTGAGTTATAAGAGTAAACCTGAATTCTTTATCATTAATATTTTTTTAAATTTAATTTCTCTAGAATTACTGCATTTCACGTATCTTTATCACCACTTTTTACAACTTTTCTGCTTTTATTTTCAAATGCAATTTATTTTTTATTTTTTAATTTCTTTTTTAGTTTCTGTTTTTCATTAAAGTTTAAAAGTATTGCATTATAAGGCGTGACTATAGTTGAGACAGTTACTTTGGCATAATAAAGATATCACCACCACCAGCCATTTCCCCCAGCCCTAAAATGAAAAGTTTGTTTGACACTCAAAAGCTATTAAATTGTTAAATTCTGTTCATTCAAAGAGCTGTGGAAGCTGTTTCTTCTAATTTAAAAATTTTAAATTAAGAAAATACTAACTTCGCTGTATTTTAATCTGATAGTGAAATTGGGGGATTATTTATATAAATTGATGTGTCTACAATTAACAAGTTATCAGTTATTTCACTTTCTGTAATTTGCAATGTTTTGTTTCTCGAGCCTTTTTTTGTTGTGTCTTGTTTTCTTAATATTGTACAATGTTGTATATATTAGGTTATCATGGTCATCTCAGCCGAAAACTCCTGTAGATGAACTGTTCTTTCTGAGAATCAGGCCAAGGAGATTCTTACTGTGTGGTCATAGTTGGATAATATTATTCTAAACTATGTGAAATTGCTGGTTTTGTTGGTCAAAAGTGATCAAATGTTATCAATTTCATAATATATATTTAAGAAACACCCAAACAAAAGATCTTTTAGAGCAGATCTACTTCCCATCCCAACACTTCTTATCAACCTACCAGAGGCTTTATGAAGGAGCCTGTCAAACTACATGTAACCACAGGTCTATCAAGAAAACTTTGCTTTGTTTTGTTGTTCAGTTGTCCAGTTTTCAAAGATATTTTATCAAAAAGACTTCAGTAATTAAAGCAAATACCTTTTGGGAATGTATGCATTTACATAGGCTTTCATTAAATCTGTGTAGTTTTGAAGCTTTCGTAACCTGAGATATCACCATTATATCAAAGGATTAGTCTGTAAATATCATATAAAGGCAAAAATAACTCCATGCCTCATATCTAATATGGACTCAAATTTTGCTAATTACACAATTTTATCTTCTTGGTAGGCACTCTAAAATAATGAATACTACTGTGTTATATAGTCAGATTTTCCTTCAGGCGCCATTAAAAGATTTTTATACCATATTTCAGGTGATAAGAATAAAAGTATATGAGTATAAAAACACACATAAAAATATGAAGCCTTCTACACAAGAAATCCCCAATTTTAGGTAGAGCTATGATCTAAAAGGTTATAAATTGGGTTGTTCCAAACTCAGATTACATCTCCCCATATAAATATTATTATGAATAATAAGGATAATAGGTTAGCAAAGAGCTGATCTAATGCACCCCAGTATTAATCTAGGTGTTCTGGTTTGTATAAACTTTTATAGTGGAGAAAGCTTGCTTTGATCTCTCAATACTGCTGAGTACACTTTTTCCGAGGTGATACCATGAGCCCGCCCTGCAGTTCCATGCTCTCTCCTCTACGTTCCCCAAGACCCTCCTACCTGCCTTCTATCTCCAGTCTTCCTTATCAATACTTCCAAAGTATAACTTACCTCGTGCTAGGAAGAAAGAAATTTGCTTTAACTGATTCATATTAAAGTGTTAGTAATTCATATTAAAGTGTAGTACCCCTTTAAAAGGGGTAAAAGGGCTGTAGTTAAACTTTAAAACAATCATTAAAACAAACACGTTACTGTTAGCACAAATTTCTATCAATTAGTAGAATATTAAGCTTTAAAACAAAAGTGGAAATAATTTAACTAGTGTTGGTGGGACTACTGTAAGGCAAGAGATATCATTAAGTGACCTAACTTGGGAACCTGCCCTTCTTTCACTGAACCCACGTGATGTCTGAAAGTTTGGGTATTTTCAGTGACCTTGAGAGAGGGAGCTAGTCATTTGTATTTATGGGTTATATAAAGCCAGGGCCTCGCTGATCCTGTTTTCCAGTTTACAGGCTGTGTCTGGAGCATCCTAGATATCCATCACCCACACTATTCTTCTGAGAGACTGTGTGTCTGTCTCAGTCTACCGTCCCTTCCAGCTACACCTGTCTTCTAGCTCTGCTCATTGATACTAAATTTACAGATGAGCACTGTCCATTCTTGTAAAAAAAGAAAAAAATCTTTCCTCATTTTACTGTTATCAACAATGACCACCACCGTCTCTTTTTTTCAAGAGATAGAAAGGTAGAAAAGATATTCCTTTAACATTTTTTTAAAAAACTATTATTTTTAAATAAATGGCACTTAGCAATTTAGTTTTCAAACCCTACTTTGAATTAAATTGATGTGGTGATTGATTCTAAATCTTAATCTTGGTTTATCGTATAAACATCTAGTTAGAAAGTGTTTATGCTAAAGACTTGTATTTTGTGGCATTAGATTTTCCATGTTTCTTTTTTATGTATTTAAAATTGTTCATTTCCAAATGAGTGGAGAAGTTACTGTTGTTGAGATATGTATAGGGCAAGTGCACTTGATTAGAGCATGAACTGTACTTTCACAGTAGCTGGCTGTGCTTTGCACTCTGCTCTTGTAGATTTATTTTGTTTACAGTAGACTACTGTCAATTTTTGTAAATGTTTTTACTTAGCACTTTAACTGTGAGTGTACAAACTGATTTTAAATGTAGTGGTTGTATATTTTGGTTATAAATTGGAAATTTTTTAATAAAATTAAATAATTTGTTCTTTATTTTGTCGTTAGTACCTGACTGAATATAATTTTAAAATCATCTTCCAGACTCTTTAATATATTACACTGCTACTTTTAAATTATGTCTTATATTTTATATTCTGGTAATACTACTTATTTTTTCATTCATAATACCGTAGGATTCATATTAACCTAGAACATAGAACTATATAAAACACACACCATTCTGTATCATTTCTCTTTCTCTCACACTTATTTTGTCAATATAGGGAATACCCATCTCTGTTTGTTTGTATATCCTCAGTATATAATACTACTGGGCACATAACAAGGGCTCAATAAATATCTGTTGCAAAAAATGAATACATTAAAGTATCTATAGCAATGTTCCAATAGGAAATCCTACCCACATAAGCAAATCAGTGGGTTTTTTTTGTTGTTGTTTTTTTTGCACAGGAAGGCAGACCAGGATTTAAACTACCAGGAGGGTTTCTTGCCTGGATCATACTTTTTAGTTGGAAGGGACCTTAGGACTCATAAAGTCCAATCTGCAATCCAGTGCAAAAATCCTTCAGAACCATCTTTTATAAGCCTTTGCTTGAGTGATTTTTGTAACAGAGGGCTCACTACTCTGTAAGGCCTCCGTTCCATTTTGAGGCATCTTAGTTGTTAGAAAAGGCTTTCCATATAGTGAATGGAAAATATATCTCTTGGTTACCTTCACACATTGGTACTGCTTTACAGATAATACAGTAATTCTTTCACAGACTATTTTCTAGTCATTTAAAAAAATGTATGCTGTTTCTCCAGATCTTTTCTATAGGCAAAACATGTCCTGTTTTCCACTTTCTGTCCTATTCTCCAGTTCTCTCGTGACTCCTATTGAGTCCCTTCTTGTTGTGAGTATTCCTCTTAAAATTTTCCACAAAACTGAATGCGTATCTCCAGGTTCTACAAAATCAGTGAAGAATTCAGTGTGCGTTATACTCTGTACGTTATACTTCTGTTAAATTTATAACAGAAGAACAGGGCACTTTTTTTTTTTTTACGACCATCTCTCTTTAATCATTGAAAGGAGGTGAAGATATGTATACATGTTCATAAATTGTTCAAACTCTGTTTGCCAATTAAAGTCAAATATTTTCTTGAGGTGCTGACTGATTACTATGTGCCAGGCAGTTAACCAAATAAAGGCCTTAATCTCCTGACAGTTTATTTCTAAGATGAACCAAATATTTAATTAAGACAGGAAAAATATCCTATTGTTATATGGTTGCTGAATTTAAGGTGTTCACATTTGAAGGGAAGGGAGTAATTTTTGAGTGGTTTATTTTATGTTGCTCATTAGCTAGTTTTGTAGATAAATGTTGATCATTAGCAGCCTGTGTCCTAGTCCTAGTGTATATGCTGAAGCACACAGATACATACACGTAGAGACACAGTTTCTTCATCTGCACAGTGAAAGTCTTGGACTCGGCCAAAGGTTTCTAGTCATGGGATCCTTTAATCAAGAATAGTACATGTTAAGTGAAATAAGTCAGACAGAAAAAGTTGAGAAACATGATTTTACTCATATGTGGGATATAAAACTGAAAGCAACAAAGGACCAAGACAAACAAAACCTCATAGACAGACAACAGCTCAGTGGTTACCAGAGGTAAGCGGGGAGAAGGGGGGGTGAAAGAGGGGTAAGGGGGTCAAATATATGGAGATGGAAGGAGGACTGACTCTGGGTGGTGAACACACAGTGCAATATATAGATGACATATTATAGAATTGTACACTTGAAACCCAGATAATTTTACTAACCTATGTCATCCCGATAAATTTAATTTAAAAAAAAATAGTGTATGTAGTCTCAATACATAAAGCGTAAAAGCAGGCTGTTTTATTCAAAGAGGAAGTGCCTAAAATCCCACTTACGTGGCCTGGCCCTTCTATCCCCCTCTTCACTATAGCATCCCTTTGAAGCACATAGATTGAACTTTTAGAGTTCGAAGAGCCCACTTTAAAAATTACTAAATCATTCTGTATCCTGACTGTGGTGGTAGTCACACAGATCTACCAGTGATAAAATTGCATAGAACTACACACACACACACACACACACACACACACACACACGAGTGAAATCTGAATAGATGGATTATATCTATGCTAATTTCTTAGTTTGATATTGTACTATAATTACAAAAAATGTTACAATTGGGAAAACTGGTTATGGGTATTATTTCTTCAAACTGCATGTAAATCTATAATTATCTGAAAGTATTTTGTTGACCCCTGATCCAACCCAAGAGATGGTAAAACAGAGACCCAATTAGCTTGAAGGAAAGCCAGGACCAGGAAGCCACTTCCCCTGACTTTCCAGAGAAGAGTTGTTCTATTAGAACAGAGATTCTCAAATCTTCCTTTGCATAAAAATCACCTGGAGGAGGAGGGAGGGGAGGACATTATGAAAAACAGATTCTCAGGCCCACTCCTTAGAGATTTAGATTCAGGGGGTCTGAGGTACGACCCAGGAATCTGAATTTAAAAGCACACATGATTCTGTTGCCTGTGGTCCAAGGACCACACTTTGAAAAACATTCCCCCACATCATGGATTCTTATTCCCCCGGGCAACAAATAAACCCTCGGTGTCACAGATGGATAAATAAGCAGGGCGTGATGAGTGGTTGGGTTGGAATACCTCTCTGGATTTTGTCCCCTTCCTCTTTGCCCCAGCCAGAATCCCTTGCTCAACAGCAGCTTGCCTGTGCCATGGGGTGGGCGGGCACGTGGGAAATATGCAGACACCTGCCAGCCAGCCTCGTGGGTGCAGTACAACTCTAGGGAGGTAATAGGCCAGTTTCGAGTCAGCTTTCCTAATGAGCATCCCTTGTTGACAGACTCCGGGGAGGAGCTCATTATTATTCGCTTTTGGCCCCCAGCCTTCCCTTGTAGGATTGCAAGTGAATAGATGCCACAGGCTTCCACATTAACCCCAGTGGGAAAAAGTGGAAAGATCATCAAAGCAACGATTTAGTTCATGCTTCTCATTGAAAAGGGTCAGATCGGCTGGAAGGAAACTTGTGGAGGCTGTTTGGCACAGAATTTTCACACTTGATCTATTCCTTTCTTCCTCTATCCATTACCCCTGCCGGTCCCACCTTGATCTCCTGAATGGGGACATTGTCTGCTCCAAGTCATCCAAACCAAAGCCTGTTCTTTTGAGCAATTCCTGCCCCCCCCAGCCCTCAGGTGCTTAGGAAATATAAGCCCTAAGAAAACAACAGGAGGTTAAGAATATTATGTCAGGAGTCCCTATTCCCGTAAAGGTGCTGGCCTAGTCCAGAAATTTTATTTTATCTCTGATACAAGCACCTTTCTCTTCTAGCTCTTCATCTCGGTAGGAATTCTACAATGAAAACCCTAGAGCCAAGTGTATGCATTTGGAGTTCAAAGTTAAGTTGGAAAAAAAGGTGGAGTTTATGGAGCTCAACTGCAAGTGCTTTCCTGGGACATCCCCAGCTGCCATTCCAAGGAAAGGGAAGAGGACCAGGGAAAGGTCAGATTTAGATACTTTAGGTTGACGGTTGCAATATAGACAGCCACCTTCCTTAATCATAAGACCATACTATACAAAAGTGCAAAAAAGGGAGGTTCCTCCCGCCCCCCAGAAAAGGGAGGTTCCCTTCCTTCCTGCCCCCATTCCTATAACCCACAGGTACTGGGAGAGGAGCCTCAGCTTGTCTTTCTGGCAACCTTTGTTCCTATTGTCTACCCATGACATCTAGGACTTCTCCTGACCCCTGGACGACTTCTGAGCTGACACTGTATTGCATGAACCATGTCCGTTTTCATCCATGTGAACCCCTTCATTGTACAACGAGAAACGGGCCTTGAAAGGTCAATGGCTTGCTAAGATAACACTGTTCAGGAGTGTGGGTTTCCTTTTTATGTGATTCTAGAATGGCACGTATCAGTAAGTTTTAAGACCATAGTGGTCCCTTTTAACGAGGGGAATACCTTTGGACAAGAGAGATGGAATGGGGGGATGAAACAGCACTGAGGAATGCTGCCTTCAAAGTTTAGCCTAAAGTTAGCCTAGGTGAGTGAGAGGAGATGGAAACTGATGCCGGTCCTTCTCTCTGCTGCTCGCCTTCATTCCTTGTGGCTATTTCTATTCATTTCTCCATCTTCCTGCCTCTGCATCTTTTTCTTTGCTTCCACTTCTCTGTAGCCCTGTTTAGACCAGGAATTTTTAACCTATAGTTCATGGATCCCTTGAATGTAATATAAACACGTGTCTATTTGATAGGAAAAGGCCCATAGTTTCTCACATTCTCAAAGTGGATTGTGATGAGAAAAAAAATGAAGAACCATTATTCTAGAGTTTGCTCCCCCTTTTCTCCAGAATTTCTGACCCTCCCTCTGCCACCTTACGATTCTGATGGTTGTATTGTTATCCTTCTTCCCCCTCCGATGTCTTTCCCGTCTCTTCTCTCATACCTTCTTTCTTTCGCCTTCTCTTTTGTTTCTTGCCCCACGGTATCTATTTTTCTCTTTTTCCCCCCTGAAAACTGGCCATAATACAAAACTAAATAATTGTCACGTGATGAACAGTGTTCAGTAAATAAAGGTTTAGTTTCTCTAATTATGTTACTAATTTTAAAAGCCACTGAGTTGGATATTTTATATTTGTCTTGAAAATATTTTCATGAAGGATGGTTGTTGACTATTTAACTTACTGGTGACAATTGATTTTTTCCGTCTATGAACCTAAAGCTGTGAGAACGTTGCTTCTGGACCTTGGCCTAGTTACACATCTGGAGCATAATTGCTCCCTCTAGCGTCACATTTTTAGATTGCATACTGCGTGCGTGAGGAAGCTAAGCTGAGAGGCAGGAAAATCTAATGGAATTTGAGTCCATGAACAGGATTCATTTTCAGCAGCTTGCTGGGCTGTCAGAACCGGTGGCTGCTGTGAGCAGAGGAAACAAGGCATTCTAACACTGTCATCAGAGCAATATGAGACGCTCTTTGATCGATGTCAACAATTAGGTAGAGCAGATCTCTGACGTTCAAGAGTATGGATTATAGTCCCACTTTTTGGTATTGTGATATTTTGATATATTAACATTTCGGTATTTTTGGTGGCATGATGCTGCTATCATGGTGTTTATAAAATCTGAAACATTTCCATCTTGAGATGTATTTAGAAAGACACTGCATTAGTTTTCAAATGGAGTTTTCAAGGTGTACTCTGGGAAGTATTATTTTATGCCTTCTTTTATATGCTCTATAATATTCAAGAAGAGAAAAAAATTACTGATAGAGAATCATTTGCAAGAATGCATCTTAGTTTTCAAAGACGTTTGAACCAACAGAGTATGAACACAAGATGGAAACTGATAGAAATAACTCTCTGCTAAAATCCCCAGCTGTACATGACAAAAGCAAAGCAAACAAAAACAATTCAGACAAAAACCATAACTCACTCAATAAAATGATTGCAGGCCCTGAAAAAGAGCACAAAGAATTTGTCCCTAAAAGATTTTTTTCAAAGATATAAAACATAACCAAAAAATTGTATAATTTGAAGATGGATTCAGAGGAAAATATTTGGAAATAACATAACTATTTTTTTCTTACACTTCCCCCAACTAGTGTAGAACTAGAAAACACTTTTTCAGCAACTGGGAAAATCTGCACAAAATAGACTCATAAGTGAACAATGATACTATCAGAGCACTTCATTTTAAATGTTTCACTTTTTTTTAAGCTGAAATTATTGTCCAATTTTTCATGATTAATTATTTTCATTTTTATTATGTTAGAATAATAAAATACCATTTATAAATGCATATATTCTACTTGATGATTTTATGTGTTCATACTTTTTTAAAAAAATGAAATATGTAATGTGTACTAAGCACTGTTCTATATGCTTGATACGTATCGACTTACTCCATTCTGTTATCATTTCTATTCCATAGATGGGGGAAGTAGGGGAAAATTAAGTAAATGTATTAAAGCCACACAGCTAGTATTGGTGAAGCTAGGATTTGAACTCTAGGATTTGGAGCAATCTGGCTCCAAAATCTATGCTTTTAAACTCTACCTCATACTGCCTCTCCAAAAACTGAAACATTAGTATTTCAGTATTACATGAAAGAAATATCCATATTTCTCTTTGCACCAGAATTGTAATCAGCAATTCAAGAGAAATACACAGAGGTGCCAAAAAAAATGTATACACATTTTAAGAAAGCAAAACTGTATTAAAATTGTAATACTCAATATATACCAATAACAAAAGATGAATACAAGTCACGTTTGACTTTTGCACTTATAAGAGGTGCTCAAAGTGGTTACCCTCAGCATCCAGACACTTCTGATTGTGGCGAACTACTGCTTGAGCAACGTTGACCAAAGTGTCCACTTGTACCCTTTTTTTTTGGCACCCCCGGTATATTCCAAAAGCTTCACAAATTCCCAGTTCACAAATTCGAGTTGTACTTCATAGATAACCAGCTCAATACTTAAGAAATTTGCTTCCAAAGTTTATAGGCAAGTCAGTAAGGGCATGGAGAGTAACAGCCATCTTATCTCCTCTTCACAACTACCCTCTAATGAGGGAACCACTGTCCCTGTCAGAAATGATCCCCGAGGGTTAAATCTGAGGATGGCACTTGGGTGACTGTATCTGAACCTGCAGTCCTTAGTCATTAGCATTAGCGCTGTTCTGGTGAATGTAGGAAGAAAAAAGGGAAAATGGTACCCAAGGGGCATGGTCTCTGCTGAAGCATGTTCCCTGTTACCTCTAGTGATTGGCAAAGTGTTATCTTGGCATTCCGAGATTGAGTGATAGCCCAAGTTGGATGGCCTCTCATTTGTCTAAGGACAACTTTTATGCCATAGATTAAAATGTCTTCTTTATTTCATGTTTCTCATTTCACATATTTTCGCCTTTATTTCTCTGCCCGCAAACACTCTCCCCTTTCTTCCACCCTAAGTCACCTCCATCCCTCCTTAGGTTTCTCTTAACCTTCATATCTTCCCAACGTCTCTCTCCCACATGCTCTCTTCACCCTTCATACATTGTCATCCAGTCTCGATTTCAACCCTTCACTCCTTTCCCAGATAAGAGCCCCTGAATCTATTGACCACTGATCCTTCCTTCTCTTTCACAGGCCTCTCCCTGCTCATATGTTTCCCTCCGCCATTCTCATACATCTCTCTTCTGTGACAGATTCTACCTGAGATATGAAAGTGCTCCTGAGAACTTGGGATTTGGGATCTTAGGTCTAAAAATCCTGGCATAACCCTGCCCTTAAGATCCAAATAAGATTGGTCTGAATGCCTATTCCCCACCCTGGCGGGAAACCAGAGGTTTGCCCTCATTTTTGTGAATTCCTGACTGAGCTTGGCCTCCAGCATCAGTTTCGCTCATCCTTACCCCGTAACTGCTGTCTGTATTCTGCCCTGTATTCACCTAGAGATGAGCTTCAGCTTTTCCCTCGGTTCCCACCTAAAACCTCCTTACAGGAGGCATGTGTGTGAGGAACAGAATGGACTAGACATTCAGGAGCAGGGAGTGGTCACAAGTGCTTCAAGGCAAACAGCTTCGAGTGGATATCAGAACTGTTTGTTTCTGAGGACAGACTGATGGTTGCCCGGGGTGGGGGAGGGGGAGATGGGTGAAGGTGGTCAAAGGGTACAAACTTCCAGTTGTGGAGACCATATTGTGTATTGGAAAGTTGCCATGAGAGTAGCTCTTAAAAGTTCTCACCACCCCCATGCACATGCGCACATGTGCACACTCACGCAGTTAACTCTGTGAGGTGAAGGGTATATTAACCTTATTGTAATCATCTCACAACAAACACATATATCAAACTATCACATTGTACGCCTTACACGTACACCGTGCTGTATATCAACTGTGGTTCGATAAAGCTGAAGACAGAAAAAAATTTCTGTTTTCTAAAGTCCCTCAGCCCGGTTGCCTGCCAATGACTCTCGGTCATTCTACCTCCCCCACTTTTTTGCTCTGTCCTCACAGCTCTTCTCTCTCTCTTCCCGTTTCTATCTCTCTTCCTCACATGCTTTCCCCCAGATATCCTTGGGAACTACTCATTTCTTTTTCTCTACCAAGTAATTCAGCATCCTAGCCCACTGTCTTTCCATCTGTGTCATACTCCATTCGTGGGTCGTAGAATCAACGTAGAGGGTCACAAGCAGATTTTCTTCTAAGTGGAATGGAATAGAAAATATGGATGTGTGCCTTGTAAGAATAAGTATTGTTTTGTGAATTGTGTTTTGGTCATACTATATAAATAATAAGGGTTGTGGTTTTAAAAAATAGTAAAACGCTTTCTGGCTCTACTGGGTGACCTTAGCTCCAGGCCTACCTTTGCTTGGCCACAACCATCCACTAGCTCAGCAGAATAAAAGGACCTGCCTTTGAACGTGACCCACGCTTCTCGAAGGCTGTTTATGAGACAATTTTAAAACACACCCTGCGCAGGATTCCCATTTGCTGAAGTAGTGACCACTGTGCCAGTTTCTGATGTGATTGTCATAAAGCAGAACACTTTGGTTGCTACCTATTTTTGCAACTGATTTGGTGTTGCTGTTTGACTTAGGGACTTGGTGACATAATTCAGCGGTGTCCAAATGTAAAATTGTTGTTTGCTCGCCTGTTTTGTTACTAGGTAATGTGCAGAACTGACATCCAGCCGGGGATGGGAAATGGAAGTCATCAATGGGAGAATCGGGGCAGGAGGGAGAAAATCTGTTTCTCACATTGTTTGGTAATGTTTCTTAAGGTAAAAATGATGGTGTTGTAGGCCATAGAAAAATGCTCCTACATCAAAGCAGCTGCACCAGACTGTCACAAACCTAATAGAAGATGGCATTACCGAGAGGCCACCAGGCAGGAACTAAGTTGGCCTTGCCCACAGTGGGGGCAGTATATCTTGATGGCCCGCCAAGTAGTCTGGAAGAAATAAACTTACCAACTCATACATTTTTAGAGGTCATGGAATGGGGTGGAGTGGAATAGGAGTGGGAGGGACCCAGCGTTTACTGAGCACCTACTATATGCCTGGTACTGTGTCTCAGCCCTCAAAACAGCCCTGTAGGTGGGTATTGTCATCCCTAATTTTGAAGATTTGGGAACTGAAAATCAGGTTAAATGGCATGATTTCCCCCCCATATTGCGACTGTGGATTTTCTAAATGGTCCCACAATAACTCTCTGCAGAGCTGAATCAAAGGCAGGGCCAGTTGTAGTTGCCCAGACATCAACCTCTAAAGGGTTGCCTGTGCCTTGCTGGAAATGTAGTGAGGTGGGGAATGTTTTATTTCCAGCACTTCTCTTGGGGGAAAGTAGAATAAATAGCTGTAAGAAATACTAGTTGATGGGCTTCTGGGGGTGGAGTAGAGTTAAAACCTGCTTGGATCCTAGACGGCCTATGGAGTGTGGGGTAGGGTCTGGTTAATGCAGGGTTCTGGTTTGCTGAGTTGGTGTGCAAGGTTCAAGATAGAGCTGAATTCTTTAGGACAGCAGGGGAAAGGCTGAGCAACTGCCACCAGAGGGCGCCCTTCTCCCCCTCCCCGCCCCCCCTGCAGTCTGACCCCTCCATACCATCCCTACCTTCCCAATATTGCACAGGTAGGTGAAGACTACAGGTTTGACAGCGAGGCAATCATTAACCTTCTGAGGTAGGTGGAGTCCAGCTCTGGCTCCATCTACTCTCACCTGCCTAGTCTCCACACACATCCCTTTCATTTCGTCAGGAAAGCTTCCCTCCTTCCGCATGACACCCTCCTGCTCCTCTCTCTATGGGTCATAAAGTATAAATGAAACAAAGCTCCCATAACTGCTTTTCTACCACTAGGCATTTTGTGCTCTATCGTGTATATAAACTGAGGTCATATAGAAATTTTATGTGACTTTTACTTTGAGTAAATCTTTTCAGTACTTAATAACAGTGTTGCTGGAAATTGTTTTCCTGAGGAGAAAACAGCAAGCCCACCGTATTACAATTCCAAGAGGCTTTTTTTTTTTTTTTAACTTTTAGAGTAACAGCCATGTATTTTAAAAATCAAATTTTCATGCATGCATGAGTCTAACTTAATGGGAAAGGTGTTTTCTAAAACAAAATCTAGCCTTTTCCAAATTCCTTTTTAAACTTAAATAATTCAGAATGCTGTAGAAAATCATTAGATCTTTCTTCTACATTCTCAGTGAAAAAAATGAGTGAGAAGATTGGAAAGAGAGGAAATCCCAGAGAGGGGTAGCAATAGACAAAGCACTAGGCCATGGAGGAGGGCGTGGAGAATGACGTGAGGATAAGAGGATAAAACAGGTGATGGAGAAGAAAAGGGAAAGAACAGAGGCATGATGGGTACTGTACCACATGCCCTTAGTGAATTAAACGGGTAGAAATTAGAGCATGGGTGTTGGTGTTTAGAGTTTTCCTTGGCTCTGAGGTAGAGTATGAAGGTTGAAATCAAGGGACTAGCAAGCGGGTAAACAATTATAGAGAAGCTGGTTATTCCACCATTTTTCTCAGGGCATATGCTCATCTTGTATAATCCCAGTTGAGGAAATTGCAAAAGGAAGGTCCAGATTGGTTCCTCTCCACAAGGTGAGTGTGCTTCCATCTGCCATGCTGTCTGCTTGCGTTGCACATTTCCTCACATCATATGCTAACAGCACCCGTCGTATGCCATCCTGGCACAAATACAAAAGGAGGCAACTGAGTTAGAATGTGGGGGAGGGGTAGAGCACAGCTTGTTTTTTTGTTTTGGAATTTGTGGTAAAACATGGGTGACTTCATTTTTTTTACATTTCAATATATATTCTTATGTTTTAATTGAGGTATAACTTACATAAAGTGCATTAATCACAACTTTTTACATACATATTAGGACGATGTAACTACAAATCGTATTAAGATACAGGATGTTTTTGGACTCCAGTAGGATCCCTTAGGCCCCCTCCTAGTTAGTATCGCCCCCAAAAGTAACCCTTTTTCCAGTCTCTGTCACTACCGTCTTTCCCCAAAAATAAGACCGGGTCTTACATTAATTTTTGCTCCAAAAGACGCATTAGGGCGTATTTTCAGGGGATGTCTTATTTTTTCATGTATAAAATCTACATTTATTCAAATACAGTCATGTCATCTTCTTTTGGAACATTGTCATAATGTACTAAACGCGTCCGTCTGGCTGACAGTCTTAACTGGGGCTTATTTTTGGGGTAGGTCTTATTTTCGGGGAAACACAATATAAATTAGCTTTGCCTGTTTGATTTATACATGCAGAAAACACAGCGATAGATAGATATTTGTGTTTGGCTTTTTCTCATCATTGCCTTTGAGATTCAGCCATGTATGGTGTTGTATATAGTGATCATTCTTTTTCTTCGCCATGTATCATTCCATTGTGTGATATATCACAATTTATCCATTTTATTGTTGATGGGCATGTGGTTATTTTGAATAAAGCTGCTGTGAACATTCTTGTACATGTCTTTGGTGGACACTCATTTCTCTGCTATCTGTACTCAGGAGTGGAATACTGAGTCAGAGGGTACATGCATGTTTAGCGTTAGTAGAGCACCAATCCCCTGGTTACTTTAATCCAAAGTGGCTTGGAGGAAGAAGAACCCTCCACCGAGATTCCTATCTGTGATTTGTGGAAGACGCAATAAGTTGCCAGTAGGTGGGAAGAAGTGAGGGACATAAGAAAAGAAACAGAGAAGGGAAGCAAAAAGGGGGGAGACAGGGCTCCAACCCATGGAATGAAGACTTGGCGATGGGATGTTGAGCTCAAGGGCAGGCAGGTGGCAGAGAGGACACTTAGCTGTGTTCAGATGGCTCTTCAGTATTGAATATTCTACTGATTACAAAAGGGAAAAAATGGAGAAAACACAGCTTTTATAACAGGTTAAAATCATACAGACGATGCCATTTGCCTGTAAAAATGAGTAAATTCATTTTCCTAAAGATACAAACAAAAAACATAAACCCCCTGAAATGCCGTTATGTGGCCATCTGCGCTGGTGGGGTGGTGGTGATGGTGGTGGAGACTTGGTCATGTAGATCAGAATTTAATGTCCGCAACAGGCACAGACTGTGAATTTTCCATGTTTTATTTATTTGAATATGTATGTTTATTAACTTCATTAATTTAGAGATAGCATCCTAAAACAACTTTGCAAGCAAACACTAAAGTAAAATCAGACATTTTCTTTATTAACCTAAAATTTTCATCTATTAGCTCACCCCAACTCTCTTTCCCCCTCTTTCTCTTTCTCTGCCTCTCTGTCTCTGTCTCTCTGTCTCTCTTTATATATATATATATATAAAACATATATATATATATATATATATAAACCTCCTATATTAGCAGTTAATCTTCAGCCTTCAGGATGACTGGACATCATATGCCTTGGGGTACCTGTTAGGGGAGGTCTGTTCCTCTTGTCTGGGTTTCTTGAATGAATCACAGCAAGGCTTTGGTTGCCTCTTCAGTCTCCCTATGCAGAGAAGAGAGAAGGTAGCCATGAATATATGTAAATGATGTCAGCAGTTTAAGATCCCCGCTCCTGTCTGTTTTTCTCAGTCATAAATTGGTGTTTAGCCACTGCCCGAGTAGGAGAAACACTGCTCTCTCTTATTCCTTTACTCACATTACTAACACTTACTGAGTGCCTCCTCTGCATAAATAACTGTGATAGTTGCTGAGAAGAGATTTAAAAAACAATGAATAACACAATTCCTCCCTCAACAAACTTACAATCTTATAGGGTAACTCTAGGTGTATGAAAGTAATTATAAGGTAAATAAGTAACGTAATGGATTTATATACAAAAGCATAATGGAATCTGGGAAAGTATTGGCTAATACAACTGGGGGCTATCCTGAGTTTCTCCAAAGCTGTAGCAGTTTAGCTGTGCCTTAAAGATGAAAAAATAGGATTTCAGTAGGTGGAGAGTGGGGGATGGGGTGGGAAAAAGCCCAAGTACAGAAACACAGAGGTCTCCTGGTAGAGATGCGTTTGGATGTGTAGCCAATTGGGATCCTTTAGTAAAGGATCCAGGATTTGAGGCTGAAATGGCCTATTCTATTCTCATTCCAGTACTGCTGCTGCCTGGATGACCCGGTGAGCTTCTGGCAGCTTTTCGTGAGAAAATCTTGGGATTCAGTTAAAATGAACACTCCCCTAAGATAATTCTATTTGATTCACTTCTCGTGGTTTGGAGGTCATTCCTTCTTTTATTCAATCAACAAATATTTGTTGAAAGCCTAACAGGTGCCAGGACAGTTTCTGGGCACTGAGATACAGTAAATAAGGCAGATTGAAAAGATCCCTGCTGCCTCTCATAGAGCGTCCCTTCTGGTACAGCGAGACAGCAAGTGATAAGAGCTACACAAAGAATTAAAATACAGAATAGAGAGTGAATGGGTGGCTTCTTATATGGGTCGTCTGAGATGGTGACATTAAGCTGAGTTCTGAAGGAGCCCATGACGCAAAAATATGAGGGAAGCCTATTTGAGGCAGAGAAACGGCTCCTGCCAAAGCTTTCAGGCAGGACCAAGGTTGGCATATTTGAAGAACAGAAACAAGGCCAATTTGTCCGTAGCACAGTGAGTAAACAGAGAGAGTGGGTATGAGATAAGTGAGATAAAGATAGCCTGGGACTGTGGGTCTCAGAGGGAGGAGTCTGAAATCTTTTCCAAGTGCAATAGGAAATTATTAGAAAGTGTCAAGCAGAGGGATAATTTGATCTGCTCTATAGTTTTAAAAGGTCATTCTGGTGGGTTTGTGACAAGGGGACAAGATTGAGATCAGGGCAACCAGCTGGGTCAATACTGCAAATACAGGTTGATACTGTAAAACAAAATCTGAGGGTGATTTGGACTTGGCTGGAGGGTGGAGTTGGAGCAGTAGAGGTGGAAACAATAACATGGATTTGGGTGCCTCGTGCACATAGTTGCTACAAATGAGAAGGAAGAGGAAAGAAAAAGATCTAGGAAAATTCCTCGAGTTTTGGCTGAAGCAACTGAGTGGATCATGTTGCCTTTTTCTGAGATAGCGATGCCTGAAAGAATAGATCTGTGTGTGTGGAGAATCGAAGCCAGAGTTCTCTTTTCAGCAAATTGATTGGAGTTGCCTGTGCAACCATTCAGGTGTTAGTCTAGAGTTCTGGAGTTAGTCTCGAGTTAGTCTAGAGTAAGGGGGGTGGGGGGTGGGGGGTGGGAGATGAGGGTAAGGGAGATCGAATATATGGTGATGGAAGGAGAACTGACTCTGGGTGATGAACACACAATGGGATTTATAGATGATGTAATACAGAATTGTACACCTGAAATCTATGTAATTTTACTAACAATTGTCACCCCAATAAATTTAATAAAAAAAAAAAAAAAGAGTTCTGGGCAGAGGATAGGGCTTCAAATACAGATGTGGGGAGACATGGGGCACTAGGGCCAATTCCCTGATGTGTTTTGTGAAATGGCTCTTGCCTCTGTCTCCCTCGGCCAACACTTGTCTCTTTCCACGTGCCTGGATTTTCACTCAAGCTCATGCAGCCACGTGTTGTTCTCAGCTTCCTCACTGGCTTTCGTTCTGCAAATCTGAGGACCTGATGACCAGAGTCCGTGTTTACCCTGATCGTTGTTCCGTGTAGAATCGGACCACCTTCCATTCCCATTCTCCTCCCCCACCCCCAGTCTGAGATACAACCACACATAGTTCTCGTTCTCTCTCTCTCTCTCTCTCTCTCTCTCTCTCTCTCTCTCTCTCTCTCTCTCTCTCTCTTCCTCCCACTTCCGTTCTTGCAGCAAATGAAGACATAAATATAAAGAAAAGGTCACTGAATTTAACAGTTGAGAAAGCTTCCAAAGTACCAGATAATATCAATTCTTAATGACCTTTGCCCTATTTCTTAGGTGGAAAAATTGAACTATAGGTGGGTCTAGGTTTTCGTGCGTACCTTATCAGTGGCCGTGGCAGAAACTAAGTCCATTTCATATGTCATGCGCTGGACAGCAGACCCACAGAGCCCCTATTACACACCCAGTGACCCCTTTCATCTCCACCCTGACCTGATACCTGCAGACACCCTCTCCACTGCTGCCATTTGGACCCGAGGAAAGAGGAATGAACTGGGATTCCCAAGCCCAGGCATGGAGTATTGGCTCTGATACTGGAAACCAAATGAAAAGAATTATTGAGCACTTTTATGTGGCAAGAACTATGCCAGGTGCTTTGCAGGTTATGTATCTTAATGCCCCTGTTTTCCAGATGAAGAAACGGGGGCTCAGAGTGGTGAAATGACTTCAGATGTGGGAGTCAATCTGTTTGTTCCTGTTGTCCCCTATTGCCTCTCCTGTTGTGTGTCCTCAGGCCAGTCTTTTAACCATTCTGGGCTGGGTTTTTTTCATTGATTAAATGGGACATGCAAAAAATGATTTTTATGGTCTCATCTAGCTCTAATATTCTGGATTCTAAGTGCATTTAAATTGTGTTTAATTTTTCAGTTTCCTAAGCAAGAGTTTTGAATTATACTGTATGGAAATGTCAGAGTGTGATATCTACCCCTTCGTGGCAGGAGAGGATAATGATCTCACATTTGCAGCGTCTGGCACAAAGGGATTTGGTGTCCCGACCCCAGAAGTGAAAGGCCACTTAAAACAGAAAGCGTACTGTTACAGCTACTTTGTTCCCTTTGTTTATAGCTCTTGATTGCTTCTTTTCTTTCTTTATCTCTAGAAAAGACTTCTCATTTTCTAAATCCCTGTGCTTTGAAGACCAAGGTTGCTAAAGGAATGTCAAAGGAGACCCAGGGTTAAATACCGAAATGGTTCTGCTCATGTCTGGCTGCAGAAGCCTGCCACTGTCTCTCCAGATCTCATCGTCCTGCCTCCAATGGGAGAGTGCAGGCTTGGCATTCCAGGGACATCATATCATTTCCCTTAGACTGTGCAACAGCGAAGGGCAAGGGTCTCTGGCCTAATTGGTGTTTGCCTGTCTGGGTCCAGGAAAGCATTCTGATGGTCCCAGAGGGACAAACACCCAGAAAGGAAAAGCAGCACCAGTCTGGTGGCATGATGTTTCAGTTCAAATCTAACTTCAGTGCAGAAGTTATCTTGGGGTCTTCATCTTATATTATACCTTTTTGATGATTGTCCATTTATAACATGTTTTAAAACTCTAGCAATGAGAGTCTTCTCTCAGTATTCTTGACCAACTGTTTACCCACGTGAAATGTATTCTTATTAATTTTTTATAACAGATTTAACACGAATTTTTAAAATCATGAGTTAGTGTTGGTTTTTGTCAAGTACTTTTTTTGTACCTATTCATATGATTGTATGATTTTTCATCTTTAGTCGTTTGATATGCTGCATTACATTAATTGATTTTTGAATGTTGAACTAGCATTGTATACCCGAAGTAAATCCCACTTAGTTGTGGTGTATAATTCTTTTTATACATTGTTGGATTAAATTTGCTAACAATTTGTTAAGGATGTTTTATTCCATGTTCATGAGAGATACTGGTTTGCAGTTTTCCTTTCTTGTAATGTCTTTGTCTGGTTTTGGTAATAGGATAATGCTGTCTTCATGGAATGAATTAGGAAGTGTTCCCTTTGCCTTTATTTTCTGGAAGAGATGGTAAAGGATCGATATGATTTCTTCCTTAAATGTTTGTTAGAAGTCATCAGTGAAACCATCTGAGCCTGGTGCTTTCAGTTTTGGAAAGCTGTTATTGATACAATTTCTTTAATAGATAAAGGCCAACTCAGATTGTATGTTTCTCCTTGTGTGAGTTTTTGTAGAAAAGAGTTTGGCAGAAAGACTTGTGTTTTTCAAGGAATTGATCCATTTCATCTAAGTTATCAAATTTGTGGGCATAGAATTATTCATAATATTCCTTTATTATCCCTTTAATGTCCCTGGCATCACTATTCTTTTCTTTTTTTTTTTTTTTTTTTTTTTTTAGTGTATTGTGTGTATTTACATAATATATTTATGCCTTTTTTAATGTACATGGGATCTTTCATTTCTGATATTAAACATTTGCATCTTTTCTCATTTTTTCTTGGTTATCCTGGCCTGAGGTTTATCCATTTTCTTGATCTTTCAAAGAATCAGCTTTTGGCTCTGTTGATTTTCTCTATTGATTTCCTGTTTTCAATCTCATTGATTTTTGCTCTAATTTTTGTTATTTCTTTTCTTCTGCTTACTTTGGGTTTAATTTGCTCTTCTTTTGGGTTTCCTAAGGTGCAAGCTTAGATTACTGGTTTTAGATCTTTCTTTTTCTAATATATGAATTCAGTACTATGATATATATTCCCTCTAGCCCTACTTTCACCGCATCCTACAAATTCTCCATTGTGCTTTGAGAGCAGGCTTTGTATGGTTTCTATTTTTTTTAATTGTTAAGGTGTGTTTCTGGCCCAGAGTGTGGCCTATTTTGGTGAATGTTCTGTGTGAGCTTGAGAAAAATGTGTATTCTGTTGTTGTTGAGTAAAGTAGTTAATAGATGTCAATTACATCCAGTTGATTGATGGTGTTGTTGAGTTCAACTACATCCTACTGGTTTTTCTGCCTGCTGGATCCGTCCATTTCTGATGGAGGGCTGTTGAAGTGTCTAACTGTAATAGTGGATGAATCTCTTTCCTTTTGTAGTTCTATCAATTTTTGCCTCACATAGTTTGACACTGTTGTTAGGTGTGTACACATTAAGGATTATATCTTCTTGAAGAATTGACCACTTTATCATTATGTAATACCCCTCTTTATCCCTGATAATTTTAATTTTTCTGAAGTCTGCTTTGTCTGAAAGTCATATACCTGCTACTTCAATGTTCTCTTGATTAGTGTTAGAATGGTATATCTTCCTCCATCTCTTGGATTTTATATATATTATCATCAAATCTATCACTGATGAAATTATTACTTTGGGAAAATGTAACTACTCTTGCAAAAGGTAGCATAGTAAGCGATTTTCAGTCATTCATACTTCAGTATGAATTAGTGTATAAGACCCTTTCAATAAGCAGGTAAAGATAACTTTATGTAGAAGGAAATAGAGAAGTAGTAAGCAATTATGAGTCAGTAAGTGAGACAGGGACATGGCAGCCCTGCAGAGATAAAGGAGAGACAGTCAGATATAAAAGGCAAATCCAGTGTTCTTCAAGATTTTTGCATAATGCTGATATTTCCTGAATGCTTTAGAGTTTTCTGTTCTTAGTGAATTAATTAGAAGTCGTGCAGTGAGTGTGGACTAGGATATGGAGAAGGAACTAGAAGTACCCGAAGGCTCCCAGCAACGACCCAGTGACCACAGTGCCTAGTGGCTCCTCGTAGTCTGTCTAAGAACTTTCTGTGGTTTCTCTCACTAGGCTGAGGAAATAGAGGAGAAGATGCAATTGATTTCCAGGCTTATTCCCCAAGGTTCCTTTTTGCTTCCTTCTTTTAGCCACATCCATCTTTATCATCTCAAACCCTTTTTCTTCAGACTACATCAAGGTAGCACAGGATCCCTAGTTATGCTCAACTCCAGGAAACAGGACCTCCTTTCAAAGCCCACTTCCTGTCAGAGTGTCTCAGTCTTGAGAGGATCTGTCCAGGCAGCACGGGCCTTCCGGCCAAGCTGAGGATGTGGTATGTCTTGGGGGTGTGATCTGAGGAGTGCCAGCAAGGTTGCCACATCCAAAAAGTTTCTTTTGCCACTCACATCCATCATTCCACCCTTAATGATTCATACCTGTTGTTAACACCCGATGCCTGGAAGGAAAAGACCCAGGAAGAAGATGCTGGCTGTTTACTTCCTAATTTTGCTTGGGGATAGCCCATGACTAGAGTCTTGAAGGGACTTCAGGGGGTACAAATTAGAATATCTTACGACTTCCCAGGAAATGCTGACAGGATTCAATACAAGGCCTCAAATTTTGGGGGCAGGGAGAGAAAATCAAAGAGGCTTCCAGTGACTATTCCTTAGGAGGCAGATTACCAACAATGAGCTGGGTTTGACCCAAGTCAGGCTAGATCATGGCATCAAATATATGCTCAATTGAATATCCTTGTTTGTATACAGTATGGTATATCACTTATGTTCATGTAAAAGAATAGGAAATAAAATTGCATGCTGTCATCCCACTATTTTACTTTGTCTTTCCTGGATTTTCTAAATTTATTATTATAGTAGTGACTTGGTAGCTTGACTAAAGTTCTGCTGAGTATTCAAATGTCCACTTACTCTAACCATATTTCCCTGAAAATAAGACCTAGCCGATCAATCAGCTCTAATGCGTCTTTTGGAGCAAAAATTAATATAAGACCTGGTCTTATTTTACTATAATATAAGACTGGGTCTTATATAATATGATATGATATGATATGATATGATATGATATGATATAATATGATATAATACTGGTCTATACTATACTATAATATACTGTACTGTAATACTGTGTATAATATAATATAATATAATTAATATAAGTCTTATATTAATTTTTGCTCCAAAAGGCTCATTAGAGCGGATTATCTGGCTAGGTCTTATTTTGGGGGAAACAGAATCCCTCTCCTTTTCATTTCCCTCCCATTCCTTTCCACTCTCCTCCCATCACACAGTTCGTTTGTACACACCACACAGCAATCTCCACACACTGGTACATTCTGAGAATGGCTGCGCCTGGACCTCTGTGAGTATCAGGTGGAGACCCGTTCTTACCCTTGTGCCCGTCTTTGTCTCTAACTCCAGGATTACGGGAGTTGCCTGACTACCCTCTTCAGGCTCTGCTACCTTCTGTCCTCCCACTTTCATCATGACAGCCCATCTGGGAAAGCAGGCAATTCAGAAACAGTCCTGCAAACAATCAGGAGGTTTGGGTTGGGCTCATTGTCTACTTAGGAAGGGTTCTGTACGAGAAGTAGAAGTTAGCCAGGTCTACAATAGTAATAAGCTCTTACCACGTGGAGGGGAAAACACGTGAAGTGTATGCTGATGTTCAGAGCAGAATTATTCACAATCGCCCAAAGGTGGAAGCAACCTAAGTGTCCATAAACAGATGAATTAGGATAAACAAAATATGGTATAGCCATACAACAGAATATTATTCAGCCATGAAAAAGAAGGACATTCTGACACATGCTGCAACATGGATGAACCTTGAAAGTATTATGCGAAGTGGAAGAAGTCAGACACAAAAGGACAAATATTGTATGATTCCATTTATATAAAATATCTAGAATAGGCAAATTCATAGGGCCAGAAAGTAGATTAGACATCAGCAGGGGTTGGGTGAAGGGGCAAGTGGAAAGTTATTGCTTAATAGATACAGAGTTTCTATTAAGAGTGATGAAAAATTACGGAAAGGGTGATGGTTATACAGCCTTGTGAATGTAATTATTGCCATTAAAGTCTATACTTAAAAATGGTCAAAATGGCAAGTTTTATGTGTGTATATATTTTGCCACAATAAAAAGGTAGCAAAAAAAAAACCACAAGGGAGTTTAATAATAAAAGTATAGATGTGACTCAAGATGCCTGGCCTGGGAATAGATCCATAGAGCTAGGACAAGAGTAAAATGTCAGAGGAAAAACAAATATGAAGGCCTAGAATCAAGCACTCATAGCTTGTTCAGGAATGGCAACTTCAATAAAGTGATGTTAACAGGAGCAGAGCTGCAGATAAAGCTGCAAAGATGAGGAAAAGCCAGTCTCCTGTGCAAAAGAGAGTGAACTCAACCCAGGGAAAGGTTTTTAAGCAGGAAGGAACCTATATACGCTTAGATTTACCTGTGAGAAAAATCACTGTGGCAAGTGTGGCGGATACACAAGTACACTGCTGGGTTAGGCTAGACAAGAAATACAGTAGTCTTCCTGCCTTATCCGGGATTTCACTTCCTGTGGTTTCAGTTCCTGAGGTCAATACATCATTAGAAGAAGAGGGGTGAGTACAGGACAATGAGATATTTTGAGAGAAAGAAACCACATTCATATCACTTTTGTTATACCGCTTCTCGGCCTTTTGGCTAAGATGAAGTATAACTTTTGTTATAATTATTCTATTTTATTGTTAGTTACTGTTGTTGCTCTCTTACTGTGCTTAATTTATGAATTAAACTTTATCATAGGTATGTACAGAGGTCTGACAATTAAGTTCGTGAATTCATCCTAGAAAAAGTGCTCCATACCTCACTGCTAAATATCACTGTGGTCATCTTCAAAGTACTCCCCTTGGGAAGCTATGCACCCAAGCGCATAGCTATGCTAGTGCCTAGTCCATCCTTCAAAGCAATTTTGGAACTCTTTTTCTGGAATGGCCATCAGAACTGTCATCCTATTACCCTTGAATGTCATCAAAATATCTTCCTTTCAATATTTCCTTTATCTTTGAGTAAAGAAATAAGTCATTGGGGGGCTAGATCAGGTGAGTAGAGAGTGTGTTCCAATACAGTTATTTGTTTACTGGCTAAAAACTCCCTTACAGACAGTGCCGTGTGAGCTGGTGCATTGTCGTGATGCAAGAGCCATGAATTGTTGGCAAAAAGTTGAGGTCGTTTTCATCTGACTTTTTCACGCAGCCTTTTCAGCACTTTCTAATAGTAAACTTGATGAACCGTTTGTCCAGTTTGTATAAATTCATAATGAATAATCCCTCTCTTATCAAAAAAGATTAGCAACATCGTTTTGACTCTTGATTTGGACTGACGGAACTTTTTTGGTTGTGGAGAACTGGCTGACTTCCATTGTGCACTTTGATGCTTTGTTTCAGGGTCGTATTGCTATACCCATGTTTCATCACCAGTGATAACATGGCCCAAAACATCGTCTTGCCTCTCCAAAAGGTCTTCGCAAACTTCGACTCTCCTTTGCTTTTGTTCATTGGTAAGCTCCTTTGGGACCACGTTTGCACACACCTTTCTCATGCCAAGATTTTCAGTTAACATTTTCCTATTTCTCTATTGATGTTTACTTGGGCTGCTATGCTTCTCACAGTCAGCTGATGATTTTCACACACAATTCGATGAAGTTTTGCAATGTTTTCATCAGTTCTGCTCGTTACTAGCTGCCCTGACCTCTTCATCAGTGATGCATTCTCTCCCTTCAGAAAAACATTTAATCCATTTGTACGCTGCTGTTTTCTTACACTGCATTTTCTTCATGGCATTATCCCCATAAACTTGGACTAACATGTCCCTGATTTCCCTTCTACTCTTACCAAGTTTAACAAGACATTTAATGTGTGTTTGTTGCTCTAATTCAAGCTCAGACATTCTTGCAACGGCACACAAAAACACGCAACAACAATAATGAACGCTACTTGGTAAGACACTGCCACATGTTGACACAAACACACCTGTGAGACACTGATATACGAAGCTTATGGAACCTTAGCGAGCTGTTTGTACAGGGCTGCCAGTGTAAGCGCTTGGTGGCAAGTTCGCTAACTTAATTGTCAGATCTTGTATATATAGGAAAAAGCATAGTATATATGGTTCAGTGCTATCTTCAGTTTCAGGCATCCACTGGGGGTCTTGAAATGTATCCCCCGCAGATAAGGGGGGACTACCTGCACCATACACAGGGCCCCTAATACCCAGTTTAAGTGACAAGAGACCCACCAGGTTGTCTTGGTTTTGTTACCTACCTTCAGACAAGCTTTACTTATTCTAACAAGGAGCCCACGTGTGTCCTCCACTGTGCTCAGTCTCACAACATGTCCCTAAACTGGGGGAGAGCTCATGTGGGATTTAGCTAAGCTCAATGTCTCACTTCCTGGCAAGGTCCTCCCAGGAGAATTCCTGTTCTCAGGAGAATGCCCTAATAAGGGAAATGAAAGAGGAGTGTTTCCATCCAGTCTGAAAACATTCTGATTACCCCACCTGTGCGCTGAAGCTGCTGCCTGTTCTCTTATCCAGGCCAGGTGAGTCCCTCTCAGGTGTGGAGACTCTCCTGCTCTTTCCCTATCCCTACTGCCTTGGAGGCTGTGTGTGGACCCTGCTTCTGCCTGGACCAGCCCACTGCCATGCTCCCCAGTGGCACTGCTGACCGGTGGGGGGCTCTGCTCCTAACCCAGCAGGCTGTCCCTTCTGTTTCCTTTCCACTGGCTGCTCCCAGATATGGCTCCCTGCCAGCTTCCTTCCCGCTTTGAGACTGTTAAGCCAGTCACCTGGGCTTGGTGCTGTGCTGGAGCTCCACTCTGTTCAGTGACCTCTTACTGGGAGTTTGAAATCAGCCATGATGGGAGTATTGATACCATAGAAATCTGCAAATACGACTACTCAGAGCTTTCCTTTCTGGAAAGCCAGGGGTCGTTTTTTTATCAGTACACTACTGACTGAGCTTCTGGTCCTTTCAGAACAATAAAACTGATCTGGAAGTGTTAGGCAGCGCTTCATTTTTCTCAAAGATCCTCTGGGTTCCCATCACTTCAGAAGGCAAGAGACAAAGCTCAGTGAAGATTTCAAGCTTCTCATCCCACCCATGTGGGCTAATTAGGAGAGGCTGATTCGGTTCCAGAAGACTGGATTTCACTCTCGTGGCACGCTCCTCAAGCTGAGAGGGCTCTCATCAGTCTCTGCAACTAAAGCTGAGCTCTTCAGCAGGAGGGGATTTGTGCGTGCCCTCTAATGCCGAGGAAACTGCTTCCTGTAATTCTCAACCCATGTCCTCTGCCAACGCCCTATGTTCAAATGCAAGTAATGCCACTCTCCTCTCAGGCATTTGGACATGTCTTCTCCAAGCCCTTCCTGCAGGAGGCCAGCCATGTCAGATGTAGACACATAGATATATGACGTGACTCATAGGAAGCCTTTAGGCTATCTTATCTCATTAACTCCCTGGTTTCAACGGGAAAAGCATGAAAGGCATTAAAGGACAGAAAGAAGAAAGTTGTAATGAATTTGGTTTCACTGTGTTTAAGTTGTTAGTGTTTTGGTACATTTGGGATTATATAATGTACATTGCTATTATCTTTGTCATTTGGTGGGTGCAATTTTCATAAAATTACACTGTGAATCCCAAGCTCTTGTTTCCTGTTATGGGTTGAACTGTTACTCCTCCAAAATTTGTAGGTTGAAATCCTAAACCCCAGCACCTCAGAATGTGATCTTATTTGGAAATAGAGTGGTTGTGGATGTAATTAGTTAAGATGGGTCATACTGGAGTAGGTTGAACCCCTAATCCACTATGATTGGTGTCCTTATAAAACGGGGAAATTTGGACACGGGCACACATACAGGGAGAACACCATGTGAAAATGATGGCCATCTGCAAGCCAAGACACCAGCCTGGAACAGATTCTTCCTTCACAGCCCTCAGAAGGAACCAATCTTGTTGACATTTTGATCTCAGACTTCCAAGCTCCAGAACTCTGAGGCAATAAATTTCTGTTGTTTAAACCATCTAGTTTGTGATATTTTGTTATGGCAACTCTAGCAAACTAATGCTGTCCAATAAATATGCTTTTGTTTTGTGCCCACATTTGCTGGCAAGTAAAACTGTCATGGTTCTCGAAAGCCTCAGAATTTTTTCTTTTTAGGTAATTTCTTTTTTTTCTTTAATTACTTAGAGTGAGGAGAAACTGAAATATTGCAATAGCATCCAAAATCAGAACTAGTCCCAACAACTTAGAAATATTTGAGAAGATACTTAATAAAAACGAAAGAACCTTAAGACACATTAAAATTTTAAACTATTTACATTGCTCCAAAGTTCTTTTACATTTGTGAACACATATATTTTCGCATAGTTGGAATCACTGGCAATGTGCTTTCTTGAGTTCTGTGTTTTTCATTTAACATTATTTGATAGAAATATTTCTACATAGTGATAATGTTCATATTCTTATTTAAATAACTACATATTTTGTACCTTTCACGTATTAGTCATTTGTTATTTTTTAAGTTTTCACTATGAATATGTTTTCATAATTTACTTTTTTACTTCATTTGAACTATTTCCTTGAGGTATACACCAAGAAGAGAAAGTCTGGATTACACAGTTTTGTAGTTCCTGTTACATATTTCTCCATTATTCTCTAGACAGATTGAGCCCATATGTGGTTTAACCAGAAATAAAACTCAGTGTGCTGATTTTTCCATAATCTTGATGTCATACACTCTTACAATTTAAAAGTTATTTTCCTTAGTTTAAAAAGCATTCCCTAGTCTTAAAGTTGCTTTAGATTTTACTTATGTTAATACTAGGGAGGTGGCCCCAAGCACTTTTAAAGCATCCGGTTTATTTTTATATTATACTGAGATATGAGCGATTAGCAACAAACGCTAGGTCTCTGCAGCAGCCCTAAGTGGTCGGCCTTTCTCCTTAGCTGCAACTGCCACAGGCCCTGCAAGCGCACCCCCACCGCGGGGTCGGGGCTCCCTTTGGAACTGAGCCCACCAGGGGTCAGCGCAGGCTCAGTTTTGGGCTCTGGCTTCCCACAATGCACCGGGCTCTGTAGTCCCCGCGTCGGAAGGTGACCCAGCTGCGGCTCCGCGGCGGAGCCCTAAGGGTTTGCGGGGCATGGGTGGGGCTGCCGAGGGGTGGGGCGCCCTGGGGGCGGGGCTGGCTAGGGGGCGGGGCCAGGGTCCGCCGCCGCCACTTAAGTCCCTCCTGCCCGCAGCCTCCCGGCTCAGGTCGCGCCCTCTCCAGCTGCGGAGACCTCTTCACCTGGTGTGTAGCAAGGTAGGGGGGAACCTCTTCAGGACCATTCCTTTCAGGGGTGGTGTGTGTGTATGTGAAGTCTTTTCTTAGTTGTACAAACAGGAGAAGTCTTAAGCTGCTAAAATTTAGAGCCGGAGCGACCAGGTTTGCTCGGAGGAAATCTATCTTAAAACTCTTTTGTTTGTGTCCTTTCTTCCAGTCTCTCCAGTCTTTGCTGGGCTTTGGGGGGCCCTGATTTGGGGAGTTTGTGCCGGGGTAATTTCCAGCTCTTGTTTCATGTCTCCTGTCTTGTGTATGGATGCAAGCTCCGGGGTGGGGTTAGAATGTGTAAGAACTTGTGTAGGTGTGGGCTGTGTTTCTTCAGATGTGTGCTTACGTGGGAACTCATGAAAAATTAGAGGTCGCTCGGGATCTATTTTACCGTGTGGGTGAGGAGGGTCCTGAACCCAGCTGTTTCGGGTACTTAAATGAGCGGCGTCAGTCACGTGCCCCGCCCGCGCCACTCACAGGTGGTGACTGTGCTGTGATCTAAGCTACGTGGGTGCTTCAAGTTGTAATAGACCCAAACACACAGGACACTGCTTAGCAAGAGTCCTTGCTGCTACGCCCCAGAGCCTCTCAGCACAGCTGACCTTAGTCTGGGGATCCCACACTTTGGAGCTTTTTAAAAAGTAAAGTTTGGCAGCTGGAAAGCATTGGCATATGGAAGAACTAGGATTACTTCAGCTTGTTGGTGTCTGTCCTCAGCCTGTTTCTGGGTCACACTGCAGGGTTCCATCCTTTCAGCCTCACTTCCTGTTACCCTAGCTCCCCTCGGTCATGCCAATCTGTGGTAATCCCAAAGTGAAAGTTCTAGGCTGCGGCAGTTCTAAGGTGACTCCACCTTCACCCACTTCTAAACGCTCAGAAAACACTTAGTCCTCTGATCCCTATCCCCGATGTAAAATAAATTATAATTTAAAGGTATGTTTTTCTTTAAAACCCTCACTCTATATTATGTCCATTCCAATAAATAGCAATTGATTGATTTTGTTGTGAAATCCAAGCAGCTTCTTTTATTGTTTAGTAATAAAGATTATCGTTAGGAAAACTATCTAAGCGATATGTTATTCAGGTGAACATGATGAACAAATTAGCTGATAGTAAAAGGCAGAAGATGGGAAGTCAGGCAAGCTTGGTTCTAAATCATTTCTGCTGTGAGGAAGAGAAGGTTGGAAGATTAAATTATCTTTATTGTGCCTTCCAAATGTAAAATGCTATGAATGAACACAGATTCTTTTTTTTTTTTTGCTAGACACACCTCTTGATTTGAGATAACAATCAAATATAAGAAAATTCTTTCAAATGATTTCAAAATAGGTGTTATCACCTCACCTATGTCCAAGGAAAGAAGGTAAATCTAGGAGTTAGGATTCTAAATTTTTGTTAAGCAGAAATTCTTAATGGCCCTTAACCCTGTTTCTGGGTACTTTCCTCCAGAAGTGTCAGTTCTCTATCAAAACATGAAATTATGAATTGCTCATTATAATATTTCCTGTTTGGAAAATACTTACATTTTTTACATCTAACATTATTCATTTAAAAATGTAGTGCATTTGTGAGTAAAGCGATATAAACCTTTAAAAAGATTAAGAGCAAGAAAGAAATGGTGTTGGCCGGTATATATCAGTGATTCTCATCATGAGGGCCTTGCTGAGTGGCAATGAACGCAAAAGATAAAACCAAAATCTAGTAAGTCGTTAAGTCAACAACACCCATAAGAGCTGCAGGGCACTGTTTGAAGCTTAAAAGAAGCAGTTTAAGGACATGTTAAAGATAAACTTTGCACAGTAGGTTGTAAGCATCAGCAGGCCCATAGCCTCAAGAGGTTCACATGGAAAGACACAGACACCCATGTGAAGAAATTTATAGACACATTCATGGGCTCCCTAAAAATAAGCAGATCAGATGTTTCCCACATCAGCTGTAAACACTATGCCCGTTAGGTTCATTTAAACAGTTGGCCCATTGCTTTTACAACCTTCCAGTGCCTTTATTACTTCCAAAAAGGCACAGCTGGCACTGTTCTTGCTGTTGAAAGAACTAAATAAAAAAACAAAACAAAACTGACCTCTAGCCACAGACTGGAGTTTATAGGAGTTAGCACAAACAAGCTCATTCCTTGAGCAGATATTTATCAATCACCTACCAAGTGCAAAACTGGACTCATTGCTTTAGCCCACTCGTAATGAAAAATACCTGTGGGTAGGATCTCTTACTGGGGACTGTATCAGGACCATGCAAGTAGGGGTCTAGGCTATTTGTCCAACATCAAGGAAGCAAAAGCATCTCTCAGAAGAATCAAAAAGACCTGAGGAGCAAAATTGAAAAACACCATTTATTCTGGAGGGAGAAAGCAATAGAGAAAATACCTCAAAATATTTCCCCTATGGCTTCCATCTTTGTGGTGCCAATTAAAAAACAAAACAAAACTCTTCATTATATTATGATACTCATTCTAGTATGAACTAGTTGTAGCATGAACAAAATCCTGGAGGTAAAAGTGGCAAGATAAGAGGCCCCGAAAGAGAAATAAAACTGAAGAGAGGTAGGGGTCAGATCACAGAAGGCCTCATAAGGATGAGGGGAGCCACGGAAAACATTAGCAGGAGGACACAGGCTCATAGCGGCTTTAGGTAGCTCCCTCTGAAGCTGGAGGGAAGGATGGACTTAAGAAGCCAGGAGGCAAGAAGACCTGTTAGGAGGCTGTAGCCATGATTAGGAAAGTTGAAGAATGCAATACCAGTTTCAGGTTTCTCCTGCGTTATTTCATTTGGTTTTCATAACCACCCTTTGCAGTCAGTACGGTCAGGTTCCTGTCTTCATTTTGGAAGCGCTTAGCTCAGTGCTTCGTGTACATCCTTCATGACCTTTATAAAAACCCTTTAAATTAGGTGTTATTAGCCCACTTTACAGAAGTTGATACCCAGGCAGGGCCAGGATCAGCCCCAGGTCCAGTGTCTAATACAGGACTCATCTTGAATAGCATGTGGGGCCTGCTCCTCTAGAAAATGAGGCAAGACAACCCTCTCGGCAAACCTACCCCCTGGAAATACCTGTCAGGAGTCAGCAGGGCCCAGCTTCTTAAGCACTTCTGTCTGCGTGTAAGCGTCCCATTGAACAGAGGAGTGTAGTGGTTCCTCAATATAGAAAACAGTTCATCGACTCCTGGAAAGGTGTATAAGGGACAGGTAGAGTTGAGGGGAGATGATATGAGGTGAAGTGTCAGGGTGCCAAGTGCCAAAGAGACTTGTGATGCCAATGAGAAAGCCACCCAGAGGTAAAGGATTCTCCTTAGGACAGATGTTGAGGGCAACATACGCAGGAGTGGAGTCCTGCTCATGTAACTTGCCCCTGGCACAGGCCAAGTGTGGGGACTGCCTGAAGTTCTTAATGTCTGCACGGGGGATCAGTGTACACGCAGACAGGCGGAGGTACAAAGGAGAGAGAGAGAGAGAGAGAGAGAGAGAGAGAGAGAGAGAGAGAGAGAGAGAGGTGGAAGATAGTGCAATCTAGAGAAACCCTGATTTTCGTGGAATGACACCCCCATCTTGTGGCCTAAGGATAAAGCCAGGTTGACTCTTCACAACTGTGCATATATGGGAATAGAGCGCCCCCCACTACCCCCTACCTTTTAAATCCAGTATCTGGATCTGCCTGCTTCCAGGAGACCTGAGGTGTAGGATACCCGGTAAAACGTAACTTAAAAAATAAGGCACTAGGGTAGTTTAGTAAAACAAGCACTAGCGTTGAAACCACGTAAGAAGGAGGGACACATCAGGAAAGGCATAGTACCTGGGGCATAGGAGACACACAGTCTATTCTAGCTGTTTCTAACACTATAAAACATAAATGTGGTCCTAGCTGTGAAGCAGAAATAGATCCTACGAGGCACCTGAGATGAGACGTTTTGGCATGGAATTTGGCTTGACGTTTCTTGGAAGCCACGATAGAAAAGGAAACAGGTCGGGTTACCTCCTTTTCTTATTCTGGCAAGATAAAATGCACAGATTCAATTAGAAGACTTTCTTTCTTGGAACTAAATTCCAGGAAGGATTTATTACATGGGCTCCCTTGAATATACTTTTGAAGCTACTATGGATAATATCTGCAATAACATTTTACGGACAACTCTGAAGCTGTCATGCAGATGAATGGTTTTTATGCAGCGATACTCTCCTTACTGTTGGTGGAAACCATCTGGTGTTATCACTGAACGTAAAGGAGTTTTCTGTTAGAATGCTTTCAGGATTCTGCGAGTGTCACTTTCAGGAAGTTACCTAAGGAGAAGTCATCAAAAGAACGTGGGGAAATGGGCAGAATGGGACATCTGAGCGGGAAAAGGTCTAAATGTCTATTGAGCTCCATCATCTTAACTGTGGGGTAGAGGATCCCTTGGCAGGAAACAAGAGCTAAGTGGTTCAACAGGCGTTTAAACTTTGAAGCAAGACTAGAATAAGCCCTGTGCTACTCTTGACACAAGATGGCAGGCTCCAGGGACATTCGTGCCAGCTGCAGAGGGGTAGGCCAGCAATTAACCACCAGCCAGTGAATGTACTTCAGATAAACTAAACAGGAAGTTGTGATGTCCTGGGAAGGCTGCGGACTTTGAAGTCAGATAAATCTGGTTCAGGTCCTAGCTCTGCTACTTACGAGCTATATTTCACAAATGGCTTAATTTTTCTGATCCTCAATGGAATATTAATATCTACCTTGTGTGAGTCACTTTACTGATCAGAGATTAAATAAACAATAATAAATAATAGTAGCTAACAATTATTGATGCTTGCCTCAGATGAAGTATGTTCTGTGCTTTACATGCATTATTTCATTTGTTCTTCAAAGTAACTGTCTGGTACATACTACCTGGCACCTAGCAGGTGCTCAGTGCATAGTATATATTAGTCTTACTGGTAGTCACAATAATAAATCGATTAGGTAAAAGTGAAAGAGGCCATCTTTGCCCTGGGAATTAGTGCCTAGAATAGGTGTCGGCAAACTCTAGTCCAGGTGACCTGTGGCCCATTGTTTTTGTACCATTGGTGAGCTAAGAATGGTTTTTACCTATTAAAATGGTTGCAAAATCAAAAGTAGAATCGTATTTCATGACACATGCAAGTGATATAAAATTCAAATTTCAGTGTCCATAAAGTTTTATTGGAATACAGCCATGACCTTTTGTTCACATATTGTCTAAGCTGCTTTCATGATACAACAGCAGAGTGGAGCAGGTATGGCCTGCAAGGCCTAAAATATTACCTACGTATCCCTTTACAGAAAATGTTTGCTGACCCAGATCTAGAATAACACCTCCAGCGGTTAGGGCAGCTATAGAGCAAAACCTCAGCCAACTTCAGGGTAAGCAAGACTACCCAGGGGTGAATATTCAGAGACGGGATCTAGGAGCAAAATTCCCATCAGCCTCAGGTTTGGGCTGGTAGACAAAGGGTGTGTGTGGTAGGCTGTTTCAGTGCCCACACCGACGGGTTGAGGAGAGAGGGGGGACTTGGGCTGGACGATCTATCTACCAGCTCTACAAGCTAAGCCAGTCTGGCACTAGAACTTAAGGAAGCCAGGCTAAGAAATCTGGGGTCTGCGAACTGTTCATTTGTAGACTTTTGTGTGTTTGCTTTCTGTTTTGTATTTGTTTTCTTTTCCCTTTGTGTTTTAACAAGAATTCTCTTTCAAAAAGTCTAATCTTATCTAAGCTAAACCAAGGGGGGAAAATGTTTGATTCATACCTGGGGCAGGACCAAGTCCAAACTTCTTAACTGTTCGTAAGCCATGCGGTGTCTGCTCCCTTCTCACTTGTCTGGACTCATCTTTCGACCTCTCCCTACACCCTGTGCTCCACTCATGCTGTGCAGCTTACAGCCCCCAGAAGTAAGCCTGCTGTACATCTCATGCTTTTGAAATACTCAGCTGCTCCCTCTGCTTCCCAGTTTTCCACATCTTCCCTCCTTGGAGAAATCCTCATTCTTCAAGACTGCTGAAATGGTACCTCCTCAGTGAGACTTCCCTGACTCTGCCTGTCCCCGAAGAGATGATCACACCTGCCTTTTTGCCCTTCTTCCTCCTATCCCAGCACCTGTCACTGCGTTGGCAGTGTTCGCTAAGTCTATGAATCCTTCAAGGTTAGGGATGATGTAATCTTAGCATGGCCCCTTGCTTCTGGGACATGGAACCTAAATGTGTGAAGGCTGAGGAGAATCAGAGTACCCTGAAGGGCCAGGGGGAATGAGCGTTCTAGCTCATGAACCTGGAAATGATAGGTAAGAAATGGGGCAGGTGAATGGAAACCCAGGCAAGGAAGGCCTAGGATGGCAGAATTCCTGCCTGGGGTTTTTTCTTGTTTGTTTTTCCTGTATAAAGAATATTGAATTATTCAATAGGAGATACCCCCAACTGTAAAAGACAAAAAAAACCACTATGCAGAGTAGTCACATTGTACCTCTCTGAAGATAGATATCACAAAACTACATTGTAATTCAGAGAAGACGTTTCAGGAAGGGCTAAGACAGTATGGTCCAAAAACTTTGTTGATGATGGAACTAGACATAAGGATAGAACTTATAAAAATATAGACGGCTAACGTGGCCAGTAGATGAGCTCTTTCAAGTACAGATGTCTCACGTGAATTCTTATCTCAACTGCAACTTAAGAGTCTTGACACTGAAATGGACCTTATCTAGTAGCCTCTTGGTTTTTGCTATTTGCGCAACCCAAGGGTTATATCTGCTCCTAAGAGAATTGTTGCCAGTAACTTTGATCTCGTAATCGGGTCATCACTGAAATCTCAAAACCTTTATTTTACAAGCATAGTTTGAGTCTTGTTTTGTTTTTGAAACCCGGATTCATGATCATATTCTAGCCTCCTGAATGTTATTGGCCGCTTTGGGCTCTGTCACATCATTTTGTGAGATCTCCGTGTGGTTTATCTCCATCAGGTTGGCAGTTTACTGTGCAGAAAAGCTGAGTATCATATCAGCAAACTTAAAAGTTCCTCTTTTAGATCAGTAGTAAAAAATATCCCAGAACTAACATTTTTTATTTACAAATTAGAAATCAGTTGTCTTGCCATAATCAAACATTTGCTTTCAGAATCCATCCTTTCTTTGACTTAACAGGTTTTGATAAAACTATGGAATGGTTTCTGTCATCACAGGGGTCCTCGTAGCTTCCAATCAATTCTTCTGTATTTTCCTAATCTCTCGCCTATTCTCCACAGCAAAATTTCAAATGGTCTCCATTCCATCCTCCTTAAAACTCCCACCCCCCAGGTTCTTCTCCCTCTCAGCAAAGGACCCTGCCAGCTACGTTATGGAGGAGAGAGGGGCTGCCACACTAACACATCTAGTTAATTCTACATGCATCCTTCTCTTTCTGTCCTGTTCCAGCTCAAGAGGTGAATTAGGACCACCTTTAAATCCGCGCCTTGACCTTCTCCCTCCTCCCTTCTCAGGGACCTCTCAATTATCCCTTCTCCTGCGTCCTTCTCATTAGCCTTTACGCATTCTCCTGTCTCATCCATCTGAAAATATCTCCCTCTGACAATCCTCCCCCTCACAACTCAGCTTCTTGATTTAGAATTGTTTCTGTTCATTGACCCTACTTCCTCAACTCAACTCCTCTGCCCCCTTCAATCTGGCTTCTACTCCCATCACTCCACTGAGACCTTCCTCACAAAGGTCACCGACTACTACTAAAGCCAATGCATGTATCTTAGTGAGTTGTTCTCTCAATAGCATTTGACTTCACTGACCACGTTTCTTTTTCACAATTCTCTTCTGTTGGCATTGTACTTTCCCAGGTTCCTCCTTTTCCTCTTGCTTCCTCTTGGGCTCATCGTCCCCGGTGTCTCTTCTCTAGTGGTAGTTCCACCCTGGGTTCTCTGCTCTCACTGTCCCCACTCTTGCCAGGATTCTTTTGGTTCCAATTGACCAAACCCCAACTCAAATTGAATTAAACCAACAGCAAACCAAACCACCACCACCGAAAAATCCACAACAAAGGAAATGCACTGATTCATGTGCCTGAAAAGTCCAGGGGTAGATCTGGGATAGCTGGTTTAGACACAGGAAGTAAGGATGTCACAAATAGCCTCACTATCTCTCTCTTAGCTTTGTTTTCCTTGTGTTGGCTCCATTCTCAGGCAGCCTCTTTCCAAACGATGGCAAAATGCCCACCATCCACTCCAGGCTTAATCCGATCCTCTTAGCAAACACAGTGGAAAAATTTCTACCCCATTTCTTAAGCTGGAAGTCTAGGAATCATTTTTGACTCCTCTTCTCCTATATCTGCTTAATCACCAAGTCCCGTCCTAACTTCTAAATATCTCCATCCCTGCTGTTAATATTTGAGTTCAGGCCACCATCTTTTGTCTGTAGATTCCTGCAATAGCGTCCCAATGATTTTCTGCTTTGGGTCTTGCGGCCTTACAATCTGTTCTTACATCTTAGCCAGGATAATCTTTTGAAGATGTTAATTTGATCCCATCACTTGCCTACACAAACCTTTGATGCCCTCCTCTCCTCCCCCTCTATTGGTAGGATACTACCATGTTTCCCCAAAAATAAAACCTAGCCAGACGATCAGCTCTAATGCGCCTTTTGGAGCAAAAATTAATATAAGACCCGGTATTATTTTACTGTAATATTTTACTATAATTTACTACTTATTTTACTATAATATAATACCAGGTCTTATATTAATTTTTGCTCCAAAAGACGCATTAGAGCTGATCGTCTAGCTAGGTCTTATTTTCGGGGAAACACGGTAAAGGCAAAACTCCTTGATATGTTCTTATGTAAAGCCTTGTGTGATATAGCTAGTACTTTTTACTCCTAGCTCTGCGCCTTTTCATGTGGTACTCCTTCCACCTGGACCCCTTCCCTCCTGAGCCCCCTCCTAATGAACCTCTACATATCCTCTCAGGTCTTACGTTAGACATAACTATTGAGAAAAGCTTTCCATACTACATTATATACATACTCTTCCTGTTAGAACATTCTACTTTTCCATCTTAGCGTGTATCATGCTTTATTGTAATTGGTTATTGTAATTGCTTGTTAAATTGTCCGTATCCCCCAGCAGAAGATGAGGTCCATGAAGGCAGATATTTCCCTTGTTTTGTGAAATATCCCAAGCATCACAGAGTAGGCAATCAATATTTGTTGAATTATAAAATAAGATGAGATGTGAATTATAAAATAAGAGAAGTCCCAGACTTCTTTGTTTAACTGTTTGTATGAACATCTCATCTTATTTTAATTCAACAAATATTGATTGTCTTCTAGATTTTCCACTTGTGATTTTCCATTTGTCTTCTCGATTTTAGAATCTAGATTGAGTCGGTAAGCTACTAGAAAATCTACAAATATAATATCCACAGCTTTTCTTTTTTATGTGCTTATTGGTCTTCCTCAAAGAAGAGCACTTTCAGAATTGAAGACGGTCTTAGTCATCAGCTAGCACTAATTCACTTCTTATTTGAAAGATGAGGAAGCAGGAGCTGAGAAGGGCTCGGTAATTTGTAAAAACCACAGAACTATTTACAGTTGCCTCTTTGAACTAGAACTCAGCTCATGACTTTCAGTCCAGAGCGGCGGCTTCTTCTTCATGATACCAGCACTTTTAACAGACTGAGGACTATGATTTGTATGTTAATTCAAAGGAATTTTGTAGCTTATCGCCTCACATGTTTTACTTTTAAAATGTACTTACAGACCCTGATCATGTCAATAGATCCTAACAGTTTTTCAGGATGAAAATTACTGGCTGGTCTGTCGATGCCTAAGTACCCTCTAGAGTTCTGTCCCCTCTGGGTGGGGTTGGTCGTGTGTGCTGCTGACGCCCCACCACGCAGAACTAGAAGGTGCACGTTTGAGTTTGTTGATCCACCATTTCACCTCAGAAAGGCTAATTCCTCAGGAGATGCCATCTGGATTTGATCTGAGGAGCACTCATGTTGTGTAAGAGAAGTCCCAGACTTCTCTGTTTAACTGTTTGTGTGAACGGCTCTTTGTTCTTTCCGTGAGGCTCCTTGACGTGTGTCCATCACGAACTAGGAGACTCGCTTCTGTCAAGACCAACTCAAGGCTTGGAAAAGACAGGGTAGGAGTCACTTTCTAAAACTAATTATAATAGAATTGGGTGTGGGTGAGGAAACAAATATTAGAGAACATTTTTAGTTAAACTTTTATTTTTAAATGTAAAAAGTGAATCTATTAAAAGTTTAAAAAAAAAAAAAAATTAAGGAAACTCCAAATGGAACCTGTTGACCAAAGTAGGAAACTCCAATTAACGAGCCTATTCCCTAAGAAAAATTCCTTGAAAATTCAGAGATTGTACATACATTTTTTTCTAGCCTTCATTTAAAGTAAAAGGTTTGCCATATCTTTTCATGGATTCCTTGCTTGAACTGGTTATTTCAGTGAACTGAGTTACCTTCCCTCCTGCCCTTTGCGCATGGACTTGTTATATGCTTCTGAATCTTTTTGTGTAGTTATAGTTTTGCTTTTGATGTGAATTTTAAGCTTTTCAAGGGCTATGACTAGACCTATATGTTTCATTTTTTCTAAATCTTACCATGGGGCCTGACGCAGTATTCTACATATGCCTCTGATGCTGGAATTTTATTCTTCTGTTAGTGTGGCCAGCCAGTCTTTCTCACTCTGGGTCAACATCATTTTGTTTTCATTTTTATTCCTTCCTTCTGGTAACTTGCAGACATTGTTTCTTCTGAAAGGAGAGAGAGCAACAGAATATATAAGGAGATGCTCAATCAACCAATCTTTGTTGGGGGCTTGCCATGCGTTTGTCATAGTTCTTGATACTAAATAAGAAACTAAAAATGAAGTGAAAGACAAGTTAAAAATATATTTAAAACAGATGTTTGTGCTTAAATTAAAAAATTCCAAATGTAGACCTTTGACCCAGCAAGTCTACTTCTGGAAATCTATCCTTTGGAAATAATTAAACACAGGCAAAAAGATTTAGTTCTAACATGTTCATCTCAGCCTTGTTTATAATAAGGAAGAATTAGAAACAACTTGAATTTTCAACCAGGGGAACCAAACGTATAAATACAGTGAGATTCCTCAGTTAAAAATGATGTATTTACTGACATATAAAGATAGCTACACTTTATGAATTGGAAAACATAAGCTACAAAATGTGTACAGTTTCATCCAGTTTTTGTAAAAGAAAAACATACAAAAATGATTAGGAGGGTATAGGCATAGATTATATGGTGGTAAGGAAATTAACTTTTTTCTCATCTGTGTTTTAAACTTTTCTACAATAAACTTCTATAAAGTTGTTTTTAAATTAAAGCATACTCAAAACAAAATGGTTTCTATTAATATTGTTATTTTATAGGACTTTTTTCTTCAGAAGTATTTGATTATAAAAAAATGTTAATAGTTGAGGTCTTATGAAAAAGGAGACATTTCTTTTACTTTCTTTCCTTGGTCACCTTTTTCTCGCAGTGGATTCCAAATCAATAGCTATGTATGTTAAGTTGGAATTTTAGGAAAAGAGAGTGGGTGACGTGGACTTTATTTCTAGTTTACTTACTAATTCTCTTTATAACCTCAGAACATCTACTTTTCAGCTTTTTGTCCTATAACTCTCCCTGTAAAATGTGTAACTCCTCCTCATTATTACCCCAGTGGGGGTACTGAAATATCAGTGGGCCCCACTCCTGGACTAGAACGTAGCTGATCTCTGCTACAACGCCACAGATACACATAAAAAGTACTAAATTAACAGTAATTCATTTACTGTATAATTAGTAATAATTCACCACGCCACCCACTGTAACTCATCACTATTACCCTAACTACTGTGAACATTCACTAAATCATTGAGTTAATTCTGAGCCATTACTTACTAATTGATTCAACAAATATCTGAAAACTGACAACCTAGATTCAAATCCTGGCTCTCCCATTTAACTGAGCTTGAGGGAGTAAGTTAATTTCTCTGGGCCTCAGTTTCCTCATTTATAAAATGAATAGTGTGATACATTGTTGTTGTAAAGATTAAATGAGATCCAGAATGTATAATGTCCAATATAGAGTAAGCTCTCAAAAACTAGTAGCTATTAAGTGTCTAATATGTGTCAAATACTGAGATTCACACGTAATTCATTCAGCAAACATTTATTGATTGTTTACTATGGGCCAGACAGTGCTCTAGGTGCCTGGGTTACATCAGTGAACAAAACAGACTTCCCTGTGATCATGGATTTTACATTCTAGCAGATGCAAATGTTTAATACAATGTAGTCCAATGCATGGCTATTGATAATAAGAATCACGATTATTACTATTTGTGTATGTGTGCCAGCCACTGTGTAAGTGATTTTCATATATAATCTTATTTTCTCATTAACCCTGTGAGGCAGGGATTATTGTTGTTACTCGACAGCATGGAAACTGAGCATCAGAGAGGTTATGTAAAATGAATGGACAAATAAGTGGAGGAGCTGGGCATGCAACCCCCGGCTCTCTGACTCTCGAGCTGGCTTTACCACCACACCTGCCTACGTTCACTGGGTGAGTCATTGGTGCGAGTGTCTTTCCTTTCTTAATATTCTTGCTAACACTTTTTTGCTCTGCAGTAGGAGCTGTGAGGGAAAGAAATTTGAGTTCTCATTTTGTATTAAAATACTTAATTCTCTCTTCAGGAAACTATCAGAGAAGGAATAAGTGACAGCTCTGCTCGAATGTTTCTTTGAATCAATTAGTAATCACAACTGACTCTCCTCCCGGAGTAGAAAAGAGGTCACACAGCTAGAGGGGGAGGTCAGGATGCAGCCCTGAGCTGGGGGAGAGTCCCCGTGGGATGACTTGTGTTGGTCCTCCTACCAGGCTAAGGTGAAGGAAACAAAGAGTTGATGCCTCCTGCATACACCTCACAGTGTTGCATCTTCATTTCTTGGCTCAGAGTCTTCAGGAAAGATACAGCTCCTCCAGCTCTAAATATCCCTCTTCCTCTGCTATTCTGCAATTGCCCAACTATCTGGAATGTTCATGTACTCACTCAAAGTAATGCTGGACCAATACCACTAGAATTTTTTTTTTTTTAATTTATTGGGGTGACAATTGTTAGTAAAATTACATAGATTTCAGGTGTACAATTCTGTATTACATCATCTATAAATCCCATTGTGTGTTCACCACCCAGAGTCAGTTCTCCTTCCATCACCATATATTTGATCCCCCTTACCCTCATCTCCCACCCCCACCCCCCAATACCACTAGAATTTTTTAAAATTATTATTATGAAATCTTTCAAGTATCCGGAAAAGTGTAAAGAATGTTATGTACTCACAAGTTAGTTTGTCAAATCTTAACATTTTGCCTTTTAGCTCCAGTTCCTTTTTTTTAAAATAAAAAATATAGATGTAAGCCATGCAGAGAAAGAGAAATACCACATGCTTTCACTTATATGTGGACTCTAAAAAACAAAACAGGAACAAACAAAATGAAACAGAAATAAACTCATAGATAGAGAGAACAAACTGATGGTTCCAGAAGGGAGGGAGACGGGAGGAAGTGGAAAAGGGGCAGGAAATTAAGTACAAACTTTCAGTTATAAAATAAGTCACAGGGGTGTAGTGTACCACATAGGGACTGTAGTCAGTAATAAAATCATAATTTTGTATGGTGACAGATGCTTATTAGACTTATTGTGGTGGTCGCTTTGTAGGGTACGTAAGTATTGGATCACTATGTTGTACAACCGAAACTAATATAATGTGTCAACTGTATTTTTTTAAAAATTAAAAATACAGATGTAGCTGGAACCCCCTGTGTACCTCTCCCCAATTTCATTCTCCTCCTTCCCTCCCTTCCAGAGGCCACCACTGTCCTAAAATATCAGTACCGTGCATGCTTTCTTCCTGTCACTTGCTACATATAAATGCATGGATAAATACCCTTACACACGAGGCTCTGAGGCGCATTCTTGTACCTGTGTCTTTGCACACATGTGCAGGAGTTTTTCCAGGATGTTTGTCTAGAGCTGCAATTGCTGGATCATAGTGAATGCACATTGGTGTGGCTAAGTTTCTCTCCACAATGGTGGTACCAATGGACGGTGTGTATGACAGCTCCTGTTTCTCCACTGTCTGTCATGCTGGCTGGTGTCTGACTTATTTTTTTGCCCATTTGATCCATGTGAAATAATGTCTCTTAGTTGTTTCTATTTTCCTGATTACTAATGAGGCTGAGCATCTTTTCATGTGTTTATTGGCCATTTGTGTCTCCTCTTTGTTGAATTATCTGTTTATATTCTTTGCTTTGTTGTTTATTGTGTTGTCATTTTTTCTTCATGGTAGTTCTTTGTGTATTCTGGTTACTACTCCTTTATTGATCATATAGCAGACAGAGATCACCAAGTCTCTTGCTTGGCTTTTACTTTGTTTATGGTATATTTTGATGTGCAGACAACTTTAATTTTAATGCAATCAACTATTTCACCATCTTTTCTTTATTTTTTGTGCTTTTGAGCCTTATTTAAAAAAATGTTTCCCGACTCCATGATCATATGTATAGTTTCTTAAAGTTTTTCAAGTTTTGATTTTTACATTAAGTAACTCATCTAGAATTTATTCTGTGATTGGTAGAAGGTAGGGATCCACTTTTCTTTTTCTTCCAGGTAGATAATCAGTTGGTTCAGTACCTTTATTGTATAGTCTGTTCTTTCTCCACTGATTTGTTATGTCTGATGCCAGTTTCCATACAGTCAAGGGTTTATTTTAGGGTCTCCTTTGTTGATTGGTCTAGTTATCTATTCCTTGGCTTTTATCACACTATCTAAATACTATAACTTTATACGTCTTGACATCTCATAGAGAGAGGTGGCCTACCTTGTTTTTTATTTTTTCGAAGTTGTATTTTGTGATTAGTTCTTTCTTCTTCCTTATGGATTTTAGAATCAGCTTAATTAGTACCTTGAAAAACACTAATAGAGTGCTCGCTTCGGCAGCACATATACTAAAATTGGAATGCGTAGAGAAAATTAGCACGGCTCCTGCGTAAGGATGACATGCAAATTCGTGAAGTGTTCCACATTTTTTATATGTATGTTACATTATTCTTTTGTATGTATATAACATAACACAATTTTAACAGCTCTATTGTAGTATACATATACCAGAAAGTTCACCTGTTTTAAGTGTACAATTCAGTGATCTTTAGTTAATTTACAGTTATACAATCCTCAGTACAATCTGGTCATAGGAAATTTCCATCCCCACAAAATGATTTCTCTTGCCCCTTGCCGTCACTCCCCACTCCCACCCCAGTCCCAGATAACCACTAATCTGCATTCTTGTCTAGATAGATTTGCCTTCTCTGGACATTTCATATAAATGGAATTATGCAAATAGAATCTTTTAGATCTGGCTTCTTTTACTTAGTATAAAATTTTGAGGTCATCCATGATAAAGCATGTATCAGTACTTCAGTCATTGTTAAGGATGAATGAAAGTCCATTATTTGGATATAAAAACAAAACAAAACAAACCACTAATAGATACTTGGTCTTGGCTTCATTTAGACCACCATGTTTCTGTTTACACTAGACATTATAACATTATCCTTCTTGATAAACTTTCACAACAGCTCCTAATTGCTATGTTCACAGATCAACACAGATTGCTTTCTTCTTTTTTAAAGTAATTGTGATAAATATATATAGTATAGAAATGGCCATTTTAACCCTTGTTAAGTGTGTAACTCAGCAGCATTGCATACATTTATACTGTTGTGCAAGCATCACTACTACGGCAAAACTCTGCAATTATTAAGCAATAACTCCCCACTCTTCCCTCCCTCCAGCCCCTGACAACTACCATTTTACTTCTGTCTCTATGAATGTGCTTCTTTTAGATGTATCATGGAAGTGGAATCATACAATAGTGCCCTTTTGTGTCTGGCTTTTCTCAGTTATCATGATATCTTCAAGGTTCATACCATCATAGTGTGCGTCCGAACTTCATCCTTCTTTAGGATGAAGAATATTCCATTGTATGGACAGACCACATTTTGTTTATTCATCCCACGTTGGATATGTGGGCTGTTTCCCCTTCTGGCTATTGTGCATAATGCTGCCACACACATGGGCAGAACAGGTATCTGTTTAATCCCCGTTTCCAGTTCTCTTGGGTATCTATCTGGGTCATAGGGTAACTCGATGTTTAACTTCCTGAGGAATTGCCAAACTGTTTTCCACAGTGCCTGTGCCACTTTACATTCTACCGGCAACATCTGAGGGTTCCAATCTCTCTATATCCTCTCCAACACTTGTTATAGTCCGTATTTTTATTATTATGGCCATCCTACTATGCAGTGGTCTCATTGTAGTTTTGATTTGTATTTCCCTAATAACTAATGATGTTGAGCATCTTTTCATGTACTTATTGGCCATTGGTTTATCTTCTTTAGAGAAATGTCTATTTAAGTCCTTTGTCCGCCCCAGTCCCGACTTTATTATTTTTTAGAGCAGTTTTAAGTTCACTGCAAAATTCAGTGGAATGTATAGAGAATTCCCATATACCCCATCCCCCCAAACAACTTCCCCCATAATCAACAATCCATACCAGAGGTACATGTGTTAAAATTGGGTGATAATGATGTGTCAATGTAGATTCACCAAAGTCCATAATTTACTTTGGGGTTCATTCGTGGTGTAAATTGTGTGGATTTTGAGAAATGTATAATGACATGTGTCCACCTTTATAGTAGCATAGGGAATAATTTTACTGCTCCAAAAGTCCTCTGTGCCCCAGCTGTTTATCCCTCCGTCCCCTCCAACCCCTCCTTTTGCTCATTTTTAAATTGGGTTGTTTGTTTTTGTGTTGTTGAGTTTTAGTTATGTTTTATGGATAGTCAACCCTTATTGCATACATGATTTACAAATATTTTCTCCTATTTTGTGGGTTGTCTTTTCGCTCTATTGATAGGATCCTTTGATGCACAGAAGTTTTTAATTTTCAGGAAGTCCAGTTTATCTGTATTTTTCTATTTTGCTAATGATTATGGTGTCATATTTAAGAAACCATTACCAAATCCAAGGTCATGAAAATTTCCCCTATGTTTTCTCGTAAGAGCTTTGTAATATTAGCTCTTAAATTTAGGTCTTTGATTCATCTTGAGTTATTTTCTGTTTATGGTAGAAGGTTAAAGGTTAACCTCTTTTTTTTTGCATGTGGATATCCGGTTTTCCTGGCATCCTTTATTGAAGAGCCTTTTTTTTTCCCTGTAGTGAGTGATCTTGGCACCCACGTTGAAATCAATTGGCCACAGATGTGGAGGTTTATTTCTGGGCTCTAAATTTTGTTCTATTGGTCTGTATGTCCATTCTTATGTTAGTACTACAGTTTTGATTATTGTAGCTTTGTAGTAAGTTTTAAAATAAGACAATGTGAATCCTCCAACTTTGTTCTTCTTTTTCAAGATTATTTTGGCTCTTCTGGGTCCCTCGAAATTCCATATGAATTTTAATATAGGTTTTACATTTCTGCAAAAATGTCCTTGGAATTTTGGTAGAGATTGCATTGAATCTATGTGTTGCCTTGGGTAGTATTATCTTTTTTCCTGCATACGCAGGTGGTTTGTTTGTTTGTTTTAGTATTATCATCTTAACAACATTAAATCTTCTAGTCCATGAATACATGAATACAGGATGTTTTTCCATTTATTTACATCTTCTTTAATTTCTTTCAGCAATGTTTTATATTTTTTTCACTAATGACATTTTATGTTGGTTGTTTACCAATACTCTCTAGGAAGACAGTAGCATGTCTCTAGAATACAGTATAAGAGTTTTTTTCTGAGCTGTAGAGTCTTATATATTTAACCTATAAAGGGAGAAAGCAACATAGTGTTTACTATTAGTGCTAGAATTGGTTTCCCTAGTCATGATCTTTTAGGATCCTTGAATAGGAAAAAAAAGATACAAACTTGTCTGGCTTATAGATTCAGGAGGTTTGGTTGGCCTCATCATACTCAGTAGGTCACAATGAGATTGATGTACCTTATGTTGACTTGAACTCAAATTTTTTTTTCCAGGAAGATTTTATTGTTGAACCTAAGTTCGATGTGGCAATATCTTATCTGATTCCATCTTCTATCATCATATTCACATTATAATCAAGATCATCTAATCATATAGAACAAAATACTTCAGATGTGTGACTTCCCAAAGGCCTACCTTCTTTCTCATACCTCGATTTAGTCCTAATCCTTCAAACATTCAGATGTATTGGCACGTGCCCCACACTTTTCTCCCCCATCATGAAATTCAACAATCTACTGTGAGGATAAATTACTCTGATTTTATAAAACATTCAGGGAATTAGCGTTCTCAAACTTTCCTGTCTTCTTAAATATCCAGTCCCAAGAAAGAATGACTTCCAAACTTTCCATTCAGATAATGGTTCCACATCAAAACAGTACTTAACAAGGAAAACTGAGAACTACTATTTAGTCAAACCATTCAGGCTTAGATGAAAACAATGGCAGATCTTTGGGAGCCAAAGCAAGATGGGAAGAGGGGGGCCGATTTAGTTTTCTGGCCCTCTGCACTCCACTTACATTTGTCTATTGACCTTTGTAAGGTTGGCATGAGTCCTCTAATATTAACAGTATAGATTGAATATCCCCTTAATATTCTGGGCACTTTGAAATCTGTCACCTGATTTACTCTTCACAACAAGTCTGCGAGACAAATATTATGTCTATTTTATAAGAAAACCAACCTCAGAGGGATTGAGTAACTTACCGTGTAGAGAGTACGTGACAAGGCTGGATTTAAACCAGAGCTCTCTGGTTCCAAAACCCGTGCTCTTGTCATGTTCCTAGTCTTGGCTTCATTAATCTTATACTTGGGGACTGAAAATTATTCGTTCCTCAAAAGCCCTTTGGCCAACAAGGGCCTAGCCATCATATTTCTCTTCGTACTATTTACAGGATAACTCAACCTGGTCATAATGGGGGCTGAACCAGGACAGTGGCAGATAGAGGGGAAGAGACTAAAGGGAGAGTCACTGTTGATGTAGCAATAGGAGTTAGATGGTGATCGAGTGGGTGGGACGGAACAGGTGGTGTCAAGATGAGTCCGGAAGCAGGCGCATGGAGAACCATCCTGCCATTTTATATAGTAAATATTTTCATTTTAGAGAAGCACCTGCTGTTCAAAATGCTTTTCTCTGAGACATTTTAGATCCCGGTCATTTATAATTTACCACTTGTGCGCAATCAGAAGGCCATGGAACATAACAGTTTGGATTCTGTTCAGGTGGAAGGATGATGAATTGTGTGTGTGGTGAGGCTGGTGTGCAGGAGGAAAGAGCCCGCCTTCTGAAAGGGCCCAGGCGAAGGCCCAGACTCTTCATCTCATTGAAGCATTACTGCATAAAAATGTAAAAAATGACTCCCACAAAGGTCTGAAATGTCATTTACATATTTCATTTTACATGTTTCCTTTTTCCCTCCCGGAGTTTAGTAACTCCCTGTTTGTTTTGGTCCATCCAGCACCAACCATGTTCTGAGAACTGCTGCTCAGTCACTTCAGCCATGGGATTCTAGCAGGAACTGCCATGTTCTTAACAGCTGATTGGTCCGGGGGCGGGGGGGGGGGACACCTGACCTTCGCTGGCCAATCATAGACTCTTCTCAAGATTTCTGAGCTTACAACCAGAAAAAGCTTGAGGGACTCCTTGCCGGTGGTGATTCTTGACCTCTCCATAGCCATGTGGAGAAGGCTATTAAAATGTCTGGCAGTGAGAAGGGTCAGTGAGAGATGGACAGCGTCGTCCTGGTGGTGTACGTATTCCCGGGTCCTGTTTTCCCGGGAGCCTGCTTCACCTGTCTTTTCCTAGATGGGTAGTCCAACCATGTTTTGAAGTGTCCTCTGATACACTCCCCTTTCTATCATTTGTTTCTATCCTTTACAATGAAAAGAGTCCCAACTAATAAAGGGGGAAGTTTTAGGTGATAGTCCTGTTCCCAAGTTTGGGGTTCAGGAAGGTTTTAGGATAGATCCCTTGCAAATGTCAAGGTCCACTATATGTTTTTCAAGCATTGAGGAGCTGGATTTTGCATCTACCTTGACTGATTTTCCTTTAAATAAAACATGTTATATGATGAAAAACTTTGTTAGCCTCCACTATGCCCAAACCTACTAAAGCCATTTAAATATTAGTTCACTTTTCCCATGACTACTAAGGAACTGAGGGAAAATTGGCCAAGTTTCAAAATGTATTTAAGTTTCTGAGATGAATGGGCACTTCATCTGAAATGAATGTTTGGGTTTTGAGAGTGGAGGGAGGAAAGTGGTTGGAAGTGCTAGATATCAAGTTTCAAATCCAGTGGGAGGAAGACAGTGGGGAGGCCCTGACTGTTGGCCGAGGCAGGCATCTCTTTAATGACTGTCCTTTCCTGCCCTGGAACCGTGGACAGTTCCACGCTGCCTGGTCTGACCAAGCAGGTCTTACTGACCTACAGTCAGACGCCATCTTTAGCATTATACATATATATTTAATTTTATTGGAGAGTATTGGGAACAGTGTGTTTCTCCAGGACCCATCAGCTCCAAGTCGTTGTCCTTCAATCTAGTTGTGGGGGGTGCAGCTCAGCTCCAAGTCCAGTAGCTGTTTTCAATCTTAGTTTCAGGGGACGCAGCCCACCATCCCATGCGGGAATCGAACCGGCAACCTTGTAGTCAAGAGCTCGCGCTCTAAACAACTGAGCCATCCGGCTGCCCTTCCGGAAATTTTTAAAAAGTATACTATTCTTATTGTTTACGGCTGTACAATTCTTACACTACCCGTCTGAGCTTCCTTTCTGTATCTTTCAAAGTTTCTGGACTACACAAGAATTGTGGTTTGGTTTTTAATATATACATCTTCACATTGTATGCAATATATTTTTTAAAGAGTTAACTATACTCATTAAAAAATATATTGGAAAGCACATCAAAGCATAAAGGCTAGAAAAAAAAATTACCCACAATTACCCAACTTGACGCTAGAAGCATTCACATTTGGGTGGATTCCTCTGTGATATCTTGGGGGAGTATTTTCCAAGGTTGACTTGGCTGCTGGCCAGGCATCTGTCCCAGACTCTTTGACCTTCTGTGCTTCCCTCCTTCCTTAATAGAAGTTGACTTAATCGACCCTTTCCCTCCCCCCCCTTGCCCTCCCATAGTACAAATTAAAGCCAGCTGCTTGAGGATTCTGGGAACTGGTGCGGATGGCTGGTCAGGAGCATCCTGGAGAGAGGGGAGGTGGGGAGGTGAAGAAGAGACATCTGGCAGGGAGGCATTTCAGTTGGGCAGCAACGCAGAAGCCCTGGGACACGATGGCCGGTCGGCACAGCCCAGTCCTGCTGGAGCAGAAACGGTGCTATCCGCTCTCTTTCATTTCCTGCCCCGCTGTTCACAGGGCTGGCTGAAGCTGAAGTTCATGCCCCCACCTGGAGGGGGTCCCACAGAAACCATCTTCCTGCTCATGGTGCCAGGCCTTCTTGGGGCACGTTTGGTTGGTTGGTTGGTTTAATTCTCCTCTTCATTGTTTAGAATAGGAAGACATTCACAGGGTTCTAAAATCTACCTACATGTTTTAGTCTCCCTCCTGCCCCACACCCAATTTTCACCCTGCCAAAACTCACTGTGTGTAATCAGTTGTAGTTTTTGTGGGTATTCATCTCAAGTTTACTTATTATGAATATTGAAGCAAATACAAATATATTCTGTACAGCTGTTTTCCCTCCTTGTAAACAAAAGAAGGCATTGTATATACATTTTTGGCACCCTGCTGGGGTTCTTTCCCCCCCACTTATATCTTGGTGACTTTTAAATACATCTGTGCATTGAAAGCTTACAAAATATTCCATTGTATGTATGTAGCATGATTTATTGAACCATTCCTCTATTCAAGGGTATGTGAGTTCTTTTCAGTCTTTTGTTCTTTTAAGTAATGCTGCAATGAGTAACTATGTATATATGTTATTTCTTAAGTATGTCTGAAGGATAAATTCCCAGCAGTTAAATTACGGGGTCAACCGAGATATTCTGATTTTGATCTCTATGCCCGTATTCCTTCCATGGGGGTTTTACCAATTTATACTTCCACAGAGAAAGGATGAGAGTACATGTTTCTCTTGGGGGATTATTACATACTTCTCATGTGTTGCTTTGAATTGTTCTAAAGTTGTTTTAATTTGGAAGTTGTCCTCCCAATTAGAAGACAAGTTTATTGAGAGCAAAGGCCAAGCCTTTTACTGCTTTTGAATTGTCTGCATTTATAAATAATATAACATGGTACCCTAGGAGCTCAGTTTGTTTCCAGTATCATTTGGGAGAACAAACCAATTACACCTTAATGATAAAAAGATGCCTATACTTGGTTAGAGGTCAACCGAACTGATTTCTCCCCCAGAGTAAAGTTACTATGAAGCCTGGTTTCCAGCAGTTATGGAATGGATGCTGAGGCGAGGCCTTGTGACTTGGGCTTACACAGGTTCGCTTGCCTATGTGTGGGCTTCTTCCGGGATCCCAGTGTTCTTTTACCAGATTCTGTCTGGGGACTCGGTACCAGCATGTCACGTTGCATGCTTTCCCGTCACTCCTCTTCCTCAGCGTGCTGCACCTGCCTCCTAGTGAGCAGGAGAACAAAGAGCTGCTTTTAAACTTTTCCTGTGTAAATATGAATCACTGTAACTTAGTTTGCCTATATCCTAGTCATAAAACTGTACTCATTGTGTCTTTGTTCTCTCAGTTTCTACCATATTGGCTTCCCCCATGTGCATTATCCTGTATTGGTATCCAGTGAGTGGGCTTCCACCTTTCTGGCTTGCATATCCTCCAAGGAATTTGGTAACATGACATGCCCCCTCACACATTTATAGTCTGTATCTAAAATTTTATGTTTACATAGTTGGAAAAGAAATATTTTACAGTATATTGTCGATATTGACCTTAAAAAATAATTGTTGAATATACATGTACACATACGTGTGTATATGTATGTGTTAATCCCTTATATACACCCACAGATATTTATCAATCATACTAAAGAAATAGCCCCTCTATTCCTATTTTAATGGGAAGAGTTTTCCTCTTTATTTTGTTGATATACAATAAAATCTGTCAATTTAAAGCAGGGGTGTCCTTTTTTCAACGTTTTTTACCAAGGGCCATATGCGGTAAAATACACAAACAGTCGGGCCACTCACTCGAGGCGAAGTACATATTGCCTCACCTGGTTTATTTAAGTAAACGAAATATATTTTTTGAATTTGCTGCGGGCCACTTAAAAATGGATTGCGGGCCTCAGTTGGCCCGCGGGCCGCAGTTTGGACACCCCTGATTTAAAGTGTGCAGTTTGATGAATTTTGGTAATTGTATGTACTTGCATAATCTCACCACTAAGTATATTCATATTGAGGCTTTATTATAAGCTATATATATTATGCATATATGCATATGCATAATATGTATATGTATTTATATGTGCTATGAAGCCTTAGCATAAATATAAACGTACATATATGTGTATAAATGTACATGTATATGTGTATGTATATTAAAATATACACACCTACATATAAAGCCTTAACATAAATATAGATGTATATTCCTGTTAAGTCAGTATATTATATAAATAATATGTATATTTTGTGTAGATTACATAAATTACATAATTACATAGATTAGATAAATCATAATGTACATAATACAATATAAAATATAAACATGTTTCTATAAACTACAGATGCTAAACTATAGAGCCTTAGCATGAATATATATTTATAGATCCAGATGGTTCTCTCTCTTGCCCTCAGTGTAACAGGGCTGAGGAAACTGCTCTTCCACGCTGGTCATGGGGTCGCAGACCTAGGAAGATCTAGATTCTCCCTAAACCTAAACATGTAGACGAAAGAATACGGCTGCTCAGTGCCCAGGCTTTATAGAGACTAGACTCCTGGGAAAAGAGAAGGAAAATACATGAGAAAATACTGCTTTCTCCTTATCTTTTAAAAATCCAAGTGGGTCCTGACCTGGTATTAACTTATTCTTGTATCTTGGCACTGTCATCCAAGTGAGTGGGCTTCCTTGTCCATTTAAATGGATTCTCAAAGCTGATACTCAGTAAAAAGTAAAATTACATTTTATAGTATATATGTATGTGTGTGTGTGTGTGTGTGTGTGTGTATATATGTACACATATACTTGTTTAAGCCATGGATATTTTCAGAAGGGTGGGTTTGACTTTTAAAATTATGATACACACCTAAAACTAATACTGTGTCTATTGGCTCTTTATTCTGAAAGTACTGCTAGATCACAAATTTAGTCTTTGCCTGTGTTCATTCTAATAAATCCAAGCCTTCTATTGGATATTCCCCCCCCCCCCCCCATGTAATCATACCTTAATTACCACACACTCTTTTTGGTTCTTTTCTAGATGGGTTTTTCATGTTTTGCTGGAGGGCAAAAGCTGGATTTGTTTAGGTGGAGAGCACTGGGTCCCAACTTTCCCGGCTGCTGAGAATGGTGGTCGTTAACAAAGTACCCTAATGATTGTCTGTGGTACACTTCAGCACATTCTGTGCGTTGCCACGCAATTTGAAGCTTCCTTGGAACTTCTTTTAAAGACCTCTGTTTCCCTGGGTGTTTGAGCTGTGATTTCCTTCACTTTTTCTTCATCAATCTCATTCTAATGCTTTCCATGCTCTAGGAGTTCTCAAGATTTCTGGTCTGCTGATGGTCGCCATTCTTAATTTGGTATGGCTGTTATTTCATTCTTCCTCAATATCTTTCTCAGTATTTCAGTGGGTTCTTGGATGGGAGAGCAGAAGGATTATGTACTCAGTTCACCAGTTTAAACTGGAAGGTTCTTTTCTTTCTTAAAATTGTAGCCTGTCCTCTCCTTCCCCTCTCCCCCCTCTCTGGCTTCTCTCCTTAGCTTGTAGAAATGTTCTCTCAGTGAAGCATTCTGGACAGTTCTCCTGGCAGGCTAGACTTGAAGACCGGAGAGCTCCCTGTAAGGGTAGGTTTGTGGACTTGTCACCGGATACTCTGGGACTACTCGGATGAGAGACTGCTAACAGCTCTTCCAGTGTGTATGCCCCATCAAAGAAATGTTGCACTGCACAAGTTAAATCAACAAGGAAGACTTTATTCAAGACCAGGACAATGAGGGTCAAGGCTGTGGCAAGAGAGGTGAGAGTTGAACTCAACTCTGAGGACAACAGGGGCAGCTGGGGTTTGTAGCCAATGGGCACGATGAGGAGCATTCATGGAGAGAAGAACGACTAAGAGGAACTTGGTTAGACACCAAGGGTTGGGGGATCCTTGCTAAACGGGCTTGGCAGGATTCTTGTTGAACGGGGCTGAAGCAGGCCATGGAGGGTAGGTTCAGGACACAGCCTAGTTAAGAAGAGAGTTCAGGGGAGCTGGACCAATGATTAGTCAAAGAAGGGGTCCTTCATTCTGCCCAGAAGGTACCATGACTAGTTCTGTTCAATGCTGGGATTCTTGGCCTCCTGGCCATGTGGCTACCATCTGAATTGGATGGACAGCTCAGGCCTAATGTGACATCTCTTTATTTCATCTAGTCTTGATTCATGATACTTTGTTAAAGATTAGCCATTCCTAACACTTTGGAAGGCAGAAGTGAATTGTGGTCAAGAGCACATGCTATGGTATCAGAAGCACTTGGGGTCAGATCCCATCTGCTGCCTGCTTATTAGCTGTATGACTTTGGGCAGGTCACTTAAAAATAGGTCTTCCTAGAGTTGTTAGTTATTAATGTAATTATCATTGTTCATTAAATGGAAGCTACCATTCATGTTATTTTAACCCAGCCTCACATCATCTGGGTCTTCTCAAGCCAGCCCCAATAGGATTCCCTATATCATGACTAATAATGAATGTACCTGGGCCTGGCAAATATCTACTATGTCCTAGTAACCTATGGAGTAGCCCTGTTTGCTACAGTAGAAGCAGACTCCCTGAGGCCCTCTGTGATAGGTCTCTTACTCTGAATGGTATTCTGGAGTCCTTCAACTTGCACTGCACTAACTCTAAGGAAAGCGTCCTCACTTTATGCCAATAGCATTGCATGTCAAGGCCATTGGAACATTCTTTTATGGCATAATTATTAAAGTAGTTACCTGCATCAGTACTTAAAGTGGAGTGTTCATGTATACAGCTTGTCTGCCCTTTCATGCCTATCAAAATGCTTCTCTTCAGGGTCGCATCGCCTGCAAAATGTTGTTACTCTTATTAGATTAATTGATATGTCTTCCATAGCCCCCCTTTTTTTTTCTTCTCCCTTTTTCTACCTGCCCCCTACTCTGGTTCTGCCAACCACTCACACTGACCTCGGCGGTAGGAGCACGGCGCTCCAACCACCTGAGCCACCGGGCCGGCCCCTTTCCCATAGCCTCTTGACTCTCAAAAGTACATCTGAAAGTTTTTAGAAATTTGAGGAGTGTGTTGGTGTGTGTGTGTGTGTGTGTGTGTGTGTGCCTTGTACAAAATTAGAGGGAAATGGAGAGGAGAATACCGTCATTTTTGTAGAACACAGATGATTCAAGAAAAAGGTCAGAAACGGAACAGGACTCTCACACATTATGGAGACGCAAATATTGTTTCTGCTTCTGATATCACCTCTAACTTCTGTACTCAGATAATAACAGAGGGAGATCAGTGCAGTGTACTAGGATAGTACAATGAGTGTCTAAATTAGTATATGTTCCCCTTCCAGCAAGTCCCAACCCTGACTTCATGTCCAGGGCTGACAGCACAATAGGGCTGAAGTCATCAGTGAGTCATTGAATCTGAATCACCTCTGTTGAAATGTCAGGGTACAGACATCCTTTAAAGGGACTTTGGTAGAGGTTGCTAGGAATAGTGCTGACTTTTAGTGAAGTGGAAATAAAAGCAGGAAACAGCGATTTACAAAGAAATTTTTGTCCAGTGCTGTATTAGTCAGGATTCTCCAGAGAAACAGAACTAATAGGAGATATTCGAGACATATACAGATGTATACATATGCATATATATGTGTATGTGTGTATGTATCTTTTAAAGGCTGTCTGTAACACACACACACACACACACACACACACACATACACACACACACATATACAGCTGGTCCCCAACTTATAGTGGTTTCACTCAGGAGTTTTAGACTTTATGATGGTGTCAAAGCAATAGGCATTCAGTTGAAACTATACTTTGTTTGAATTTTGATCTTTTCCTGGGCTAGGGCTATGCTATATGAGACTCGCGTAATGCCGGGCAGTGGCAGTGAGATGATTTTGCCCAACTGGAAGTGTTCTGAGCACATTTAAGGTAGACTAGGCTAAGCTGTGATATTAGACAGGTTAGGTATATTAAATGCATTTGTTGACTTAGATGTTTTCAGCTTACAATGGGTTTATCGGGACGTAACCCCATTGTAAGTGAGGAGCATTGATATATACATGTATATGAAGAGATTTATTATAAGGAATTGCCTCATGCAATTCTGGAGACTGAGAAGTTTCAAGATCTGCAGTCAGCAAGACAGAGACCCAGGAGAGCTGATGGTGTAAATTCTAGTCCAAATCTGACAGGCTTGAGACCCCAAAATACACAATGTTTGAGTTCGAGCCTAAAGACAGGAAAAAGAGTGATATGCTAGCCCAAGTCAGGCAGAAAGACTTCCCTCCTACTCAGCCTTTTTGTTCAATTCAGGCCTTCAACTGATTGGATGAGGCCCAGCCTCATTGGGGAGGGCAATCTGCATCACCCAGTCTCCTGATTCAAATGTTAATCTCATCCAAGAAGACCCACACAAACACACCCAGAAGCATGTTTGAGCAAACATCTGGGCCCTGTCGCCACCCCTCTCCCCCACCCACTCAGGTTGACACATAAAATGAACCACCACAAGTACCTCCTCCTCTATATTATTTTGGTTTTTGGATAGTCTCTTAAACTTTCAGAAGCATAAAGGAGGAGAGAACAGTATGAGAGCAAATCCTTAATTCTTTTTCAACAGCACCACATCTCCTGCTTCAAATGTTGGTTGGATTCTTTACTCAAACTCACCTGATGTTAACACACTGAACTGGGATAAAAGTAGTAGTTACTAAAATTCTTCTTTCCACTGGTGCTGTTCTGAAGAGAAGGGAACCTCAGGAAAATGGGAATTATGGGAGTGATTTTTTTTTTTTTTATTGGACACGATGTGTTTTCTTCCATTGCTGCAGTTATTTTTCAGAGAACAGAATCCAGAGTGTTAGAACCCGTGTGCCTCCTGCTTTCCCACCACTTAGCGTTTACATACCCAGCTGTTATTTTCCTCCCTGAGGTAGCACGGAGGATGTGGAGGCTGTTGAAGTGTGTAATTGTAATGGTTATTTGGTTTCCTTGGACTATGGTTTCCTTAAGGCAGATCAGATTAGTCCCTGTTGGTGGTAAAGATGGCCAAGTATAGCCATTAGACTCGACTGGTTCTCAAAGTGTAGTGCCTGGTTTTAGCATCACCTGGGAATTTGTTAGAACTAGAAAAATCTCGGGTCCCACCCTAAACCTTCAGAATCAGCCACTCGGGGGGTGGGACCCAGAAATCGGCATTGTAACGAGCCCTACAGGTCATTCTGATGAGTTCTCAGACTTGAGAACGTGGATGTAGTCCATTTGCAGTTAAGATGCTTGGTGGTGATGCATGTATCTTGAATTTGAGCAAAAGGCTACAAAGGCACCAAAACATAACCTCAGAGAACGTTGAAACAGTACAGATAGCCTTTTTCCTTCCAGGAGATATTTTCCTCACTGTACTTGCTGAGTTTAGTCGCATGTCCTTTTGTGGGTTTTATGGGTCATCAGTTTGTTTGAAGAAGGCAGGGTCACCCACAAATGGAATTTGTAATACGTCCATGTCTTGTGTATTAAAGAAGATCAGAACTAATGCTCTTCTTTGAAAAGTGTAGGACAGACAAAGCTAGATGCTGAATGGTTGAAACACAGGTTATACATCCTCTGGTCCGGACGCTGTGACATGGGAGAGGAAGAGACTCGTGCCGGTACATTTGCTGTTGTGGTTGTGCCTTTTGGCATTTGCTTCCCTGTCTGTCAGCTGACAGAGCTTCTGAAGGATAGGTTAGAGAAGCTCATGAAATGTGAACAGTGGTTGAGCACACTTACTATTGCTGTCAGCAACCAAAGGACTTATTGCTTCCTCAGCTCTGTTTTTTAAACAAAATCCTCAGGGTGATCCTGCTTCCCTGCACAGCGGCTGCCTTGGAAGAACTCACATGGAGAAAGTTATTTGCACATTTTTCTTCTCAGAATTAAGTGGATGGAGGGAGATTGACTCAAGAAGCTGTTATTGGTACTAACAACAATTTGATATTGTGATATTCTTTAAAAATATGTGTGACAATTTTTCCTTGCGGATCCAAAGACTATGCATATACGATTAGCAAAGGCACAATAAGACTACCCCCTAAAACTGAATTAGGTGTCCCCCATGTAACTCTAAGCTGATCTCTATCATAGAATTGAGTGCACTGTGAAAATGACCTGCTTGTTAGTATCCTTGTTAGACCACAAAGTGTCGGAGGGTAGAGATTGTTCTGTCTTGCTTATTGTATCCACAACGCTTCTCCCATAATATGTGTTCAGTAAATTTTCTTTGAGCAGAAGAATTTTGTGAAATCCCTTAGGTATCAGGGCCTACGCTTGGTGCTGGCTGTACAAAGGCAGACGAGGCTTGACCAGCAAGATATTACCATCTTATAGAAGAGAGAAACATAGAAGTACTCTGTAGTGTAAGGACACGGAGGAATTGACGTTGGAGTGAGATTTGGGAGGATGAATAGAAGTTTGCCACGAAGACAAAGCTGAGGTGGGAAAGTATGTAGAAGGAAGGACATATCAGAATCAGGCACCTGTGTGCCAAGGTACACAGTTGTGAAACAGCATGTGCCATTCCAAGAACTGGAGGTAACTCGATATTACGGAAATGTCAGGTGCATGTTTATAGAGGGGAGAGAAGGTGGGAAAACACATTTGGATGTGAGGCCAGGTTAAGGGCCTCCGAAGTTGTCATATAAATAACGGGAGTTCGTTAGAGGAATTTGACCCTGGAGGTGAAGAGGTGGCAGCATGAAGGATGTACTGAGTAGGGAAGGTGAGAGTCAGCAGGAGCCACCCCGGGGCACTGGAGGACACAGAGCTGTCTGTCCTTGGAGACCGAGCAGAATTGGGTGCTGGATGCTGAGGAGTTAAGGTGCCGACATGGGTGGCAGAGCTACCTTACCGCCCTGATCGCTAAAACAGATGCAGAGTGGGTGTCGGAGGGGCTCTTGGGTTCCTTTTAGACATACCGAGATGAGGAAACTGCAACATTTTGGCAGAAAGGTCCACGAAGCAGCTGGACATTCTGGGGCGCGGAGAAGAGGTCGGGCTAGAGTAATCTCACATTTCCGCATACCTATGTTTAAACAAATAACCAAACTCACCTTTGGGTGGCTGAGATCACTTAGAGAAAGGATATAGCTCGAGAAAAGAAAAGGCCTGGGCAGAGCCTTGGGGAATCACACATGAAAGAGACTGAGGAAGGCAATCCAAAATGGTAGGACGCAGAGACCTGGAGTGCAGGCAGCGCTTCTCCAACTCGTGTGCTTCCGTCACCTGGAGAATGTGCTAAAACACCGATCTTGGGTCCCCACCTACAGAGATTCTGACCCAGTAGGTCCAGGGAGGGCTGAGAAGTGTATTTCAAAAGCACCGCATGCAACTGGCCCGGAGGCCACGCTCTGGGTGGCAGTGGAATTGGCTCCTGCTCAAATGTGAGGACCTTGGGCGTGGTTATAGGTCGAAGTGAAGGAGGTAGCAGAGACAGGGAGACATGGCACATCCTGGGAGAGAAAGGGGATGACTAGTGAAGGAAATTCACAGACAAGATAAAAGGAACAGTACAGAAGGAAGATGGAGGCCCTGCAGATGGGTTTCAATGTCCACTTACAAACCAAAGCCCCTTTGAGTGAGATGATTTTCCTGTAGCTTCTCCTCCTTCTGTTTTGTGTTTTTTATCTCCTACCTCCTCGAGCTGCTGTTTGCTTTACCTTTCGACTCCCCCACTGTGCCTAAGAGCCTTTGTGTCTCTGCCAAGCTCCCCCAGTGCTGTCACTTCCGTGTACAGACACACAAAGAGATGACTTGCTTCAGATGAACGATCAGTAATGAATAGGCTTTCAGCAACACAAGGCATGTCAAGCATAAAGGAAAATTCCCTCCCAAATGTTTGATCATTAGTGCTAAAATTGTGTTTCTACCACCTTGCGAGGATTGCTGTCAAGCTGTTTGACAGTTCCCCTGGGCCATCCCTCGCTGGTAGTGCGTCATGAGAGGCGCAAAGACACAGTGCTCTCTGCTGCTCACTAACGCGGCTTCCTTGTGGCCTCACAGCCCTCACACAAACCATAGGAGCTTCAAAAGTCACTTTGTACGATTGGAAAAAACAGCTACGGATGGGAGCTGTGCGCAGCTCTGTGCGTGCGTGCGTGCATGCGTGTGTGTGTGTGTATATACATATATATAAAATCTCCACAGTATCCATTGATGGATAATTTGTTTCCATATCCTGGCTTTTGTGAATAATGCTGCATTAAACACGGGAGTGCAGCTATCTCTTCAAGGTACTGATTTCATTTCCCTTGGGTATATCCCCAGAATACTGCGTTGCTGGATCATTAGGTAATTCTATTTTTAATTTTTTGAGGAACCTCCAAACTGTTTTCCATAGCGGCTGCCCCAATTTACATTCCTACCAACAGTACACGAGGGTTCCCTTTTCTCCACAGTCTCAGCAGCATGTTATCTCTTTTTGCTAATAACCGTCGTAACAAGCGTGAGGTGACACAGCACAGTGCTTTTGATTGCATTTCCCTGATGATTAGTGATGTTGGGCAGCTTTTTGGTACTTGTTGACCATTTTTATGTTGCCTTTAGAAAATTGTCTATATAGATTTCCCCCCATTTTTTAATTGGGTTGTTTGATTTTTTGACCCTGAGTTGTAGGAGTTCTTTATCTATTTTGGAGATTAGCCCTTATCAGATATGTGATTTGCAAATGTTTTCTCCTAATCTGTAGGTTGCTTTTTCATTTTATCAGTTGTTTTATTTGCCACATGGAGACTTTTTAGCTTAGTTTTGCTTTTGTTGCCTGAGCTTTTGTCACATAAGTGACAGCTTTTGAAGTATTTCTTGAGAGGGATGAAGAAGCTTGCCAGTTGGGCAAAAAAATGTGGGCATGGGAAGGGAATTACAACCAGAGGATCAGCTTGTGCAGAGATGCAAGCCAGTGTGTACCTGACGTAGCTGGTGAGCAGCCGCTTCTTTAGAGTAACTGGGCTGGGGGAGAAGGGACCAGAAAGGCAGTTGGAACTTGTCACAGTAAGGAATTTGGATTTTGTTCTATAGGGAAAAAGAAAATGTTGAAGATTTTGAAGCAATGATGATAGTATCACATTTACTTTCTAGAAAGAAATGAATTCTAGAGCAAGTTGGAGGAGAAAGGGCAAGAGAGACCAAGTAGGTGGATATTGCATGAGACCAAGTAGGTGGATATTGCATGACACCATGATGCTGAAGGCCTGAAGGAAGCGGATACAGAGGCATGTTTGCTGAATTCCTACTATGTGTCAGCCATTTTGCATATGGTATTTAATGATCACAAAAACTTGAGGTTAGCAAGGTTAAGTAATCTGGCCAAGAACAGTCATAGCAAGTGTGTGGCATAGTTACTATTTGAATCCAGGCCCATGTGACTCTAAAGCCCACAGTGGGCTTGTGAGGGATGGAGCAGGGCTGAGAGGGGAGCGTGGGATTCTGGAGGAAGCATTGCCAACGTCTGATAGTCAGTGGGATGCAATGGGCAAAGGACACAAAAAGGATAACAGCTGTTAATGATGAAAAAAAAAAAAGATTCCTAGGGAAGTGAAAGCATTGGGGAAAGTAGAGGAAATAATGATTTTGTTAACAGTGTCTCTACATTTGGTTTGGTTGCCTAGGTTTGTGAAACACCTAGGGCTATGTAGTGGGCAGTTTGGCTCAAGAGCTCAGAAGAAAGGTCTAGGTTAAAGCTGCGGATGGGGCTGCTGACGTCACGAATGTGGTCCCCCAGTGAGGGATGAATGAGATCAGAAAATGGCTACAGGCAGAATCCTGAGCGCACTAGCACTGACAGGTGGTGGAGAAGTGAGAGTCGGTGAAGGAAAGAGAAAGAGTGGTGCGAGAGCAATGTTATGAGAAACCAGGATTGTTACCTTCACTTTCAAGAAGGTAAGGGGGTAGGACTACCAAGTGCCGCAGAAGAATTCCAAATGGAGGCCTGAAAAGATTCTTGGGGATTAATGAATGAGGTTACCTTTAGGAGAGCGATTTCAGTAGATTGGCAGGAGCCAGCCTTCTGGGGATTAATGAGTGAATGGTGGTACAGGAAGTGGACACACAGTGGCGATTACTCTTAAGAATTTTGGTGAATGATGACAGTGGTGATAGCAGTTAACATTATGACGACTTATTATTTGCCATGCATTGGACTAACGATTTACCCTCATAATTATCCAGGATAATCCTTAAGGTAGGTACTCCTGTGCGGTAGGTACTATTATCCCCATTTTCTGATGAGGAAATTGTAGCTGAGAGAATGTAGAGAGGTTAAGTAATATGCCCAAGGTTAGAACACTCAGTAGAACCAGGATTCAAAATCTAAGTCTTTCTGAGTTCAAAGCTGGAGTTGTAAGATGGTGGTAGTTTGGCGTGAGCCTGTGTTTAAGCAGTGTGGGGGATACTGACTGTATCTATCAAAGAGAGAATAATTGATGGAGCAAAGTCTAAAGGAAAGATACTAGATAACATTAAAAAAAAAAGTTCCTACTTTTGGACATCCTTTTGTGAAAGGATGGAACAGGTGAGTGACGAATCTGTATATGGACTCAGATGTCAGCTAAGGTAGGTTTTGTTTGTTTGTTTTTAGTGTTTGAGATTTAAGTAAAATGGCTTAAGTCCCCATTTCACATTAATTGGGCTTCAATACCAAGATTTCTGTTAATTCCTGAGAGCTCATCTTATGGTTTCTTTGGCTTTGGTTTCTGCTTCCACTAAATTCTTCATCATTTGTAACTCAGTTCCGTGTTCTCGTTCCTTGGTTCCATGCTGACCCAGTGGCAGAACTCAGACCCGCGTCCTGCCTCCCCCATCTTTTTTCCTTGATTTCCCCCCAAATCACTCACATAAGGCATTTATGCATGTGTCAGGTATTACTTAAGGCTTAGGGATTTTATATCCTTAGCAACACAAACAATGTAAAGTCCAGTAATAGATATTTCTATTTTGAACACGCTTTCAGCTCCCACATCAGTAGAACTCTCTCCCCAAGTTTTAACCTCCCATGCTGTTATTTGAGCCATGTCTCTCCTAACCCCACTCCCATTTCCTTTCCTGTTTGCTCTCTTTCAGTCCTTATATTCTTGTTTTTAGTTAAAAAAAAAATCTGTTTAGCTCGCTCTTTCAGATTTATTGTAAGTCAAGCTTTCTTCTTTCATACTTCAAGTGTCATGTCAAGGTAATTTCCTCAAGCAGGCATTTTCTATCCCTAAGAGGAACTCGGGCATCAGCTGCTAAAATAATATTTTCACCCCAGTATTTATGGATTAGTTTAAAGGTGAGGAGAGGGAATTTAAGAAATCATTGCTTAAATGATTCTCTTGCTTCTGTTTTCTCAGCGAATGTGAGATATGCTCCTCTGTTGAGGTAGGGGTGGGTCTAGGAAAGAGATGACAGGTAACGTGAGTGAGTCTGTCCATAGGAATTTAGCAGATTTCCAAAATATCATGAAATACCGTATTTCCATAGAATGATTCCTTTAACTAAGGTTACAAACTTGTAGAATAGATTCCTTTGCTAGAGGTGGATTATTCAGTTTACTGAGTACTGTAGCCAGTATGAGAAAAGTGGAAAACACAATGGAGAGAAACAAAATTATGGTAAATAAGACAAAGCCAGAATAATGGAGATCACCGTCCTTTCTAATCCTTTCTCTCTCCCAAGATAGGCACGTATACACGTTAAGCAGTTTCGGCAAAGCACTAGGGCCAGACAGCTGTTCACCTTGCCGCTGAAGAAGGATCAAGGAGTCGCATTAGTTACTGTTCCATAACAAGTTACCTCAAGCTTAGTCATTTAAAACACAACTATTTCTTACCTCCTGGTTTCTATAGGTCAAGAATTCGGGAGTGGCTTCGCTGGGTGGTTCTGGCTCAGGGTCTTTTGTGAGGCTGCCCTTATCTGAGGTTGACTGGGGCTGGCGGTCTGCTCCCAGTCTCGCTCATGGATGTGGCTCTTGGCAGGAAGCCCCAGTTCGTCACCACGTGGGTCTCCACAGTGTTGCCCATGACACAGTTGCTGCTTTCAGCGTGAATGATCGAAGAAAGAGAGCATCCATGGTGAAAGCTGAAATGCCTGTGTGACTTTATCTCAGAGTGACATACCATCACTTTTGTTGTGTTTTTACACAGATCATCCCTGGGACACTGTGGGAGGGGACTACACAAGGGTGTGACTACTAGGGGCAGGGACCGTTGGGGACATGGTGGGGCTAGTGACCACTGAACTCTTTCCAAGAACATTTTTTGAGTATGTGTCTGTGGACTCACTTGAAAATGCCATGAAGGGATATAGTTAGACAGACTGGTAGTTAGCTGACTTTTGGATTTAATGGACCAGTAAAATAAAAAATAACTGGTGTGTGAGGGGCAAAATAGGTATGTTGCAGTATTTTTTCACGTTGGGAAGATAAAGAAAGAGCTGCCACTTACCGTCACCATCATTTCATAAAAGCATATTTTACCACAAGAAAAGGAGAAAGACATAATCTCAAAATGAAGGACAAGCGTTTTAGCTGAGTAAATTTAGTTTTATGAAAAACTCACTACCTTGCCTTTACTTTTCTCATTTAACTGTGGACTGATGAAAACTTCATCCTACGTTGGTCCACACACTGTCATTCAGGAACCACTAACACAGACCTGGAATGCTCTAGTCCCTTTAGAGGTGAATATGAGAAGCATGTAGAAACACGTCATAGTCCATTAAAAGTAGGTGAAAAAGAGGACATTGAAAAGATTGGTTGATGCATAAAGACAGTTATTTTATAAAATTATGCTCATGAGCTGGATGGAAGCCACAGAGTTGGCAAATATTTAGTTTATCAGTTTTTGTCTTTTTTTTTTTTTTTTTTGCAGTTAATTGGTGTTCCTACTAATATTTAGAAGTTTGGTGTTTAAGCTAATTAAATATGCAATATAAGAGGAAAATATTGAGCACCATTTCAGCATACTTAAGTGTATATAAAGTAATGCAAATGCATAGTGGTATTTGAACTTTTAAAATATTTTCGTATTTAGTATATTTCACACAGTTAATATGTTTTTGGATGATCTGTATTATTTATGTCAACCATCCTTTTTCTAAATAATCACCTCTTTATAGACATGTTTTTCTTCATAACTGACACAATGCAATTATGTATGTCCCTTTTTATAAGAGGATGAAACATCTGACACTATCCATGAGAGATGAGCTCTGATTTGTTAGTCTTGGCCCCTAGTGTTGATGGATTTGTGAAAATGTCACATATTCTTTTGGTTCCAGTTTTGACATGTGGCATAACATTCGCAAAGCTGAAGGCTTGGGTTGAGGAAAGGATTGATATTTATTTTGTTCTGGAATTGACTGGGTCCCATTAGAATCATGCTTTCACCATGGAGGTTGAAAAATAATCTTGAGCAATATTTATGAAAATAGAGAAAAACTTTCTCTTTGATAAAATCTTGTTGCAAACCTTCCTTGAATTGGTTTAAAACTTACATATTTTTCCTTTGAAAATCTGGTCAGTCAAAACGACTGGGATTTTTTTTTTTTTTTTAAATATACATTGACTCCATAGGCTATTAGCAAGTTATATATGTTTTTAAAGTTTTTAGTATGATTACTTTTGGAATCCTGATGACTTTTCAGTTTTGATTTTACAGCTAAATTGGTTTACTGAGAAGTTAATTGACGTGAAGTATGACTAGGACATTTTGCCAATTTTCAATTGGAATGCCTTGTTTACATGAGACATTTTTAAGTGGAAGTAGTGAGTGGTTGATTTTTTGAATCTCTGGGTAATATTTTTGGTGTAAGGACGGTCCTGGCATCCTAGAGCTGCATACAAATGTGACATTGGAACTCAGTCATCAACACTCCACATAATTTTTCTTTTTTTCTCCAATTATAGCTCTCGTTACACGAAGTTCCTCAAGCAGTCAGACATGCCATGTTGTGGCATGTTGTGTCTCACGACACACATTTTAGCTACTCACTGGCATAGTTTAGGGTAAATGTTAGGTAACTCCATGTTTGCCTTTGGGAACATTTGTATCTTTCTTTGGAACTTCCAGGAGCAAGCTTAGGACATTTTGGTGGCTTTTTGATATCTACTGATCATCAAATGTGACTGCTTCTGTAAAGCTGTGCTGACACGGTGGGCAGAGAATAAAAACTCACAGGGGAGAGGGCTCTTGAAGGAAGAAGGGAACTTAGAGACAGATAGAGTATATTTAAGGGACAATAATTAATTTTTAGAATCTTAATTGGTCATTACAGATTAGGTGTCTTATGTAGATAACAGGTTTAAATCAGGCTAAGCTTCCTTATGTGAAATAATACAAAAATGTATTTTCTTACAGCCATATGCAAGGTAATGAGTACTACTCTGTTTCCCCGAAAATAAGACCTAGCCGGACAGTCAGCTTTAATGCATCTTTTGGAGCAAAAATATAAGACCCGGTCTTATATAAGACCTGGTTTTATATTATTGCAAAATAACACCGGGTCTTATATAAGTTTTTGCTCCGAAAGACACATTAAAGCTGATTGTCCGGCTAGGTCTTATTTTCGGGGAAACATGGTATATGACATGAAGTAATGAGTTAACAAATCCTTTCTTGACAATAATATGTGCTTTGTATTGGCGCTGATGTTAACTCAGTGTTCTTGCTACAAATCGTTTGCAAACCACCCAAACTGTCCGCACTCTTTCTGCCAGATAAAAAAACAGCCTCTTTTAAAGGGTCACATCAAAGCCAGGACTGTCAGAGTGAGCCATTTTGCAGGCTAATGAGTGCTCTCTGTGGAGCCTTAGGAGATGACCTTTTGTTTTCTTGCTATTGATGGACCAAAGAAAAGAGTAATCTTGGAACTCTAATCTGGACATTGTCATGCATTGTTCTAATTATAAGCCACAAAATTGCTCAATCATTTATATATAGAAAAGATCCTGCATAGTGGCTGTCAGCACTTTCTTTTAAAATCAAAGCATTACAGATAGAACAAGTTCTTAGCCGACTTAAATGCACTGATAATTCCTGAATCATACCTTTTGAAGGTTGCTAGGGGTCACCAATGGCTCGGTTGTGATTGATCTAAACGACTTGCTGAGTAGATTGTGGGTCTTGCAGCCATCATAATGGAAAATGACCACTGGCCGCTCCCTCCCAAAGACTTGAAGTAACTTTTAGCATCCATTTCCTCTTTCATAGGACTAACACCCCCTTCTTCTGGATGGTAATATTTTATGAAGAATAGGTAATCAGTGGGGACCCCCTAAAAGAGCATTTGCTGAAATCTACAAAATAGGCAATTTCCTGGTATAAGAACACAGCCTTGGTTAATATAATTTGTCACATTTATAAAATATGCATCTTATAGGCCTCTAACATCTACAACTGGAACTGTGATTTCCTTGTGAAAGAAATGCTTACCAACTTCTTTAGACGGCCAGTCTCTTAATCAGTTGTATCATTTCTACATTTGAACTCATTTAACAGAATCCGATGCCTTAGTTAAATGCAGTAATGCAACACACAATTCACGTTTTCAACATTTCTCTTGCATTGCAGTGTAGTACAGTTGTTAAGATTTCAGCCTCTGGAGTCAGGCTGCTTGAGGCCAAATCCTGGCACCATCACTTACCAGGTGTGTGATTTGGGCGAGTTCCTTAACTTCTCTGGGCTTCAGTTTTCTCATCTGTGAAATGGGAATCATTACCATACAGGGTTGTTAAGGACTAAATGTGACAACACGTGCCAATACGCGTTCACACTATCTTAAATAAGGAAAGTTCTTAAACCAGTTTTGTTTTTATTTATCTATTTTTAATGGCAAGGCTACACGAGCAATCTCAGGGATGCCAGTGACAGTGGGAACAGATACCAGAACTAAAAAGTGAGCAGCCTCTGGGGCTTCTCCCTCCATCTGCCACGGGTTTGTTGCTTCCTTCTGTGTGTTGCCTGTTTTCTGCAGACTAACTTTCTTGGCTTTTCCCTGTGCATATGTCCGGAACTTCTTTCCCCCTGATCTATACAACTTATTAGATGAACCGCTGTCCATCACCTGACTCAGCTGCATAGTGCCCTGCTCCCAAGTTTCCAGGTGCGAGCAAGTCCAGTCAGCTGGAGGGGATGAGGCCATGTGCTAAGAATGGTGGCCCTTTCCAAAGGCAGATGGTGGCTTAGGGTCCCTAAGAAGGTGTTGTGATGGTAGGGTTGGGGGCAGCAATAACTGGCAACTCTAGAATAATCATAGTGACAATGTTCAAGGGTGATTACAAGTGTCTTGCTTTGACCATTAATTACTTATTTTTGAAAACTTTGTATTGACTAATATACCTATAGAAAAGGACACATAAGGTAAAGTGTATATAGCATGATGAATTTTGACAAACTGAACACACCTGTGTAACCAGCCCCTCCCCCCCCAAGAAACAGAATCATTAGCACCCATGTGGCTCTTTTTGTTCCCCTTTAGTCACTACTCCTTAAGGGTAGATTCTTTTTGTACTTTATATAAATGGAATCATAGCCTACGTATTTTTTCATGTCTGGCTTCTTTTGCTTAACATGGTTTGTAAGATTCATCAGTGTTGTCATGTATGTTTGTGAAGCATTCGTTCTCGTTGCTGTAGTGTATTTTATTGTGTGAATATATTATACTATCTCATCTACCACGGATGGACTGTTGGGTCGTTTTCTGTTTTTGTCTATTGCTAAGCGTGCTGCTGTGAACTTGTTTGGTTGAACCTGTGTATATTACTACTGATCACTTTAACTGCCCGAGGCTTATAGGGGGTGTGTTGAATTATCATCTATCACGTATAATTGAATTGATGGTCTCTTATGGATGAATATTGTTATGCTTTTTATCTGGTGAGTTCTTATTTTATGTTGTAATTTTCGTGGTATGAGGGCAGGGTATTAAACATTTTTCATACATGAAATAACCCTGATACATTTTGATAGGTGCTCAACTATCTGTTGATGGAATGCATGAACAAACAAACGAATGAAAGGTGGGGGTGTGCCTGCTTCTTTTCTGGGGACAAGCATATACAGGAGAGTTTCCACATGCTGTGTTTAAAGCAGTTTGACCTGCTGCTTCACCAAGCTCATTGACGGAGGGATGGACTTGGGACCCAAGCCAGGCCAATCATGTCTGTTTTCTGGTAGTTTAAAATTTGTAACCAAAAGATAGAGACTGGGCACTGCTGAGTCCCTGTGACTGCTCTAGAGAGAAGACCTCATAGGTTCCCGCTGTTTGGTATCAAAGGCACACTGGTTTTTGCTCTTGTCTGCTTCCTTGATCAAGATCTACATGTATGACTGTTACATCACAATGCAAGACTATTTCGATTAAGCTCCAAAATGGAAAGTAGAGACAAGTGTTATAAAAGGTCCCAGTATGGAGAGATCAGTGCAGACGAGCTTCACGGTGGATCCTGTTAACCTAGGCGGGCTTTCTTGTGAAGAGCTCCTGTAAAAGTGTTTGTATTTTATGAGCCAGAAATTGCAGTCTTAAGGCGAGCGTTTAGGAGAGGAGTAATGAGGACTCGAACTAGGGAAGCAGGTGTGGGAATGCAGAGGAGGGATGGTAGAGACAGGACAGGTAAAGGCTTTCAGTCTTGAAAAACTGATTTACTGTGGGGGTAAAGAGAGAAGTCATAGGTGATGCTAGGTTTTGAGTTTCTGTGTTAGGAAAGATAATGGTAACATTATTATAAATAAGGACATTTGAGGAGCGCCAAGGGGGAAGGGATAAAGATGAATTCAGTGTGGGATATACTAAGGTTAAGGTCCTGGTGTGACAACCAGATAGTTGTGGTCAAGAATATTGGCTTTGGAGTTAGGAAGACTTGGGGTTCCATCTGTACTTTGCGCCTCACTGTGTGATCGGGGGCACCTCTTTAAGTCTCAGTTCCCTATCTATAAGCTGATACCCCCCTGTAAGGATTCAGCTGAGACAATGCCTATAAAAGGTTTTGTTTATTGCCTGGCAATTAAGTATTCATAACATATATGTTAATAGGATGATGCCCGGAGTGCAGCTGGAAAACAGGGACCGGAGCGCTGCAGTGAGGGATCTGCTTAGAAGCGGAGGTGATGCAAGGAAGCTGATCAACACTGGCAAGGAAGAGAGTGGAGAGGAAAAGGAAGGGAGCCCGAGTGTGTCTAGTTACAAGTATGCACTGTCTGAGCTAGAACTGTTTGAGAGGAAAAAAAGGGGGAGGACAGGCTCCCAAGATCCAAAGGAGGAGGGTGGTCAGCAGCTACCAGGGCAGTGAATTCAGGATACACCAGATTTTGATTGGGTGTCCTTTTACTTCCTAAAGCTTGACTCATTAGAATCAAATAAATTGACATGAGGGACAGCAAAGTGTTAAGTCACTCAGCTGTAGAAGAAGGCAGTTAGGCTGGGTCCTCCCGGTAGCAGCTCTCTGCAGGTCCTTTCTTGTCAGTGTGGAGATGAACTAATACCTGGTAATTCTTTCTGTGGCTCCTGGGCTTCTGTTGTATCTTCTCCCACACTGCCAGGCTTTTGCCTGCTGCAGACCTCTGGTGGAAAGCCAAGGGGGGAGAGAGAGAGAGAGAGAGAGAGAGAGAGAGAGAGAGAGAGAGAGAGAGAGAGAGAGAGAGAGAGACAACTTAGGCTATTCGTAATATATGATTAACAGTTTTATCCATTTTCATTTCTTGAAATGCTTTTGATTTTAAAACTTTGCTTCCCTCTCTCTGACTTTCCTCAATAAAATTGGTACAAGTTAGAAAGGGGTTGTTTTTGTACATTTATAATGGTGGTAGGACTTTGAATGTTAGTTCATAGAAATAATGGGGAAAGGAGAGAAAAGAGTGAGGTGTGAGGGGGGGAAAAGGAAAACGGGAGAGGGGAGAGTAAGGAGATGTCAGGAAAAAGAGAAGAAAAAGGGTCAGAAAGAGGAGGGTATGATGGGTATGGAGAGATGGAGTGTGCTCTGGAAAACAAGTTGCTAGGTTTTTTAAAGTTTTGTTTTGCAAATGAAATCCCTAGTCCAAAATGTCCCTGGTGGGCAATTAGGCAATCTTCAGGGTTCTGTAGGCCTCCTAGCTAAAAGCACTGACCTGGGCTCCATCAAGTAGATGGGATATGGCAGCTGTGGAGCCAGCTCAGGGTGTAGTTCATCCAAAGCATCAGACCACCCAAGCACTGGGCTAGGAGGCAGCCGCCCCCCCCCCCCCCCCCCCGCAGGTCCTGGTGTGATTTGGGGATTTAAAACGTAAAAAAAAAATATGTTGAAGCCAATGTGATCTTAGATTATATTGCAGTCATAGATTTTAAATCACAGTTTTGACTCATCCCTGAGTTAATAATGATCAGGTGTTTGAGGTTTGGTCCCGTTCCTTCGCTCACCCCCAACGTTTCTCTAAAAGTCTTGTCCTGCCTTTTCAAGTGTGGAAGTACAGTCACCTGTCTCTTAGGACTGGGGAATATGTACACTTTTCGGTTCACAGGGGCTGGCTTTAAGTATTTCCAAACGGTATTCCTTTTTGCTCCCAGTTTTGGTTGATCCTTGCCACACGACTGGATGAAGCTCGTTTTTGCAAAGCCGCAGGAGTTTTTCATAAGCATTCATGCCGAGCGGCCTTCCCTTTGTGGTGAAACAGTCCAAGTGTTTCAAAACTCGAGGCCTGTGTTGGAGACCGGTCAGCTCATTTAGGAAGGCCTTGTGTTTGGGGATGGGTTTATTTTTAGAATTGCCTTTCACCGGCCGCTCCCAGCGGCGGAGGCTGAGTCGGGAGCCATTCCAGCAAAGCCGGGAGCCTGCTCTCCGCACTCCCTCCACAGGGTTTCCCGAAAGGGTAAGGGGTCCAGGTAGGACGCAGGCGAGGGCTCCTCTCGCAGCCCCCGCGCCCGCCCCTCCCGCGCGGCGTTTCCCACAATCCCCTGCGACGCCGCGGCTGCGGGACCCGGGCCAGGCTGGCGGCGGAGCGGAGGCGTCCGCGGCCCTTCGGGTGCTGTCCGGAAAGTCTCGAACGCCCCCAGCCGCTCGCCGGCGGCCGGGTTCGGCCATTTCCGGCCCGACGCACTTCGGCAAGTTCCGCAGTCGCTTGTCGGAAATGGCTGCCCGCCGGCAGGGGGAGCGGAGGATCCCGCGCGGCCTGCAAGGCGGGCAGCAGGCGGCGAGAGCGGCTTTTGGGAACCCGAGTTTCGTGCAGGCGGCGGTGGCGTCTCGACCCTGAACTGGAAGCCGGTAGGACTCCTGGCAGCAGCTGCGGGAACCCGGAGCAGCCGGGGGCGGTGGCCTGGAAGGGGCTCGGGGTAGAGATCTCGGAGCTGCTCCGAGCGCAGGGCACCGGGCGGGCGGGCGGGACTGGGTCCCTCAGTGCGGGGGCCACCGGAGCGAGCGGGGTGGTTGCTGCCCAGCGCAGCGGGGGCGTGCAGCTTCGGCGTAGGCCTTTCCAGACTTCTCGGGGGTCTGGAGAGGGGACCTCTAGGGCCTTAGCCACCAGCAAGGAGGGTTAACGGGTCAGCGTGGGGTTTTAAACACAACACCCCCATACGGCCCCTACAGCCCCGGTTTGCGTTGCCTCGCACCCACTTCCACCTTTTTCTGAAAGCTCGGCTTCAGCTGTGCAGCTCTTCTGCGCCATAAAGCCCTCCACCCTTCCTTTGCCCCCCTGTGTTATCCAGCTGCTTGTGTAGAGCATCTGCTGTCGACGAAGGGGCTTCCCGGACTGTCCCCCTCCCATTTTTCCGGTGCACACACCCCCATATCTGCTTTGCACTGCATTCAGATCCAGTCGCCTGCAGCTGCTCTTCCTCTGGTTGGTTTTGCCAAGCTCACCTCCTTTCATGATGAGCCCACAGTCAAAATAGCCACTTCCTGTCCAAGGGTCCAGGTGCTGCTGTGCTGTACATCTGGGGCTCAGGCCCAGGCGGTGTAGCGATGGGCCTAGCGCTGCCGGGGCAGGAGAGAGGCTGCGGGGTGCATGCCTGTACTGCTGAAATCGCAGCTGAGGACCCGACCCGCGCTGCAGGGCATAGGTAGTATGAATCCGGAGCCCGTCGGAGATCGGGCGGGGGTGCCAGACTGTAGCTGGGGTGCTAATCCCTTTCCCACATTGAGCCGATGGTTCAGTTCTTTTTTAGGTATCGGTGGCTCTTAAAGAACTTGAGTTTGGTGGATTTCTCCTGGACCTTTCTTCTTTCCTTTTCAAAAATTCTAAGGGCTTCATCAGTTCCTCTTGGTTGGACTCCAGAGGAGGAGGAGGAAACGCAGAACAGCACATGTCCATTTTTTTTCTCCATATGTGATTTACTTAAGAGGCAGCTTGAGCATTTCTTGTCACTTTGTCCTATTTTTCCTCCAATTTAGGTAGCTTCACTTTTGAAGCCTGGACTCTCCATGTGTTCTTTTGTTTTTAAAAAGTCTTTGTGTGTTGCAGTCATGCAGACTGTCTGCATTTTCCCCTATTTTGCCCAGCAATTAGTCTTGCACTCTGGTACAGTTATTAAAACTGTATCAAGGTGCCCTGGGATATTGGGGCCTTGATAGTCTTGAGTGAAGCTAAGCGTTCTAACCAACTTATTTAGCGGGGGGGGGGGGGGGGGGGACTTTTAAATATTTCATGATGGAAAAGAGCCATCTTCTTAAACTCTTACTTGGTCTGTTAAAAATACCTTATCCTCTGGGAGCCTGAGGAATCATACCTACTCCTAAGTACGTGGGAAACTAGCTTAAATGCTTTTTGGAAAAGAATTAGAGTCGTGGATCTTTAGAATACTTGAAACATTTATTTAATACCCGAAAATGTGGTTGATGCTCTCAGGGGCAAACCTACTAACCAAAAGATTGACAAGCATGTATGTTCCTTCCCCCACTTCTACTTTTCTGGAGGGGCAGGACTGGCATTAAATGTTTGGTGTGTAGTTGGAATCTCTTAATGATTAGGCCTCAGAGTTATAACCTGTGAGTGACAATACTAAGTGAACAGGCTAGAGACAAATGAGTCAGGGGTTAGGGTTACCCTGAGAAATGGAGTTCTAAGAGAGTGGGGAAGGCTCAAAGGATGGTTTGAAGTCATCAGAAGAATGTATGGGGATTAGATAGGGACGTGCCTTTTCCCTCAGGACACTGAGCTAGCTGTTGAATGGAAAGTCATTGAAGGTGGTGCAGGAGTGAGGAGGTGGCCGTGGGGTGTGTGGGCCCCCCCATCTGAGGTGAGACTAGTAAGTAGTCCTCTGGTGGAGGGTTGGAGATATTGCCTGAAGTAGAAGTGGGGTCAGATATTAGGAGAAAAATGAAGATCCGTCCAGATCTACTGTTGGCAGAGATTGGTGTGTCTTTGCATATAGTTATTTCAGAGTGAGGCAAGGAATATGAATCTTTCATAAAATCCTAAAACTGTAGTAATTTCTGCTGGATATTAAGTTTAGCTCAGATAACTTGTGTTAACATATTTCCATTTTATTTTTGTTTTTTCTTACATTTCAGTAACTGTTTCTTTTGAAAACCTGTAATGATAAAGTAAGAAGAAAGAAAGGATTTTTCACGTGTGTGTAGGTTCCATGAAAGTAGTGGAGCTCAGGCAGAATGAGTTTGAGAACTCAAGAGGGGCAGAGCATGTAAGTGTGATCTTTTCCTGCCTGAGCCAGCCCCTCACTCCTTGTACATGTGGGATTTTTTGAATCTCTTTGGTGATATTACTAAGTGGAAGACGAGCATGATTAAAATTTTTGTAATCTTGAGTATACCCATAAGAGGAATATGGAGACTCCATTTAATGACATATTTCCCTCCCCTACACTTAGGGCATAATGTTTTTAGTGTGCAGAATTTTGCTCGCATATACCAAAATGACCCATTAAAATTCCAGGGATGGAGCCATAGGAAGATGAACTATGTCTCAGTAACCAGCCGCCTCTTTGGTTTATAACCTGAGAGTATTTTTTACAGAAAAGTAGGTGAACTTTTTCTGTAAAGGGCACATAGTAACTATTTTAGGCTTCGCAACTATTCAGCTCTGCTGTTATAGAGTGAAAGCAGCATGTACATAAGACTTATACAATTCATGCATACATACAATCTATAACCGAGTAAGGCTGTGTTGCAGTGTAACTTTATTTACAAAACAGGCTATAGTTTGCCAATGCCTGCCCTAGAGTATCACCTCCTCACACACGTCATTACTTTTGTTTATTCCTCCATTTGACTGCCCAATACCTTTTAGACTGGTCAGTGACATTAATGATTAACATTCTGGATGTTTGCTTTGGTCACTGTTTTCTCTTTTATCCTATCTTCTTATATTGTTGTCAGTTTAACCTACGTCTCCAACTTCTTTTTAAACATTTTCCTTCAACAAATATTTGATACTTTGAGGGAGAGGAAAAAAATGAATTAGGTTGGTAATTTGCCCTTAGCCTGTATAATTAGAGAGATAAGACATACGTAAATACATTGTGATGGTAGATTATAAGAATGTGTTAAATTGCTATAGTTGTTTTACATCATATAGTACTTTTGTATAATTTTTTGTCACATAGATTTTGATCTTTACACTAACTCCAAGAGATAGCAGGCTAAATGTGACAATATTCCCTTTTTTGAGGGGGAACAAAGGAAGGTAGTAAAGAAAACTGAGCCTTCAGGGGCTTGGTTATTTGACCAAGGCCAGATGTAGTAAGTGGCAGAATTCTTGAACTTAATATTTACTGACCAATAATATTTACTGACCTGACCCCCTTTGAATACTTACAATGACATGGACCTCCCTGGCAGCCCATTCTAATTTGTAGAATAGGTTTTAGGAGGATTTTCCTTATGGAGCTGCAGTTTGCCTCTCTGTCACCTTTTAGTGTCATATAGAACAAGTCTACTCCTATTTTCTATGATAGTTCTTTAGATATTGGAAGGTAGCCATAAAGTTTCCCTAAGACACATGAGTTGCAAACTGGTGTGCATGGATCAGAAAAGTTCTCTGAATATATCATTTGGCTGCCCAACTTACACAAAAACAAATTGGGAGCCAACTTTTAGAAATGGGGAGATTTCACATAAAAAATCTATCTCTGGCTTTTCTTGAGGAAAAATCAGAGAATTTGGTGATACAGAGCTCACATTTCTGATGGCAGTAGTAATCTCCTCCCCCCCCCCCCCCCCCCCCCCCCCCCCCGTTTTGCTAAAAGCTCTGTCTGCTGGCTTTACTCATTTACTTTACTTTCAGGGCCTTTGTAGTCATTGAGATTGCCATTCTTTTCCTAGATCTTCTATTCCACAGGCTAAATATGTATCCTATTTCCTTCAGCTGTTTCTAATTTCTAGTTTTAAATCCACTCATCAATTCTTAGTCCTCTGCCCTTCATTTACTTAGGTAATGGCCCTTTTAAAGAGTGGCACTCAGCACAGCCTACACTATTCAATATACAATGTTGCCTAAAAGAGTACAGAGTAATAGTAGCTGTTACTGCTTTGTTTTTGATACTATGTTAAAAAAAAAACCACAGAAAAATAAGGTACTTCCCCCACCCCAAGCAGTTGTATATTCTTTTTGCTTTTATTCTTGACTCACTGAAAATTATAGTCAACTGAAATCACAACTCTGTGTGTGTGTGTGTGTGTGTGTGTGCGTGTGCGTGCGCGCTTCTGATAAACGAAATCATTTCCATGTATGTAGTTTTGGGATCTACGTGCTGAACTTTGCCTTTCTCTCTATGAAATTTCATCTGTTCAGATAGTCCAGATTCCAAAACCCTTTTTGTATCCTGTATTCCGCCCCCCAGCTTTGACTGACTTACTCTTCTTAGCATGACTTCCTTTCTTTATTTCTGAAGTAGAGCTGTAAAATGTAAAAACGCTGTGGTTTAGGATGGAGAAAATAGTTGATGAGGACCCAAACCATTATTAATGGATTCAATGGAAAATTAAGGGGGGGGGGGGGCTTTCAAGGAAAGCATTATGCTTGAAATCTTGGAGGTAAAATAAAAGGAGGTCTTGGGAATAGCCTTGCTTCCTTGTGTTGATGTGTTGGTAATATTACCCTCCCCCCCTCCACAAAACAAGTCTGTGTGTGCGTGCTTTCTGTGTGCAAGGCAGTTGTAAGTCAGTAGGGTTCCAGAATCTACAACGATCTCTGAGGTCTAGTCCAATCCTTTATGAGTTAAAAAAGGATAAGGAGCATGTGAGTCGAGAAGGACGAGGAATTGTGAAGTTCGGAGATGTGATGAGTCCGAAAGATGGGAATGATGAAGGGATGGCAAAACTGGAGTCTCAAGTGGAGTTCACCCATGAATTGGAGTAGAATGCCTGACTCATAAAGCTGATTTATGGATGGCTTAGCAAATTTTCACTTCATTTTTCTGTCTCGTTCAGGGTGGCCTCGGGCACTAATGATACAATTGTATGCCTCCATAGCATAAAATAAATATCATGTTTTCTTGAGACACGGGAACCTTAGAGAAATTAGTTTATACTCTAGGCATTTGCACATCAAGTTGACTGTTCCAGGAAGATACTTTAGCACAATCCATCTTCAAGACCTTATTTAAAAAAAAACCTGTTTTACCCACCCCCCCTTACAGTTGAATCTGTATTTTTCCACTTAATATTAAATTGTGCCCATTTTATTTAAAATGGTTGAAAAGCTGTTGACAACATGATAATCATATGAGTGACATGGATTTGTCATACTTTATAGTAAACCTTGCTTCTAATTTTGGACGTTTAATTTATAATTGTTTTGGCTAATATAAAGAATGCTGTGGTGATTACATCTTGATAATACAAATCTTTGTTCACACAGAATACGTTCCTAGAAAGTGAAATTGCTCAGTCAAGATATGAACATTTTAAAGACTTTTGTTACAAGTGGCAAGTTACTTTTTGGTTTATCTTCTTACTAATACAGTACAGAGGACCTGTCACACTGCAGCTGCCAGCTTAGCACAGAGATGTACTTTGTGCCTTGTTAAGAGGTACACTTTGTAATGTTTCAATGCGAATGTCCTGGAAGCCAAATCTCTTTTCTCATTCGTGATTCTTTCTTAAGAATAGTTTCTGAAAATGGGATTATAGGGTCAAAGGGTAGGCACAGTTTCAGGGCTTTTATTGCTTTCTTCCAAACTGTGCTCTAGAAAGCTGTGCCAATTTTCTCTGCCAGCAGGAGAATGCGGAAGTGTTACCCTTGGTCCTGATTAGCACCAGATATAATTTTACAATTCTTTGCTGATTTACAGGTGGAAAATGCCACTGTATCTTGTTTTAGATGTGCATTTCTTTGATTGTTAGGAAGATTAAACATTTAAAATTGTTTATCATTTGGGCCCCTTCTTTTTAATTTTCTATTTATTTCCTTTTACCACTGTTGTATTGCCTTTACTTTTTTTTTAAATTAAAGTTTATTGGGGTGACAGTCATTAGTAAAGTTACATAGATTTCAGGTGTACATTTCTGTATTACATCATCTAAAAATCCCATCGTGTGTTCACCACCCAGAGTCAGTTCTCCTTCCATCACCATATATTTGGGCCTTTACTTCTATTAAAGTAATGCCAAGTTGCAAATGTTTCCCCCGTCTTTTCATTGAATCTGAACTGTTTTTTTTCTTATAAATGTATAGAAACCTCTGATCCTTTTGTAGTCAAATTTGTTGAACTTTTCTTTTATGGATTCTGCTTTTGCTCGGATTCCTATAAAAGTGTTTGTACTTATCTTGAGATGAAATTACTTGTATGTTTTCCTTTTATGGCTTCGTTTGTTATAGTTACTTCTTGAATACACCTGGGACTTAGTTTTGGATTTAGTTTGTCATGCAGGAATCTGACTTTATTTTTTTCCTAAGAGCTAATTGTCACCTTATTTATTGAAAAACCTAGTGTGCTGTACTTTCTTTCCCCCAGTTTTATACCTTCTTTTCACATACTTTAACACTTGTGGTAAACTTGTAAGAGTACTATAAGGAATTTCCACATATTCTTCACCCGCATTTCCCAGTTTTAACATTTTGTCGTATTTGCTTCTCTCCTCCCCTGCCTTCCCCTCCCTTCTATCCTTAAACTGATGGTTGTTGGTGCTAATTCAATGCCAAGAGGAATCCCCAATTTGGGGTGCAGTGAAGAAGGGAGCTTTATTTAATGCAAACAGCTCAATTGTGATACAGCACGGCTGTGGGAAGAACACAGCTATGGAAAAGTTCAATAGTGTTACATGTTATAGCCCAATTATGAAGCAGCACAGCTCTGAGAGCAGCACAACTATGGAGCAGCTCAGTAGTGTTACAGCTTAGTTATGAGGCGGCACCGCTGTGAGATGAGCCTGGAGCCAGCAGGCCCTGGGGCCAGGCCCCTGTCTGGCTAGACAGCTCCACTCGCTCTTCTCTATTTGATTCAGTGCAAAGTCTTGGGTGTTTCATCTTCAATGTTTCATTCTTTGGTGGAAAGGGAAAGTGTGCTCTCTGAACCAGAGGACTGATTTATATAGACAGAAATCCCTGCCCCTACTCCCTAATTGGTCTGTCCTTATGCAAATGAGGTCTCCAAATCCTCACAGTATGATTGGTCCAAAAGGTACTGTCCGGATTGGTCAGAACGGAGCCACTCCGATTGGTCAGTGAAAATGTTGATGTGGATATAGCCGCACAGCTCCCATCAGATGGGGAAAGCCTCAGTACTGTTGGTTGAAATACAATTCCAGGAACTCCTTTGTAAGGCCTGGCTTAGGTGGCAGGAACACAGTGTAAGCAGGCAGTTCAGTGCAGGTTTCTCCCTTAAATGCTGTTTGTGTGAGAGACCCCGCCTTAGAAATGGCTTCTAGTGTCTTTTAAATTTGAGCCCAGGTAGCTTCCAGGAGCCCGTCTCAGTAGGTGTCCTCTTTCTCAAGATCCACAATATATGACTTTTATATCCTGTTTTTCATCAAACTTTTACCAATGAGTCTTAGCATCCATTGCTGAATCTTTCCTAAAATTATTAATACGATGGTCACTAAGTGACAGTTGAAAAAAATCTCCATCATTCTGCCATTGCTATATATTTATTAGGTGGAATTCTATTCCAAATGAATAATTTTTCCTTCTCCCTCTTTATACACTCAGTCATTTATTTACTTATGAATACATGGTTGCTCACTTATTGGGAGATAATCTACTGGTGTTATTTACTTAGATAGTCAAATTGTCCCAGATTTATCCAGAGGGAGGTGGATCCCTTCAAAGGACACTGATCCAGTGTCCTTTTAGTATATGCCCTAATTTTCTTTCAGTACATCTTTACTTTCTGGCAAAAGAAAATGTTCCAGGCTCATTTTTCTTTTACTTGTCCTGTTCTGAAATTAGCTGCTGCTTCAAGGAACCTTCTTAGATCATCTGTTTATACTGATGCCTCCAATTCCAGTGGAACACATCAGGTGTCATTCTTGTCTTCCTCCATTTCTGTGTTTGTGACATTACTTTAGCAAAGAGAGACGACCAGTTTGATCTTCTATCTGGACCATTAATAGTTTCTCCATATCAGCAATACAGGTGTTTTACTTTCTTACCATTCATGTGTTCACTGGAGTATAGTGTGCTGGACTTTATTTTTCCTTTTTTTTTAAAATCTTTTTTTCCTCTTTATGTGCTGTGCTTTAAAGTGACTGCAGCAATATATTTTTCTTAATTACAAAGGTAATACATGCTTGTAAAATGAAGACAAACTGAGTCTCTTAAGTAAACAAGTAGTAAACACGTGAGTAGCAGAGTACGGGTCAGACAGATCTGGGTTTGTATCTGGGCATCTCACCTCGCCTGCTGTCTGGTCGTGAACAAATGTTACTGGGCCTCAGTGGTTCACAGTGCTTTATCTGTAGGTGAAATAATACCTATCCCCAGATGTGAGAAGGAAACGAAATATATGGATAGTGTGTCATCTAGAATACATTGTAAATATAAATGTAGTTATGTCAGGTGGAAAGTATCCCCTACCCTCCATGTCTTCCAAAGGTGTGTGATGTAGTCTGTCGGCTTCCGATGTGAATAGGGTGTGTCTTCCTTAGTTGTCTGTAATTCTATTGATTCGCATGTCATCAATCTGACTGGGGATTATCATCAGTTCTTTGCTAGACCAGTGGTTTTGTGTTCGAGTTGTGTGCTCTGCATTGAAATCGCCTGGGAGCTTTGACAAACTACGGGCGCCTGGGCCCCACACTTGGGAATTCTGATTCTGTTAATGTTGGGTGGGTTTGGGTTTGTCACCTGAAAACATCCTTAGGTGAGTTGTGAATCTGAATTGGTAACCCTAGTTAAAAACTGACTGGTAATGCAACATGATTTTGATTTGTGGGATGTTATCAAACAGGTAGAAAGAGAAACCCACATAGGAAGTGGCATAATTTTCAAATTGAAGACCTGTCCTGGGAGGTGAGACTTCTGGGTTCAGGTTTCTTGCTGACTGAACAGGTGACCTGGCTTAATCAATAGTCTTAGCTTAACTTGTTAACACCTATATACAACTGAGCGGTGGAAGGACAGCTTATAATTTATTGATGAGTTCCTTTTGTGCATTTTGTAATTTACCTGCTAGTTGCATTTGTGGAGCATCTTTGGACTTAGAAATCTGCTCTTGAGCCCAAAGAATACTTGTTTTTCCTTTTCGAAAAGCCCTGTAATAAGGGTGGCTCAATTCTGTGGTTCTCTGTGATTGTATCATAATCTTTACTCTCAACTCAATATGTCAATGCACAACCAGTTCTTTTTTCCCTCCCCTTCTTCTGCCCCGTCCCGCTCCTGTTCAAGCCATTGTTTCTCAGTCTAGTTGTGGAGAACACAGCTCCCTGGCCCATGCTGGTGTTATGAGCCTTGCACCCTCCACCTCCCTCCTCGCCCCTGGCTCAGGCAGTTGGCTGGTTGTCGGCAGCCCAGCTCCAGGGAGAGCTGTTGTTCACAATCTTAGCTGTAGAGGGTGCAGCTCACTGGCCCATGTGGGAATTGAACCAGCGACCTTGGCGTTAGGAGCATGGCGCTCCAACCATCTGAGCCACTGGGCTGGCCACAATTAGTTTTTCTCACCTGATTTTGGGTTTTTAATTGCTGACAATTTTCTAGAGGCACACCTCGTTTTATGAGGCACACACCTTGCACTTCACTTTATTGGATTTCACAAATGTGTTTTTTACAAATTGAAGGCAAGACCCTCCACCAGGAAAAAGATTATGACTTGCTTTATTGTGGTGGTCTGGAACCGAACCCACAGTATCTTCGAGGTATGCCTGTATTTTCCTTATTTTGTAACGGGGTTAAGTTTATCCAGTAAATAAACTGAAAAGTACATGGCTTTGATCTCCTGTAACTTGTGAATGGCCTAAGCACAGTTCTTACAAGTCATTCTTTATCTACAGTTAGCGTCCCTGGAAAGTGCCTTTTGTTATTTTGTTCTTTTGAAGTTAGAGTCTTAACAATAGTGATAGTTTTGGGAAATTTGTTTGAGTGCTTCCTGATTTTTGAACTAGGTACTACTTTGCCCCATAACAGGCTATTTGTCATGCTTATGCTTGGTAGGAAATCAGGAAATGATGTTCTTTTGGGATGTTTGAAGTTAAAAACAAATAAAACCTCAAATACTGCTTTCAACAACCTTTCGGAGATGATTTCCCGTACAGAACTGTCTTTCCCTAGCCTGAAGGGCTTGCGGCAATGGCTGTAACAGGAGCAGTCTCCATGCGCTTCTGTAGGACTTGCCTCTGGGTGGTGCTGGGGCCTGTTCAACGGGCCAATTTTGACTTAAATGAAAAAGAGAAACTAGTACTACACACACAGGTAGGTCATAGTACACTGGCAAAGATGTTTTGCTCTGAGTGTATTGTTTTCTTGTTTTGTTTAGCAGATGTTGATATAAAAAATGTCCAAACCTATAGAAAATTTTTATGAGTTTACTTGAGCAAAACTGACAATTGCCAGAAAATGTCAGAAATCAAAATCGCAACGGATTGAGAAAATGCTTCAGAGAACGGCAGTTTTGCAGCTTCCTGTATACGTTAGAATCAAAGGAGACAGACGTAAGGAGAGTTACATGAAACCCATTGGTGGTAGATTAAGGGGCTGGAAGAAAGCAAAGTGGGGAAATCTCTGGGATTGGATAAAAAGTAAGATAGACATAGACTCCTTTTACCTGGGTGGGTACAGGCTGGTGCATAACACTTACAGCACCAGAGATGGCATGTGAGGAGCAAAGAACAGCGAGGTTCTGAGGTCTAGTGCTCGGTGGCAGTGGTTGTGCCCTGAGGGGTCTGGAAAAGCTTACTGAGAAGGCTCACAGGTATGTTATCTTAGACGGGGAAGACAATAGACAGGCTCGCTTCAGGTAAAGATGGACCTTTGACAAGGAAGCTACAGGCCTAAGACGTGACTACCCACCTTGACCCACTTTTAGTTAGGAATGTTTTCATTCATCCTGTGTGGTTACTTTTGGTCTCTGAGTTTGTAGGACCCGCCCTGCTGGCCTCCCCTGAGCTTGTCAGGTTTATTATGTCCATATAGATAAATACTTCAATTATTACTAGAGAGGTGACTTTAGGTTCTGGAATAGTATTACCATGTGTTTTAATTATAATTAATCATTGTCCATCACTGCAGTGGAGCAGTAGTGCTGTGGGTGATGTAAGAGTCATTTCTGCGTGGTGTGTGTGCGCTGCGTTCCCTGAGTTAATATCACAGGCAGTTTACTGTAATGACTAAGACATTCAAAGTGTGGGCCTTAGAGTTCGAGCTGCTTTGATTTGAATCCCAGTTTTTTTTACTCAATATGGATGACCTTGGGCACATTACCTGAGCTCAGTGCTTTCTCGTGTACAAAATGGGAATAATAGTGTAGCACCCACTTCATGGGGTTGCTGTGAAGATTAACTATGTTACAGTATGTAGTAGACTTAATCTGGCACACAGTAAAAATTCAATAAATGTTAGCTATTATCATAATTATTTAAAATATTAAAGTCAGTTGGTTTCATTTGGGAACATCTGGAAAGTGTCTAGCTTCTTTCTTGCCCCATGTTCCCTTCATACCTTTCAGATGTAGTGCATAATCACAGCCCAGATGGATAGAGCAGTTCCCTTATTTCTTCCCTTCTGCTTTCTTTCTCTCTTCCAGGGAGTATTTTACTTTATTTCAGTTAATTTTGGTTTTGTATGAAGAAAAGTATACAACTTTATTGAAGGCATTAAAGAAGGCCTGAATGAACAGAGAGATACCCAAATCCGTGATAGGAAGTTTCAATCTATCAGAGTGTTTTAGTTTTAAGAGAAGTCAGTAGGGTGGTTGTTATAGCAACAAAGTCTTGATAGCAAAATCCTGATCCCAGGTAATATTCCTGTGGTGAAGAGTTTTGCCGTTGTGATGAGGAATGTGAGAAGAGAAGGCTCTGCAAAGCAGCGGAGGTGAGAGGGGGCACTGGTATGTTGAGGTGTAGGGTGAGAAGATGAAGGGAGAGTAGAATTCTGAATTGGGGCTCCGCCCCAGCTAACTTCTCACTCACCACTTGAACTTGAGATTATTTCTCATTTTAGCTTTCCAGGAACGCAGCTTGTTTCAAGCCCTTCAATGAATGGTTAGCAGGTCAAGAATACTACTTTCCATTTATGAGCAAACATTTTGATTAGGGGAAGAGTAAAGAGTAGGGCATTGGCCATGATCTGAATAATAAATCTCTAATTCTGTACAAACATTTTGAAAAATTTTTTTTCCTCTTTGCTGGGAGAAGACCCCATTGTAACCTCCTTATACTCATAGGTGATGTACCTTTGCTGCCATTGGGACATTAAGGAGTAGGTTTGTGTGTGGCTCGTCATTGGAGAGATGTATCAGGAGGGAGGTCGCGTCATCCAGCTCGGGGGCCAGGATGCTAATCGGCAAACTCTAGTAAGTGAGGACAGCAAGAGGACAAAGGCCAAACCCACGAGGAAGAACTATAGTTACGGTGCCGTGGAAGGAACCAGAGGAAGAGCTGTTGGGGCGGAGATCCAGGAGAAAGGATGAGGAAAAAATGTAAAATGCTAATTAACTTAATTATGTGATACGGGGCGGGGATGAGAACGGTAGAACACTTTGGTAGGAGAAATAAAGGAAGCTGTGAATAAATGGAGAGAATTTTTTTCGTGCTTCTGGATGAGATGAGATTGACTATATTAAAATGATACTTCCCTACTTTAATGAACACTTTCCTACTTAAATGCAATGTAATTTAATACTTTTTATGTTACTGAATTCTGTTCACTAATATTTTGTTAAGTATTTTTGTGCCTATATACACGAGAGATAGTGGTCTATAGTTTTTTGTTTTGTTTCTTTTTTCCTTTTTTTTTTCTGGTGCTTAGTCTGGTTTTGGAATCAGGGTAATGCTAGGTTCATAAAATGACCTTGGAAGTGTTCCCTCCTCTGAACGCGCTTGTGTAGAACAGGTGTTTAGGTGTTTATTCTTTAAACATTTAGTAGAATTCTCCAGTGAAAGCATCTGGGGCTGGAGATTTCTAGGAGTTTTAAAATTATGAAGTCAATTTATTTAACAGTTATAGACCTAACTACCTATGTCATATTGGGTAAATTGTGGTAGTTTGTGTTTTTTAAGGAATTGGCCCATGTCATCTAAGTTAGATTTATGTGCGGACCTTTCCACAGCCTTTCCTTATTGTCTTTGTGATGCCTTCATTGGGGAAGGACAAACTTGCTTCTGCCATCAGGGTTCTTGCGGCTGCTCTGCTACTCAGATAGACAGGAGACGGATTAGCTTAGCAAGAGAAAATAACCAAATTTAACACATACACGTGTATGGGAACCCTGCATCATGAGAGAGACGGAGACCCCACAGCTGCAGAGGATCAGAGATAGAAAGGGAACCTGGGGGTATAAGACATCCTGAGCTTGCAGGAGGCAAGGTGCCTGGGGGCTCCAAAGAGTCACTGCAGGATGCTAGCAGGTGCTTAGTAAACAGAAGTTCGTCCTGCCCTATAGGCAGGTCAAAAGAGGTTATCTCTGATAATCTCTTACTTTGGGCAAGGCCCCTAATTTAAGTTCTTCTACGTAGGTAAGGGAGGGACAGAAGTTTCTCCTGAGCCTGAAGCTAAAAGTGAGTGCCCGTAGCTCAGAACACTCTGAATACCACAGAAGCACATCTTGGGGTGGCTTCTTCTGAATTCCTGCACCTGCAGGACTATAGTGATATCCCTTTGTTTCATTCCTGATGTTGGTGATTTGTATCTATCCCCTCTCTCCCCTGCCCTTTTTTTGGTCAGTCTTGAGGGTTTGTTTCTTTTACTGATTTTTCTCTTTCATTTTTCTGTTTTTTATTTCATTGATTTCTCCACTGTTGTTTCTTTCTTCTGCTTACTTTGTTCTTTTTCTAGGTTCTTGATGTAGGAACTATATACTCAATAACCCTAGAGTAGGGTTCTTATAGTAGAAATAAAGTAGAATGTCTACTGTAGTAACCCTAGAGTAAAGTTACTGATTTGAGACTTTCCATCTTTTCTAATGTGAGCATTTCACACGTAGATTTTCCTCTCAGCACTGCTTTAGCTGTGTCTTACACATTTTTTCATCGATAATATTAATCTCCACAATAACCCTGGAGGTAGGTAGAGATTTTCAGCATCACTATAAGGAGGAAATTCTGTAACGTATCTCAGTCCCGTGGCCTTCATCATCCTCCTAAGTATGAAATTCTCTCCTTATTTTACAATGTTTATTTTCCTTGAACCAATACTGTATCGGATGTAAATCTCGAACTTGATTGAGAATGAAAACATAAACTAAGACTTTCAAGTATCATTATTTATTGGGCAGTTACCTGGTACCCAGAACTCTGGTATTCTGTGGAGGGATTTTTAAAAGTGGTGAGAAAAAATAGTATCTTTCTATAAGGAGTTTTTAATCCAGCTGGAGAGAAATAAATTACTTAAAGGAAACTAATGGTTAATTTCTGAATCCCCTGATACTGGGAGTTTAGAGAGTTGAAAAATCCAGTGCAGCTGGAGGACACTTTATGAAAGAGGTAAGACTGTAAGCGGCCCCAGAGAGGAAGTGGATACATGGAAGAGAGCAGGAAAGCCGTTGCAAGTAGCTGCCAGGGAGTCTGGAAGTGAGGTGGGGAGAATGGAGGCGGCTGGCTCTGTGCTTTGCGGCAGGCAGTGCATGCATTGAACGTGTGAGGTGGCATCGTTTGAGTGGATGGGTAGAGCAAACCTTGATTGTAGAGGATCTTGAAGGAAGGAAGAAGAGGGACATAAGCAGGGAACTAACGTGGTCAAAAAGCAGTTTTAAAAATTGAAAAATTGGCACAACACATGAACTGGTAATGCATTAAAAGAGAAATACAGATACACAATGAACAAAAATGGTTTGACCTCCAATGATAAAGAAGGGTAAATTAAAACAATAGAATGACATTTTATCTATTAAACTGTCACAGTAAAAAATGACATCCAGTTGGATTAATTTGGTTAATTAATGCTTAACCTCAGCAGTTGACTCAAACATCTTAGCGACTTAACATGACAAAAGTTTATTTCTATCTCACTCCACAGTTCAGTGTGGGTCAGATGGCCCTCCTCCAGTGGTGCCTCAGGGAAGTGGGTTGCTTCTCTCTTGCCACTCCAAGTTTTAGAGTGTTTTGCTTTCAGTCTCAGGGGGTGGGCAGGCAGAAGGAAGAATCCATATGTGCTGAACTGCCTTGTACTGGAAATGACAGCACTTCTACTCACATTCCTTTTGGCAAGAACTAGCCTTTATGGCCCCACCCAAACTGTAAGGCAGCATGAGAAATGTAGGGGAGCAAAGAGATACTTGGTGACTGATCCCCATTTCTGTCACACCATTATTGGCGAGTTATTGGGAAACAGATGCTTTCCGTATTGCTGGGAGGAGAGTAAATGATCATCTTTCTAGTATACAGTAATTTAAAAAATGGTAAGATATTCTTGCTCTGATCCTGCAATTTCATGTTAAAAAGTTCTTCCGAAGGAAATAACCATGGATGTGTGCAAAGGTAGCTGCAAGAATAGTTGTTATAACATTGATTACAATAATGAAAAATTGGAAACAACTTAAATGTCTAGCAAAAGGGGATTGGTTACATTATGGTCTTTCTGTATGGTGAGATGGTACTCGCTTATTAACCATCAAGTGGTAGAATGTCTAGTGATGTGGGTGTTCTTGATATAAGTGGAAAAAGATTACAAAAAAGAACGTGACATGTCCCCCCCCTTTCTCATTTTTATTGGGGAATATTGGGGAACAGTGTTTTCCCAGGACCCATCAGCTCCATGTCAAGTCGTTGTTTTCGATCTAGTTGTGGGGGCGCACCTCATCCGGCTGCCCTGAGATAGCCCCTTTTTGTAAGTATGTTTATTCATGCATAGACTGAAGGCGAAGAGGTCTCTGGTTTTGGTAAAATAGCAGACTAGATAAATACAACAATCCCCTGCTACAAGATGCTTATTGTGCTCTCAAGGCACAAAGGTAAATCTTCATTAAAATAAAAAAGGGGGGTGAGGACAGCAGAGGTTGGGGCTTGAAAAAGCATCTGAAGAGCAGTCTGATGTGACCGCCCCATGGGGTTTTCACCAGTCTTAGTAACTTGCATGTTAGTTTCCACAGAGGCAAGAGAAAAAGCCTTGGGCCTGTGAGTGTTACAGACACCAGAGAAGATTATGGACTTTCAAAGGGTTGAACATTCACTCAAGGAGTAGATAGACTAGAAAAAACTCTGCCCGTGAGCACGCAGAGGTGTCTTCCTTAGCGTGGTTCTTGGGTGGCTGGTGAAAGGGATGTGACTGAGAACTCATGGCCATGAGTTTCCCTTTGTAGGGTTTTGTTCAAGTTTACAAATTGTCCCAATTTACAATACCCGTAGGGTCTGGGAGAATCTCCAGATTGAGAATTGACATAAAAAGTGGTCTAAGACGGATAATATGACAGAAGTATTTGGAAAACAAAAACTGTTTTAGAGGGATGTATCCTCAATCCAGACCACATAGAGTTCTCAGAAATAAAGCACTACCAAAAAATGAACTCAGTACAGAATTATAAAGCCCGTGAGGAAACAATCCACCCTTCCTGTGGGAGCAAGAATCAGCTAATAGAACAAACTGAACACATGAAGAGAAGGAATAGAAAACATGAGAAAGAATAGGTGTTATCATAAAAATAAGGCAAATGAAAAAAGAGCCAATAGAGCTTCTGCAAATGCAAAATAGTTCCTGAAATGTAGGAAGGATAAACTGCAGCTTAGACACAGAAGAGAGATTAATGAAGTAGATCAGGAATTGGCAGAATGGGGCTTGTGGGGTCAATCTGGGTTGTGGCTTGTTTTTGTATAGCCTGCCTGGTCAAAATCGTTTTTACATTTTTAAAGGATTTTTTTTTTTTTAAGACAAAAGAAAATGTTCTACGTATACTATGTGTGACCCCCAAACCTAAAATATGTACTCTCTGTCTCATTACTTTAAAAATTTCCTCACCCTAAACTGGATACGTCTGAGGAAATGTCCATAAGGTAGCACAAAGGAGAAAGAGAGAAAATATAAAAGCGAGGTTTAAAAGCTTGGAAAATGGAAAGAGGAGTTCTGACAGACCTAGTCATCTGTAGTTAGCTGTTCAAGAAGAAGAACATGAGGGACAGGCAATATTCAAAGAGGTAATGGCTGAGAATTTGCTAGGTTAGTGAAAGACATGAACATTAAGAATCAGGAAGTTCAGTGAGTGCTGAGCAACGTGCCCCCCCCCCCCCGCAAATCCCACATGTACACACATGCAGAACTCCAAAGATGAAAATAAATATAACCAGATTATCCACAAGGTACAATAAGTAGATTGACATCTCACTTCTCAACAGCACTGATGGAATCCAGAGGATTCTTCAGTGTTGGTGGGAAAGAATTGTTAACCTAGAATTGTGCACCCAGCTAGATCATTATTGAAGATTTAGGGGTAAAATAAAGTTTTCACATAAAAACAGAGTTTACCACCAATGGACTCTCACTGAAGGAACTATGTCAGGAAAAAGGAAACAACCAAAGGGAAGGGAAAAAATGCAAAAAGGAGTGGAATTCTGAGTAAGGAAATTGCTAAATATATGGGTGAATCTAAACAAGCAGGAATTCTATTAATAATAATAAGGGCTAATATTGAGAACATAAAAACAAGGTGAAGCTGAAATATACAGTAATGACAAAGGTCAAGAGCTAGGTCATACAACATATAATACATACATGTAATATATATTAATGTATTACACGTGTATTATATACGTGTAATATGTTAATATATATAATAGCCTACTCTATATCAGATGCTGTGCAGGGCATTTTTAAATTTACTGCCTCTAATTTTTATAACAATCCTGAACATGAGTGTTGTTACCTTTTTACTGATGAAGAAGCTGCATTTCAGATGGTTAATTGACCATCTAATAGCTTTCAAGGCTGGGATTTGATCCAGGGCTGGCTAGCTCTGGGGTCTGTACTCTTTCCTGTATGTCACATTGTTTCCAGTTTATAAGACTGGAAGAAGGTGGTCTCCTGGGCAGAACTGGAAGTTACTGGAAGGAGGAAGCATTTGCAATCACAAAGTAACCATGATGTATCCTTGGAGAGGTGTCCTTTAGGGAGTTGGAAACATTGGCCTACTAGTGCAAAAGCAGCAAGGCTGGGGTTGGAGTAGTGGCTTTGGGGGTTGAAGCCATTGAAGTGATTGGATTCATTACCAGATGATGTTGAAAACCCAGGAGAGCATTTTCTGTGTGAGGTTGGAGGAAGACGGAGCACCAGCAAAACGCAGCGGGAGAATGAGTCAGGAAAGTAGGTGTGACACCAGAGAGTACGGTTTCATGGGAACTTGGGAAAGTCGAGAGTTTGTAGAATGCGCAAGTGATCAAAGATTTAATTTATTTATTTAACAGATACTTATATAAAACTTCCTGTGCTGGGTGCTGGTGGTACAGTGGTGAGCCAGGCAGGCCAGGTTCCTGCCCTTAAGGATTAGGTTTTGATGGGGGAAGGTCGGTAATAAATAAATGGAAAGATAGTATGAAGGAAATCAACAGGTCAATGCCAGAAACTGGCTGTTAGTACACGCAGACCCAGTGAAAAGCCCCGAGACAGACAATCTACCTCTGTAAGTGGAGGGCTACTCCAGTCTGATCATTAATAGAGTTTATTAAGGGAAGTTTACATATGAGGCATGACTTGGGCAGGTGCAAGATGAAATGGATCCCCGAGCTGCTTGGTGGGCACTAAAGAATTATATAGGGCGAAGGGGGGAATAATTACTGGCACTAGTACGTGAATGCTACCTCGTACAGGAATTACTTTACATGCTTGTCCAGGTCAGGACAACAACCTAGTCACCGAACCAGCACGAGGCAATGGAGGGGTGCTGGTTTATGTCAGAATGAACGTCAGTTATGATCAGTTTCTAAGTGGGGTTTGCAAAAAGCAACCTCCATTGTGGGCCAGGTCCAGCTTGTGGGACAGACAGCAGTCGTGTCGTGGAATGGTCTTTCCTTCAGTGTCAAGGGATTAGAAAGGCTACTTTAAATGGGAATATCAAGAAAGTTAAGGTCTGAAGGATGAGAAAGAGTCAACCAGGGAAAGCCTGGGGAAGAGCATTTGAGGCTAAAAGAACAGCAAGTGTAAAGGTCCTGAGGCTGTAGAGAGCTTGGCGTCGTGGAGGAATCGGAAGGAGGACAGTGCAGCTAAAGTTGAGTGAGCAAGTGGAACAGTGATGGCAAATGAAGTTAAAGAGGTGTTCAGGAGCTAGTTGTGAAGGGCCTGGCAGTACAGCGGAAAGGGAAGCCAGTGAAAGATTTAAGGAGGGGAGAGGCATGGTCTGATTCATGTTTTAAGAAGATGCTTCTGATTTTGTAGCATCCGATGGGCACTTGTCTCATTAGGGAGACCACCTCAGGGATGATGTAAATGCCTGATCACTGCACTGTACACCTGAAGCTGAAGCTGAACAGTAATGAATGTCAACTACAATTGTGTGTGTGTGTGTGTGTGTGTAGTTACAAGAAGTGGCGTACAGCATTAGGAATAGAGGCAGTGGAAATGTAAGGGCTGTGTGCGATATCAGAGGGGGAGTAGATGGGGTAGTGGGTTATCACTGTGTGAGGGATATAAATGATAAATGTCTGACTATTACATTGTTTTATACACCTGAAAATAATAAAACAAATGTTAAAAAAAGAAGATGCTTCTGGTTGCTGAGTGTTGAAGGCATTGTAGGGGACAGGCTGACAAGTTAGGCAGTCAGTGCTGTGGCAGACGACTGAGAAAGAGTAAGACTTGTATTGGAGTAAAACATCTCTGGAGATTGGTCCTTATCAATGTTTCAGTGACATTTCTACATGCTGTTACCTTCATTGTCATTTTCCAGAGAAGGACAGAAGAGATCCTGAGGGTTTTCTTCTTTTCTGCTTGAAATAATTTAACTAGCTGTTTGGAAAAGTAAGTTCCTGCTACTGGACATTAATGACACTTTTGCCTTATTCCTGATGGGAATGAATTCTTTTGAATCACTGTTTAAATATTGGTTTCCAATTGAACATTTATTTCTATTTACAGCTCTGTTTATATATAAGTTGATAGCACTAGCAGTAATGGTAGATTAAGTATAGCCAGTCTCCAAATGAATTTTTAAAAACATTTTGTTTAGACTCCATGTAGTATATTTTTGAGTTTTTAATAGGAAAAATTTCAAACTTGTAAAAGCAGAGAGCACAGTAGTATCAACAACAGTGAGCTCATGGCTAATCTTGTTTCATCTATATCTCCAAATGCTCCTCACCACTCTCATCCTGTTTATTTTTAAACTAATTCCAGATAAATTGTTTCCTCTATAAATATCGCACTATGTACTTCTAAAAGGTAAGGACTTTTCTTCATTTTAGTGTTTTGGTTTATTCCTGCTTAGAGCACATAAGTAGATAACCCTCTATCTGGATGGATGGCCTTTGAGTGTGCCAATTTATGCCTGTTGTCTCAGCGTATCATTAATAGTACCCTTTTTACTTAAAAGAGTGTCTCTCTTTGGACATTAAATTCTGTGGTCACCTTATGTACACAGGGGGAAGCCTTTTCATAGTAGAGAGTACATGAATTCTTTGCTAGCACCTTCAGTATTTGAGTCTTTTTCTAATAGCATGCCACTTTTCTATTTTCTATCAGGACAGCAAGCTCCAGAATTCACTACTTCAAGAAATTATATACTGAAATATAATGCAGCATGAGTCAGAGAAAGGAAGGATCCTGAAACGTGTGGTAAGGAGGGAATGAATCAGCTGAATTGCCTTATGCCTTCCTTTTTTCCTCCACTCCATTCCTTCTTTGCTACAATTTGATCATAAATGCAGAGAATATTCTTTTGAAAAGAGCTTTTAACATTTGAATTAAAAGGATAATGCTTTAGAAATATTGCCCTCCACTCTTTGGGATATTTGGTCAGCTGTTAATTATCCAAGTTTAGATCATCCAGATGTAGGCTTTTCCATGATTGATATTTTTTTTGTTGTTTATTGTCTTCGTCTCTTGCTCAACTTACTCAAGCCTTTTAGTAACATTGGCATCAACTTTTAATTTTTATTTAAAGGGAGACGAGACTATCAAACCTTTAATAGTTATACATCTTTAACAAAGGTAGAAGCTAGAGAGAATGATTCTGTGAAGACCTACTTATTTTATACTGCCCTGTAGGAGTACCGTGGCTGTTTGTTTGTTATCTTGTCTCTTAGGCTAAAGGAAGTGCCATGAGATCAAGGAGTATTTTACATTCTAGATTCTCCCACAGTTATACTAAGCATGTCTTAGACAGGTTAAGAGTATAGTAAATACTTTTTGGGGGGAATGAATGAAAGAAATTGGGAGTATTCTTTGGCATAGAATATTATGAATTCAATTCTAGATGAGTTGAGGTGAAAGCCAGTGGAAAGCTTTTGTAGCCTGTGATAATCAAGCTTGGAAAGAGAAAGGGACTGGAACTTGTTTCCAGATGGATTAGCCTCAGGTGCCCTCATATCCACTATCCTTTATTTTCACAGCAACACAATACATTGTTATCTCCGTACACTTACTTCCATTTTGGGAGATTAAGAAACTGAGGCATAAGGTGTGACAGCAAATTTGTCTCCAAAGGATAAGAAATAATGCCCCTCATTTCTTAGTGTTCTTTCTAAAAAACCAAGTTACTATTTATATTTTAAGAAAGGGCACGTGACGTCTACTAACAGAAGATAAATGCGAAGCAAACTGGGAAATACATTTTGTCTCTGGATTGTTGCATCTATAACTGGGTAAAGCTCAAAAGAATTCTATTCAGCTCTTTTCAACTCTGAATATAACAAATTGAGCTACTTACAGAGTCTTTTTACAAGCATTTCAAAAGGGGACTTTCATGTTACGAATGAACATAGCTGCCAAGGATGTGTTTCTCATCTAAAGATGATGGCTAAGTCTCAAATAACAAATTGTTGCCCATATCTTTGCCCAAATAGTTGACTGTAATTGGTCCTTCATTCTATAGGGCTCTAATGCTGCTCCATATCCAGTTTAATAGGAAGAAGGGTGAGTGTGTGTTTGTAAAAACTGAAGCTGGTTTTGGACACTTAATCCTTATCCGTTTCTTATTAACCACAAGTAAAATATCCATACCAAACAAAACCTACACCGGACTTCAAATGTTCTGTGAGACACCCCCAGTGTCCCAACCATTGTTCCCATCTGATAAGATATAAGCATTTTCTAGAAATGTACTGGGGGAGGGCAGGGTTGTTGAATGTAATCTCCTCAAGACTGACATGGTTCTCTTTCTTTTGCAGGCTTGAGTGTTGGCAATGACGTTGGTAGCAGGCTGGCATTTAGTTCTGTCCTAATAAGCTACTCTCTAACCGTGACTAGTAACTATGCATATTTGTTGGTCAGCAAAACCAAGGAGCAAGTGCGATGGCAGTTGAAAAAGTCTGTCTGACTCCAGGTTATCTTTCCTGGGTTTCATCATCAGGGACCTCCTCCTTTTCATCTCATCAGCAATGTGGTACCTTTTACCATTTGGTAAAGATTAAGGACATGCTCTTTGGTCAACAACCAGAACTTAAAAAAGTCTGCTGGAATAGGGTCAGAGACCATTTTAATTACAGCTGAGGAAAATGAAAAAATTTCCATTTTATTTGGTGCCTTGTACAGGGAACACACTAAGTCTCATGGAAACGTGTGAGTGAAGAGAGATTGAATTTTGTCTCCTAGAAACTCATGGTTATGGCGAGTGACCCACCGTGATCAGAGGGGGCAAGAGCCACAGAGGAACTCATGACGGGCTATACCATGTTGCGGAATGGGGCAGTGGGGAACGGAGGCCAGACCTGTATGTTACGCTGGTCCAACCGGATCCGACTCACGTGGCTCAGTTTCACGCTCTTCATCATTCTGGTGTTCTTCCCCCTCATTGCTCACTATTATCTCACCACTCTGGACGAGGCCGATGAGGCCGGCAAGCGGATTTTTGGCCCACGGGCGGGTAACGAGCTGTGTGAGGTAAAGCACGTGCTGGATCTTTGCCGGATTCGTGAGTCTGTAAGCGAAGAGCTCTTGCAGCTGGAAGCCAAGCGGCAAGAGCTGAACAGTGAAATTGCTAAGCTGAATCTGAAGATCGAAGCCTGTAAGAAGAGCATTGAAAATGCCAAGCAGGACCTGCTTCAGCTTAAGAACGTCATTAGCCAGACGGAGCATTCTTACAAGGAGCTGATGGCCCAAAATCAGCCCAAGCTGTCTCTGCCCATCCGCCTGCTCCCAGACAAGGACGATGCCGGCCTTCCTCCCCCGAAGGTCACACGGGGCTGCCGGCTGCACAACTGTTTCGATTATTCTCGCTGTCCTCTTACCTCTGGTTTCCCAGTCTATGTTTATGACAGTGACCAGTTTGCCTTTGGCAGCTACCTGGATCCGTTGGTGAAGCAGGCTTTCCAGGCCACAGCGCGAGCCAACGTGTATGTCACGGAAAATGCGGACATTGCCTGCCTCTACGTGACGCTGGTGGGAGAAGTGCAGGAGCCAGCCCTGCTGCGGCCCGCTGAACTCGAGAAGCAGTTGTATTCTCTGCCGTACTGGCGGACAGACGGCCACAACCACGTCGTCATCAACCTGTCGCGGAAGTCAGACACGCAGAACTTACTGTATAACGTCAGTACCGGCCGTGCCATGGTGGCCCAGTCCACCTTCTACGCTGCCCAGTACAGGCCTGGCTTTGACTTGGTGGTGTCGCCGCTGGTCCACGCCATGTCGGAGCCCAACTTCATGGAGATCCCGCCGCAGGTGCCGGTGAAGCGGAAGTATCTCTTCACCTTCCAGGGTGAGAAGATCGAGTCCCTGCGATCCAGCCTTCAGGAGGCCCGCTCCTTTGAGGAAGAAATGGAGGGCGACCCCCCAGCGGACTACGACGACCGTATCATCGCCACCCTGAAGGCCGTCCAGGACAGCAAGCTGGACCAGGTGCTGGTGGAATTTACCTGCAAAAACTCGCCCCGAGCCAGCCTGCCCACGGAGTGGGCGCTGTGCGGGGTGCGCGAGGAGCGCCTGGCGGTGCTGAAGCTGTCCACCTTCGCGCTCATCATCACCCCCGGGGACCCGCGCCTGCTCATCTCCGCCGGGGGCGCCACGCGCCTCTTCGAGGCCCTGGAGGTCGGGGCCGTGCCGGTGGTGCTGGGGGAGCAGGTGCAGCTCCCGTACCAGGACGTGCTGCAGTGGAGCGAGGCGGCGCTGGTGCTGCCCAAGCCGCGCGTCACCGAGGTGCACTTCCTGCTGCGCAGCCTGTCGGACAGTGACCTGCTGGCCATGCGGCGGCAGGGCCGCTTCCTCTGGGAGACGTACTTCTCCACCGCAGACAGCATTTTCAGTACCGTGCTGGCTGTGATCCGGACGCGCATCCAGATCCCCGCCGCTCCCATCCAGGAGGAGGCGGCCACCGAGATCCCGCACCGGTCGGGCAAGGCGGCGGGGACGGACCCCAACATGGCCGACAACGGGGACCTGGACCTGGGGCCGGTGGAAACCGAGCCGCCCTACGCCTCACCCCGGTACCTGCGCAACTTCACCCTGACGGTCACGGACCTTTACCGCAGCTGGAACTCCGCCCCGGGGCCTTTCCATCTTTTCCCCCACACCCCCTTCGACCCTGTGCTGCCCTCCGAGGCCAAATTCTTGGGCTCGGGGACTGGCTTTCGGCCGATTGGTGGTGGCTCCGGGGGCTCCGGCAAGGAGTTTCAGGCAGCACTTGGAGGCAACGTCCCCCGAGAGCAGTTCACGGTTGTGATGTTGACGTACGAGCGGGAGGAAGTGCTGATGAACTCGTTAGAGAGGCTGAACGGCCTCCCGTACCTGAACAAGGTGGTGGTGGTGTGGAACTCGCCCAAGCTGCCCTCCGAGGACCTGCTGTGGCCTGACATCGGCGTCCCCATCATGGTAATGGAAAAGCCAGCCGTTTGCTTTCCTGCGCGAGACGGTAGTTCACGCTTAATCCCTTTTCTATACAGATGTACAGATGTATACCTCCCCCTCCCCCTCCGCTCTCTCTCTCCATATACACACACACACACACACACACACACACACACACACACACAAACACACACACACACACACACACACACACACACACGGACACTTTTTTGTTTTAACCTGTACGGATTCTGCTTGCTGCTTTTTCAGTCCTTTCAGCCATTGCCAGTTACATCTTTGCTATTCACGCCCTAAATCTTTTCAGACTCTCCAAAACGGAAACTGATCCCGGCCCCATGAAGGCTTAGGAAACCCTGTCAGTTACCCCACAGACGTCTGTGTCATAGCAAAGGTGTTAATGATGCAGATGATGAAAAGCTAACGTTTAAGAAGCACTTAAGACCTAGGCACTGTAACTTAGCCTTTGTAGAACTTATATCATTATGTATTGCGATGTTTTTCATTTTATATCTATGGAAACTGAGGCTTAGAGAGATTAATTATTTTGGCCAAGGTCATGATTAGTAATGGAGGAGCTGCGCTTTGGTATGTCTGATTCCAGAAGCTGCAGTTTTAGTCTCCTTCCAAAGCATTTAGGAAGAAGACCTGTGTCATTTACAGTATGTTACAGAAGTCTTTTGGAAGCCTGGAGTCTGGGTTTCATACTTGGGGATTGGAGGTCCTGAACGTTTTCTGAAGTCTCTTGCACATTCTTTCTCATTCTTTATTCCTCTGTCATGGTTAGTTTTAGGATGCTGTATTTTACAGGAAATTATAGCCAACTATACAAGATAGGGCTTTAGTTCTGAGTACTTTATTTATCCACCTTCTGGTGTAAGTTTGATGATCTAAAAGGAGAGTACCCATTTCTCTTAAATGTGAGGCCTTAGAGCAAGTCTTAAGCCAACTACTTACCTACCATACAGCAGAGGTATTTTCCAGAAAAAGGTAGCAAAGAAGGGCAGTAGGTCTGATGGGCCTTGCGTTGCCAGAAGCTTGCTTAAGAATATTAGTGTAGTTTTTAGGAAGAATTTGTCTGGAAGGGGTATGTTTGGGCTAGACCAGTTTTTAAAATTTTTATTTCATCGAGGAACTAATTCATGTGAAGTATTTTCCAAGCAGCAAACAGCATGGTATAACAGAAAAGGATACGTTTTGGAGAGAGAATATAGACTTGGGATTACATAGTCATTTTGTGATTTTCGATAAGTTAATGGATTCTTTGACTTCAAGATTAAAGAGGAATCTAAGATAATAGAAGTACGGAATCTAGAAGGTGTCCAGTTATTATCCGATTCCTATTTATCCCTTCATGTCAAAGGAGATGGAGGACAGTGTGGATAGTCTGCCTGTTACGGACAGCTTTAACTCACTTCACTCGGAAAGGCTTCTTGTATCCTCTTCTTAATTTGCCTTGTGTCATAGCTGTTACTGCCTACTTTCTCCTGTATAAATCCTTGTTTCAAGTTTTCTTTCTCACTACTGCTACTTGCTTACTATTGCTAACCTTTTCTTGTATTTCATTGAATCGCATTTATAATCTGAGGCTATTCAAAGACTGTGTAAAAACTTTTGATCCCAGAATTTATCTTGTATATCAAGGAAAGTGTTGTAAATGGGGAGATTTCTTTGTAGACTTCTTCCCAAATAAGTTTCACTTTTTCCTTTCTCAGTTACAACTTTTTGAATGTCATTGAAATTAAAAAAAAAAAAAAAAAAGTTCTGTGAAAGGTAGATGCTGCTGAAATAGAATAATAAAGCAGCCTTTGTTTTCCATTTTCCTGAGTTTTCTTTGAATTTGAGAGGGATGTAGAGAAGCTGATGCCACCCCAGTTAACAATGACTGAAATTCGTCTGAGAACTTACCAGAACTAATCCTTTCTTTTAACTCTGGTGGGAAATCAGTAGTTCTCTTTGATTACTGGGCAGCTCAGTGCACTCATACAATGCCTAGTGGGAAAATGCCAGACATTTTCCAAATGGGGGGCCACTCTGAACAGCTTGCTCATATTAGCGATACAAGATTTTTCTAGTTCTTTGAGAATTTCACTCCATTTTCTAAATATTTTGACTATGTTTTCTGTTTCAGAAAAGCAGGTTTTCTGGGCAGCAGTAGAATTGTGACCTCTTGGGCATAGAGCCAACAGTACCCAGATATCAGGGCTGAGAGAGACTGGCAGCTCTCACTCCTGTGGAAAAATGGTGCTATTATGAGACATATCAGAGTGGTGTTTCCACCTAGGATGCAGACGTACCCTATCCATTACATTCTAGTTCACAGGTCTTTATAAATTAGCAGCAGGTTGGTTCCCAGGCAATCGCTCAGATTTTAGTCCTTCAGGGAAAATGATTTGAAATGAGCATATTAGCTGAATGAATCAACCCAATAACCCACATGCCATTTCAGAAAATGCTGGGCAATTGTGCTTCTCTTATGCTCCGATTCTCCTGTAAGCACTAGGGATAAATGCTGGATGTTCGTGGGCTATGAAATCTATTGAGCGCTAGGTGTTTGAGTAGACGGAGATTGTCTTAGGCATACCTACTGGGATTTATATATTCAAATTCCTCATTCTTTATTGTTACTTACATAACAAAGGGGAAACACATCGGATCTGGCTTGGAGTAAATGTGGTCTTTCACTGCCACCATTCCTGGACACTCGTGCACCAAATGCTTTATGTAAAGAGAATTTCAGTTCCACTGGGATAGGGCCTGGGCAAGGTGACAGGATTCCGCTCAGATATGGCGGTGGTGCCACCAGTTGAAATAGATGTCTCATCTGAATGGTGTGCGGCTTCTGAACAGAGGTGGGGATGGTAGGTGACTGCTCTCTCTCTCTCTCTATCCGTCTCTTGCCCATTTTGCAAACAGTTGAATCAGGTTCCTTAGCTCCTGGAGTGTAACAATGAAGAACATCTAATGGAAGTCAGATGGGGAATAGTGTTGTGTCAAGGGATTTGAAGCCGAGTCTCAAAACACACCCTGAATAGCGTGGGGACGGGAACTGTCACTTTGATTCACCTTAAAGAGGTTCCACTGTTTCCAGCCTCCATAGTTTCTGATGATTTGTCAATAGTTTTCCAATTTTTGTTTCCCTATATGTAATGTGTTGTTTTTCTCTGGCTGCTTTCAAGATTTTTTCCCTTACATGTGGTTTTCAGTAGTTTGAGTACGTTATGCCTTGCCATGGTTCTTTGATTTGTATTCTGGTTGGCGTTCACTAAGCTTCTTCAATCTGTCAGGTTATGTTTTTCATCATATTGAGGGAAATTTTTATTCATTATTTATTTAGATTTTTTTTTTCCTGCCACTTTCTTTTCCCTCCTCTCCCTCCTCTCCTTTGGGGACTCCATTATATGTATATTAGACATTTTGATGTTGTCCCATAGTTCTCAGTGCTCTGTTTATTTTTTTTTTTAATATTTTTTTCCCCTTCCTGTTTCAATAATTTCTGTTACTCTATCATCAAGGTCACTGATTTTTGTGTCTATTCTACTGTTAAGCTAGTCAGTTAAGCTAGTCCATTCAGTTTTATTTGTATTTTCCAGTTCCTGAATTTCCTTTTTTTTTTAAATAATAGTTTGTTTCTCTGCTGAGATTTCCTGTCTTTTTTTCCCCAAGTATTCATCGAGCATAGTTATGATAGCTACTTTAACATCTTTTTCTACTTTAATGGCTAATTCCAACATATGGGTCCTTTGGGGATTTATTTTAATTGATTTTCTTTTTTCTTGAGGACTGAGTCATGTTTTTGTGGTTCTTTGTACATTAGACAACTTTGTATTAACCCTTATACATTATGAATATTATGTCTTGAAGACTGGATTTTGTTTCATTCTCTGAAAAGTGTTGATATTTTAGTTTTAACAGGCAATTAGTTTAGACTTTAGCGGGTCTGCTTACAGATAGCACCAAGCATGCATGGTGTGGGAGTGGGCCAGAGATGAGCAGTTTGTACACAGAACTCGAGCTCCCTATATGTGGCTCTCTCCCTTTTGGAATCTCCTTTCTTTTCAGGGGGTGGTGGTTTCCCCCAAATCTTCCATCTTATTCTCCAGGCTAGAAAGACTCGGGTGTTGTATATGAGTTTAAGCTGTCCTTTGTGGTACCAACTCGGGCCTATTCGCAAGGTGAAAGCAATAGTGATTCTCCCCATTTTGGCAATTGCTTCCTAGATTTCAGCTCCCTTCCAAGAGGTGGTAACTTGCCACCTCTGTTCACTGTCCAGTGCCTTTATGTAGTTGATTTTATTTGTTTGTTTGTTTGATATTCTTGTCCAGAGTTTGGAGTTACCGTCTGTAGGAGGATTGGGTCTGGTAGGAGCTTATTCAGCCATCCTGGAAGCAGAAACCTCCAAGTGAGTTAGAGTCACACCCAAAATTTTGGATCAAGTTATTACTTTATTCTGGCCAGTTAACTCCTATTCCTCACTCTGCTTTATATTCTGGAAAATAGCAATAAACAGTGTAGCCTTGTGGGAGCATTCTGTGGAAATGAGAACATCAAAATCTGTTCTCTTGGAGTTTTAAAACTGGGCTGTTATGAAGGGGACATCTTTTAGTTATTAACACTAGTCTTGTTCACTCCGAGTATTGCTCATCTTCACACTAGATACTCATTTCTCAGTCTTGTAACAGCCAGTCCCTTGCTTCTTTATTTTTTTCCCCTTCTCCATTAAGGGTACAGCTGATTTACACAGGCGCCTGGGAAGGCCTCTTTGAAGAGGTGCCATTTGAGCAGAAGCTAGAATGAAGTGAGAGATGGGCCATGTCAATTCTGGAGGAACATACAGAGAATGGCAAGTGTAAGAAGCTTGTCATGTTCAAAACATGGCAAGAATACCCAGTGTATCAGGGGTGCAGTGATTGAGGGGAGAGTTTGAAAGAAGTTTGGAGAAAGTAGAGGCCAGCACATGTAGGGTCATGTAGGTCATGGGAAGGAGTCCACATTTTATTTCACGTGTGTTAGGGTGCTATTGGCGGGTTTCGAGCAGGGAGTAATGTGTCTGTGGGGCTGTGGGGGGAAGAGCAGAAACAGTTCAGAGGCTATTGCAGTGACCTAGACAGGGGGTGTTGGTGGCTTGGACCAGGGCAGTATTGGGGCGTATCATACCTCCTAGTAGACTCCAGAGTCTCTGTGGAAGTGGTGAGGCCATAGTGCGCCATGTTTTCCACATGACAACTATAGAGATACAGAGATTCTTTTTCACTTCCCTTTTCCCTCCCTCCCAGCACTTGATATTAGAATATAAAAAGGAGAGTTCTGTTTGGGAAACTTAATGTCACGACAGGGTAGTGATTTTAATACTACTTCCCTTTCAGTCTACTAAGGGAAAAAGAAGGAAAACTGGAAGAGAAACTGGCTGTGTAGTAAACTTGGCGTTATTGTTATTCAGACTTGGGTCTCTGCCAATTGGGCTGTTGAAAGCTTTACTTCTGGCTAGATCTCAGGCAAGAGTAGAGATAGTTCTAAAAGCTTATTCCTTAGAAAGTTGATACACTTTATTTTTAATCTGTGCCCACTCTACTTTTAAAAATATTACTTGAATGTATCAGATGATAATTTCCTGAAATTGTGATTTCTAAGCAAAGCTGACAGGAAAAGCCTTGTCTAGTTTCTCTAGGTCCAAGATTGTGCACTAAGCCTGGTGGACTTTATTAGGTATTGGTACATTTGGATGGGCGTTTTGTGTGTGTGTGTGTGTGTGTTTGATTAATAATATTTTACTTAATAACTTGATGGCGAATGGAATGGCTCTCTCTTTCTGTATGAGAATGCGCTGCATATAAAAGAAAGCTATCAGAAATCAGGAATTAATAGCAAAAATTATAGGTGTATAAAGAATTGCTAAAGTCATATTGCATAAATGATTTACTAATTGCAGCAAATCAATTTTTTAGGTAATGTCTCCCCCCTCTTTTTACTAATTCAAAGTAAGGAATCTGAGACTGAGAATTTTATTGCTTTAGATCACTTGAGTAATTAATATATAAATTAGAACTTATGTGTTAGGACTTCTGACCGAAGTTCAGTGCATATATTGGGTTTTTTTTTTTTTTTAACCAAATCCAAATTTCTTAGGAAGGCACTCTGTGTGTGTGTGTGTGTGTGTGTGTGTGTGTGTGTGTGTGAGATATAAAATACATAAAGACATTTGTAAATATGCACACATATACATACATATAAAAGTAAAATGCTTACAAATTTGAAAGAGGTTGTACTAATCTCACGTTACAATAACTGCACAATTTTTGATCATTTTCTGTGCTGCGTAGGCACGGTGTCATATTCTTTATATGCATTCTCTCATTTGATGGTGAACCTCTAACCTGGGCTATTTTACCTACAGTGTTACGGGGATTGTTGGCAACTTACTCTTTTATAAGTTAAAGCAGACTTATCTCACAACCTGAAACATGCTATTTTTTTAAAACTTTATTAGACCCAAATTTAACTAAGTTATAAATGGAAAACCAGTTCACTGTTAGCGTCTTACTCCTTTGCCTTCTTTGCATTTCCTAGTGTTTTGCTCTCACCACGTCATTGCCTGAATGAGTCCTTTGAAAAATCAAGACGTTTCAGTGCTCCTTTTTCAGTTGTCCTTTCTCTCTGGATCACCTCTCCACCCAATCACCCCAAGCTCTATTTCACATACTTCACAAGTAGGTACATGTGTGATGATACGCTGCTTCTTAGACCTCATTTTCTTGATTTCCAAGCTCTATGATGGGTGACTTTAAGTGAGAGGAAAGGGTTGGATGGAGGACAAAAGTTAGTAGCTGTTTACTGCTGTTGCCTATATGATGGGTTGACAGACGTGTTTCATTCTCAGAAGTGGGTTCGTTACTAAAGTGTATTATGCATGTGTGTGTATTGGAGACAAGACTGTTGGGTTTGGCTAGGCAAAATTTGGTCTTAAAAAGGACATTTATACGTGTATTTAAATTGCTGAATTTAGTAGGTGCATTATATGTTCATATGGTTTTGTATTTTCCATGTACATTTTCTAATTATATTCTCACATCTATGTCCTATGTTTTTGTGTTCTGTTTTTGGTCTACTTTATGACTAGGGTTAATTCACTTAATCTCTTTATGTCCTAGTTTTCTTGCCTGCCAACTTCAAAGACCTGCCTATGATTAATCATGAGCTGCTTTCATAAAAGATTCCTTATTTAGGTAGTTCTTCCATTTGAATTCAAATTTATTATTCTCCTTCACTTGAGTAACTGTCACTTAACTAAATTGTTGAACTGTTCCATTGTTCCTTCTTAATAGCAATAACTACTTACATTTTCAATCCTTAGATATTCACTGCACCACAGAGCCACCTAAATCAATCCTTAGATATTAAGAGATATTTGCTAACTATTTAGTTGGGGTTCAGATTTATCATTGTACCTAGTTTATGATGTGAATTGATATTTTGCTAATTAATGTGGATTTGCTGATTTTGCCCGGATTTAGAAGCCAAATGTTTTGTTAACATACTAGGAGAAAGGACCCTATCAGAGTAGTAGTTCTTTTATAATTCATCAACTCCAGAATTCCTCAACAACCAAGTTGAAAGTTAAGTCACTAATTATTTTTTGATCATGGACACATTTGCATACATTTGCATACGGTAGGGTTCTAGGCCATGATTACTGTACTATTCCATTGTGATGAAGAGAAAGATGCAATGAGAAAGTCAAGGATTTTATGAAGGATGGTAAACAGAAAGAACTAGTGAAGCATCATCAGGGAGCATTGTATCTGAAACAAGAAAAACGAACGTTAGTAGTGAGCATTGCTCCTGACTTGATTGCTGTGGGCTGATGGATTTTTGCTGTAGAAAACTAGATTCTGAAAGGTATTACTGTGTTGAATGTTTGTAGTTTTTATATATAAACTTCTCAAGTCTTTATTCCATACTCTGAAAATAGAATGAACCGGGCTAAATTAGGTCTTGCTTCCTACTCGAGTGTTCATTCTTTTATTCAATCATTCATTCACTTACTGGTAAAACATTTGTTGAACATCTGCTGTATCCCAGGCCCTGTGCTCTATACATTCTGGTGAGTGTTGTACCAGAAGTTAAATCAATAACTTGAAGGTATGTCTTCATGTTCCTAAGTTATTAAGGTGCAATCAGAAGGCATGAAAAAATAGCCTTTGTGAAAGAAGGAGGGAGCAATTTGAAACAAAACAAAACAACATCAGCAAAAATGAGAATATATCCTAAACATGACATACTACTCTTGTCGTAAATTGAAATTGAGTTATCTCTTTAATGTTCTGATCTGCCAGTTCTCAAACTCTTAGAGGCGGAGCGGATCTGTACGTCTGCATTCCGACTATGAGTCTTCTGTCCTTTTGATTTTGGTGCCAGTCTTTTGTCCTTTTGATAATGGTTGGTTTGCTGAGCTTTTTTTATGTTTTGTGTCATTTATTTTATGTATTTTTAAATGAACATTTATTGGGGTGACGGTGCTTTTTGTAACCTTTAAGCACTGTAGCTTCGAAGTAAAACTGTTATGTTAGAAGAAAGCTTTTACTCTTCCTCCCAGCCCTTCATTTAGGTTTGTACTTTACAAGTTTACAAGGGTAGAAATCTCTTTTTAGTTATGGGAAACAACAGGTGATTGTCTTTAAATAATGAGCTACATTTATTTTTGGAAGTTTGCTTGGCTGTCTCCTGATGGCTGGTTCTAAGTTGGTGTCTCAGCAGTGGCAGCAATGACACTTATTGTGGAGGGCCGCCCTGTGCTTCGTAGGAGATCGCAGCCTGCCCAATAGATGCAAGTTGCTCCCCTCCTCTCCACCCCGCCGCACGTGTGATAACCAGAAGTGTCCACAGTTATTGTCAAATGATTTTGTCCGGGGCAACATCACTCCTCGTTGAGAACCACGGCTCTGAATTCCTAAAGCAGACTTACTGACCACAGTTGTTGGTGAGCCAACCACAGATAAGCTGCTGCCGTCCTTGGTGCTGCGTTTCTGTGAATCCGTAAAGCTTTTCTTTTGTTCTGATGGCTATTGCCTCAGGTCCGTAATCGTGAATATCTTGCTGGCATTCCAACCTGGAGTTGTGCCAGGACAGGCAGAGGTGGCACGCACACTAGATTCCTGGAACCCACCGTAGTCGTTCTTAATGGACTTGCCTTTTAATGGACTTGCATAAGCTTGCTCAGAAAACTGGCTATGAAACCTCGGCCAAAACACGTTTGCTATTAGACCTTCCGTCCTGTGGAAGGCTTCCACAGGACAAGCAGGTCCTCTTGATTTGATTTACTTTGTAAGTTGGGCAAAAAATGGGATACGCTCGGTATCCCATCTTGAACATTTTAGTTTTCAAATTTTGTTTATTTATTTTACATCACCAACATTTTAGTTTTTGTTGTTTCTTGTTTTTCAAGGAAACGTTAGATTGTTGCTCAGATTGTCGAGTTTGGCTGATAAACAGCTTCAGTTTTTCCATACAACATGGTGCTTGTTAAGCAGAGGGATTACTTACTGGCGATCACACATCTAGGAAATGGTGGAATTGGAATTTGAACTCAAGCTTTTCTGATTGACTCGAAAGCCGTGCTTTTAAAACTCCTCTGAACCAGTGCTTCTCAAAATTGAATGTGTACAGGAATCACCCGGGCATCTTTTTAAAAGGCAGGCTCTGACAGGTTTGGGGAAGGCCTGTCGTTTTGCATTTCTGCACCCCAGGTGATGCCCGAGTTGCTGGTCTTTGAATCACATTGAGTAGCACAGCTCTGTGTCGTGTGTTCCTGGGTTACTGATTTTGCTGTAGATTGTCCTCCTGGGGCTTCACCCACAGAGCTGCTCATCTACAATGGAGTAGTCAAGAACTGGATTTTTTTAGTTATTTTTTTCTTCATTTTAAGCTAAGTGTATTCACTGCTGGATTTCAGGGTGTGTATATTCACCGCTAGATTTGAGGGGGAGCTTTGGTTACCTGAGCGGCAGGATTGTTCTGTATTAAGGGAATGCTAAGCATGTTAGGAAAGTAAAATGAGTGATGAGGGTAGTTTTGTGGAGGGCATTTGACTGAACAGCTACCGTAGTCCATTGATTCTGAGGTGGACATTATTTTACATTTTCACATCTCTGAAATCAGATGCATCTTAAGATAGATGGCATTTTACCATTGCTGAGGTTGGCATTTAGCTTCTGCCACGTCTGGCCACCCTCCCACCCTTCCTGAGGACAGAGCCTGGCAGCTACTGTGGTGGGTGCGTGGCTGGCTGCCCTGCTGGCTCCTCTCTTTGTCCTGACCCAGGCCTCGGTGCCTTTGTTCTGTCACTGCTGAATCTGCGCTCGGGGGACTTGAGCTACGAGGTCACGGATTTTTCTCCTGGTCAGATGTGCTGCAGGGCAAGATGGATTTCTGTGTCTATCGCTTGGCTCTGACATCTGTTCTGTGTAGCAGCAAATCTATTACACATTCCTCCTGGTCTCGCCTGGGGAGGAACTCCTTTGGGGCCAAGGCAAAGTCTGAAAAAGCTCTTTAGTAAGTGATAAACTATTTCATGTTCTTTCTTATTTAGCAGGATTTTTCTTTCTTGATGGTACACAAATTAATAATGCATTTTCCATGGGGCTTTGGTTTAATGAGGATTATAAACTTAATGTAAGATTAGCAGAAAAAGACTGATTTGGAGTTAGAAGGTAGGCATTAGAGTCTAGCTCTGCCACTTGCCAGTTGCCCATGTATTAATAGTGAGAGGTCGGACTGGATGATCTCCTTCCAGCTCTCAGCTAATTGGATTCCGAGTGTGCTAGAATGAATTAATTGAAGTAGAAGGACACTGGTTTAGGAACACAGAAGTGATTAATTTTAACGGGGCAGTGAATGGCAGGAGGCATCTGACGGGCTGGGTCTCCAGGGGGAGAGTCATTTTGGTAGAAGAATAGGAGAGAGTATTTTAAGCTGAAGAGACAATACTCGGGAGGTCATGGAAGTACCTTTGAAACCGTTAATAAACTTTTAGACCCCGAATACAATTACATTCATCATGGGAGGCAGAGGTTATCCTCAGTACAAGTGAAACATTTTGTTCAAAGTAAGATGACCCATCCTGGTTTTCTAAAGAATTGACTCCTCAGGAAGTTCTCTTTGTTTCTGGTTTTTGAGACTAATATGATGGTGTCTCATGAGTTGGATTGATTAGATAGACGCCATAAAAAGAAAACGAGCTATCAAAGGACTGCATGGTCATCGTCGTCAAGGTGAATGACACGGACTACCTCCCTTGTAGTAAACGGCTTATCTGAGATATGGTTTAAATAAAATTTTTAATAATTATAATGTTGTGTTTGGGCACTGATCTTTGTTTTATGAAGAAAATACTGCTTTGCATATATGGGTCACTTTGGATGGCGATTCTTTGAGTTGGGATTGCTGTCGCCAGAAGCTATTAGTTTTACTGAATTTAGGTACACCTTGAAAGAAAAAAGCTTTTGTATGTGTAGTTAGTGCTGTGGGTAGGTAGGGATTACAAAGGTGAAGGAATTAACCTCAATGGGATAGGCGGTCTTTTTTTTTTAATATACCCAAAAAAAAAAAAAAAAAAGGCTTTAAAATTGGTCAGAGGTGACTTAGACTCAAGGGATTTCTGAGTTTGGTTTTCAAGTTTATGAACAAACGGGGGGATTCCGGAGCTGGGAATCGTAATGTCAGTTCTACTCTGCCACCTTGTGTCCTCTTGGGAAAGTTATTTTTAATTTCCCTAGACTGTTTATTGCATATGCAAAATAATCCTCAGCTTTAGCTTGTTTCACAAGAAAACTAGTTAGCAGATGAAGAAAGCTTAAAATGTGAAATTCTTATCCATTTCCTAAGTGATGAGGCAGTTTTTCTTCCTGAAAGTTATGTGCTAGATGTTACAAGTGGTATGTAACCAGGCAAAATCGCTCAGGAAGTTTCGCCAGGCTTCTTCGGCCTAAAGGCGGTTTTGCTTTTGCGTTCTGTGAGGTGGCATTGATCTTAGTGTCTCCCTTCCTTTTCTCAGGTGGTCCGTACCGAGAAGAACAGTTTGAATAATCGATTCTTGCCCTGGAATGAAATCGAGACCGAGGCCATCCTGTCTATTGACGATGACGCTCATCTCCGCCACGATGAAATCATGTTTGGGTTTCGGTGAGGAGCTGATTTTCCATCAAGAATCGCTTTCATTTGCAAGTGATAGGAAACCAAGTCAGACGTGACTCAGGCAGCCAGATGGATTTACTGGCTCACAGTAGCGGAGAAATCCTTAGCGGTAGTGAGGGCCACTGCAGACGTAGCCGGGTCCCGGGTCTTAGGTGATGTCAGAGCATTCCATTTCCCTGCCTCTGTGGGTCCTGCTTTCCTCTGTGCTGCCTTTGCTCTCATATCTCATAGGCTCTTCCTCTGAGGCCAGCGAGATGGAATTTTGTGATTGGCTCCACCAGGGTTACCTGGAGCTGCGAGGAGATCGTCCTTTAACCGAAATCCACATGGGCTGAGGGTGGAGGCAAAGGGTAGTAGTTCCCTGAAGGAAACACGCGGGTCTTGTGTTTAGAGAGTGGGGACTGACTCCCAGGCAGGCAGAAGCAGCACGTGGCTGTGTGGATTGGGGCAATGGAACAGTGCCCGAAATTGGGGCCTGAAAGATTTGGGGAAAGATGGGTTTGCCTGCAAAGATCCAAGAGAAAAAAGGGAGAGGAGGAGGAGAAGGTGGTTATCGTGCACGGCAGTTGTTGCGCCCGTTTGTGTGCCAGAGACTAGCTGGCTACTTGGTCTGGTTTATCTCATTAATCCTGAAACCTGGTGGTGTAAGTTGTAGTCCTCTGCATTTTACACAGGAGTAAATCGAGATCCCAGAAAACAAAGCCATGATGCTAGGAAGTAAGTGGCAGAGCTGGGATTCTAACGCAGGTTTGTCTGACTCCAGAACTTCCACTCAGCCACTAAACTGTCCCCTTTTCTTGAGTAGTTCTTATCGGGGCTTACCTACCCCACCTGAGGGAACGTTGCAGGGAAGTAGTACGTCATGGACTGGTATGCTGGCCCATGGAGGGAGGCACTAAAACTGAGGGGAAGCATTTAAACACTTTTAAAGCAGTTTGACATTTACTGTGACACCCAAGTGTTTGATCATTTATCTTGCAGTTCACTGTGGGGTAACAGTTATGGAATGTAATTCATACATTGTACAATTCACTTATTTAAATATACCATTCAGTGGTTTGTAATATATTTACAAAGTTGCGCAACCATCACCACAATCTATTTTAGAAATCTTCATCACCACCAAGAGAAACCTTGTACCCATTAGCATCTCCCTCCAAGCCCTCTAAGCCTTAGGCAACCATTAATCTACTAACCATTAGTCTATCAATTTGCTGATTGTGGATATTTCATATAAGTGGTACAGTAAAATATGTGCCCTTTTGTAACTAGTTTCTTTCACGTAACATAGTGTTTTCAGAGTTCATCCATCTTGTAGCATGTATCAGGCCTTCATTCATTTGTATGGATATATAATACACGTTTATCCACTGATGGACAGACGGTCATTTCTGCTGCTTGGCTATTCTGAATAATGCTGCTGTGGACATTCATGTACAAATTTTTGTATGAACATTTCCTTTCTCTTCTATACACACACACACACACACACACACACACACACACACACTTAGAAGTGGAATTGGTGGATTTTATGCTAACCCTTTGTTCAACTCACATTTTGAACTGATAAACTGTTTTCCAGAGTGGCTGTACCATTTTATTAGGTTGGTGCAAAAGTAATTGTGATTTAAAAAGTTAGAAAAAAAATTGCAAAAACCACAAGTTCTTTTGCCCCAAGCTCACATAGTGCCATCAGCAGTGTATGAGGGTTCCTATTTTTCCACGTCCTGGGCAGTAGTTGTTGTTACAGCCGTCCTCCTGGCTGTGAAGTGGAATTTCAGTGCAGTTTTGATTTGCATTTCCCTAGTGACTAATGATGTTTAGCATTTTTACTTATGTTCAGTGACCATTTGTATATTTTCTTTGGAGAATGTCTATTCATGTCCTTTGCCCATTGTTATTTGTCTCTTTATTATTGAGTTGTAAGAGTTCTTTATATATTCTAGGTACAAGTCACGTAATCAGGTAAGATTTGCAAATATTTTCTCCTGTGGGTTGTCTTTTCATTTTCTTAATGCACAAATTCACTTTTGAAGCACAAAAGTTTCATTTTCATGAAGTCTAATTAATCTGGGTTTTCTTTGGTTGTTTGTGTTTTTGGTTTCATATTTAAGAAACCATGCAATTCATTTTTATTGTATTTTACAGAAGTGATAATCCATAATAAGTTAGGGGATGGTTTCTGTTGCTGTGCAGAAGCTTTTTCGTTTGATATAGTCCCATTCATTTAGCTTAGCTTTTCCTTCCCTTGCCTTTGAAGTCAAATTCATAAAATGCTCTTTGAACCCAAGGTCTAAAGTTTAGTACTTATGTTTTCTTCTATGCAGTTTATTGTTTCAGGTCTTATGTTTAGGTGTTTGATCCATTTTGAGTTAATTTTGGTACAGGGTGACAGATAGCAGTCCAGTTTCATTCTTTTGCACGTGGCTTTCCAATTCTGCCAGCGCCATTTATTGAAGAGGCTGTCTTTGCTCCATTGTATGTTTTTTGGTTTCTTTGTCGAATAATAAACTTTTTTAATTAAAAAAAAATCAGGAAAATTAGTTCTTCACCAAAGATAGCTTGAGGATCATTGGAGTAGATTTTCTTGGAGCTTTTGTTCAAATTAAGTATGGATCCAGGATGGAGACCTCGTCTCTGTGCCTTTGTTCTGTTCACTGAAAACCTCACCTGCCTCGCTTTCGGCTTCCTTTCATTCAGCTTGATAAGTGCAGATGCTCAGGTGAAAGGAGCAGCAGCTGTATTGCTGCGTTTGTCTCAAATCCATTTAAAAAGAATTATTTCACACGTTTCTGAGAAATTAGAATATGTATTCTTCCTCTTCTCCACCCAACCTCTCCCATTTCCTTTGACATCCTACTAATTATGGAGGCAAGAGTGTGTTGTTAGCTGTGATAAAAATCCCACCAAACTGGAGTATGTGCCTTTGTACCATGATGACAAATAGCCAGGGCACTCTACTGTTTATAAGAAAGGAGGAAAGCCATGTGCTGATTCCACAAATGGTCTTGGCCATCACAGTTGTCGCTGTTGGGGGGTGGGGGGGGCGGGCGGTGTATTTCTGACATAGCACGTGCAGTTTAGAGCATGTGAAAGGACTCGGAGCTGTGACCAGAGGCAGGGGATGTTAACAGGTGAATTGCTAGTCACCTCTAGATCCCAAGAATGATTTAGATAAGGAGTCCTGCTTTGATGAGTTTGGAGTTTATTAAGATAGCTGTCATTTGCTGTTTTCTATGGTTCTTGATTTTGGAAGACTTTTGACCTTTCCATTTGTCAACAGATTTCTGGTGAGAGAATAATGGAAAGCCTTTTAATATCTTTCTTTACAATCATTGGAAATTTGAGGTTTAGCCTCTAGTTATTAGAACTTATGAATTATCTCTGGCTGTACATCCTAACATTTTATCACCCTGATCTAAGTTTTATTAATCTCCCCAATTTTCTTATTTCACCTGAATGGGAATGAAACAGACCTAGGTTCAAAAGGAAAGGGCAGGTATGACAAAAATTCCTCCTTTTGGCAAAAGGTAACATAGATCTTGGCTGACTTCAGCTCATGTAGCAAAAAATGAGGCAAACGTGTTCTTAAGGAACAGGTAAAGGGGACCCAAGAGAATTGAAAACATATATCCATACAGAAAGCAACGCATGAATGTTCACAGCAGCATTGTTTATAATAACCAATAAGTATAAACAACACAAAAGAATAAATATGATACGGTTTTACTTGCATGAGGCATAAGTAAAATTCAGAGACAGAAAGTAGAACGGTGGCTGCCAGGGGCTGGAGGAAGGCAGGAGTGGGAGTTAGTGTTTGATGGGTACAGAGTTTCAGTTTGGGAAGATGAAAAAGTTCTGGAGAAGGATGAGTGGTAGTTGTACAACAATGTGAGTGTACTTAATGCCACTGAACTGTATACTTAATGTTAAAATGTAAGTTTTAGGTTACATCTGTTTGCCATACACAAAAAAAATCAGTTGTCAAAGAAACAAAAACAAAAGAAGTGTAAACCACCCAAACACTCACCAACTGATGGATAAGCAAAATGAAATGTATCCATACAATGGAATATTATTTGGTAATAAAAAGGAATAAGTACTGCTCCATGCTACGACACGGGTGAGCCTTGAAAATGGGCCAAGTGAAAGCAGTCAGTCATGAAAGGCCACATACAAGTTGTGACAATTTCATGAACTTGTTGCAACGATGTTGCTAACTTTTTCTGATACCAGGAGGGATTATTCATTCTGAATTTGTACCAACTGGACAAACAGTTAACCAGGTTTACTATTTGGAAGTACTGAAAAGGCTCCGTGAAAAAGTTAAATGAAAACGACCTGAACTTTTTGCCAACAATTCATGGCTCTTGCATCACGACAATGTACCAGCTCACTGTCTGTGAGGGAGTTTTCAGCCAGTAAACAAATCACTGTATTAGAACACCTTCCCTACTTACTTGATCTGGCCCCCAATGACTTCTTTCTTTACCCAAAGATAAAGGAAATATTGAAAGGAAGGCATTTTGATGACATTCAGGACATCAAGGGTAATACGATGACAGCTCTGATGACCATTCCAGAAAAAGAGTTCTAAAATTGCTTTGAAGGGTGGACTAGGCACTGGCAATGGTGCATAGCTTCCCAAGGGGAGTACTTTGAAGGTGACTGTTGATATTCAGCAGTGAGGTATGTAGCAGTTTTTCTAGGATTAGTTCACGAACTTAATTGTTTGACCTCGTACACACACACACTTTTTTTTTTTTTTTTTTACTTAACTGAATATCTAATATGGAAATGTGGTAAATAATGTGCCATAGTTCATACCACAAAAATGTAGAATTCATGCACTTATTTCAAAGGTGATAGTATTTAAATTAGAAATGTTAACAGCATATTAGTCATGATTCAGATTCTTTGTGGAATAGTATCTTGATTTCATTATTTAAAAATTTCTCTTTAGTTGGTGAAGTTATGTTTATCCAGTGAATTTTCTTTGTTTTTAAGTTTGAGCTATGAAATTACCTTTGAAACTTTTCCCTTAACGTAGTGTATAGGTAGTTAATTATACTTTTAATACAGTTAAAGAATAATTCATTAAAGGGAAGGTATGCCAAAGCATGATCTATGATGCAGCACATAGATTAAAAATATTTAGTGCAGCATACGTTTGAATATAATGTTATGGAAATGATTCTGTGTAACCCTTTTAAATGCAAATTGGTAGCATTATTTATAATCGATATTTTTAAATGCCTGACTTTCCAATATCCATCTAGACCATACTATCTAAAACTCTTGATGCATCATCCCAGGAATTTATTTAAGCCTTTATTTAAGTTGAGTTTATCTTGTACCAGTAATTCCACATTGATTTTTTTCTTTATTATTTACGTAATAGATAATTAACACCCTGTCAACCATTTCATGGTTGACAGCCTTTAACAAATTAGATATGTTACCTTTTGATACTGTGCAGCAAATGAGATTTTGCTTTATTAAGAACTATCTGTATTATAGTGACTTAAATCAGCCAAAACAGGTGATTGAAATATTCAGTTTTCCTTTCTTTCTTCTGCTATTTCAGGACCAGTAGGAGCAATAGGCATTTGAAGAATGCCTGGAATCAGACATTTTTTTTAAATTTTTTTTTTAAGATTTTATTGGGGAAGGGGAACAGGACTTTATTTGGGAACAGTGTGTACTTCCAGGACTTTTTTCCAAGTCAAGTTGTTGTCCTTTCAATCTTAGTTGTGGAGGGGGCCCCGTTCAGCTTCAAGTTGTCCTTTCAGTCTTAGTTGTGGAGGGTGCAGCTCACCTCCAGGTCCAGTTGCCGTTGCTAGTTGCAGGGGGCACAGCCCACCATCCCTTGCGGGAGTCGAACTGGCAACCTTGTGGTTGAGAGGACGCGCTCCAACCAACTGAGCCATCCGGGAGCTCAGCGGCAGCTCAGCTCAAAGTGCCGTGTTCAATCTTAGTTGCAGGGGGCGCTGCCCACCATCCCTTGCGGGACTCGAGGAATCGAACTGGCAGCCTTGTGGTTGAGAGGCCACTGGCCCATGTGGGAATCGAACCAGCAGCCTTTGGAGTTAGGAGCAAGGAGCTCTAACCGCCTGAGCCACCGGGCCGGCCCCTAGAATCAGAATTTTTAGGAGTGTTGATATAACATTTGGTTATGCCAGTGGTACTTACTAGCAATCCTTACATCCTAGATATGACATATTATGAAAACGTCTTACAGCATTTTAGGTTAGTAATTCGGAGTCAGTTTTAGGAGATAAATTAAGATAGAGGTAAGGATTTGGGTAGGAGGTGGCAGAAAGCCCATCTAGAATAGGCTGTTAATGTTGTGAATAGAAGTTGTGGTTTCTCATCTAATGGACTAGATTACTTACTTTCAAACTTAATGCGAGAGGAACTCTTTTGAAATGAAATCATGTGTTTTAGGACTTGCAGTTCCATAGAAGCGATGAGGGAGTTTCTCAGGTAGTTTAAATCCCCGTTTGGGGGTGGGGTGGAGTGGGGAGGTGATGGTGCAATGTTTACAGGACTCCTGAAGCACTTCTACAGCGCTGTCGGGTCTGTGGAGCAGAAATGCTTGCAGCTCTACGATTTTATCCTGGGAAGCTGGGGAACTGATTTTATGTGCTCTACCTTACCTATAAGTTTATCCTGGAAACATACTGAATTCTCAGTTTGTTTCTTGCGTTTATGAAATCTGTCATTTGTATGGTCCTGTAGACCTCTTCTTTTCATGGTTCAGGTTTCTCCCTCAGCTCTGCTCCAATCAGGAATTAAGGCTGTTGCAGCTTACTCCAGGCGTCTCCTGTGGTTAGAGCAGTGGTCCCTAAGCTTCTTTTATGGTATACCCTCTCAGTAAAAGAGAAGTTAAGTATGCAGTATGCGTAAATCATATACAAATCCTATTGTACTAATGTATCATGCTCATTAAAAACAATTTCTTAAGAAATTAAATAAGATTAAAAATAAATGGAAATAAAGATTGCTATCTTCTTCCTGCTCCTTAGCCGATTGCAGCACACACTCCACTCTGGAGCTTGGTCTGTCTGTAAGGGCTGAGGGGTGCTGGCTGCCAGGATTTGAGGAACAATAAGCAGGTGCTTATTAAGGAAGCTACACGTGACACTCTTTATTTGTTTTTATCCTCTTTGGCTTATGACTTATTTTGTTATTTAAAAAAAAAAAAAGGAGAAAGAAAGAAGTCACAGCCTAAGGGCCAGAGCCCACAAGGTACAGACAGTAATTTTAAAAGTTTCTGATAATCTTAAGGCTTTGTACTGAGGTGTGTGCATGTACTTGTGTTTCTAAAGGGTGTGGAGAGAAGCACGGGACCGCATTGTGGGTTTCCCTGGCCGGTACCATGCGTGGGACATCCCTCATCAGTCCTGGCTCTACAACTCCAACTACTCCTGTGAGCTGTCCATGGTGCTGACAGGCGCTGCCTTCTTTCACAAGGTAAGAAAACTTTGGGTAAGAATGGCATGAACTTGGTGCGAGTTGAGCCTTTGTGTAGCAGTGAATGCTACCCTGAAGTTAGCTTGCCTCGTGCTTCTTATGTATCCCTTCTATGCTAGAAGTAAGTTATTGCTAATTTTGAAGACCGGGATCAAGATACTTAGAGCAACTGTGGAATAAAACGTCCGGATGAGAAGGATGCCTGTACAATTGCATGTAGGCCATTAGGAAAATCGTCCATCTTTCTGGGCATTAGCTGTCCCTCTGTAAAACTGAGAGCGCTGGGCTAAACTACCATCCAGTTTCAATATTGCCATTCCAGATGTGGCCTGGTCCCTGGAAGGCTGACACTGGTGCTCTTGGACTCAGGCTACCCACCACTGTGCCAAGCTCCACTGTAAGCCTGTCTGCTGTGGGTCTGTACGTTCTGTTTGATTCCTTAGAGCTTGTAACTTTCATCATGCCTCACATCCTGATCTTCATTGATTATCCAAACTGTAAACCCCTCCAGTTGTTAATCTTCTCCTGTACTGTTACCACTAAACTATTCTATGTCTGTTCTATAGAGTAGCCACTGGCCATATGTGGCCACTGAGCACTTGACCTGTGTGTGGTCAGTACTGAGATGTGCCGTAAGTAAAGTACACACTGCGCTAGATTTTGAAAACTTAGCATGAAAGGAAGAATGTAAACTATCGGTCATTTTTTTTATATTGATATGCAATTATTTTGGATACACTGGGTTAGGTAAAATATATCACTAATGAATATTACTGTTTCTTTTGCTTTTAAAAATGTGGCTTCTAGAAAATTGAAAATGACACACGTGACTCACGTTCTGTTTCTGTTGGATGGTGCTGCTCTGTGTCTGCTCTCTCCAGTCTTCCTCTGCGCTCTCAGGGTCCCTGTTCTGAGGTAGCCACTCGCTTCCACCCCCACTTCACAGGGCACCTCATCTGCCTCTTTGACCTGATTAAAACCTGACTTTCGTCTTTAGCCCGGCCTGTATTTCTTCCATGAACCAGAATCGAGGCTACTCATTTCCCCAGATTTGTACTTTTGAGCAGGGAAGGTGTCCAGAACTCTCTTCATTGCTTACCAATGACATAATTCTCAGCTGTTATATAAACTCTTATTTGAGGCTCATGGCACCTGTCTTGTTGCCAGCTACCAACCCTGTAACCATTCCCTCACGTTCATGAGGGATGTGGGCACCTGGCCCATCGTCCTGATCGCTTGCCACGGCCCGTCATTCTTGGCATCGTCATTGCCCTTGTAGGAGACCCCCCCCCACACTGTCTTCCCCGTAAATGCTGACGTGTCCCAGGGTGTTAGCTTCTATCTAACGCTCTTCTTACTTTGTGTTTTCCTTAGATGTTCTCTCATACTTTCAAGGTCTTGTGGCTTTTCTCAGCACCTACAAGTTGATGATTTCTGTATCTATATTCTAGTTTTGGCCCTTCCCTGATATCTGTGCTTGTATATTGTTTTCAGGACATGCCTGCATGTCCCTGTGGTACTTCAAACTGAATTCCCCCCCCTTCCCCCTGCCCCAAAGCTCATCATCTCACCCCACCCAACTCCCTCAAATCTTTTGTCCCTCATATAGTTCATATTTCAGATGGTGGCATCTTGCAAGGCATCTCAAATAGAACCTTGAAAATCATCTTACTAGGGACGTTTTGAACCAGCCTAAGAAGTCATTAAACTTTCAGCTTTTGCTTTTCTTTTTAAAATGTAATGTGTGAAGCTGATATGATCATCCCGTTCTTGAACCTTGCCCTGTGCTTATTTTCCAAGCTTGGATGGGCTGTGGTTGGGCTGAGGATTGTAAGTAGGGTTAGAGAGGATCTGGCTGAGGCAGCAAACCTAATTAGGAGTCAGTTATTTTCACATCTGAGAAAGAGCCACCAATTTTAGCAGTGTACACTCAGACCTTGAGAATTTGCTTTTCTTTTGAAACATGCTTTCTCAAATTCTCTGATTGCTTTTTAAAAGTTTCCGTAGATCCCTTTACTTTCAAGTAATAAATCATTTACTTAATAAAAGTTAGGTTTTCTTCTATTTGAAAAGCTAGAGCAGAGGTTACAAACTAGCAGCTCTTAAACTTTCCGGGCTTACAGAAATGTTTATTTAGCCCCCAGTACTGTTTCATACACTGCCAGGCTTTAAAAACCAGAGGATTTTACAACGAGTCCTGGACCTTAATGAAAATGAAGATTAGGTCATACTGGGGCAGTGTTTTTGCCTGGCACCAGCAGGCTGGAGCTGTGGTCACTGTTCCCTGGAAGTGGGCATGTTTGTGCTTATTTGCCCCACGACTCTTTATTTTTCCTACACCCATTTTTAAAAAAAGTGTCACTTTGTCTTACTTGTTTGGTTCTTGAAAGCAATTAAGTAGGTCATTCCCTAATCTGGAGCAATCACGTTTTCATTGTAAGTGCCTATCAATAAAAATTTTTGAACTTGTACCTCGCAAATATGCGTACATATTATTTATAAATTATATTTAGATATGTGTACTGCTGTACTTCTAGAAATTTTTATAAGGTTGAGATAAAGGTAGAATGAAGTTTTAAAGTAATATTCTCACTAAGTCCTTAAATTTTAATGAAAGCAATGTGATTGAATATGCTTTATTATTTTTGAAAATCTTGATTTGACACTGTGTGTTATGGTAAGTCAGAGGTCCTTTTTCTAAATTAAGCTTATTTTTGATATTTGGTTTTAATCACTATCCCTGGTGAAATCCCTTATTGCTGGGCTTACTAAGTCATGATACTCATCCACCAATTTGGTAGCATTTTGTTAAAACTGACTAGAATTTCCATCTTCTATGATGCCAATGGGAGGGACTGACCCTTGGGCTGATTGGTTGTGAGGACTGGCTGTGACCACAGTGGAGGAGCTGCTGTGCAGGGGCTGACCCTACAGAGCAGGATTCGCTTTAGCAGGGCTCTGGCACCTGCCCAGTCTGTTGAATAGGGTGTGCTGTCCTTGAAGGCTGCTGGGTGATGCTCTGGCTTGGTCCAAAGATGCCTTATGGGTGTGCCCATTCACAGGGCCTCCTGGGAAGGGCTCCATCACAGGCCAAGTTCAGCTACAACCTGTGCCCTGCCTAGTGTGAGCCACAAAGCAATCCACCTGTCCTGGGCTTGTAGGTGCCTCAAGAGGCCCAGCTGCAAACTGAGACCGGCTGTGGCTTGTGCCAGTCTTAGGGCTGCTCAGCAAGAGGTATGGGGCACACAGAAACCAGGTGCTGCTTGTATGGGTTTTGTGAACCTTTGAGAGATTTTAGGAAAGTCTGTAGTATGAGCCAAGACAGGCTGTCTGTACGGAAAAGCCACTGCAAGTGGCTTGGGTTAACATCCAAACTTTGGGTCAGGCGGGGTCTCCGGGAATCACCAGGTCAGGGCAAATGAACAGTGTTAGCCAGGTTGATGGAGACTCAGATATGGCATCTGCACAATGGGAAGGGGAAGGGCGCAACAAAGAAATAATGGCTTCCACCAGCTCCTGCATCCGAGAGAAAGCTGCTTCTCCAGCCCTTGCCCTGAAGCCAGATAGCTCAGTTTCTACCCGTATGTCCCTGGCATCTTTCGAGCTGCTGCCCCAGCGCTGGAGCTCAGAGCAAGGGAGTCCGTGCGCAGGCTCTTGATGAGGAACGCTTGGGCTGCAGCCGCTGTTGTCTCACTCAGACACAATCTCCGCTGCTTTTCACAGCTAGAAGTTATGGAGACTCTTCTCCCCAGCACTGGAGTGTGGGGATGGGACCCCTCGCTCCTCCGGGGGTGGGGGGGACGACATCCACAGCTGAGCTAACGCTCCCAATTTTTAATGGTCACATGTGGGTGTGGGACCAGCCTGTTCTGCATCTCTGCCCCTCCTACCAGTCTCAAGGGGCCTTCTTCTGTATGTCCTTAGTTGTAGGGCTTTGGTTCGGCTAGACTTCAGGCGATTCTCAGTGATGGTTGTTCTGTAGTTTAGTTGTAATTTTGATGTGGTTATGAGAGGACGTGAGCACAGCGTTTACCTACTTCGCCATCTTGACTGGACAGCTATAATTCACTTCTAAGTTCACCATCGCATAAGTACTTTGCCTCAAGATAACCTGCAAACCACTGTGTGCTACAACAATTTTATGATCATTATAGATTCCACTATTTACGGTAATAAAATATGTAAATCAGTTTTATTGGGCATCTGACCTTTTCATTCATTATCAGCATATTGGCAACACATCACAGTTAACAAGTGTCCTGTTTTATAGTATTTGCCCATCCTATGGTGTAAATATTCTTCTGTGGCTGATTTTAAGTTATCAACATGAGTAGCTAAACATGGAATTGGGAAGAGACAGTCAGTTACGTAGTGTTATGGCTGGTATTTTCACCATATGGATATGATAGACATAAAGAACCTCAAGATAACAGTAAAATAATAGTAATATGTAACAAATTAGTAAGTTGATGAGATTTAGGTGTTATTTTTTAAAATAACATTCAATTTTAATTTTAAGTTTATGTGAGTATAATTTTAGTATTGGCTATTTTTCATAACCGGCTCAAAAAATTCCTAAAGAGTTTCACAGAATTCTAGAAAATCAGCATTTATTAGCGGGTGTGAGCCAGCTTCAGCACACCGCTTTGTGGGCCTTGCAGGACATTTGAGAACTTAGGTTTTTATTCTGAGTGAGATGGGAAGCCACTGAGTTTAGAATAAAGGAGTGACACGTTCGGTTGACCTTGTGTTTTAACATGATGGCTTTGCTGTGCTGAGAAGACTACACAGAAGACAGTACGGCAGCAAGGAGACTATGTGGCTAACTAGGAATAGTCCAGTGAAGAGAGAATGGCGGCTCGGAGCAGGGAGTCACCTGTGGTGACGGTGACAAGTGATCAGATTCTGGAATCTGTGAGGCACTGAAGGATATTTCAGTGAGTTGCTGAGAAGTCTGAGACGATAACCAGGCGATCCCTTATTGCCACTGTCAGAGATAGAATGTTGTTCAACTGAATCAGTGTCTGACCTCATTTGATCAATCTTTACATTGTTGCAAAATCACTGAGGTACCAGGAGATTAAAAGAAATTCGGATTCTCAGAGGGGTTGATAAAGGCAGACTGGATGGGAGAATTCCTCACTGCCGGAGATCCACCTCGGAGGGTGCTGAGCATCCCTGGCCGAACTCCCTAAATGCCAGCGATTGCCACCCCACCCCCAGCTTCCTAACAGCTCCTAGATCCGTGCATATTTTTGCTGAATGCCGAAGAACTGTGTCCTCTAACAGAGTGTGATTCTTTCTCCACCCCTGACAGTATTATGCCTACCTGTATTCTTACGTGATGCCCCAGGCCATCCGAGACATGGTGGATGAATACATCAACTGTGAGGACATTGCCATGAACTTCCTCGTCTCCCACATCACGCGGAAACCCCCCATCAAGGTGAGGGTTCCACCACCGACGGGACAGTGGTGCATGCACACTTAGTTCACTTAGTTTGCAGTCGTGCAGTATGTAACCCTGCCTCCATGTCCTCATCTGTAAAATGGGGGTAATGAGACCATCAACCGTATAGGGTTGTCTTAGGGTTAAATGAGTTGTTAATACAGTGACTCTTCAGTCCTAAGGCGATAGAATTCTGTGTTTGGAAATTGCATGGGAAAAATGTTACATCTTTAATTGTTACTAATCTCTAACTGGAATTTAGCATTTCTCTCAGTTATGAAACAGGCTGCAATTCCTGAGAGCATTTGCAGTAACTATTTTGTCACCAGCAGTACTGATATCACATTGCATTTGTGGCCACATTTCAAAGTATCATTTGTATTCATCACTGCTGTGAAATTTTGGTGGTTATTAACTTTCTCCTAGATCTTGTTGCTTAATGCGTTGATAAAAGAGCACAGGTATTACTGTATTTCAGTGTAATGTGTTTCCTTCGTAATCTCTTGTACTTTATTATATGCATTCAAAACACTGGTGGAGTCTGCAGGCTTCACCAGATTGCCAGACCAGAGTGGCAGGAAGTCCATGGCACAAAAAGTTTAAGAATTTCTGAGTTAATTTCTGTAGATCTCTGAGAATAGTGCCTGACAAATAAGTGAATACTGTATAAGGTATTGACTCCAAAACAAAAATAAAGGTGCCCTCAGAATTCTAGAAATTTGAGTTTTGTTTTTGTCTTTGACTTGCTGAATAGATTTCACCTGAAGATACCAATTTCGTACTGAGTGCACAGAAAGACAGTTCCATCACCCTTCCTGTCATCACTGCAGGTTCAGAAAAGTGAAAGCTCTCCTGGGGAGGGTTGGGGAAGGCCCGGTGAGGGCCTTGCAACTATTAATACTAGAGAATCTGGTGTCAGTTCATAGTAATAGTGTTCATTGGCTATGCTGTCGGTATTTATGTTATGGAATCACACCTGATGTCCTTACAGAGGTGAACAAAAGAATTCAGGTCTTGTTTTCATTATTGTTAAAAGACCTATTATGTAATTTTATAAAATAATAAGTATATCTTTATGGATATCTGTAGTGCCACGAATAAATGATAATCGAGTGCATATGTCATTCTTCTATTTTGAAGGTAAGTTCTAGACTAAGTAGCCACTAGCCCGCAGTAATAACGATAATCAAATCAGACCTTTAGTGGGAAGCCGATTGGTCTTATGCAATAAAGCCTAACAGAGATCGGAAAGCATTTGGGGGCTTTGTGCATCTGTTTATACCTAATCAAACCTTTTCTCAAGTATGGCGCAGGGTTATAACTTAACTCCCGATTACTCTACAGTTTCCTGTATTCCTCAGCCTTCTGCTAAAGCAGTACAAAACAAGAATAATTAGCAAAATAATGCATCATATTGTGTGGATTTTTTTTTTTTAACCCTGAATGATAATAGTCACAATTATTTCGATAAAAATAGTACATTTTCCAGGTACAGTGGTAGATCTGATATTAAACAATGAAAAGCAGACTTCTTTGAAAACTTGAAGGTTAGGGAGGCAAGGTCTTAGAAAGCAATTAACGATTGGTGCAATTTTCTATTCTTCATTTATCCTTTCTTAGGTGCCCAGGGACTGGACTTCAGCCAACATGTATGCTTCCATTTATACCTCCTTAGTAGATCAAAAGACATCCATGAAAGTTTAAAGTCTCTGAGTGATTAGTTACCTAATAATATTATCAGTCACCCTACTGTTACAGACATGATGAAGTTTTCATCTTCATTAAGTGTTGGTTGTCTGCTATATTAATAGGCCAGTGTTCATTAGCTAAACCATCTCTTCAGAGCGAGATGGAAATAATTCACACATGATATACATGATTCTTACCAAGTAAAAACTTGAGAAATAAGTATTCTCTGTGAATTTTCTCAGTCTTATGTGAATATAAGAGGAATTCAGTTTTTAAAATCAAAGGCTCAGGCTCAATAGATTAAGAATGTCTTCAAGTTCTGAGTTAGTTTCTTCAAATTCTGAATCCAATTACGTATTTCATAGTATAGAACCAATTTGAACTAAAAGTTTTTATTAATTTACCTAATTTTAATAGCATCAGGTATATATACTATTTTATGTTTTAAAATAGTAAGATATTTTTGCTTTAAATACTTCAAGTTTAGATTGTTGCTTTGAATAATGTAATGTTATCTTTTCAAGAAGGTGCATGATCTAGAACGTAAATTCTAGAGTCTTTATTCCGAATAAGGATTTGGAGGGAGGTAAGATTGATGTTTAAGGGTATAAACTTATAATGAGTAGTAAATAAGCCATAGAGATCTAATGCATAGTATAATGAACATAGACATAATATTGTACTCTAATTATGTAATATGATAACTATTGCTATATCAGCAATCATTACAAGCCAAGGATGGCTGGCAACACAGGCCTGGAACAGATTGTTCCCTAGAGACGTCAGAGAGAGGAGGAACGTGCTGACACCCTGATTTCAGTCCTGTAGCCTCCAGAACTGTGCAAGAATACATTTTTGTTTTTTCATTAAGTCACTAAGTTTATGGTAATTTGTTAAGCAGCCCTAGGAAACTAATACACTCACTGTCATGCCTTTAGTGGTATCCACTTCATAGTTTTTCTTTATACTTTTGCATACACCTATGTATGCATCCATAAACGCTATGTCTTTTAAAATAAATTGTTTTAAACTTTTTTTTTTAAAACTTGTTTGATTAGTTTTAGGTGTACAAAACAATGTAATAGTTAGACATTTATCATTTACATCCCTCACACAGTGATAACCCCCTCCCCTCCCCTAAAATAAATTTTTTGTATTAAAGTAGATTTAGATTTACAGAAAACCTGTGAAGATAATACAGCATTCCCGTATTACTGCATGGTTTCCCGTTACTGACATCGTACATCAGTATGGTACATATATCCTAATTAATGAACCGATATTGATACATTATATTACCAAAGTCCATCCTTTATTTGGATTGCCTTAGTTTTTGCTCAAAAAACTAGGATGTCATGTAGCAGAATAATAACAAATACAACAAAGAGCCATACATGAGTAAACCCTGTGCTCTCAACTCATGGTTCCCACATTCTTGGACCCCATTCCATGCTTCTCCGGGGCAGAAGGGCTGGCTGGTGCACGGCCATCTCCCTGCTGGTCTGGGTAACTAGTTCACGCCCAGGGCACAGGCTGAACACGTGGAATGAGGCCAGAGAGATTGCACCTGCTTCCCCGATGAAGGCCCTAAGGGAGGCTCTGGACCTGGGGGGACCACTGGCCTAAAAACCCCAGACTGATCTACGCCCTGCAAGTCTCTTACCAAAATTCCCACTAACTGGACAGGTTAGAGAAGAGATACATGTTGGCTGCCTCCAAGCCAGGTTTTGGTCTTCAGTAAACAGGGATAAATACAAAACGTGTTGCACAAGTGAGCTTGAACAGAACGGGGCGTAGCGGGTGAAAGGTTCCAAAGCCCCATTTCGGACGCAGGGGAGGGGGGAAGGAGGGGAGACGGATGTGTCTGCTGTGGTCACTACTGCGGCCGGTCCTGTCCTCCTCTCCTGCCCGACCCTGCAGTTCCGCCCAGCTTCCGGAATCTGCCCTCAGGTGGCCCTGAGCTCTCATGAGGGAGTCTTCCTGAGAGCGGGAGGTTCTCCCACACCACCTCCCCGTCCGAGGATGTGGGCTTCCAGGAGGCAGAAGGCGCAGCTCTGGGAGCAGGAAGGAGAGAGGAGGCGGGAGAATGACAGGAAGTCAGTGTTTTTTCTGTTTCAGGATCAGTTTTGCCTGTTTCAAACTTTATATCAATGGAGTTGTACAGTATCACTTCATGTCTCTTAACCTTGCTTTTGTCTTTTTTGAAAGCTTTTTGTCAGTATTTTCCATTTTGGGTAATCATTTTAGTATCCTTTTCATCACTGATTTTTTCTTCATACCCATCCGTTGAGTGTCTGATTTAATTCAATATACTTTTCATTTCCATTATTCTATTTGTTTTTTTTTTCTTCGTATCCTAGGACTTTTTTGATAGTCCCTTGTTTCTTCCATCAAACTTGAAGAAACCTTTCAAAATGTCATCATAGTGTGATATACATTTATTGTTACAGTCAGTCACTCTCATAATCCTGCTATTTTGCAGTGTTTTGGGGTCTGATTCTGTGGTTTGTTTCTGCAGATTTCTCCCTCATGTGGCTCATTCCCTTTTTTTGTGACTTAACTGTGAGATCATACTCTTTGGGATTTTGCTTGTGTGTTTCTTTGAGGCCTGAATTTACACCTGAGAGGATTTGCATTTGCTTCTTCCCAGGCAGTGCCTGGGGTCACTGCCTGCCTACCTGAGACCGTTTCAGCTAAATGAGCACCTTGGGGCTTTTCAAGACACAAGTAACAGAAGCTCTAGCCTCAGATGTGCGAGGGCCAGCTGTGGTTATAAATTCTCCGAGGTGCTGTTTCCTTCTCCACTTAGAGCTGAGAAGGAGCAGGAAACATTTCCTCACCATCTCTCTGTGGGGCTGCCTCCAGCCCACACAGCCTTCCGGTGGGTCCCAGTGTTTCAAAGTCTCCAATCTGAATTCACGGCTCTTGCTTCCCCAGCCTGAAAAAGAATCCACACTCCTGGCTATCTCATTAGATTCAGGCTTTTTCTTTATTTTGGCCTCTGAGGATTTTATTTCATTCATTACATTTCATTTCATTTCTTTCCTTACAAGCTCAGCCATATATTTAAAGAAACGATTTATATATTCTGCTTTTTCAGGTATTCTGTGCTGAGGGGTTCTTATGTTATTTGGTCTGCCACACTGTTGGTAGTGAAACTGTGACATTATTCTTCACACTTTTCTAATTGCTTGAAATTTCATAATAACTACTAAACTATAATATGACCATTTTCCCACGTCTTTAAATATGATTTTCTTAAACATCTTTTGAAATGGATGTGTAGTACTTTATAATTAACCAGTCCCCCTTTGATGGGTAGTTTTCCAGTATTTTGCTATTAATATTGATGAAATGAACAGCTTTATGCCTACATTTTCCTGTGTGACCAAGATGAACACTAGAAGTAGGGTTGCTGGGACAGGTGACACAAGGCACTGAAGGCTTGTGATGCATCTGGCACGTGTAGGCCGTGAGTGGTGCGCACCCTTACTGATGACGTAGGTACACGGTGGCAGGCAGAGCGCGCTGCTGGCTCTGGCCCGACAGCTATGAGTGAACGCGGCACCAGCCATCGTCACTGTGGAGACGGAGGCACTTCTGTCGGGATCAGCACCGCAATTCTCACTCTGCGCTCTCCTTCCCTGTCCCCAGGTGACCTCACGGTGGACTTTCCGATGCCCGGGATGCCCTCAGGCCCTCTCCCATGATGACTCCCACTTTCACGAGCGGCACAAATGTATCAACTTTTTTGTCAAGGTGTACGGCTACATGCCCCTGCTGTACACGCAGTTCAGGGTGGACTCTGTGCTCTTCAAGACCCGTCTGCCCCACGACAAGACCAAGTGCTTCAAGTTCATCTAGGGGCATTGCAGGTTTGGGGGCGAGGAGGGGCAGAGGAGGGAAGTGGCTCCTAAGTCCTAGCCATTGCAGGACCTCAGGGACGTCCCTCCGCTGGGAGAGGGGGCAGCAAGACTAGGAACAGCTGCTTCGCTCTTGAAGTTGGCCACACTGGGCCTGGAACCCTGGTCAGAGGACACTGGGGTTCCCTACACAGGGCACTGACTGATAGCTGACACTGAGGACATGGGGACTCTGGAGAGTCTCACACAGTTCATAAGCCCAGGACAGCTGGTTTGTGGTTTTTAAATTCAGTAACAACTATTATTATTTAAAAAGTTTCAGATTTGCCATTCAAGGCTTATTTATATATGTGTGTATATATATACATATATGTGTACACACACACACACACACACACACTGCGGGGTTATTTGAAGTTCCTGCCTGTCTCACAAAGTGAGGGACCCACCGAGACTCCTGATGTTGTGTATTTGGGTGGCGATGGATCCAGCCTCACGGTATCTGGCTCATCCTGAAAGGTCATCTCCATCCTTCCCAGGGGCATCTGTGTGCGGAAGCCAGGAAGGGCCGGGCTGGCCCTCTAAGGGCCCTGGACGAGACAGGACCTGTCAGTTTGTTCGTTTCCCCTTTCTGTTGCCAACCAACTTGTCGTCTCCTCTCACTTGAGTCCTGGAGGACCTTTGGGAACAGCTGAGCTTCCCGGGGCTGGGTGCAGTGGTGTTGAGGACTCAGTGCTGGTCCTTGCTCTCCCATTCTCTTCCCTGTTTGAAAGAAGAATGAGGAAGGAAGGAAACCTGAAGACGGCACTCCCAAACGGCTCTTTCTCCAGCCCTCCTTCTAAAAAACATGTGCTTTGGCTTCAGGCTTTCCTGAAGGTTGTCTCTTATGTTAGAGAACGGAAAACTGTCAGGCTGCACTTGCAGGTGTGGCCTGAGTGGTCTGCAGGTTAGCGTGTCTCTGTGGCGTAGAACGAGCGAGCGTCCTTTGCGGCTCCCCACCCGGCTGGCCGGGAAGTCTTACAGCAAGGCACCTGCCTTGGGATAAATACCTTGGTGAAATTCACCTCCCCCCCTCCTTTGTCTGAACCCACATCCTATGTTATCTGTAGCTTTTGGATCACTAATGCCTGGTTGGTGCCAGGACCCCTTGAAGCTTGGTATGTGCCAGAACAACGGGAAGGTATTTGTTAGGTTCAGCTCAAATGTAGCCTGAAATTTAACAGGCGTTTTCACCCCACATTACAACTTTCCACTCCAGGTTTAAATTTCTATTCCCTGGGCTGAAAAGGAAACAAGCAATTTTTTTTTTTTTTTTTTTTTTTTTTTTTTTTGGTGGCGGTGGCAGTAGAAGAAGGTGTGAGTGGCGCTGGGCAGGGATTTAGCCCATGACTTCTCCCATTTTTCTGGACCCCCCTTTCTTCCAGTGGAGCTGAGTGTAGGTGTTTCCTGCGACTGAACAAAAGTTCAGGTCTGTCTGGGTCATGCACATGCCTTAAACCAGTTCTGTCGTCCCCAGACTTGGACACCCTGTGCTGCCATTTCTTGGGGGCACATTGTCCTGTGACCTGCCTGTGCCCGGGGGTTTCTTCCAGGACTGCCTTGAAGCCAGGCCCTGTCCTGTAGATACCACCCACTGCAGGGCTTGCTTGACCTGAGGGACGTCTCATCGGCAACCGGACCAGGGCTGCTCAGAGGACGTGCCCTGCAGACGTGCCCACTGGCATCTTGTAGCTCCCCTGCTGAGGCGACTACCTAGGGAACTGAGTGAAGCTTCTCAGCAACTCACAAAGGGGTGCAGACTCTGCATCCTAACTTTCTAACAGCCTTTCCTTCTGACTTTATTCTTTTAAGCAGTAGCCTTCTTCCCTCCGGGAAGCCAAAGAGTGTGGTGTTTTGAGCTCTGTATGTGGCTGCTAGTTTTATCTTGTTTATTTTAATGTGAGGAACTCATAAATTGACCTTCAGTGGGACATGGTGAGAAAGGAGCAGTGTGTTGGGCCCCCTTTGGTGGAGTCCCCGAATGCTGGGTCCCTGAATGCTGGAGGTAGATCCACGAGGAGCTGAACGGTCAGCGATTGCGGGGAACAGCCAGGTGTGCTGCAGGGACGGTTATGATGTCAGAACTTCCAACTAGGAGGACACTGTTTGGACTGGAATGGACACTGACGTGAAGAACCCACACGGCAGGCTCTGGGGGACACTGGCTGTGTTCTCACGGGACTCTCCTCAGTAGCAAGAAGCAGGGCTCAGCTCTTCCAGGTCGCTGGTTAGGTGCTCCTGGAGGACGGCTGCTGCCTTTTGCAAGGGAGAGGCCCAGCTCTGTGCTTAGAAGGCCGTTGATGCTGCTCCGTCACCTTGGACATCCAGCCATCGCCTCACCCCCGGGACGCACCGCAATGGGAGAACAGCTCTGCAGATCGACGGGGGTTTCTTCGGCACCTGCAGGTAACACCTGCCTCGTCTGCTCCCAGGGCCCGGACATCCTGGCCTCCTGGCCACGTGCTTCCCCGCGAGGGCAGCCCCGTCTGAGCCTGTGCTCCTCCGGCAGCTGCTGTGCGGTGGCCTGCGCCCCAGCTGGCGGGGGCGTCGGCGGGGGGCATAGCCTGTTGCGTAGCCGCCTGCCTTGTCCTGCTCAGGGAGCTCCTGCTGTGCAATGATGGCACTTTGAAGGGGGAAGCTCTGATATCCATGCCACATCCATCCACCCCACCCCTTTTCCAGTCATGAGCACAACGGTCTTTCATTGGATTTTGTAAAAAAATAAAGTAAATGGAGACTAACTGCAGCAGCTCGGAGGTCTTTTGTGATTTGCCTTTGCAGGGACTGAAGAGTGACCTGAGAGAAGATGCCTGTGATTCCAGGGCGCCACCAATGCATGGCCAGCATGACTGCTGTGACAGCTGGTCCCAGGGCAGCCTCGTACCTGAGCCTCTGATGCTGTAAACGCGTGGACGTGGGCAGCCTGCCGGTGTCCGCTCCTGGGATTAGCCACTTGGTTACATAGGAACTTAGGGGTCATTTAACTGGTCGTGTGGGATGTGGGATGGCAAGTGGCATGTATGTCACCTTTTATTTTTTCATAGTAATTTAACAAAGTGTATGTGTGTTTGTGTGTGTGTTTGTGTGTTCCAGTCCAAAGGAGAGGAAGGGAGGGGAGAGGAGAGGATTGCTTCGAATGGCCCAGGTTGGGCTACGGGTTGTTCTGTTGACTTACAACGAGCCACTAGCACCTGCATCTAGTTGGTGCTTCTTAACTATCAGAGCCCAGTCCTTTTGGTGGCTGGGGGGTCAGCCGTCCTGAGGGGAGAGGCCTGACTCAGGCACTGGAGGAGACAGAGAGACAGGAAGGGGATGGGAAGCCGGGGAAAAGCCGAGGTGGGGGTGCTCCTCTCCTGGGCTCTGCAGTGTCACCTCACTGGTCAAGACTCAGCTGATGGTCCCTTTACGGACCTTCCTTCTCTTAAGTCACTGTTCCCCCCCCTCCCCCCATCTCCTATCAGAGCAGCCTGACCTGTCTTTTACCTCACCGTACACTGTAATGGTTTATAGTTCTGCTTCCCACACCAGATTGTAAGCCTCCTGACTAGAGCAGATGATAGTAAGCACAGAATCGTTTTTTGTTGAATTAATGATTTGACAAAAAAACTAAAGAGGGTGACAGAGAAATCATAGTTGGCAACAAGCTGAACAGTCGTCAGTACTGTGTGCTTTTGGAACTCGGTAGTGTGATGTGGGATGAAGCAGATAGTCACAGGAAGCCTGGCACAGGATGGCCCGAAGTCTATTCCCGGTTATTACTTAAATCTTCATTAACAAAGGAGGATGAGAGCGCCCGCCAAGAAGAGTTAAAGGCACAGAATGGATTCCAGAAGAGATCAGTAAGGTGGGAAGCCTCGCCGGGGACCAGGTTTGGTTTGCTATTTAGTTTCATCTGCTTCTTGACCTGTCTTAATTATGTAAATTATTGTAGGGCTGTCATGTTAGAATTTAAACTGTTTAGATTTTATTTAAACTATTGGTCCCAATATTCCATTATAAAAAATTTCAATTTTATAATGAAAGTTATAGGAATGTTTAAATAATTTTTACAGTATAAACCTGTATACCTAACAGCCATTTTACTGTACTTGCTTAATCGCTATCTACACATTCATCCCTCTATCCATCCTCTAGTCATCCGTTCATCCACCCTGTTTTTGGTTTAGTTCTAAGTAAATACTGACATTAATGCATTTCCTTCTAAATACATAAGCACACACATCATTAACTGGAGGTCAATATTAGTTTCTATGTTTAATGTAAAATTTATATACTGAAATGCACAAATCCTAAGTACATGCTCCTGAGTTTCAACAATTGTGTGCATCTATGTGCCCTAAACCCCTAAGATATAGAACATGATTAGCAAACCTCATGTTCTTTCCTAGTCAATCTCCACCTCCATCCCCAGACATAACCAATGTCCTGATTTTTAAAAAATCTTGGATTAGTTTTCCCTGTTTTAGATTTTCATACAAATGACGTCACACAATTTTTACTCTTTTATGCAAGGCTTCTAGAAACTTGGCGTAGATTCAGCCAATTGTATGAATTAGTGACTTGTTCCTTTTATTGCTGAGTAGTATTCCCAAATGTAATATAACGGCAGTTGTCCATTCATTCTGGACAGCACTTGGGCTGTTTCCAGTTTTTGGCTATTCTGAATAAAACTGCTATGAAGATTCATGTGTAAGTCTTTTTGTGGATTTGTTTTTCTCTTTGGTAAATACGTAGCAGTGGTATTGGTGTGTGACAAGGCAGGTATATAAATGTTTAGTTTTATGAGGAACCACCAGACCTCTTTCCAAAATGATTGTACCCACTTTGCACTCCCACAAATAACTGAGAGTCCGGTTCCACAGCCTCACAATCTATGGTGGTGTCAGTCTGCAATGTTATGCTAGCCATTCTGGTGGGAAGTAACGGTATCTTGTCGTTTCATTTTGCATTTCCCTGATGACGTTAAGAACCTTTTCATGTGTTTATGCTCGTTATGTGTATTTCCTTTGTGAAGTATCTGGACAACTCTTTTGCCCATTTAACACAGCTTGGTTTGTCTTTCTTTTTTAAATGGACTTTTTAATATATATCTATTTTTTTAGCAGTTTTAGGTTTAGAAAAAAATTGAGCAGAAAGTAGAGTTCCTCCTCCCCCACTTGTTAACATCTTGTATTCGTGTGGTACATTTGTTACAATTGATGTCAGTAGTGACATATTAAATAAAGTCATAGGTAACATTAGGGTTCATTCCTTCTGCAGTATATTCTGTGGGATTTGACAAAGTGTGATGACATGGACCCACTACTATAGTATCCCACAGAAGTTTCCTAAAGTCCTTTGTGCTCCACCTATTACTCATCCTTCCCTCTCTCCTTCCCTTTTCGCTGTCTCCATAGTTTTGCCTTTTCCAGAACGTCATATAGTTGGAATCATATATGTGTAGCCTTTGCAGATTGGCTTTTCACGTGGCAACATGCATTTACGTTTCCTTCATCTTTTTGTGGTTTGGTAGCTCGTTTCTTTGTATTGCTGAATAACATTCCATTGTCTTGACGGCATTGCTTTTTTTTATTGTTGAGTTACAGGAATTCTTTACCCTGGATACCAGTCCATTGTCAGATACAGGTTTTGTGACTATTTTTCCCAGTTTGTGGCTTGCCTATCCATTTTCTTTATGGTGTTTTCTGAGGAACAGAAAGAAACCTTTAATTTTGATGAGGCCTAATTTTTAACTTTTTTCTTGTTCTTGCTTGCTGTGACTCCAGAAACCTGTGCCTACCCCAAGTCATGGAGATACTCTTCTTTGTTTTCCACTAAAAGCTTTATCCTGTTAGCTTTTACACTTAGGTCTAGGATCCATCTCAAATTAACATTTGTATGTGGTGTGTGATAGTGCTTAAGCTTCTAATTATTATTATTTTTTTTTTCTATATGAATATCTAGTCATTCTAGGTTAAAAAGACTTTCCTTTCTCCATTGAATTGGTTTGGGGCCTTTGTTGAAAATGTTATGACTGTGTACGTGTGTGTGGTTCTTTCTGAGCTTTTTCTGTTGTGCTGATTTGTCTGTCCTTGTCTGCACCATGCGGTGTGGATTCATGCAGCTTTCTAGTTAGTCTGAAATAAAGTAGTGTTAAGGCTTCCAACTTGTTCATCTTTCTCAAGACTGCTCTGGTATTATAGTTACTTTGTATTTCTATGTATAAATTTCAGAATTAGTTTGCCAATTTCTTCAAAAACTGCTAGAATTTAAAAATGTTTACTTTCATAAAATCTACGTAACTTAAAAAAGACTACTTTAGCCATTTGTAAGTATACGATTCAGTACCATAGTACATTCACAGTGTGTAACCATCACCACCAACAATTGCCAGAACTTGATCATCTTTCCAAACCCATTAAACAACCCCCCCACCCCCAACCCTTTCAGCCTGACAACCTCTATTTTGTCTCTACAGATTTGTCTATTCTGGACATTCATATAAATGGAATAATACAATAGTCTTCTGTGTCCAGTTTATTTTACTTAGCATGTTTTTAAGATTCATCTGTTATAGTATGCATTATAATTTCATTTGTTTTTATGGCTGGATTATAACCACACACAGCATATTTGGCTTATTCAGACACTTGGGTTCCTTCCACCTTTTGGCCACTGTAAGTAATGCTGCTTTAAACACAGGTGGACAAATATCTGTTTGGATTCCTGCTTTCAGTTCTTTTGGGTAGATACCTATCAATAGAATTGCTGGATCATACGGTAACTCAATGTTCAACTTTTTGAGGAACTCCCAAAATGTTTTCCACAGCAGCTGCACCGTTGTATATTCCCACCAGCAACACACAAGGGTTGCAATTTCTCCACATCCTGGCCAACATTTGTTAATTGAAAATTTTATTATAGCCATTCTAGTGGGTGTGAAGTGGTACCTCACTGTGTGTTTGATTTGCATTTCCCTGATGACTAATGATATTTCATGTGCTTATTGGCTATTTGTATATCTTTGAGAATATAGAAATAGAGACTATTGAGTAGAGAAATGTCTATTCAGTCCTTTGCTTAGTTTTTAAATTTGGTTGTTTGCTTTTTTGTTGTTATCCACTAGCATTTCGATGGTGTTGTATTTGTATTACCAATGGGTAGAATTGAAATACTAATATTGAGTCGTTAATCCGTGAACATGATGTATCTCTTCATGCAGTCAGATCTTTAATTTCTGTCAGCAAGATTGAGACTCTGAGTATAGAAATCTTACACATCTTTTCACAAGTCTATTCCCAAGTATGTTTTTTCACACTGAGTGCTCTGCAATCTTGCTAGCTTCACTTGTTAACTCTAGTAATTGTTTTGTAAATTTCTTTGGATTTTCTATATAAACACTCTTTTGCTCATGGTCCTGGGAACCTGTCCTCTGTACTTGTGAGAGGTTTGGGAGAAACTTCTATTTGGTCTGTTATGGTGGTCGGCTAGTCATCAGAGATGGTGCAATGCACAGAATAGAATAGGTGCTTCGTGAATGCTCACCAATGAGGATTGGACGGGCCTACTGATGATTGAAAAAGACTTTGTGAAATCAAAGTTCATTTTTTCAAGGTATTGTGAATGTTGTAACTAGTTACTAGGTTAAAATTTACATTAGATCATCTAAAGAATGTTACCAAACTTTTAGTTGATAATGTGTTTAGTAGCCTAAAACGTATATATTATGCAAATTAAAGTTCCTTTTTCTTTGTGATTGATTGCACAGTTGTATGTCAGGAAGACTTATAAGTGGGTTAGGAATAATTACTGTGGCTGTAGAAGGGTGAAGGGTAAATCTTGCAACATAAGAATTATTATGCAGAGGCTATTCTCCATTTTTTCAGAGGCCTCAGATAACAACATAAGAGAAACAAGAAATAGTCTACATACCTGAAGGCAAGATGTGGGCAAGACACCTTTTAAAGACGTATGGCCCTATGACTCAAAAATGCTTAAGTCTAATATGTGTCAAATGTGCCCCCCCCCCCCGCTTTAATGAGATATTGACATATAACCTGTGAATTTAAGGTAGGGGTGTCCAAACTGCGGCCCGCGGGCCAACTGCGGCCTGCAAGCCATTGTTAATTGGCCCGCAGCAAATTTCAAAAATATATTTAGTTTACTTAAATAAACCCGGCTGTTTGTATATTTTACTGCATATGGCCCTTGGTGAAAACCGTTGAAAAAGTTTGGACACCCCTGGTTTAAGGTGTACAACATAATGATCTGATGCATGTGTACACTGAGAAATAAGCTTCGTTAACTCCATCTCCACATAATCACCATTTTTGTGGTGACAACTTTTAAGATCTACACTCTTTTCAAGTATGTAATACAGTATTGTTAATTACAGCCACCATGCTGTACAGTCCATCCCCAGAACTTACTCATAGTTAGAAGTTGTACCCTTTGATCAAAAGCTCTCCATTTCCCCCAATTCCCAGCCCTTGGAAACTCCCATTCTACTCTCTACTTCTCTGAGTTCAGCTGTTTTAGATTCCACATCTGAGAGAGAACATACAGTATTTTTCTATCTCTGTCACGTTTATTTCACTAGCATAATGCCCTCAAGGTCCGTCCATGTTGCTGCAAATGTGAGAATTTCCTTCTTTCTCGTGGCTAAATAATATTCCGTGTATATCACATCATCTTTATCCGTTCATCTGTTGACACTCAGGTTGTTTCCATATCTTGGCTATTGTGAATGATACCCCAGTGAAATGGGGGTGCAGATATCTCTCTGAGATCCTGTTTCATTTCCTTTGGCTATGTACCCAGGACGGAATTGCTGGATCAGACGGTAGTTTAATTTCTAATTTTTTGAGGAACCTCCATCCTGTTTTCCACAGTGGCTGCACCAGTTTACATTGCAACCAACAGTGCCCAAGGGTTCCCTTTTCTCTACATCCTTGCTAAGATTTATTTCTTGTGTTTTTGATAACAGCCATTGTAATAGGTGTGAGATGACATCTCACTGTGGCTTTGATTTGCATTTCCCTGATGATTAGTGATGTTGAGAGCATTTTCATGTACCTGTTGGCCATTTGATATTTTCTTTGGAAAAATGTCTATTCAAGTCCTTTACCCATTTTAAAATCAGATTTTTTTTTGCTATTGAGACTGTGGTTTATTTCTTAAACTCATGATCAGTGTTGGCTGTAGCCTCTAGCATGATTAGTCATTTCTGGGCTCAGTTCTAGACTGCCTGTCTCCAGGATTTAACTGTGACTTTCTCGAGAATTGTAGCTGGTTATTTCTACCTCATACTAGATTTAAATAAGAGGAATGTTATTTACCCTTCGTTCCACTATAGTGACTTGGAGACCATCGGTGTTTCCTACCTGACCACAGTGCGGCTTGAAACACTGGGACAGCACTTACCTTTCCGTAATGCTGGAGGGGAAACACGGGGCTCAGGGCCAGAGAAGAGAAGTGTCTCCCTTTGCTACCCCCCGTTTGGCTCATATGAATATATTATATAGTTTGGAGGTTTCTTCACTCTTACTTGTGTGGATACTTCCTTGTAGTTTGGAAAAGCCAACTCCTGCCTTTATAGGACAACTGAGTGGGCGCAAAGCTTCAAGTTCTACGGGGATCAAGGAGGGGAGCAGCTGTTACCGGACAGGCACGTCTCCCCTTCCCGGCCGGCTCCTAGTCCCGATACTCACACGCGACGTTATGGTACGGCGGACGTCACTTACTGGCTCTGTGTTTTGGGGAAAGTTACTTAACCTCTGTACCTCAGTTTCCTCATCCGACATCTTGACTGTAGCCAAGCCAGGAGCACCCAGCTAAGAAACGGTGAGCCAGTGTTTGTTGCTTTAAGCCACTAAGTCTTGGGGTAATCTGTTACAGCAATAGACATATCACTTCTTAGATGAAAAGAAATAATAAAATCAGGTTCCTCCATGCTGTTTTTAATGGTTTTCACTTACTATTTAATTAATCATTAAGATTTTGTTGTGCTTCGGTGGAAATTTTTCTAGGTTTAAGACTCTTTGCCAGGTCCGTCTCAATAGTCAGTGGGCTGCATTTCCAACACCAGAGCCACCAGCAGTGCTATAATGACAGCACTCGAGGGCAGGTTTTGCCATTTCTGCAGGCTTCTACTAACCAGCCTGGTGTGGTATCCAGGTAGCTGAGGTCTAGGTAGAGTCATGCGTAACTGATCCAGGCTTGGAAAGGCCAGCTCTAGATTCTCTCTCCGCTCTCATCAGTGATTCTTTGCTTCGTCCTGCCTCTGGCTTCTGCCACTAAGTAGGTGGGAATAATCTGGTTAAAACCTTCATTAATTTCTAGATTATTCCATCTGTCAGTCTATTGATTCATTTGCATTCACATACTATTTGTCTCTTTAGTAACCAACTCAAGGGATCAGTGCGTTAGGCTCTCTGATGAAGCCCTTTAACAGAAATGAAACTTGGCCAAATACAAGTCATTCCTGAATGTATCGTTATTAGGACATTTAAGTAAAACAGCAATTTTGATTTATTTTGAGCTCTATGTTGTGCAGTGGTACCTCAGTTTTTGAATGTCTCTGTTGACGAACATTTCGGTTTACGAACGCCGTAAATTTTATGGATCTATGGTAAAAGATCCATATTAGCTAGTAAAATTCATGCTACATTTGCAGTTTTAGGGGTTGATGTTAAAGGTCTGAAACGGATTAATCCATTTTGCATTACTTTCTATGGGGAAACAGTGCCTCGGTTTTCGAACGTTTCCGAACTCAACTGGTCTTCTGGAACGGATTACGTCAGAAAACCGAGGTACCACTGTACTCATTTTGTACACAATGATTTTGCATGTTCAAGATTTAAAACAGCTTTGCCTACATGTGATATGTATTTACAATTTTCCTCCCCCTACAAACAAAAATTTTCATAGCCACGCATGTCAGTCTCTCATAATGTCTGTCATCCCCTCTCATGGCTGAAGGCTCCTACTTTATTCTGTAGATACATCCTAGGCCCCTCGATTTGAATGACCGGTACCTTAGAAGACATTCACTGAAGCATTCCTGCGTCCCCGCCTGGCAAAGCTGGAGATGGCGCAAATGAAGTTGTCTTTTTCCTCCTCTAATGAAGAACTCATTACCACTGATACGTCCATTCCAGAGAGAGAACTGCCAACCAACTCTCCACAAAACCTGAGCAAGTAGTTCTCTAGTATTTTATATAGTCCTCGGGGCACTAAATCCCTTTGTGATGCTTAGCTGCGAGCTGAGTTGGAGGACTGACTTCCAGCTGAATTTCAACCAGCCCAAAAAATTTAAGAAAAGCAGGCTGAGATGGGCCTGCTACCATAGTTGACAAATTGTAAGACTTGTACTCCACCCCACTTCAAGCTAATACTTGCAAAACGGGCATGTGTGTTACAAATGGTGCTACAGTAGATTAGATGTAATCGTGTAAATATCTGTTTTAAACAATTCAGAAGCAGCATTTTTCCCAATGCAGTAGCTTACTATTATTCCTAGTGGGTCTGTGGGCATCTGAGTTGAATGCTCAGCTTAGTGCAGAGTCCTGAGAATCTGTGGGAAAGGCAGTGAGTGACAGGCAGAGGTCAACTGGTGGGGCAAGCCCCTTGCTCAGGACCCTTCCCCAGAAGGTGAAGGCTGGTGTTTTTCATTAGACACAGTTCAGTGAAGTGAAGTACCTTTTCATACAATTTAAGAAAATACAGAGGGTGCCAGAAAAACGTATACACATTTTAAGAGAGGAAAACAATTAAAATTGTAATACTCAATATATACCGATAGCAAAAGATGAATACAAGTCACCCTTGACTTCTGCAATTACAAGAGGTGCTCAAAGTGGTTACCATCAGCATCCAGACACTTCTGATTACGGCGAACTACTGCTTGAGCAACGTTGACCAAAGTGTCCACTTGTATACATTTTTTTGGCACCCCCCCGTATATCTTGAATTTATTTAAAAAAAAAAAAAAAGCCAGGTTATGATTTAATGCACTCACCAAACTAAAATTTGCTGCAGTATTTTCTAAGTTTATGCTGTTCTGTGTATTTTCATATTTTTTTCAGATACTAAGTCAGTGTAAATTGTAGGTTAAACAGTTCTCTAAAAAACAGTTCTCTAAAAAATAAGTTTTATTAACAAAATGGGCTCACAATATAAAATACAGATAATTGAGTTTTTACTAGTTTTTGGGGATGTCTTGTCTTATTAGTTGCAGCACTGTAGACAAGCAAGTAAAACAAAATCAAAGATTAGCTCCCCTGCCCGAGGCGTGTGAAACTATGAAGACAACACCAGCCACTTAAGACAAGTTAGTCTTCTTTTTTTTAACCTCCCCTCCCACTATTAACCTTTTGGAAAACTGCTTCTGTCACTTTTATGCTATTTCTTAGCTGTCTTACCATCCTGACTATTCAAGAGGGCCAGCCTTGGGAAGAAAATAAATCTAAAGCTTCAGGTCAAGCAGAAGTCTTTCCTGAAACAGCGCTAGAAACCCAGCCCAGGAGATTCTGGCTGTAACTCCTCATGTCCCTCAGAACCTTTTTTCCTTCAGCCAGAAGACACCCCGAGACGTGGCTAACCTCGCATGCCCTCCTCAGCTGGCTGTGCTGGCAGCCCGGGTGGCGACTGGAGGATTTCAGGGAGGCAGGAATGGCGCAGACGTCCCCTTCAGAACTTCTGCAGGAATCTGAGGACGAGGTCCCGCAGGCGTACCCTCAGCACCTCGTCGTTGTCACAGATGATGTGCGTTGAATCTTCCTCGATCTGGATGAGCGTCTCAGCTTCCTGGAGCAGGACGATATGGCCCTTGGTGGTGTCTTCCACTTTGATATCACTGAAGCCGTGCTGCTCCAACAGAAAAGAGAAAGGAGGCTGCTGGGCGCTGAAAAGCAGCAGCTGGCAGGCAGGAGCTTTCAGCAACTGAGAATTCTAACAATGACACTTCCTAGACCTGGCTACATTGAACATTCTAGAAAGTGGCATTTTTGACACCCCGCAATATAATTCTTCAGAGCAGAATTACAGAATTCAACCATAGTTCCACAGACAGTTGACTCCTAAGCAACACGGGGTGAAGGGTGCTAACCCCCAACACAGTTGAAAATCTGCATATAACTTCTGACTCCCCCAACTACAGTTGTCCCTTGGTATCTGCGGGGGTTGGTTACAGGACCCCCTTCTCCCCCCAAGAATCTGCCTGTAAGTGGACCCGCGCAGTTCAAGCCCGGGTTGTTCAAAGGTCAACTGTATTTAAAGAAGTCCCCTGAACATGTCAAAGCTCATGGAAAACACAGCAGCATTTCTGTAACCTGCTTAAGCTTTTGTGGTCCCAGCGCCTGGGTGCAGGAGGCTGGGACACCGGGCGGGCCCTGGGCAGCAAGCGCCCTCCTGTCCTCAGACAATGCCATTCCTCGTGGCAGGATGCCACTCACCTTGGGATCTGGCAAATCCCTCTCAAGGGAGGAGGAGATAAGGCAGCACAGCAAATACTTCTCTAGCCATCTCTGATGCGCATTACAGGATTTTTCTTACACAAAGTTGAGAAAGAAGAAAAGAAGTGGAAAGAAGACTGGTTTGCCTGACAGGGACACCAGACAGGTAATGACTGACCCAGGGAGGTGACCTCCACCTAGTCCTAGAAAGTGCGCAGGGCCAGGTACTAACATTCCCCCTGCAGAAGGAAATGAGGCAGAAATGGTGGAGGGAATGGTTAGGATCAGACCCCTAGGAAGGGGTCAGTTCCTGGATGAACCAGGCAGAATAACCGAGTAAAGGTCTTTCTGGGGGAAGCAAGTTCCCCGTTTTTAAAAACCAAGTCAAGCTTGACTTGTGTCAGTCAGGGCTGGAAGCACTGCACATGCAGGCGGAGGCAGTGAGGATGGGCTCGCCTACGTCACACGTCCTGTGTCATGTCACACGGGGTGTCCCAGGTAAAGTCCACGAGCATGCCCACATGACTGATGAGGGGCTGACGCCCTCCCTTCAGGGAAAATTAAACGACTAATGGAGAAAACAAATCCTAATAAAGGGAAAGCCTTTGAGATTTGGAAGAACTCAGCAACTGAGATACTCAGCTTGGATAAAAGGCATCACTCATAGTTTAACAGAAGAAAATCTATCCTGGAACTTTTGATGAGAGTTAGTTGCAAGAAGCAACATGAATAATATATATTTATCTAATTCCTTCTTTCTATTAAGGATTCTATAATTCTAATGGTAAAACTGATCTCTGAAGTTCTGTGACTGAAGCCAAAATTACAAAAAACTTTAAGGTAAATTTTTTTCTTAAAATTGTAGTCAAGAAATCAATTCCTCGGGAAGAGCAGCCATTAGGGGCGAGGGCGGGACGGCTGTGCGGTGGAGAAGGCCCACTGTCCTCCCAGCTCATCTGGGAATTGCTGGCCCTGCTTCCCAAACTCCCAGGGACCTGGCCACACTGATGCCCTCTGTCCCCACTCCTGACACTCAGCCCCAGACTCTCGTCCCCTGTGACATAGCCATGCGGGCTCTCTGACATGTAGAAAAGTGCGGTTCCAGAGGGGGCCTTTTCCACCCAATCTCTCAGCCTCTAGGTTTCTGAGGAGAGGCCTTTCCTCGCTCTAGTTCCCACAAGAAAGGGGGCTTGATGGGGCCAGCAGAGCAGCACCTGGGGGCCACTGGGAAGGAGGGCACGCTCTTCTCTCACCTCTGACTCTGCCCTGGTTCTGTCCCCTGGCATGACCTTGGACCAGGCCGCTGCTACAGGGACAGGCGCTCGAGTAAGTGCAAAGCAGCAACACATTCCTTGAGCAGGAGGCCACGATGCACAGCAGAAAGGCCGGCTCCTGGGTTTGGACACTGCAAACACGAGACTCACCTTCTCCAGGGTCTGGACAAACTGCTCGACTGGGATGGAGCCGCTCAGCAGAGGCTTCAAAACCTTGCAGTCTGGGATGTCATCACTTGCCCGCTTTCTCTTCTTACCACCTGTGGGCTGGGCGGGCCTGGGCGGGGGCTAGAGCAGAAGGAAACATGGATCTTAGCAAGAACTTGGCCTGGGAGCAGCGGAGGTCAGGGCAGGCCACCGAGAAAGAACCTCCGTGAAGCTGCCCTCCCCTCAGGTACCCCTTCCCAGACGGACGCCCAGGGCCAGGTGACCCCCGGGGGTAAAGTCCGCGGCACCTGCATTCAGGGTCACTACTGGCTGGGGGCTCCAGCTGGACTTCTTCTCAATAAAAACAAGCTAATGCCAACTCTCCACATAGGATCAATGTCTTATTTGGCAAAGATATCTTTTATCAAGGTCCATTGTTAATTCTAATTGATTCAGTTCAGTCTTTTCTGAGTATAGTCTTAACAAACTGTGTTGCCAATTGCAGGTAGAGCAGCAGCACAGCAGCAAAGGACGCTGGCTGTGCGGTCAGACCCAGGGGCTAGAACCCTTCCGGCTCCGGAACCTTTGTCAAGAAAATGAAGGTCAGAGCAATTGCCTATAAAATGGTGCTAAGAGAGTTTTGTGAGGATTAGCAAGACAATGCGTGAAGGAGCTAACACGCGTCCTGCACACTTTAAGTGGAGCCGTCCGCATGCTACACAGGGCCCAGCAGGTTTTCACGGGGGGTTAGCACGATGCCGCCAGAGCCACAGCACAGCGGTCACCGCACCATGGCTGTGTGGCCCGGTGCTGCCACCTGTGTGCCCTCGGGCCTTTATGGTTCCAGGCCTCCTATGGGAGCGGCTGGCCCTGCTGCCTTTATGTCTCCCCCACACACCCACGAGTGCCCTGCGGTGCTCGGGTGGGTGCTCCAGAAGCAGTCCTGTAATGATTGTGCCTGCGGGAGCTGGGTGACTGACTGATGCCCCCACTCACAGCTGGGAGCAGCTCTCAGGACGATGCATGGCCCCGTCTCTGTGAGTAATAGTTGCCCTTCCCGCTTCTCTCTGAGGCACTTAGTTCTCAGTGCCCGCGTTGTGTCACGTCTAACCCATCCCGCAGTCTGGTTCTGATTGCTGGTTTGGGAAGCAGTGTCCTGGGAGCTGGTTGGAAGCTACGACCTTTTTGTTGGGGGTAGTTCCGACTTTGTGCAGGCCCCGGAGGTGCCTCATGGATGCAGGTGCAGCCCACCGTCCCCACGATACCTGAAGAACATGCTTATTGTCTTTAGTGTGCAGCACGGCCGAAACGGTTGCCAAGGAAATGCCAGGCTTAATCTCCATGGGCACCAGCGAATCTGCGAGCTGCAAGCAAACAGAGGATTTCAGTCAGATTCACTCTAGTGTGAGGGTATGGGGGCTGCAGGATGATGCCCCGGGGTCAGCTTACCACACATCACACACACTGTGTAGCTACATCTGTCGCAATAAAGGAAGGAGGGGGAGACAGGAACAGGGTGGTGGCAGATAAACGGCTAAGGAGGAAGAGAACTAACCTGCTCGCCATCACACTGGGACCCCAGGAGGCCGACGCCTCTGCTGCTCCCTTTTGTTAGTCACCCCCCAAATGATGACATGCCAACACCCTGCCAAGGGCTCAGCTCTGAACCATCATAACCAATATAATGGGCTTATATTGTTATTTTAAAATGAATTAGTAAATATTTTTGAACACCTTACTTTTAACTTCTAACCAGCAAACATCAGTAGTTATCACTGATGTTACTGAAATCTGTTTGGATCTCCTTTGCCTACTGCTCTGAATTAAAAAAAAAACAGCTTAAGTTAATTCTGGAAAGGACTGAATGTACTGGAATCTGGGTCCCCACTGGTGGCACCTGGCGGGGCTCCCCCACCAGCCTTGCTCAGGGCTGTGGAAATGAGCAACATCCAGGAGCCTGGGCTTCAAACTGAAGATCTGGATTCTATTGTGAACTGCAAAGGGAACTCTGGGGACATTGCTTTGTAATGAGTTTTCCTACCTCTTTTTACTGTGTGTTAAAATCTGTCTCAGAAGACAAAAGGGAGCCAGAAGCGGCTTCCTACAGTTTTCTATGCTGTCGCTGCAGGAGCCGGGCTTTTGACTCTTGCTGCCTCCCCCATCAGACCAGCACTCATGCAACACCTCAGTTGCCCCACACGCTCGGCACGCTTTTGAACTTTTTCCCTATTCAAGCAGGCTTAGATTTCATGGGACTATAAAATACTTCGACTTTACTAGGTCTTTTAAGTTATACTAGAATGCATACAATAAAGTTTCTCATTTTTTGGTTACTCTTATATCCTCCATCTCTCTGCATTTGGTGAAACTGGACCCTCACTCATAAATGAGGTCCAGGGAGCTGGACAAAATCCACAGCCCCAGGGGGTTAAGGACCGAGCTGGCCTCAGCACTTGTGTCCTCCGGGATCCCAGGCAACATGTTAACAGAAGCAGCAGTGCTGATCTTACAGCTGCTGCTTCACTGCCTGATACGTGAGAAGGCTCTGAAAACACCACCTGTCTTCCCACTTACTTGCTTAAGGGTCTAGGTTCTTTGGTTCATCCATAGCTGACACAACCCAAAAGCAAGCCATGGTCTTCTCCCGGGACTCGCGTGGGAAACCCGAGCTCACCTCCGGCATGATTTCGATCTTCTCATACCGCCGCTTGAAGGGCAGGGTGAGGACCTCGGCCCGCCTGTAGGACACGGGTGGCGGCTGGCAGTCAATCATCAGGTCTGTCCTGTGGGACTGCGTGGGGGGTGGCTGCGTGTACTGCTCAGGACAGACCACGTGCAGGGGCTGCGGGCCAACGGGCAGGGTGAGCGCAGAGCCAGCCTCGCAGAGGCCCATTCCCGGCCTCCTCCCAGCTCAGAGAGGCCCACGCGAGGCCGGTTCCCGGCCTCATCCCACCTCCTCCCCAGAACTCCCGTCCTTGCAAACCCAAGTAACCAGGGAAAGGAGAGAGCAGTGCAGTGTGGGGAGAAGAATGAAAACTTCAGGGCAATCCCTGAACCGCCAGCCAGCTACCCCTGCTCTCCTGCGGACTTCTTCCTTTTACCTTCCACTTCCCCCCAGTTACTTCTCCCCTTTCTCTATGGCTAAAAATGCAAAATGAAAAAAAACAAAAAAACAAAAACCAAACCAAAACAAACCTCTTAACAAGAAGCAAAATGACACTGTGAGTGGAATGGACCCAAATGTGCAACAAGGGCCCAATACACGCTTCAGTGAAACTTTCAGCTTCATGAATATGTTCCTAGAATGACTTTTTCTATGTGGGGGCAGGGGGAAAATTTCCTTTTAACTGGACACAGATGGTCCTCATAAAAAATAATAGTGGTTTATGCTTTCTCCTTCCATTTCTGATTTCTTTAGAATGGAAACTTCTTTTAGGGTGTAGAGCTCACTACTTTGAAGTTTGTGCCCCAGCTCTGCAGATGTGCAGAAGTGAGGCAGATAAGGAACGCAGCACGACACCCCCTCCCCTCACACCAGATGCACAACCCCACAGAGGTAACAGGCCCACAGACGGACGGGAAGGCCCCAGCACGGTTTCTTGGGTTACCTGCACTTCTTTAAGCAGCTTTGACACTTGGATGAAATTCAGTCGTGTATCAATGGGGCAGTAAATGCATTTCATGGCCAAGGGCTGGTAGGGAGCCAGTGCTTCCAGGTAGGAGAAGTCAGGTTCTAAGGAAGGAGAGCACGAAAAAGACAACTGAACATGCAGGTAACAGAGGAGCTGCCAAGCGAGGAGGCAGCTGTTGTGGTCGGCGGGGTGAGCCAGGGTGTCAGCGCACGGAGGGAGGGTGATGGGAGCTGACTCCTCGTCATCGGAGAGGGGTCACTTACAAACGGAAAGGGAGAGGCGAGAATGAACGCTGTATGACGGAGGCGGAACTGCAGGTGTGGGGTGAGCTCAAGGTTTTCAACATAAAGGGACAGATGGGATAAATGGGATAAATGAGGGATAAATGGTAATTGAGCGCAAAGGGCAAGCTCTGCCCTGCAACCAAATGCCAACTAATAAATGTACAAGAAATGATGAAATTAAAAAAAAAAGCACCGTGTGGCAATCATCACAGTAATAACTTCTTCAGCCCAGAATCATCAACAGATGCTAAAAAAATTAGATAAAAATTTGGGGAAGACCAGGATATACATAGTCTCAAAGAGTCCTCCCGCACAGTATACAAAACACAAAACCAGTGACTTCAGAGGAGAAACCTGGCACAGACCACTAGAAACCAGTGCTGTAAACTAACACTCAGATCGCGGGCCATCTGCGTGTCAGGAGAGTAAGAGGACCTTGAACCTACGTCAGGAAAATGCTTCTGCTGACACCTGTACTCCTGTCAGCAAAGCCCAGTGCATCACGACCGGGAACCGTCCTGGTCTTAATGGCCAGTTAGTTCTCCAAGGGCCGCTCCCTGCTTGGTGCGGACTGTTCATTCCACCCGAGGAAGCTGCCCACCTTGTGCCAAAAGAACTGGCTCACAACTGGTATGAAAAATGATATGTTCCCAAGGCAGCTCGTGCCTCCATGGACACACCCCTTCTTACAGCCCTCAGGCTGATGCTCACGTGCCATATCCGGTGGGTTCAGGATAAGTGACAGAACTTGTAGATTTTTCAATGACCACCCCTCTAGTGGATCCTGTTTCCCTAAGAAGTATACCCAGAAATCCCCCACATGAGGCCAGCACAGGCTGCTAGGGAGAGATAATTGACTCCCCTTTTTATGTGTGCTCTGCGAGCTGCAATGCCCACAGTCACTGTGATACTGGAAGAAGTGGTACAAAAGTTATCACTGACACTAGCAGACATCACAGACACCCCAAGTTCTGCTCTGGGAGCGCAACGAATCAGCTTACATTGAAATTCACTACCCAGAGTTGTCATGGACAGTCACATAAGCCTTAATTTCTTCTTAGCTGGCTGAAGAAAAAGTATACTGTAGCGAGCGCTTCGTACTGCGCCTATGTAAACAGGGTCCCCACTGTCAGAGGAAACTCCTCAGAAAGGACAAGAGAGACCCTCAATCCTGCTACAGACAACATTCCCTGGACCACCCCCCGCTAATAAAACTAGGAAATGGCAAGGTTCTGGGTGTGTAGCTGACCTCCCCTGCCTTTGGCCAAAGCGGGGCCTGGGGGAAGAGCAGCCACCAACAGCTGCTCTTCCGAGCTCTGTTGGCAATTGTGGCTGGGCTTCGCTCTTAGCAGGGGCTGGCCTGGCACTTGCGGCTGGCCGTAGTGTTCTGTTGGAGAGACACAATTTCGCCAACACTGATGCTAGGTAAGGCCACTCAGTGAGGATGATGGATCAAGACAAAAACAAGAGGCTTCTGTGATCATGCCCGGACACAAAACCACAGCACTGTCCAAACCACCAAAGGAGCCTATCCCGGCTCCATTCTTCTTGCCCTCCAGATGAGAATCACGAAGATACCCAGTCAGAGAACTGCTCCTGCTTCCCGCTAGTACTTGACCCACTGCAGCGTCCCACCTCTGGGAACCCACCTCAAAATCACCTCACACAAGCCCAGATCCATACTGAGGTCTTTCTAACAAGCTCTGAGATGGCGCGCGTTCTCCCTCGCTGCAAGCAGCCCATAAACCCAGCTTTGCACATCTACCGGTGTGCTCCTGGTGGCTTTGGGCTGGGGGACACTGACTCCTGACAAACAGGCTTAGCACAGGGAAGGACCCAGTGTCCCTGACCCTGAAGCTTTGGAGACTCTGCTCCATCACTTGTCTTAAGAGTAATTAGAAAGAGTAATTAGAAAACTCCAGGAGGGAAACCGATACTTTCTCAACAGCCTTTATATGCTGGGTTCTGTATGAAGTGCTTACAACGGACCACATGCCAGAGCTGCCTGAGGAGACGGCCACCAGTAACCCCACTTTACAACGAGCAACGTGAGGCTCGGAGCTGAGGGAACTGCTGAGGTTACAGTAAGTTGGGCCTGACTTCAGCTCAGGGTGTTTTACTTCATCTTCCATAAGATGTTCAAATCCCAACGCTGTCTGAAGCCCTTAAACTGATCAAATAATACAGTGATTAAGTAAAACCCCTACTTAATCTCATGCAAGAATCTGTTTCACTCTGAGGGGTTCATCTCCAGAAGAAAAACTGCAAGCCAGAGTCAATTCTAATCAAAGCAGCAAGACCCAGCTCGGGAAATGATTCCTAAATGGTAGAACAAGACCGGCGACTAGAATTCCTGCAGTTATGGAAACAGCTTACAGAATCCTACCTGAGTTAGTTTAGTGAAATCTGGGAATTTCTCAGGGAAAACCCCACAGAAACAGGTGTGAAAGCTTTATCCAGCGAGTCATCTCAGGACATTCTGCTTTACCCGACGCTTTCCCTCGAGGTTTCTTCAGACTTTGGTATTTATGACAGAAGAGTGTTCACATTCATGCCTCCTTGTAAAATTCACCCTGGGTCTCTAACTGGTAGGTTCATCCAGTGACAGCCAGAGGAAAGGGAGGGTTTTGTTGTTTACCCACCTGTGAAGATGACAGTGTTGAGACTAGATTTTCCCCAGAGCTCCATGAAATGGACTACGTCCCCAAAGCGGAGGGAAGGGTGCCCGGTGAACACCACACACGGCTGCCTGAAATCGTTGCTGAAGTCGCCGTGGATGCTGGGGTAGTGCTTCAGCTTGTTGGTCTGAATGAGCTAGAACAGATACAGGAAAAGGCACATGAAGAGACGTTAGCCTGCCTGGGTGGAAGGAAGAACACAGCATGGAAGGGTGACCAGGAGGAAATTAAAACTACAAACGAAACTTATTAAAATTAGCCAAAGATGGAATTTTTTTTTTTTTTTTTTAACTACAATGGAACTTTCTGAACAGATGGGACCTTTTGGTAATAGGAACATACTAACTGGGAACTTTTATTCAGGTTGTTATGACTGATAGTCTCCCTCCTCCTTTACTGCTTCCCGACACACCGAGCCCCGGCCCCGGAAGTCCCCACTATCCGTTACTGTTTGAAGTATAAGTAACCTTCCAAGACATGTGCATCACCCATAAACACCTCACACAGGAAGGACCTCCTCTTGAGAAGCTGTAAGTTACTGTGGCAACTCAATAAAGGCAGACCAAACTGGCTTTCAGAAATCTGGGAGACGTGATGGCCTCATGACACACAGAGCCGCACTACGATGCAGGCCACGCACAGCCGCACACGTGTCTCAGAAGTGTATGTTTTCAACCCAAATGTTCTCCCTTCCAGCACAATTCTTGATGATACTCTCCTACCATCAGGTCCGACCCAAGGCAAAGCCAGCATCTCGTGACACTGCTCAGAAACCGCCTCAAAAGGCCGGATGACAAACATCCCTAAGACCTCAGAGCCCCTAAGTATCAACTAAGCCAAAGGGAGTATTCCCGCGGATGCGGCGTGAAGAAATGGTCTGGGACACGGCTTCATCCTGAAGCAACCCCTAATGCTTAAGAGGGGGAGCCCCACCAACAACTCCAAGGCCAACTGAAGTCACCCCAATAGTGAGAATGTGGCCAGAGTGGGACAGTCCCCAAATGGAAGCTGAACTCTCTTCACTTGAAAGATGAAATCTTTAATCCAGAGAGACCTGCTTTTATTTGAAAGACTGCAGTTCTACCCTGGAGCTTTAATCAGGTGTCACATGTCGGGTGGAATACGCACAGGAGAGATGGAGCAAACTTTGAATTCCCAAGTTACATGCAAATAAAACTGACGTTTTATAACCTCCTTGGCCAAAATCATTACTCGCCCCAGTTAAATGGGTGAGCGGCTGTGTGAAAGACTAATAAGTCTATTCTATCCAGAGACGTCAAGCAGATGAATGGGTTTCTAAGAATAGCAGCAGGTCTTTGCACACAACTTAAGTCACTTTTTAGGCATCGCCTGCACTTCCTGCAGCTCTCCTGATCAATGCACAGAGACTAAGATAAATTCATCTCTGTTTGCCACTTGGATCGACCTTTCCAGCTGACTCACTACATTTGACCATCCAGAACTAACATGCTATTGCAGAGCCTGTCAGTTTCCTCAAGTGGTTACACCAATTTAAACATCTTCTAAAAAATATATAGCAAAAAATCGGGAGCATCTCTATTGTCTGATAGTAAGGGAATGGTTAAGTACATTATAGCATGTTTACATGATAAGCTATGGTATATTAGGCAGCAGTAATCATGATATGAGCCACACAGAAAAATGTCCATGACACACCGTTTGCTTAAAAAAAAAAAAAAAGTGGAAACAAAACTGGGTATATATCTATATAAAAATATGCAGCAGTTCTGTGAGGGGGTTCTATTTTTTTAAATTGAGGTATAATTGACATATAACATTATATTAGTTTCAGGTATACAACATCATGATTCGGTATTTGTATATATTGCAAAATGATCACTACAGTAAGTCCAATTGCCATATAGGTACAATAATCTGTCATCATAAAGTTATACTTTTTTTCCTTGTTGATGAGAACTTTCAAACTCGTAGCAAGTTTCAAATATGCAATACAGTATTATTAACTATAGTCCGTATGCTGTACATTTCATCCCCATGACTTATTTATTTTATAACTGGAAGTTTGTACCTTTTGACTCCCTTATATTTTAAACTGAAGTGTTAGTATTTTCCTCATTAAAACTTTACGTCTATCATCACCATAACTAACTGGAAAGGAGACTTTGATAATAAATAAATCTGTTATGCAAAAAAGTTAGTGGTAGATAGTGGAATAAAATTCCTCACGCAGTCAATAACCAGTGGTAAGCTATGAGGCATATAAACACACCGGGACTACAATGTGTTAATAAGAAGAGAAAGTAGTGAATCTGGAGTGAGTACTTCATTGTCATCACACACAGGACACAAAGGGCTAGACGAGTTTATGTAAGGATGTCTTTTTATCTAATGGCCTGCTGTCTCCATCCACATCCATTTATCTGTGTTTCTTTCTTGCTCTGACTCAGTAATTCCATTTTCTTACCTCTGCATGAGGGAAAGGCGGTTCTGGGAGATACACCTTCGTCTGTTTGTTATGACAAAGCCTTAAAGAGGAAAAACAGACCAGCAAGTGAGGGAGGGCACACAGGGTCATTTGTTGCCACCTAGTGGTGGCAGCGCAAATATAAAACACTAAAGTTTATTTGAAATTTTCCCGCTGGTAAATCTCAGTGAATAAAAGCCAGCATCTACAAAGCATTCAGAACATAATTCTCTGTGAGCATTTTTTTAACCTTTAAAATTCCTTAATACATTTTTTCTTAAAAAGTAACCTTGTTATTTTGGAATAATTTTAGATTTACAGGACAGTAGCGAAGATAGTACATTGTTCCCGTGTACCCTTCACCTAGCGTCCCCTGATGTTAACATCTTAGAACCGTGATACATCTGTTAAACCAAGAAATCAATATTAGCACATTCCAATTAACTAAATCCCAGGCTTATTGGGGTTTCACCAGTTTTTCCACTAATGTCCTTTTTCTGTTCCAGGATCCAATCCAAGATACCATATTGCATTAGTTATGATCAGATACCTTTTTCAGACATAATTTCCTGTTTTGCGCACCTAAGCAGCGCTGGTTACTCTAACTGGAGTGTAACTGTTATACTTGAACTTGGAGACACTGAATGTTTGTAGTGTGTGTTACAGTCCTGCTGACAAACATGAAAAAAAGACCTTGACCACAACTAAAGGGCTAGGAAAAAATGTCTTTAAAAAACTGTGTGTGCAGATGGGGGTGGGCAGCATATGCGGTGTGTTACGACAGAATAATGTACAAATTCCTTTTTAATTAGAAACTTAGAATACCGTGTCCATCAGGCCACCACAGCACTAAAAGGGATTAAACACCCTATGTAGGTGTGTTTTCATACCCCTGAACATGTGGAAACACCATTTTCAGGCACTATTAGGTCTAGTTTAAAAGCTTAACTATTTCCCCCATCCCTCCCTTTTTTTTGACCAGATGAGTTAGATTCAAACATTCATCTAAATAATACTAAAAAGGTTCTTCACATTATTCAATAATTTACCCACCTAGGATTTGATCAATTTCCTGCTGTAATAAAACTTAATTTGGTCAAATACGCTATTGAAATGAAAAAAATATTGTTTTTCTTATTAGAGTTGGTATTATAAATGTATTTATTCATTGTTATATTTTTTTTAGACTTTTAGATGTTTTCATTAGAATCATTTTGAATTTTTATTTAGAGTGCATTTGGATCAGTTTCATCTGATTAGCTACTGATGGAAATGTGAAATTCCACTGTGATTTTTGGGTCTTGGTTATTACAAATTTAGACAACACGAGCTTGGGCTTTAGAATTTGTTTCTCTTTTAGAATTTAATTTTCCTTTTTAACAGGCAGAGGATAGCATGTGAGAGAACAAATATTTCTGTTGCTAATTTGGAAAGTGCTGGTTAAGTGAAATCTTTCTCTTTCACCCTTCCTTCCTTGAATAATTCTTCTAAACTCTAGCAATGCAACAGATTTGGCTTTCATTAATACAATCTTCACATCATAGAATACGGAAAAACAACAAACGAGAGTTTCATAGTAATAGGAGGAAAAAAACAGGATTTCTAGTCTTACTGCTTCAATGTATTGAATCAAAATTGAACTCAGAGAGAAGAACACGGACATACCACTCTGCAAAAATCTGGGAAAACTCAAGCGAACTGTTAGCCACAGGAGAGATGAAGTAGAAAGGGATGCTGGAGAGGCCGGCTGAGTCGATGTACTGGTACAGGCATTCCAGGAGGTCATAGATCACCCCAGAAGGGTAGCAGGGAACCAACACGTTTCCTCCATTCCGGACTGTCAGTGCTAGAAAGTGGGAGCAGAGGGAAAACAACAGTATCAAGAGAACAGTTTTATAAAAGTAGAGTGGAACTTTAAAAATAATATTTGGATTTCTTTCACTTTCCCATTTCTGTTCGTACAATTCACATGTATTATCATCTTGCTTTTGAGGAACAGCACCAAGAGCGAGAGTCCAGAGGTGACAAGCAGCGGAGTTTGTAATCCGTGCTTCAGTCCCCAGGGAACAGGGTTCGTATGCAATTAAGAGTTTGGGTTTTAAAGGTGACCAGGGACAGCGAGCTTAAGGGCAGACCCTCCAAGCTCTTCCGCGTTTTAGATCCTGCTCAAAACTTGGCCGGCTTTGGCTCTGTTCATTCTCTGACCACTGCTGAATGACCTCTAAGGAAATAGGTCACATTTTTCTGTTTGACTGATTTTAGTGACATTTTCTTTCACTAAGGTTTTGTCTGTAAGAAAATGCTCCATACTTTAAATATTTAAATTATTAAATGAGGAATCGCAACGTATGGGTATAATCCTATTGGAAGTTGTAACTGGCTGGAAAAAAAAGTCTAAGTACCCTCTCGAGTTTGTGTTTTTTTTCGTTTGTTTGTTTTTCAAAACAAACTGAAACAAGCAGCAGTACCTTGAATACTGGTTGACTTGCTACTACTAGAGTATGGTACGACGGGAAAAACCGCAATCAGCGGTCAGGGCTCCAGAGGGCTGCCTCTTGCCCGGCCTCTGCCTGAGCTCCAGGACCCAGGTGAGCCACTACAAGCCTGCTGAGCCTCAGTTTCCTCCTCAGTTATATTAGAGGAGTGAACTAGGTCAGTGGTTTTTAAGCTTTAGTTTGTGTGAAAATTGCCAGGAAACATGTTAAAACATAACTTTCCTTCTGAATCTCTCCCCTCCCCAGAGAGTCTGACTTCCTAAGTCTGTGGTAGGGCCCCCAAATTTGCATTTTTAGCAAGTGGCCTTAGCGATCTTCAGGCAAGTGATTACTGCACCCCACTTTGGGAAACAGTGGATTAGACGTAAGGTCTCTTTTAGACCTAGAGTTCTTCGTGTCTATGATTCCAGATTATAAACAAACATACAAACCAAAGATTTAATTTAAGACTAGTCCAATACTTTTTCCAACTTAAGAACAAAATTCCTTTAACTTAGTATGAGCAAAGAACAAAAACCAAGTCCATGTTTTTGGCATGGCCACGTGAAATTTCAAAGGCCAGTTAGTGCCGTCCTCTGTATAACGTGAGAAGACGACCCTCTTTCCCCCAGAGCAGAGGGAAGATCACTCACAATTGCTGCTACATGTGAAGGGTCTGCGCTCGTTAACTGCTCTTCAGAAACTGTTACGCGCTGAAGGCTTGTGTCCCCCACCCCCCATTCACAGGATAGTGACGCCCTAACTCCCTATTGATGGCATGGAGGGGGGACTTTGGGAGGTCATCAGATTTAGGTGAGGGTGGAGGCCCATGACGGGATTAGTGTCCTTATAAGACGAGGAAGAGCCACCAGAGCTGCTTCTCGCGCTCTGTGAGGACACGGCGTGGAGGAGGCTGTCTGCCAGCTAGGAGGAGGGTCCTCACCGGTCGCCAGCCTGCTGGCCCCCTAACCTCTGACTTCCCAGCCTCCTAAACAGTGAGGAACAAATGTCTGTCGTTTCAGCCGCCCAGTCTATGGTATTTGGTTATAGCAGCCTGAGCTAAGACAGTAACCAACCTACAATTTTCTAAAAGGCAGGATTCCTAGATTTTATTGACAATTATATCCAAAGAAAAATAAATTTCTTCCAGGTAGCAAATACCCCACAAGTCTCTCAGTTTAGTCTTTCCCCCAAAAAAGAAAAACTTAACACCAACCAAATATCACTGGGGAAACATTGCACCCATCCACTGTATCGCTGTTGTGAATTCAAAGTACATGTGGTCTTTTCTGGGCTATTATTTGCAAAGCAGTGATTTCTTCCTTGTTTGACAACTGCACCCTGGAAACGTCCCTGATCTGCCACCAAATCCCACTCAAAAGCAAGAAGATTAAGAATTTTCTATGTAAATCAAGTGAGAGAATATTGAGTATTTGTTGTATGAAGTACTAAAAATTTGAATTTACCATTGTAACAACCATTCTTACGGCACGTTCAGATTTAAGTTGCTTAAGAACTGCTTTTGCTGATCACAGGTTTTGAAGGATCAGCAAAAAGACTGTGAGTAAATGCCCATTTAATTCCCAAAAGGCCGTAAAAGGGGCATCAGAGGGTGTGAATCTTGAAGGGAAGGGGCCAAACATTCTACAGAAGCAAGGTACCGAAAACTAAATTTAAACCGCACCCTCCAGAAGGCTGGAGGGGCGCACATACCCAGGTTGCTGCAGAACTCGCCCACCATGCCATCCGGGTTCGCGGTGGGAATCTGCGTGAGGCCTGTCAGAACCAGGACGTCGCTGTTTTTGAGGGAAGCTTGGTCCATGGGCTGAAAAACCAGAGAATTACGCATAGTAATTTTAAAAGGGATGTTATCTACAAATAGTAAAGGAAAAAGAGAATATACGCAATGCTCCTTCTATGTCCAGCTGACCAAGTCCTCTTACGCCCTCTAATGAAGTCTGTCACCGAAGAGCGGCTGCCCAAGGGGCACAGGGACTCAGAGGAGGAGGCACTTCAGCGGGTGATGGAAAAGTTTTGTTAACAGGGGTGGTGAGCACATCATAGCAAAATGCATAGAACTGTACATTTAAAATCTTTGGGTTTCATCAGATACAAATTTTACTTCAATAACAACAAAAAGCACATTTCAACAAGGCTTTTGCTCCTTTCAAAGTGTTATCTGACACTCACCATTGGCAGCCCTCGCACGTGAGCGTGCAGCAGAATCACCGGGAGGGTTTGCTGAGACCCACATCGCCAGGCCCCACCCAGAGCGGCTGAGCTGGGCCTGAGAATCTGCATTGCTAACAAGTTCCCCGGAGACGCTCCGGTGTGTGTGTGTGGGCACCATGCCTTGAGAACCACTGCACCATATAATTTGAATCTCAAAACAACTCTGCAGAGTACATGACGTCAGTGTATGTTATGAAAATACAGACTCAAGGAGCCTGGGTGATTTTCCCTAAGTCTTGATGGCAGAGGAGCCAGGAAGAACAATGGATTAGGAATTAGAAACACAAGGTTTCCTTCCAGTTCTACTGCCAGCCACATGACCTCAGCCAAGGCTCCGAGCTGGGTTTCCTGTAAAGTGGACACATTTCTTGACCCATCCTCCTCCAGTGATTTCTGAGAGTCTCACAATCTTCCTATGACCTATAAAATCCTACAATGCACTGTTATCTAATCCTCAGGACTCGTATCTTTACTTTTTCACCTGGCACAATTTGAATTTAATTGTGATTCCCCCCCCCCCCCAAGTAAATCAGAATTGAAATTAGAAACAAAAATGAAGGCTCATAATTAAGACACTGGAGAACTCATAGACGTTTTCATTTTATAACACATCTTTTCCTCAGTTTCATTTAGTATTCTCACTGGAATGTTAGGGGGAAAAAAAAAATAAGCAAGCCCAAACATGGTTTACTAAGAAGCCTCATCCATCCTTTCTCTATTCCAACCAGATTTCCCAGTAAAGCAATAAAATTCCAAATTGTAACGTAGCAAAGACCCATCATCCGAGTACACGTGACTTTTGATCTATTTTCCTTTAAAATTTTATATAAGCATGGATATATGGGCTTCATTATTTTTTAAGTAACAGGACTCTGGTTATGTAAGCTGCCTTATAATCTGAAAAACATTTCTTTAATGTGAATACAGAAAAAGTATGGTTGTGACAATCATACTGAATAGCTTCTAATTCCTATTTGCAGACACATGGCAGTGTGTATAAGAGCTTTTCCTCCTCTTGGGCAGGTCTGATGTACCTATTTGTATTTCTCTAACAAATACATATACATTCACTGTTTCCCCAGAAGGACAGAAGGGGAAATACAGTACAGTGGTTTATAGCAGCGAGTGTGTAGCGAGCCTGGGACTGTTCATTGTGTACATGCATCAAGCGGAAGGAAACTGGAATGGAGACAAAAGGGACCAAGCTTTGTTTGGTAGCACATTCAGCTTAAAATGGTTCACTATTTTATATGGATCTTAGTAGAACAAGCCAATAATGATTCACAGGGCTGATGGGAGACAGGGGAATTGAGGGAGCCCAGGAAACCCCTGAATTCGTGTGTATGGCTATGTACATTTTTCTATAGATTTAATTGGGTTGCCATATGGGGCCATGACCCTGAAAAGGTTAAGAACTGCTGATCTAAAGGAAATATATAATGGAGAGTGAACTCTGGCCCTGAAAACAACACAATCTCTGAACCTCAACCCTCAGCATTGACTTCCTTTAAAAATGAAATGCCTGTAATAAAAAACAAAAGTACTCCTGCACTATGAATCCTACCACATTGAAAGTTATGAGATACTTCACGACCAGGTCAGACTAGATGTTCGTAATTTTAGCCCTATTAACTCGGGAGACATTTCTTGTTGGTTCCCAGGGCTACCGTATAGGAGACTTAAAAGGCTTTTAGTGACACTCTCCAAACCAAGCTGACACCACCAACACCTCCACTTCACCATCGAAGGGCAACTGTATACATTGCTGGTGTCAACAGACACTCACTGAGCACTTCAAGTGGGGACATTTTATTTGAACACACAAAACCAAAACATTCCACTGTGCCCAAGAATCAAATAAAAACACCTTACAATGTAGAGCGTGACGATCACGTTTGTGGAATAAAATTGTGAAAAATGCTAGGCCCCAGGATGCCGGGGCCAAGGTGTGGGGCCTCTGCTGGCTCATTTTTGTTGGATATTTTGTACAGGGCGTGAAAAAAAGGAGACCAAGTCTCTAGGTCCAGAAGTTTACAATCTAGCTGAAGAGAAGACATGTCTATATAGTGAAGAAAGAGGATTATTCAAAATGCCATAGAAAATATAATGCAAATTTCAAGAGTCAGCACTGAGTATAGAAATGCCAAGAGGAACGCAGACTAGAGAGCCGCAGCAGGCCAGCCGGGGTTACTCACTGGTACATGCTTTTTGGCAGATGAAGTTCTGGTTCTCGCTTTCTCTCCTTCTTTGGCCAAGGAACTTAGAATCTACTTAAGACAGCCCAGGTCACTATGTCTGAAATGTCTCCGAGACACCCCTTCCCTCCCCATACCTCCCCTCCTACACGTGCCCCATGGCCTCCACCACCTTCTATCCCTGTACTAACCACACTCAACCGTAATTTCCTATTTACTTGTCTGTGTCCCCCAGAGGACTAGGAAGCTCTCCGAGGGCAAGGACTCTGTATCCCTATTACCTAGCAAAATTCCTGGCACACAGCAAATACTAAATAAGTGTTTGCTGAATAAATGAGTGCATGAAAAGCACACAGTCTGGTAGGAAATGTGAGGGCATTCCCTCCTGGGAAATAGTGCCCTGGAAGTCAGGAAGGTGAGAATAAGTACGTCAACTGTGGGAGGAGGGCCTGGTAGGGCAGAGGAAGGCAACCTGTAGATGCCAAATGAAGTGACTTGGCTGGAATAGAAAGACAACATTGGGGCTGACAAGAGAGTGAAAACAGGAAAAGTATAATTGATAAAGGGCCAACAGGTCAGAATCATGAAGCTGCCGGGGGTGGGTGGGTGGGGGGCAATGAGATGTCAACAGTTTGAAGCAGGAGAATGATGTTTTTGTTACAATAATTAGAGACGTTGGTGAAAGAGGAGGGTGAGACTACACTGGGGGTCGTGGGGGGGGGGGACACTCTGAAGGCCCCTACAGCCAACCAGACATAAAGGGAAAAAAATTATAATTTCATGGCAGTTGAGGATATGGAAGCAGCAGATCTCATGACACCACAGAAACCAACAGACGTCTGGGAATGGACTGGATATACAGGAAAATGGAGAAAGCAAGACCTTAAGATAACTCCAAAATTTGAAATCTGAGATGCAGTCAAGGGAAATTTAAAAGATGCAATGATTTAAAAGAATGAAGAGGCAATAATAAGTCCAGTGTTGGCAAGTTGCAAGTGTTTGGGGGATAGCTAAGTGGGTTTATTCTGCTAGTAAAAGATAGAACAATGGGGTCTGCTGTATATGGAGGTTAGCCAGGTACCTTCATTGAAGTAGTTAATAGAAAGGTCATTTATTTAGAGAGAAGAAAGAGGCACAGGTCCAGGACGAAGGCTGGGGGGACCCCATAAGGCATATGGGAGAGGAGCAAATAAAAGAGAAGCACACAGTGCAGTGAAGAGCTTCCTACATACAAACATGAGGAGTCGGGGAAGGGAGCATTATGGTGCTTTCACCCTATAATATGGCAAAAGATCAAGTAGAGTAAGAAGAGGAGGACGACAACAAAAGATTGCTCCAGAAGCCTAGACAAAAGGGAATTTCAATAAGAGATCAACGACCAGTGTCAACTGCAGCTGTGGGATGCCACGGAAAATAGAACGAGTGAAAGTTTGGCCGGAAGCTGATCACTGCGGATCTGGAGATGAGAAACTGGGTCCGTGAGGTAAGCGGGAGAAAGCCAGGTGTACAAGGTGAACAGGGGAAACCTCATCACGGTTAAGAGAAAAAGAACGCAGTAGTCAGGTGATGAGGCAGTCGTCTGAAAACCTTTGTCCAGATTAAAAACCCTCAGATTTGCTTAAAAGCAGAAAAGGAGGGATTGGTGAAAAAGTTAATGACGTAATGACCTCTATTCCTTGATGAGAGGAAGGAAGAAACATATTTGAGATCCTGAAGCCCAACATACCAGCTTCCAAGGCCAATTCAAAGCTCACTCCTCCAGGAGGTCTCCCTGACCCCACAGGGAAGGGATGCACCCTGTTTCTAAATCCCACCGCACTTTGGTGGATTTCTAATCTGACGGTATTGATCGCTTGCAGCCTGGAGGAAAGTTCTGTAGGTACATATCTTCTTCCCCTGTTTTAACTTCTGTAAATGTAATACCTACCCATCTGTGCTCCATTCTCAGCCTAGCACATTCCATTGCCCAAAGTAAGGGCTTGGGAAATACCACTGATTAAATGAGGGAATAAATGAGTGAATAAATGAAGTTGCATACATTATTTCTGAGAGCAGGAACTATTGTGCAGAGAGAAGCTGCGCACCAGAGAAGAAATGAAACAGCAAGTGTGGAAAGGCACAGACGGGAGTCTGGCAGGCGGTGCCGTCTCTCCCTCCTGGCTTCATGGGATCTGCCGACTGCGCTCAATTCTCCAAACCGATCACGAACCATTAGCAGCACAGCTGCCCCGCGGCCCCAGCACCCAAATCTATTAGGTCTAACTTTGACTCCTGGGCACCGTGCCCACCGAGAGGACAAGCGGACCGACCCGAGGAGGCCCAGCTGCAGCTCTGGGACAAGCTGGGTCTGTGTCCACGGGGAGGACAAACTTCCTGTCCACTGGCCCTGACAGCTGAGGGGGAAGCTGGATGCTGTGGCTTGTACCAGACACTTTTCTTAATATTTTGGGGATGTGGCTGTGTCCTTTACCCAGCAAGAGTGGGCCGTCCTGGGCATGTCCTAGGGAGAGCTGTGCAGATGTGATGCTGGAGAATATCATCAGTCACCTGGTCTCCATGGATGGAGAACATGAGGCCCAGAGAAGTGAAGTGATGAGTTTCATGCTGCCCGCTCGAGTGGAAGGGTCAATTCTCAGCCTAAGCCTGGCTCTGATGCCTCACAGAAGAGCGGGGAACTCAAGCCCAGTTCTCCCATGGGCGCAGGGGAGCACGGGAAACCTCAACCAGCTGTACTGAAGTCTGAGTTTTGTGGATGCAGAAAAACATCTGTGTGTTGACACCACAACCCAAGCTCTGGATTCTGCATGAGGGTGACCATGTGACTTTAATTCCCCAGGTCTGTACCAGGGAAAGACATACTCCCAGAAAACTCCCAAGGACTGAGGCTGATGACAAGATCCAGGCCTGGAGGGAGAAGCAGCAAACTACAACTATTTCCCAGGGATGTCTTGAAGGAAATTAATGTTACATCAGAAGACTAAGGAGTAGCTGAAAAATATTGACATGTACATCCACATGAAGACTTGGAAGAGGTCACAGATTTATTACAATAAAATAAAATACATTAAAAAAACAAACAAAAGGAACCTCAAAAAACTGTTACTGTAGAGCATCCAGATCAATGCACTGCATAAACGACAACAAAACGTGGGGAATTCAGAGGGAACAAAAAAATATATAAAAAAACAAAACAACAAAACAAACTTACCCAAACGACTGCCTTAGCTCTGAAAACCTGATTCAAGTAATCCAAATTTAAGATTTTTTTTAGATTTAAGAGAAGAATTCACATTTATTACTGCCAAAGTCTTCAAGACCTTAGGAAAACAAACCACCAGGAGTTAAATGATACTAAGAGAGGAGCTGATAGCTTTAAATATACTTATTGGAAAGCAAAGAAAGACTAATACAAATGAGATAAGTATTAAAAGAAAAGGAACAGAATAAAACCGAGAAAGGAAATAATAAAGGGCAGGATAGAAAATGGAAATACAACAAAAATCATTGAAAGCAAAAACTTTTTCTTTGAAGAAAAACAGTAATGTAGAAAAGTTTTGACAAGTCTGACCAAAACACACACACACACACACACACACACACACACACACACAAAACAGTGATGGCAATAAACAAAATTTAGAATGAAAATAGAATTACACACAAAAAAAGTTTATTAAAAGGGTAGCATAAATAATTCCATGTTTTGAAAACCTTGGCAAAATGGATAAATTTCTGCCAAAATTGGTACAATTTTGACCTAGAAAAAATAGTTCAATAAACATGAAAAAATAATTAAATGGTAATCCCAGGCCTAGACAGTTTTATGGGAATTTGATTTTCAAGAAAATTCCTAAGGTGCAGGGATTAAGAAGTATAAATCGGCAGTTACAAAATATCATGGGGATGTAAAGTACAGCATAGAGAACATAATCAATAATATTGTAATAACTATTTATGGTGTCAGATGGGTACTAGACTTATTGGGGTGATCACTTTGTAAATCATATAAATGTCTAACCACTATCCTGTACACCTGAAAGAAATCTAAATGACAACTGTAATTGGAAAGAAAGAAAAGATAACCTCTATCAGCATATTTGTAGCATTAGAAAAAAGAGGGAAAGGTGCCCAAATCACCTAATGAGACTAATGTACTTCCAACAAATGAAGACAGTACAAGAAAACCATGCCTGGGTTCATTTTTCATTTACAAATGTAGATTATAAATTTCAATAAAATACTAACTGATTCCAGGAGGGCATTAAAAAGAATAAATTGTGATCAAGTAAGATTTATTCAGGGAATGCAAGGAAGGTTCAAGGTGAGAAAAGCTAACATTACAATTCACTACATTAATGGTTTGATAGAAAGAAATCACATGATTACCTCACAGACTCAGAAAAAACAATTGATAAGGTACAATATCTATATCTGTTTGTTTTTTAAAATCAGAAAATTAGGAATAGAGGAGAAATTCCTAAAATTGATAAAAACGCATAGCAAGCATCATATTTAATGAAGAAATTACAAAAGCATTCCCTGTAAAATCTGATACAAGCCCAGGATGCGACTATCGTCACTTCCGTTTAACATGGGACTAGAAAGCCCAGTTACAAGACTGGAAAAAGTAATAAAAGATGTAAGGATTGGAAGAAAAATGACAAAACTATTACCTCTTTGCAGATAATATTATCACCAATAGATAAATATTAGAAAATTTGAGAATTTAGCATGGTTACTGAATATCAGATCAATTTAAAAACATTAAGACGGAGACCTTGTGCTTAGTAAAGGCAGGTTCTCTTCCTTTTCCATCTGGGATGTTGTCCTTTTTTTGGCCTCAATTCTCCTAACTCTCCAAACATTCTTATTCAGGACCATTTGTCTTGGTCAGGACCATTTCCACTGTCTATTGGTAAATGTTCCCTACAGCTCAGTCTTTTACCCTCAGCCCTTTATTTATATACTTTCAGAAATCTGATAACTCTCCAATTTGTCTCCAGGCTTGCCTTCACATCTGTGTTCCAGCTCTGTATTTCCAACTACGAATGTTCTCTCAAATTTCTATTCATCACACCCACTACCCCCTTCTAAAAACCCCTCCACCCATCAACTTCTCCTGGTCAGCCAGTGTCATTATCACCATTCTCAGTGTCATCCAGGCATGAAATCTTTGAGTTGTAATTTTCCTTACCTGAAGACAGTGGGCATTCAATAAATGTTTGTTGAATGAAAGACCTGCCAATGTTTTAACTTGTCTTTCCATTCTTACTGCCTCAGGCTTAATCCGAAGCCTCATTCCACCTTGCTTATTAGATCATTAGCGCCGCTGGCTGTTTTGTTTGTACCTAATGAAGGTTCCATTCAAGTAGACCAGTAGTTGGCTTTTTTCTGTAAAGTTTAACTTTAAAGTATAACCACTGCAATGATGTGTTAGCAGCCATTACCAATCCATAAAGAAATGGCTGTGGCTGTATTCCAACAAAACATTATTTACAAAAACAGGTCAGGGGCCAAATTTGGTCCACAGGCCATAGTTTGCTGATCTCTGAAGTGGCCTATTGGGTTTTTCCAAACCCAAACTTTTCTTATCCGTGCTAATTCAACACAGAATCCAATGATCTGAGTAAAAGAAAATCTAATTTATTTTCTGTTTTACATACAATCCTGGTTGCCAGCTAGAAATTAAAATTAATTACTTATGTTGCTCATTACTTTCAAAACCTTATTTTCCCTTTAAATTTATGAACCTTGTAAGAATAATTTACTGGAAATTACATCAATAGTACTGTAAAGACTTTGATTTAAGCAGGACAAATAGGAAGAGTTGGCAGCCAAATAATCTTTCTGTCTTTCATGGAGGACTATATCGGGAATGATTAGGAGCTGCCAATAAAAAATTTTGATTCAATCAAGCAGATTAAGATGACATTGATGGGCTTTTGATTTCAATAAGCGGGAAAGGTCCAGAATTCTGCTAACTATGGGAAAAATAACAATGTGTCCCCTCTAGACCTTGAGATGAAACTTGATTATAAAAGAAGGTATGAAAAAAACAATGCATAGTGGCAGCTCAGAAGCATCCTACTATTCTAGACTTATGGCAGCCATTCTTTTTCCCATATTAAAATGGGATACAGACTTCCCCAAGACATCTACCTATCAGTCTGTCTGTCCGTCCGTCCGTCCGTCCATCCATCCATCCACTATCTAATCTCCTCTGCCCTCCTTTACAAACATGGAACAAACCAGGATTTATGAAATGAATAAATTCTTTACAAATGTCTAAAATGGAATAAATAATACATTTATAATAATGTTTATGTACTTAGTTTCTTGACAATATGATTGTTAATGAATGACTTCCTTAAAACCTTCCGATAGCTTCCCTCTACACATTAAACTAAAACCCAAATTTCTTATTATGGCCTACCAACTCCTACATGACCTGGTCTCTGCTACTCTCCCAGGCTCTGCTAACAATACTTCAGATGCTGCGATCACAATCGTCCTCTCTGTTCTGTGTCCAGCTTGTTCTTGCTGTAGGGGCCTTTCGTTTGCCATGTCGCTAATACTTTGCCCTCACGGCTTTCCATGGCTCATTTCTTCAGGTCTCAATTCCAATGAGATCTCCCCCAGAAGCTTTCTCTGATCATCCAATTTAAATGAGTCTCTATCACTCTGTACATAACCCTACTTTGTTGTTTTGTGTTTGTATCACAACCTGAAATTACTGTGCTCATTTTCTGTATACCATCCTCTCTCCACACATCTGCTGGACGTAGATCTGTGAGCAGGGACTTTGCCTGTGGGTCACCACTGGATCTCTAACACCTAGAGGAGTGCTTGACACATAATAGGCCCTTAATAAATATTAAGCAATTAACATTTGCTGAGTAAACAAGTCTCCACCTCTGTTCTACATTCAGGCTATGATTCTTAGAAGTGTTGGGAAATATCAGCATTCTAGAGGTGACCCTAGAGGCAGCAGAATCTTACAGAGGAACTTACAATCCTTAATGTTGGGGCATGAATAATCTAAACTTGGATAAAGAGTATCAGTAGAACATAAAGTTTCAGTTCAGCAAGATGAATAAGCTCTACTGTACAACATGGTACCTACAGTCACCAATAATGCCTCATACAGTTAAAAATTTATTAAGAGGGTAGATCTCATGGTAAGTGCTCTTCCTACAATTTGGAAAAAAAAAGTGTCTGTAGAAACCAAAATTAGGAAGGTTTAAAAACAGCGGATGCTACTCTCCTTACATTCTGAATTTGGGTTAAACAACCAAAAAGCTGAGTGGTTAAGAGAGAATTCGGAGTTACCTGGGGGTGTGTGGTAAGCAAAGAGGACCCAGAGACGTAAGACACTTTCTCATAATGGGACTGGATGATCCAGTTGGAGCTTCCGAGGGCGTAGCCAGAGCTTAGAGGAGTCACCTGCACGGCACCAAAAAGCTCCTAGAAAAGAACCACAGGAAGAATGTGTGATGAGCTTGCAGCAATGCAGCCACGCCACGAGTTTGTAGGAAAAAAACAACAGAAATACTCTTCTCCACTTAGAAACTATTTTAAAGTAAACCAGAAAGCTTACAGGAAAACAGAAGGATGCTGGAGACCAGGTGGCTGACACAGAAAGCAATCCTACAGTCTTTACTTGTCACCTCTTAGAGTTTCAGCCCATCCACATGTCACCAGGCACCCACGCCTCACTCATGAAAAGGCAGAGATGATACATTACCAAATAAACGAGACAGATACTCAGTTTCCTTTTTCTTTTCAGGTTAGATGTTAGTGTTATGGTTCTTCTGTACTGAGTGGCTCTGGGTACAAGTTAACAGAAATGGGAACCCTTAATCATTATCAGGTTAGAGCTCAAAAGTTATGCTCGCCAAATTGCCTCTTGATCTCTTTTATGTTCTCCATTTCCTATCTCATTTGCCCCAAATCTGCAAAGTAAGCACCCACTATTCTAAAGTGAACAAAATGAGATGCTTTTCTCCTGACCCATAAAATGCTGATCAATCAAATACTAGCTAGTGATGGGGAATGTAAGGGTTAGGAACGAGCGTCAGTAAGAACCTGGAAGGAATGGAGGAAAAGAACACATGTTCTGTCCTTTCACCGTGCACTAGTACAAGATTCTAGTGACTGAATGGCTTATGAAAGGGAACTATGGGATCCTACCAAAAAAACAATATAAATCGAAAGCATTCAGTAATTTCTTAAAATCTTATCAACACTCACAATTTTCTGAGAATATCCCACCAGCTGGATTTTACTAAGGGCGGAGTTCACCTCTTGCATTGTATAGCATCTTCTCCAGGTGGATACGTCCACTGCATCCTTGAGGGGAGAAGGCAGCAGCCTGTAAATGCATCACAATGTCAATTCACATTATGTAGGATTCCTTTCAAGTAACTTGTCCGTTTTGCCTAAGTTGTCCAATTTACTGGCATATAATTGTTCACGGGATTCTTCTGAAATCACTTTTATTTCTGTAATCTTGATTGTACTGCCCCCCCTTTCATTTCTGGTCCTAGTAATTTAAGTCTTCTCTCTCTGTCTCTTGGTCAGTCTAGCTAAAGGTTTGTCAGTTTTGTTGATCTTTTCAAAGAACCAACTTTTGGTTTCACTGATTTTCTGGATTGCTTTCCTAGTCTCTATTTTGTTTATCTAGCATATAGCTGGATCTTTTTCTAAAACCTAGTCTGATAATTTGTTATTTGATTGGACTGTTTAAGACATTAATATTTAATGATATTATTGATATAGATGGCTTATGTCTACCAATTTAATTTTTGTTTTCTGTATGTCTCATGTCTTTTTTGTTCCTCTATTCCTTTTACTACTTTTTTTTTAATAGTTAATGAATATTTTCTGAGGTAGCCTCTTAAGTCTTTTCATGATTTTTCACTATTTTTTAAAAGTTATTCCTTAGTGGTTGTTCTAGGGCTTATCACATACATCTCAACATAGAGCATTTCTTTATGACATCTCACATTCTCTTCCCTGTTCAAAAGAATGGGCCCACAAAGCTATAGAAATGTACTGGGTTAAACATAGAAAAGGCCTGGCATAAAAGGGGAAAATAAAACATGATTTGTGACTTTTCAGACCAGCATTAGGAGCATCTATTAAAACAAACACACAAACAATGTGTCATAAAAAAACATTTTATCATTTGTTTTAATATAATCAAGAACAGACCAGAAAAGTAACTTCCCTGAGATTCTCTGTACAATATAATAAAGGTGAAAAGACTTCTGGTGAATTGAATATATACATTAGCTCTGCTCTCTCCTGAAATATTACTGAACAATATAGTAAAGGGCTTCACACACACACACACACACACACACACACACACACACGACAAAGAAGATGAGAGAAGAGACAAGAGCAATAGCATTTTAGAAAAGTGGAAAGCAGAATGATAAGTGATGACAGCAGACCCAGGAAAGTCCAATTCAAGCAACTTAATTTATACTGCAGAACCCACATAAAGCTCAGCAACGGGAAACAATAGGCATGTCTGAAGTGAAGTTGAAGGTGGGCCTAAAACAGGAGGATTTGTTGACAAAACTGATTAAGAAATTGAACCTTCCAGTTCTCCTCACCTGTTCCATATAGCTCAGCAATTGTCCCTTGCCGTCCCAGGACCGTTACCAGAGGTTATTCTCTGGAGAGTGTGAAAATACGAGTCTGGACTAGGGAAAATCATCAACAGCTAGAGGCAGCTTTCTTAAGCAAAAGTTTATATACTGACAGTAAAAACGTTCTCCTCATATGACTCCCTGAACACTTTCAGTTAGGCTTATACCCTCCAGGTCAGGATACTGGAAGAAACTTCTCTGAAAGTTTTGATCAGCACCAAGGAAAAAACTCAACTAAAAGATACACTGGGAGTTTTACAATGAAATTGCTGAACCAGGTTACATTATGGTATGATTTCAACAAGACCTACTTATAGCACACAGACATTTTAATCAGTTTTTTTAAAAATTGTCTAACTCTTAAACATGTGTCAATAACCAAGGATTATGATACATTTGAAGAAAGTGTCTGAAATGATAAAGGCCAAAACAAATGGAGGAGGAGGAAACAAAATGAGAGAAAGTAAATTAGGCAGGTAGAATATAATATCATTACTACCCTTAGATAGATAAATAAGATAAGCTATTTAGGAAATGAGAAGATTCTTCTACTAAGAAAGGTGAAGCATTAAGAGAATAAAAAGAGCTCTTGGGAATAAAAATATGATAGCAGATAGACAATGAAAGCATGCCAACAAAACGTGTCAAGGTTTTAAAGTGAGCTAAAAACATTTAAAAAATTATGCAAGAGGTGAGAGACCCACATAAATGAAAAATAAGAAAAGCTTAAAATGAGGTGCTAGAACTCAAAGAATCAGAAATTTAAAAAAAATTCAGAAATGAAGACTGAACTAATAGAAACACACGAGTGAATAAATACAACAGATAATGCTGTTAAATAAAATATAGGAAGGAAAAATTAAATGCTAAAAAGAAATGAAGAGATAAAAAGAATTTGAAAGAAGGTGGCCAAGTGGCCTGAAGACAGATGAAGAAGGTTCAACATACAGACAATAGGATTCCCTAACAGAAACCCAAGCAAGGCAACAGAACAAGCAACAAAAACCGTAATTGCTAAAATAAAACAAAGGCTTGAAACTACAAATGATAAGAACACACCATATGCCTGAGAATACTGGCCCAGAAGAATTAACACACGATGTATTATGGGAAAAATATTCAGACTATACAGAAAACAGACAAACATACTTTTGGGCATGTGGGCAAAAGGGGCAAGTGACTTACGAGAAAAATAAAGTTAAATTCGATCAGAGTTTAACAGCAATGCTTTTTACTAGAAGAAAATAGAATAACATATTTAAGACACTCAAAGAAAGAAAATGCAAGCTAAGGATTAGACATGTAGTAACACTGACTTTCAAGGTCATAGAGCATAGATAAACAGTTATTAACCTGCAAGAACTCAGGGTATATTGTTCTGATGATCCCATCCTCAGATTTCTTTTGAAGAATGAGCTTCACACAAGCAAAGTGAGAGGAACATCAACATATGGGTTGGTAGTGGGTTTTAAATACAGAGTTACTTGTAGAAGTAACACCAAATGAAGGTTAAAAAGGAGAGAGAATGATATGCAATGGTTATAGTTTCTGACAATATACAATAAAAAATATATTTTTTAAACGCAAGGGAAATATACATGCTCTGCCCTCCAGAGAGGCCTAGAAACAACGATCAACCCAGTAGCAATGACCATTGCTGGCAATCAAACGGGAGCTTCAAGTTCCATTTCCCAGTAAAAGAATCCAGAGTTTCTTGCACAAATGGGTGATTCCAGATTTAGGACAGGGAATGTACAAGATGAGTCTTAAACATCCTGCTACACTAGATAGCAAAACAACAACAACAAAACAATAAAAAACAAAACAGAAAAAACAAAAACAATCAAAGACTACAAAAGGTCACAGTTAAAAGATGCCGTGGACGACGTGAAATGTTTTCGCTGCCAAAGATGGGACAATCTGAGCTGCAAAAAGGACAATATTGCTGTGTGTTGTAATCCACGAAACATGTTTCAGAGGGGGTTGTGACTAGATTGGGGCACAGAGAGGGGCTTTTAGTTACTGGAAAGTTTCTATTTTTTAACCTGGGCAGTATTTATAAGGGTAGTTGCTTTATAATAATTTATTAACTATACGTATTAGTTTTGCGTGTGTGTTGGTATCTGTGTTTTATATTATAACAAAAGGCTTAATTTAAAAAATAGAAAAGTTTATGCCAAAATAAGAAATTTGATAGCAGAACTGAAAAACTCATAGAGAGGTTGGGTGATAAAGTTAAAAGATTATCCCAGACAAAAGAACAAATAAAAACAGAGATGGAAAAGAGGAGAGAAAAATATCTAAGTGCCAGTCTGGGAGGTTCAACATCCAAATAACAAGAGTTTCAGAAAGAACACAAAAAATGAGGAAGAAAACTTTAAAAATAAGGGGAAAATGTTTCTTTTAAAACCAGAATTGAAGTTCTTGATTTTCCAGATCAGGGGTCAGCAAACATTTTCTATAAAGGGCCACAGATATTTTAAGCCTTGCAGACAATACAGTCTCTGTAATGACACAGACAAAATGTAAATGAATGAGTGTGCCAATAAAACTCTATAAAAACAGTGGAGAGCCAGATGTGGCCCTCAGAACAGGAGCTTGGCCATAGCTGCCACCCCGTTCTAAATTGAAAGGGCCCACTAAGTACCCAGCACATGAAGGAAAACTGTCCTTTAGTAAAAACGTATCATCATAAACTGACAAAAACAAAGAGAAGATCCTAAAAGTTTCCACAGAGGAATAAACAGTATACCACCAAAGATCTAGACTCAATAGCATTGGACTTTTCAATAGCATTTCTGGGAGCTAGAAGAAGAAAATAGAGCAATGCTTTCAAAATTCTAGGAAAAAAGTCGTATCTAATCTGCATTTCTATCAGTGTCAGGGTAGAAGAAAGGCCTTTTAGACATGTAGGATCTCAGAAAATTTACTTCCCATGCACATCTTTCTCAGGAAGTTATTGGAGCATGTGCTCTGCAAAGTAAAGGTGTAAACAACAAGAAGAAAAAGGACCCAGAAAACAGAACTTCTAACAGAAGAAAGAGGTGCAGAATCTTCAGGATGATGACAAAGAAAATCCTAAACTGAGAGCTATGCAGCGGGCCGAAGAGCAGCTGAAGCGAGACTAGAGGAAGAGAGAAAGCTCTGGGAGGGGATTGTTTAAAGAAGATAAAATTGTCAGAACACTTAGAGATGTATATACAAGGGGCAGAGGTTAGAAACAAATTAGTAATAAGTACATGGGAAACTAAGCAAATAAGGAAACGAGACAATTACTAACTCAAGGGAAAACAAAAAGTTGTGTAAGAAGAAAAAAAGAGCTCTAACAATGGCCTGTGAACTGCATTTATGCACCATAATAATGGAAAACACTGAATAGAGAGTTAGCCGAAATAGCAGAGATCGTGTTGTTTCCATTCCCTTCACCTGCTTCTCCAGCGACAAAATATCAATCATCCTTCTTTTTACCTCTGCATAAACAGACACATGAAGATTTTATTTCACTTATCTGTCCTACATATATTGGATTGCTTTAGGTTTTACAGTATGTATTCAATAAATACTTTACTTAGCCCTGACCGTGGCCATAGCATTTAAGTTTTATAAAGGATATAACAGGCACAACGTAAAGGCCACTGCTCCCAAGGAGCTGACGTCTAAAAAAGATTTTACATCAATACAAGGCAATAAAAGAGATGTCAAAAGCCATGACTCACCAGTGCCTGCAAATGTGCCTTCCTTTATAAAAGGGCCCAAATGATGTATTAAAAAAATACAAATCTTAACACATCCACACCCACCTTCCCCTCGCCCACTTTAATGCCTCTCCATTACATTCAGGATAAAATCCAAGGCTCTTCGCATGACTTTATAAGTTTCTTCTTTATTCTGTATTTTACATCCTATATACTGAGCTATAAACAGCTCTCTGAGCACCAGGCTCCCTCCAGCTTGTAACCTTCCCCATTGTCTTCTTCACATTTTTGTGGACAAGACCTCCTTTTGCTTTGAAACAGACCACTTGTGGCTTTTTCTCAGTGTTGTACCACCAGGCTAGGCCAGGAGCACATCCTATGGGCAGTTTGGGAAGACGTCCTGACCCTGAGTACGGAGACAGGGAAGTGGAACAGAAGCACCCCTGGAGAGGCTGCTGGGAGAGACTGCTGGGAGAGGCTGCTGCTCCCGCTGCTCTCCTCCCACCGCTCCCCTGGAACTCTGCCAAGCACTTGGAGGAGGGAGAGGTTTCTCCTAGAGGCTGTGACATAATGGAAAAGACAGACCTCTTCCTCTCTGCTACCTCTTGACCTCAGCCTCAGTTTCCTCATTGGCAAGACAGGGAGAATATCACCTTTCTTTTAGAGCTGTTCTGCAAGGGGTGAATGACACAACGCATGCATCTGGCACAGCACTGATGCTGAAACAAGACGGTCTCCAACCCTCCCCAACATACACAGCCATCACAGCCCCAGGAGCACATGGATCTTCCAACAACATTGTAGTGACCTTCAATCCAGGTTGATTTATTTTGATGAGTAGCAACGACAATGAACTCGAGTGGCCCAAACACTGCTCTAAAGGGTCTCCAGGAAGAACCCAAGCAACAACCCTGTGTTAGCTCCTCCTTTCAATGCCTCAGGATCAGAGAGCCCCGTGGCGTGAACCTCCTAGGGCTGCCCCTCATGAAAAATAGACTTCTCATGTTGGGTTGCGTAGGGGGCGGAAGGGTTTCTTAACTTGATGCCTGAGCTGGAATGCTATCAGGGGAGTGGCCAGAGAGCGCCATTGTTTAATAGATAACACTTGCAGCCCAACCGCATCTCTCAACCCCGTGGAATTTATTTGATGTTGCCCTCAGCTTTGCCAAGGCCCTGAAATGGAGCCACCTCTCTCACAGGGTGAGCTAAATACAAAGTCACGCACAGGTGAGGTGAGGCCTCCTTTCTTCACTCTGGCTTCCTTCCCGTCGTCCCTTGACAACTGGTACTGCCATTACCTAAAACACCACCTGCGCTTTACCTTCTTCCCCTGACAGCCCTTCTCAGCATCCTCTCCTCTTCCCACCCAGGACAATGCCCTGTGGAAATTAAGCAGATTAAAATCTGGAACAGTCTCTCAAAAGGAGTAACTTGGTTACATGCATGCTCCCACTCTCCACTGGAGATATATCCAGCCTCCAGGATAAGCCAGCAGATGCTTTGAGCCCTGAGTAAGGGAAAGAGGGAAGACTGAAGATGTGAAATATTTACTACTTTTGTCCTCAACAGACCAGAACCTATTTCTAGAGAAATTACTGGAGTGTTTCGGGGGGCGGGGGAATAATTTCCTTAAGCAAAACAAAAGACTTGTGAAAAATTCAGGTATGTTTCAGCTCAGATCTTTTCCCATTTCCCCCTTCAGGGTAAATGGCATAGAAATCATAAACTTATGTTCCAGAGAAACTGAAGAAGACATTTGTTTATGCAGAAGCATTTGACTATACTGATTTTTTAATAATCAGCTTAGTAGAGTACTTTTGGGGTGGGTGGAGAGTGTCTTGTTAAATACTCTCAATAACAATAACATAGACCTTTGTACCCCATTATATCACATGGTAGTATCTTTTCCATTTTTACATCTTTAGCCTTGAGCACAGTGCTCAACATAAAGACACTCAAAAGACAAAATGCCTGTTCACTTGTTACCCCAGGAAAGGCAGGAAGCAGCGAATCCTTCATTCACGAGCCCTCCCTGAAGAGCAGCAGTAAGTTTGGGCAGAGCTGAGCCCTAGGACTGTGCGAGGTGCTGGAGACGTTAAGGACGAACCGACCAGTGAGACTAAGCGGGAGGCTAAGAAGGTCCCAACGACTCTGGTCTCTGATCTGACCTGCTCAGTTATGGTTTCACGGCAGCAGCTTCTGACATGGCTCCCAAGGAACCTGGCCGCCCGGGTCCCCGCCTTGTGTTATCTCCTTCCCCTGAGTGAGGCTGGGACATAAAGGCTTGCTTCTAGTGAAGAGGACAGGACAAAAGCAACGGGATGTCACTTCTAAGATGAGGTGACAAAAGACTTTCATGTTGCCCACTCTCTCGCCCTCCTGTTTGCTAGCTTGGATCTCATGGGCCACAATGTTGCAGATACTCTGCAGGGAGGCCTGAGGGACATTTCAGTCCAAAGTCCCTGAGGAGCTGCATCTTGCCAGTGACCACACGAGTGAGCTGGGAAGGGGATCCTTCCCAGTGGAGCCTGAGGTAACCGCAGCCTCCAGGAGACCCAGGTGACCCAGGGTTACTAATAAATTGTAAAGTTTTCTGGGCCTTGTGCTAGTACAGAGGCAGTGTTTTAATACCTTCACTAAGTTTGAGCCTTTCTCAGGTAAGGCTCAGGTCTCCTCAATGACATTTTTATAAACTCGAATTGTACAGAATTTTTGTAGAAATCTGATCTTCATATCCAATTGAACACTGATTTTTGCTTCTTTTAGTTGCAATATTGAGCAATTAACTTTTTTTCCTCCATATTTCTAAAATCAGGGTAAACTACTTCCCTCACAGATTGTTGTGAGCACTACAGCAAATGAGCAGTAAAATATATATTAATAGGTAAATATATATATGATATTTAGTGCATATTAATTCCCTCTCACCTTTATTCTTAAATTCTATGGGTACCTGATTCTGGTAGCTTACATACGGACTACACCTTTCAGATCTAAAAGTAAGTATTTGTCATTCCTCTATTTGAAAACATCTAGGAGTTTTCTTTTTTCATATAGGTTTGGCGACTATTATTTTCACAAATGAAGAATTTGGTTAAATTTTCCATCAGGTAGACAAAAGACTTAAACGAGGAATTAGTTAAATGTACTGCTGACATTTTCAAAAGCACAAAGTTTTGTTCTTCTTTTGTATAACGTGAACATTCAATTCTTTTCTCTCCTTCCTGGTGTGCCCTGGGTTATTTTCACTAGCCAGTCCCTCCCCATCACGCCAGGTTGACCATGTTTTTGCCCATACTGCTCCCTTTTATTTTTTTTTAACTTTTATTTATTTAAGTGTGTTTTTCCAGCACCCATCAGCTCCAAGTACTAGCTGTTTCAATCTAATTATGGAGGGCACAGCTCACAGTGGCCCATGTGGGATCGAACTGGTAACCTTAAGAGCACTGTGCTCTAACCAACTGAGCTAACCAGCCACCCGCTCCCTTCTTTTAGAATGATCTCTTTCCTCATTCAAACCCTACCTAATCTGCCAAGCCCAGCCTCAAGTCTTGTCACTTGGTACCTAATCTTTGCTTGAGTCTAAAGATCAATTAGGCTGTGGAAGGCAGATGTGTCCCAGTTACTGAACGGGGGTTGTGTGAGCCAAACTCCTTTAGTACAGCGACTGTCTTCAACTTTGTTGGGCATTTCCCTACACACTTACCGTAATGCCAGGCACTTACTACTTAATCAACAAAGAAGTTTGGCGTTCTCTGAATGCCGTATTATTACCCACAAATTCCTTTTGCTAACATAACACCCTTTTATTTACTCCTTCGATAGTCGCTTTGTCATCACTTCCTTCTAGTTCCTAACTTGTTGTAACTTAGCTTTCCCTAAAACGCTCCTCCTGCTTCCTTGAGGACATTCTCATAGAGAGGCATTTACAGAGCCATTCAAAGCCATTAAGATTATTGGCTGATTAATGATAAGTCAGATAAGGAAACCCAGCGGGAACTACTTCTCTTTTTTCTGGCTTTCTATTTTATCAGTCAAGTTCTCAGAGTCTAAATGTTTCATAAGTACTTTCTAAAAGAGTTCATTGTTTTGTTTTGTTCTTATCACTTGAGTGCTTAGTAAACTTTTCCCCAGTGCTGTGAGCTCACGCCAGAGCCCAGCTGTCTCTTCTTCCGTCCCACCAATACAAGCAGCACAAGATCACATATTTTTGTGAAAAAGGAAGACTTTTAGCTTAAAAGCTTACAAATAAAACAATGGTTGGGCTTTTTCTCAGGGTTTGATGAATGAACAAAATGAAAGTAAGAGCAGAATACAAAGAATATAAGCAGCAGGAAAGTTGTTTTCCTCTCATTACAGCAAACTGCTTAACATAGTGTGGGTGGGAGGAGTGGAAGTTAGCAGAGAATTTCCTCAGTATCAGCCTGAAACTAGATTATGATCCCCGAGTTTTGTTTTAGAGCAATTTGTTTCTGAAAAGGACAAAGGCTATAGCTTAGACTACCACAGCACACTAGAAACAATTCTTGAGAGTACCTAAACTGCCTTTGCTTTAATTCTGTGCTCATCAAAACAAACTTTTTATCTATAATTTGATCTCTTAAGTAGACATGCTGATCAGAACAGTGTCCTAGAGAGACGAACCATTCTAATTCTGGAGCCAGGCGGACGTCTCAGTATAAAGTAATTAAACGGAATTTTTGTTGGTCAGTCAATATCCCAGGAGTTTGGTGAGCCTGAACCAGTCCCTCAGAGGCTAATTCACTCTGAGTGAAATGAAATGATTAAGTTTCTGGAACTGCAAAGCTGAAGAACAAGCTGTGAAGATGCCATCAAGGAACTGCCACTCTGTGAGGATCTGCTTAAGAAGCCCCCCCGGGACAGCTTTAAAAACTCTAACAGAAGTGAACTCAGAGACAATTTAATTCAATTCTCTTATTTTACAGAAAAGAGATTGAGTCACAGAAACAGAATGACAGTGCTAAATAACTACAGGCAACTGTGGGATGAGAAAATGGTTTCCCTTCTACTATCCTACGTTGCTTCATCAGGAGAGGCAGCGTTTAAAGACAAATTAGGCTGTGGGAGCCAGATGTGTTCTCATTACTGAAAGCGGGTTATGTGAAGCCAAGTGTATTATTAGTGGGGAAAAGGACAAAGGTGTTTACTGAGCACCTACTATGTGCCTGGCACCATAAAAAAAAGACTTTACTCATCTTACTCATTTAATTCTCCCAACAACACTGTGAAGTTGCTCATATTATTCCTAGGAAACTGAGCCTAGAAGAAATAAATTGCTGTAGCTACCAAGAAGCAGATCTGAAATTCAAATACTAGTCTATTTGACCTCTAAGTCCATAGCTTTCATTTTCTTCCTATTAGATAGTTAGACCTGATTTCTCTATAAACACCCAAGGAGTGTCAGAGCAGAGGAACTTCAACTACAGCATTCTTGTTTTTCCTTTTATATCTTCTGTAAGGTATGAACCCGCATTTTAAGCTCTGAGCACTGAAAACTGCCAGAACATTTCAGCCAGGAATATATCAATGCATCATTCCTTACTGCTTGTGAGGATTATGACGATATCCTTACTTACAATTGCAGGTTTCTAGCCTTACCACGTATATAAAAAAATGCCAGCCTTACATAAAAAACACGAGAGGGCGGGTTAGTTTCTCAATGAAATATTTTGCCTTGAATTTTCCCATTAAAAAATCTAAACTTTGAAGGGGGTACGGAAAAGTCAGAGACTGAAAAATCATATTGCAAGGGCCTCTCCTTTTCCTACCCTTCAAAATCTTTTTTTTCAAGAAGAGTAAACTGCAACGTCAAAATGAGCAAGAAGGATGGCTAACTTCTAAATAAATCTCAAGGAGCAATGTCAAGTGAGGCAGGGAGTCAGACAGCTGCCAAAAAGCAAGAGTAATAGTTTTTTTTGGGTATACATACTAATACTAAATCAAATGCTAATTCAAACTACAATTTAAGGGAAATGATTTAAGGGAATTTGTCAGACTCCTTTGACTGACGAATTGGAAAGATTTTAATTTATTGTTTTCTTTAGTTGATGGTTTTATTAGTAACTTAAGCTACTAAGATGCATTAATTCTAGGCACTTAACCAAGTGATTGCCTGTATAAGATTGAAGTATAAGTAAAAAGCTGGGGGCTCGAACCTCAAATCCAACTCACAGAGGTGTTTTTACTTGGATCATACAGGATTTTTTTTTCATGTGTGAGCCAACATTTTGGAAAGATTTTTAAAATCACATTTAAAACATCCAAATTTTGAGCTTCTCTTTTAAGAAAAAAAAAAAGCAGATTTGGCAGTCATGGGCTCACACGCCCATATGGCCACAATCTGCTGAAACTACTGTCAGCTGCCCCATCAGATAGGTGTGGTCTCTGGCCCACAGCTCCCAGCCACCTGCCTGACTCCTATACTTTCTCATCCCTGCAGGAATCTTTGAGTTTGCGACCCCTACTTTGTAGGGACTGGATAAGGGGAGTGGAGGAATGAAAGAAACAAATCAACAACAACAAAAGACACTTGGGAAAAATGTCAATGTACTAGCCAGCAGTATTTCTCAGTATCATATGCCACAGTACTTTGGGACCCTAGAGATCAACTGGCTTGTGACGGAGAAAAATTTTCAAGTGACCTAAATCCTTTAGCATAAACGCTGTCCAAATGAAACACTTTTAGTATTCTGGCCCAGGGTTAAATTCTAGGTGACTATTTCAAAAGAACTCTTTTGCCTGATGTCAACCACAAATTCTTCAAATTCTCCCACACCTTCTAATATTTATGCTGAGTTTATCCAGGAGAAAAAGAGGACACAGCTTGGTTTGTCTCTCTAATACCTCAGCATCTTCTTTCCAATAATTAGACTCTTCTCTTTCTCTATTCATTAATATGGCTCATCTCATGCTCAAAAGCCAAAACAAAATAATTGACCAGGATCAGCAATGTGGTCATGACATACACAATAATGAAATACGGTCTCTCTAACAGTGCAGGTTATTCCTCATTCCTCTATCAAGTTGATTTTCAAAAGTCTCTGATTTTTGCCCACCAGGTGGCGAGATAGCAAATTCAAGATTTTATTTTAACTAGCACCTTTTTTTAAACAGGAGATTTCCTAAGCATCTTATGAAATAAATTTCAGATCCCTCCCCTAGCATAGCACTTTGCTCTTTGAAGTTAAATTCACACTTCTCCCTAATATGCAATGGCACTTCTTTTGTGAGCCAGTTATCTTGTATTTTACAAAGAATGGGACATAAAGGAAAACTGCCAAGGACTCTGCCCAAGGTCACAGAAGAAAAGGCAAAATAAGGACTTGGAACTTCTTAAGACTTGGCCCAGGATTTGAGAGTCAGGAAACAGGGACCTTTGAACACCATTTCTGGTGTGCCAAAATTATTTGTGGCAGAATATTATACAGAGTATAAATTTAAAAGGAGGAAGTAAGGGAAGCCAAGTCATACATGTTCCACGGGGAAAGAAAACAAAGTCCTAAGGTTTCCAAGGAAGGAAATGTAGAGAATTGGGTCCGATGTGGTCCAGTTAGCACATAGGAAAGAGAAAGAAAAGTGGAAGAATGTATAGCCATGGGCAGAAGGAAAGGGAGCTGAGAATAAGAGTGCAAAATGAGGAGGGGTCCCTGCTAAGGGAGTAGGCAGGCAGATCAAGGAAGCCATTTATGTACCTACAGAAGACTCAGATGTGTGTGCCCAGAAAACATTCCCTACCATGAAGCCATACAGACACCATATTCCCAATCAGGGAAACAGACACATAAAGATCCATGAAACACAGGAGAAAATGTGCACAGTTAAACATACTTCCTCCTCCTCTCACATAAAAGGAGGCTCACATACACGTGACAAGAGGCGGGTGTGTGTCCAAGAGGCGGCCTAGCACAGTGGTTAAGAGCCCGACTGCCTGGGTTCGAATCCAAATTTTACTGCTTAGTAGTTGGCTGACTTTGAGTAAGTTACCTAACCTCTCTGTGCCTGTTTTCTGTAAAACGATAATGTTAAAAAATTAAATAAAACACGGAATAGTGCCACATACGTTAAATAACATGTGTAGAAAGGAAATGCATACAGGAGGCTCACGTGATCAAACTCTGAAACAGTTACAGTATAAAAACAAAGTATGTGTACATATTTTTGTAGAAAGAATAGTCATCAAAACTAAGACATTCTAAAGTTTGGGTAATCAGATGGCTAACAAATCACTGACCTAGAGAGAAAGATAACTCGGTGGCAAGGTAGCTGGAAAAGAGGGGACTTGGGTAGGAGTGTGTGGAACACATGCCACTTAGGAAGACACGGGGCAGGTGTTGATGCCAGGCTCTGGATGCCAGGCCTGCCAGGCCGGGACCCCTGTGGTGCCTGGAGGTGAGGACAGCAGGTGGCAGGGCCAGAGACACTGCCGCACATTAAGACTGACTGGCGTCCTGTGCTGCCAATTAAACATGACAGCACAGAAGTAGAACCAAGCTGCCTCTGTCTCCTCTACTATATTTCTGTTTAGCTCTTATCATCTGATCCCAGCACTCTACTAAAACTAACCCCTCTGGGATTTCCATCGCCAAGGGCCTCATCTCCATCCATGTGCTCTTTCGGCAATATCTGAGACCAGCCTGGGTTTGAGGAAACTTCTTTTTGCCCTTGGCTTCCATGCAGCACTACACTCCTAATTCCAACTTCAAGGCCTCTTACACAACTCTTACCAATTTTTTTCAATTCTGTCTCAGGAATTTCTTTTAAGTTAGACTCTTCACGTTCACTGCTACTGCCTTAAGTGAGGCCTGTGTTCTCTCCCCTGGGTTTTGGATAGTCTTAGGCTGGTCTTAGGCTGCCCCATCTCTGCACTCCCATCCATCCTCCATGCTGCTTCCACAGTTACTTCTCCCAAAACAAATACGTGATCTCGTCATTCTCCTTCTTATAAACCTCCACTGATGGACTTCTCACTCTCGATACTATTCAAACTTTACATATCAGTTTCTTCATTATCTCCCTCCAACGTTCCTCTTTAGTTTCATCTTTCTCCTCTCTACCTTCTCTAATCCACCCTGAACTCCTGTTTCCTGCATACACTGTCTCCTACGATGTTGTGCCTGGAGCCCCACTTCCCGACCTTTTCTATCTGGAAAAGCCCTATTCTTCCTCCAAGACCCACCTAAACTGTCATCTCCTAACGAATGTCCTCCGCAGCTTCCCTAGGGAGAGAAGAGTTCTTCATTTTCTGAGTGAGTCCAGTACTGTGATCAAGCATTTCTTTTGATACATGTCATCCAAGATTGTAATACCTGTTTAACTGTGTATTTATGGGAACACTAACCCCTGAGTGCCTCAACAATAGAGCCAACTGTTTTACTGATTTCTAAAAACTCCCAGTACCTATCATGGCTGCCTCTTAAAGTATGTTGGTTGAATCAAACATAATAACCCTTTCATAAAACAGGAAAAAAAGAATCTTTTTAGTTCTAACCGCACACGTTTAAGCATAAAATCAGAAAAGAAATGGGGCTGTTTTGTAAAGCCTAAGTAAGGCTCAGAGGCCTGTCAAGGGGAAGAGACAGGCCTATTGCTCACCGCTGAATATCCTTGTTCTTCCACAAGGAGGCAGACTGAGCCTTGGGTACTCGTTCAATGAAATTCACCAGCTCTTCCATGAGAAGCCTGAGAGTAAACAGAAAAAGTGATGAACACTCATAAAAGAATTAGAAAAACACCGCACTCTCACACCGTAGTCAAGAGAAATGGGCTTGTCTGCCTTCCCCCATCCCAATCACCTTTCTCTTAGATGTATATAAATGCCGGCAGCGTTTTACACAAAGGTGAACAAAGACCCAGCCTTCTCATTGAATGTTAAAAATTCAGAACATATATGATTTGATTCACCTTTAAAACAAGTCTGGCATGTTTCTTGTCTCTAAACACTGAAATATATAAGCCTATGGTTTAACTCTCACTCTGAAGATCACTGCCTTTGTAGAAGTAAAAATACAAAAGGAGAAAAAGTTAAATGACTATGAAATACCCGAGTTTGGTGGCAGTTGGGGTGGTAATGGTAAGGTTTTTAAAATGGTAATATTAGACAGACATTTTTACCTGGTAAAGTAAGTTTTCTTGATGTGTATTTTAGGGATTAACAAAATTCCCCACGGGAGAACACTCTAAAGATGAGCCCTAAAAACCTAACTCAGGTTTTTAAGGACAGGCTGTGTAGTTAACAGAATCTCAACCGAGGGAATCTAAGAAATGCCTCCCTCGATTGGATCAATGACCCGCATGCCCTAAGGGATACATGGAGCAGAGAACTGTTAGAATCCTGGATAACTAGGGGATGAACAAAAAGCTAGAAACAGATTTTCAATATTGGGAAACTCCTTTCATAAGTAGACATGATCCATAATGACTTAAATCCTCTCCCAATCAACAAAGAGATGTGGCAAGCTATACATATATGAGGATCTGCCTGAACGCTGAACAACCTCCTTTCGTTTCCATTTATTTACTTGTTCCTAGTGGCATCTCCTCTTTGCACCCTGCAGGAGAAGTACTAGTTTCAGCATCCTCAGATCTGGGAGCCAGGCTCATTATCATTCTGGGTGCAGCTTTCAGGAGAACAGTCGGGTGTGTCCATCCTCACGCTGTAACATTTTCAGGGTAGAGTCTCATGTTTTCAGCTTAGCCTCTCGTTGAAACTGACCCATCATCACCTCGAGTGTTTTACTTTCCCATGTCTCTTCTTCAGATCCCTTACTTTTTTCTATACATGCTGTAGGTAATGTGATTTGACACAAAAGCAAGGACATATTGTTTCACTGCTGGTAATTTCATCTTGTTGGACTTCTGGCAAGACACTAGAACCCAAAGCAAAGAATCTATATGGACACCAAGATCCCATATTTTGAGTTTCGACAGTTTTACGTTCTACCACACTTTTTAGTTTGCTCTAGCACAGTTCTTTTTTCTGGGGTAATTTTCTTCTCACTAACTGACAGCATGGTGACTTACAGCTACCATGAAGGCGTGTGTTTGTGTGTCTGTGGGGTAAGAGGGCGGGGGGGGGGGGTTGTGCAGAGGAAGAGATGGCAAAGCGTTCTCAGAGTCAGAGCCCTGAGTTTCACTCTCTCAACAGAACAGACAACTTAACCATATAATTACTTACCCTGTTTTCTACAAGCTGTCTCCATTTATTGTCTGCAATAATCCATAAAATGGGAAATTTTGAAAGCAAAGTAATAAAACTTCTTCCTTTCTTAAATACGTTATGCTCCTTTCTCCTAAAGCGCTTTGTATTGCATCTTCGTGGCATCTTACTAAGCGTTACCTGCCCTAATTAGCAGCATCTGTCTTGGTGAACTCCTTCTTCCAGTTTTGGTACAAAAAGCCCCCCAACTAAACAAAAGACAACGAAGACTACTCACAGCATCAATCTCTAGGCAATGCCAGTGAACATCTGTTTTATCTAAAGAGCTGTCTATTCATGCTTATTCCCTGGGTCAGCTGCTCAGAGGGAAATAACAATCACTCCTGCACGACACTCTAGTGAACAGTCACCACTGAAGCCAGGGGTTCTCCAGCCACACGGCGATGGCAAAGGAACACTCTCACCTGCCGATCTGAACGGTGGGCTCTGTGGCATACACCGTGCCGGTGAAGCCGGTGTGCTCGGTGACGTAGGGCAGGGCCATCATGCAGTGGTAGTTAGAGATGAGGATCACATCTACTGTAGACAGATCTATTAGCTCCGTCTGAAAAGCAAGGGGAGGGAATGATACATATCTGTTCAGAGCGCATAGATCAACCTGATGGGACTGAAAAATGATGCTGTCAGAATGCAGAGAAGGAGTTTTTGTACTTCGGAATAATGATGCCTTTCCTACAACACTTTTAGTTTCATTTTAGGATATTTCTTCATATTAAGTAGCAGGACAAAATTGATAACAATGAGACTGCAGCTAGTCCACCATGTAACATTCGGCCCTGGTTTTACTAAACCAGAGTTCTCAGACATGAGGAGAAACGACAGCACTTCGGCTGCTGCTGACTGGCAAGTAAAACCCGGTGACATGCAGCAGACAGAGTACAATACAGGCTGTGAGGGGAACCAGGATGTAATGCGTCACTTCTACGGATTATGGGAACAGAGGGAGCAGCACGTAGAAACCAGCTCTTCAAAAGCTGACTGCAAAAACCTACTTTTTTTTTTTTGAGGTAACTTTAGATCCACTTGTGTTGGATATAGAGCCAAAAAATGCAGTGGCAGAGTCACAAAATAAAATTACCATATTCTACCCTAATCTTAACCCCGTATCTACCCATTACCCCATTACTGAGGTCATGTGAAAATGTAAAAGACAGGATGGCAAGTGAGGGAAAATGCTACCATGTTTAGTGAATTTTATGAAAACCCATTTAGTAGAAGGGAAAGTTTTGCCCATAAATTTAAGTCCTACTCTTTTAAAGCTCATTTCCCTTCTTGCTCTAAGCCTTCCTAGTTTGCTCAGAGGAAAGAAACCACTTCTTCCTCAGAACAACCAAGGCCCTTTACGTACATCCCTCTTATGGCAGTTACTGTTCTGTACAATGGCATCTCAAAGCATTAAACGTCCTTCAAATATTCTTTGTAGTATTTGTAAAAATATTGTAGCATCTGTCCCTCAAATATTAAATGCCTCTGAGGTTGACAAGCCTGTTGACTCATCTGTGTCCCCTCCCAGTTCCCGGGATGCACAGTTGGTTATAAGCAGCTCCCTCTGTGGGGACAAGTGAGACGCCATGGTTCTGAGACAGCACCTTAACCAGAGTTCTCTCTCATGGAAGCTACTGCTGGAAAACTGTATGGTGCACTAAGAACAGCATGTGGTAAGTCCAGGAAATGTTTGTTAGGAGAATAGACTATCTGATGAGTATGTCCCCCACAGAGAAGAAGTAACAAAGATGTCTGGGCCATCTTTGCAAATGTACCATTTTGGCTGTGGGTATTATCTGGTCGAATGACTTTACATATGAAACAAGTTAATTTAATAAAGACACCAAGGCATTATCAGCTCCTCAGGACGGCATATAGGTTTGAGGTCAGAAGTTACTCACTGCTTAGGGCAATGGCAATCTGTGGGAAGAAAATGCCTAATGACAATAATAGCCAATTTATGTCACCCTAACTCCCATGCTGGGCACTGCAGTTTCAAGACTGTCCTCAGGAAGGGTCATGTAACATTCTGCCGCTCCTATTCCTCACTACCTCTCTGGAACCATTTTTAAACAAATAAGGAAATTAAAGCAGAGTAGCAGAGAGACAGATCCAGGGGAAAACATGGGAAGGACAGCTGAAGTAACAGTAAAACTCAAAAGCTTCCCACTTTCCCTCTCACATATAGAAACTGGGTAAGAACATTTGAAATTTCTTTTTAATATATAAGAATCAGTCCACAGAATCTAAAATGATGAGAAATTTGGTAAGGAAAGCTAGAAGAAAAAAAAAAAAAAAAAAAAAAATATATATATATATATATATATACATATATATATATTCTGTATATTAGGCTGGTGCAAAAGTAACTGGGGTTTAAAAGGTTAAAAATAATCAATATGGTGATGGAAGGAGAACTGACTCTGAACACACAATGGGATTTATAGATGATATAATACAGAATTGTACATCTGAAATCTATGTAATTTTACTAACAATTGTCACCCCAATAAACTTATAAAAAAAAGGTTAAAAATAATTACAAACACTGCAATTACTTTTGCACCAACCTAATATATATCCAGAATGCCTACATAATCATTGTCCCTATGAGAAATAAATTTAACATCCAAATCAAAGTTATATACTCACACTTATACACTTACTTATATACTTTCCCTCAGTGAAATCCAATGAACATTATTTTAATTTTAAACTTCCTGAATATGGACACTTGGGATCCACATAACGTGAACTGGGTTAAAGCTACCACAATTTATTGGATACTTACTATACTGTCTTAGCCCTCAGGTCTACAGTGCAGACCTTGGGGGACACAAGGCGATTTAAGGTAGCAGCACTAGATTATAGTAGCACCAGTTAGGCCTGCCTAACTCACCCACAGATCAGTGAAGAACAGACTGTAGGAAGTACCTCTCTCTTGATTCTATGACTCTCCTATTTCCTTCTGACCACAGAATGCCCTGGTTCTACCTTAAAACAGTGAGTACTACTAACTTGTCATAAACCAGGTGTTACGACACAACTTGAAAAAATTTTTTGTGGCTCTAGAACCCTAACTATATCAATGATCCTTTAGCTTGCCAAAAGGTGAACTGTGAAATGGTAATTCTCTAATTTCCAAGTTTAGTATTCCATATGGAACAAGTGAGAAAGTCATCAGAACACCAACACATACATTCTACATTGCTGTCTATACACTGATGGTTGCAGCAGTCAGCGCCATAGTAGTACACTGAGAATAAATGTAGCACCCGGGGTTAGGAATGTTTCAATAGACGGGGAACTGCCCAACCAATCCCTATGTGACAAATGAAGATGACAAAAAGATTTGAATTGCACTAAGGGAGAGCACACAGGATTCTTGGCAACTGTCTACCTACACCCTTATTCTTACTATTTTGTCTCAAACTTTCTCCCTATCTGCCACCTTCAATTACCACGTCCTTCTTTGTTTTTCATCTTTTCTTTCCCTTTGGTACCCCAAAAGGGCACATATACATACTTTAAACAGAGAAAAATATTTATCTGTAGGGTGTCAAAAGAAAGTGTAGAAATGGAAAGGAAGGGAAGAGGAGAGGACAGAAATAAGGAAAACTGTACTCTGGATTTCTTCTCTTTGGCACTGAACTGTGTAAGTATTTTCTATAGGTGCTGCAATCCACTGGACACGTGCAAAGAACACGATGGTAGATTCTCACTGATTTCCTCAGGAGCCCTGGACTAGCTAGCTACTGGCTTCCTTACATTTCATCTGTCTGCTAAGAGCCCCACCTAGGCCATTCTGGGGATAAGGCCTGTCAGCTGAGATTAGCTTTCTTTAGGACTAATGGAAACTGATCTTGTTTCCTTTAAAAGGATGAGACTGGCCCCAAACTCTTATAACCAGTCCCACTGTGATAATAATAGGTTAACAACAGATATCCATAACTCTGTTCAGAATCTGTGGATTTCAAGCAATGTTCAATATGATTTTTTAAGTCAGCAAGAATTTTTACAGTTTACTGCACTGGCTAAGAACAATTCCCAATTACTCACCGTAAGCAAGACTAGGAAAAATATGGCTAATCTAAGACACAGGCATTATAATTACAAAACTGAAAGGCCAGAGTTATTTCTTTATCTTGCTCAAAACCATGCCCTAGTACAGGTGTCAGTGGAGATTTTGGAAAGAATTAGGAATAGGAGGAAGAGACAATGACTAACAAACAATAGAAAGAGCTCCTAAATGATCATATTTTAGCTGTATGACAAAGTGCCTGGAATAACAGATTTATTGCAATTTGAAAATAGGAAGCTAAACCCCTAAAATTTATTTCTTGACTTTGTTTTGAAAGATGGTTAAGACAGACTTTGCTTCTACAAGAAGATTCACTTTAACTTACCTCTGGTAAGCAGAATTCAGGCACAGAATCCACAAATACGTGACCGGAGCACTCCTTTAGCTCCTAAAATAAATGAAAAGGAAAAATTCTAGGAAGAGATATCCAATAGATACAGCAACAAAGAAATTTCATCCCCCAAACAAACTGGTTGTGAGGAATCACAGACTGCTAGAGTTGGAGAGAAGCTAGGTTATTTAGGCCAACTGTTCACTGTTTAGGCTCAGGGAGGGTAGGTGTTTTACTCATAAAAAATGCTGGTTTGTGGCTGACCCAGGACTTGCATGCATATTTCTGATGCCTCTTTGAGGAAGCCCTGTGTAGACACACGCTGCTTCCATAACTCATGAGCCAGTACTTTCCAAATAATAGTTATGTAGACCATACCAGCACCATCAAAATAACTTGGGAACAGTGATGTACGTCAGGATTCCTGGGCCCTATCTAAGAACTAAGGAATCAGAAACTATGGGAACGAGGTCATGGAAACTTTCTAACAAGCACCTTCACTGATTTTGTTACACAATCAGGTTAGGAATCCTGACCTTAGAGCCTCTTTCTCCTCATACCAAGGGTTGAAGGGCAAGGAGCAAGTAGAGAGGGAGATGAAGGGTAGAAGGTAGGGATGAAACCACCACCACCACCATCACCATCACCTCCATGAATGTAATCTTTGACCTTGCAGAGAATACAATTTATTTGGGATTACAAATCACACGTATTCATTCAAAAGAAAAAAGGTATATACTTATAAAGAAAGAGAATATAGTACAACTCCCCACTCTGCCCATGACCTACCATATTTAATATGCTTGTGTTATTTTGGATTCTCTTACAAAGAGACCCTGAGAGAACGCAAGCTCATATGGGAGGCGCTGAGCTTGCAGGAGCCTCAGCAAGTGGATGGGCAAGTGATAAAGGGAAAAGAAGTGGCTGATAATGGATGTGTTATTGAGCCACATACCACTGTGGGTAAGTGGGCCTTATACCCATGAGGAAACTCTGGGGTGTAAAACATACACCTTGAAGTTATCCTACCCAGGGACAAGGAATCTGGGATAATTATACAGCAACTCCTGCTTTTTGTGCAGCCTCAAGAAAAACTCTCCAGCAAAGCTACACAGGGTTGGCAGCTGGACTCTGATGACAGAGCACACTGAACAAACACCAGCGGGCCACCAACAGAGTCTGCTACAATGTCCCCAGAAGGCTATTAGAGTTGCTGTCCTCCCTCACCGACACTTTAAACTGAAATCTATGGAGAATTTTTTGTTTCATCAAGGTTAAAGCTATCTATGACTTTATAATAAAACTGGTAAAATAGACTTTGGTTGACAGTTTGCTCCTTCCACAAAGAAAAAATACTGTTAGAATTTTGTTCTACTGTGTTTTCATTAGTCACTGAACATGTATTTCTATATATTCATATATACATGTATCTATATTTATATTTGAGTCTGAATGATTTTACTCTCAATCTTTATTTGAAAATAGGGTATTAACTATATGTTATTTTCCTTTTGAATTTTACACGTCTCTTATCAGAACCTTGATGGAAAAAATATTTCCTCACCTTGCCTTCCACAGTATACTCTGCTTCCTCTCCTTATATAGTACCATTTAACCAGTGAAAAGGCTGAGCCAAAAAAGACTGAAAACAGTTCTTAATTACAATGTACCTGCCAACTAAAAACAAATGAGCAATTATGCTTAATGGGAGAAGACTCCCAACTCCCTTAGGATGAGGTTAAAAATGATTAAAGACAAATCATGGGAAATTTCAAACTCTGCCTGATCTCAAATTGGCTATGTAATGTTCTTCCCTATAATACTCCCTACCAGGGCACGCCTACCTCAGATGACAAAGCCTCCTCTGAAGCTCTCATCCTTCCTCGCCTGGAAGGAATGACTTGCATTCCTGCACTGACAATGTCACTGTATTTTATTCACCGCTCCCTCCTAATAAAATGCTCCCACATACACATGCAAGTCATTTCGCTCACAATGCTCTGGTAATGGGATGCTTCTGAACCTTTCTCAGGAACAATGATTTACAGCCAGCAGGAGAATTAGGCTGAAATCAGGTGCACAGGCTCCTGAATGTCACCTAATTTTACCGTTTAACTATGAGGGAAATCTCGTTTCAAATTATGCATTTGGCTTGCACTTGAGGTTGGGGTGCAGTTTATAGGAACTAATTCTAGTAAAAAGAACACCTCTTTATTTAACTACATCTATTACAAAAAGGAAATGCCTTACTCAGAGGAATCATTTTAAGGATTTTTAAACTTAGTCTTTCAACTGTGAAAGTTGGGAGAGGAAGAATGATTTAGAAGACTGAGAATGGCATGGATGAGCTTTATAGTTTTTAACCTTCTTTTACATTTTATCTTTTTTTTTTTTTTTAGTATAAAATTTGACTAGATTATAGTTTTAACATTTTTTTGTACCTTTGGTCTCTCATTTATAAGTTACCTGTGGATCTGAGAAAGGATTACCATGAAGATAATCAACTGTCAAATATGTAACAGCCTAGAAAAAAAAATAATTTAAATAATTTACTTTAAGACATGTTAGTCAGTGAATAAAGTCGTAATAGGACCCCAAATCCAGGATTCCTAGAACTATGTTCTTTTCTCCCCACAACCTATAAGATTGTTCATTCTAGGCCACCAGGAAAAGCTGGATCATAGTCTGGAAGGCCTTCTACCTCCAATTTACCCAAGAACAGGTTTCCCTCCCACACCTTCAAGAACACACTGCCTGGGAAGGCAAATCCCTAGCTCTTCAGTCTGTTCTTCACACGGCAGCCAAAGTGATCCTGTCAGATGATGACACAGCTCTCCTGTAACCTTCTGTGGCCTCTGATCACCCAAATAAGACCCAAACTTTTTACAAGGCCCTACCCCGATCTGACACCAGACAGAAGCAGTTTAAAACTCACACTCGAGGATTTTAAAGTTGTGTTTTTTTTTAAAAAGTTTACTCCTTCCAGTCAGAGTCAGTGGAATGCTCTCATCAGCACCACCTTTGAAACTCTCATTGCAATTATAAAAATAATAGTTTTTTCTTTGTGATGATAAAATGTATTTGCAGCATCAGTTCTTAGTTTTTTTATTTTTTCATATGAGAAAATTGGACCTGAATCTAAACAGAGATTTCCTAAAAGGCTCTTAAAACCAATAATCACCAAGCACTAAAGACCCTACATGGATCTTGGGATTTTCCAAGGAGAACAACACATGGGGGTAAAACATGAGCCAATCAGTCACATTACTATTGGGTGGCTCCAGTATGACAAGAGGGTTTTCCACTGGGTGTAGACACGCTTCAGTTAATCATTACCTTGTCCAGGAAAACATTTCCATCCTTTAGGGACCAGCCAGGAAGATTAGACAGCCTGGGACTGTAAAAAAAAAAAAAAAAAAAAGATTAAGTTATCCTAAATAGATTATAATCTTCAGCGATTTCAAGGTGACTGTACTGTCTCCATAAAATTAAAAACAGTTTACAATTATTGGCAGCAGTGATCATTCAAAATACTAATAAAAAAGATGAAAAATAACCATGTTGTATCAAGCTTAAGAATTATACAGCAACAAAACATTAAAAAAACAATTTAACATTAAATTGTGAAAATTAAAAGAACACTGTGCAGAGTAATAAAGAACAAAGAAAGATGAGACGTTAGAGCATTTTGTAGTTTTCCAATCACTGCCCCCTGACTTCACTTTCCTTGTGTTTGACAAGCCCGAGGGGAAGGCCAAACGGGATCATCACGTGTGGATGAGAAAACAGACTCAGAGAGGTCAGGCGCTCTGACAAGAACACAAAGCCGCCTGCCAGCCAGGATTCACCGCAAATAACATACCTGAATTCTAGTCAAATCCACATTCTGGATTCACTGCTTGTAAGTGGATTAGTCCCTTGTCACCTGTGGCTTGAGTTTCCAGTTCTGGAAAATGAAGCTAGTTTTCCTAAGTGCTATACGCATAAAATGACACTATATCTAAGTGAATAATTTCTAGAAGGTGAGGCTATTTTCATGTATATGTTGCATTAAAAAAAATCTGGATGCAGAAATCATTCACTTCTGGTAACTTCAGGATTTAACTGTGTGATATTAGTTGACCAGAAGAATTATGTTGGTGGCTGAACCGCAAATAATCTAGAAAAATAATGCTGCAAAAAGAAAAACTTAATGATCAAGGTGATACCTAAAGAAAACACACACAGCAGTACAAGCTGGATAGCAAAAAGATTTTAGCACTTCACCACAAAATTAGTCGGTGAAGTAAAAATTAAGAGCAAAGTAAGGGTGGGGGACTAACAGACTTTATAATCAGAAATGAAATTAATGCATAGTTCCTTATCCTCTCGCCAAAATAATTTTATCACATTGTGATTTTGTAACCAGGTGGTAGGTGTGAAAGTCAAACATAATAGAAACATAAATATGTGAATATCGGTCAATCTTCTAGGAAAGGTTAAAATCCTGAATATACATGCCTCTAACTTAAAAAAAAAAAAAAAAGTGAAAATGTTCGGGGAATTCCAAACTTACAGAAAAGTTGTAAGACTATAATACAATGAAGTACCATATACCCTTTCTGTAGATGCACTGTTTACATTTTGCTTTTACTAATCAAAAAGTAGAATTTTGGATTTCATATTTGAGAATGAAAACCATTACCAGGAGAATCAAATTTGGTTGGTATAAATTATAACTGATACACTTAAAAAAAAAAAAAAAAAACCTCTGGGAGTTTTCTGCTGTAACCTCTCAGAGAGGTATTCTATTATCATTAGCTGTTTAATTCCCATCTCATTTCACAGTCATATAAATGTCTTCACTTATAGACTTCTTGCTTCTTGAAAAATTTATTTACTATCAGACCAGATTAAAAAACCAAGTATTCTAATAAAAGGGCAATGACAAGACAATGTGAACACCGTTCTCATTTCATGCATGCTAACTCTCTAAAAGAAAGCTGTAAATATCCCTTCCCTTTACAAGGAGAACTGGATCAAAGTTCATGCATTCTCTCCGTTCCCCAATTAGAGATGACTGACTCAGTTAGCTGTCCTCAACAAATGATCAGAAATGGCACACTGCTTAACAGAAAATAACTAATTTTTTAAAAAGTAAAGATTTCAGGTATTGTGGTTTTACTCTTGGTCAACATTTCTTATACTGTAGCCTTCTAAAAAATACCTGTGGTTATTCTGGATTTGAGAAACTGCTTGTAGATGAGACAGAATGCTCAGAGAGCATGGCCATGTTATAACAATAGTGCCAAAGATGAAGGGCCACAGAAATGTGTCACCAAATGGCTCAGGATGCTGACTACAGAGATGAAAAGTATTTGGTTACTGAGTTCCAAGGAGTTAATGACTAAACCACAAAGAATTAGCAAATGTTAAGCTATGAAAGGGAAAGGGACTTATTACTTTGCTTTTAATGATTACAAAATTTGACTGTGTAAATTTTTTAAAAAGGGAAATACAGAAGTCCCTCCACAGCAACCTACTTTAATAAAATATGGGAGGTGAAGATATTTAAAAGCAAAACATTTTTTTTAATTGGGGAATATTGGGGGACAGTGTGTTTCTCCAGGGCCCATCGGCTCCAAGTAGTTGTCCTTCAATCTAGTTGTGGAGGGCGCAGCTCACTGGTCCATGTGGGAATCGAACCTGCAACCCTGTTGTTCAGAGCTCCCACTCTAACCAACTGAGCCATGGGGCGGCCCTGGGAGGTGAAGCTATTTGAAAAATTATGATTATAGATGAACACATTGTTGTATCCACTATTTAACAATAATTTCTATAGGAAAAAAAGGATGCCAGTAAAAATGTTATAGTCAAGAAAAACATGTATATAAGACCTGTTCTTTTTCAAATAGGTAAAATATTCCCATAAATAAATAAATAACCGAAGGCATTTAAAAGTAATCTATTGCCTAGAAAAACAGTACAAGGTAGAACAAAGATGATATGCAATTCATTTTCCCTTTACACTTTTCGTTTTTCCAATTTTATATTTTGAAATGTATTATTACTTTTATAATCAGAAAGTAATAATGAAAGAGGCATGTTTTAAAAATATTTATAAAACTTACTCTGAGCAAAGTATGCAAAGTGCGGGGGAGTGACAGTAAATAAAATAATCCTTGAGTTTGTTTACTCTAGGGAGGCAGTAAAGGCAATTACAATAGAATAAAATAAAAGCTATGCAGGGGTAAGCAGGTGTCATGCGTTCACACAGAAAGGGCACTGACAGTGTGTAGGGGTGTGGGAGAGCAGGGAATAGGAGTTATGAGGTAACGATGGAGGAAGTCTGTCAAGAAAAAGGAAATGGAACCGCCCCATCATTTGGCGTAGTGTTGCAGGAGAATGAGGTGCTACATTTCACTCATTCGTTAATGAATGTTTATTTATATATCAAGCACTCAAGTATTGGTGATACGACTATGAGCAAAACATACCTGTCCTCCTGAGGAGGTAGGGAAGACAGACATCTCAAATACCACCAAAGTGGAGAACAGGCTGTGAAAAACGATGCAGCAGTGTAGCACAAAGCACCACAGCATTCCCTCATGAGGGACGTGTCTGGGTCTATGAGGAGTGAGCTGAGATCTGGACAGTAGTAGAGTCAAGGGCAAGCTGGGTCAAGGAGAAGGTCTGGAGGGAACTGAGAAAGAAGGCAGCTACGAGATCCAGTGCTTTCCTCCCCTCATTCCCACCAGCCTTTGCATGGGCATCTTACAGAAAAGGTTATTCAAATGAAATGTCAAGAGTCCCATATGTTCCCCCTCACCCCCATCCAACTAGACTGCCATCTCTGTGTCTTTCCTATACAGAAACCGGCATCATGAAGAATCTGAGTGATGCGCTCCTGCTAAGTAGGCTAAAGGAGGGTGGGGTGGGCGGGGAAGAGCCATCATGGCTGACGGAAGAGCCATCATGGCCGACGGAAGAGCCATCATGGCCGACGGAAGAGCCATCATGGCCGACGGAAGAGGCATCATGGCCGACGGAAGAGCCATCATGGCCGACGGAAGAGCCATCATGGCCGACGGAAGAGCCATCATGGCCGACGGAAGAGCCATCATGGCTGACGGAACAACCGAGCGACTGTCTCAGGCAGGAGATAAAGATACCTTTGAAACTGAAAAGAAACAAAGAGCAAGATACTAGAGGGACAGACATAAACCCTAATATACCAAGATGAAGTTGGTATTTATCTTAAGGGCAATGAAAAACCAGGTGAGAGGCAAGAGCAGATTTTTATTTCTAAAAGATGGTTCTGAACAAAATTGACATCATGTGCCTTCTGAGAACAGATACCATCATTTGTTTGGTATTCCTACCAAAAAATAGTCCCAATCTAATCAAGAGGAAACATCAGACACATCCAAATTGAAAGATGCTATATAAAATAATTGTCCTGTACTCCTAAAAATGACAAGGTCATAAAAGACCGACAGTGAAACTCTTCCAGATTAAAGGAGGCTCAAGACATGACAACTAAATGCAACATGTGACCTGGATTGGACGCTGGACCAGTATTGCTATTTTTCTTTTTTTGCTATAAAAAGTATTATAGTGAAATATGAACTGGTGTTAACTTGGGAAATATGAATAAGGTATACACAGCTTAGATACTTGCACAGTATCAAGGTACATTTCCTGATTTTGATTATTGTACTGTGGTTCTGTAGAGAATGTCCTTAGAAAAAAGGCATTCAAGTATGTAGGTGATAAAGCAGCATCATGTCTGTATCTTTCAGAAAAAATTATATGCATACATATAAAGAGAAAATGACAAAACAAATGTGATAAAATGTTAACAATTGGTAAGGGTAATTGGGAGTTGTACTTATTCTTGCAACTTTTCTGCAAATCTGAAGTGATTTCAAAATAAAAAGTTACACAAGAAAATGACTCTGGATTCAGACAGGGGCAAGATCAGAATTGAAGAAACTGGTTAGGGGGCTTTAGCAATAATGCCTGTAAAAGATAATGGCAGCACTGAAGTGACTGCATTCTAGAGCTATTTAGAAGGTAAAAATGACAAGGGTTAATAAAAGACTGGATATGGGGAGCGATAAGAGGGGCGTATGTAAGTGAACTCCCAGTTTTCTGGTTTATATAACAGGATACCATTTGCAAAGATAGGATACTGTAACAGGTTGGGAGGGTCTGCCCTCCTCTTCTGGAGCACGTCTAACCATGAGCTCAGTTTGGCACATGTTGAGTTTTAAAGTGTCTTCAAAGGCACATCCAAGGAGAGAAACTGAGTAGGCATTTTTGACATAGGAATCTGGTACTCAGAGGAGAATTATTAATTAAAGATACACATATGTAAGTTATTATTTGGATGGTTGTCGAAGCCCTGAGAGTTTATTAAACTTCCTTGGTGGAGACTCTGATGTCCAAGCACTGGATATTGGAGAATTCTGATATGTGAGAAAGATGTCATAGAAAGATGAATCTCCAAAGTAGAGAGAAGAGGAAGAGTCAGAGAAGCAAGAAGAAAACCAGGGATGCATTCTCCTAGGGGGGAGAGGGCTGCTGAAAGGCCAAGCAGGATGAAGACACCTGTACCGTTTGTGACCTCAGTGAGAGCTGTTCTGATGGGTGATGTGGGCAAAGCAGACTGGAGAGGAGTTAGGAATGCTGAAGGGAAAAGTAGAGTAGAGAGACGGTGAAATTTTTTTTTTTTTTTTTTTAATTTTAAGTTAGAACTGAGCATAATTAAATGGGAAGGACTGAGTTAAGGAAAGGTTCAAGACAAAGGAAAGATTACAATTAATTGCGAGATAACTCCGAGAAGGCGAGAAGGGTTGGAATCCAGGGAAGATAAAGGGATTCATTCACATGACAAATGTTTACTGAGCAGCTACGACATGCCAAGAAATGTTTTAGGCATAGAGGATACAGTCGAGAACAAAATTCCTGCCCTTATAAAACTTAACTTTTAGCACAGAAGAAAGATAATATGTAAACCAAATATGTATATATAATGCAATGATAAGCACTATGAAGAAAAATAAAGCAGGATGAAGGGGCTAGGGAGAAACTGGGGATACTATTTTAGCTAAGTATATCTCCCAGGTTTCTTAACTGAGCAAAGGAAGATATTTTTTGAAAGGAATTACATAGCTGCCAATCATCCCACTAGTATAACCTCCCTCTGAGAGAAAACCAATGACAAGGGAAGAGAGAGTGGAAGTGGATTCTAAAGCTGAGCCAGGGCTCTGAGAATACAAGAACGAGGTAATGACAAGAATGAACAGGAAAAGGAAAACATGTAGCCAGGACGGTCTGTCCAATTTGGTTTTGAACACCTAGAGAATTCCTAACCCCACAGAGCATTTAGGCGCCCTGGTGGAAGCCCTCACAGTAAGCACATTGTATTTTATTTTTCTTAGTAATTATCAAAGGATATAGTTGTTTCCTTGACACAACTATAATGAAATCTTCAACTGTGTAATTCTTTCTCCCCTGACAGACTAAAAGCTCCATGAAAAAAGTTTTGTTCGTGTCTGTATCCCCTGGTCCAGCACAGTGCAGATTCAGTGCTGAGTGTGATTATAACTGAACTTGTTCAGCTTTGCATAAAATGGAAGCTGGAATTATCTCTGACCTTGCCACCATCATCGTATTGTAGCCCTGAACTCAGATTCAAAATAAGAATAATAATTTTTTAAAAATCAATGGTGGATTTTTAATTACACTTTTTCTACATGATTCACAGGGTTATCATTATGAATAATCATTGCCCTCAGTGATGTCTTCAGGAGTGAATGAGATACATTAGATGGTTTACCTAGCTTGCTATGCTTTTAGGCTCTTAAATCTGCATTAGGTAGCTCTTCTGTTTCCTGTCTTGTATGTGGTATCACTGTTTGTTACTGGGAGTATATCTGCTTCTAAAAGTTACCACATCTGTTATAAATGGCTGCATCTAAGTAACATCAAGCTTCCGGGACGAGGTCTTAGAAGAGTAAACGTACCTGACTGTAGGCCTGGGGTAATCTGTCTGCTTTAAGACATGGACGTTGGCTTCATATACAATTCTATGATACCTGCAGCTGACTAGCATAAAAATAATGCATAGATACCTATCAAAAAGAAATGTCAGACTTTATTTTGTCAAGTCCCTGCAAAGGCACTTCAAAGAGTCTAAAATCCAATTCTTGGGCTCATCGGTTGACCATTTATCAGCTCTTATATGAATTAGCAAGAACGATGAAATGTACATGACCTCACTTGCACTGAGTAGTTGCAGGAACATTTTACAGAAGCTCAGAGTTATAATAAAGAAGTCAATCAATAAATCAATACAACACTTTCCATCAACCCAGCCAAAGGAAATTATTTTGATGAAGAACATTTTGAAAGGAACAAAGTAAACTGAGGACAACACACAAGGTACTGGTGACTGTTATGTTAATGGGTACCATTTTTCTGCAAACTCAAGCTCATTTTGTCTCAGATGCATCAGCACATACCTTTGAACAAGTGGCAAAGGAAGGAAATTGAGGGTGGAAGTCATGTCCAGTCCACAGTCCAACATAATGGTGGTTGACTTGAATTTGAGCACATTGCATGGTAAGGTTGGGTGCCCCGACAGGCAATACTGAAAAAAATTAAGTCATTTTTATCAATAATCAGTTATAGAAAAAGCCTAAAAAATACAGTAAATTAAGTAAAACTGATCATCCCTTGTAAGAACAGTGTGTAAATCCAGGTAACTTTCTATGTGGCTTCCTTCCTTTTACAGCTCTGAATATCACTCCCCCTCGCAATTTGAAACACTCAAAAGTCTCAGATCACCCCCTGTTTTTTGTAGGGTACCAAGTTATATCTCAAGCAAGCACAGCTTTGGAGGGGCTGTAATTATTCCAAATAGGTTTCCGGGCTATAGTTACCCACACCACTCTCACGTGACACTTCCAAATCCCTACTATCTTACTGCACTTAAGTACAACCTACAGCTGTGGAAGTCCATTAAATTCTAAGCTGGACCCTCAAACTGTGCTATAGGTTTGGTTTTCTCCTCCTGTAAATAACACAAATGATTTTCCTCAAAGCAGAAATGGTTGGGAAGGGTTAACAAATAAGCATTCATAAGGGGTTATGGCTCTTTGTCCAAAAAATGACAGCCAAGGACAAGGGTCTTCCCTGAGGTGCAGATACTAAGCAGGAGCGAGGGACGTGTACTCCCAACCCATCCAGAGTCTCTCGTCTGTGGCAACCGACCTCAGAAGTCAGAGGCGCACAAGCCACAGTGGAGTCTTCAAAGGAGAGTGATGAGGCAAGACAATACGCTGACCTCAGACATTTCTCATGTCCTCCTCAGTGTAGTGGGGATGACCGATAGGCCACACTGGACATTATTTATATGGGATGTACCCTGTGTCACCTTGCTTAATTTGATTGCTGCTCGGAAGAAAAGAAACAAGAGGAGAACAGACCTTTCCCCCGACTTTTAAAGTCATCCTGTAGAAGACTCCTTTGAACAGCAAAGCCAAGAAAATGGAGGGGCCGATGTTCTTAATCCTCTGACAAGTACATTCTTTCTATCTGATTTAAGTACAAGTCCAGCACAAATCAGGGTAACGCGACATCAGTGCTTGGCCCTACATGGCCACAGTAGCTCAGGCTAAGTCTTTTCAGGTATTTGTTGCTCTGTTGGTTTTTGTCGCTGGATAAATTTCTTGCTTTTCTCCAGAGGACATGATAGGGACTGACGATTTTTTAAAACTGTGCGTTCCAAAAATGATAGGCCCAAGAGCCAATAAATTATAGGCATTTTGCAAGCTTCTCTACTCCAAGTTTATGGCTGGTGATTATATTTTCCATACCATAATTCACAGCTCATGGTCTGAAAGGGTACAAAGTTACTACTAATGAAAGCAGTACAAATTACTTAAAATTGTATTATAATTGTCCGAAAAAAGTTCAGGAAGCATGATTTGAGTAACTATACTTTACATAAGTTCATAAAATATTGCCCACAATCATTTTTTCTATTCCGTCTTTTTTCATATTTGTATAAGCTGTAATTTTACTACATATACTGCCCTGCACGATGCTTTTAAAACACATGATGACTGCATTTTCTTTGTCAGTGTTGCATCATACTTCCTTTTTGTTGGCTGCCTAAGTAAATATACCATCGCTTGTTTAATCATTCCCTCTCTGTTGAACATTTAAGGTTGTTTCCAGTCGTTCTATTATGAACATGGCTGTGGTGACTATTTTTGTGCTTAACGTTTTTTTCCATATTGGTCTATTTCTTTAGAGGATTCCGAGAAGTGGCATTAACTAGGTCAAAAAATATGAGCATTTTATGACTTTTGAAATGCGCTGCCAAAACGCTTTCCAAAAAAGGTTGTACCTATTTACAATGTCATTAGTAATGTATCAGAAGATCTGTTTCACTGCTTATTCCCATCAGCATTATGGTCAAAATCATTGAGAATCTACACCAAAAAGCAGGTGTAATGTTAGTAGCAGCTAACTGCAGTTCAATGGCCCTGAACAGTAAAGTCTACTACATGATAAATTGGCTTTAATTTTGAAAGGCAGTTTAGAGAAATGATTTAAAGCAGGGGGTCTGAAGTCAGACTGCCTGGGCTCAAACCCTGGTTGCGCACGTTATTAATATGATTTGGGGAAAGTTACTTAACTTCCCAAAGACTCAGTGTCCTCATCTGTAAGATGTAATGACAGAAGCTACCACCCTCCTAAAGTTGTGAGGACTAAATGAATGGATACAGCACCTGACACAGAGTAAGTACTCACTGTTAGTTGCTATAGTTACAGAATCATTACATTAAGGGGTTGAAGAGGCCGCCTAGATTTGGGGCAAATAATTTACAGCATTTTAGAGAAGCAATTCTGTTCTAGTGAAGTGGTATTCACAATGTCTTAGACATTTGTGTATCCCACAAGACTAGGTAAAGCAAATGAACAATTTTACAAGTACTGTCTATTGCTAATAGTTTGCCCTCTGGGAAGATACAATCATTACCGAGTACACAGTGAATACTCTAGCCAACATTAAGGTTTTACGGTTTTTAATTTTTTCTAGCTTAATAAATTAGAATATAGCAATGCTTTCATGTTAATTTTATTTCTACAAAATAACAAAGCTGCAAGTTTTTCTGTGTGATGACTTACTATCTATTTCCTTGTGCGCCTGTTGATCTTTTTTTCCAACTGAATGAACAGAATCTGCTTTCACAACTTAATCAGTTTAACGCACTCGTATATAAACATTGTTCATGATCTTTGGGTAAAATTTTTTATCAGTTATATTTAGTATATCTTTCCAATTCTATTAGTTTCATTAGAAAACTTTTATTATGGAAAATTTCAAACATGCAAGCAAGCAAAATTAGTATAATAAACTTCCACTGCTCAGGTTGAACTATCTATATTCTGCCTTTATCTTTGCTGCCTTCCTTTTGGCATTAAAACACTTCTTCGGAATAGCTGTTATGTTGACAAACCTATCTGATCTCTGAAAATACTGTTTTCATAAATAGTCCTAAATTTGATCACTTACCCAGAACTAGGATAAAAACATGAGTCTATTCTCCTAACTGTCCTAGGAAAATTCATTAAAGGTGACTCCATTCATCTTTAAGTTATTCTTGGTTTGTAATACCCCCAAGTCCTGTAATAGTATGAATATATTTCAGAAGAGTCTATTTTGCCACTCATCTTTATTTTCCATTTTTATTACCAATGCTATAAAGTTTATCTTATAATATTTTGCAAGTTAGAGTGACTAGACTTCAATTCTAAAAAACTACTTTTCCGAGGATGTAAGTGGAGGCTACATTTAATCTATATATTAATTTATAGAATGCTGCCATTTTTACTATATAACAACATTTCTCTCAGCTAGGAGCAATGCACTGCTTTCTCTTCTATTAACTTTATTTTTTTCTTCCTTTACAGATTAAAATGTTTTATTAAGTTCATAACCAACTCTTCAATTATCATTAACATAAATGCCTATCTTCACTTTTCAATTTTTATTTAATTTTTGCTGTCTTACTGTTTTGAGTTTTATTTGGTATATATTTTAAATTTCTGCAGTTGGATATATAGCTGATTAAAATATGCATTCAGGCTATGCACAGACCTCTGAGTAATGCTCTGGATGCATTTTACAAATTTATATTGTATTTCCAATTTACCCATTTCTAAATACTGTGTAATTTTCATTGTAATTTCTTCTATAAACCACAAACTATTTAGAAGTATGAATGTGGTTTTTTTTGGTGAGTGTGTTTGTGTTTGGTTTAAAATCCAAATATATAGGTAGTAATGGTTATCTTTTGGTTCTTAATTTCTAATTTTATTGTAGTCAGAGAATAGAATTTGTACATTAAGTTTTGGATATTTATTGAAACTTGCTTTGTGACCCAGTACACTATAAATAGTTGATTTTCTACAAATGATCTAATGTTCATGAAAATGGGAAATATATAATCTAATTATTGTATATAGGGCTGATTTAAATCTTATTTAAATCTCCTATATCCTTATCTATTTGAGTCTCAAGAAAGAAAAACTTGTCTATTTCTCTTTGTAATTCTGTCAAGTTTCGCTTCATTTATTTTGAGACTACATTGCTAGGTACATAAGGGTCAAGATTACGTATTACTGGTGAATGGGTACTTTTATCACTACGTAATGCTTTTTGTCTTAAAATCTATTTCTAGATTTATTCCTAAATAATACAGCTGTACCATTTTCCCCTTGTTGAATTGTCTGTGTTTTTAAAAATGAAATCACACACACACACACACACACACACACACACACACACACACAGAGTTAAAAATGAATCTAATAGTTTTATAAGCTATAACAAATCTCACAGCTCCAGTCTGAGAGGCAGCTACTTTTGATTCTTCTAACTTTTTCTTCTAGTTACCTATGTATTTCTCAATAATATGATTATACTGTTATTTCTTGATTTCCTGGGTTTTAGTTATTACGTATTATTGATTTTTCTTCTACTGTGGAAGCTATCCACAAGTTGATGATGCTTTTGCTATGTTTTGTAACCAAGATATGTACAAAAGGATTCCCTATCACATTCAAATAAATGCACATGAAGGCTAATTGTCAAGTTCCTTGGACTAGATAAAAGAAATGTCAAAGGAAAGAGAATTCAGTGTAACAGACTCATGTACTGATCAGCACCACCATTAAAACACCATGTCATGGTCCAAGCCTCAGTCTCATTTTTTTTTCTGAATGGTATGTAAATAAAAGAAAGATGTCTCTTAATAGTACTGTAGAGTCAATGAATTATTTCACACTATTTTTTATAGTTAATGATTATTTACCAATTTTTTAACCAATTTCTTTGCTCACCAATCCTTCTCGTATCCCATTTCTTCCTTTTGCTTTTAATTCCCTTCTTCCTGAAATACGTATGCCCTTTAGTAATGGTGCTCAAAAGGTAACCTCTTAGACATTACTACTATGGAAATTTCTTAATTTCGACTTTACTCCTCAACAATGATAGTGGTGGAATTATAGGGTCACAAGTTACCTCCAAACAATAAAGATATTAATTCAACTGTCTTCCGGCATATATACTGCTGATAAGGAATCTGCTGCCAGTTTAACTGGTGTTCCATTACAGGCTGCCACTAAAATCTTCCCTTTGCCACTAACGTTCTGATCTCACGTGAAAATGTACATAGGTATGACTGACGTGCTCTTTTGTGTTTTTCTTTTTTTGGTGTATGCTTCTAACATATGAGAACTCGTTCTTTGCAACTGAAAAAAACTGTCAGCAATTATCATTTTGAATATTGTCCCTCTCCCGTTCTTTCTAGTTTCTGTTAGTGGAATGCCTATTAAATATATGTTGTAATGTTTCATTTCACAGTCTGGATCCGTGACTAAATTATCCTTTCATACTTCGCCTTTTAGCTCAGTATAGTACATTCCGGATATTTTCCTCAGTTTGTTATTTCTTTCTTTAGTGGTGTCAAATCTGCTATTTAACTCATTTACTAAAATCTTTTCAATGACTGTGTTCATTTCTATAAGTTCTCTCTTTTTTTGAAATAGCATCTTCTTTTCATTGGTTTGATATCTTCATATATGTCTTTAATCACTTTAAAACATTAATTTTAGGATCTCCATCAGATTGTATAATTGTCTGAAGCTCTTGGGAGTCTGATTATGTCTGCTGATTCTAACTTATGGTGAATTTCATTACTGTTGTTTTAAAATTTTGAATGATGAGCCCATCTTTGGTGGGGCCATGTATGTGGGAATTCTAATGGATTGGGGCAGGTCCCCATGAAATATCACTGTCTTGAAATCAATTTTTATGTTGATTTCTCAGTTTAACTATCCATACTATATAGTGGAGCATACAAACCAGACTTTAACACTCTCAAAGCTCTGGCCCAACCTCCTTGCAGAGATAACCTTTCTTATTCATCTGATGAGTAAGTGAGTAATGTTTTTCCAGTACTCCTTTTATTGAGGTACACAGCCCTTAAGGGTTTCTGGTTACTAACTTTGAAATATGCACTTCTGAATATTATATCTTTAACTAAGAAGAGTCACATTATGACCTCAGCTTTCAGTAAATTTAATACTTTAAAAAGCTGGTATGAAAACAAAATGACAACCAGCCAACTTAACCTCACAGAAATCTTCAAAAGCAACATGAATTACTGTAACCTTCATTTAAAAAAATGGGAAATTAGCATATTTGGTCAATTTGGCAATTTGGTCACATGGCAAATTGAATTTTAATCAATTGTCTTTGGGGAAGAAGTCTGTCTTTTGCAAAAAGAACCATGGACTAAACATTATATGTTCTCCTTTTCCCTAGTCTTGTTTAAAATATAGTTATTATGATATGGTGACAATTGTCAGGTGCTCTGCAAGAACTATACATTTAACTTCTTTAATCCTCCCAAGAACACTATGAGATAGTAATTATTTTCCCCTTTTATGGATAAAGAAAATGGGGCACAGAGATTATGAAATTGCACATGGTACCAAAGTTGTAAGGGTGTGCCAGTACTGGAACCCAGGACAGTGAGATCCAGAGAATGTACACTTAACCATCACATTGTGCCATGCTACAGAGAAAGGAATTGTCAGAGGCTGGCCAAACAAACAAAAACAAACAAACAAACAAACAAACCTTACAGAGATGATGTGCTCTAAAAGACCATCCTTTGATTTGATAAAGAATGTAGATTGAATTTATAGTCTAATTATGAACAATGAAAATTAGTTAGCTGGCTAAGGTAAAGCAAAGGTCCCAAGTAGATTAAATTATTAAATTGGCCTGCAATCAATCATCATAAGCAGTAATTTTCTTGTGTTGGGTTTTCCCTTCCATTCAAAAAATAAAATAAAATAAAATAAAGGTAATAGGATTCTCTCACTGTAAAGTAGTTTTACTGCTGAAACTGCCTTTAAAATATCTGTAATGTAACCTACAATCTTTGGGTTGAGTTAATGCCAAAAGTTCTTTAATCTTGTTTGGGAGAATTGCATAGCATTATAAAGGAACTGCTTTTTACAGGCAATAGTGTTAATAAGTTGTAAACGGCATCATCAATTTTCCCCTCTTTTTCTCCTTCTCTATAAACCCACTCATATATTCACTGTGAAGGTCTATGCTCAGAGAAAAGAGGTTTAGTTTGCTTTTCTCCCTGGGGGTGGAATAAAGAAGTGACTTTGGTTGCTTCTGATTCAAATACAGCATTAAAAAAGAATACTTTTAGCAAATTGATTTTTGTGTAATGGTTTTGCTTCCTGGTACAACACTAGAAAACTTATTAGTATAATTCACACATAAATGAATATACAAGGGGAAAACAAATCTCAATAGATTCATAAAATGTATTTGAAAAAAACTCAACACCGATTCAAGGCAAAAACTCTTACCAAACTATAAATGGAAGGGTACTTTCTTTAATCTGATAAAGGGTTCCTAACCAAATCCTACATCATGGTTAATGATGAAGCATGAGAAACAGGTAACTTTCAAGTCAAGAACAAAACAAGGCTACCCACTATGACCGCTTAAATTCAACACTGTACTGGAAATGCTATATAATGTGATAAAACAAGAAAAATAAAAGATGAAATGATTAGAAATAAAGAAATAAGACTATCATTTTCCACATATAATTAGAAGACATTCTGAAAACACTCTATCACAATTAATAAGAGTTCATCAAGGTTGCTGGAAACAAGAACCAATGCACCAAAATTAACTGAGTTCTCATATACCAGCAATAAACAATTAGTAAAAGTAGTAAGAATTAAAATACTATTTATAAGGCAAAAACATTAAATGAATCATAGAATAAAAGTTAAAAAAAAGTGTAAAATCTTTACCAGAAAGTTATAAAATGTTACTTAATGTTAACTGGACAGAAAAACAAACTTCCAAAATAAAACAGTTCTCATTAATTTACTTTTTATAGAACTTAAGAATCGTGCATTTGAGATCTTGCTCTCTGGCATATGTCATCAGTTTGGCTCAAATTAACTCTTATAAAAATTCTAAAAAAAAGAAAAAAAAGGAATCATACAGAAGAGTCAAGGGCTAATATTAGCTAAGAAAATTAAAGAACAATGATTACAGAGGAATTAACAGTAAGATATTATACTTGGATAGCTAATGGACCAACAAAATAGGAGAAAACAGTTCAGAAGAGGCACATGTATATCTAGGAGTTAGATATATGATAAAAGTAGCGTTACCAATATGTGGTGCTCGGAAAGTTCATAACCCACTTGGAAAAAATGACTTGAACAGAAATGAGGAAACAAAAATGGTCAATAAGTGAAGATATGAAAAGATGTTCAGTATCACTAGAATCAGGGAAATGCAAACTAGGACAATGATGAGCAAACCTTAAATTGGCTGAAATTGAACAGATTGATGAAACCAAGTATTGGAGAGAATGTAGTAAAGATGGAGTATAAATTGGTACATCTACTCTGGAGAATAATTTGGCAATACCAAATAATGCTGAATATATACATATCTTAACATATACTAAACTAATAAAAGCATATGTAGGTATGACACACATCAACTTGAGGAAAGTAGTAACCTCTGAAGAGGGAGGAAAAGCAAAGGTTGTTGACCTTAGCTTTAGATATAAGTTGTGTCTTTAAAACGAGGAGATCTGATTCTTCCCAACCCCAAAAGGGCAAACTATTAACATATATCTAATGTTAGTAATGAATGCAAGGATGTCTTTTCTGTGTTTTTATAAGACATCAGAATTATGTAATTATACCTTTCCTACTATTGTGAAAATTTGTAGTGCTATTTTCCTTACGAAAAAAGTCTCATGGTGCAAAAACAGTATCTACCAGATCGTAATGGATAAATATTTTACTATTAGTATAGCATTTGCTAGGTATATTTGTCAATTTTCAGGAAACTGCTCAGTAGTGATAATGGTCCATAATTTTCATTTTGATATTATACTTGTCCTTATGCAAAGTGAGCAAGACTTAAAACTACTGCTATGGCAATGGAAATGGAATAAAGTAGGAATGCCACCTCATGAGAAGGATGATTCAACAAGACATAGTCGGGGGTGGGGGGTGGGGAGGAGGGAAAAAGAAACAAAGGTAACTCCTAGATTTTTAAATTATTGAGATTATGTTGGTACCTTTAATGAATTTCTTGATGCTTTCTAGTCTCATGACGTTTGCAAAACACTTCTCTAACAAGATTCAGCAAGGCTTTACAATTTTATGATAACATTTTCAAATGATATTGACAATTATCTAATTTTAGAAATGTCATATTAATACAATAGCTCAGGGGTGTCCAAACTGCGGCCCGCGGGCCAACTGTGGCCTGCAATCCATTTTTAATTGGCCCACAGCAAATTCCAAAAATATATTTAGTTTACTTAAATAAACCAGGTGAGGCAATATGTACTTCACCTCGAGTGAGTGGCTCGGCTGTTTGTGTATTTTACCACTTATGGCCCTTGGTAAAAAACGTTGAAAAAAGTTTGGACACCCCTGTGATAGCTATATTTATAAAATATATATATTCATAAAAATACACATCAATGCTGACACTTGCAAAGGAATTTTAAAAACAAAAGTAGACCCTAGATTGGAGAGGAATTCTTATTTGTAAATTATCTTCACAAATAAGAATTATTGACAAATATTTTCTATCCAATACTTAATTAGGTCTTTCCCAACAACTGAATGAAGTAAATATTACTGACACCAATTTGACTGTCAAGGCCCAAGACCACACAGTTACTAACAGACTGAATTTGCACTTAAACCAGCCTAAGTCCTAACTGCTTTGTTTGACATCATCCCACTAGTATATTAGGAATAAGAAAAACTATGGTAGTGTACTATGTTAATAGCAACAGCTTTAATATAGATAGGATAGTTGGATAAGAAAAAATAAATCCAAGAATCTTATAACAGTAACTATAGTTTTTTCTAGTCATCTTTTCTAACTTCTCCTTTAATATTGTTTCCCTGATGTACCACTATCTAACCCCTGCTAGATTACTTCTAAGGCAGACAGCCTGGAATAGACCGATAAGGGAGAGCATTAAATTAGTCAATTCAGACTACCCACGTAGTCATTTCCACATCCTTGAGAAGTTGTACACTAGCATATTTTATTATTTTTAAAATGTGGTATTTCCTAATGATAAAATCCACAAGGTTTTTTTTTTCTAATTTAGTTTTTTCCTCATAATCTAGCTTATGCTCATCACTCTTAGTGTCTATAAAAATCACAAAATATTAGGGTTAAAGGGACTTTGAACTTAAAATGGATCATAAAACTAAGAGCTAAAACTATAAAATTTCCGGAAAAGCACTGTCCAATAGAAATACAATGCATGCCACACACATAATTTAAACATTTTTAGTAGCTAAATTAAAAAAGTAAAAGGAACAGGTGAAGTTAATTTTAGCAATATATTTTATTTAACCCAAAATATATAAATTATCATTTTAACATATAATCAATATAAAATATTAATAACACATTTTACATCACTTATTTTGTACTATAGCTTCAAAATCTGGTGTGAACTTTATACTTACAGTGTATTTCAATTTGGATGCTAAATTTTCATCTGAAATTCTGGATATGCATTTAAACTTCATAAAATTTACAGTTCAAAAAGTAGATCCACATACCCAAGTTCTTACGAACATACAAGGTGTGATAAAAAAAATACGGCGAATGTTTAAATAAAAAAATGTATTACAGTAAAAGACATATTTCCATTAATACCCCTCAAAATACTCCTCCTCGCTTCTAATACACTTATCTCATTCTTCTTACCACTTTCTGAAGCAGTTCTGGAAGTCCTTTTTTGTGAGTATCTTTAGTTGCGTTGTCGTGGCTGCCTCAATGTCTTAAATCGATTCAAAACATTTACCTTTTATGGTCATTTTGACTTTGGGGAAGAGCCAGAAGTTGCATGGTGCCAGATCTGGTGAATAAGGTGGATGAAGACACACCGTAAAGTTTTTATTTGACCGAAATTGTGTACCAGAAGCGATGTGTGACACCGAGCATTTCTGTTGTGATCACAAAATACGGCACATGCTGCCAACTGCCATCCAACGGAAAGGCAGGGATCTTCATACAGGAAGTGTTGCATCGAACCTTAGTATAATAACAGTGTGTGACAAGTTTCAACTTGTTTGGTGTAGTCAATTGGGTGTGAGCTACGGTAGAGAGAAGGTGTGTTTTAAAGTGTGCTGTTAATCATCCTGCATCATGACAATGCTCTGTGTCACACATAGCTTCTGGTATATGGCAATTTCTGTCAAATAAAAACATTACAAGTGTGTCCTCATCTACCTTATTCACCAGATCTGGCACCATGCGACTTCTGGCTCTTCCCCAAGTCAAAATGATTCAGGACATTGAGGCAGCCACAACACTGCAACTAAAGACACTCACAAAAAAGGACTTCTAGAACTGCTTCACAAAGTGGCAAGAATGATGGGCTAAATGTGTTCAAAGTGAGAGGGGAGTATTTTGAGGGGGATTAATGGCAATGTGTCTTACCATAATAATATTTTTATTTAAACATTCACTGTATTGTCTGATCACACTTCATACCTAAACTTTTCTCAATAACTGAATCAAGTATCATCTTTTAAATTAGTTAAAATGAAATCCAATTTAAAATTCAGTTTCTTAGTCATACTAGTAACATTGTGAGTGTTTAAATGCCACATGCAACTAGGGGTTACTGTATTGGACAGGGCAACTATAGAACAGAGGAAAATCTCTGTGCCTTGGGTTAGGCAAAGATTTCTTAGATCAGACACAAAAAGCAAAAACCATGAAAGAAAACCTATAAATTGGACTTAAAATTTAAACTTTTGTTCATTAAAAGACACTCTTAAGAAAATGAACTATAACTCACAGGCTGGAAGAAACTATTTGCAAAATACTTATCTGATAAAGAACTTGAATACAGAAAATAAAAAGAATTATTATAACTTAAGAGCACAAACAATGCAACAAATAGGGGCCAAATATCTGAACAGGTACTCCCTGAAGAAGAGATATGAATGCCAAGTGAAAAGATGTTAAACATAAGTCCTTAGAGAAATGCAAATTAAATATTTGCACTTAAGGTACCACTTCCTCTTACTGGAAGGGTCAGAATTAAAGATTGAGAAGTGCTGAGAAGGATGGAGAACAATTGGAAATCTCGTACGCTACTAGTATCTGGCTTTTGAGATTCATCCTTGTTGCTGCAGGTATCAGTCCTTTTTATTGCTAAGGATTCCACTGTATGGATGTATCATAACTTGCTTATCCATTCACAAGCCGATAGACAGTTACTCTGTGTCCAGTTTCTGATGATTATGAATGAATAAAGCTGCTTTAAACATTCACATACAGGTTTTTGCCGCGACGTGTTATTTCATTTCCCTTGGGTAAATACTTAAGAGCGGGACTGCTGGGTTGTATGTGTTTAACTTTCTAAGAAGCGACCAAACTGTTTTCCAAAGTATTTGGAGCTGAAATAGACCAGAGTCAGACTTTATTGCTGGGCTGTGTACTACAGCACCCATCTCACTTAACCTAGGCTTAACGTAGTAGTTCTAACATTGCCTCGAAGTTGGTATTAACCCAAATGAGTCCCTAAATTCTTTGGCCCTCAATTTCTTCCTCTGACAAATGAGGAGACTTCACTAGATTATTTCTAAGCTTTCTTGGACTACAAAAATGTTGTTTTCCATCATTTCACTGGGTCAACAAAAACTCCTTGATCTTTTATATAATCTGCCCTCAAGACGAGTCTGTGACACTGTGTTCTTTTATGACTGACTTTCAGAAAGTATAAGAAATTACACGATTTACAAGGTGGAAGGAATTCTAAGGTCATTTAGTACAAACACCTCTTTTAAAAATAAGGAATGTAGCTCTTCTGGACTTGAGAACTTTTCTCTGCACCAACACACCTGAGTCTACACATTCACTGCCATGGATAAGTGGAGCTCACTAGGAGACACTTGTGCCCTAACAGGGTGTACAAGAGTCTTAGTGTGGCAGGGAATGGGGGGTGCACACGCTTGAGAATCCCTGCCTTCTACCACACCACCCTGGGTTAAACTGCTTCCACTGAGTCCAACTTGCCTAATTTGGAACTATTGGAGAAGCCTCCAACACTCAGAGGCTTCTATAAATACATTTCAATTTTATTTGGTAATCTCTCATTGTCTTCCAGTTTGTGTCTTGATTCTGTCTTGCAGGAGAGCTGTTAAACGCACCAATCATGCTGACTATCAAACTGGCTCCACAGCTGCATAAAACAGAGGGATCATTTTCCACTTGAGCAGAAAATTTATAGCATGCATGGTGAACACAGAGAAGTCACTTTCTGGTTGGAGAGAAGCTAGATATCACGCACAGTTGGTCAAGTGACACTTATGGTTGCTCCCTCATGCTTATCCTGTGTGCTCACTTGATTTTCCATGAAAATAAGTAAAGCAGAAAGTGGTCATAAAAGTACCCCCACCACCTCTCCACAGCTCAGAAAGGGTGGGAATGTTGACGTTAAGGGTGAAGGAGGGGTTGTCTTGGGAGTAAACACTGTTGGCTGTTTGACACCAGAGCTTTAAAAATATTTAAAAAAAAAAAAAGTTCACAGAGCTATGTATATGACATAAAAATATTTATTTAATTAAAAAGATTGGAAGCACATATATACTAAAGTGGTTACCGCTGGGGAAAGGGTGGTTGACCATATTTCAACCTTCTCTTTCTACTTTAGATACTTCTTTCCTCTTGACTTCTTTTTTAAAAAACCATTAATGAGATTTTCTTTTTAGAGCAGAAATTTTTTTTTGAATAAATTACCATAGAGGTTTCTAATAGCAACAAGTTTTAAAAGAGGTTGAGAGGATAGAAGTAAAAGTATTTGGAGGAAAGGAAATAAGGAGTATGGGAGATAGAGATAAGGGTAGAAATAGCAAACAATAATAATAAATTAATAAGTACAACTCCAACCTAACCTTTCAGAGAAACTATGAATATATCTATGAATCAGAGCAAAAGCTGTGCCCCACCCACCACCAAAAAGAAAATGCATTGAAGGTCATACACAATTGACCTACGTATGCAAAGTTTTTTGGTTTTGTTCTACAGCGTTTATTTTTAGGTGTTTAATGACCCAATATGTTGTCCTATAACAGAAACACTAACGGTGATAAAAGTGCTAGTAAGAAGCAACATATGATTATGATAGAAAAGGTAAAGATCATTTTAAAAGGAGAAAGAGGTATGGAAATGATAAGTATAATTTTGGGTTTAATTATTTAACAGTAGAGGCAATTTACGGGCAATGGTATTGAAAATCTGCAGCAATGACAATGAGCAAGAAAACAGAAAAAAGGTTAACAAAATACTAAAACTTGTAAGTGGCTAAGAAGATCAGGCGAAGGGTAGGTTGAATTAAAGTCAGACACAAACACAAACATACATGGTTTCATAACTAGATAAAAATTCATCAAACTGTTTGCACACTTGAAATTCATACTAGTTTTACCGTATGAAAATTACACACACACACACCCCCCTGAGGATGGCATCACACTTTCTAGTGATTTATCTATATTCAACCTGTCAATGTGAGAATACCCAATGCATTTATCAGTTCTGCAGGAATGGGACCTCTCCCAACTCTTTCTCAATAAAGATGAAAAGTTAAGGAATTCACTGAGGGTCTCTGTTCTCTTTCTCTTATCTGGGCACTCTTCTTACATGGCGCCCATCAACTGGTCCCATGGATTCCCTTTCACCTTCTGATGTATTGATGAGTTCTGTTACTGCTTATAAGGTTCTCATACAGTGCTTAGAAAAATCTGGTCCTAAGTAGGTAGTTCTGACTTTGCATTTGCTAAGCGCACCGATGCTTTGTTTTGATTATATTTCACTTCTCAAAAACATTTTCTGTATCATACTTTTTGATTTCACATTCTAAGGCGTTGTGTTTTTTTTTTAAGTGGATAAAATACAGTTCTTCTAACTCCTTTGTCCTAGATTTCCAAAGGGATGAATGAAGTAAATTTAAAGGCTCCAGGGGTTTAAAAATTCTGAAACTCCTAAACTTCCTGTTATTGTCCGAATCACTGAGTCTCACATTTAAAGCCCACCACTGCGGCTTCAATCTACCTTTCTAACTTCCACTCCTAATGCATTAAGTTTCCTGGTCCCAACTGCAGGGATCTCGTGCTCCAATCACACATACATCTCTTCCATATGTTAACAGATATTAATGAAAATGTTGATACTCTGAACAAATGAATGAGGATGTGAAACGACAGAAATGTGCCCATTTGTGCATACACTTCTACTACAGAGCAAGAAATACAGAAAGTGGATAGGTATATTATTGGGGAAACTGAACATCTCATTCCAAATCTTATTTTAAATCACTTTATTTAGTTATGATTGACATGTAACAAGGTATTGACATGTATTTAAAGTACATAACTCGATGAGTTTGGGGACAAGTATACACCCATGAAATCATCACCACCATCAAGGTCATAAACATATCCATCACCTCTCAGTTTCCTCTGTCATCATCATCACCATTATTATTATTACTATTATTGTGTGTATTTGTATGTGTGTGTGTGTTTGTGTTAAGAACACTCAACATAATCCAAATGCTTTTTCATCGAACTGTCCTTCTGCCTGCAATAAGATACAACGCTCCTCCTACGACATATCTGTCAGCCAAGGGACTTTGCAAGGCCAGATCAAATTTTACTTCTCGCGCGAGCTTTGATTCTCGGTTGGAATTCATCTTTCATAATCCTAATTTTACATACCTCACTATTGCCTTTATCACAGCCTATCACTGAAACCACACACACTCAGTCGCATCCATAAACAACACACACAGTACATCGTGTCTATGGGTTGTTAAACAGTGAGTTACTGATAGGTAGGATCTTTTGTGTTATTTATCTTTTGTGTGTCCCACAGCACCGAGGAGGTTTTGTATAAGATAGACATTTAATAACATGTGTTGGATTGTATAGCCAAAGCACGGATTTTTGTTATTTTTTTCTCTTATCTGTTAGTTTTAACTGTCACATAGTCGTTTGTCAATAGTTTCCACCTATTGGATCTACATAACTTGAATTAAATACAGCTTAAAATAAATAAGCTATTGCCTAGGGTTCTGAACCCCTTTTTGTTTCTAAAGAGATTTTTTTTTTTTTTGGTGTGGTAATTATGTTTATTTTCACAGACAGATTTGTTTACAATTTTTGCCTTTATCAGGCCTGTCTCTTAAGTACCGAGAGGGAAACTATTTCTGGCTGTTCTGTTTTCCAAGGAAACCTTGCAATTTTCTTTTAAGGTCATAGAAGTTTGACTTCTATGAGTCTGCTATGCACCACCTAAGACTTCAAGTTATAAAAACCATTGTTTTCTCAAAAGTCTGGAAAAAGCTTGCAAGATATAATTAACTGCCTAGAATAAACAATACAATATAAATAGATCTTTCCCTTAGAAAATAACTTACTGTTGGGTTATGTGAAAGAATCTCTCTTTATTAGAGATGAGAAAATTCTGCAGCAAGAAAGCAGCTACAGAATTTAAATTAAAATATACAAAAATTTCAAGTAAAAAATCAATATATATAACATGCTGAGTTTAAGCAACATGTCCATTCATGTCAAAAACAGAACAGAGATGCCTACCACCACCCCTATTCCGTACTATTCTGGAAGTATAAGCCAATGTAATTACATCACAGAAAAAACAAATGTTTAAAAAAAATTATCTGCAAAGTTATACACCTGGAAAACCCAAGAGAATTAACTGGAAAAACTACTGAAAATTAAAATAGGAAAATTCTCTGCATAGAGAACAAAAAAAAAGAAATATTTTTTTATATGTAAACTGTAGGAAACGATTCCAATTATAGTACCCATCAAAAAGATAAAGATGTTTTTTAAAAAGTTTAAATAAAGGAAAAGACATTTCTTGTTCTTAGATAGACACAATGATATGGTAAAAGAAATAAGTCAATTATCTTATATTTTGTAAATTTAACCAGATTCCAGTAAAAATATGAAAAGGATTCTACTGAGAATAATTCTAAATTTTATACAAAAAATAAATGAGAGCAGTCTGGAAAATGCTGAAGTTAAGAGCAATAAGTGGAACAAGTACTACCAGATATTAAAATATATTCTAGGGGCCGGCCCGGTGGCTCAGGTGGTTAGAGCTCCATGCGCCTAACTCCAAAGGCTGCCGGTTCAATTCCCACATGGGCCAGTGGGCTGTCAACCACAAGGTTGCCAGTTCAATTCCTCGAGTCCCGCAAGGGATGGTGGGCTCTGCCACCTGCAACTATAATTGAACACGGCACCTTGAGCTGAGCTGCCGCTGAGCTCCCGGATGGCTCAGTTGGTTGGAGTGCATCCTCTCAACCACAAGGTTGCTGGTTCGACTCCTGCAAAGGATGGTGGGCTGAGCCCCCTGCAACTAGCAACGGCAACTGGACCTGGAGCTGAGCTGCACCCTCCACAACTAAGACTGAAAGGACAACAACTTGAAGCTGAACAGCACCCTCCACAACTAAGATTGAAAGGACAACGACTTGACTTGGAAAAAAGGCCTGGAAGTACACACTGTTCCCCAATAAAGTCCTGTTCCCCTTCCCCAATTAAAAAACCCCAAATCTTTAAATACATACATATATATATTATATATATATATAATATATATATAATATATATATATATATATATATAATATATATATATTCTAAAGGCACCTAAGGTAAAATAGTAGTTTCGTATTGTAATATTAATAGATCAAGCGGGATAGAAGAGAGTTGGGAGGGAAATGGAAATACAGATGCTTTTATAAACATATGAAAACATGTTCCACATCTTATATGAGAGAAAAATAAAAAGTATAATGACAACATTTTTTTACTTTTCAGTGAGCAGCAATTACAGATACTGATATGAAATGATCTGTAAGATGCATTTCTAACTTAAAAAAAGAAAAAGGAATATGCAAAGCCAGTGTGGGTAGTAACTCACCATTTATATAAAACATAAGAAAGGGATGGAAATTACACAAATGTGTCAAAGCCCACAGCATACCTCTGAAGGATACACACACCAAAAAAATATAACTGAGATTGCTCCGGAGAGGAAGACAAAGGGAGGAAGGGATCTTTCTATTTTTTAAAAACCTGTTGTACAGTTTTCTTTTTATTAAAATTAAATAATGTACATGTATTGACTATCAACAAATATAAAAAGATGCTCAACATCACTAATCATTAGAGGAACGTTAAGTCAAAACTACAGTGAGATACTCTTTCACACCCATTAGAACGGTAATCAAAAACAAACAAACAAACAAACAGAAAGTGACAAGTTTGACGAGTGGGGGAGATGGAGAAAACAGAACCCCTGTGCATTACTGGTGGGCATGTAAAATGGTGCAGGCGCATATGCTGCGGAAAACAGTAAGTTCATTCCTCGAAAAGTTAAAACTGAGATGTACTATGTGATGTAGCAGTTCTATTTCTGGGTATACAATAGTCCCCCTTTATTTGCAGGGGATATGTTCCAAGACCCCCAGTGGATGCCTGAAACTGTGGATAATAACGAACCCTATTTATACCATGTTGTTTTTTACTATACTTGTACATACATACCCATGATAAAGTTTAATTTTTAAATTAAGCACAGTAAGAGATTAACGACAATAATAAGATAGAACAATTATAACAATATATCATAATGAAAGTGATATGAATGTGGCATTATTAAGTAAAATAAGGGCAACTTGAACACAAGCACTGCAATACGATGGCAGTTGACCTGATGACCAAGATGGCTACTAAGTGACTGTTGGGAGGGGAGTGTCTACAGCGTGGAGATGCTGGACAAAGGGATAATTCACGTCCTGGTAGGATGGAGCAGGGCAGCGCAAGATTTCACATTCTACCCAGAATGGCACACGATTTAAAATTTAGGGATTTTTTTTTTTTATTTCTGGAATTTTCCATTTAATATTTTAAGACAATGGGTGACCGCAGGTAGCTGAAATCATAGAAAGCAAAACCATGGACATGAGAGGACTCTTGTATATCTAAAAGAACTGAAAGCAGGCTCGAATATTTGTACGCCCGTGTTCATAGCAGCTTTACAGCTAAAAGGTGGAAACAACCCAGGTGTCCATTAACAGATGAATGGATAAACAAAGTGTGGTATTTACACAAAGTATAACACAGCCTTAAAAGGAAGAAAATTCTGGCACAGGCAATGACCAGAGGGGACAACATGGATGGCTACACAACAACGTGAATGTACTTAATGCCACTGAACTGTGCATTTAAAAATGGTTAAAATAGTAAATTTTATGTTGTGTATATTTTACTGCAACTTTTTAAAAGAATGTAATGCACAAATAGAAAATCTGAAGAGATCTACAGCAAGTAAAGAAATTGAATTGATCAATTAAAAATCTTCTCAAAGGGCAGCTGAATGGCTCAGTTGGTTAGAGCGCGAACTCTCAACAAGGTTGTCAGTTCAATTCCCACATGGGATGGTGGGCTGCGCCCCCTGCAACTAAAGACTGAAAACAGCGACTGGACTTGGAGCTGAGCTGCGCCCTCCACAACTAGATTGAAGGACAATGACTTGGAGCTGATGGGCCCTGGAGAAACACTCTGTTCCTCAATATTCCCCAATAAAATAAAATAAAAAAATCCTTCTGAAATGTTTTTAAAAAAAGAATCTTCCCACAAAGAAAAGCTCAGTCCCAAATGGCTTCATTGATGAATTCTATCAAAATTTAAAGAAGAAATAATACCAATTATTCACATACTCATCCAGAAACACTCATCCAGAATACAGAGGAAGGGGGAACATTTCCCAACTCATTCTACGAGAACAATATTACTCTGACACAAAGCCAGACAAAGATGTCACAAGAAAACTACAGACCAATATCTCTTGTGAATATATATGCAAAAATCCTCAATAAAATACTAGCAAACCAAATCCAGCAACATATACTAAGGATTATGAATCATGACCAAGTGGGAATTATCCCTAGAATGGAAGATTGATTTAACATTCAAAAATTCAATTAAAGTAATACACCACATTAATATAATAAAGGACAAAAACCATATGATCATTTTGATATCCAAAGGAAACGCATTTGATAAAATCCAAGACCCATTCATGATAAAAATGCTCAACAAACTAGGGACGGAAGGGAAGAGCCTCAACTTGGTAAGTGGCATCTACGAAAAACCTACAGCTCACATCATATTCAGTAGTGAAAAACTGAATGCTTCCCCCCTAAGATTGGGAAGGCGGAAAAGATGGGCAAGGAGGTCTGCTTTCACCACTGCAAAGTATTCAATGTTGTACTGGAGGGTCTAGCCAGTGCAATCATGCAAGAAAAAGAAATGAAAACATGGAGACGTTAGAAATAAACACTTATGTCCACACGGTAATCGGCCCAAAGTGCAAACAATCCAAATGTCTATCAACTGGTACATGGATAAACAAAAGGTGTTATATTCATAGAGTGGAACATTATTGAGCAATACATGCTACAACATGGGAGAACCTCAAAGATGTCATGTTAAGTGAAAGAAGTCAGACACAAAAGCCCGCAGAGAGCATAAGTTAATTTATAGGAAATGACCAGAGGGGGCAAATCTATAAGACATAAAGGAGACTGGCTGTTGCCTGGGCCTGGAGGTGGTAACGAGGGCTGACTGCTAATGGGCACTAGGGATCTTTTTGAAGTGATGGAAATATTCTAAAACTGGATTGTGGTGATGATTGCACAACTCTGTAAATTTACTAAAAGTCATTGCGTTGTACCCTTTAAAGGCATGCATTTTGTGGTACGTAAATTATACCTTAACAAAGCTGTTTAAAGATGTAAAAAAGGTAATGATTACAATAATGATTATCTTTTACATTAATACTGCTGCTTGTTTACCCGTATTTCCACATGCTGAAAAAAAACATGGGAAGGAAGACTTATTAAATTAGAACATCCAATTATGTCTGTCTATTTTATTGGAATAGAAAAATGCAGAAATGCTGTATTTGGAAAAGGGAACTTCTGCTTAGGTCATAAATCTGAGAAATGGATTATTAATGCAAGACGTTTATTATTCACCTCCTTCCATCCCCTCACAAACATGAATGATGAAAAATAAACTTTACCTTAAGGGCAAAAAGGGTGTTAGTTTTACATTTCTTAAAAAGAATTGCTTTCTTAAACATCATCTATCTGATTCTCTATTCTTGAGAAAGCTAAAGTTCATTCACTTGTGCTTTTAATAAATTTAAATGTTTTAGACCTTTAAGGCATTTCCTTCAGATATATGGTCAATAAAGGACAATTTAAACTTCTTGTTTTTCTCACAGTCAAGTTCCCACCACACAGTTCTTAGTCTTCATCACTGAGCACCTTGGGGCTTTCAAGCTGACTCCTTTTTTCCTACAGTCTTTCCTATTCCCCTTTAGCCATTCTGTCTGCATTCTTGCCTGGACCTCTGTCCGTATTTAGCAAGCCAAGAGTGAATTTTCTCATGATCTCTGCGAGTTCTGGCATCTGTCTCTTTCTTAGCCTTCCTGATACATCAACTCCTAGCTCCATCTCACTGGTTGTCCCTTTGCTGGGGTGTATCAGGAATCTCCTATGCCACTTACACACACTTGGCCCACTTGCTGCTCCAATTTGCCTGATCCCATCATACTGTCATCTTAATTACTGCACCCATGCATCAGCATTTTCAAAGCAACACATAGATTTTTTTTTAAATTCCTTTTAAAAATTTTTATGTGGCCATTTTTTTTATCTGAAGAAATTTGCTGCCCTTTCTGCTACATTTTCCCACATCCATATCACTACTGCAAGGACATTCTACTAAATATGGCTGAAGTCTAAGAGACAAGAGGGTGTGAGGCTTGATGAAAGAAGAAAGTTACATTAGGACACTTGGTAAGAATAAAGAAACAGACGGCGCTGTTGGCGAGGTTTGGGACATGTATTCTCATACACTACCGGTAAAATGGTAGTGTGCAAGTTGGCCATATCTGTTAAAATTTTAAGAAAACATATTCTTGGATACGATTAAATACATTGTTTGACCACTGCATTAAAAACAACAACACTTGAGCCAATGCCCAATGGTATCTCCACATCAGGAAGTTCACTGTAATATTGTTTGACTTGCACAGTAAGCCCACTAGACTTGACGTTCCATAAAGGCAGAGAGTAAATATGTTTTGTTCACGGCACGATATCAAGTATCTTGCGCAATGGCTAGCACAGAGGAGTCTGGCGTTTGTTGAATGAATAAATGGATGAGGAAGAACTGATTGGCAGTTTATGCCTGGACCTCTGTCGGTAGTTAGCAAGCCAAGAGTGAATTTTCCATTCAGAATGCTAGGCTTTACTGAGTTCTGCAGCCATGAGACATGCACTCTTGGCCTCATCTGTCACGTATACTCTGCCGATCATCAGAGCAAATGGCAGAGAGATTTGAGTACTCAGAGCAAACCAGCCACAAAACAAATGTGCTTCTGCAATTATAAGCAACAGTAATGCTGTCATGCTTGTATTGTAAGCCAGATATATCTATATCTATATCTATCTATCTATCTATCTATCTATCTATCTATCTATCTATTCAACTATTACCAAAATAGCCTGTCATCAGTTTATTTTTTTTGCCTTGATACGTATAAAAGATTTACTCTTCAGCGCAACAATTAGGGCTTTGAAATGCCCAAGAGTAATTTATCCATTTTTATCTCAGAATATTACTGAACAAGGTGTGTGACTTGGCCTTATGTCCCACATAACTTTTCAGAGTTTGAAAGGGGGAAAAATCCTATCACATGGAGGTGGTGATAAAACATGACCTTCTGAAAGCTTGAAATGTTATTACATCATCAAGACACACGAGGGCACTCTAATCAACCAGCAAAATGAAATAGAAAAGTGAAATCTGGTTGACATTTTAAAAATCATACTGCAATAGGAGAATTAAGCACCAGCAAAACTGTTAATGTTTGTAATTTATAGCAAGAGATTTTCTGTTCTTGCTCCAAATTCTAAGAAGTCAAAAGGATTCTGCAGGTCTGTAAATTGGAGAAAGAATCCATCACTCTTAGATCTAAGGTGAGGATTAACCACCCCATTCTAAGGATTTGTTAAATTGACCTTGGGGCAGGATTTGCCCATTTCAAGCCACGATCTTTACAATGTACAATTCCACTTGGTGTTTTGTCTTCCACAGGGGGCAGTCCGTGAATCTATTTCTTTACTCCATCTGTTTTCATGGGAGAAATAGCGAGTTAAAAGTTTGAGCCTTCCCCCAAAGCCAGTAGTAATGAGAAAGCATATTGTACTAAGGAGTGTAGACCCCTGAAGAATATATCTCGTGGCCTGCTTCAGTTTTTCAATTTGTAAAGACAACTACAGCATATAATGCCCTCCGTCAGATTCAAGAAGTAGAGCATAACGAGCATTTAAATGACCTTTCTTGTAGACCTTTAATAGGAGAGCACCAATAACTGCAGAGAGCCATGGATTCTGAGGCAGTCAGGCTCATTCACTAAGGATTACCATTAATCTTAGAGTAGCATTGAAATTTGTGCCTCAGCAAAATTACAAACAGTTCCTGGTCATTGATCTTTGGGGTCAAATACAATAGTTCAAATGGCAAGTATTGAAACTTTGAATGCCAAGGGTATATGGTGGCTGCATCTCTGTTGACCGCATAAACCAGATGATTCTATGTTGGAACTATATATAGAAGGGTGACGTGCTGCATTCTTGAACTGCTTCTCACTATTTTATTTACTTGAATCTTCATCTATTTGAATGACTAAATTCCTGGCCATGATGTTTCAGACTCAATTTCTGGCAATGCATTCACTATTTCTTTTGTTCCGTGGTCTCTTGTGAAGGACCCTGATGAAATCCAGTTGCTATCCTTAGCTGAATTGGCCATCAGGGTATACCCAGTCAGGCTCAGTCTATACTAAAACAGAATGGGCTCTAAAATGTGCTAATTTAGAGGATACATTTCTAATTTTCCTGTTCTTTTTAAAACGATTTTGGTTCACTGAAGGTACCAATGAATTTTCTTCAGTTGAATAAAGCTGCCTGAATACTGCATATTACAGATGGTCATTTCAATCTTTTCAGTTGGTATTTCTCTAAGAAGGAGATATCCAAGGATTACATTATAATGACATCCATTGCCTTCCCTTGGGTGTATAAAAAGCCACCAAGAGAATGATGTGTAAAGTTAGAGAACTATTAATGGTATCAGAGCTTATATATTGTGTAGTATAAAAACTAACGTGGGAACTCAATTGGTATGCTTTGATATGGAACCCTTTATAATACTAAGAAAGTTTCCAAACTTTAATTTTTTACCACTAATCTTTTTGAAGAGCTTAATTTAACCAAACTCCCATTTAAAGCTAATTTGAAAATAAATAGCCTTGAATAACCTTTTTCTCAGTACGCACTCCTGGCTTCCTGTCTTTGAAGAGAGAACCTACGGAGCACATGCCACGTACCATGCAAGGTCTCGAGTCTTTGCCCTCAGTAAGGAACAGACGCTTAAGGAAGGACACCTGGGTCCAGATCTTGGCTCTCCCACGTTTTTCACCTGTGTAACTTCAAGCCACTTCACTTCCCTGAGGCTCAGATTTTTATCTGTATAATGGGAATACGATCACCTAGATCAAAGGACCAAAAAGGGAAACTAACTAGTGAGTACCTCCAACAGTGCTTGGATACAGTAATTGCTCCATAAAGCAATTACTGGGGCCCATAAAGGGCAGCAATTTTTTTTTTTTTTTTACTCCAATGATTATAGCTTATTGTAATGTTTAAACTTTACCCCTTAATCTTTTCTCAGTGATATTCACAGACCTTGATAATCTTTCAGAGATGATTCATTCAACTACTATTTAGCAGCGTCACCCTATGTGTCAGGCCCTGGGAATAGAGTCTACAAGAGGGAGGACAGAAATAAATCCAATAATCACAAATGCTACGAAAGGAAGTGTGCTATGGAAGCAGAGAGGAGGGCTCTCCCATGGTTTTTAATTCCAGAAAACCATGGAGAAGTGCTATTCAAACAGAGACCTGAAATATATAAAGAAATTTAGGCAGGCAGAAAAGTGTTGTAGGCAATGGAACATATTTAAACTCCCAGAGGCAAAAGACAGCAGGGAGAGTTCAAGGAACTGGAAGATGTGCAATATAATTGGAACAAGGAGAACCAGGGAGATGAGGGCTAGACATGAGCCTGGAGGTAGGCAAGGCCATATTCTGCAGGACCAAGTAAGTCAAGAGCTATAATACTTTATCCTAAGGACAAAGGAAGCGACTGAGGGATTTATAGAACTCTGCAATTTAAAACAACTTCCGGAATGCAGAGTAGCGAATGAACTGGAGAGAGGGTTAAAATGGAATGCAGGGAGACTAGACAGAAGGACTCGTTGAACTTCAAGTGTCAAGTGAAAAGAGCCCCTACAAAGGCAGTATTAGTGGGACTGGAGAGAAACAGACCTGTTGAAGAACAGAAGTAGCATCAACAAGATGCAGTCATAGGCTGTGAGTGGGAAGGGTATTTTGGCAAGTCATAATCTCAAAAACAAGAATGTGCTCAATAAAGAATATTTCTGTGTTTCATGATATAAATGTAAAGCACTGCTTACGACATATTCTTGAAGCAGTACACAAAGTGAAAACATTTAGGCCACGGGAGGATTTATACCAACTCTATGGGAGGTGTGTCACACAAAAAGATGTCTAATGAAGTCCATCTTTTGGAAACCACTTTGCTATGTTGACAGAAATTCTGCATTACCACTTACCAAATCCCAAATGAGTTTTAATATGGAATACATAGATTGAATGTAAAAAAGGAGGGACCATAGACAGAACACCTCCTCTTCCTCTGAGGCATCTTCTGGTTCTTACACAAAATAATTTCTACTTTTTTCCCTTCCATGTTTTCACATCTCTAAAGAAATGAAGCGGGAGGATATTATGAGCAAACCAAAGTATACTGAAAGTAAACCATGGCTCTCTGATAACCTCAGCAAATGAGTTTGTAGGGGAAAACTGCATCCCATTTGCATGCCTTCTCACCAGGCACTCCAAATGTGATTTATCCTTTCTTGAAGACACATGGTCTGTGCTCCAACCATTTCGGCACAAGCTCTCTTGCTCCTAAACTGAAGATTCAAGGAAGGCCCTCGGCTACTCATCCTTCTTATCAGTTCAAGAGTCATTTTTCCAGGAAGCTGACTGTTGGCACCATGCCCCCACCAGTCCCCGCTCAGCACCATCTCCAATTATCCTCTCAATTCCCCAACCTCTGAAAAGGACTCTGCTTTATCATGAATGCAGCGAATTATAATTTTGGCTTACTTTTCTAACTTCATTAGATGGCATGATTCTTTAGGGCTAGGGCGGTGACCTTCAATTCTGCATTCTTAGGTATTTAGCACACCGACCCAGGAGCAAATTGATAATCTCAGGGTTTACTGATCTTCAACCTCTTCCTTCCATATAGGACTTTAAATGAAGACAATTTTGGAGTTGAATCTACTTCTAATACTTTTTCTAACTTCTTCTCAGAAAATAGCGACACAGCGACGACACTTGGCTGAGTAAATACATACCTGTCACATGGTAATGGCCAAAGAGGGGATGAGGGAGATATGTATACTGTCGTGCAGGGTGGCCTGCGGGGTCTCTGCTCCTGTTCCCCCCATAAGAACGCAGGATATGGTGAGGCCAAAAAGGAACACCCACGGAGCACAGGTAGGGGAGTCATACCACTATATTCTCTCTGGCGGCACTATACTCTCACTGGAGGCTGGATCCACACTGTCCGCAAACCACCATCCACGCTTGCCAGCCCAGCCGCCATCTTCTTGCTAGCCCCCATTTTCTGCTAGCATAGCCACAGCAGTTATACTAGTGGCCAATGGCTCACTGGTTACAGCTGACAGCCAACTAGCCACAGCTGATGGCCATCCCATCACAGTTGATGGCCATTTACTACCTGAGCCAGCACCTGTCTATGTGAGGCCGAGAGCCTGGAAACTACTTTCTGGGGCTCTGCCCCCACATATACTTTGGAAAAACATGTTCAAATAATTATATAAATGGAAAAAGAAAATAAATCTTTTGTTTTTCTATAAAAATCACAGAAAGTAAAGCTTGACAATATTTGGCTGCAGGAACATGATTTTAAAAGGTATGGCATCTCACACATGCTTTGCTACTCTCCTAATTATGCTATTAATTCCACACAGTTGCAATAAATTAGTTAGGTCTGTGAGCACAATGACAGTAAAATGGCTAAAAAGAAAGGCTTGAGAAGCGTCCCTATAAGCCAGGTGTTTTGAGTTTTTTGATGGGAAGACGCCAGGTGTATTGGCACGTTCGTCTAACCTTGGCTCATGAAGTGCCTACAGCCCCAGACTGTAATCTTTTTTTTTTTTTTTAATTTGAAGATCTAATTGGCTTTACTAAGCGATTCATGAATCAGGCAGCCTTCTATCTACCACTAGAAGGGCGCTCCTGAATGCAATGCGAGTGTACCTCCTCTCAGGCTATCCATATCCTCCACAGGGTTTAAGACTCAAAGCCTCTAAGAGCACACCCTAACCTCGGCCTTCTCTGACTTCCAAGTGCAATTAGGAGTCAATTAGGAACAGAAAACGTAATAATTACCCTCTTCCCAATATTTTCTACCCTCTGCCCACAAATAACCAAATGTTTCTCAACAACGGTAGCGAGAAACGTTAATCAAGTGTCAGTTGCGTGGAAATAAGCTAATTACCTATTATAACACTCACGTAGCAGCTGAGAAGTATAAAACCTAGTTCATAAATCCAACCTTAGTTCCTCGGTGAAAAAATGTTACAGTCAACCTCTTATCTAACCAAAGGGACCCACCAAGGATGTGCAAGATCTCCAGGTAGTTGTGTATGCGGGGTGGGAGGTGAGGGGTACAGAGGTGTGATTTTTAACCCCCTCAACAACAATCAGCTTTGCTTAGTCCACCCCACTTTCTAGTTTCCTAATTGCCACCCCTTTTTCGCGATGGTTCCCTTCCCAAGGTGGAAACGACGAAGTCCAAAAGGATATGGCCACTGCCCTCTGTAGGAGCGGAGACTCACCAGTTTCATATTGGACTTTTGATTGTTCAACACCAGTTACTCGACACCTCAAACCCAGAAGCGATCTTCCGGTTCAAGCTCCGCCACTCGCCCGCAGAGAGCATCGCGGGACATGCAGTTTTTCTTCCCTACGCCCCTTCTCGGGGCATTATGGGATACGTAGTCATCCATGTATCATGGGAACTGTAGTTATCTTTTCTTTCCCTCCCGTCTCTAAATACCTCCTTCCGTCAGCTCAAATTCATCCCCGCCGCCAATTCATCCTCTCCACCCCAGCATGATATCATTTCCCGAGTCCGGGCCTGGGTCCCATGGTATTCTGGGAGGTGTAGTTCTCACGGCTCGTGCGCCCCTTTCCCCTCCTCCCTGTGGGAAGGCGGATGGGCGCGGGACTTGCCGGGAGCTGTAGTTCCCTGGGGCCTCTGGACACTGAGTCGCGCGCTTTTACTCAAGGGAGGCAGGAACTACAACTCCCAGGGCCGTCTGGCTGCAGCAGGTGGGAGCGGGGCTGTTGATATCAATATGGCGGTTGTCAGCCAGACAAAGACAGTCAGTCTGATGTGATTGAGACAAGGGAGGTTTTCAGGGGGAGACTGGGAGATAGGGGCCTCCCCTCCCCCTTCTCCTCTTCCTGCGCGGACCTCAACCCCTCCCCAGTCCCCTCCCGACAGGCGCCCCACGCGGAAGACACCCCTCCCCCTCCCGCCTTCCCCTCCTCCCTATCTCAGCTCTTCGTACCGGGACGTTGGGGAGGGGGCTGTGCCGAGCGGAGAGAACTCAGCAACGATTCCCAGGTGAGTCGAGAGGTTTTCAAGCCGGACTACCTCAAGTCTCTTTCCTCACTTCTTTCTCTTCACTTTTTTTTTTTTTTTTTTGAGGGGCTTTGGGGCGAAAGTGAGTGGGCTGGGGATAGGTCTCTTAAGCGGCCCGATTGAGAGGAGGGAGGAATCAGGGGGCTCCCTAGTGGGTGACCCGGTCGCACCGTCTGGGGTGGGGCAGTTTGTGGGGGGCGGTAATTGAAAGGCGTTGGCAGCTCCCCAACTCTTTGCTCCTGGTCTCCTTCACTATGGGCGGAAGGTTTGAATCCTGGAGGTGGGGTCTCCTATGTGGAGTTTGGGAAACTGTGAGGTGACCCGGAGGTGTGTGGGTTTGTTTGGGGGTGTAGAACTGTTCTAAACTGTGTGACGTGTACTTGTGCGATATGTTAGTCTCGAATAAATGTCTGGAGATGGGAAGTTCGATAGCTGGAGCCATAGCTTTTCACTGGGCCTGGGCAGGGAAGCGGGCGTGAGGTCCGGGTCCTGGGCTTGTGGGCTGGTGGCGACGTGGTGCGGGCTGAGCAACTCGGTTGTGTCCCGTTGCTCGATCACACTCCTCCTCCCCGCCTCCGCCCCGCGCCCTGGACACATCTCCACCCCAAACTGCCCGCGGGAGCGTTGTGGGGACGAGGTGGCGAGGAGATGGAATGTTGCCTCCTGAAGTCGGCAGATCAGGTGGGAAAGGAAAAAGTGTTCTTAATATTTTATTCCGGAACCGTGTTTTGGTGACACTGTTGGGGCTACTTTGAAAGGAGTCCTCCACCCACCCTCACCCCGAAACAGCAGGTAGAGGTAGCTCATCTTCGTCGCGTTAAATCGATTAAACATCACTTAAGAGTCGTGGGCATGGGTTGGGGGTCGGGAGGGCTGACATGTGTAGGCATCTCAGTGTGTCTACGAAAGACACAGAATGACTGTTGTCTGTCCTGAGATGGGGCGACTTATTTTCGTAGTAGGGAAAACTGTTGGAAATTATTTGGAGGTGGGGGTGGGGTGGGGGGTGGGGGTGCGGGAGTCGCCGAAAGCCGCTGTTAGTGTTGTGCTTCTACCCCACCCTGTTCAGTCTCGCATTTGCCTGAAACCTGGTGTGGGAGAGTGAGGAAGCATTTGGTGAGTGAAGGGGAGAATGCAGTTGGCATGAAAGCTACTATACTATCTAAAGTTGAATCCTATAAAGTGATTGCTTTTTAAATGTACCTTGAAGCTGTAAAAAAACCCTCGTGTTTCATATGGCGTAGAGTGATGTGACTAGTTCATTTCACTGGGATCCTGCAGGTATAGAGACCTCAGTCTTCCCTTTCCTTTCCTCCCTCCCTTCTTTGCTTCCTTCCCTTCTTCCGTCCTTCAGTCCTTCCTTCCTTTCTTGGCCTGGTACATTTCTCTTCCTGGATTGGACATAATGCCTCTTGTGCCTGTTTAGTTTGTGCTAAGACGGTTGTGCTGTTTGTGGTTTCGTGTGTAAAATATATCATTAGATGAAAAGGACCTCCGTCTGTTTTTATTTTGCTTTTAGCCACAGGTAATTATCACATCAAGATGAGAGTGTTTTGCATTAAACTTATTTTAACATTGCACAACTAAGTTGTTAGATTTAGTTGAATTATGTGTAGAAGACAAGTTTGGAAAATTCGAATTCTGATATTTTTTCCCCAAGTTTCCAGTAGAGTTATAAAGGGAAGAGGATTGTAACATCCCTTGTTTCTCACAATCTTTAATATTACACCAGGAGAATTTAGGATCATATATTTGTACTTCCTTCTGTCTGAAATCGAAGTTTTTCAATAACCTTTTCTCATGTGACAGATTTTTTAGTGCAATGGACTTTTAAATAACTAAAGGAATTGATATAATTTCTCATTCAACTGTTGAAAATTTAGTGTATTTACATTTTGGCTCCAAACTTATCAATTCATGAACTTATCAGTAAAGGACCTTCGATTCCATAAAAACTGAAAGTCACAGAGACGCAATATATAATTTATGGTGTGTTTTATAACCTTTCATTTGAAATTTCTGTAGTTGATCATTCACACAGATAAGCTGACTCTAAGCGTGAGGTAGGATATATATTTAGATTGACCTGAATAGAAAAAAAATTGATGTCTTCTAAATTTCGAATTTCGAATATAGAATATATTGGTATAAAGCTGAGCCTTTAGTTTGTTACAGACTGAGCTTTCCAGACTTTTTAAACCTTCTATTTTAGCCTGAAATATTACTTTGCAAAATTGGAGAAAAATCCTACATAACTTCACAATAGAGTGTTTTTTTTGGAGGGGGGGCTGAAAGATACTCTGTTAGACATAGAACATTAAAATATTCAATAATTATTTTAGAAATATAAACTAAAATGTTTGTTAAGGGTTGGAAAATATAAGAGTATTTTTTTCTTCCACACACCTTTACCTCAGTTTCTTTTTGTTTTCTTCTGTGGAAATGCAAAGTTATGGGAAAAGCTTTCATTGAACTTTCTCTGTCTAGTAGTCTGGTTGAAATAATTTAAAGTAAACCAAATATTTTCCTTGCATTTGTTGGGATTATTCTGTTGTATTTTAAGCACTGAGCATTAAAATGATGTAAAGCCTTTACTGCAGGTTAAAGCATAAAACATTCTCAGCATGTGGAAGTCATATGGTTTACGAAAAAAGTAGAAAATCAGGGCATTGGTGCCTGTCCAGCTGAAGATTTCATCCCGTAACTGTAAAGGACACATTTATTTGAATATGATTGCTTCTAAAAATGCCGCCTGTGTTATGGGAAGTTGAAAATCCAAACTGTTTTTAACCAATCTGTTGCTAGTTAGTGTACTGCATATCGGGAACACTGTGGTTGCAAATGTGCATGAAGAAGCCTTTAGGGGTCAGCTTTATGTTGCATATCTTTTTAGTGAGGCTTCATTTTCACTACTGTAGTAACAGATTTCAGTCTCCTTAGCACAAATCCTTGGGTTAAAGCATCACTAATAGAAACTTAATAGCTCAGTGTTGATAAGTTACAAAATAGATTGCAACAAATCTCTCCTTTGTTCATCATTTGAAAAATTAGAAGTAGCCAATTTATGGCAACTTTTGTAGCAAGTATTAATTGGAAGTCATTGCTTGTTTCAGTAAATGGTGAACACAATGGAAGTATCTATGCCTAATTTGTTCATTTTGGGTCTTTCATATATTATAATCAGTCTGTCCCACTTTTAATGTTTCAGACAGCTTCATGGTTCCTATAAAACCGTGTTTGCTTTTTCTGTTCATTTCACCTCAGCTTTTTTATATTCAGATCTTTAAACTTGAATTATTTCTTTTGGGAATTAGAAATTTATCCTGCAGTGTCATTTTTCATAAATGTAAGTTGGTGTACCTCTCAACTTTTTAAAAATGTCAACATTTATAGATAAAGATGCTCAGTGAAAGAGTGCTGGCTTTGTTTGTTTCATGAACCTTGATTTAGATTTTTTTGGCTCCCGAGTTAATTTTATTATAGCTCCCTTTGCTCTTTGGCTATGTTTTTCTCTTAACTGCTAGCTTTTACTTCTCAATTGAGTAGAACTTTAATTTCTAAAACGGTTGTTATCAGTGGAAATCCCAGAGCGTCAAGAGTGTTATATATGTATATTCACATATGCGCTCACACATGTAAAGCACCTTTATGTTTGTTTGTAGATGAAATTAGTATATAGCTACCAAACATACAACCCATGCAAAAGGAAGCTGAACCACAAATAACAGGAGACTAAAGAGTGGCTCAGGCTAGAAACCAGAGAGAAACCATCCCTACATGCTCTCCCCATGAGAAGCCATGGACATTTTCGTTATCACTGTAAACCATTACTTTAATGGATTCTGCCAAACTCTCATTCTCTCAAAATGGAAGCTATTGGTATTGAAACATTTTTCTCAAAATCATACTAAGTAATATGTGACTTAGATTCCTACGTGCAGCTATTCCCCCCGGTGACCTTTACTGGACTTAAGGCCCATCTTAAGTACAAAGATTTTTCCGAGTGATTATTTGACGTAAAACTTTTAGTTAGAGCCTATTTAAACATAATCCAGTGCTTTAGATAACTTGTTTTTCTTGATCTTAGATGAAACAAGTTGGAAATTTACTATAACATTGTCTTGGACACTTTCCAAGAGCATTTAGTTACTGGAAGGCCCTGGCTTTTTTACCCTTATAGTGGTAAGAAGGTTGAAGTTACAGTAAGTTTTTCCAATGATTGTTATAATCTTAATGCAGTATTTTATAGATGCTTGACTTGGGCTGTAAGGATACTGGTTTTTGTTTGTTTGTTTGTTTTTTGTTTTTCTATTTATTTTTACAAATGAGAAAAAAAGAACAATAGTTGATTTAGATTTGAAGTTACGTTATTTTCCTTTTTTTGAATCCTAAAACAGGTGGTCACAGACCCTTCCCTATAATTGATAAAATTAGGATCAAATCTATTCAGAGAGCATTTAGATTTTTCTTAAACTTAGAGTACTGACGATGATAAGAACGTTTACTAAATTCCACACACTGGATATATTCTCTGTAGCTTCTCTGTCCATCTTTTGTTCAGTGGTTTATCAGTGGTCTGCATGTGGTTTGCCAAAAACATTTAATAGCTCTCTTTACTGTATGCATATTAAACACTTAGCAGTTACCAAGGGGCAGTGATTTTAATATATAGTTACTTTTTTCGAAGGGGAGAAAGTCAAATGCTGCAGCTCTTGCTGAAATGAGGGTGACTTAAGATGGAAAGGATCTGCTTTAAGATTTTGATGAAGTTAGTAGTGTGATTAAAACATGAAGCTATTGGGTTGTGCTCGTCTTTCAGGCTATGGAATCTCACTCTCTCCACCCAATCGTGAAATCAAGTTGATTTTGCATCCTTTGCATTTATCTGTTCACTTCTTTTATTTTATTTTATCATCTGTTCATTTCTTTTCATTCTATTGCTATTCCTTTAATTCAAGCCTTCATTACTTCTGGCTTGCTACATCAGTCTCTTAACTGATCTGCCTGCTTTAGAGTTTTTCCTTAGTCATTCTTCTACCCTACCTGAGGGATCTTGCTAAAATAAAATGTGAATGTGATTTTCAGCCATATTTTGTCTATAATCCCTCAATGGCTCCCTAGCCTTTCAGATAAATCCAAACTCGCATCCACCTGTGTCCAAGTACTGGCTCTGCCACTGACTAGCTATGTGACCTTGGGCAAGTCATTTAATCTGTCTCTGCCTCGATTTCTTCATTCCGAGATTGAGAATAAATAGTCCTTATTCATAGGATTATTGTGAGCTCTTAGTATGCTGGTAAGTTCTTAGACTGCTTCTGGAATGTCATAAATGTTAGCTGTTATAATTTTTGTGTGATAGTAGATATTTTATGTTCTGGTTCCTGCCTTATTATTTATTTCATCATTACCGATCCCAGGCCCTTGGCCATGCCAAACTATTGGTGGGCCAAACGAATACTCTTAGCATAGATATGGAGGATTGGGTATTTGTCTATGAGGGTTGCATTTGTTAGTAATCTCTTCAAAAGTAAAGAATTTTAAAGCATATTGCTCTGTAAAGAATGATGATATATTCTGTTGCTCTGGCTTTTCTTCCCTCCTAAAATAAAGAGTATTACTAGTTAGCATATTGTCTCATTCAGGCTACAATTTTAAAACGTCACTTTCCTAGCCCTGTTAATATGTTTGTATGTTTCTAACCTAGATTTCCCCTTGCTAATCCATTTTTTCATATGTTCTCACCTAACTTCACTAAAGATCTATTAACTTTGTGTAGCTTCTTTCGCTGTTTGTTCCCACGAATCTCAATTCTCAATGCATTTCAAGTAATGTGATGTCTTTACATTGCTGTTGGGACAATTGAATAGTTGCATTATATCATCTGGAAGCCACTTTAGACAGACATCGGTTTTATTTACATACTAATGTTTATACTTGAGATTGGGCAGCTAGTTTGTTTCCACTGGTTCAGTTGTTTTTCTAAAATGGTAGGTGATATTCATACAGTGATTTATATCTGTATTTCAGTCCTCTCAAGGAAGAGAGTGTCCTGTTTTTACCAAACCAAGTCTCATAAGGATAAATGTTACCCAAAACTATTGTGTAGGCGTAACAGGTTGATAACTGAGGTATCAGTTCAGACTTTAGAGTGAAATTCTGTAGGATGCTATATTATGACTGGTTTGCAACTGCTCATTCAGCAAGCATTTGTCTTCATGGAGCATAATTGTTCCTTGTGGAAAACTTGAAAGTAGCCATCCTGAATATTATCTTTATTTGTTTGAAAATGCATTTTTTGGAGTCAAAGATAGCCTATGTTTAGTTTTACATAGTAGCAGTTTAGAACCACTCAGGACAAGAATAGTTGCTGTACACTCTTCTCTGAGGAAGACCCTACTGAAGAGATGGCATCATCTCATTTAGAATACTGTCTCAGGTTTTTCAGTTAGACATCAATTTCTTCCAAAGGTGGGAGGTTTACGGTTAAATATAAATTTCTTCGAGATTTTTTTCCCTCCCTCAAAAAAAGTTCCTTCCTTTAAATAAATTATAATAAATGTGTGTGTATGTGTATTTATTGCTTTTATTTCAATGCATTATAGGCATCAAATGACTGGTCTTCCTTAAAATAAGGAGTTATTTAATGCGCACAAATTATTGGTTACTTCCAATTTCAAGTCCATTGTTTAATACAGAATGTTCAGTTAACAGCATGTCAACTAGGTGCCTCCACTCTGTTGTTGACCGTGTAAGTTTGTGTGTATTACCTCGTTAGGTTTCAGTTTTCTAGTTTGCCAAACAGAGTATTTAGGTTAATTTCTTTTTTATATATGGTACTTTTGTTGTCATTAAGTAAACTCATGATTTGTTTGCTTATTTATTTACTTTTAATTTTGAAATATAAATTCACAAGAAGTTGCAAAATAGCAGAGAGAGCCCTGTACTTTTCACCCAGTTTCCCCTAATGTTTATATCTTACATAACTTTAGTACAATATTAAAACCAGGAAATTGACATTGAAACAGTGGGTGTATGGTCCTGTGCCGTTTTATCACGTGTGGATTCAGTAACCACCACCACAATCAAGATACAGAACTACTCCGTCACCACAGAGATTGAGTATTTCTTCTCTTATTCATAAATTCTGTTGTTTTGTCAGTATAGTTAAGGGGAAAGATACGATCAGTATCTTATTATTATTGGATCAGTAATTATTGGATCAGTAATTTCACTCTTTTGCCTTCTGTAGTAATTCATAAATTCTTTTAGCACATCTTGAAAGTTTTTTATGGAAAATTCCTATTAAACTTTTTTTGTTTTGAGAATTTAAAAACTGGCGAGCTTTACACGAGGACTTACAATATTAGTACCCTTTAAGCTTTTTTCAGTAAAAGTTAACAGTAACATTGAAAATTTCTGTAAATGAAGTGTGAAAGATTTAAATGAATCCAAAGCTTAAATGATAGATGTCTGGCCAGAGAAGAAGTGTGCTAGAATCTGTATTAGATACTAAAATCATAGTTATTCTGACATTGGTTTGGTCTTTGACAGTGTTGAAGCAAACCTGTCAGATTAATAATGAATTGTGAGCTCCTGTTGTAGTTTTATTTTGGGTTTGTTATAAGGGAACTCGCTTCAAAGTCAGTTCAAAGATTTTTTTCAGAGAACGGATCTTTAGAGGAAAAAATGTGTTTCTGGGTCCTATTGTTAATCTAGATACAAGAAACGACCATCAAGTTAAAGGGTAGTTACAGGACACGTTGTATTTGGCCTCCTCTTTATTAGCTGTATATGTTATGAAGCCTGTTTTCAAAGCTGAAACTATTAATCAACATACTATTGATAATTACAGATCAAACAACAAAGGTCTGCTTTAAATAGCTAACAAAATATTTTCAAATATATTAACAAAAAAGATGTGTGGTTTTCGTCTCCTCTGGTTTGAGACAATTTATTTATCAACACTGATAATTTACTTTGGAAAGATTAAATTTTAATTTGTTGCATTGACCAGAATATGATAAATATTGGTGGTACTTCTTGATAAGTTAAATTCATATTAAGAGAGCTTTTTGGCTACCTGAGATTTCACTTTCTTCGTGGTACAATTTTTTTTTCTCTTTGGATTTGTCAGCTGCCAACTTTTTATTTATTTTGGTGTACAGTCTTTAAAAAATAGTGCTTTAATCAGTAATTGTTTGGCTCCCAGGAGAGGTTGTTGTAGGGATCCAGTTTTTTTGAGTTGATAAAGAACAAATAGATCTTGCGCCAATGGCTGAACTGTTAGGAACATGAGAAGCTAGTCTCTGCCTCTCATTTTGTCTTGCCTTGTGTTTCCATGTCTGCTTCATCTCCCTTTCTCACTTCTCCCTCCCACTTCTGTTTACCTTGCTATGGGTTTTCATAGTTTCTGTTTCTCCATAACTTGGACCCGGACGTGGATCTGGTTTGCTGTGGTATTGATTTGAACCACTCTTTCGTTTCAGCTAAAGCCTACCTGAGTGGTGACAATGTTTCCTTTAGTTCAGTTGGCCAGAGAGAAATCTAGGAATAGAGGTCTATTCCTATTCCATGACCTTGGGGGGTGTGGCACAGGGGGTAGTCATCTTTTATATAAGGCTAACGCTTTGCGGTGCTCTCCATGGGGACGATTCTCTTGCAGGGGTTGAAGAAGGCACACTCAGTTCAACAAGACAAGTCTAGCAGAGCATGTTCAGGTCCTGTGTGGGATACAAAGCTGACTTGGATTTAATCCTTTTCTTTAAGGATCAGATCATTTGTAGGAAATGGCAAAAGTCTCCCACTATAATTCAGTGTTAGTTTTTATGTTAGTCGTCTCGGACAACGATGACAAAGGGGGCCTGTAGAACTAGCCAGGTTTAAGGAAAGAGAACCCCAGGTAGCACTAGAGACACGGATATTCTGTCTCTACAGTTTGAATCACAGACCTGCTAAAGCATGGAAGTACCGAGAACCATTCTTTCAGGGTTGTAGCTATCAAGGAGCATCCCTGGTTGAATTAAGAGGCTCTTTTGTTGTCTTTCTACCTTAGATCAAATAGACAACATTTTGGCCACTCTTTGTCCCACTGTCAGGGTTAAGAGACATCTTAGAAAAACTCCTTCACTAATCCAGCAGCTGGAACATTGTCTATGTGGTGACAACTGTTCTCTTAGAAAATGTCTTTCATCCTGGACACACTTTGACAATAAATCATACAAAGACAGGACATTTGTGCCGCCTTACTTTAGAGGCAATAAACAGATTTAGGTGGTGAGTAGAAGCGAGCATGTTCTCCACAGATCTGTCAACACAAGAATTGACACATTGGGTGCGTCCACTGTCCAGTTAACACCATATATTTAACAGAAGCGCCATGATGTCAGGGAAAGGAACTGGAACTCCCCACCCCCTCACCCCCAATCCGGTGTTAGAGTTGGGATTTCAGGGCTAAAAACTCCAAAGCCAAGTCTCGATTATGTTACCAAACCAGGACTGAGATTTTACAATAAAGTGCAAATCAAACATTGGCAGCTAAAGAACCTAGAAGATCCGAGTCAGATTACTAAGCCACAGGAGATAAACATTTGGGGGGGGGGGTGTCACAGAATTCTAATACGTAGGCTGCAGTAGAGGGAGGCAGTGCGCCTCAACTTTCATGCAAAAGAATTGCATGGGAAAAGTATTAAAATTTTAGTTTCCTGCGCTCCACCCCCAGATTCTTAAAATCTTAGATGAGCCCAGGAATATATACATCTTTCTTAAACATACTAGGTCCCCAGAACATTTAGAAAATGCACAGACATCGCATACTATGTACCGAGACCCTATTATGTGCTTGATTCTATGGTAGAGGGCTTCGTAATCTTAAATACCTGTTTATAACTTGGAATGTTTCCTCCTTGACCTGGGTCTGCCTTATGTTAAATATGCTCTATAATTGCTTATGCCACTGAACTGTGCCAGTGGGGTATGTTTTGTTAAAGCATGGCTGTTCATCTAGAGGGTATACTTAATGGTTTGTATTATGCTCCAAACATCTAGTCTATATGGTTTATCAGCAATTCATTTTCTTATGCTTTTATATTTTCACCAACTTCTTAGGCAGTTCTCCCCCACACCCCCCACGCCCTTTGTCAGTATATTCTCCATTATTCTAGTTTTTTGGATCTATTGAGCAAGATTGTTTTTTGTTTTGTTTTTTTCGCAGTATGCACTTTTGGTATACCAACCGTCTCTTGAATATCTGCCCTCACAAATTAATTTTTCACCTTTTTTTTTTTAGATCTGTCATCATTCTTCTTAGAATCTTAAGTAATCCTGGAATATTGAGCTGGTTGAGAACATGGAATTTGGAGCCAGACTGTTTAGATGCAAATCTGCCCTCCACAACTTACTGTGTGACTTTGCATAAACTTTGCTGTGCCTTAGTTTCTCCATCTGTAAATTGGAGATAAATAATAGTACCCGTATCATAGGATTGTTATATGAGGCAATATTTGTAAGGTGCTTAAAATAGTGTTTGGCACAAATTAAGGCACACTTTTTAATCTTATTATTAGTTGGCCTGTGCTTCTGTTTCTAAGGTATTTCCATCCTGAATCATTAGAATTCTTTATTAAAATATCTTTTTATTTTTCAATTACAGTTGATACACAATATTATGTTAGTTTCAGGTGTATAACACAGTGATTAGACATTTATAAAACTTATGAAGTGATCACCCCGATAAATCCAGTACCCATCTGACATTATACATAATTATTACAATACTACTAATTCCCCATGCTGTACTCTGCATCCCCATGACTATTTTGTAACTACCAATTTGTACCTCTTAATCCCCTCCCTCCCTTCACCTATCCCCCACCCCTTCCCCATCTAGCAACCATCAAAGTGTTCTCTGTATCTATGAGATTGTTTCTGTTTTGTTTGTTTATTTATCCTGTTCTCTAGATTCCACATGTAAGTGAAATAATATGACATTTGTCTTTCTGTGTCTGACTTACTCTACTCAGCACAATACCCTGTAGGTCCATCCATGTTGTCACAAATGATAAGATTTCATTCTTTTTTGTGGCTGAGTAATATTATAATACATTGTACATATCTACCACCTCTTCTTTATCTGTTCATCCCCTGGACATCCAGGCTGCCTGCATATCTTGGCTATTGTAAATAATGCTGCAATGAACATATGGATGCACGTGTCCCTTTGAATTAATGTTTTGGGTTTCTTCAGTTAAATACCTAGAAGTGGGATCACTAGGTCCTTCTTTGTCGCTTGTTGTAGCCTTTCTTTTAAAGTCTATTTTGTCTCATATAAGTATTGCTACCCCAGCTTTTGTTTGTTTGTTTCCATTTTCATGAAATATCTTTTTCCATCCCTTTACTGTTAGTCTGTGTGTGTCTTTTGATCTTAGATGAGTCTCTTGTAGGCAGCAGATGTAAGGCTTTTATTTTCTTATCTATTCAGCTACCTCATGTCTTTTGATTGGAGCATTTAATCCATTTACATTGAAAGTAATTATTGATAGATATATAGTTATTGCCATTTTATTCATATTTTTTATCTTTTCCCCCCCTTTTTCTTAAAGAAGTCCCTCCAACATCTCTTGTAGTACAGGTTTGGTGGTGATGAACTCCTTTAGCTTTTTCTTGTTTGGAAAGCTCTTTATCTTTCCTTCGATTCTAAACGATAGCTTTGCTGGGTAGAGTTGTCTTGGTTGTAGGTCCTTACTTTTCGTCACTTTGAATATTTCCTGCCATTCCCTTCTGGCCCTCAAAGTTCCTGTTGAGAAATCAGCTGACAGTTTATGGGAGCTCTCTTGCAGGGAACTAACTGCTTTTTTCTTGCTGCTTTTAAGATTCTCTCTTTGTCTTTCACTTGTAGCATTTTAATTATGATGTGTCTTTGTGTGGGCCTCTTGTTTGGGACTCTCTGTGCTTTCTGGGCTTGTATGTCTGTTTCCTTTGCCAGGTTAAGGAAGTTTCCTGTCATTATTTCTTCAAATAGTTTTTCAATTCCTTGCTTTCTTCTTGTTCTGGTATCCCTATGATGTGAATGTTGGTACACTTGATGTTGTCCCAGAGGCCCCTTAAATTATTCTCATTTTCTTGGATTCTTTTTTCTTTTTGTTGTTCTGTTTGGGTGTTTTCTGCTACCTTATCTTCGAAAGCGCTGATTCGATCTTCTGCTTCATTTAATCTGCTGCTGACTCCCTCTAATGTATTCTTAATTTCAGTTATTGTGTTCTTCATTTCTGACTGGTACTTTTTAATGTTTTCAATCTCCTTTTTGATGTTTCCTGTTTTCTTTGTTGAAGTTCTTACTGAGATCTTTGGGCATCATTGTAGCTGGTGTTTTGAACTCTGTATCTGGTAGATTGTTTGTCTCTATTATTTTAGTTCTTTTTCTGGAACTTTGTTCTGTTATTTGGGACATATTTCTTGTCTCCTCATTTTGGCTGCCCTCCCGTGTTTATTGCTATTATGTATTAGGTAGGGCTGCTATGTCGCCCAGTCTTGATAGAGTGGCTTTATGTATAGGAGTCCTGTGGGGCCCAGGGGCACAGTCTCCCTGGTCACCAGAGCCGGGTGCTGCAGGAGTGTCCCCGGTTTGGGTTGTGTGTGTCCTCCTGTTGTAGTTGAGCCTTGGTTGCTGTTTGCACATCAGTGAGAGAGATTGACTCTCAAGCTGAGTGGTGCCAGGACTGGCTGTGACTACAGTGGAGGAGCTGTTATGCAGGGGCTGACCCTATGGAGCAGGATTTGCTTTTGCAGGGCTTCGGTGCCTGCTCAGTCTGCCCTTTGGGTGTGTCTTTTGCAGAGGTGGTTGGGTGGTGCTCTGGTGTGGTCTGAAGCTGTCCACCAGGTATGTTGTCTCTAGGGCCTCTTGGGAAGGGCTCTGTTATAGGCCAAGGTCAGCCGCTATCTATGCCCTACCTGGGGCCACTTGGTATGAGCTACAAAGTGATTTGCAATGGTTACCACTTGTTCTGGGCTTGGAGGTGCCTGGGAGAGGCTAAGATGCAAACCAAGGCCATCTGCTGCTAATGCCAGGCCTGGAGCTGCTTAGCAAGAGGTATGGGGCACACTGAGGCCAGATGCTGCTAGTTTGGGGTTTGTGAACCTTTGAGACATCTCAAGAAAGGGCACAGCATGAGCCAAGACAGGCTGTTTGTATGGAAAAGCCCCTGGAAGTGGCTTGGGTGGACTTGTAAGTTGGGTGGGGTGGCGTCTCAGGGAATCACCAAGGTGGGGCAAATGGTGTTAGCCAGATTGATGGAGACTCAGATATGGCGCCCACCTGAATATGCACTCTGGGTGGGGGAGGGCTCAACAAGGGAATAGTGGCTTCTGCCAGCACTTCTGTCTGGGAGAATGCTGCCCCTCCAGCCCTTGCCCTGTAGCCAGACAATTCCTTCCTGTATGTCCCTGACGTTTTAAGCTGCTGCCCCAGCACTGTAGCTCAGAACCAGTGAGTTCATCATTGAGTAAATCCACATACGGGCCCTTGAAGAGGAATGCCTGGGGTTCCAGCTGCCATTGGTGTTGCCCAGACACAATCTCTGCTGGTTTTCACAGCCAGAAGTTACAGGGACGACTCTTCCTGGCACTGGAGCCCTGAGTTGGGGAGCCTGATGTGCATGTGGGACTCCTCCTTCCTCAGGGGATCCTCTGAAACTGAGCTCTCTCTCCTGATTTTTAACCGCCACACGTGGGTATTGGACCAGCTTGTTCCATGTATGTGCCCCTCCTGCCAGTCTCCTCATCACTTCTGTTTGTCCTTAGTTATAGGACTTCTTTTCAGCTAGACTTCAGATGATGCTTAATTATGGTTCTGTAGTTTAGTTGTAATTTTGAGGTAGTCATGAGAGGAGGCAAGCACAGCATTTACCTACTCTGCCATCTTGACTGGAACTCTTATTAGAATATTTATACTGTGCAAGTAAGCCTTTCTTAGCTACTTATTTTTTGTTCATTGATTTGTTTTTGTTTTTTCTCAGTTTTACTTTTGTAGGCCTTCATTGCATTTGATGCAAATGATTATTTCCTCTTAGTTAAAATTCTTTCTATCCATGTCTTTTTTCTGTCCATTATTCTTTTCCTTTCTTATTAAAATTTACCTCTGGTCTTGGAGCTTCTAGATTTAAAACCTTTAAATTACCCTTTTAGTACTTTCCTTTTGTACTTTTCTCCATCCTCCCCCACCTAATTCATCGTCAGTGTTCGGCTGATTCTTTCACCATCACATCTCTTAGATCATTTTCTTCCTTTTTACATCTGGAGTTGCCATTCTCATCACTTCTTGCTGAGATGATTGCAGCAATAAAACTGGCCTTTCTGCCTCTTACTCTATTCCATGGTGCACTGTATTGTAAGAATAATTTTCATCAACACTTTCCATCAAGTAATTCAAGAAGTTACTGTACCTTAGTTCGAATTGTGTTACATTCCAATTTTTAATCCTTGTGCTTTTAAAAGTTTCTCTAACATTTTCTTTCTGCCCTTACCCAGCATCCCACTTTCTTATTCCTAAAGATGTTTTCTCTGTTACATCGAAGTAAATGACCTTTCTTCTTTCTGTGTGTTTTCAGCCTTTATTTCTTGGTATTTGCTATTTTCTCCACTTAATACATTTGTATATCCTTATCTTGCCAGTTAAAACCTCCTTAATAAAACCTATTTATAGTCTTCTCTCTCTGAGGAGACATTTTCCAGTGAACCCTGTCACATTGGGACCAGTCATTTACTTTCTCCATATTTGAGCTGCATTTATGTATTCAGTTTCAAGTATATGTAATTTTTTTTTGCATTTATTTGTAAGGCATATCACATTTTAAGTATTTTACTTTTCATTTCATGTGTATGAATTGGATTGGTAGTTGAAGTGTAAGGTCCTTGAGTTTCCTATTGGCTTATCTCTCTCTGTGTTCTTTACCCTCCCCTTTAATTTTCATAGTTCATTTGTTACTGCTCATTCATCTAACCAATTTTGATTACATATTATATGAATAAGACATAGGCTTAGACTTTCGGAAGCTCACAGTTTGTTTTTGATGGGCTTTATCCTGAGGTATATATCTCAATACTGTACCTGAGTTATTACTCTTGACTCAGTAATTCCTCTGAACCATCATCAAAAATAGTACTTAGCACTAGATAGATTGCCAAGTCTAAGTTCCTGACAAATATTTTTGCTGTAAAATGCTGGTATGAATGACAGTGGTTAAAAATGATCAGGGTAGATGATAGGTAGAAATTTTAGGTTCATTGTCTTCCGAGGATGTTTTTCCCTCTATTTACTATGACTGCAGGAGATCTAGGGACTTAAAAATTACAATTATAAAGTTATTACATAGAAAAGAATCCAAGCAATAGAATATAAATAAAATAAGTGTAGCTGCCCCCTGCTCTTCCTGACACATTCTACCCCTGTGTTTTTGTCTGTTGTTCCTAACAAACTACCCCAAAACTTAGCTTAAAACAACAATGATTTTATTGTGTCAGGATCCTAGGGGTTGGCTCAGTTAAATGGTTCTCTCTAGGTATCTCTCATCGGGTGTTGTCTGAAGGCGAGCTCACTCATGTCTGACGCCCAAGTTGGGAGAACTCAACTAAGGACTGGGACAGCTGCAGCTTCTTGCATCTCTGTCACTGTGTGGTCTCTCCAGAATGGTGGCTTCAGGATAGCTGGACTTCTTGGTACCTCAGGGCTCCAAAGACAGGTGTCCCGAAAGAGAAAGAAAGCCAGATGTAACACTTTGTATGACCTAGTCTTGGAAACCACACAGTGTTGCTTCTGCTGTGTTCTGTTTATTGAGGCAGTCGTGCTGGCTTGTCCCGGTTGAAGAGCAGGGAACACAGACTCTACCTCTTGATCGGGGAAGTGGCAGTGTTCTAGAAGAGAATGTATGGAGGAAATATTGTTGTGGTAATTGTAGAAAGTATAATCTCACACCCCAGGGATCAATACTATTAATAATTTGATTTACTGTCTAATCTTTTTCTTTGCTTGTACAAATTATATTCCCAGTGCCTACTTTTGCAATTGTGTCACATTCCAACTTATAATTTTATTTAACAATATATAATGGTGTGAGTACATAAAGATCACCTTATTTTTGTGAACATCTTAAATGAGTGAATCATAATTTGCTATAAACATGCACCTAGTAGTAGACATTTAAGCTCGCTTGAGTTTGTGTGTAGGAACCTCTCTTGACTGGTGTTGGATGGGCCTGCAGTAAATGTTGCCATGAACAGGACTACACAGGCAAGAAATAGTGAGCTTTCTCCTTACGTTGCTCTTCCGATTATCTGGAAATTGTTTCTTAAATTTCTTTTTCCCTTTGCTGCTGCTTCTGTCTCCTCTCCCTGCTCTGACCTACTCAGCAATCCTGTGCTTCTGTCTTGATCTCAGAAAATATGTGGGAAAAATAGGAATATCATTGTATATAAAGGACAGCTATTTTATTTGGCACTTTGCCAGATCAAAGATTTTTTGTCTTCCTGTTAAGTATAGAAAAGCTATCTTAAATGACTTAATTTAAACTAGTAGTTAGTTGATCAATTAATCAAAAAAGTTGGTTATAGCAAAAATCATTAAAAATGGATTACTTAAACATGTTACATTAATGAAGATATATAAATATTGATATATTCATCAATCATTTGATATAGGGTGGTAGTTCTCAATTGGGATGATTTTACCCCCGGGGGTATATTTGGCAACATTTGGAGACATTTTTGATTGTCACAATGGGGTAGTGGTACTGTTGCCCTCTAGTGGGTACTAGATAAGCCAGAGATGCTGTAAAACACCTTTCCATTCACAGGACAATATTGCTCCTACTCCACCCCACCTCCAACAAAGAATTCTCCAGTCCAAGTGTCCATGGTGTGGGGTCAAGAAAACATGATCTAGGGCCAAAGGGCTTTCTTTTCCTGTTGTATGAATATCCAGATTGGCACTCTGCATCAGATGTTCATGCATGAACCATACCCCTAATGTATTACTTATGATTTCAAGTTTTGATTTCTTAAAAATGGAGGAAGACCTTAAAGACATTTGCGATATAATCTGTGAGTCAGATCTTAATATTTTATTATTTTTCTCCAAGTCTTTTATAGTAGTGTCACTCAGACCCAATTCAAGTAGTATTTTTTTTAAAAAAGCAAATCATTATACCAAACAGTTCATCTATTTTTTAACTTAATTTGTATAGAAACAATTCTTCATACTTCCATTTTGTTGGTTTAGAGAATATATAATTAAATTGCACAATTGCAAAAACAACTGATATAAGGTATGAGGGAACAAACCAATCTACTTTTCGTTGGCACACAGTGGCATAAATGAGACCGTAGCCTTTCCCATCCCATGGTATTTGTTTGAGAAGGGGACTCCAGAAGGCTGTGGGTGAGTGTGATGGTTGGGTAGGTGGAGGTTGGCTAAGAGATTCTATGTGACCAATATAAAGGATTTGAAGGGTAGGAATTGAAGGATCTTTTGTTGCTGTTATTAAAAAGAATTCTCAAAGTAAGTTCACTGAAAACTATTTCTTAAACGAATAAGCAAAAAAGAACAAAACCCCACAAACACAAAAAGCAAAATCAAACAAACAAACAAAAACGTACAAACATTAGGAAATGTTACATTACAATTGAATTTTGCCTTGCCCCAGATTGGTCGCATTTGTGAGGACGCCATGGAGGAGAAAGACAGTGGCCATGCCCGCGGTGGCCTTCGAAAGAGAATAATAATAATCACTCGATGTGCATGCTTTGGTGTTAGGATTTTAATGATCTTTGGTTATCTGGGGGTAATCAGGAAGCTGTTTCTATCTAGAAGTTATTAAATTATTTTGTTGGGTTCCAGTCCCTCTCGTGAACATATTTAAACATTTTGTGTGTGTGTGTGTGTGTGTGTGTGTGCGTGTGCGCGTGCTACAAAGACCAACTGTCCTTATCCTATTTGACAACTCTCCATTTCAAGCAGTCCATGATTGTCCCCTGTATTTCTGGATTGCCTTCATCTGGACCTTTGCATATTAAATCCTGTCAAGCCAGTCTGCCTTTTACCAAAACATTTCTTATACGCCTTTAAAATACTTAAACTCAGCTTCTCAATTTTCACTAGCTAATTAAAGACTCGATTCTAACACATTTTCAATCTTAGTATTACTAGCACATTTTTTAGCTCTGATGAGATGAACTTTCAGAATATATGCATAATTTGGGCCACATTAATTTGTGCAAGCTGACTCATTGCCTAATAAAAATGTTATTTAGAATTTAATCAGAGAAATCCAGAAACTGGCATTTTAGATACTTGATTTAATTATCTGGTAACCAACATCCAGTGGGGAACTATAACCTGAATAGATGGTTAATCTTCTCAGAGCTAGAAGATTAACGTGAATTAGCATAGGATTGTTAAAGTTGTTAATTACTGTTTCTGTAGTTGTTGGGGGAAAATGTTAGCTCTTCTTCCCTGCCTTTCTATTAATGATGCTGATTTCTTTATCTAGAGAAACTAAGAGAAGGATAAGAGATTACTTAGAGCAGCATGACTGGGGAAACTTAGTTAATGAGATTTTAAAAAATAACCGTTCCTTCCCTTCAAGCTTACATAAAGACAAAATTCACAGTATAAGGAATTATTTTGTGTGTTTATGTAGTTGTCTTCCATGACATTTATAAAATATAGTACATTTATAAAATACTCAGTATCTGAACTTTTTTTTTAACTTCGCATATCCCATTTCCTCACCCTTTTCAAGTATAATGGCCTAAGTAGTGTCTTAGGAAAAACTCTTTGAAAATGATGGTTTTGACTGGGTTATCAAACTAATAATTCCAAACTGATCCAGATAGTAAATTTTAAGGCAGATATATTTTAAATGTTATGAGAATTCTTTGGAAAATAATTAAATGGGATTTTGGGAGGAAATTTTAATTTCTTTTAAATGAAAGATTATTTTCCAAGTAAACTCTGTATGTTCAATGTAGAAGTGGCAAAGTAAACATTTTAAGGCAGCGTATTGCATGCATGATGGTCATGCTTTGCATTGTTGGTACTTGTATCAACAAGCTGTCATGTAGAACCCTTGAAAGGAAGGGAGCAGAAAGGATCGGGTATATCGCCTGTGTTCAGTAAGGAAATGGAGGGAGAAAGATGTTCCTTAAGTCTTATCGCCAGGATAGAACTCAGGTCACTTTTCTTATTTCAGTCTTCATTGTAGTACCTATTACCAAAGGCAGCTGCAGCTTTGAAATTTATTGTGCTCAAATTCTGCAAATTTGTGATGAACATGTAGGGGACTTGGATGACTTGCTTTTTATTGATAACTCTAGATTTTACCAGTAATTCCGTTTTTCTCTCTTTTGTTTTCATTATCACTGTTGTATATTGTATATTATCTACACAGTCTCATCTAGAAGGTGTAAACATGATTTGTGCAGCCATTGATTGTTACATGTCTCTGCGTCTCATCTTGCTGGGATCTCAGGCCTGAGTCTTCTGCTTCTGTCCTGAGTCTTCCAGCTGTTTGCTGATCCTTAACGTTACAAAGCCCCTCTTCTGGAGATCGCTTAGTAATGTATGTATGCTTGCTCCTCGTGTTGCCTGAGGTTATTTGTTGACACGCATTTTGGACAGTGTGTTGTGTTATTTGTAGATAATGGTCGGTAGTGATGTAATACTTTTTGCGTTAATTTCCAAATGAATACTGGTACATGTTGCGTGGTTTGGTTTGTACTTTTATTTAAAAATGAAAATTAAACCTTGTTTTGATTTACAGGATTTTTCCTAGGACCTTACTTAAGTTATCTGAGTTCAAAGAACTAGATTTATTTTTCTTCAAATTGAAACCTTATATAGCTGGAGTTTTTGTCTTTTAATTATAAGCTTGAAAATCTATCTATAAAAACAGAAAAATAGATGAACATCTACTAAAATCTGGGTTGTTGATAAATATGGCATTGATAAGTATGCCACTAGAGTAGTTGGAACATTTGAAACAATATATATGTATTTTTTAAAATTAGTTTGACCAGTGAATGTCATGATGACCAATTGTACCATAGTGGAAAAGTCATGTAAATACTTTCCTCAAACTATCTGTGGCAACACATTGATTTTTAAGTTTCCAATTATTGGCTGACACTTCTATAAAATGCAATAAAAATGAATGACTAGAAAACAATTAAATGTTACCAGAATTATTATTATTATTGTAATTAAAGTTTATTGGGTTGACAATTGTTAATAAAGTTACATAGATTTCAGGTGTACAATTCTGTAATACATCATCTATATATCACGTTGTGTGTTCACCACCCAGAGTCAGTTCTCTTTCTATCGCCATATTTTGGGAGAATTTGTAAAACAATTAAATAGGATTTTTTAACTTTGCATATCCATAATTTGGCTATACATCTTTTATCAGATATGTGATTTCCTGCTAATCTTTGTCTTATCTTTTCTTTCTCTCTTACTGATGTGTTTGAAGTAGGAGACTTTTTAATTCTTGTTAAAATTGTTGCTTTTCTCAAAGAATCACAAGGACTAATGAAATGGGAGACCGGTGGCTGGGTACCTTACTCGGTTCTTCAGCCCCGTTACAGAAAGTACTGTAATCCTCGAGTTTGCCTGTTGAGTGATGCCAAATAATTGAGTCACTGTTTTTCAAACCAGATATCCTGGTATGTATGTTGCCACCATATCATTACCATAAACATCAGCCTTTATTTTAATTGCTCAAGCAGTTCAGGTTTCTTAGTTGGAAGCAACAAAAACTGACTCTGGCTATTTAAGCTAAAAATACATTTATTAAATGGATGTGAGGAAGCTCTCAGCATTGCCAGGAAGACTGGAGATCCAGGCTTGTGCAATGAGAAGAGCTCTTGGGGCCGGGCCGCCCCCTGGCAGGGTCACAGCACAGATACAGACGGCATGACTGGTACTTCCTCACTGCTGCTGGCGCTGGACCAGCGCTGCTGCTGCTGCGTGCCTTTTGTTGCTGCCTCTGACACGTAAACTTGTTGCAGTGTTCCTCTCTACTTACAAAGGTTCTCTCTGGTGCTGACAGTCTCCCCTCTAAGTCGGAGTTAGGCAGATCTGCCTGTGCTCTATTCCTACAGGCAGCTGGGAAATGCATATTGGGCATTTTCAAGCTTCTTAGTGAGAGATACATTTTACCTTTCATTCGTGATTAAAGATGCTCAGTTGTTACCCATCGTAAAAAAATAAGTAAATAAAAGCTCCCTCGATCTCACTTTCCCATCCAGATTCTGCCATATATCTCTTTTCTCTTCGGCAGATAATGTTAACTACTCTCACCTCCATTTCTTGACCTTTCTTGGACTCCTTAATCCACTGGAATCTGGTGTACACTCTCAATAATCTCCAAAGCTGTTTTCCACGATATAACTAATATCCATGGACAAGTTTCAGTCCTCTAGTTGGATATCTCAACAGTTTTTGTCACGATCATGCCTTTTTTTGTTATTTTGAAACACTTTTTCCTTGACTTTTTGATACCCCCATCTTTTGGTTTTTCTTCATCTCTTGGAGGTTTCTTCTTCCCCTCCAGATTCTTTATGTTCCTCAAAGGTCTGCGGCAAGCCCTATTTTCTTATCATTACACACTCCATAGGCCAGCTCATCTATTCTCATAGCTTCAGTTACCACCTATAGACTGGCCCATACCTCTCTGTTGAACTCCAGAGAGAACTTTGTATCAAATGAGCCATTTCTTCTTAAGTGTCTCAAAGGCATCTCAAAGTCAGTACTTCTAAAACCCACACTCAGGTTTTCTCTTTTTCTGGTATTGCTTATTGCTTGACATGATACCACCAATCAAACACCTATTCAAGCTAGAAACCTGGGGATTATCCCGGACTCTACTTCATGCCACATCTTTTTCTTTCCCCATCTAGAATTCTATTTACTAAATATCTCCTGAAATTCACCAGTTCTCTCTCTCTCCCCTGCAGTTACCCTGGTCCAGGCCACTGTCAAGGACCGCCTAGAAGAGTACTGTAAAGCCTTCTGCTAACACTCCCTGCTGCTGGCCTCGTCCTCTTTCCCGCAGGACAGCCAGATGGATAATGTTTCTCTTTAAATCTTTCAATGGTAAACCCTCACCCTTATGATAAAGTCCACGCTATTTAATGTGTCTTATAAGGCTCTCATAAGCACCCATTTATCTGTAGAATTCTTTATTCCTGCTTTTCTTCTTGCCTTGATATTTCAATTATACTGAACTTTCTTCTCAGTTGGGTAAACTTCTTCCCACAGTTATCCCACATGGTGTTTAAATAGGACATTTTTCTCTCCCACTCCTACTTTGCCATCCCATTTCCCCTCTCTTCCACCTGGCAACACCCACTAATTCTTCATGTTTCAATCTAAATATAATCCCTAGACTAGGTTAGTGCATTCTCTTACATGTTTCTGGAATACTCTGTTCTCTCTGTATAATAACACTCATTACAAATTATTGTAATTATTTGTCTTTCTTCCCGCTTGACTGAAAACTACACAGGGGCCAAAAGTACGCATGCCTAGAGGTGTATACGCACTCCCCCCCCCCCCCCCCCCGCACACACACCTCATGGCACCCAGCATAGGGCTTGATACATAGTCAGTGGTCAATAACTGCATGTTAAATAAATAACAAGAGACTCTTGGATCTGTTTAAAGAGAGAGAGCCATGTAAATCAGTACACACACTTGAGATAGGGGATTTCAATGTCCTAGACCTAAATTAATCAATTTAAAAATGCCTAGAATTTTGCAAACCAAATTGTCAAAGTGGATATTAGAATATTATTGGAACCTATATAGTAAAATCAATGTTTAGGAATTTAAGAATGAATTTGTAATTGTGGGATCAAATGTATAACCTATCAAAGAATAGCAAATGGGACATTTAACTTATTAAAAGTTAAAAAAAGATAACCCCCATTAAAATCCTCTTTTTCCACTTTGAACTATGCAGAGGCTGTTTTTCAAGGGAGACAAATACCTGAACATACGCCTTCACTCTTGCTCCTTATCACGACAAACATCTGCATAACGATCAGCCTAGAATCCTTGGAGCTAGAGATACCCTGACAGATGACGTGGCAGTGAAGCCTGTGTCACACCCACAGCCTAAGTGTGGGCTCAGTAGTGTTTGAATTAGGAAATGAATATGTGGTTTTCATTTCAGTAAGAATTTCTTTTTTCTCTATTATTATTTCTGTGACAACCTCCTTATTTGCTTAGAGTTTATTTCACTTTATTTGAAAACAATGTTTGCTCCTAATACCTATAATGGAAATTTTTATAAAAAGTCTTTTATAAAAATGGCTTTTTATAAAAGCCAGCGAGTATATTATAAACGTATACAAAAGTGGCACTAGAAAAATACTGCTGGGTTAGTATGAACTAGGATACTTTCAGTTGCAAAATTACAAAATCTACAGAAGCTAGCTTAAATTATTAAAAGAATCTGTTCATTATGTATCTTAAAAATCCAAAGTCAGGGCAGGCTTTGGGCAAAGGTTAATCCAGGGATTCAAAGATGTCATCAGTAATCTTTTTGGAGCTGTGTTATTTACTTTGTTTAAAAAAGTAAAAAGAGGGGCAGCTGGATGGCTCAGTTGGCTAGAGTGCGAGCTCTGTACAACGGGATTGCCGATTCAATTCCCACATGGGTCAGTGAGCTGCACCCTCCACAACTAGATTGAAGACAATGAGCTGCCCGTGAGCCTCCAGAGGGGCGGCCGGATGGCTCAGGTGGTTAGAACGCGTGCTCTTAACAACAGGGTTGCCAGTTCAATTCCCGCTTGGGATGGTGGGCTGCACCCCCAGCAACTAAAGATTGAAAACAGTGATGGACTTGGAGCTGAGCTGCACCCTCCACAACCAGATTGAAGGACAACGACTTGGAGCTGGTGGGCCCTGGAGAAACACACTGTTCCCCAATAAAAAAAATTTTAAAAAAAAGTGAAAAGAGTTGACAATTTTTATATCTTTCATTTAACTCAGTATGCACAAAATACTGCCATTCAACATATAATCAGTATAAAAATTATTAATGAGATACTGTGCTTTCTTTTTCATGCTAAGTCTTCAAAATCGTTATATATTTGACACTTACAACACCTTTCAATTGGGACTAACGACCTTTCAAGGGCTCAGTAACCACAGAGCAGTGGGTACTGCAGGAGCCAACACTCAACACTGTTTTCAAGTTTCTGCTTTGTCTTAATGCTGCCTCTCCGTTTCCTCAAGTTGGCCATGCAGTCAATGAAACCATCCAGGCCTGGAGTTTCCTTTCTTGGGGTGTTTTTAAACTATGAACTCAATTTCTTTAATAGCTGTTGGACTATTCAGGTTATTTCTTTTGATAGTTTATGTATTTCAAGGTGTTGGTCTATTTCATGTATGTTGCTGAATTTATGGACATAGAGTTGTTTTTATTCTTTTATACTCTACAGGGTCTCTAAGTGATGTCCTCTTTCATTATCAAAAAGAGCCAAAACATTAACTGTGTTTTCATTTGAGTGTATAAACATCATTTTACCACCAGCACACCAAGTTCAGATGCTTCCAATCTTTCATTTAGCATCAGTGTGTAAAAGTAGTAGAATTGAAGTCCTTCAAAAACAGTCATGTTCTGGGACATGAGTGAACAAATAACTGAAAAACAATTTGCTGATGGCATTTCTCAAAGTCATTTAAGCACCTGAGTGCAATGACGACTACTAACGTCATCATCAGTGTTAAACAGCAGGAGCTTCTTCTGAAAACGTTATCCAAACATTGCATAGCAACTTTTAAAGTATTTCTTATACTATCAATTATCAATTTAAAAATTAAGGAGTTAAAATTGTTCAAAGTACCAACAAAGAGGGACGTGACAAACAGAACAGTGGTTGCTCAGTGTTCCTGTCATAGCTAGCTTTACTTTGATGGTGAAGAATTAACCCTGGTAGAAAATACATGCAAAAGAAATATGTGGGACATCCGCAGCCTGAATGACCTGTGTATTTTTGAATGTCAACGTAATACACACTACCTGTTTAACTTTCTCTTGGCAAAAAGTGTATCCTTGAAAGGTGGTAAATAATTTGAATTTTTATATACCAAATTTTGTTGCAAATGCCTAAGGAACTAAAGGTAAAAAAAAAATTGTTTTAAATTCTTTTGTAAAATGAATGCTCACAGATCATTGCTAGAAAAATTTAGTCTTTGTTTATCGTTTTTTAAAGTTCAAAGGTAACTGTAAATATGAATTTTAAGTGAAAGCTAATATTACCTTAATTTAAAAATGAAAGCCTTAGTCAAAAAGATCTTTCAAATATTAAATATAAAGAAGCAGCAAAGTGGTTTTTTCAAAAGCTAGGCCTGGAGACGTATTGCATACAAAATTGGCTTCTTAATAAACAGTTATGTTTATTGCGACAAATAATAGCATTTTAAAAATATTTCTTCCAGCATTTAACATTGGCCAGGTAAATTTGATAAGAGCTCTACTTTCAAATCTATATGTTAACCTTTTATTTATTTTGTTTGTTTAGTCATTCATCAAATTTCTATTAAGTTCCTACTATGAACAAAGGTTTGGAATACAATGTGCATAAGACAGACTTGGTCTCACCCAGCTAATAAGCCCTTCATATTTACTTGTAAATTAAAACCCTCAGCAATACCTGCTTAGCGTTGGAATATACTATCAGTTTCATTGTTTGTTCTAAGAATTTTCGTGTGTTCAGAGTCACTGTCAGTTGATGTGATACACATACGTTTATCCATACGCACACATATTCATTCACAGCCATACATACAGACAGACAGACCCGTATTGGCCATGTTTGGAACATAATTAGCAGAGCGTCGTGGTTAACAGCATAGACTCTGGAGTTAGGTTACATGAGTTTGAATAATGGATCTGCTACTTACAAGCCGTCTGATCTTTAACAGGTTAATACTGTCACCAGGTTCCTAACGTTGAATTCAATGAGTAGTTGGTATAAAGCACCGAGATTTTGGTGCCTGTTAATTACTTAGAGCTCTGTTAGTGTTATCAATTACTATGTTGACTAAAACCTACATTTTGTCAGAAAAATAAGTGATTTTGTTTATTGATTTGAAAAAATTGGAATAAAGCCTGTGAAAATCCCTCTTAGCTACAAAGGAGCTATTTCCCAGGTTCACTGTCCAAGTTAACTGTGTTTGGACTTTTCTCTCCAATTCTGACTTGACAAGCTCTTCCTACCGCCATTTCATAGGCCAGAACTATATTATATGGACTTCTTTCCTTTCAAGGGTGTCTGGTGATTCCCATTGTCACCATAAACAAAATCAGAGTTATGTTAAAAAAAAATATTTTTTCAACAAGCAGTTAGCAATGTCTGCCATAAGTATTTTCTGTAAAATCATTTTCTTTCTCTTGTTCTTATGCCTCATATCAGGACTTTCCTTTCTAAGCAAAATAATGAAGGATTGATACAAAATAAGAGTGTTGGAAGTAATTTAATATTTTTACATGTGTATGGTGTACCACATACTATCTTTATGTACCCTTTAAATGATGTAGTGTTGTTATAAACAAAAATTGTTAGCTACTTTGTTCTAGCTATTAGGTGACCTTGACTCCAATGAAATTTTAACTTAGGCTTGGCTCTCTTTTCTGGAGTGGAAGGATGGTTTAAGTACACCCTATTCCTTGTATTTGAAATATGTGTTAGGAGTTAAGTTATTCTGGCACTTCTTGAAATTTATCCCATCACTATTTTGTGCTGACATAATGGAACACATATGTGTTAAGACAGGTATTGTATGATTGCATTATTATTGAGCTTTATCTTATTGAATGAGTCTACATAAGCATGTATTCATTTTTCAATACTGCCCTCACACCCAAATATTTCCTCAAAGAAATTAATGAACAAACATTTATTGAGCACCTAGTATGCTAGAGACTGTACTTATTGTTTTAGGAAAAAATATGAATGAAACACAGTCCCATATCTTTTCTTTTCCGAAATTTTTTTAACTATCACATTGTTTTGTACACCTGAAACTAATTAAAAAAATGTTCAAAAAAACAAAAACAAAACTCTTAACCTTTTAAGGTTTACTGTCTGATGAAGGAAATAGGAATATAAATGAAGTGAGCAGTGTGATTCTTACCATAATAGAAATATGCCCAAGGTGGTATTAGAAGCAAAGAGAAGGAAAGTGCTTAAATTGTGCTTTGATTTTTGTGAGGAGAGTCTCAGAAAAGGCTTCATCTATCTTTTGAGAGACTAGAAGTTCTATAAAATAATAAGTAGATGAAATAATATTGGAAGAAACCTAGGATAAATGAAATTGCTATCTTAACTGGAAATGTATTTTATTTCACTTACTATCTTGAGTTCAAGAATAACTTAGTCTTAGATAAACTAGCTTAGACATAGAAGAAAACTATGGATTCTAGTGTAATTTATAATAATTAGGTGGTTCTGAATGCCTTATAACATTGTGATGACAAAAAAAAAACTTTAAAATGAACATTTTGTAAACATTTAAATGATTTTTAAACCAAATATATTTCCATCATTCCTTTGTCATTGTTTGATGTCAAAATTATGGATTATGACTTTTTTATTCTTAGTTTGTCACACAGTGAATAGTTTTGTGTGAGAGAAACCTGCAAAGGTTCTTGAAAGATATTAATATATTTCTCTACCTGTGGGTAAAATAGGCATTCATGGATAATAGCAACAGTGCAATGGAGCCTTAGTAAATGTGGTTGACCATATGAAACATGGTAGACTTATTTTAACGATGACTTCAATAACTGGGTTTGTTTCATTTCATTATTCATTGTTACAACTGCAAAATTCTTCCAAGATACCTACTTCATTGGAAATACAGAAGATGTACCATAATAAATAAAATATGTTTATAGTTAATTTTAAAAGGCATACATGGAGCTTAAGAAATGAAATAATTATATGTTACCTTTTATGTTCTAGGACTGCTAAGTAAATAAAAAACAAACCTCCTTCCTTGGGTAGCTTACCACTTATGGAGGTAGAGAAGACCTCCACAAAACTGCTAGCGACCCAGGCAATACATATCAAAGTGTTGAATTATACTAAATCAATAAATTAGAGGTATGTAGAAGCTACCCATCATAAAAATGATACTTAGAAGAGGAGTAAAAAAAAAGAGAAATAATGATGAACTGAAGTTTTCAGGAAAAGCTTCAGGGAAAAGGCTGGATCTAAGCTTAGTCTTGAAATAATAGAACATTACTTTGGTGGGCTTTTATTTCTGAGTTCTAATTTTTTCAAGCACTTTATCTTTGCAAAGACAGTCTATACTTTGAGAAATGAAACAAATCATTCTTTTGTTCAACAGAATCTTTGTTGCTTATAAGTAGTTATTTGGGTTCCATTGAAATCTAAAAATTATAAATTCTGTAGTCATAACACATACACACAATTTTTATGTAATTTCAATCACTTCTCAGACTTGTTAAGAATTTAGCAGGCATTAATCCTATAGTTGCTTATTAAATTGTTCTTTATAATAAAAATTTGAACCTGTAAAGTTTCTTGAAAAGAAGTAATAATATATTACTACTAACATATTCTAACAGCTACTACTATGAAATCTCATTTGTCCAGTGTGTTTTGGTAGCAACCGCACTTTTCTGAAATAATAATTTCCTGGTATAATAATAATTTATAATTTATAAAGGGATGCCATGTACCCGATCTCATTTTAACTTGGAGTAATAATGTGTAACGACCTGTAGATAGGCAAGCATTACCCCTTCTTGTTCTGTTTTTTATTCTTTTAAAAATATTTTTTTATTGCGCTAAATATACAAAACATAAACTTGGCCATTTTAACCAGTTTAATGCCTACAATTCAGTGACATGAAGTGCGTTCATAATGTTGTACACCCATTACCACTACTTAATTCCAGAACTTTTTCATCACTTCAGAAGGAAACGCTGTACCTACCCAAGTTTTCCCTCCCCCCAGCCCCTGGCAAGGACTGATCTACTTTCAATCTCTATGGATTTGCCTAATCTGCACATTTCATATAAATGGAATAATAGATTATATGGCCTTTTGGGTGTGGCTTCTTTCATTTAGTGTAATGTTTTCAAGGTTCATTGATAATGTAGCATGAATCAGTAGTTCATTCCTTTTTATAGCTGAATAGTATTCTATTATATGTATATGCCACATTTTGTTTGTCCATGTATCGATTGATAGATGTTTGGGTTGTTGTTACTTTGACCTATTACGAATAATTCTGCCGTGAACATTTGTGCACAAATTTTTGTTTTAACACATATTTTCAGTTCTTTAGAGTTTATACCTAGAAGTAGAATTACTGTGTGTTAAGGTAATTCTATGTTTAACTTCTTGAGGAACCACCAAACTGGTTTTACAGCTACTGTACCTTTTAATATTCCCACCAGCAATGTATAAGGGTTCCAATTTCTCCACATCTTCACTAACATTTATTTTCTGTTTTTAAAAAATTCTAACCACAGTAGTGGGTGTACAGTGGTATCCTGTGGTTTTGATTTGCATTTCTCTAGTGACTAAAGTCATTGAGCATCTTTTCATGTGCTTGTTGGTCATTTGTGTATCTTCTTTGGAGAAATGTCTATTCAAGTCCTTTAACCATTTTTGTATTTATCATTTTTTTGTTGTTGAGTTTTAGGAGTTCTTCATATATTCTAAACATTAATCCCTTACTGGATAGATGATTTGCAAGTACATTTTTTCGTTTTGTGGGTTATTTGATCACTTTGTGATAGTGTCCTTTGATGCACTAAACATTTTAATTTTGATGAAGTGCATTTTACCTATTTTTTTCATTCGTTGACTTGCTTTGGTGTCATACTCAAGAAATCCTTGCCAAATCCAATATTATAAAGAGTTTCTTCTGTGTTTTCCTCTAAGTTTTACAGTTTTAGCACTTTTACGCTCAGGTATTTGATCTATTTTGAGGTGATTTTTATGTATGGTGTTCCTTTTTTTATATATATTTGAAGAAAATGAAGTTTAGGGGCATCATAGATCCCATATAAATAAGAGACAGAACAGGTCATCTGTCCTAGTAGTGATTTTTCTCCTAGACTACGTGTTGAGAAACTTTGGCCCACAAGCCAGATCTGGTTCACCATCTGTTTTGGTACAGCCCACAAGCTAAGAATGATTTGACATTAAAAATTTTAATAGTTACAAAAAAATCAACAACAACAACAAATATTTTGTAATGTGAAAAGTTGATCACAAATAAAGTTTTAGTGGACTGCAGCCTTACTCCTTTGTTATATATTGTTGATGGCTGCAGAGTGTATCAGTTGTTTGCATCAGTGACTAAGAGTAAGAATATCTTGAAGATCGAATAAGTCAAGATATATATGTGATCAAACTGGTTTGCAGAGAAGTGTTTTCATTCTGGTTTTGTTTTTAAACTAGAGCCATACAGTTACTGTTCATCCTTTCTTTTGTTTCTTTATTGGCAAACAGTATATATATATTATTGTATGCTTTCAGCTATGTGGTGATGATGGGAAAAATGTTTTGAAAGCACATGGAGTTCTACAGGTGAAAATTAAATGTGTTTCTTAGCAAAGTACTGCAGGTAAGGCAACTTGATCCGGTCAGAAATATTGACTCAGCCTTGAAGGTTTGACCCAAAGTACCTGTAACCCTAATAATCACTTGTGAAAATCTCTCTCATTATTTTATAGGCTTTCATTTCTCCTGTTTCTTCCTCATTATGTGGCTTTTTTTTTTTGTCTTTTTAATGAGGGGCATCTTTTATTTCAAAGAAATCTTTTAAATTTGATCCTTATAAAAATAAATGTAATATTAAAAATGAACTACCTGTAGCTGAAGGCTTTTCTCTCAGCTGTTATTTTTGGTGACCTTGAATCGACTACTTTTAGACACTTTGATAAATGAAAGGTTGGAAGCAGTTAAAGCCTAGTGTGCAGATGGTAAAAATGATATTTATTCAAATGAAGCATAAGCATTTCATCAGTTTTAGTGTTTTGATATTGATGTTTTTGGTTGTAATAAAATGAATCTGAATTTGTTATTTGCCTTCTAAAAAAATTGGTAGCACCCTTAAAGAATTTGTATTTAAATATGAAAGAATTTTGTGACTTTGTTCGTGATTATACACACACACACACCCCCTAAATCCCACACATACGTACACATTCATTTAAAAGGTTGATGGATTAAATATATTAAGTTTCTAACGTTTGCATTTTACTTTTGAGAAAATACCTCTGTCAAAAAATTATAATGCTTTTAGCAACCTCATGACTTATTCCGGATCCAGTTTTAGCGGCATTCAGTTTAATTCTTAATATACTGGAGTAGACATTGTAAGATAAGGCGTTTTTACTATGAATTGAACAGTCTGTTTTAATTTTTTCACTAGCAACTTTTGCGAGGCAGCGATAGTCTTTAATCAGATCACCCATACAAAAATACTGTGTTTCCCCGAAAATAAGACCGAACCGGAAAATAAGCCGAAGCATGATTTTTCAGGATGCTCATAATATAAAATAAGCACTAATGCGTCTTTTGGAGCAAAAGTTAATATAAGACCTGGTCTTATTTTCAGGGAAATACAGTAGGGCTTATTTTATATTACGAGCATCCTGAAAAATCATGCTAGGGCTTATTTTCCGGTTCGGTCTTATTTGGGGGGAAATGGTATAAAATTGCCACTGAAACAACAACTGTAAAGGACTACTGCTGCCACAACTACTATAAAGCAGAGTTGCTTGGTGCTCTGCACGCCAGTTTGACCTAGTCTGGGAAGTCAGTGGAGATTTCCCCTGAGCTGAGAGCTGAAGGATGTTCGCCAGTCTGGGAGAGGAGAGAACTTCCTTCAAAGCAGAAACCCTGTGGTAATTGCCCATGGCCTTTTGTATCACGTCTGAAGGAAATTGGTCTTTATCCTAAGAGTAAATGTTTTAAACAAGCTGAAGGGCATATTTTGAAAAATCTCACGGGGTTGTTGTGTGAAGAATGATTGTGGGAAGGGAAGTGAGAAGGCAGGCTTTTATGTGGACGGATCCAATAGAGGTGATGGTAGCCAGCCCTGGGATGGTAGTGATGGTGACGATGGCAGCGGATGGAGCCTAGCCACAGTGTCCAGGCATATTTACGAGATTAAAGTGACTGGACTTTGAATAGGGAAGTAAAAGAGTACAGGGTGTCAAGGATAACTGCAGGGTCTGGCTCTTTTACAGTCTTCATGGAGGGTATCACCATTTACAGAACTAAGACGGTTGATTTTATTGGACTTATTTGTTTAGGATGGATAGGGAGGTTGGGAAGGGGGAAACATTCAGGCATTCCTTTTGGACCCATTTGAATTTCCTGAGCTGTTGGATATTTATGTCTGGAGCTCAGAGGAGTGATCTGAGATGGAGAAATAAATTTGTGAGGTCTGACTATTCATTTATGGGGAAATGCTGTCATCCCCTGCCCCACACACTCTTGATTCTCCCTACAGAGCTCCCCCTGCATAGCACTTATTTTCTAACACACTATGTCATTTGTCATGTAATACATACGTGTGTCATGCATGCTATCTTTATGGTATATTGTTTATTTGTTGAATTTTGAATGAATGAAGAGAGTAAGATAGGGAGTGTAGGGTTAGCTTGATAGGAAGAGGGATATTTCACTTTTTTTAAGAGAGAGGCAAAAAGAACAGGATGGATGTAGGTGTTTTTTTTGCATTTAATATTGGAAAGAAGTCAGAGTTCTTCCCTGATTGTTATTTTCTCTAAAATCGGAGAAAAGCTCATTGTCTCACAGCAAGACGGGAGTATTGGTCAGAGGATCAAGGAAAGTGGAGATTTGCTATAGCCATGGTGGAGTGTGGAGAATGCACTGACCAGAGAAATGTAGAAGTATTCTCTTGCATAGAGGGCTCCTCTGAGATCAGTAATGATGAGTTAATGGACACAATTTGCCTTTTGGAGAACTTTCTCTAGTAGTTGCTTGGCTCTTCGGGTGTAGTCATGCATGGGGAAAGTGTTATTAATTTTGGTGGAAAAGCATTTTGAATGATGATCAGGGACCTAGATTTTACCTTGGCAATGGGTGGCTAAAGTGGCGTGAAGGAGAATTTCATTGGAGGTGACCTGAGGGGCATAGTGTTGGGAAAGTAGTTCTCGTGGATCTGATTGTTGATGATGATGGCAAGGCTTAGGGCGAGGAGACTGTAAGCTGGGTGCCGGAGACTGAGGGAAATGAGAAGAGAGTGACCAGGAGGTTAGGAAATGACAGCAGTGGGGAGGAGGAAAATGGAGTATAGCGGAGAGTGCCTGATCATCAAAGGAACGGGTTGTTTTGTTTAGTTGTTTTTAAATATGATGGTAGAAGAGTGATTTCTGGAGGTTACATTGGGACCAGGGAAGCCCATTTCCCCCTCCTAGCCCTGCGGTAACTACCGTGTGAGGAGAACAGTTACACACTAAAACTTTAGATGTGCCATCTTTATAACAGAGTTATTCAGTGATTTTCTACCTCCAATTGTTGTCACATTCAGTGTATCCCCATGAGGATGGAACGTCTCTCATTGCAGCATCCACCTGCCTCTCTTTTCATCAGACAGTAAAGACGTTCCTGGTGTTCCCTGTGGGGATATGAGTAGGAGGGAATCCTTCCTGAGGGGCCAGTCATATAGGCTCCGTGGCCCAGGAAATGGGGTGGATGCTCTTCTTTCCCAGTGGTACTGGACAGCTCCCTAATTCAATTCTAATTCCTGATACTGGCTTTCTTTGAAGAAAGTGCCCTTTGATTATGCCACCCACCTCTTAATAAATACACAAAAATGTGTTTTTAATCAGGTGACTTTCCTATATACCCTTTGATTTTATCTATTCCTAGGCACTTTCTCCTAAAATGACTTGAAAAAGTCGAAATGGTTGCTTTGCTTTTGAGACCCAGTGACTGGTAATTTAGACTCTAGTTTCAAATAAGGAATGTACTAAGAAGTATCTTTTTGTTTTTTAATTTTAAGTGTAGTTGACATACAGCATTATATTCGTTTCAGGTGTACAGTGTAGTAATTCAACATTTATGTACCTTTCAACGTGATCACCACACTAAATCTAGTGACCTTATCTGTAACCGTGCAGTTATCACAATATTTTATTGACTATATTCCCCCTTCACTATCCTCTCTGGCAACTATCAGTTTGAGATCTGTTTCTGTGAGTCTGTTTATTTATTTTTTTTTTATTTAAAGAATTTATTGGGGAGGGGGAACAGGACTTTATTGGGGAACAGTGTGTACTTCTAGGATTTTTCCAAGTCAAGTTGTTGTCCTTTCAGTCTTAGTTGTGGAAGGTGCAGCTCAGCTCCAGGTCCAGTTGCCGTTTTCTAGTTGCAGGGGGCGCAGCCCACCATCCCTTGCGGGAGTCAAACCAGCAACCTTGTGGTTGAGAGGATGCGCTCCAATCAGCTGAGCCACCCGGGAGCTCAGCGGCAGCTCAGCTCAAGGTGCCGTGTTCAATCTTAGTTGCAGGGGACAGAGCCCACCATCCTTTGCAGGACTCGAGGGATTGAACTGGCAACCTTGTGGTTGAGAGCCCATGTGGGAATCGAACCGGCAGCCTTCGGAGTTAGGAGCACAGAGCTCCAACCTCCTGAGTCACTGGGCCGGCCTGAGTCTGTTTTTGTTTTGTTAGTTTGTTTTGTTTTTTTTTAGATTCCACATGTTAGTGAAATCGTATGGTATTTGTCTTTCTCTTTGACTTACTACACTTAGCATAATATCCATGGATGGACATAATAGGGTCCATCCCCGTTGTGGGGCAGACGGCGAGATTTCATTTTTTTATTGCTGAGTAGTAGTCTATTATATGTACATATGCACATCTTTACACATTAATCTGTCGATGGACCTTAGGTTGCTTCTATGTCTTGGCTGTTGTGGAGTTTTTTTGTTTTTTCTTTTTCTTTTAAATGGCTAAACTAGTTGACATTATCTAATGAAGGCACATCCTTATAAAAAAAAAGTATGTTGGTGCATAATTGTGATCTCTCTGATTATTGTGATCTGTCTCTGCACTATTTTTGATTGAAAGCTTGGATATTATTGGAAGAAACATTCAGAATTTAATGATTTTTTTTAAATGAGCTTATTATCAACAATGTCATTTTCATGTGAAATGAGTTTTCACATCACTGGAAAGACCATTAAGAATTACGAAATACATGTCCGTGTAAGAGTAACATGTAGGTTAGTTTCCTAACAGTCACATGTCTAACCTTGTAGCCGTGGTCTGTAAATGGAACATAGTTAACACTTTTGCTCTGAAAATTTAGCACCTGACCTATAGCTAATCTGGTTTTTATCTTTTATTTATTACTCATTTGTACTTGTTCCGTAATCCCAAAGCGTTTGGAATTCATGGTGCCAATCAGAGTTGAAAGAGAGCCTGAAATGTGACAACTGTTGGTCGCGAACCAAACCAGAAAGTCAGTGTCCTCCGCCTCCTCTGCGTCCTGATGTATATTAATCAGCTGACAGTAACCTCTAGTTGCTCTCGATTTGCAGATGCCTCCTCCGTGTCAAGACAGGTTAGCATACTTTCCTGAAATGCTTGAATGACTGTTTTACCAATATGACATAATTATTCTGTTGCTTAGTTCAAATGGTTCAGAAAAAAGGCTGTGCATACAGTTTTGTGGTCTCCTTTTCATTTAACATTGTATCGTGAACATTTTCCATGTCAGTTAGTATTGATTCCCAAACTTTTTTTCTTAAGGTATATATTAAAGAATTCTGTAACTGTGTCAGAACAGTTAGAACAGATTTAATAAACATCTATTATTGGACAAGTGAGTTGTTTCCAGTATTTCATTATACTAAGCATTCTTGCAGTTTAATATTGGTACACATCTATGTAGACATATACCAAATCTGAAAGTCTTTTATATAAACATATAACCTTATTTTAGTATTTGCTCTACCGCTGCCTTCATATGTATATTTGAACCTGCTTTGGTATGTTCCTCCAGTATAGATTTCAGTAAAAACAATTGATAATCTTATGTCAGAAAGATCATTTAAAATGCCAGCTGATTATATAAGCCATACATGTAATGTCACTGAAGACTGGAGTAGTCAGGAAAGCCTTTTGGAATATCAGTATTTGTGATGAGACCTTTGTGTAAGTACTTACTATTGGTTGCCTAGTCAGTGGGTGAAACTTGAAGAGGCGGAATTGGTTTTGAAAAGGTGAAAAATCCTGCATGTAACATTTCCAGTGGGAGAAATTACATAAGCGAAAATGAGAATATGTTCAAGGAATTTTTAGACTAATGGACACATGTGGATGTTTCTCATGCCTTCCACCAACAAAGGGAGTGTCACTATATCAGACTCGGTTCTCAACAAGTGACATCTCAGTCCTGGAGTCACTTAGGACTCTTAGGAGCATCTGAGGGCATCTTACTTCATTTTTTTTTTTCCAGGAAGCGTAAAACTTGGCTTTCAGGTTTAAATTGTGTTTCTAGTTCTCCTATGAAGAAAGTTACAGTCTAAAAACTCTGTCATAGGAGCTCATCAGGAAACACTGGTGGAGTTTCCTGTGCTTACACGTGGCCCTGCTCGGTAGCATCGTGGGGACTATGCTGGCACAGGCTCTATATAGTTAAGGGTGACAGCTTATTAAAGTCTAATACTCTTCTTGTAACTTTCAAAATGCTTAGTTCTCCATTAATGAGGAACTTGATCTTTCTCATCCTTTCACCCATGAGAGTGAGGTGAGAGTCCCAAACTAACACCTTATCTTGACATAATTCATTCATTAAGAAAACGAGAATTTAAGTCCCTCCTATGTGCCAGACATTTTTTAAGGTCTTAGGGATATAATGGTGAACTAGCCTGAAACAATCCTTACTTCGATAGAGCTGGGAGGACAGATATACAAATAAGCAAGTAAATAATTTTAGACAGTAGTAAATTCTAGAAGAACATAAGTCAAGGTTGTGATAATATATGGTATTTTAAATTGGTTTGTCAAGAAAGGTCTCTCTAAGGTGACATATGAATTAGCAACGGAATAAGAAATGACCTGGAAAAGAATATTTTAGGCTGAGTGGGGTTAAACACTAAATAGGAATAAGCTTGGGGTGTTCAAGGATCAAAAAGAAGGCAAGTGCACTGTGTCTGGGGCATGGAGAGTGAAGGGCAGAGGCCAAATCCTGTAAGGCAGTGTAGATCGTGATAAGGAATTTACATTGTGTTCTCTGTACACTGGGAAGCCACTGCAGTATTTTAAGTAAGGGCTGTGACATGATTTGAATTACAGTTTTAAAAGATCACTGGCTACCATTGAGAATGGGTTGTAAGCCCTGTTTCCTAAAGGGAGCGGACGTTAGTAGACACTGATAGATCATGTAAAGCTCATGTATGAATTATGGGAAGCCCATATTTTTTTCCTACCTCTTACTCCTCCTTATTTATTTATTTATTTATTTATTTAATACTTTTGTGATTTTTATTTTTAAAAATTTTATTGGGGAAGGGGAACAGGACTTTATTGGGGAACAGTGTGTACTTCCAGGACTTTTTTTTCCAAGTCAAGTTGTTGTCCTTTCAATCCTAGTTGTAGAGGGTGCTGTTCAGCTTCAAGTTGTTGTCCTTTCAGTCTTAGTTGTGGAGGGCGCAGCTCAGTTCCAGGTCCAGTTGCCGTTGCTAGTTGCAGGGGGCGCAGCCCACCATCCCTTGTGGGAGTCGAGGAATCGAACTGGCAACCTTGTGGTTGAGAGGACGCGCTCCAACCAACTGAGCCATGCGGGAGGCAACTCAGCTCAAGGTGCCGTGTTCAATCTTAGTTGCAGGGGGCACTGCCCACCATCCCTTGCGGGACTTGAGGAATTGAATTGGCAACCTTGTGGTTGAGAGCCAACTGGCCCATGTGGGAATCGAACCGGCAGCCTTCAGAGTTAGGAGCATGGAGCTCTAACTGCCTGAGCCACTGGGCCAGCCCCTACTTTTGTGATTTCTTATAAAGAGTAGTTTTAGCAGTATTTCAGTTGACTTTAATCTTCCTTATGTTTTCCCCTGTTATCAACTCCTTAAGGAGAAAATCTTTTCATGTTTTTCTATCAGTACTCAGTAGTTTAATTACAGACTAGCCACTTCAGACTTAACAACTAAAAACAACAAGGATTTATTATTTCTCATGATTTTAAGGTTTGGCCCCACTGTTGGCTTTGCCTGGGCTTACTCCTGGCTTCATTTAGGTGGAGGTTTGGCTAGGATGAAGGTCCAAGGTGGCCTCATGTGCATGTCTGACTCTCGGTTGGTGTGTCTTCGTTCTCCTCTGCGTGCCCTCTCAACTTCCAATAAACTAGAGCATCTTCTTTACATGGTAATCTCAGGACAGCTCTTCAAAAAAGTGAAAAGCAGAAGTTACCAGAGGTTCAAGGTTTAGTTTCAGAAGTTGTATAACCTCACTTCCATCACATTGTTTTGGTAAAAGCCAAGTCTAAGTCCAGTCAGATTCCAGTTCTCTCTCTCTCTCTCTCTCTCTCTCTCTCTCTCTCTCTCTCTCTCTCTCTCTCTCTCTCAGAATAGGGGGGTAAAGTCACAATGCAAAGGAGCAATTACATTACGACCATCTGTGAAAGTAATCTACCACAGTTCAACCTCTGGCCACTACAATTTAGTGTTTCTTTCACATGCAAAATATGATCATCCTCTTCCTGAATTCCTGAAAGTCTTAACAGATTTCAGCCTTACTCTCCAAGTCCAAGATCTCTTTATCTACATCTGGTCAAGATGTGAATAAGGCTCCCCAGGTTCATTTCCTCTGGTGCAGGTACTCTTGATTCAGAGAGCTGTGAACTAAAGAGTACCACATCAGTGACCTAAGTTTGTAGCTTAAGAAACTAGATAAAGATGAGCAAATTAAACCCAAAGTAAGCAGAAGGGAAGAAATAATCAAGAACAATAACCAATGAAATAGAAAATAAGCAATACAATTAATGAAACTAATAGCTGATTCTTTGAGACGATCCATAAAATTGTTAGACCTCTAGACAGATTAATCATGAAAGAAATAAAAGACAAAATTACCAATATCTGGAAAAAGAGGATATCACTACAGATCTTAAAAACATGAAAATAATAAGAGAATATTGTAAACAACTTTGTAAATTTGAAACAGATAAATAAATGATCAAATTCTTTGATGGACACAACTATCTAAAGCTCACTCAAGTAGATTAGACTAGATAACTTGAAATTTTCTTTTGAAATTTTTTCTATTGAAGAAATTAGATTTGTAGTAAAAAACCTTCCAACAAAGAAAACTCCAAGTCAGATAGCATCACAGTGAATTCTCCCCAACAGTTAAGAAGAAATAGTGCCAATTCCACATAAGCTCTTTCAGAAAATAGAAGAGGAACACTTCTCAACTCATTTTATGAAGCCAGTATTTCTCTGCTACCAAGACAAAGACATTACAGGAAAAGAAATCTATAAACCAGTATCACTCAGGAATCCATACAGAAATTCTTATTAAAATATTAAGAAATGATAAAGTAACAATTGAATCCAGCAACATAATAAAATGTTAATACAGCATGACTAAGGAAATGTCAAATAATGTAAGGTTCGTTTAACGTTCTAAAATCAATCAATGTGATTCACCATCACATTGAAAGAAACTATAATCATTTACTGAAAGAAAAACTGCAACCATTTCAATAGATGTAGAAAAACACCATTTGCGATTTAAAAATAAAAAACCCAAACTCAGCAAACTAGGAATAAAAAAAGAACTTCCTTAAACTGATAAGAGCTGTTTACCAAAAACCTAAAACTAACATTATACTTAATGGTAAATGACTGAATACTTTCCCCTTAAGACTGGTAACAAGGCAAGGATTTCTGCCTTTACCATTTCTGTTCCACAGTGTACTGGAGCGCCTACAGTAAGGTAGGAAAATAAATAAAAGGCATATAGACTGGAAAAAATAAGCAAAACTGTCTTTATTCACAGACAACCTGATTGTGTTTGTAGAAAATCCTAAGGAATCTGTATTTTTTAAAAACCCCTAGAACTATTAAGTCAGCTTAGCAAAATAACAGAATACATGGTCAATGTATAGAAATCATTTTTAGTTCTGGATACCTTGTCACACTACAGTGAACAACTGCAAAGTGAAAATTCAATAACAGTGCCATTTATAATAGCATGAAAAAATGAAATACTTAAGAATAAATAATAAATGTGTACAAGACTTGATACTGAAAACCATAAAACACTGCTGATGTAAATTAAAGAAGACTAAATAAACGGAGATGTATACTATGTTCATGGACCAGAATTAATAATTTAAAATTTTTATTTCTCCCCAAATTGATCTATAGATTCAACACAATCTCAACCTTAGGAGGCTTTTTTGTAGAACTTGGTAAGCTGAGCCTGTAATTTACATGGAGATTGAGAAGACCTATACTAACCCATTAAAAAAAAAAAAAACAACTGGAGGAGTTACACTATTTGATTTTAAGACTTACCATAAAGTTGTAGTAATTAGGACAGTGTGGTGTTAGCATGAGTATAGGTCATTCTGTTGAAGAGAGCAGAGTTTAGAAAGACCCATGCATTTATGGTCAATCGATTTTTGACAATGGTACCAAGGTAATTCATTGAGCAAATGATGCTGAAGGAATTGTATATTCTTATGGTGTGGGTGGGAAAGGGGGTGGAAACATTGATGCTTATCTCATACTATATCCAGAAATTAACTTGAATGGATTATAGTCCTAAACCTGAGAGCTGAAACTTACTGTAAAACTTCTAGAAGAAAATGTGACTTTGCTAAGGCAAAGTTTCTTCAAGAAGGCATGAACGATAAAAAAATAAATATTAATAAGTTTCACCTCATCAAAATTAAAATCTTTCTTTGGAAGACATGATTAAAGAGCAACACAGTCACATTACAAGGTCACTTCCTGAGATGGGTATAATTTGTAGCCTTATTTTGCAATCCATCACTCCAGTGTAGTGTAGACGAGAGAGTGTTGAGTTTAGAGTCAGGAACTTCTCATAGTCGTATGTAATCCTAACTCTGGCACTTGTCAAAGATACTGTTTACTGAATTATTACTAAGTCTTTTGTTACATTGTCTGAGCCTTGGTTTTTCTTGTGTTTGTGTGTGTGTGTGTGTGTGTGTGTGTGTGTGTGTAATGGTAATATTGATGGTCAAATAGAAAAATAGATATAAAAACATATAGAGTGTTTTTGCTATTCTTAATAGATCATCCTCGTCATTATTGTTATTATAGATAGCTGATTCTTAATTCCTCCCCTTGAAAAATGGTAACTATGAAAGGACTTCTCTTTTTCACATAGCCAACTGTAATTATCTCTTAAGGAGAGACTAAAATTTTTTTAATGTTTCAATAGATGTCTATAGGTAGACCTATATACTCCAGCTTCTCCTTCTGGTTGATCCTTGTTGACCTACCATCGACAAAAGTGGATGTTACTTTTTTTTCTTTTTCATTTTCTCTTAAGGGAATAACTACTCATGCTGCTTTTGTTATATGCCCTATAGTTTTATGCCAGGCGAATCCTTTTTACCGGCATTACTCTTAGGAGCAATTGAAAAAACATTTTCTAGAGGTACAGAGATAATAAGTAGTAATCATATCATTTATTATTATGTGACTAGATATCAACATAAATATATACTATGTGTTACATATTTAAACTATAGTAATAATAGAACTATTTAGTCATTGGTGTAATTTTGCCTGGAAACTTCCTCCATGTACTTTTTTAGTGTAGCAAGATTCAGCTACCTGTACTCTAAACATATAATCCACTGTAAGAAATGAAAGATAGTTAAGTGGTTCCCAAAAACATATTTGACACTTGAGCTACAAAGAGAATGATTTCATATCAAATGAGAAAAACTCTATTGCTTCACAAATCCACTTGTCTTTGGCACAGAGAAAATGAGTTTTTTAATATCTGAAAAGTTAGATTGTAGAGACTCATCCATGACTCATCCATTATAAATTTAAACTGTCTATATTACAGAAGTTAAGAACATTTTTTCTATTAAGAACCATGGAACCAGAGGGTTAAAAAATAATAGCAACCAAAACCACGTTCAAAAAAGCCAAATTAAGGGATTTGGAGGCAATAAAAAGAGAAAACATTACTGTCATTCTACTTTTAAAGTACAGCACTTTTCTTCATTTTATATTAAGGTAGCTAGCATAGGTCATGAGTATTAAAAAAGTCAAAAGAAAGACATTGCTTCTTCTATGTTCCTTTTTTCAGTTGTTGGTCTGCCATGTTTTCAGTCACCCCAACAATCTCACTGGGACTAGGTGAGAAAGAGATGGATAAGAGAAGCGATGTAAAATTACTAGTGAGGATGATATAGCTGAGATGGAAAAAGAGGTTTATAAACTGGTGCTGGAGGCTTTGAAGTGGGTTTCACTGTTTCTATACAGATATTATAAATCCTTTGGATTATGGTAGTAAGTTATTACTGTTTTGTTATCCATAATCACTGAAAAAAATTTTTTTCTCACCAGCAGTTAATCATTATTTTTAACCTAAGTTCTCTCCAACTTTATACAAACTTTGACTCATATGTACATTATCACTTTATAGAATACTTGCCAGATAGATGCATAAACCAAAACATCCAAGACTTTGGATCAGTGTCTGTGTGACATGGAATCTTCTTACTCATGGCTTTGAAATTTTCTGTTCTTCTGTAGAAAAAGAAAATCCTTTGTGTTTATGAAAATAAAGTCCAACAGATTTTGTTGAATACAATCTAGTGATTGTAGCTACTGGTGTCAAAATATAAACCTTTGGGACTGGAGACCTTTTCTTTGTATCTTCTATAATATTTTGCACAAAGTAGAGGCTTAATATTTATTAATAAAAGGAAGACTATTATTTGCATCATTTAGACTCCTCCATGTGTTAGAACAGCATAGATTTTCGGTGTGATCAAGAGGTTTTTTGAAGGCAACCTGGGAGAAAACTGAAAAATTACTTTAAAACATCAGAAAGCGCTATTTGAAGGTGAAGTGTGTCTCCCCTTATCTGTTCAATTTTGCCCCTCAGTATACTGTGCTACTTACTTTTGTCCTACCAACACCCCCTCCAGGTCCCCCCAGCCCCTTATCCACAGTTGCTTTTTAATACCTCAGTCATTAGGTCTCATCATAGGTGCCTCATTTGAGTCTGTCTCTCTGTCATTTTTCTTTCTATCTCACTGTCTGAGAAAAACCATTGGCCTATTATATTATCTTCATTTAAATAAAGCCAGAGTAATTGGCTTTTGCCTGAAATTGTCATAGTAGAGTTCTTATGTGTCTCGCGTCCCGAGCCTAGACAGTTCCCCACATTTCAGGTAACACATTTTGATATGTGTTCCACATCCTGAGGATCATAAATCTGTAATGTTGAAGGGAAAGAGCAGTGTTGAAATGTGACCTTCCACGAGTCAGCCTCATTCAGCTAGCTTTCTTTATCTGCAATATCAAGAGAATTAATGTGTGCCCTTGAACCTAATAGAATTGGTTGTGCGTATAAAATTAAACAAAGCTTTGTAAGCTCCAAGACCTCTGCAACTTTAAAATATTATGGGGATGATATTTCTAACGTACTGCTTAAGAAAGGCTACATTAAAATAAAATATTCCCAGGCTTATAAAGCAACAAGGGGTATCTTTTCAGTTTCTTCATTTCTTTATCTGTAGTTGTCTCTTTGTTCTGTGTCTGTGGAAATTCAATCCACCTCTAAAAGCCCAGAGCCAATGGCACCACCTTCATTAAGTTCTCTCGTGATGTCCTAAATTAAAAGTGATATAATTCCCTGGAAGTCAGATAATTTGACAACTTTTTAATAGACATAACAGTTCCCTTATTTTTGTTATTTTTTTTAATCCACCCTCTGTTCCTGAGTGAAGCATCTAGATATTGCAAAGCAATCATTAGACGAGGGCAGTAGTCACTCAAACTTAAATGTGTCTAAGTCACATGGTGAATCCTGATCTCACTTTGGAAGTTGGGGTCATGCCTTCCGCTTCAGCCACACTGCTGTTCCTTCTGTGTCTTGTGTGTGACACAGCCCCTCCAGCAGCAGGCCTTCTGCACATGAGTTTGCCTTCACCTAGAATTGGCCTTTCTTTGTCCTTCAGATCTGAGCTTTATCATCAGTGCCTAAGGGAATCCTTACCTAGACTATCACTAATTCCTCGTGAATCCTTTCCAAGGTCAACACTCCCACATCGTATGTTCTAACAGCACTGGGTACCCCATCACAGCACTGACAACAAGTGAAGCTTTTCTATTGTATGATTATTTAAAAAACGACTCTCACTAAATAGCAAGCTGAGTGAGGGTAGAAACTATCTTCCTGTTCTCTATTACATTCCTATTGCCTATAGGTATGCCTGTTGCTTATAGTTCCTGGAACATAGTTCTCACTTAATAAATTCTGAGTGGGTGGGTAGATGAATAGTAAGTCTGCAAAGACGGGACCGGAGGACTGGACCCTTACATTCGATCTCTGGCTTACAACTGACTTGGAAGTTCTCTGTTAATCTTTCCGTGCATGTTTTGGTCTCTAAAACTGAATGAAACCTGTCCTCCCTACCTCGCAGGATGTTGTGAATGTCAAATGAGAAATAGGAAGATACTTTGAAAAGTATAAAGTGCTATTCAAATATAAAATTACACTGAAAAGCTAGTGATGTAAATGGAAGAGACTGTCATGGATACGAAGTACAGTTGACCCTTGAACAACGCAGGAGTTAGGAGCGCTGACCCCTGTGTGGTCAGAAATCCACATGTAACTTTGAACTCCCCCAAAACTGAACCACTGATAGCCTGCTGTTCACCAGAAGCCTT